>NC_085114.1:2500000-3750000 GCF_030269925.1 Bombyx mori
TAAATAAAACTCTACCGAAGTACAAATTAAAAACTGTATTTAACACTTAAAACCCTTCCTTCACAAACACTTTAAAATTCTCAATTCGCTTCTTCCGCTTCGCTTCAGGTAATCCGTTCGCTGTTTCGCTTCGAGTGGTTATGATTGCTGACTGACTACGTGCCATCTCTGCAACGTCTTTATAGCCGATACCACATCCCTAGAATTATCGAGAATATTTCTCACAAGTCGAATATTGTGTTTCCGCTATCTGACAATAGATGATATTGTACTTCTCGAGCACTCTAGATACTACTAGATCCTTAGATATTCGTTCGACTATTCGGCGATAGATGGCGTTACTCTTACCGGTGTAACACTATTTATTTTTATCAAACGTCCGCACGCACCAAATATTGAATTCGGTTTCCCAAATATTGAATTCCTAATTTGTTTTCTTAAATATATTTTTCAAGAGCTACTTTTGAATGATACAAAGTAACTTAAAGTAACAAGCATTCGGGATAGAAAAGTTTCCTCGTGGATTTTTATTAAGCTCGTGAATATAAACTATCGATTGTGTACACCGAAGCGCTTCGGGGCGTCAATCGAAAGGTCAATAACGCGGGACAGGCTTTTAAAGCTTAGGAGAAATAGCCAAGTATTAGTTTGCCGTAAATAGAGGTGATAAAAAAATCATATGTATTTATTTCATTTTGTTTGTGTATAAAAATAATTTTCTTTGGATTTCATAAGTATGTGTAATTATGAAAAACTATTTTGATTATTTATTAAAAGATAAAAAAGTGGACAATATATTTGTAGCTACTAAGTAGATATTATTATAGACCACGGCATTATAAATCATTTTTTTATCGCTATATTTTCGTAGAATAGACAGAAAAGTTCGCGCGTAGTGGAAGTTCCAGCATAACTAGACCTATTTTTTTCGGTCCGGGGGCCGAACCTCCTACGAGGTCCCCGCGCCTAGAGGGCGCGCGGGGTATGTCGGACTCGACGGTCTGCAAGGTGTTGTGAGCAGACCGCGGGCCCAAGGAATTTTAGGGCCCACCCACTAAACGACTCCCCTGCACTCTTACACCCGACGTCCGATCCCCTCCGAGACCAGAACCCGGATGAGGTAGGGACCGTTACCGCGGTCAACACTACAACCAGACAGCGCGGCTCACCCCAGGGACGTCCAGCCGACGCGGCCTGACGGGGCCGCTGGTGTTCCGGGATACCGCTGGGCCAGATCCAGCCTGCCGGATTGGAACGCGATACACCGCCGACCGGGTTCCTCTTCCACAGTCAGTTTGGCGACGACAGCGACGACGAAAACGCGGACCGCTTCGCAGGCCGCAGCCGCCAACGCGTTGTCCCGTCCTCCAGGTGCCAGCGCGCTAGAGTGACGGTAGCGTGCGGCGCAGCCTCAATCCCCTCAAGTCGCCCCGTGACCATCACCGGGAGGAGACTGCCGCCTCATAGGCGCCGGAGCTGGACAAACGCCCTCCTCCGACCACCGGCTCGGCGGCGGTGGCATTGCGCCGAGCGTAACTAGACCTCTCACAAGTGCATAGCCACCTGATGAAAGTTAAAATAGTCTGCTGGATGCGAGTACAGCAGGACCATTGTGATGAACTTTGGGAGATACCATTATCCACCAGTAGTTCTCGATATGAGAAATACTCATTTATCAACAGGCTTGCTCACGCCCTCTTGGTGTAAAGTGGATATTGGAACAATATAAATCAGGTATCAATATAATCATAAAAAAAACACCAATCAGTTGTAATGTTTTACTTATTCCATTAATAGTGCATAATAATACTGTATATAACAATTTTTAATATTACTAAATTTATAACTGACATCATATTATTATCATGTGATTTGAGAGGAAGTGAGTACTTATCATGCGACACGTACGCGGCTTATGCCGATACAGCAACGATGAAGTAAGGGCATGTCCCCAATATACATATAACATGAATTATTAAAGAAATCTGAATATTCGTAAGGATATTTTACGAAAATTTCACCACAACTCCGGTTTTTATCTCTCTCTCTCTTCGATGGGTCCCTCACTGCTGAGGATCGTGACTCCGCCCGATTCCGTCAACCAGCTGTCTCCATCGATCCCTCCCTGCAGCCTGGTGGAGTGCGTCGCTTACAGGTATCCCCAATTCCTCCGCTATTTGGTCCGACCATCGTTTGGGACCTCTACCCCTAGGCCTTTTCCCCTCTATCTTACCGGTCGACACAAGGCGTTCCAAATTGCTAGTATCCCTGCGTGCAACATGACCAAAATACCGCAATACTCTTTGTGGGCAGGTTGTGGATAGACATTGAATCTTTTCTAATTTTAAAACCACCGGTTTTTATACCATTTCAAAATAAAGACATACAATCCAGATGATTGAGAGCCGATTTATTTGTAAATCAAATAAAACAAACACAGCGTAAATTATTATTTTTAAAACAATTTAGTTACAGTACAGAGTAAAATGCTCGAACTTTCTTCGAATTTCGTTTAGCAATCATGTATACAGTCTTAATAACTTGCTTTGCTAGAATTTAATTTAAAATGGGCTATAAGTTAGCTCTTTTTTTTTATTGCCCTTATAGGCAGTCGTGGTCTATACGGCCCACCTGATGGTGAGTGGTTACCGTCGCCCATGGACTTCAGAAATGCCAGGGACAGAGCCAAGCCGCTGCCTACCGTAAAACCTGCTCGCTCGCCTACTGCGATAAAAAAATATAAGTCATTTTGTTCTAATTTTGTGAGATTTTATTTCGTTTAAAACAATTACAAGAAGCTTCTAATTTGTTTATTAATTGCCTTCGAGACTACGCAGACGTTTTTTCAAACAACAAAAAATATTTGTCATTTTTAGGTTTATAATTAGTCTGTTTCGCAAGTATCACAGATGGTTTCACGGGTAGCGAGTAAGTTACATAAGCGGAGCGGTTTTTTTTCTTTTACACACAATACTTTATTGATAGTGAGTAAGCTGACAGCGTGTCGACGTGTAAAAAAAAGTCTATTTGGTTTAACCGACATTTTTTAATTTGGAAAAAATATCATAACAAAAAAACTTCTTCAGCTGTTTGCAGGGAATACCTTTTTTATTGCTTAGATGGGTGGAAGATCTCATGGCCCAGTTGGTGTTAAGTGGTTACGGGAGCCCAAAGACATCTACAGCGTATTTACGGTATTTACCGCCACCCACCTTGAGATAAGAGTTCTATGGTCTCAGTATAGTTACAACGGTTGCTCCACCCTTCAAACCGAAACGCATTACTGCTTCATGGCAGAAATAGGCGGGGTGGTGGTACCTACCCGTGCGGACTCACAAGAGGTCCTACCACCAGTAATTACGCAAATTATAATTTTGCCGGTTTGATTTTTATTACACGATGTTATTCCTTCACCGTGGAAGTCAATCGTGAAAATTTGTTAAGTACGTATTTCACTAGAAAAATTCGTACTCGCCTGCGGGATTCGAACACCGGTGCATCGTTACATACAAATGCACCGGACGTCTTATCATTTAGGCCACGACGACTTCTTAAAGATTAAAATTTAGAAAAAATATCTTAACAGAAAAACTTCTTCAACTGTCTGCATGGAGTAAGCTTAACTGAAGTTCAATTAAAAACATCGAAGTTTTGATGCTAATACCAAAATTAAATAAAACACATCTTTAATTACAAAGAAGATGTCGCATATTAAGCGAAATGTCGCTTAAACATATATTATACAATAGTCTTTCACCCCTCGATATATAGTTACTGTACGAATCATATCTAATTATATCATAAGACTAGCTGTACCCGTCCGCTTCGCTGGGCATTTAAAATTAATATTATTATTTCTTACCTCCACAAAGATTCTCATCATTAACACCCCCACAACTGGTGTAGGAAGTCCAACACTCATAAATATTAGCCTATCCATTAAGTACATGTATTTTCTACATGGATAACAAGTTTCAAGTCATTCGGATGCATGGTTCAGTAGTTATAACGGAACATCCGTAAAAACCACTGTAGATTTATATATGTATATTAGTATAGATTATATAAGACCCTATTTTTGTCCATATAAATAATTGTAATTCAGACACGTAGAATATATATAATCAGCAATCGCGCTGGTCCATTATAAGATTATTTTAACTTAAAACCAAAATCAATTTTTATTAACTAGTAAATATTTAATTTGTACATTTATTATAATATAATATACATTTATATACTATAATATTAAATACGTACACATCTATATTATTATATCGGAGACGGTCATTAGTTTGGTAGCTAAACGAAACGCAGCATGATTCCCGAGAGATGGCAGCACGATTGCGGTATCCTCGGAACTCAGCTAACTTCGTGCTGCGACAGAGCCTAGCCGATGAAGGTGCATAGACGCCATCACACTTACCAACCAGCCTTCTTGAAGAGCGGTGCCTCCATCCTAAGAACTGTCATTCGTTTTCGTTTGCTAACGTCAAGAGAAGAATTCTAAATTGTTCTAAGACAACAAACGTGATTGGTGTACTCAATGTTTCCCTTAGCTCGATCGCCCTATTCGTCTCTATGGTGTCTGATGATGATGTTAATAATTGTGACTTCTCCGACATATTTAATGTATAAAATTCTCGTGTCACAATGTTCGTTCCCATACTCCTCCGAAACCGCTTGACCGATTCTCATGAAATTTTTAATGCATATTCAGTAAGCCTGAGAATCGGCTACTATCTATTTTTCATACCCCTAAGTAATTAGGGTTGTCCACCCCTAACATATTTTTTTTATTTGGACTTTTTTTTTGTTATAATGAGGTATAATTATGTGGTTGAATGAGGTTTTGTTATTTTTATTATATATTCCCTCATCGTTCACAGCACTACATATCTCTTTCACTCATTTACCACATCCTTACACACTTACAATAAGTTATTTTTTTTTCTACACTAGAAATTCCCTAGAAATCTTATATATGGCAAAACAATGTTTGCCGGGTCAGCTAGTATATTATAATATGTTATGAAGATGTGTACACAATCAAAATTCAAATTATGATTTTATAAAAACCGCCGTTTTTTAAACATATATTATAATACTACAACATATAATGGTATCTCTTCAAGCCTTACTATACGTGATTAAGAAACACAGTTTTATTCTTTAGAGTATTCAATTGAAAATTTTCAGCAAATCTTATTATAGTTATCGTACAAAATTAAAACCGCCCAGACATCATCACCGGGCACATAGCTCGTAAATTAGGTTACAAGATGTGCCGTCATTTAATTTGTTTTAAAAGAACTTATTAATGAGTTTCTTGTAGTTTTGACGGTAGAAATTTATAACACTTAGCGCTTAATATGAATTGTATTCACAATAAAGATTTTTCATTACGATATTTAGTGATTCACATAATTTCGAAGCTTGAATCACTCAATTACAAACTTCCATTAAAATTTACTATTGAATATCCTACTAATATATATTTTAGATTTGAAAGTTTGTGAGGATAGGTTACGCTTTGACGCCAAAGCTTCGGGACGGATTTTTAAGAAATCTCACAGGTAAGTAAGTAAGACCAGAACGTGCAAAAAAGTTCGTGGTCAAAGACCGGTCAGGCTTCACAGACTGTGGCGAAACACGGGTTAACTCGCAACAAGGTAATGCTATCTGTTTGGTGTGATTGGAAGGGCATTATTCATTATGAGCTGTTACCACCAGACAGGACCATCGATTCTGAACTCTACTGCGAATAACTGATGAGGTTAAAGCAAGCAGCTGAGAGAAAGCGGCCGGTTTTTCATCATGATAACGCTAGACCTCACACATCTTTAGCCACTCAGCAAAAATTAAGAGAGCTTGGCTGGGACGTGTTAATGCATCCGCCGTATATTTCTGACCTTGCGCCTTCAGATTTCTACCTATTTCGGTCTCTTCAGAATTCTTTAGGCAGTGTCAGGTTAAGAAAAAAATCCTCAATCCTCGAAGTGTCTGGTTATCGTTACGTAAATAAAAATTATAAGAATGTCAGCAGTTGAGTCTCTATCGGCAGCTGGGTCCAACACATCGATACTTGGGTCCAATATATCAGGCATTCACACGCACACAGAAAAGCACTGAATGATTTGAGGCACTTTTTTCGCCTATCTATTACTAGTAACCTCGAGGGGTTATACACCGGATGTGTAGGCCAGCTCACGGGCTCAGCCTGGAAGATTTTGTTAACACTAGTCCTAGGAAAAACAGTGCTTCGCTGAACCTACCACTGGATCGGAATCGCTACTGACACCACAAAGAAAATCAGGCAAGAAATTCAGTGGGTTGCGGCCGTGAGTCAATTTTCAGGACGAATCCTTCGACGCATTCGACGGGTTCGACAAGAACAGTGACCGGTACTTGGAATGCTTAAAAGCACCGATAGCGGATTGGGAGGATCCGAAATGACGTGGATTGATACAAATGCACCGGGCGATCTCTCAAAACAAACCCTACTCATCCGGCCAAAGGCACAGCTCTCTAGATATAGTTGTAGTGGTCAAACTGGTTTACTGGTGGTAGGACCTCTTGTGAGTCCACGCGGATAGGTACCACCGCCCTGCCTATTTCTTCCGTGAAGCAGTAATGCGTTTCGGTTTGAAGGGAGGGGTAGCCGTTGTAACTATACTGAGACATTAGAACTTATATCTCAAGGTGGGTGGCGCATTTACGATTTGCGTTGTAGATGTCTATGGGCTCCAGTAACCACTTAACATCAGGTGGGCTGCGAGCTCGTCCACCCATCTAACAATAAATAAAATTTATAAAAGTCGCTGTTTACAGTTTTTGAATAAATAAAATACACTTCCCAATAAAGGGAGTGAAAACGTAGAAATGTTTATAAAATGCAAAATGTAATTATTCAGTCCGCGCAGATTGAATGGCACATCGGCTGCAATGGGTTTGTGCTTCGAAAAACCGCAAATAATTGAATATATTTAACTGAAATCGAAAAGGGTTTCGGAATATTCACGAATGTAATTGAATAATTTTTGTAGGGGAGCTCCGTGAGATGGATCGTTTGCAAACTGATGAAACATTTAGAAAATAGAAGAACATGTATATGATAGGAAGACACTGATGATTTTTATTTTGTTATTAATGTCAAGACGGGTGAAAGAGCTTACGGTCCTGTAGTAATTTTTTTTTTTATTGCGCTTGTAGGCCGTCGAGCATACGGCCCACCTGATGGTGAGTGGTTACCGTCGCCCATGGACTTCAGCAATGCCAGGGGCAGAGCCAAGCCGCTGCCTACCGAACTAACTAAGTGGCTACCAAAGGCCATGGACATCACAACGTGAATGCCTTGCCACCCACTTTGAGACTTGAGGTCTACGTCTCAGCTGTTTACTAATTAGGCAAATCAAAGTTTTTGCTGATTTCATTTTTATTAAACAATTTTATTCCATATTTCCATCACCTATTGCTAATACAATTGGATATTGGGTTGGAAAATAAAGTGGGAAACTACGCTATATAATATATTTTTATTAACACGATGCAAGCTTGAAACCTAACGTCCTAACAGATTTTATCTATACCATTCAAGTGTCTTCTATTTCTTGAATCTTGAAGAAAAGACTGCGTTTACATCAGTTTATGTAGCTTCATCGGAAAATGGACATTAAGAGCCGCACAGAAGACCCAGTTTCCTATGAACGCTAGTGACTCTGTAGTTTTATAGCGTTAAAGGAATTCACGATTTGCAAGGTTAAGAATAAGGTAGAAATTTGAAGGTTTTCTCGTAAGTAAAAGTATTGATGTGATGAAACTTGTACTAGGCATTCGGTATTCTATTGAAAGCTTCAAAGTAATCTATTCTCGGGTATCGTCATGGACCGAGTTAGTTTAGAATGTAATAGTGTCATCTTCCTTTTTATCAAAGATTTTGATTGAAATTGACTGTTTTTTTTTGCAAACTAGTGGAACTAAGGAAACGTTTTGCAATCTTTTTTGGTAAAGTCCGTTCATGGTTATCCATCGACATATACATAAGCATAAAGAATACCTTTATACTCATAAAAAAATGACAAAATTAATGCTTATGAAAACAATAATTATAATATATTTAATATAGACATAGATTCCCTCTTTTAAGCATAATTATAACTATTATACTTGTACGGTTATTTTACATTTTATAATCTTCGAGGCTCCCATGTTTATAATTTCAGGCGTACGCTAAAAATTGTTTTCGTGATGTCGGCATTTTAAAATGAATATAATTAATAAAACTCGCGAAGACCGAAGGAAATAGTTTATTAAACCCAAGCACAAAAACCTTGGTATTTATTTTGTCTATGCTCTATATGTGCCGCAAAGCAATTTCTAGTTTGGAAGCTTGGAAACTACAACCTCATATCGCAAGGTGATTCGGTAATCTCTTCTTTGCCCAAAATTCGAAAAAATTCGAACATTCCAAATATTTTAGCTATAAAACCCTACAGCAAAAAAAAGTAATGTCCACATTATTTGGATAAACATTACACAATCAAATGATCAGTGTCGTCTGCCTATGTTATAGTCCCAAATCTACTATCATTATTATTATCGTCGTCCTAACTTTTATAGCTAAGATTTAGTGTTTAAATGGATCCCAAGCGTCTGATCCCAGATGCGTCATAGCCTATTCTAAGATTTGAACATCCGTCGTGGGACAAATTGGAGAAGCAATATGTAGAGAAAAATCGATCTAGCATTAGATAAATTTTATGATGGTGACTCCAAATCATACGACATGTTGTTGTTATTAGGTATGGAATTATACTATGTATTTGAACTTCAGCTTTTTATTAGTGGACGGCATCTTGTGTGGGGCCTTTCTCTGTACCGCTTTCTCATTGGACCATCTCGCGAAATAGTTCTTTTGGTCCATCTTCCTTTTTGCAGTCTTGTTACATGGCTCGCCCATTTCCATTTAAGCCGCATTTAAGCCATTTAAACCGCAAAACATTAAAGAAAAAAAAATCAATTTCAAGGTGTCGATATCTGTAGGTCCTCGTAACCAATTAACACCAAGTGCATCATAATAAGTTCGTTTTCTCATGTAGGGTAAGAACATGCTAACGAGATGGCTCTCAGTACATTTCTTAAGATGGAACTACGATGGATCTACTAACGATCGTAGCACTGTCCTTAGCAGATAAGGTATTTATCATTTTACAAATAATTTCTGGTCACGTAAATATAAAATAAAAGTTTTCCTTAATGCCCCCCACCATTTTCTTAACTTGTACTTTCTCAAGCAGTATGAATGGGGTACAACATTACATATTCCCTGCTGGCTGAACCTTTGCTCGCCCAGCTGGCCTTCAAAAAAACCAAGCACATTACAGACGGTTTGAAACAAAACATTAAAGGCCTTGTGAGTATTGCTTTAAATTCAGTGCCATTTCTAGAGAATACATTTCAGTGGCTTAGGAAATAGAATGTTTGCAAGCCGAAGTGTGGTTTCGCCGCATTCGGTTTGTTAAGGACAGTGTGCTCAGTACGGATATTGAACTGTACGCTTCGATTCGCCAAAACGAATGTGTTTATTCGCAACGGGTTGGGAATGTAAATAAAAATGTATTCATTAATATAACGACTACTTCTGCGTTTACTGTAGTTGTTGCGGCTAGAAATACGATAATTACGACAGCAACTAATTATTACTTTTACTAATAACTATTATCCTTCTTGGACTCGGCCCTTTCGGTATATTTCGCTGAACAATAGAAAAAAAGACTTGTAGGTACTATCTACAAGGCCCTAAAGAAACCAGAAGTTTATCATATAAATAAGCAGTGACCAAGAAGCTGTTTTTACTGGACATGATCCTTTAATCTCTAAGAGATAGTAATACTTTCTCGGACATATCTGATACAGAGAAAGAGTTCCAATGTAAAAGGCAGAATATCCATTAAACTTCGTACTTTTTATTTATTTTCTGTTGTGCCTACGGTCAATTAAATGGGATTAATGGCATTGGGATAGCTGTTGGTAATGGCATTGGGATGCTGTCATTAACGCTACTGGGATTGCTAGTGAACTAGGGGAGATTGGTAACAGTAAATTTTAGACAACGGTCTAAAATGTCTTAAAGTAGGTGGCAGCATTTAGCTCTTCAGCGTCATGGACTCTGGAAGCCAGTTACTCTTAGATATCCTTTTGGCTACCTTCGCCAATAAAAGCATAACTAAGACTCGTAACAAAATCTATATAGTAATATTCTCTTCTTTAAATTTACCCTTATGCGGAAAGCAAAAGACTAACAGACACAGACGTTTATTCATCCTATTCTATCTTTGCTTCTGATCTTGAGTCCAATTTTAATGCATTTTAAAATCTTTCAATTATGAATCCGCTACCGACTCGGATTGTGAATTGCACATTCGAAACGAACTCTCCAAAGGATTATCGTATTTAATTTTCTAGACACATTAAACTAAGTATGAAATATAAAATGCTATGGCGTTGCCAAATAATCCATAAAAATTGCAAAAATCACAATTTTTATTTATGGTTAACTGTACACAAAATAGTATAATTTGGTCACACAAAAATACTGTAGCTAAAAATGGCGGATTATGGCTTGCTGCGATCTCCTTCGGGCCGGTAATGGAAAGAAACATTAACCTATAGAGCTATGAGACACAATGCTTATACTGACAAAGTATTTGTACGATTTATACATATAAAAGCACAAAAGAATGTACTTTGCAACGTCAATCTTACTTAACTTTAAGTTCATAGTAATAGTGTCTTCGGAAAGTCGTAAAGTATAATCCGTCATGAATATGATGTTCCGAACCGAGGGGAGTGATACCTTTGACGCGGCACAGTGTCGCATCTGCATCTAGTCAATACCGTATTTGCTGTGTGGCCTAAATTACAAGCGACATTCAAAATTAACTTTACTGAAATAAGCTCAATGAATTTTTTTTATGATTACTAAGCTTGCACCAGAACTTCATCTATATATTGACAAGTGCAGTATGTTGGAGGCGAACAGACTGAAACCTGGTGGTAGAAGTTTTGTGAGCTGTTTTTACTGGTGGTAGGACCTCTTGTGAGTCCGCACGGGTAGGTACCACCGCCCCGCTTATTTCTGCCATGAAGCAGTAATGCGTTTCGGTTTGAAGGGTGGGGCAGCCGTTGTGACTATACTGAGACCTTAGAACTATATCTCAAGGTGTGTGTCGCATTTACGTTGTAGATGTCTATGGGCTCCAGTAACCACTTAAGACCAGGTGGGCTGTGAGCTCGTCAACACATCTAAGCAATAAAAAAAATAAAAAAATGGGTAGGTACCACTACCATGCCTATTTCGGCCGTAAAGCAGTAATGCGTTTCGGTTAGAAGGGTGAGGCAGCCATTGTACGATAAAATTGAGACTTAGAATTCATGTCTCAGAGTGGATGACCGTTACATTGTTGATATACGAGCTCTGATAGCTACTACTGGGTTGTGAGTTTGTTCATCCATTAAGCAATACTATATAAGCAGAATATTTGCATTTTTTTTGTTGCTTAGATATGTGGACGAGCTCACAGCTCACCTGGTGTTGAGTGGTTACTGGAGCCCGTAGATATCTACAACGTAAACGCGCCACCCACTTTGAGGTATAAGTTGTAAGGTCTCAGTATAGTTACAATGGCTATCCCACTCTTCAAACCGAAAAGCATTACTGCTTCTCAGCAGAACTAAGCGGGGTGGTGGTACCTACCCGTGCGGACTCACAAGAGGTCCTACCACCAGCATCAGCGGACTCCCTCTCACTTTGCGTGCCTCACTATAAAGAACATTTTCTGAGCAATGATATAATGCCACCTGTAGCAACCCTTTACGTAATGTGAACCTATTAAAATATGTATGGTGGTATTACTCTGTCATGTGATGAGATCTATAGATTGTGTGCCGTCAACCTTAATACTAATGATAATAACACCATTGATTCAGTCTATGCAAAATTTCAAACCAATGTGTTCCAAGTTCCAAGTCACACCAGTTCATTTAATATGTATGTATATGTAATAATGTTTGTTATCGCTTGTCGTTTATTGCATGTACCGTAATCTAGCTTAACAAACTGAGCCGAGCTTGGAACTGGTAGCTCAATCCGTAAAGTCTATTAGTTTTCTTTACTGGTGTTAACTTCGCCTTGTATTAAAGGAGTTTCATAGCATTTTATGACCTCATTTAACGCGTTGTTAAAATGAAGAAAATGCGTTTTGGCGAGTGGACGCTAGCTTGGTAGACGTAATTCGTCAAAATATTGACGACAACAACTTTTTTGAATATTTTGTTGCGGTAGGAGTACGCTACATTTGGGGTCACTGTAAGGGGGACGGGGGAACGGAACAGCCTTCGGGACGAACTCCACTACCCAGGCAGAAACTCTCTTCCACTCAAGGCAGGGGTGAAGTGATCCTGGGAGCATGGGGAGCCGGTTCGTACACGTTTTCAGGGCACTTGACATCGACATATATATAATACTTGCTGGGTTTGATTTGGCAGCGGAGGCAGGACGGTGCACCCCGGCGCCGACTGCGGTCATCTTCTTCTTTTTTTTTTGGGTGTTGCTTCAAGATGATCTGGCTGTGTCGTGCCTTTAGGAAACTGTAACCAATTCTATATTCTTAGATGAGAAAAAACAGGGTACCGATGAGCCTTTGAAAATTCTCTGGGAAGTTGCCCTTTATTTGAAATTTCTAGTTACATTTAAAAAAGCCATGTGTGTTGTAACACTTAGGTAAAGTGGATAGTTTTAAGAAATTTATTCGAGCGTGCTTGTCTATTTAGTTACGAAAATGCTATTTATAAACATAGTACAGGTAAGAAACTGAAGCTTATTGCCCAAACAATTACAAGTGCTGACTATATCTAACGGTGAAACAAGGGTTTTCTTACCAGATATTTGGCAGTGTGGCCTAAATCAGTTCCAAATCATCTCAACCCCTGAGTGTCGAATAAGGTGATCAAGTGATTCATTTGAATATGGACAACAACGTTCTCTGAGTATTACTGGCATACTGCGATTACCAACCGGTATTTATTAGTGGTATGAAGTACTGGGAGCCCGTTTGAAGAGTAAGAAGGTCGTTATTCTATGCAGTGAGGATGTTGCCCTTGTATGGGTCGTAGCATTCACGGTCTTGATTTTATTTGGTCATCATCATCATAAAAAGTCAAGGTTGAAGATAGCTCGCTTAAAACGGGAAGTACTTGTAGAGCAAGAGCGCTCTCGTGATCATCTACCTATTGGCAGCTTTTCCATGATAAATTATATGACTTCTACGAGAAAGTAATGCGGCACGATAGGCCTTTTTATAAGCCTTTATCGTGCCTGCCTCAAACTACATTTCCGACCCAAGCGACACGAGGTAACCGAAAGCCATCGTCGCCTTAAACACAACCAATCGGATCCTTCCGATCCTCTCTCAATGGTTTCAGACACTTTAAGCGCCGGTAACCAATTTTCATTGAACTCATTGAATCCAATGAAAAGTTCGATGTGGAATTACTAATTGTTTTTATTGGTGGTAGGGCATGTTGTGAGTAGCATTTTTTTATAAACTTATGCAATTATAAATCGACAATAATAATTTAATATTAAAACAACAATAAAATAAGATCCGGCGAGAAACTCAGTAGGCTAACTTTCAATGAATCTGCTACATTGTGAGTATTCCATTTTGACCGCGCACTCACTAGAGGGCGCTACATGGGATAGAGACACGCCTTTGGATGCTAGTTCTAACTCTCATTCGCCCAGAATCAACGGTTAGGCTAGTTTATTTTTAATACCACTCCAATTACTGAATGAGTAGTAGGAGTAGTAATAAAATTCTTCGACTCAGCGATAGAAAATGGCACGCCCAACGCATTGTAATGTGATATAATTTTCTATTTTACAATTCCGTTTGTAGCCGATAGATGGAGCTTGACGCAAAAGCTGAATCGCGCTATCGTTGTGTTACCCACGAAATTATATCACATATTTTGATAGTACATAAATCGGTGTTTAGACTTCTTACTTTAAACACTACACAAGCGCAACGTGTGAATGTGTTGAACGCGAGCCACATGATAGGCGGAGCGGGGGGTCGGAGGTTTTTTTCGTTACGGAATTTCACGATTCCGCTCTCAAGCCGCGCTCAAGGCCCGCGATAAAATCTATGCAATAGCTTAATAAATGTTTTTATTTTATTTTATATAGTTCAAAAAAATATCTGACTGAGTTTCTCGTCGGATTTTTTAAGTGTGTCGCGATTCCGGATAGGTGGTTCAGCGAAGAAATCCACTCGCTAAGGCTAGTGTTAGCAAGTCCTCTCGAGTCGAGCTCCGTGAGCTCGCCTAAAAAACCGTGTGTAGCTGGAATAGCTCCTCGAGGCTACTAGCGATTAAGTAGCCGAATTTTTTTTTACACAAATGCCCATATCCTTTAAGTAAGTAAAAAACCCTTAAAAGCGTTCAATAACAAATACGACACATTTTTCAATGGAACCGTTCCTTTAATTACATTTCATCACACTTAATAATGTTCCGCGTTGTGAAGTGTCATCAAAAGTACTGAGTAGTTCCATTACGACGGGACACAGCGGACGGGCTCGGATCGGGACATCCTGACCCGGACGGTAAGTTACGGGCTTTATACGCTGCCAAGGGACCAGCATTCATTATGGAAATGGGCAAACTGTGAACTTGTCAATGATGGAACTTATTCTACCCGGATTTTGATGAATATGGTTTTTGTTTGATGCTTAAAATATGTCCAGAGAATCTGACATTGAAGTTTTTTTTTTTTTGTTAATTTATAATGTAAATGTGTATGTATATTATTTGTATTTCAGGAAAGTAGAAATGAAACTGTGTGGATAATATTTTCATTGTTTCTTTTATGTTTATGGGAAGCTTTAATTAATGTCCATTTTTCCTGATTATTGCAACTCTACCTTTGCCATACGATCGCAGCACCTTAGGCCGCGGCTCGAGTTTGGGATTATATGATCTACGCTATTCAAATATGAACTACATATATTTTCATTTCGTGCGTTACAGGTTCCTCCAGTTGTGTCTTCGACATCATGTCCCATGAAGTCTATGGGTCCAGATATCCACTTAACACCAGATAGGTCATGAAATCGTTCACTCATACACACAAATAAAATGAATTCAATTATTTCTTTAAAAAGCTTATACGAAGTTGAAAAATCCTTCACGGCAAACAAGTCAATTGTCGTAATTGTACAGTCGATTTGCTCGAAGCTCCGAACTTCTAACTTAACTTACACTTTAACTTAGAATCGTTATGTTGGCTTTTACTTTGTGCTTTACTTAAGTTACGCACTCCAACTTGATATGTTACGGTTTCCTTCACTCCAATTTAAGTACGCTGGAATGCCTCTTGACTATCTCTTAAGTTGTAGCTTAAGTCGCCTACTGTACCTACTTTGTTGTAAGTTTAAGTTACGTTTTGTGCATAGTTTCATTCTGTAAGTTCATATTCATAGCATCGGACGCAATTTGCCATTTTTATACGACTGCAATACTTCAAATAGACCAATCAATTTACATTAAAATAATGAATTGAATTTTTTTTATTTTGTTACCCAAAAACTTTTGATCCCTCGCTTGTTAGAGCGAGATACTTCACAACTTTTATCCTGCTCGATGCCTCCCACCGTTTCTTCAAAAATTCTCTTTTACACTGTCCATCTAAATCTTTACTCCTCTCTACTCTCATACTATTTCGCAATGGTAATATGGTGATAACAAAGCGTGGACTGTATGAAATATTGTTTTGTGTGAAATATTTATTGAACCTTTATATGTATTACAAATTAACGACTTCATTACTGATAGTAGGGCCTCTTGCGAGTCCGCGCGGGCGTGAAGCAGTAATGCGTTTCGGTTTGAATGGTGGGGCAGCCGTTGTAACTATACTTGAGACCTTTGAACTTATATCTCAAGGTGGGTGGCGCATTTGCGTGATGTCTATGGGCTCCAGTTACCACTTAACACCAGGTGGGCTGTGAGCTCGTCTACCCATCTAAGCAATAAAAATTTTTTTTTTTTTTTTTTTATGAAAACTATAAAATTGATGCGTTGCTCTTAGTGGCTGGAATTTGGTGTCATGGCGGACGTCGCTCGCTGACATTTTTACGTTCAGAAAATGAACACATACCGAGGGACTTTTTGGCCACATGATCATCTTCTCTATGCATGGCATGTCAATTCCCCAATATTCTTTATTTTCTCTTTCACATGTTGAGAATACAATTGAAAATCGTGGTCTCATTAATTAAGCAGTAGCCATTGGCTTGGCTAAGGCCCTGAGATTACCGAAGACTGCTTACCCACAGGCCATATTTTCGTCTGCCTGTCAGTTATTAGAGAATTAATTAATTATTAATTAGAGAAGCTCATAATTACGGGTCACATAGAGGGCAAGCGCGCTGTGAGCATAACACCAGCCAGATGGTCAGACCTAGTAAGAGAAGCACTTGGTGGTAGTCTGTACCGTGCGGTCCATGCCACCCATGATCGAACACAATGGAAGAATGTCACATATGGTCGCGATCCTCAGTAGTGAGGGAACGATATAGAAGAGTCAGTTATAGAGCGCCACATTCATATGAACAGGGCTAATAAATTAACATTGCCACGAAAACGTCTAAACGCGTGTAAACAAACACTGAAACACCGTAATATTTGCCACTCAGTTCGAACTTTACGGACAGCTAGAAATGAGAGCCGCAACTAAAACAACAGAAAGCTTCGGAAATCCCACACGATTTAACTTCCAGGGTTAATACGAACTCTCTTGAGTACCTCTCGCTTAAACTGCCAAGTGTGTTTACGTGGCTACACTTTCAATCATTGTTTATGAAAAAATATATAAACAAAATATATGCAAAAACAGTGCCTAATAAATAAATAAAAAGTATCATAATTATGAAAGCATATGTTTAAGAACAACTTTTATAACAGAGTAAAAGATATCTGATTTTTTCCCTTACCTAATAACCAGTATCTTTCAGAGATTATTCTAGTTTCAACAAACTGGTAAGTGAGCTCTCTGTGTTAGTATACCGGCATACTGAAATCGTCAATAGGCATTTACTGGTGGTAGGGCATAATGTAAACCCGCATGAATATGTACCATTGTCCTCCCTGTTTCAGTAGAGCAGCATTTTACAATACAGTTGAGTCTTTAACTTCACGCCTCGCGACGGATGATAGCATCCACGTTGCAAGGTTTATGGCCTCTGCGAACCACTTCAAGCCAAATAGGTTTTAACCTGAATCAGAGCTTATAATTTTGAGTCTACCCTGCATCTGTCCCCAATTTCGTTCACTTTCTAATCAACGGTTGACCACTGGGTCGAGTGAGTAGACATTTATACAATACGATACGATATTGTGGGTATCGTTTCTGTATGTTGTGAATGAACGCCTAATTTTTTTAATATCGTGTTAGCTGTACAGTTGCTTATGGACGCTGGTTATGCAAAGGTATAGTTATGCCGATGCCTTCTGCTAAAGATTTATTTATTATTAACTTATGTGAAATGCGCACAAACTTCCCTGCGAAATTTATTCCGTAATTTCACGGGGTGTGGAATAAAATATCCTAGAAATTTGAATGAAATTACGATTGGTACATATCGGATAAATTCATCACTAGGTAGCTGCGGCTTAAGTTTATTACCACTCATATAATTTGGATACCTTTAGTCATTTCGATGTTCCAAATTTTATTAGCTTGATTAGGTAGAGCCCACTGAGTTTCACGCCGGACCTTCTCAGTGGGTCGCGTTTCCGATCCGATGGTAGATTCTGCGAAGCACTGCTGTTGCTAGGGCCAGTGTTGGCAACACTCCCGATTTGAGCTCCGTGAGCTCACCTACACGTCAAAGAGAAGCTGAAATAGCCTCAAGACTATCATCATCAAAAAAGGTGATGACCATGATCTTAATCTAAATTGCCATATCGCAACGTAAAGCGATATACCGAAATGTGGATGAGTGGGAGCCTGGTATAGATCCGACCGCAGAATGGAGTTTTGTTTATAGAATTCTAAAAACGACATTTTAAAAATCGGTTCGTATGACCAAGCGTCGCTCGTGCCGTATGATCTAAGCACAATCGAAGATCAAGTTTTAATCAACGTTTAACGACAAGTTTGAAATACGATGTCCAGTGAGCCAACTGTTATCTTGAGTTATATAATAATAATAATAATTAGCCCTTTAAACTGGGTGAGATTTATCTTTGTGATTGGATCTTTTGGTTTGTTTGTTTATAAGATGTCTCTCAACTCAGTGTGCCTTCTGGCAAAGGCCTCCTCCAGTAGTCTCCATTGTTTTCTATCTTGAGCAACTCTTCTCCATTTGGGTCCGGCGGTAAGTTTCAGCTCATTTTCCCATCGCATTTGTTGACGTCCTCGACACCTCTTGCCATCTCTTGGATACCAGTTCGTTATAATTTGACTCCACTTTTCTTGTCTAGATCTCAACATATGGCCGGTCCATCTCCATTTTTGGAGGTCTATCTTGAGTTAATTCAATGTAAATTTGAAGCTCCCCTAGTATTATATAATAACATGTAATAGGTATGTACAAAACATTGGCTTTTGGGTACCTGAGTAGTGCATAATATGGAACCCATTTTTACACGCTTTATATTAGCTTCACTTGTATGTATGTTTGTATGTTTGTAACGGACTCCTTTACACGCGATTTTGACCCACTTTAAACGGCCAGATTTCATTCAAACTTTGTAGATTTATCGAGGACCGATACTAGGACACTACACTAATTTGATAAGATTATTCCATTATTCAATTTGCAAAATAAGATTTTTGCCAATTTATATAATTTTTATCTATGGTCGATAAGGCAGGAATTGATGTTAAAGTACTTAATAGTTTAAAAATACGCTTTTACAGAAAATTTAACTAAAAAATGAAAAACAAATAGTAGTTTAAAAACTAAAAGACATGCTTTATATAAAATTCAACTAAAAATAGAAAATAAATTTTAATAAATTTAGTTTGAAAATAGTGTAAAATATAATTTATTTAAAAAAAAAGCGTGGGGTGCTTTTTAAGATATTATTGAAATAATAATTCTTCTACTCATATCTGTCAGAAAAATATTTATAACTAATAACACCATGCACCCCATTATTTATAATTACATTGGACAAAACGGAAAGCTAACTGAAAGATCTTAAAACGTGGACATGCATGAATGAGGACAGAATTCACTTCTCGAATTTAAAACGATAATTCAAAATGAAACGGTCATTTCCACGAGTCGGTTACGCAACGGCGAGCACAGAAACCGGAGCAGTATTTTAAAATCTAACATTTTCCTTGCCCCATTTAAGCCATAAGGTAGTAAAAATTCCATTTTACCCCACTTCAGCCGGGCTCCGGGGCTCGGGGCGGGCGTACTCTGCGAATAATTGCAAGCTAGAACCGGTTAAATCCGGTTAATACCGGTTACAGTATTAAAATTTTCGGAAGCGCACAACGGGTGTTCGTTTCCGGAATACCACTCCAGTTTTTGATGTCATCATTTTAAGGATATCGTACTTAGCCGGTTTTTCATAGTTCGGAATAAATTCATTTATTTACCGTTAATGTATTTTAGACATTAATTATATGCGGAAAAATTAATATCTGCACAAGTACTGGTGGTAGGACCTCTTGTGAGTCCGCACGGGCAGGTACCACTACCCTGCCTATCTCTGCCGTGAAGCAGTAATGCGTTTCGGCTTGAAGGGTGGGGCAGCCGTTGTAACTATACTGAGACCTTAGAACTTACGTCTCAAGGTGGGTGGTGCATTTACGTTGTAGATGTCCATGGGCTCCAGTAACCACTTAACCCATCCAACTAAGCAATAAAAAAAAGTACTGTGAGCAGAGCGGTTCCAGATATTAACCATTATTGATGATGAAGTTAGTCTTACTAATTTGACATTAGTACACATTACTGTACCAGCTATTGTGTTTAGTTTTAGAAGTTTCTTAACATCTACTCACCACCTAGAGATAGGCTCGCTTCGAGTTGCTAATGAATTATTCAAGAACGTCCATTCGCACTCTGCTAAATTAAATACATTACAATTTATACATTACCCGTGTGTACTGTACTGAATGTTGTGTTGCTTGGTGTTGTTGCACTTTGTTTCTTGTTCTCTTGATGTTGTATTAAGTTGAGCTTGATATTGTGGGGGTAGAGAGAGAGAGAGGTGGATATCGTGGTAGAGTTAACATTGTTATAAAATTTGTATTTTGACATTCAACAAGTGTGTCCTACTGACATCTAAGTTGAAACAAATGATTTTGAATTTTGAATTCTAATGGGTTTTTGATGTCGGCCTTTTAGATTTTACTGTCAGATACTTGAAAATGAGTGACGCCGGTAAATCTCTCTTTAAATCAGAACAATCGGAATACAGTCGTCATGGCCTAAAGGATAAAGGCGTCCGGTGCATTCGTATGTAGCGATTCATCGGTGTTCGATACTCGCCGGTAGGTACAAATTTTTCCAATGAAATGCGTACTTAGCAAATGATCAAGATTGACTTCCACGGTGAAGAAATAACATCGTGTAATAAAAATGAAACCCGAAAAATTATAATTCATGTAATTACTGGTGATAGGACGTCCTGTGAGTTTGCACGAGTAGGTACCACCACTTTGCCTATTTCTGCCGCGAAGCAGTAATGCTTTTCAGTTTTAAGGGTGGGGCAACCGTTGTACTGTTATAAGTGAGACCTTACAACTCATGTCTCAAGGTGGGTGGCGGCCTTTACGTTGTAGATGTCTATGAGCTTCGGTAACCACTTAACACCAGGTGTGCCGTGAGCTTGTCCACCCATCTAAGCAATAAAAAAAATATAAATGCTCCGCGGAAGTTAAAGCTGATAGTGCTTTTTTGTAGCCGCCGCCGCCTAGTGGGCCGTGAGGCAGTCCTTATAATAGGCAAGTACTCGAACATAACTAAGCGCAGTTCCACATCGTATGATGCCTACGTCATATCACCTGACATTGTTTAGGGCAATCCTAAACATGAAGTTTTGTATGACTGTTTTTTGAATTTTGAAAGACAATAATAATTGTGGCAACACAGTCAATGTAAGTCAATCAAAAATTCTGACCGTACGTGCACGTGTTGTAACTACTTTAAAACAAAATAAAAATAACCTTCTCTCTGAATATATTTAGTTAATTATTGAAGCGACCAGTACAAATTACAGTCCACGCTCTACACAGACGTTTTGTACCAGCTAGTATTATTGTAAATTACTTTTTGTATATAAGTACATGTTGGGATTGTTTTCATTCGGTGCGCTTTGTGAAACAGACCTTACATTATCAGTAATATAAACCTTGCCTTTGTTTATCTTCTTTGCACTACTTTTCGTCAGATCTGTTTTGAATATTATACAAAACAGGAAACAGCGAGAGGCTGAAGGCCTAGTACAACCAGGTACTTCATAATCAAAGTGGAAAGGCCGACATCGTCATTGACAAATCAGGTCTAGTTCCCAATTGTATAGTATCGTGGCTGTTCCAATAATTCACACGGAAACTGCTCCTTCCAGCCAATTCTACCACTTCAGGATCTCTTCAAAACTCATTTCAAATAAGACTTGCTTATAAACTAGTGGTCTTCTTGACATAAACTTTATGTGCATTGAATTGGTAGGACCTTTTGGACTCGCACATGGACGCACGGGTAGGTACCACCACCAAGCAGTAATGCGTTTCGGTTTGAAGGGTGGGGCAACCATTGTAACTATACTTGAGACCTTAGAACTTATATCTCAAGGTGAGTGACGCATTTACGTTGTAGATGTCTATGGGCTCCAGTAACCACTTAATACCAAGTGGGCTGTGAGCTCGTCCACCCATCTAAGAACCAAAAAAAAACCTTCTTTCTAGTCCTTGGAAGCTATACCGTATCAAACACGATTTTTTAGAATCCATTCTCTCTCATATATCCGAAACCAATCGCTCTTAGTATTTATATAACTGTTCAACCGTCACCAGAACTTCAACGAAGGTAAAATGAAGCGAAATATACCATTTGCAGTTATCTTCAAACTCTTGGGTCATGAAACATTAAAAACGTTTAAAAAAATAATTATATCTTTGCGACGGACATCGTTGATACGACGGATTTTCAAACTCAAACAAAAAGATAAGCTTAATCCCGCAATAAAAGCTTGAACACCTGAGAAAAGGCTGTTTTTAACGGCAGAAAAGCTCTTGCGATGAAACATCACAGGAAGGGTCTTAAAATTTTTGCCTGATTAAACAAATGACCCTGTTGAGTCAGCCGGGCATTGCGAGGATTACGACTCTGATATAAAGTATACGATGAAACCTGTACTTTATTGCAAGGAGAACATTTTCGGAGCAGTTTTGGAACATTTCGGTGCGTACAAAGAAATAGTTTTGTGTCATGGCCTCCACTATTTCTTTGAAGCCCAGAGGAATCCACATCTAGAGGGGCCTAAGAAGGGATTTTTGTTATTTCTGTGTTTCCTACCTTATCGTCCATGGGAACTGCTCTAATCCTGACTGCCCGAGTGTGATGAGATCATTTCGGGCATAGATGGACGAACGACCTCATGGCTCACGTGGTGTTAAGTAGTCATCTTGGCCCACAGACATCACAGCGTAAATGCCACTACTTGTCTCGAAACAAACCTTCTAAGGCAGACAAAATATATACAAACCACTTCGCAGTTAATAGTTACCGTCGCACCGGGAAATTGATAATGATAGAGGCACCGCCATCTTGTGTATCGTTGAAGACTCCTTTCAAACTTCGTTCCATGAATGATCAACTGATAATACCAAATATTCATGAACGAATTTTGAAACATAAACCGGCCCTTTTCATGTGGCGTAAACGTAATTAAAATGAATTTTATGACTTTAAATTGATCTGTGTCGTTACAAAAACTGTAAAGTACTTGAAATCTTTGAGTTTTTAAAATGTAAATGAAAAAAAAGCGAGATTAAACCGTAAAAATATTTTTGATCATAAAATATGTTTTATTATTATTATTTTTTTATTGCTTTTATGGGTGAACGAGCTTACAGCCCACCTCGTGTTAAGTGGTTACTGGAGCCCATAGACATATACACCGTAAATGCGCCACCCACCTTGAGATATAAGTTGTAAGGTCTCAGTATAGTTATAACGGCTGGCCCACCCTTCAAGCCGAAACGCATTACTGCTTCACGGCAGAAATAGGCGTCTTGGTGGTACCTACCCGTGCGGACTCACATGAGGTCCTACCACCAGTAAAATGTGTATATTGTGATTAAAAATAAATTATTATTAATGTATACAAAAACGTGTCATGAGATCATATGTTTTAATAAATGGCACGAATTTACATTGAGACCTAACAATAACTAATAATAGACACGTATTCTGCTGTGCTACACCGCTTATTATTCTTCACGTAGTTGTGGTACACAATGTGTACTTGTAGAGTACAGGGTAGGTTCAGAAATACACATTGTATTCTCGTTTCGAACCCTCACGCCTGACAATGGATCAACTAATTATCATAATTATAATGGCACGCCTATACATCGTGCGACGCAGACTTATCTCACTCATTTAAGTTCAGTCGGTTTAATGAACAGTGGTAGCAACAACGGTCACAATATGAGTAGAGGAGAATTCCCGGCAGCAGTTAACGGCTTGGCTGTATGACTTTGTCGCCTCTGTCCGATGATTTGCAAGCGAAGTAAATTGTCCCTTAGAAATAAGGTGACACTTTACAAAACTTTCATATACCCCGCCATGCAAGTGTAGGGTTTCTACCGTCATTTCTACCGTCTCACGACAGTGGAAAGTTCAGTCCTCGCTAAGTCCAAACCAGTATGTAGCTATAAATACCAAATTTATCTGCTCGCTCATGTTTAACAATATAATAATAAGCCTTTATTGCTGTTTACTCACTAATTACTAACTTAATAAAATTTCTTAATAATAAATTAAATTTAAATGCAACTTATAGACAAGTATTCCGTTCGGTGTTCGGTGTGGTTTTCAAAACAGCTTGTCTCTCGACAAAGGTCTCCTCTAAAGATTGCCAATATTCTCTATTTTTGGCCATTCGACTCCAATGCGGGCCTGCTCCAATGCTTAACAATACCTGCCACTCAACAAATCTGGTCATTTTTCCGAACATCACTATTTTATTCTATGTTTTTATCATAATTATCATTCTTCTAAACAAATATTCTTGCATACTAGAGGCTATTAACCGGAAAATGCGAGAAAAGTTTCACGTCATTTCAAGCTGTAGCTATATTAGATGGCACTGTTCACAGAGGCTTTAGTCGCCAGCCATCTACTAATGTCACTAAAGCTCACAACGTATATATTCAATTTTAAATGTAAATATTTGGCTCGGCTGTTTAGGTATTCATGCGGCGCCATTTCTATTGTAATATTCGGGACTTGGTTGAAATCGTTTCACATTCTAATTTCGTTGATTGTGGGTAATATGGGTGTCGCATTTAAAAGCTTTGAGGGAATTTGATTGAATATACAGCTTTATAAGGGAAAAAAAAAGAGAAATTTGTTCCGAAATGAATGTTAGACTATACTCAGATTATACTGTTACGCCAGTAAGAGTGACGCCATCTATTGTCAGATAGCGAAAACACTATACTCGAAATGTGTAGAATATTCTCGATAATTCTAGGGATGTTGTATCGGCTATAAGTGTAGCAGAGATGGCACGCAGTCAGTTAGCAATCGGATCTACTCGAAGCGAAACAGCGAACGGATCACCTGAAGCGAAGCGAAAGAAGCGAATTGAGAGTTTTAAAGTATTTGTTAAGTGTTTTAAGTGCTATAAGTGTGTAATACAGCGTTAACTTGTAATTCGGTATATTTTTTATTTATCCCGAACCCCAGCGCCTAACAATACTTTAGGTACATTTTCTTATGACACAAAAAAAGCTAATAATAAAAAAATTCATACAAACAGTTTGCGTCTCATACTAGCAGGTAGTATATCCCATACTAGATTGTAAACCCGTAGTACGATTCTGCCTATACCAAAATGCAGTCACACGTTCCGATTTAAAGAATGTGAATAACGTGATTCGATCGTGAGTCGATAGAGCGCGGTGGGCGTTGCGGATGGGGAGGAACAACTACAACGGTTGGCAGCGGCTTGGCTCTGCCCCTGGCATTGCTGAAGTCCATGGGCGACGGTAACCACTCACCATCAGGTGGGCCGTATGCCTGTCTGCCTACAAAGGCAATAAAAAAAAAAAAAAAAAAAAAATACTTCAACACCATTGAAATTTTTAACCATATGTCTCAAATCGGTGAGTAAAATAATTTCCAAGGGCTTTAGTAACCCTTTCCACAGGTAGGTCAAAGCCTCATTGTTCAAAAGCACAACATAAGCACCACTCAGATATATGGTCAAAGTCTAAACAATAATACCCATTTCACTCAGACTTAAAGTCGTATACATAGTTCAGATTCGGAAATACTCGTACACATACTTACGAGTATTTGAAGATCACAATTTATCCTCCTACAAATATATAGCCAGGTACAAAGAATATACACTTAAATGACCCAATTCGCCTTCCTGTAGAATACTAGTATCAAAGTCAAAGCAATTTTCATACAATTTAACTAGCAACCCAAAACCCAATTATTATTTTATCAGTAAAACTGAATCACGCAATATTATTTAAGGCACACCATATTATTTAAGGCACACAATATTATTTAAGGCACACAATAGATGCTTGTTATCTTTACGACACGAATAACTAACTAATTTACATAATGTGTGGTAAATAATATGTGGCCACTAAAACCTGTACGACTTATAAGATATGGATTGGAACTTTGAGGGCGTGAATTAATTGCTATTAAAATAAATAAATAAAAGGTTTCTTGATGTTTTTTTTTATTCTGGTACATGCGCCAATGTACAAGTTGCAGGACGAGATTGTATCCAAAGCAGAAAGAGACTGGATGACCACTGTTAAAGATACGGAAAATAGAATTCTTTTGAGGAGGCTTTTACCCTGAAGGGATCCACATTAGAAGGAGATTAAATTGCATTAGTAGATTTATTACTGTTACTTAGCTAATATAATAATTAAATACCAAATTAATTAAACTCAATCTTATTAGTGTGGAATCAAGTAAAGCTATTTTATTATTTACTAGATGACTCGGCAGACTTCGTAGTGCCTCAATCGATAAATAAAACACCTAAACTTTTGTATAAAATAAACTTAAAACAAACAAAAGGAATCCGTCCGATGGGAGACACATCAAAGGAAAAACAAAATTGTTATTTTTATTTAATTCCGACCATTTCCAATTTATCTACCTTTTAAACCTTCTCTGGACCTCCACAAATAATTCAAGACCAAAATTAGCCAAATTGGTCTAGCGGTTCTCGAGTTTTAGCGAGACTAAGGAACAGCAATTCATTTTTATATATATATAGATTATTATTATTATAGTATATTAAACACTGCTACGCCTGGGAAGACGGCAAGACACACTCCGGCGAGGTGGGCAACAATCGGCCGGAGCGTTAGGGACTATTGGGACAGAAACCGACGAACTATACGGGCATTGTCGAGCAAGACTGCTTTTTGCATTTGGGCCACCACCGACTTTTTGTTGAGACCAAGCCTCTCGAGATGTTTTGAGAGGCTTTTAAGGACCAAACCATTCACCGACACAACTACCGGGATTATTTCTGTAGATACCACCCTCCACATGTCGGTCACCTCGTGCGCCAGGTCCAAATATTTGGTCTTTTTATCTGCCTCAGCCCGCACGAGGTTCTCGTCGTAGGGGATGGTGATATCCACCAGAAATACCCGAGACTCCGTCTGGTCCATCAGCACGATATCAGGCTTATTCGCAAGAATAGTCCTGTCCGTAATGATGGGCCGGTCCCAGTAGAGCTTGGCACGGTCGTTTTCGAGTACAGCGTCCGGCTGGTACTTATAATACGGTAGCCTCTGTTCGATGAGGCCATACTTAAGGGCGAGCTCTTGGTGGAGGATTCTGGCTGCTTGGTTATGTCTGTGCAAGTACTCAGTGTTAGCAAGCATAGAACAACCAGAGGTGACATGTCTTAGGGATTCACCCGGTCGGCGGCATAATCGACAGATGTCAGCTGTCCCATCCCTCAGAATGTGCTTCCTATAGTTGTTCGTCCTGATCCTGTATTGCACAGACAAAACCCTCGGTTTCCCCAAAGAGGTCATTATTATCTTTCCCCTTTCTCAGTTCAGTCTGTCGACAGAGCCGGTGGAACTGTATATACGGGCTTTTGGCCAAGTAATATACATTAGTTATGAGTTAATAATTATGCTAGTTTTTATTGCGTGTAGTAAGTTTGGTTTTCTTCAAGCTGCATAAACTTTCTCACTATTCTGCATGTATTTAGGATAGCTGCCTTTTGTAGTGAAATAAATATGTTATCTTTTAAATCTAGAAGCTTTAAGCTGTTGTGGCGTCTTCGAGCTGTTTTTATTATTATTATTATTATTACATGGGCTGATGAGATTCCGGCTGCTTTGGTGTTAGTTACTGGAGTCCATAAAGTGAATGCTGTTGTTACCTTGAGACACAAAGTGGAAATCTCAATAGCTTAATGTGAATATTCCACCCATCAGACTGCCCC
The DNA here is from genome assembly GCF_030269925.1 of Bombyx mori. Lineage (NCBI taxonomy): Eukaryota > Metazoa > Arthropoda > Insecta > Lepidoptera > Bombycidae > Bombyx > Bombyx mori. The sequence goes on from NC_085114.1 coordinate 2,527,766, forward strand.
ACAGAACCCCAGAGAACCCCAGAGAACACACGAACGTTTCGCATCAGAAATAACAAGTGTGATAACACCTAGCATTAATCTTGAAAATTAGTTGTAAGTAATTGTAATTCTATCAACAGTTTTTTTGAATTTTTTTTATTGCTTAGTTGGGTGGACTAGGTCTAGCCCACCCTGATGTTAAGTGGTTACCGGAGCCCATAGACATCTACAACGTAAATGCCGCCACCCACCTTGAGATATAAGTTCTAAAGTCTCAGTATAGTTACAGCGGCTGCCCCACTCTGCAAACTGAAACGCATTACTGCTTCACGGCAGAAATAGATAGGACAGTGGTACGTATCCGTGGTCCTACCAACAGTAAACTGTCTTATTTTATGGCCCTCGCAATATTTACATGCTTGTTTCCGTATAGAATTGTTGTATTTACTTAGACCCCCTCCGTGGTGGCGCATAATTACTACCCACATCTAAAGGTGCTTGCTACTTAATATTTAGGACCGTGGACTGGTCAGATTTTTTTATTTATTGCTCTAGAAGGCAGACGAGCGTACATGATGGTGAGTGGTTACCGTCGCCCATGGACTTTAGCAATTCCAGGGACAGAGCCAAGCAGCTCTCCACAAGCCTCGTCAAACACAAGGCTGCCAGTCAACAGTAACTGTACCACCTGTTTAAAAATATAGAGGACAAACAATCGAACATCCATTTTTTATATGTAGATAATGAAACGTTCTACCCACTAATATGAACTATTAGAGAGAAACATGACAAATTAAACTCTGTTGTGATATGCGTTAATTCATTCTGTATGTAAATACATTACCATACACAAGCAATATCTGTCACTGTTAATATAATACCCTAATGGATATAAGTAATGGAAATATATCGTTTAAATCAAAACTATCTAGGGACCCGTTTGTGTTTAACTAAATAATGTATTTGGAATCAAGTTTTAGCTTTAAGAGAGAGGGCATAAGGTTTAAATTTCGCTTGAGACTCTGGTAAATACAGATTTATCTTTGATGAGACTTAATTGATAATACCGTCCAATGTATTCATGCGAAATATTCGTTCATTGTTATAAGCGAACAAATGAGCTTAAAATTCCTCTGATGTTGAGGCTTACAGAATAAATACCTGCTCATAGACGGCCGTTTGGTGTAGTGGTAAGTGACATAGTCACTACACAAGGGGATCGCGGGTTCGAATCCCGCCAAGGGAAGATATTTGTATGATAAATATAAATGTCTTTTCCCGGGTTATGGATGTATATTAAATATATGTATGTGTATAATAAAAATCTTACATTTCTTTCCGTTATCTGGTACCTGTAACACAAGTTCTTTACGAACTTAGCACGGGACCAGTTAACGTGGCGTGATTGTTAGTAAAATATTTATATTTATTTTATAGAGACTCATAGTATGACCCACTAGTACATTCCAAAATGTAATTAGTGCTGTGTGTAATATAAGCTAAATTTTTCTTACTGACTTTTATCTGCGCCACTCACAAATAACTTAAATAATAAATACACACAATTAAAAGAAACTACTAATTATAAACTAGAAGACTACTACTAGAAAAAAATATTATTCCCTTCGAAATATTATCTCAAGGTAGGTAGCGGTATTTACGTAGTAGATATCTATGGGCTCCGGTAAACACATTAAACGTGAGTCCGCGCGGGTAGGTACCACTGCCCTGCCTATTTCTGCCGTGAAACAGTAATGCGTTTCGGTTTGAAGGGTGGGGCAGCCGTTGTAACTATACTGAGACCTTAGAACTTATATCTCAAGGTGGGTGGCGCATTTACGTTGTGAATGTCTATGGGCTCCAGTAACCACTTAACACTAGGTGGGCTGTGAGCTCGTCCACCCATCTAGGCAATAAAAAAAAGATGTGAGGTGTCGTGGGACACTGAATAGGAACGAAGTTCTTTATTATAGAAATATTAATTTTAAGTTCTATTCGAGGTATAAAGAAAATAAAACTAGAGGTTTCGCAACAGCCCACGGTCATTCGGTAACGTGCGTACTGATAAAAATATATTATTTTTTGTACGTTATTACAAAGTTAAGTCGTACACTGTGTGTATTACTAATAAAAATCTTACGTTACGGACGTTTTTTTCTGGTTAGGATGTCCCTCCGCATCGTACCATAAGGAACTTTGTTCCAAAAAAAATGTACTCCGTGTAAATAGTCACCGGGACCACTCAGATAAGAATTCTTAAAAGAAGAAGTTTTCTCAACAAAATATTTTTTGATTCCCGGGCGGCGTTCTTCCCCTACAGCGCACGTTACCATCACATAATTGAATGAGCAGGGCTCAGGCAATTTTCTGCATGCGCGGATGTAATGCCACACGTGTAATTATTAAGACGACACATTTCCGCGTGTCCCTTATGAATTTTTTATTAGATTCCGCCGCGGATTTCACGTATCGAATACGCGGAGGGCACGCCATGCTTCATTCGTATTTTCATGGGCGTAGCGACGGCTCGCCAATTCTAAAATATATCAACGAAAGATATTATTCATTCGTTATGCTATTCATAAATAGTTTACGTTTAAGTCAGCTCGTTTTTTTTTTTTTTTATTGCTTAGATGTGTGGACGAGCTCACAGCCCACCTGGTGTTAAGTGGTTACTGGAGCCCATAGACATCTATAACGTAAATACGCCTCCCACCTTGAGATATAAGTTTTAAGGTCTCAAGTATAGTTACAACGGCTGCCCCACCCTTCATACCGAAACGAATTATTGCTTCACGGCAGAAATAAGCGGGGCGGTGGTACCTACCCGTGCGGACTCACAAGAGGTGCTACCACCAGCTTACTGAGCTTCTAGCCGGATTTTCTCAGTGGAACGCAATTCCGGTGGTAGATTATGCGAAGCACTGCTGTTGCTAAGACTGGTGTTAGAAAATTTTCTTAGTTTGAGCCCGTGACCTCACTTACCCGTCCGTAGCTGGAATACCCGCTTACGCTACTAGCAAATAGACAGGAAAAAAGGCATTCCTATCGAGCGATCCCAGGTTAGAACTCACGTTCCAAGATGAATGGACGGCATTTACGTTGATGTCCATGGGCTCCGGCACCCACATAACACCAAATGAGCCGTCATCTCATCCACCCATCTAAGCAATAGAAGTGGGAAGGTAAAGAAAAACTTTTATAAATGTTTATATTGACTTAGTAGGCAGATTAGCATATGATCCATTTGGTGGTGGTAGTAAAAGTCTCTTATGAACTTCAGCAATGCCAGGGATGCAGTGAAACCGCTGCTAATCGCTAACAAAAACAAGAAAAACAATTTGACAGCTCGCGCTTCCACCATAGAGGGTTTGCCCTCATATTCTTAATCATGATGAGGAGTGGTTACTAGAGTTTGAACCCCACCCATAACCTTAGCTTCAAGATCTAGTTTCATTAAAATAGTGATTACCTTTTCACACCAGAATGCGTCATTGCTTCGCATCAGTGTAGTGTGCAGCTCACCTAACCTTATATTTGTAACTGCACACACTAAATTATAACAGTATTACACGAATTGTCGACTTGAACAGTTCTCTTTTATTTCACCTACAACACTCCAATACATGGCGACCCTTAGCCAGCAGTTAAAATTTTGCAACATACGTAAAATACGAGAATAGCTGAATAAAATATGAAGAAATATAATTATGAAGAATAGTATGAAGAATAGAAGTTTGTGAAGACGAGAAATAAGAGGAAAGAAGATTTTTAAATTACAGAAAATGAAAAAAAAGAAGAAAAAAAAAACCCTCACAGAGGATTGATTTGGATGAAGCGATGAGAACAATAGAAGAAGACAAAAAAGGGTGTTGCGGCCGGGAGCCGGGAGAATGCTCAAGCCTTATGATAAGAGGATATGCAGGGCGCCGGGAGATAAATTGTACGGGTCCGAGGTGGAGCAGCTAGGAGTCAGTTAGAGTCCAATGCTGAGGAGTTCATTCACCCATGCTACGTAAGACGTCATGACCTACTTATACGTTGACAGTAAATACGTGCTTACTGCAATGTAAGTTTTTGCTCTGATATTGTAATAATTTTTTTTACGTTATTTTAATGTTCTGTATTATATGTTATTATTAAGTTCATGCGGAATTTCTTTATATTCAGTTTAAAGAAATTATGTCACAACAATTGCGAGATTTACATGCTAATTTAGAATATTTAAGAGAATATATAGTAAAACTTGGTCCAAATAGGCGTACAGAGGATTTAGGTTTTAAAAAATTACTTTATATTCAGTTTAAGGAAACTATGTCAGAATGATAGAATATTCGAATTGTGGTACAAAAATGTCAGTCTCATTTGACATCAAAACTGCAATTTCCCTGTTGCCGGTAATGAGTGGCAATATTCAGTTTAAGGAAATCTATGTCTTTCTATCCACAAGAGCAGGTTATGCAACTACGAGAAAACTACAGATGTTTCTGAAGCCGAGGAGATAGCCATTTTTATAACAATAAGACAAATTATAATCGTAAGTATAATTGTTATGAAAATAGTACAGGTCAACGAACTTCACATCGTAAATCGAGGTAAACACTCAGGCGATCAGCGCCAGCGTCAGCATTTTCGCGGACGACCGATGCATTATCAGCGTGTACAGCATAACACGCAAGAGTCCAATGTCCAAGACAACTTGCGCAACGGTAACGCAAATAATTATGACAACTTAGAGTTTTTCGCACCTAAACAGTGCACTCATTCGATTTTTAGTTATAGTAATTTTTGTGTAATTAAGTGTCAACTTAAAAATAGTAATATCGATCTTAATTTATTAATCGATAGTGGAGCTAGTTTATGTGTACTTAAGTATGAATGGTTGTCGCGACATAAGAAATTATTGAATTTAGTAAAACAGGATAAGATAGTTATAGAAGAAATTAGTGGTAATTTAGAGTCTATGGGATATATTTATTTAAATATTATAATTAATCATGTGAATTTTGCACAACGCAGCTGCAGATGCATTGAGCCGGATACCTTTTACATCCAACAGCTTAAAGGAAATGCAACAGCATGTAGCATCGTTCATGACAAGAGTACAAGCTCGTAGGTTACGTATTGACTGTGACAACAATAATATATTATGACTACGGAGGTATCCTCTACTCCAAGGCCTGATCAACCTAAAGTAGTGGAAATCCTCAAACGACCAATTGACGGCGTTGAATTGATGCTATTTTGTAATAAAAATACATTAAAACAGATAGAAAAATTCAAACATTTTACTAGTGATAATGGTAATTGCAAATTCGTGCCTGAAAAATCAGCAATTTTTATAATTTCTCAATCGTTGTCTACCGTAAGTGTGTTAACGAGAGAATTATAACGTTTTTGCAAGCAAATCAAAATAAACAGGCTCGTAATAATTAAAAGCAAGCGCTATGAACGACTTGTAAACAATTTTGTAAAGGAAATGAGCCATTTGAAAGATTTTCCCAAGTTACTTGTTATTAAAGACGTGACAAGTATTACTGACAAAGAAGTTTGTAACTTAAAATATTGTTTTATTGGATTTTTGTTAGTAAAGTATGAAAGTTAATAATATTTTGTGTAATTTAGTTTAAGTAAAAAAAAAAAAAAAAAAGTAGTTATGTACTAATATCATTTTTTTTTAAAAGAGGGGAGGTGTAGTGTGCAGCTCGCCTAACCTTATATTTGTAACTGCACACACTAAATTATAACAGTATTACACGAATTGTCGACTTGAACAGTTCTCTTTTATTTCACCTACAACACTCCAATACATCAGAGAGACCGTGCTTACAAAACCTACGGACATGTTATTATACATAATATGTAATATGTTTCCAATGCTCAAGAAATGAAGCAGTTATGAAATTTGTATGAAAAATAAGTTAAGTAATGATATATGTACGCAAGTAGGACTCACAGAAACAGTAGTTACAAAACCTACGGACGCGACATACTATATTTCCAATGCTCAAGAAATGAAGCAGTCACGAAATTTATTTAACAGCAACAGCTCTAGGAGATCGCATGATTATAGTGACGGTTATCAGTCTGTACCATCACCTGCCTAAATTATGGAATTTAAATGTGAAATAATCCATCAATTCCCAAACTTTCCGAAAACTGAAGTAACTCCGTCGAATAAATCTTCACGAATTTAGCTTACAGCAGAAAATCCTCCGCGCCGCAGTAAGCTTAAACGAGCTTTAGCCTAATTATCCGTTGTCTGTATTAATTGACAAGTAACTAGCGTAATTAGCGAACGTCAATCCTTACAGATGGCTAGTGATGGGTAAGAAATGACCTACGCTATTTTTTTAACGGGTATCGCCTGCTTATTGTCTTTTGAGCTTTTTAAAGTTTTGTTTGACAAAAATCGATATATTATGATGATGTAGGGAGTAGTTTTTTTCCTATCCTTGTCCCAGCTGATATTAATTAGCGACTGTGATAATTTAAGACCAGAAGGGATGTAAGATCTCTTTCCTGCTTTCAATAACAAATCGGTATGACACTATAAAAAAAAAAAAAACCAAATCGCCCACAGATAATAAACTTTGTTAAAGGAATCCTAAAAATAGATTCAATCAAAAAAGTTTCAGTAGTGGATAGCTTGTTTATGGTTCGAAGCTCAATTTTTTTTCTGTTGTTCTTAAATTGGCATAATCGTTTTCCACGTTGACAAGGAGCTTGAGTTGCATCTGTTATTTGGATTAAATACAATGTTGTTTTTAGTTATATCATATAATGAAGTGTGTGTATCGAATTTCATAATGGACAAAAACATTGAACAAAGAGTTTATCTTGAATGTTGCAACGCTAATAGAATTATTTGACTTTAAAAATGCTAAAAAATGCTTATGATGAATCGACTTTATCGAAAACACGTGCTTTAGAATGGTAAAAAGCGTTCAAAAGCAATCGAGACGGAATGGAAGATTTGCTTCGCTCTAACAAGCCTCAAGGTCTGTAAAAAGTAAAGGTAATAGTGATTGAAAAACATTATTAAAATAAAAGCATTATGTGGCGTTTAAGAGAGCAAAAATCCAGATTTATGGAAAGCTAATTCTTGGATTTTGCATCACGACAAAGACCATTATGGATAATAAACACCCAGTTAGTTTGTTTACTGGTAGGACCTCTTGTGAGTCCACACGGGTAGGTACCATCACCCTGCCTATTTCTGCCGTGAAGTAGTAATTCGTTTCAGTTTGAAGGGTGGGGCAGCCGTTGTAACTATACTTGAGATCTTAGAACTTATATCTCAAGGTGGGTGGCGCATTTACGTTCTAGATATCAATGGGCTCCAGTAACCACTTAACACCAGGTAGGCTGTGAGCTCGTCTACCCATCTAAGGAATAAAAAAAAAAGACAAACAAACCTGTTTATCATACGAACTAGCGACCCGCCCTCGCTTCGCTTCGGAAACATTAAAACACACATGAAACCAAAAAAAAAAAGTAAAAAAAAATAAAAAAAAGTAGCCTATGTTCATCAGGGACAATGTCGGCTTCTAATGGAAAAAGAATTTTTCAAATCGGTCCAGTAGTTTCGGAGCCTATTCGAAACAAACAAACAAACAAATCTTTCCTCTTTATAATATTAGTATAGATGTCTGCCCAAATGTTTGAATCAAACCCACGACCCTCGCTGCAACAGGTAGGGCTAATAACTACTGCACCATCGAGTCAGTCATATTTATAACTATAGCTAAAAAAAAAAGAAACAATTATTCACGAACCGTTACTGTTAAATTTTAATTCGCCCATCACTACTGATGATTACCGAGGTACGTGTTTGTTTTCGTTAATTGCTACAATACACAAACACGGGAACAGCTCGGTTCTTTTTTTTTATTGCTTTGATGGGTGAACAAGCTGGTGTTAAGTGGTTACTGGAGCCCATAGACATCTACTACGTAAATGCGCTACCCACCTTGAGATATAAGTTCTAAGGTCTCAAGTATAGTTACAACGCCTGCCCCACAATTCAAGCTGAAACGTATTTACTGCTTCACGGCAATTTCAATTCAAAAACATTTTGTAAATATTTGTCAGAGGGCTTCGAACAATTGCTTATTGAATTTTTGCTAACTAACCAACCTCAATCAAAAACGAAAAAATATATCTTACGTACGCTTTCACAAAAAAACTCATTGTAAATCAATTCTAAATTTCACTGAATCGGTAATTTATCGCTTCCAACTGACGTGCCCGTGGTCGTGGTTTTAATTCTCGCATCGGACAAACATTCGTGTGATTCCACTAAGTTTGTTTGCTCTTTAATTATTATTGGGTATTGATTAACTCTAAGCTATATTTAAAAGTACACAAGTATGTACATACATCAGTCTCCGGTTCCCACAGTACAAGGTATCGTGGTTTGGGGTCATATCGATGTGACTCCTGGTTTTTATTATTATTAATATTAATTGGTACAGGAAAGGTAGATGGCAAACGTCCTAGAGGACGCAGTCCCACGAGATGGTCGGATCAAATACGATCTTCTCTGAGCATCAATTTCCACAATGCCCTTCATGAAGCAAAGGATCCCGGCAGATGGAGGGAAGTCGTACGGGAGAAACTGATGCAGCGGGGGAGTCTTGACCCTCAGTAATGAGGAAAACGACGCGAGGAGGAATATTAATTGAGTGGTCGTTCTTGAGCGCATATCACGACATACAACTTAAAATCTTTTGACGATGACAAAAATGCATCATTTATTTCCAACTCAGCGAGTTTCTTAATTATTTCGCTGCTAAGGAATTGACCGGTTTGTAAAATATTAAAATACCGCATACTCATAGACTGTAACAATTATGAAACTTTATACACCCACTCCAATGCTGCAATGAAGATACGACTAGGCGGTGGATACACCGGCTATAATAAATTATACCAGCATGAAAACACAAGGGGATAGTCAGTCCCGTAATACATCGTGCCCTAAAAGATAAGACGTCCGTGCACTCTATGCCGGAATTCAAATCCCGCAGGCATTAAAGTCGTAGTTAATAAGTGTTCCTACTTCCCATATGAAGGATAATATGCGAATTTTATGAATAGATGTAATTCTTGGTATACCTTTATCATGACTACTTCTATCGCGAAACAGGGATGTGCTATGATTTAAAAGGTGGATTAAGCAATGTAAATAATACTAATCTAAAATTAACGTTGAGTTAACGTTACCAACCAACGCTACCAGCCTTTGGTACCAACTAAGCACTAGGTGGCTTGAACACCCATTCAATAAAAGATAGCTAGGAATTTATAGGCAGCTCTTGACACACAATGGCACAAAATCAAGCAGCGTCGCGGAGTTCACACCAAATTGACTGCCTAATGTCTCACATGGCGCATTATTGCTTAATGTTGTGTCAATGACTGATTTTAACCACTCAGCGGTTCTTACAGCTGACCAATTGTGACACAATGACCTGGAGACCGCGAATCTCAACCTCAATTATTCTATTTTCGAAATTCCTCTTTCTATGTATCAGGCAGACACTCGCGTTGCGCGATCACTGTGTGTGGGGTAATAACAAGCTAAAATATTTTGGTACTATCAACTACTGCTTTGGAACCTACAAATGGGTTTCATTTCCTTATTAATTTTCTTTAATAAATCGAGTAAATTTAAATACGCTTGCGTTTTTCATAAAGAGTGTAATAATTGGAATAAGTAAAAACAATGACAGATAAGTGAGACAATGACATTAGTCATACATAAAAATATAAAATTATTTATTGAGGTCTAAGGTTTATTGCGCGTACATATGTAGTTACAAATAACACTCAATTGTGATGGATGTAAGGTGAAATGTTTTTAAGAGATATGTTTAGTTAATATAATAATAAATAATTTAGTGCTTTTTATACAGATTTAGATTATTACAGGTAAATAAATAAAAGAAAGGAAAAAAAGGCATTAGGAGGTGGCTGATCTGGTCGTGACTACGATGCTCAGTAATGAAGCGTTCTTGGAGGCGAGGCTCGACTTCTGCCAGTCCACCATATCGCAGAAGGAGGCGACGGAACGAGATAGGGAGAGCTATTTCCGATCAGACCGATCCGTCACCGTTATCACGCCAAAACAAGTATGTTAATAAAGAAAAATAAAGTAATTTTACTGTGGCTGACCCAAAAAACACACCACGGAACTAAATAAAACAATTCGTTTCCTAACCTCAATCTCTTTACAAGTATTTTTCATTCATAGAGGTTTAAGGTCGGTGGTTTTGCTGAAGAACTTCCAAAACTTCTCAAGCCACTGTTGATATTTAAAACTCTTTTCGTTCTTATTTTGTGCTCGAAATTGGCAACGTGATTAAGAAACTTTATTACTGTACCATTGTTTTTATTCATCGTGTCGTTTGTATTCAGGTTGTTCCCGGTATCTCGGTTGGAGTTGTCTTCGTTAAAGGAAATCTTTGTTAAAATAACTCAGGACCGGATTGCGCTTGTGTTAAATGTATTTGCGGCTATACGATATTATCTCGATTGCAACATTTTTGTTTATCGAAATAGGGTGAGTGTTTTTTTTTTTTTTTTCTATTATTGAATTGGAAAGATGAGGTAAATGAGAGGTTAAGCCAAAGGAATTAAATGACTTTCTGTCCTTTTCTATATACAAAAATATAGACTGTTTTTAATTTGGATGACCCTTAAGTAAAAGTTGAAATGGAAATAAAAAGGAAATAATAAGTGAAAAATACTAATTTATTTTGATCGATTATTTTTGTAGAGTGCTCTCTACATTTACCTCTTTTTTATTGCCCTTGTAGGCGGACGAGCATATGGCCCAGCTGATGTTGAGTAGTTATTGACGCCCACAGATGTAAGCTATGCCAGGGACAGAGCCAAGCCGTTGTCTACCAAATCCAATCTATTTTCTAAATTAACACATAAGAAAATGCACGTGTAAAAATACATTTACATATTCAAATGATGCTACATAAAATGAAACCACCGTTCAATATTAAATGTCGAAATAAAGTGATTTGTGTGCGGGTCTTGTAAGTTAACGAGCTTTCAATTAAAGTTTCGTGGCCACACTGAGCTTTAAAAGCTCTGATATACAGAACAATAAATAAGTCATAAAAATATGATAAATTATCTGCATCTAGATTGTGGCATATTGTGGTCACACAATATCATTTTCATTCCTCAGTTTATAAAATTACACCAAACGTTATTATTGCAAAACCCAATAACGTTCATACTAACAGTCAAAAATGAGTTTTCTAAAGTGAAGGAAATTTTAAATCGAAATGAAATCTAGTACCAGTCCATAATATACTTTATACAAGTAACCTTCATATAACCTAGTATTTCACAACACAAGGTTCAAGGTATAACACGTAAAAAAATATCCCCAAACCCTCATATAACACGATACATATACAACAAAATAACGAGATTTTTGTTAAAAATTATTAAGAAAATTACATTACGCACTATGAACACACAATATATGCGTATAATCGAAATTAAACTGATTTTTTTATGTATTTAAATAATAGGTAAAATATGTACATGCATGTGTAGTTGAGATTTTTCATTCAGAAAAATTATTCGTCCTTTTTGTACTGTCTTCTAGTCCCATATAACACGGTTTCGCACAACACGTGTCTACCGTGTTATAGGAGAGCTGTATTATATTAAATAAACTGTCTACGTAGTCTAAGCGACACGATAGCCTCATTGCAGTTGGTAAAATTTCAATTTATACACGATATGCTTTTTTTTTCCTACCTATCTTGATAGCCTTGAGAGGCTATTTCAGCTTCACCCTAACGTGTAGGTAGCTCACGGGGCTCAAACCGGGAGAGTTGCTCACACTGGCCCTAGCAAGAGCAGTGCTTCGTAGAATCTACCACCGGATCGGAAACGCGACCCACTAAGAAGATCCGGCGAGAAACTCAGTGGACTATGTCTATGGGTCAATTCGCTCATCGAGCCCTTCGTCGCAAGCGACGGGTTCGACGAGGACGGTGACCGGGGCTTGTGGTAACTAAAAGCACCGTTAATGGATCGGGAGGATCCGTAAAGACGTGACGATATGCTATCTATACTAATAATATTATAAAGAGGAAAGATTTGTTTGTTTGTTTGTTTCGAATAGGCGCCGAAACTACTGGACCGATTTGAAAAATTCTTTTTCCATTAGAAGCCGACATTGTCCCTGATGAACATAGGCTACTTTTTTTTTTTTTTTTTTTTGGTTTCATGTGTGTTTTAATGTTTCCGAAGCGAAGCGAAGGCGGGTCGCTTGTAACTATATATACATGAGTAAAAAAAATTCATAACACTCTTCAAAGTTTTGGTTCACCTAATGCCAATCAAATAGCGTCATTATTAAATTTTATTACACGAAATACAATTTTTTTTTATTGCTCACATAGCTGGACGATGTTAAATGCTGCCTATGTTAAATGACGGTTGTGTGACATAGCGTATGAGCAGTGCGGATCCCGCATAAAAATTCTCCCGCTGTCAGAAGCATCGCCTCGCTCATAATTTAGGTAGCGCTGTAAGGGCGTGAAAAAAAAACTGATTAAAGCCGCGCAAGGGAAGCGGCCGACAATTCATTTGGGGCTTAGTGTTTTAGCGAAATTAGTCCTTTCGCTTGTGTTTTTATTACATTGTGAAAGTTTTTTTATTATTATTCTATATTTGTTCCTTTTTTTCAACTTGCTCTTTTAACACTTTGACTGCCGTGTAGGTCATCGGTGCCCTAGGTGGCGCACTGAAGTAATTATATCGATTTCTCTCCAATCTTTTCTCAATCTTCTTGCTTAGGTTTTTTTTCTTTTTTTTTTGCTTAGATGAGTGGACGAGCTCACAGCCCACCTGGTGTTAAGGCGTTACTGGAGCCCATAGACATCTACAACGTAAATGCGCCACGCACCTTGGGATATAAGTTCTAAGGTCTCAGTATAGTTACAACGGCTGCATTACTGCTTCACGGCTGAAAAAGGCAGGGAGGTGGTACCTACCCATGCGGACTCACAAGAGGTCCTACCACCAGTAATTACGCAAATTATAATTGCCAAATTATAATATAATTATAATTAATAAGGTGCCGTAATATCTACTAGACTCTGGGAAAGACAAATCCGGAGATACTAAGAATTAATGTATTTCTAAGACACCAAAAAGACTAAAACATATATTAACAAGCAAGGTACAAGAAGGTGAAGTTAGGCAATCCAGACGCTTAGTAACAGAAATCGACATAATTACTTCAGTGCGCCGCGTAGGGCCCCGGCGACCTACACGGCAGTCAAAGGGTTAAAGATGAACCGTGTATAATCTATGGATGAACCTATACAATGCTTACACTAACTTATAGTTTACGACATGATAAGACATTTCAAGTACCTGTGATTATTTCGCGTCAGAAATATATGATTTACTAGCTAGCTCACAAAGCTTAAATTACCTACCGAAGGTTACAGACATCCACGGAATTCAGCCAGCATGGGACCAGTGGTTGTGATGAGCCTTGGGTGAGATGTATATCCAGCAGTAGACGTGTGTGGGCTGATAGATTGATATAGCTCGCAATAATCATTGCCAGCAAGTTTCGAGGGCAAATCAAGTCTCGCGTTCTATTATATTATTTTATTTTATTTGGATGCCAAACAGTGAACTTAAACTATATAAAATCGAATTACAACTAAACAAAATTTAAATAACTACAAACAATTTTGGCGTCGCATCGCCTAGAAATAAATAATTAAAGTAAAACAAATTAAAGTAAAAAAAAAACAAAAACAATTTGAAAAAAAAAACCAAAACAGAAAAACAAAGTACATAGAAAATAATTAATTAAATATTTGCATTCAACCATTGACTGACTAATGTTCTCCTAATACTCTTAATAGAAGTGAAAAAAATGTCCAGTTCAGGGCAGTCACCTAGAGCATTCAAATAGTTCCAATAAATAAAGACCTTCTAGTTAGTATATAGTTCTAGTTCCAATAAATAAAGACCTTCAAAAGTCAGAACAAAAAGTTAGAACACTGGCTGACTGATTAAACTGAAGACAATACCACAATTGTTAAATGGAAGCGCCTGTAGTCTGGCCAGCGGTATACCCAGTGTATCGACTGAAATACTTATATTCTCCTTAGTCGCTTGCACACATGGCAGGGTGATCCTGGTCTCTTGTACCGTGACCTTCTTGTGTAATCGTGGACGGGATTGTTTAAAGCTGGCTTTGTTTAGTCGGTCCATCGTAACGGAAACCCGGTCATCGTTCTCGTCACTTGCGACGAAGGGCTCGGCGAGTAAATGAACCCACTGAGTTTCTCGCCGGATTTTGTCAATGGATATCATTTCCGATCCGGTAGTAGATTCTGCAAACCATTGCTTTTGCTAGGGTTAGTGTTAGCAACGACGTCAGGTTTGAGCCCAGTGAGCTTACCTACTAGTTCGCTGAATCGAGAATAACCCCTCGAGGTTACTAGAATAGGTAGAAAAATATAAATGTAACGGTAATTTGCTGCGTGGTCTTGTACCCTCAATCATGCCCTGCACCCCAAGGCACTCCACTGAGTCGTCACCCCGTCGCGACACATGTCTGAAGAAAGTCAGAATGCGACCTTAAGCGATGGAAGATGAAGGATATAGGATAGTAGTGTTCAAGAACTGAGAATATATACCAAATTTCTTTGTAAATAAGGGTCTAACTTGTTTTCAGAAACGTTGAAGGAATATCATCATGTGATATTATAATGAAAATCCGAAAATAATGTAAGCTTGCGAATGCACTTATGGTATAGCATATTCTAAGTTGGAACTAGTAAAAATATCTTGCCTATTTCTTCTATAAGGCCATAATTTTTTTTTTAAATATTTATTTCAGAAAAATTCCATAAAATAATAATAATACAATAGTCAGCACACAAACAGTTCAACAATACAAATAGAAAATGAACAATATACTAATTCAATTCATTAAATATACAAAGGAAATGGATTAGAAACACATAATTATATCAATACAATAGTAACCACTCTATATCAATATTAGCTATCATTATGTCAATCAGTCAATTAATTTGGAGAAAAAATAAAACAAAAAGAAAATCATATACATTTCATAATGAAGAGTAAAATAATAATAAGGATATGTCAGTCTTGTCCGGTAATTATACACATCCATTTATGTTGGATCGGACAATCAGCGCGAGAAGCAATCAACCCGAGGATGCCATTACTACTGTCTCTCACTCGTCTTAAAAAAGAGGCAACCTTTTTTCGGATTATAGCTTGATAGCCATCCGTCCGGGCATTAGCAAACATTTGCGACGCACTGCAGTAGGGAGGCAGCCGCAATAGCACCCTGAAGATGTTGTTATATTGAACGCGCAGGACCCTGGCAGCCCGTTGAGTATGATTCACCCATAGACTGCTCGCGTAAAACGATTGGCAAAATGCCTTAAACAAAGAAATTTTTACTGGGGAGGAGCACCGAGCGAATCTACCGGCAATCATGTTTCCTCGGACCGCCAACGCCCTGCGCTCCCGCTCCAAATCTGCGTCATCGGACAAATCATCCGTTACAATGTGGCCCGGGTACTTAAAACTGGTCACTCTCTGCAGTCAGTTCCTCATCATATAATTTATTTGAAGGAACACGAACTGGAACGGGTGCACCTGACTTACCCTTGAAAAGCAGAACTTTACTTTTTGCTTTACTGTAGGTCAGTCCATGTTCCCCAGCGTAGATCTCGCATATAGCCAGCATCTTACGAATAGCACCTACCGATGGTCCCGGCAGCACCATATCGTCCGCGTACCTAATATTATTGACGCATACACTATCAATATGACAACCGGTATGAGTGCTGCTGAGCTCACCGATAAGGTCATTTATGTACAAGTTAAATAACAAATGAGAGGTCAGCCCCCCTGCCTCACGCCACACTCCATGCCATATGGCCCGGACAAAGCTCCCGCCCATCTCACCTGGTTCCGCTGGCAGTGGTACCATTCCTGTAACACTGATATGACCTCAACCGATACACCCGCCCTGCCCAGTTTGTCCCAAAGCTTATCATATAGGCTTATCAAACGTAATATATTACGTTTTTCAAAGTTGGGTAGCGCTTATCCAGTAATTACTTATATCCTAGCATGTAGACAAAGAGAGTATAAAGTAGTATAGATTAGTATGTATGTATATCTAAAGCAATATAATATGTTGTGATTCCATCATATTTATTTAAAACTAGCTGACCCGGCAGACTTCGTAGTGCCTCAATCGATAATGTATAAAATAAACTTAAAACAAACAAAAGCAATCCGTCCGACGAGGGACGCATCAAAGGAAAAACAAAATTGTTATTTTTATTTAATTCTGAACATTTTGATATTTATCTAACCTTTTAAACCTTCTCTGGACCACCACAAATAATTCAAGACCAAAATTAGCCAAATCGGTCCAGCCGTTCTCGAGTTTTAGCGAGACTAACGAACAGCAATTCATTTTTATGTATATAGAAGATTACTTCATACCAGATCAAAGTGATCGAAAGTTCTAATATTATATCCATATATAAACAAATTACAAACAAGCTCTTCTGAATGCTGATTAAGTGTGGAAGTGATTTCACATTCACCATATTTTATTCTCTTTCCCTTTATATATTTGTCTCACTCTCACATAGCATTTTTCACATTTAAATACTGTCATAGCATTTCAAGGGAACCTATAGAGGCCACTTCTAGCAAAAATAGCCGAATAGCTTTTGAAAGCTGTCGCACCATCGCAGGCCTGCCGTTTAAATCCGGATCAGCGCCGATGGGATTGTATCCGGTAGCCGGATAGTCTACTGCTCGATTCTAAATGGATTTCAAATCGCTGGAAATGGTATTCGTGTTAACAAAAAAGTGTGATGATAAGAGACGTTTTTTGAGCCCGCACGGATCACTACCCTGCCTATTCCTGCCGTGAAGCAGTAATGCGTTTCGGTTTGAAGGGTGGGGCAGCCGTTGTAACTATACTTGAGACCTTAGAACTTATATCTCAAGGTGGGTGGCACTTACGTTGTAGATGTCTATGGGCTTCAATAATCACTTAACACCAGGTGGGCTGTGAGCTCGTCCACCCGTTTAAGCAACAAAAAAAATGACATTCACAAAAAGCGAGATTTAACGTAGCTCCAAACTCTAGATAGAGCTATTAAAGTCAAAGGGAATTCATAAGCTCAATTTTATTACATAATACATAGTGTGAACTGAAAAAAAAGCCATTAATTTCTTTTATATATTTTTTATCGTGATTACAAGCACCTGTGCACACGGCATATTAATATTTTTAACATGCTTCTAAAAGTTTCACCTATATTTGACGGAATCTTCTTGCGTAATTTCGCGATTATTGTTTATTGTGCTGATGGACAATGAATTTTACTCACCTGGTGTAAAGTTTTTATTTTTATTGCCCATGTAGGCAATTTAAATTTTTTCGATGAAGTTATTTTTCCTGTCCCGTAAACGAACTTAAAAGCTCTAACAGGAGGAGGGAAAATTGAATTCACAATAACAGCTAGCAAAAAAGTTGAAAACAAGTTTTTAGTTTGTATTGAAAAGTGTCTCAAATTTCATTTAAACAAATCCTATATCTTGAAGACTATGTCCGTTGCATTCGCTTACTAGTTTCAACTTTCAAAGTACCATGAATCCACCTTTGAAGCGAGTTCAATAAAATTCAAGTCAGAGGAAAGAAACTCGGCTTAGGTAAGGTAGCGTTGAACCACGTAGATTCTGAACTTGATACTAAAAATAAGATACAAATGTTTTTTCCTCCAAGTTTGTAATCTGAAGACTGGAGTGGAGACCTCGTACTGGCTTTCTTAACGGGGGCAGACAACCAAAGTCAAAGAGGCTGGTAGAGACTGGACGTGAAAGGTCAGCATTGGCTAGACATTGCTTGAAGAAGAATTATCTGATTCGTATGAAAATCGTAGTAATATTCTAGATAAGTTAGCATGATTTATTTTAACTAGTAGTCGCCCGGTAGTCGAAATTCGACTATAATTAATTTAAATTATAGGTTTGAACAGTATTAAGGGTATGTTGTCTGAGACTATCATAGACTTCTATATTAACAAATTTCGCCAAGGTTACACTATAGATAAATATGAAGACAAACAATAATTAATATTAATCTATTCTGAATTTGACCACAGACTTTAACAATAAACAAAAGAGTGTGTATGCGTGTGTGTGTCAAATACATGGTAGTGTGTGTAATGTTTTTTATTGATTTAATGTATTTTTAATGCATAATTAAAAAAACAAAATTGCATTATGCACTTCTTCTCTATATTCACTATAAGTGTGAGAAATTTCATACTTATCCGTCTGCACAATTTTCGTAAAAAGGGGTACTAAGTTTTTGGTTCACGTATTAATAGATAGATAATAAATATACAAAGTGTTACTTGTGAATAGTATTATGAACTCGCTAACTGGGACGGACTCGCAGTATGCCAATACATACATATCCGCATCTGTGTGTTTAATATACACGCACACAAACTTGAAGTGACTCTTTTTTTTTTTTGCTTAGGTGAGTGGACGAGCTCACAGCCCACCTGGTGCTAAGTGGTTACTGGAGCCCATAGACATCCACAACGTAAATGCGCCACCCACCTTCAAATATAAGTTCTAAGATCTCAGTATAGTTACAACGGCTGCCCCACTCTTCAAGCCGAAACGCATTACTGCTTTACGGCAGAAATAGGTGGGGTGGTGGTAGCTACCCGTGCGAACTCACATGAGGTCCTACCACAAGTAAAATATATATCCATGTTATTATTTGTCATCTTTAATTTAATTTGGACGCGTCAGCATTGCGTAAAAGTGTAAAATGATCGAACACAAGTGTCGCGGATGCCACCTAACACGAGATACAGACTTGCCGCAGTGCACCGACTATTGGCAATTAATTGTGATTTAAACAAAAAATCATAAAAATTATAATATTAATTTCAATTCAAAATTACAAATTAATAAACGTAATTTTGTCTTTATAATACATATTATTAAGTGAGTTCCGTGAAGTCCATTCATTCATTATCCTGCCCTTCTCCCAGTCACTTGGGGTCGGTGCAACATGTTTTCTCCTTCCTTACTCTTCTATCATATACCATTTCTTCGCTCACTCCCCTCCTACCCATATCGTCTTTCACACAATCCATCCATTTCTTCTTAGGTCTACCTCTTCCTCTAAATCCTTCCACATTCATAGTTAACACTCTCTTAACAACCTCATTTTCATTTCGTCTCATCACATGTCCATACCATCCCAAACGTGCACTCCTCAGCTTCTCTATCACAGGTGCCACTTTCAGACTTCCTCTAACATATTCATTCCGTATTCTATCCATTGAGAGTATATAATTATCCGAAGTCGTCGTGGCCTAAAGGATTAGACGCCCGGTGCATTTGTATCGAGTGATGCGACTGTGTCGATGTTCGAATACAGCAGGCATGACCAATTTTTAAATAAATATTATACCTTTAAACGAGCAATTCTTGTATATATAAACGGAAACGGCTTCAACGATTTTCATAAAATTTAGTATACAGGGTTTTTCGGGGGCGATAAATCGATCTAGCTACGATTTATTTTCAGAAAATGTTGTTTTATTCGTGTTTTCAATAATCAACTTTATCGATAATCAACTTTATGACTCTACCCGACATCTATTGGCGAATAATAATACTATTTTTCTTAACTGAGAGCAGCTAACTGCTTTATAGACACAACAAGATGGCGTTATAAAAATATCATCATGGCGGTCAGACGATGACCGCGATGATACGTACTTAATCAATGTTCACGAATGACTTTTACGGTGAAGGAATAACGTTGTGTAATAGAAATAAAACCTGCAAGGATAGCGTAAATATTGGTAGCAAAAATAGGTCGTGAAGCAGTAATGCGTTTCGGTTTGAAGGGTGGTGCAGATCAGACTTTATAGAACTCATGTCTCAAGGTGGGTGGTATTTACGTGCTTGATGTTTATGGGCTTTGGTGAACACATAGCACCATATGGGCTGTGATCTCATACATCTATATTAGCAATAAATAAATAAAAAGTATTGATTGGTTTTGTAATCTTATAATACAGAACAATAAAATTAGTTTCAAGCTTTTTTTTTTCTTCTTTAGTTCACATTTGTAATAAGGAAATACGTAAAAGTATATTTCATTTTACAAAATTCCTTTAGGCTCTCGATTTAGTGATCGAACCCTGAATTCAAAGAGCTTTCATAAAGAGCGCAGTACGATTTCAAACGGAAACGAACTTTTAAGGCATCCCTTTCCGAAACAAAAGAGTGCGATTTTATTGAAACAAAAAATAAAAAACAATTCAGAATGTGACTAATATAAAAAATATTGAAGACGTTTGTCAAAAAATTTTAACTAATATTGTATTCAAACATTTCCCTATGTATATTTCAAATGAAACATACAATAGTACAATTGTTAATGAATCATTAACAACAATACGTATTGAGTAAATCATCGATTTCTTTTTAATCAGCAAATTTGTTTGCTTAACATTATCTGTTCTTCGATTTGCATACTATTACACTTTTATAGACTACAGAGGAGTCACGATCCTCAACAATGAAGCAACGACTAAGAAGATACTTTTGTACTCAAAATGTATTGCACATCCCTATTTTCTGCCATTTTTATACAAGGTTCACTTTAATATATAATTTCGAAGCTCACTTAGTTAAAACGCGTCATACAGTCCTCATTTAAAGGTTAAATAATTCTAATATCGAAGTTTTGTGAGTAAAAATAAATTAAGAATGTATCAAAAGACACTTTAAAATATGCTTTTTATTGGTTTTCGTTCATTCCCGTTTTATACTAGAGCCAGGTGGTAGATTCTGCGAAGCACTACTCTTGCTAGGGCCAGTGTTAGCAAATTCTCTCAGTTTTTGGAGTTTACTCCTTTAGAATCGATTTACATATATAGGCCCGGGGTATGAAAATTATGGGGACCAAAATCGTACTAGCATGTCACACGAAATGCGTTATGCGCCTGATTGGCTCCTGATTGCGTGATGCGTGCGCGCGCCAATCAAAATCGTACTAGCATGTCACACGAAATGCGTTATGCGCCTGATTGGCTCCTGATTGCGTGATGCGTGCGCGCGCCAATCAGGAGCCAACGCGCGGCCGCGTTATCGCAGGTGACGCCGGGCTGCTGCGCCGGCAGTCCGCCACAAAGCCTCGTACTGATCGCGCGTTTCTCTCATTATTGTATTTTCATATATTTGTTAGTCGTTTGTTTTGTGTCTCGTTAATTTGTTAATAATCTGTAGTGTATCGTGTTGTCGTAATATAGAACTATTTCTCGTATTGTTTCGTTTAATTTTTTATATCCAGTAAACTCCAGTCGTGCGTCGGAGCGGACACACACACTTTTTTTTTTTATTGCCCATGTAGGTAGACGAGCATATAGCCCACCTGATGGTGAGTGGTTACCGTCGCCCATGGACGTCAAGAATGCCAGGGGCAGAACCAAGCTGCTGCCTACTTGTTATGTACTCTCCACAAGCCTCGTTTGAACAAGGATATGTCATAGTGCTCGGGAAACACCGTGGAGGGGAGCTCATTCTAAGGACGGATGATACGTGGCAAAAAAGATCTCTGGAAACGCACTGTGGATAAACGCAATGGCTTCAGGTAGTGTGGATGAAATCTACTCCAGTGGCGGGCAGTGCGATGATGGGATCATCTCAAACAGTTCCCTAGAGCACTCCCCATGGAACATACGGTACAAAATACAGAGAGAACCGAAGTCCCTTCGCAGATCCAGAGGTTCCAAACGATCCGTGAGAATGGGATTATCGACAATCCGAACAGCCCGCTTCTGTATCTGTAGATAGGGAAAAAGATATAAATAAATTTCATTGCTCAAATTGTAATCAATTTACTAAAAAAAAAACAGCGCAAAACGCCATCATCGGAATGGTGCCTTAATCGGTGGCGTGATCTAGATACTCATTGTTTACTCGACACAAAGTCTCAAAGACAAACTCATATTCGAAGGGGCTTCCTTTACAGAAATCTTTTAAATAATTATGTCGCTTATTTTTGGCGGCGAGATTGGCGGAAATGGAAAGTTTTTAATGATACTAATGAAATCAAAACCTTTATAATCGATTGTAGACTTCTATATTCTATATGGATTTTTTAAATAATAAAAAATCCCATTCTCACGGATCGTTTGGAACCTCTGGATCTGCGGAGGGACTTCGGTTCCCTCTGTATTTTGTACCGTATATTCCATGGGGAGTGCTCTGAGGAACGGTTCGAGATGATACCGTCATCTCGTTTTTACCGTCGCACCTGGTGCCGCTATGTTCATCCACAGTGCGTTTCCCGAGATCTTTTGCTCGTCTGCCTACACGGGTAATAAAAAAAAAACACGACCTTGACGCGTAAGTTCGAAGTTTGAATTAAGTCGCATGAAACCTCTCCCATCCTTGGACCTGAGCCTCTGGTTGGTTCATAACAGAAAAAATATACGAATAGTGAATTTGATCACAGCATGAAGGTACTTAGAGTACCTACGCTATTCCCAGTTCTCCAGTCCCTTTATAGTCTTTTATGCCACGGGAAACAGAAGAAGTAGGTGATGCTATTTTGCGGGTACCCAAAAATTGTCCCTACGTCAATAGAATTCGTACTTTTACCATTAAAAAGTATTTCGTTGCCGTCACCCAAAAGCCTCCATAAATTTCCTGGAAAACATTCCTTTCCGATCCCACTAACGCTAACCGCGTTCGAATTGGTAAAGACGAGAAAAAAGAGTAAAAACATAACGCACACAGTCGAACGCTGGCGTAACAACGTGCCCAGAATACGCGACCGCTTCGAACAAAACCTTTCATCTTGATTTTACTAAATTCCATTGGTAAAAGCTAAGGATCCGATCCGTTCGAACATAGTTTGCGCTTTTGTACGAGTCTAATGCATCATTATTTTATAGGAGACGATATTTTGTATTTGCGGAATGCGTTTACACAGGAAAAAATTATTATGCATGTATCTAGTGAATCTAGCTTCAATTGTCATAGGAGTAAAGTATATCCAGATTCTTGATAGCAATTGATATCTTCAGCATAAATATTAATTAATTACTTGAACAAGAAGGAGAACTATGTATGTATTTAGATATTATTTGCCAAAAGGTGTATAACTGATGTTTTATTTACTGTTACCAGATCACGTGGACAACCTGAAGATGAGTGATCACCCTTGTTCAATACCAGGGGTAAAGCCAAGGCTTTATCTACTGCTGAAAACTCTCCTCAATTATACAAAGAATTAAGGTATACAACATTATAGAATCTGGAATCTGTTGGGATCGGTGGTACCAACCTGCTTACTTCTACCGCGAAGTAAGCAAATGGCATCTTATTCGTGGTGATGTGTCTCATTCATGACCATGTCATGTCACGAGAGCGACCTGACTTCAAACCGTTTTAAAAATAGTTTGTTTTCATTGTGATTCCGAAGGTGCATTAAATAAAAGTATGATGTTATTTTGGTGTTGTTTACTAATGGCTAGGTCAGCAAAGTCAGTGGTAGGTGAACTAAATTTAGTCTACGGCCACGCTTGAGAACGTCATTATTATCGTAATATAAACATTACCGGTCTTATTAATAAGCCCGTTATAAAATTATAGCTTACGTGTGTTTTGTATCTTTGGGTTTTATTTGAAAATGACTTTTAACGCAAAAGACTTAACGCTGATCTTTCAAATTTTAGGGTCCCGCTGACTGTATGTTGTAGTGTGCTATTTTAAATTCTATGAATACGCTTTATAAGCTATATCAGCTTCTTAATAATTGAAGACATGAGTGGATGAAGGGTACCATTTTTAAGATTTTTGAGTTTTTACATTGAATGAAGGTGTTAGGCCTATAAACCATATTAGGCCTTAAAGCTCCAGATTTAAACGCTATTTTTTTAGAAATTGCACGTGACTATATCAGCTTCCTAATAATTGACGACATGAGTGGATGAAGAGGTTACCTAAGTACCATTTTTAAGATTTTTCAGTTTTTACATTGAATGAAGGTGTTATGTGCCTATAAACCATATTAGACCTTAAAGCTCCAGATTTAAAGACTGTTTTTTTTAGTAATTGCACGTGATGAAGGAGGTATGTAAGAAGAAATAATATTATCACCCTAAATAAAAGTGTCATGGGCACTTAACATTTTCTTTAATTTTAAATGATTCCAAACAATAATATCCTCCATATTGGTAAAGAAATGGATGTACTATAATATACGTTTAAAATAATAAAATTAACAGCTACAAACGCATAATATCTCAAAAATAAGTAACCAAAAATTTGTTGCCCGTTTTCTCAAATTTAACAAATTATCGTATCCCCTTCATCCACTCATGTCTTCAATTGCATTAGATTTTTTTTATTGATCCTGTAGCTATTGATGAGTGCTGCTAGGGCCTCTTGCGAGTTTGCCTAGATACATACCACCGCTTTACCTACTTCTACCACGAAGTTGTCTTTCCTACCTTTTGCAGAATATTCCACACCTCCACTAGACAAAAAGGTGAAGGCTCTTTTTCCGTTTTGATTTCTATAAGCCAGATAAAACCAGATACGCCCTGAGTCTGCTCAACTCTCCAAGCAATAAGAGCAATTCTCAAAGATTCAATTCAAAATTTTTCATATTGCATTCCAGCTCTGGGGTGCATTTCTCGAATTAATTTCTTAACAATGTGTCGAGATAAAATTTTCAATAAAGACATCCAATAGCGATGGAAACCGCCCCGTCTCCGTTTTACAATGCTTTAAATATTTGAAAGTGAGCTCCGTCGAGCGTTGCAACGGGAATTTCCTTTGTGAATAATACTTTGTAATAGGGAAACGGGGTACACTGTTTTCGGTATTGCAAAACCGAATAGGATGGCCGAAAATAAAATGGTACGTTCATGTTATAGTATGTTCTTGAATGTTATGCTTTGAGAAGCGCGCGTTAGGTGCAATTCACTAATGCTAATGATATGGAAGAATGTTTATGTTACAGTTTCCTTTTGCGCGGATTATAACAGTCGCGCGAATTTGGATCTGGACATTTTTAATTAGCATAAAACGCAACTTACCTAATTTTGTTAAATAGCATTAGACATGTTGTCGAGTTTACGACGAATCTGCTTTTAAGTGCATAGACATGACAACGTGATGAGCCATTCCAACCCATATTGATACCTGAACGCATTACTGCTTCGCAGAAGTCATAACCAGGGTGATACCTACCCATATGAACTCACAAGATAAGATAGACGGAGATCAACTATGTGTCAAGTCGCATATGACGGTATACATCATCTCAATCCCAGACATTTGTGTACTCTATTAGCGGATATAATGCATTTTCTCTATCCAACACTTCCAAATATAACAGAGGATATGATTAAATAATTCAGTTTCTTAATCCGCCCAAACAACACCAGGTTTAAGAAGAATTGGTGGGAGAGAGAAAACTGTGTTCTGAGGAATTGTTCGAGATGATACCGGCATCTCGTTTTTACCATCGCACCGCCCGCCACCGGAATAGAGTTCATCCATACTACCTGGAGCCACTGCGGTCATCCACAGTGCGTTTCCAGAGATCTTTTTTGCCACGTACAATCCGGCTATGGAATAAACTCCCCTCCACGGTGTTTCCCGAGCGCTATGTCATGTCCTTCTTCAAACGAGGCTTGTGGAGAGTATTAAGCGGTAGGCGGCGGCTTGGCTCTGCCCCTAACATTGCTGAAGTCCATGGGCGACGGTAACCACTCACCATCAGGTGGGCCGTATGCTCGTCTGCCTACAAGGGCAATGAAAAAATAAAAATAAAACTTGGCAGGAATACAACTAATCCACAGAGTTTTTAATTTCCGTTAAGTAGATGAAATTACGGCCGAAACGAAGATTATTTGTCACCGTCATCCACAGATTAGCAGTTCCAGGCATACAAGCTGGCCATTGTCATCTGGAATTAGGGTAAATAGTAGTAACATACTGAGGAGATGAGAAACGCATACGATGCTACGATGAGAAAGCTTTTACGAATTAAAAATGTGCAACCCATTCAGTTGGAAATTAACTTTTAGCTATTCATAGCATAGCATCAATACTACTAAATTTCTATTAAAAAAAAAACGATTTATTATAGTAAAATCATCTTGCAGCACAATGTCTTCCTAGCCATAAAATTTGCTCATTCTATCACATCATATTTTTAATCAAAGTCAAAATCATTCCCGAATATTAATAACCGTGTCCCATCACTATTCTATTTAGCGAAAGCACTCAAAAAATTCGTTTTATTTAACTCGAATTCTACAAAATATTACGCGTTCTTGTGCGATGAAATATGAGATTGTTTACGTTATCATAAAATGAAAAAGTAAAAGATCTTGCAAACATTTTAAGTTTGAAAATTTTTAATAATCCTTTGGTTTATGGATGGGTTGTTCCAATTGTGAAATGAATGTTGACTTTTCTACCATGAATACATATTTTGAGTCCGCGCGAGTGGGTACCACCACCCTGCCTATTTCTGCCGTGAAGCAGTAATGCGTTTAGGTTTGAAGGGTGGGGCAGCCGTTGTAACCATACGTGAGACCTTAGAACTTATATCTCAAGGTGGGTGGCGCATTTACGTTGTGGATGTCTATGGGCTCCAGTAACCACTTCACACCAGGTGGGCTGTAAACTCGTCCACCCACCCGTCAGTAATGACCATAAAAAATGCAAACTTAACTAACCTCCGTAATCATTACTGTCTACACTTTGAGTTGTATAAAAATCCAAAACAGTGAACGATCTTGAGAAAAATTGCCAAGGCTATTATTACATTGAGGAATTGAAGGGTTTTACGTGAAACTAGTGATTTTTGAAGTGAAAACTTTTTGACGTGACAACGTCTTATAATTCGATGGAGCCGGCTGCATGCACGAAAAAACATGACTCATTGAGGCGTTCCATTTAAGGCTTGAAGTGCAAGCGAGAGCGCGCAACGAGCGACAAAGAGGCACAATCGGCCTACGCGTTCGGCAGCGTTCGACATCTGTCTCTCTCCTACTTGAGTGAGCGATGCATCCGCGTTGACAGCTGCTATACAATAATACATTTAAATGTTTTCGTCAAGTATGAAGTTCAGTGAAAAGTGAATGTGGTGTCGATTGTCCATACAAAATATCTATCAAATTCCATCAGTATTTTTTTATGACGTTGTCACGTTCAACTATCGTCAGTAAACCGACTTTACAGACAACCGATTTTTTTTTAGCATCGTTGTGATTTGATAGTCGATGAAACGAAAAAGCGACAGTAAAAAGAGACATACATATAAATTCATAAGATTTTACGTGGGAGAAAATGAGATATGAAGCATTATGCAGTGTTTCTTATATTCGTGGTTCTCTGTGTGCTCTGCTTCGTACCTAATATTCGTACTCAATACATTCTGAATAAATCTATGTAATATGTATATACGAATAAAATTTAAAATAATTATTAAACTTTGTATCACTATGATCATTAATAAGATTGCAGTTACAATTATGCTCTTCCCGAAATTTTAGATTCGTCTCATTATCTTGAAGCCAAAATTTTTGAAGTTTTCACTTTTACCACGTGTGAATTGTACACAATGACATGTTTTTATCTTGAGATAAAATGACAAGTCTATTAAATTGCGGGGTTAAGTGTGTTAGTGTAAAACACTAGTTTCATGTAAGACCCTCCTTACATGAGAAGGCTCAAAATCACCCAAAAAGTAATGGAGAGGGTTATGCTCAGATCAGAAATGAGGAGATCCGCAGGAAAACTATGGTAGCCGACATAGCCCAAAGGATTGCGACCTTGAAGTAACGGTGGGCAGGGCACATTGTTCGTGAAACGGATGGCCGTTGTGGCCAGAAAGTTCTTGAGTGGTGACCGCGTACCGGAAGACGATCACTCCGGAGATCACCTCGGACGACGTCTCCCACAAGGTCAGCAGCTAGGCAGCGAAACCGCCAGGATGCGAGTCCTGGCGGCCGCTACGCCGCTGGCTCTGTGGGTGGGGTGGTTGCGGAGGACAAGTCTGATTGGGACCCGCTGAGGCTTGTGGGCCTTCCATAATTAGTGGACGTCTAGGGGAGGTTGATTCCCTTATCTCCATCGCCTCAGTCTCCATTGTCTGAGGGGCTGAAGTTAAAGGTTGTGAGCTGGAGTGGGCTGCTACAACGAATGCAGCCTGTGCTCTTAAGGCCTTTTTTTTTTTTTTTTGCTTTTACCGATGCCTGGCAGGTTTGTGATAGTGGGGGCTGGGGCGAATGCGACGCGAGGAATGGGATGAGGAGCCCTCAATGTACGTGGTGGATTGACTTCGGCCATTAGCGTTGCCGCTGTGGCTTCGGCCTCCACGTGCATGGTAGTATGTGGGGGTCGGGGCGGAGGAAGGGAAAACTTTCCCTTCTCCTTAGAGGTTGTTGGGAGTGCGGAAGTGGGAATAGAAGTAGGAGCTGGGGTGTTCCTTGGTTGGAGAACCAGTGGTATCGGAGGGGGAACGGTTAACCCCATCGACTTGACATTCCTACGGTAGATCGCGCACCGTCGGTCGACGGCTGCGTGGTCCTTGCCGCAGTTGGCACACGTAAATGGGCCGTCACTCGGCCTCGGGCAGTTCACTACCACGTGCTCTCCGGCACATCGTATACAGCGGACCGCACGGTGGCAGTTGGTGGAGGCATGACCAAAGGCCTAGCAGCGGTGACACTGCGCAGGCCCTCTTTCAACAAACAAAGAACAATTTGGAAATTACTGATATTATTAACTTAACATCAGCTCTTTCACGAACAAACAAGACAAACAAACAACAATAAGATACATCGGTCACTAAAGATATAAATAAATATGACGGCGTTAACGATATTTCTGTTAAGCACGTGCAATAGGAGTGACTCACACAAGCCAGGTGCGCCGGCCGTGTCGTTCGACTCGTAAACAACAGGTGCAACAGAAGTGACTCATAAATAAGCCAGCTGCGCCGGCCAGTATAAAAAGGCGGTACGTGCCTCGCAATGGACATTCGTTGGACTGCGTTTGCCCGGTGCACTTACTATATCCTTGTTACGTTGTGTGATACAGTGACTGTTGTACGTACTGGTTAAGGTTGGACAAGTGTTAAAGTGAATTGTTAAGATAACATATTGTTGATTAAATCAGGAATCAAAAAGTGACTTCGTTCTACTTGGTGTTCAACAAGATAATGTCTACCCTCAAGCTTATAAATACAATCAATAACTAACGGGTGTCTCAGAATGTTTTTCGTTTTTAGATGTTAAATAAAAAACAATAATATTTATTAAAACTCGTTTTATTTATTGTTAAATTAAAGAACAGTTCTTGAAATTTACTTATGAAAAAAAAAAAAATACAACCGTATGAAAAACCACAAATGCGCACCATTTACTTGTTCGCACTCATTTAACCTGGAGCTAAAATTTACAATCGCTCGTTGGAGCATCGCTCTTGGAATAAGAGTTGATTTCTTCCGTGATTCTTTGCTTCAAAACATTCAGGTTTGGTGGCAATAGATTGTAAACTTTACTTTTTAGGTAGCCCCATAGGAAAAAATCAGCAGGCGTTAAATCAGGGCTCCTCGGTGGCCAGTTGATGTCTCCTCGGCGACTTATCACTATTTTTTTTATTGCTTAGATAGGTGGACGAGCTCACAGCCCACCTGGTGTTCAGTGGTTACAGGAGCCCATGGACATCTACAACGTAAATGCGCCACCCACCTTGAGATATAAGTTCTAAGATGCCAAGTATAGTTACAACGGCTGCCCACCCTTCAAACCGAAACGCATTACTGCTTCACGGTAGAAATAGGAAGGGCGGTGGTACTCTTCCAGGGAATAATCTTGAAGAGCAGCTAATGAGTCATTTGTAATATGAGAATTGGCTCCATCTTGCTGGAAAAAGGTGTTGCGGTTGTAGCCATAATGGTTTTGCATTTCTGTAGCCAAAAAAGTCCGGATCATAATATGTCAGTAACGAGTAATCAATTCAAAAACGAAAAACATTCTGAAACACCCTTTACTAAGTATAAAACGTAAAGTTAAGCTTACAATCTATGGGCTGTCGTCAGTCGGATTACGTAGCTAAATTAAAATGAAACTAGAGGTCCCGCAGTAGTCGAAATTTGACTATAATTAATTGGAATTGTAAGTTTGTACACTATTATGATTGTATTTTATACTTCTATAATCACAAATTTCGCCAAGACTACACTATAAAAAACATTAACAAAGACAAACAATATTAATTTAATCTCAAATTGACAACAGACGTCAAGAACAAAAGTTTGACAATAAATAGTATGCATGCGTGTGTGCGTCAAATACACGGTATGTAGTGGGTGTAATGTTTTCTTTATTGATTTAATGTATCTTTTATGCATTATTTCAAAAAAATATTAGCATTGTGCACTTCTTCTCTATATTCTCTATAAGTGTGGCAAAATTCCATACTCCTCCGTCCGCGCAATTTTCGTAAAAAGGGATACGAAGTTTTTGCTTCGCGTATTTAATATATAGATGTATTGAAATTTAAAAATATTAAAGTAAAAGAGGGTAGATATGGCGGAATTCTGTAATTTGGAAGAAGGAATGTGTTTTATTTCGATTTAAAATAAAACAACGATTCCTATTGGCTATAGATGTGACAAAACAGGTGATGCGATAAGGGATTGTTGTAAAGCTAGGAGCAGACTAATAATTTAAAGTGAATTAATTTTAATTGAAATTTTTATTATTATAATTTATCAGAACTAGGTTAAATTGAGACTACGGGGGTGGTAACTAAACTAACTAAAAACTATTATCTACACTAATCTAAACTAGCTAACTAAGGCACCTACACCCATGTACTCTAGCCTATACCGATCGGACTGCCAGTTCGGGCTTAGAATTCAGCCCCTCCTAACCCCGAAGGGTAGGGGAGGACTGGGAACGGACGCTGGTGGCCAGACTCAGTGACGCTAACGTAACTCAATTTTACTGGTGGTAGGACTTCTTGTGAGTTTACTGGTGGTAGGACCTCTTGTGAGTCCGCGCGGGTGCCACTACCCTGCCTATTTCTGCCGTGCAGCAGTGATGCGTTTCGGTTTGAAGGGCGGGGCAGCCGTTGTAACTATTCTTGAGACCTTAGAACTTATATCTCAAGGTGGGTTGCGCATTTACGTTGTGGATGTCTATGAGCTCCAGTAACCACTTAAGACCAGGTGGGCTGTGAGATCGTCCACCCATCTAAGCAATAAATAAAAAAAATCTCAGAATAAAGTGAGCACGCAGCTTTACAGGTATGAACGGCACCTACCCGCAATTAACAAATGTTAGGATTTGAGAGTGTCGATCTACTCACACGTTCCCGGGTCCCTCGTCTGTGCTGCTGGGAACGTTACCGTGACGGCAGATAGAAACACACTCGCGTAGGATCACTGACCGCACAGCACCCAACACAGCAAGGATATCCTCGACGCACCGGTGTCCCGGGCAAGTCTGTTTGGAAGATTGTATAGCCGTATTATAATACAATTGAGACTTGGAATTCATATCTGAAGGTTAGTGACGGCTTTGCATTATGTCTATGGCTTAGGAAATTACTCTAGCGAGTAAATCGTAATATAGTTCAATATTTTATTTACATGTTTGCTTATTCCCTTTGTGGGCAGACGATCGAGTATTCGGCCCATTTGATGGTGAATGATTACTGTCACTTGTGGATGTCAATAATGACAAACTCTGTTTGAAGATGGTCGTGTCATAGCATTCAGGACACACCGTGCATGGGAGTTGATCCCAAAGCTGGATGGTGCTTCGCAAAAAATATCTGGTATAGCACTACGTATGAACGCGGCGTTTCCAGATAGTAAGGATGAACTCTGCTCCGATCTCAGGAGGTGCATGAAGGGATCAACACGAACAATTTCTCAGAGCCCTCCCATTTACTCATGCACCTCTAGTTCACGTATCAAAATAAAATGGTGTTTTACCATCAATGTTTGACGTAAGAATTAAACAGGGAATTAGGTGAGAAACATTTCGCACTGAACATTGAAACCGTAAACATTATTTACTAAAAATCGTCGAAGCATTAAAAAAAACCTAATTAAGACCTCCGGAGCGAAAACGAAAATTAACTCTCAAAGGGAATTAAATAAATCTTTTGGACCCTAAAAATTAATTCAGACACGAAGCATGCGCCCTTTTCAACGTGTGACCTATTTTCGGGAGTTCTCATACTTATAAAGGCATACTGATTTTTGAGGGCGAAGGTTGAATTAGATTTTCGTGTTAGCTTTTTGTGAATTTTAATTTACGTCTGCGTGAAAGCGACAATCAAATTTTTTAATTGTAACTAGCTGACCTGGCAGACTTCGTAGTGCCTCAATCGATAAATAAAAGACCTAAACTATTGTATAAATTAAACTTAAAACTAACAAAAGAATCCGTCCGACGGGGGACATCAAAGGGGAAACAAAATTGTTATTTTAATTTAATTCCGAGCATTTTCATATTTATCTACCTTTTAAACATTCTCTGGACTTCCACAAATAATTCAAGATCAAAATTAGCCAAATCGGTCCATCCGTTTTCGAGTTTTAGCGAGACTAACGAGCAGCAATTCATTTTTATATATAGAGACTAGCTGACCCGGCAAACATTGTTTTGCCATATATAAGATTTCTAGGGAATTTCTAGTGTAGAAAAAAAAACTAACTTATTGTAAGTGTGTAAGGATGTGGTAAATGAGTGAAAGAGGTATGTAGTGCTGTGAACGAAGAGGGAATATATAATAAAAATAAGAAAACCTCATTCAATCACATAATACCTCATTATAACAAAAAAAAGTCCAAATAAAAAAAAAATGTTAGGGGTGGACAACCCTAATCACTTAAGGGTATGAAAAATAGATAGTAGCCGATTCTCAGGCTTACTGAATATGCATAAAAAATTTCATGAGAATCGGTCAAGCGGTTTCGGAGGAGTATGGGAACGAACATTGTGACACGAGAATTTTATATATTAGATGTTAATTTTCACGCCCCTTTCTCGTTATTTTTTTTCATTTAACAAACAGATGAGTTTCTCTTTCACTGGGCTCAAAATAGTGACCGGATACCTTAACTTCCAAAACGAATTAACTCGCTTTAGAAAGACTAAGAAGAAGACGAAAGACTTAAGACGAATAATTTACCGTCCTGTCTATTTCTGGGTAGGTACCACGGCCCTCTCTTTTTCTGCCGTGAAGCAGTAATGCGTTTCGGTCTGAAGGGTAGGGCAGCCGTTGTAACTATACTGAGATCTTAAAACTTATATCTCAAGGTGGTTGACGCATTTACGTTGTAGATGTCTATGGGCTCCAGTAACCACTTAACACCAGGTGGGCTGTGAGCTCGTCCACCCATCTAAGGAATAAAATAAAATAAAAAAAGACTATCTTTTTCGTTACCTCACTAATGAGGATCGTGATCATATACATATAATTTGTATCCATTCACTTCTGACCCGCGCGAGTTCAATAGATCGCTAAAGAACCTCTCCCGTTGTATCTACAATATTATTACACCATCGCGTGAAGTCAAATTCACCGAATTCTTATCGGCTTATACCCTTTCGAATCTACGTAATATAACTTTTAAAACATATCAAACGATATAATGTAGGGTCAAATACTACAAAAGTTATCTTGTCGGATGCGAAACGCCATCCATCACGGCGCTGCGAAGTAGCTACGAAGTTAATCTCTATTCAGTCTAGCATTCATAACTCATTGATAAGCTCCCAGTTAGAAGCTTTTTGCAGATTTGTGGGTAGGATAAGCTTTCAACTTAAAAGTTTCGCTTGTATTTTAGTTAATTCGTTTATTCATTTGTCTTATATTTAAATTGAACGTATTTTAGTTTGGTTATTTCGAATAAGAACTAGTACCAAGAATATTGTTAGAAACATCCTAAAATTCAAAATAAAACACAAAATATCTCATTTAACCCTACTATTAAGGCAAACCTTTGCATTTAATACCAGTATTATGCCTAACGCTGCCGCAAACCACTCTGGGCTCAGGCTTCCAAAACACATGCCGATTTCATTTATTACTTCTTGCAAAAAGGTTATACTACATAATATATATATTCGTAGTGACACTGCCACACATAACATATGAATCAATAAAAAAAATCTATGCGTATGACGTATTTTCGCTTGAGAAATATTCAGTCGATTTGTCTGATTTTTTGTTTGTCGTGCCGTTATTTTTATTTTTTCATTATTTGGAAATTCTATAAAAATATTTCTTGCAATTATTACTAGTCATAGTTAAAGCCAAGCCTGATTGGGCTTCACTAGTAATCTTCACTTAATTTGGTAAATGCTTAGAAGTTGAAATTGATTATTTTGATTCTTCATGGCCCAATATTTTTTTTAAATACGTGCTTGTATGTTTGCTTCTTTGTGTTGAAGATGACCGTCTCTTGAAACTCTTTGTCATAGTACCATCAAGTGGGTGGTAGGTGGCGAGAGAAAATCTTTAAGAATGATCTAAGAATCGCTTAAGAATGGAATATTTCATACATTTATGTGCTTAAGTTCAACAACGGTCTGCGTTTTTTAAAACAAAAAAACAAAACAAACAAAAAATTGTTTTAAACTAAAATGTGTAAAAAAAAAAAAATCTTAAAACTTTTCATGAAAAAATTATACGAAACGAGGTACTTAGCATTGATGTAAACGAAGTCCAAATTCAAAGTTCCAGCGAAAATTTTGAATATTCAAATTGTTTGTGATTAATTTAAAATAATTTACAGCAATCGCTAAATTTGCTCCAAAAATATTATAGAAATTCGCAATTTATTTAACGTTCTGAATTCAAATAAATAAATATGCATTTATTTTGTGTGACTGAGAAGACTTAGTTTGGCGAACTTTTGTAAGTTCAGCGGTATATTCCGATAATGTAAAACAGTCGTAACCCACCCTTCAAATTACTTTAATTTACTAGTGGTGGTAGGACCTCTTGTGAGTCCGCGCGGGTAGGTACCACCACCCCGCCTATTTCTGCCGTGAAGCAGTAATGCGTTTCGGTTTGAAGGGTAGGGCAGCCGTTGTAACTATACTGAGACCTTAGAACTCATATCTCAAGGTAAGTGGCGGCATTTACGTTGTAGATATCTACGGGCTCCAGTAACCACTTAACATCGGGTGGGCCGTGAGCTCGTCCACATGAAATAAAAAAAGTTGTGGAAAGCACAACAATTAATTTCTAGTTCAGTTAATTTATATTTCGAAGGCAAGTGAGCATACGGCCCGCCATCAAAAATACCAAGGGCGCAGTTAAGTCGCCGCCTGCAACTTTGGACTCTTCAAAGTTCGTTCAAAGATGTCAGATACGGCGATCAGGTATTACCCTCTATGGATATAACAGCAAATAAGCTTTAATACTAAATGACAATTTTTAGCCGATACGATTGGTTGGATTGTGTGATCACTGAATCACGGTGAACCGAATAACTCCTCAAATGTCAAATAGTTCAGTCTGTGATCGGCATCAAACTCTTCCTTGTCTCGACGAGCTTATTCCAATGCGGATAAGGTTCACAATCGTTCATTCGTAAAAATACAGACGCATCGCCCTTAACATGAGGTGGCTGGAAATAGACGCGAAAACGTGTTGTTATTAATGTTGCGTGTAACTGAATGATTTGAATTTTTGCGTGGCTAAAATTAGTTAAGTGACGTCACATAAGTAGTTATATTCCATAGTACTGGCTAATAACTTACAGCAGTGGTTTCCGCTGCTTACGCTGTCAAGAGTCCGTGGTCAACATGAAGTCGATCATTTTACTGTTTAACTGCCCAACCCTTTAAACGCCACATCAAGAAAGGTGCTTCTTAAATAGTCTATAGGTACATAGAACATTCTTGTTATTTACAAAAACTTTCTTAATATTTCTAAAGCAGGCAGCGGCTTGGCTCTGCCCCTGGCCTTGCTGAAGTCCATGGGCGACGGTAACCACTCACCATCAGGTGGGTCGTAAGCTCGACTGACTACAAGGGCAATAAAAAAATATATATCTCAAATGTTGAATGTATGAAAATTTTAATTTCATCTTCGAACAACTTTCTACGTAATGTCACGTAACAACCAACATTTCTCGAACACGTCACGCGATTTTGAACTCTATTGTCATTAGATTATTAACACCTTTGCAAATTATCATAAAAAAACAGGATTCAATGACAGCGGACGTATAAAAGCACTTCTGATATCTAAATGCGCTCTTCGTGTGAGTGAGTTCTCCTCGTCTTTTTTTAGATTTCAGCTAACGTATAACACAGTCAGTCAGTACCGCATTAGTTTCGTTGTGCTAGGCGAGCGCACAAACGTAAGTTTGAAAACTGTAACAGATACTAGTTTTAAGCCAACGATTAAATTTTGAGGCAATTATGAAATTTTGTGACGAAAGTATCAAAAAAAAAAAAAACGAAAAAAAAACGGCTCGTAATGGATGGTGCATTTCAAAATTCGAATTTAGAAATAGACTTCACTAAAGTTACGTGAATTTAAATGTTAACTAAAAACAGTTTAAATTCGAGATTCTTAATGGAATTAAACAGTTATGATAAATTATTTTTTTTTTAAATAATACTTGAAACGGTACGGGTGTTTTCAGATTTCGAATTCAGAATAGTTTTAGGAACAAAAAGTAAAATAAAACAAATTGAAGATGGACAGTTTCAAATTTAGAAATAAGTGCAGTTTTTTTTTTAAATATGGTTTGTGATGTGCTTAAAGAAACTGTGTTCATAAAGCCAGTGTTGAGTGACATTAATCTGATGCCATGTGGTGTTTTTTTTTGTAATACTTAATTCATAGATTTATTAAGTGAAATAATTTAAAAGAAACGTTTTTAATCTATTTTTGAGATCGTAATGCCAGCATCGGTCAGTTACTGGTTTAATTAATTAATTAATTTAGTTATACGTCACGGATGAGGAACCCTTTTTATGGTAGAAGTTTCAAATTGATTGTATCATCACTGTCCTACATTTCAGAGGAACGCAAAACTGTTAATTATGTTGTTCAGTAACTCTAAAACACTTACTTAATGATCATAGGTAATTATCGTTTTTAATCGCGCGGCTTAAACATTTACCTTCATGTTAAATACATTTAAATTGCCAGTCGTAATAAATTGCGTCTAATGTTACTCCGTAACCTTTGAACTTGAGCTAAAATAACGATTGTGCGTTGAGATTCTCTCGTCGCGTAAATAACTGACCAAGAAGTAAGTAGCAAGTAGTAGAAGAAGATCCAGAAGATCCAAATCGCAGACAAATAGTAAGATGTCGTATTTTCTTCAGCTTTCGCGAGTCTCAGATAAAATTAAAACTGCTTTTTTTTATTGGTTAGATGGCTGGACGAGCTCACAGCCCACCTGGTGTTAAGTGGTTACCCATAGACATCTACAAGGTAAATGCGCCAGCCACCTTGAAATATAAGTTCTAAAGTCTCAGTATAGTTACAACGGCTACCCCACCCTTCAAACCGAAGCGCATTGCTGCTTCACGGCGGAAATAGGCAGGGTGGTGGTACCCACCCATGCGGACTCACAAGAAGTCCTACCACCATTTCATACCGTAGTTTTACCATTTAGTCTCGCGTTTACAACTATATTCATTTAATGGTTTCTAAAGTTTTGAAAAACTTTACAATTTTCGTATGACTAAGACGCTTTATTTTTTACTGACCCATCTGATTTTAATTGGTTAAATGGAGCCCTTAGACATCAACATGGTAGATAATGGACTTGAACCATGAGTTACTAACTCTCAGTGCATTTGTTCCCAGTTGAAATAGGTAGGATGCTGGTTCCTTTAGGTGCGGTCTGAAAAGACGGCCTACTTCCAGCAATTATAGAAATAAAAAAAAAACCGTTTATAATTTTTATTACACGATCTTATTCGTTCAACGTGGAAGTAATTCATGAATATATTTTAAGTACGTATTTCATTATGAAAGTTAGTATGTGCCTGAGGGATTCGAATCCGTTACAATCGCATTGCTTTATACTAATCCTTCAGTTGTCCTTTAGGCCACGACGACTTCCTGTTATTAGTAGATATTTAGATATTTTGCTATCTACCGTATCTTTGTTTGGTAAAATTTATTATTGAATTTTACGCTTTAATTATAGCAGAAATAACTGATAGCGTCCTGAGGTTTGTTCGACTTGAATTCGTGAAGTTACAAAACTTATTTTCGTGATTTTCTTCTTCTTCTTCTTTGTTTCCACCTTATCACACTAAGTAGGGTCGACACAGCGTATTTTTCTATTCCATTCTCTTCTATCAGCCGTCATTTCAACACTCACTCCTCAATCTCTCATATCGTTATTTACACACTCCATCCATGTGTTCATCTGTCGACCTTACACTACCTTGCACTACCATTTCCGTACATCTCCTAGTCACATGAATCTCCTCTCTGCGCATCACATGTCCATACCATGCTAACCGTCCGTTTTCTGAAATCAATATTTAAAAAAAGTAGTGTTGGTTAGTTGAGAAACAAAAACAGGCTCTAGAGTTTAAAAAATCTTACAAAGGTAATACGCGCAACTCAAAACTAAATCAAGACAACGACCTCGGGTTTCTTTTTGATTTGCAATATATAAAAAAACCATGACTAAAAGCGACAATAATATTTCATTCATTCATTCACTCTCCGAAAATTGGCCAAGTCCAAACTTTAAGCGTGTCAAACAAGCATACATTAAATGGCTTTACGTTAATCCAGGTTCAGCGGCGTTCAGTCACTGGTTACGTTACTAAAGCCATGTACATACGTAACGATATACAACACTTACGTAATATATGTATATTGTGATATGTAATATCTTACCTTAGACGAGAGATCGGTATAGGCAGTTAATAAAAGGACTTCGCCATACTACCCCATGGGAATTTTAATGGGAATTACAAGCTTGCTGCATCTCGAAAAAAATAATTAACCTGCGTTTCTTTTCTTTTCGTTCTATCTTTATCATTAAAACCGTAATTAGGATTGTTTTTGAGAATAAAATAATAACAGTGGACAGGTTACACATAGTCATCTGGCCCCAACCGGGGATTCCCTATAATATGGGTACTAGAGATGGTTATATGTACGTACTTAAATACGTTCAGGGGATACGTGTATAAATCTCTTAAACATCCGGACAAGGAAGGAGCAAACAGACTTGTTCATCACATGATCTTTGGCAGTATGGGGATCGAAACCTGTACCCTTGGTACAGCAGTCAGAATAATTCCTGCACCATCGAGTCTGGCCTACTGGATTCTTAAGCAACCACACCCCAACGCCTAACTTACACTTTAACATCATGTTTTCATATGGGCTGCCCAAAAGGATCGGTGTCAAAAATGCACAAATTTCGGGTGCTTACAACCGGGTTGGGTCTCACTGAAACTCATAGACAGACATTTTTTCCTATTCCACACACATGCTATAGCACAGTTACGCAAAAGTAAACCTATATCCTTTATGTGCGCTTGAAAAAGTTTTGTTATTATTTCACTCGATTAACTAAGGAGTTCAAATCGGTATCAATTTATTTTTATTTCTCCGTTGATTTTGTATGGGAGCAGTTCCAGATATGGCTGTTAGCAATAAGGCTGCCTGAATTAATTTATCAGACTACCCTATGAAGCCTCTAATTCTTGAAAATAATACGTGAAGCAAAAACTTTGTATCCCTTCTTACGAAAATTGCGCGGACGGAGGAGTATGAAATTTTCCACACTTATTGAGAATATAGAGAAGAAGTGCAAAACGCTAATATTTTTTTTAAATAATGCAAAAAAGATACATTAAATCAATAAAGAAAACACACCCTACCATGTATTTGACAAACACACGCATGCATACTATTTATTTATTGTCAAACTTTTGTTCTTGACGTTTGTGGTCAAATTGAAAATAGATTAAATATTGTTTGTCTTTATTAATATTTTTCTATAGTGTAGTCTTGGCGAAATTTGTGATTATAGAAGTATAATAGTCTTTGAAAATACAATCATAATAGTGTACAAACTTACAATTCCAATTAATTATAGTCTAGTTTCGACTACTGCGGGACCTCTAGTTCTTGAAAATTCATTAACGCATCGTGCGTTCATCCAGCCAAACTAAATTTTATATTGGCTATGTTTCATAATGACCAGAAGATTGAAGAAAATATGCGGCATATTTTTTATATCAAAATTAATATTCAGTCTTGGCGTATTTCAGGTGCGCCGCCACATAGTGAGAAGAATAGGTGCAGAAGTGTATTTAAAGAAGATGCCGTCTTTTTTCACATAGTGGGTGAGTATAATTTTATATTCGAAAATGGAATTAATTTAGCTTTGATTAAAACTACAATGACAGCTTTTTTATTTTTTTCCAACATTTAAAACGAAAGTTAGGTTATATTAATTCTTTTGGTGTACAAAAACACTTAAATGCCAATCTCGTATTGTTTTTTTTTTAAAGATGGTTTTTGGATATGGTAACACTTCATTTTTTTGGCGGGATCGCGAGGAGTGAAATTGTGTGATTTGTTTTATTTTGTCTATTTAGTGTTTCTTCAAGTTTAAATGTGTAATAACGGTGGCTTATTAACTGTTTAATATCTGCTGAAATGTGGGAAAATGAAACAAAGCCACTGGACGTAACTTCTCGGAATCCTCCAAAAAGTCAACTGAAAAATCTCAGTAAATGACCACCATTTTACTGAAATTATATTTCATCCCATATCATCCCATATCATCTCATTTAATTTCATTCCAGTTGATTAATGTCTCAAATTAATCATCTTCATAAAAATAAGAATATAAATTAAAATAAAATATGACTTAAAGGTCTTAGTTACCAGGTCATAAAATCTCTTAAAAAAAAAACAAATAATCACTGCGAGATTAATGCTTCTATCACTAAAAGTAGAAGTACCTTATTTGTGGAGGTAGGTATATAATTCACTGCTTAGAAAGCAACAATAGTTGTAGTAGGCTAACTTAGTCCAGAGTCCTTACATGCGTAATGAATATGGCCATTAGTATCATCAAGTTATTTTTTTATGAAATTGGATTCAGATTTTTCAATGGTTTATACAACTTATGGTATCCATTAAAATTCTGTTGCTGATCGTTCGTATTGCCTTGAAAATGAAATATTAGAACTCTGTATTATCTATTAAAATTCACGATTTCCAACATTTCGAGTATTTTAAATTTTTAATTCTTAAGCATTTCTAGGTTTTAACGGTATTATTTTTATATATATAACGGTATTTATTTAACGGTAGGCAGCGACTTGGCTCTGCCCCTGGCATTGCTGAAGTCCATGGGCGACGGTAACCACGTGGGCCGTATGCTCGTCTGCCTACAAGGGCAATAAAAAAAAAGATGCTGATCTTCTAAAATATATGACACAAAATAGCATAAATCTCTGCTAGAGCTGGTTATTGATAATTTGTGGCAGACGCTTAATTCTTCAAACCTAAACACCATGGTCTCTCTAATAAAAATACTTGACAAGCTCCATTATACGACGCAGTAGAATAAGTAAGTAAGGGAAATGGATAGTGATGATTTACTCCCCCGACACCGTGGTAATTTGATTTGAGTAACTATTGATAGCACGGCATCATTACTTGAGAGACAACAAGCTTTTGCACAAATAACGGTAGCAGTCCGAGTGATACTAACCTCATGTCGAATAGTGGACTCAGCTAATTACTATTTATCTATACTTAATTTATAGAATGCTAATCGACTTGGCCAACAGCTCAACTAACCATCGGTCTATAAATCATATATTTTCTATGTTTTTTATTTCTTAGGTGGGTAGACGAGTCCACAGCCCACCTGGTTCACTGTTTACCGGAGCCCATAGACGTCTACAACGTAAATGCCGACACATACCTTGAGATATGAGTTCTAACTTGTCATAAAAAAAAATTTAATACAACGACTGCCGAAGTGCATTTCTGCTTCATGGTAGATATAACTACCCGTATGGACTCACAAGACGTCCTACCACCAGTATATAAAACCTTTCAAATCAACTAGCCATATATTATTATTACATATCAAATTTCTCGAAACTTTTTTTTTATTGCTTAGATGGGTGGACGAGTTCAGAGCCCACCTGGTGTAAAATGGTTACTGGAGCCCATAGACATATACAACGTAAGTGCGCCACCCACAACCGAAACGCATTACTGCTTCACGGCAGAAATAGGCCGGGTGGTAGTACGTACCCGTGCGGACTCACAAGAGGTCCTACCACCAGTAAAGAGTTCCCCCAACAATAAACTTCACCCTGTATAGAACTAATTTACAGAAATATGTTACAAAAGTTATTGTTGCTTCAATGATTATATAAAGTTACGTATATAAACATGAGTCAGCGCTCTGAATCTGCACCTGCTTCCGTCTGCATTCACCTGAGTTCATGCCGATGATATTTCGTACATGTCTATATTTAGACTCAGTTCTTTAGTGTAATAGTGTAATGATCTATTATTAGAATGTCTGCTTGCCAAAGTTTTTAAATTATCTTCATTAATACTGCTTAGCGTATGATTCACCGCTTACTGTATAATTCAAACTGAAAATTGGGCTCACCTATTGAGTTTTTGGTGCTCTACTTAAGACATTATGTCAATATTACTCATATTGGAATCATAGTTATCCCGCCAATACTACACACATCGATGCTTAATAGCAACACTAAACAAGCCAACAGTTCACTGCTGCTCAGGATAAAATAAAAAAAGATAAGATTGTGTAGCAATTTTAAATGACTTCTAGCTGGCCCGGCAAACCTTGTTTTGCCATATAAATTATTTCTAGGAAAGATAAATAACCTAGATATTGACTGTAGCGCCATCTGCCGGGCTGATTTGTAAATCTAAACCATTCTCAAGTCCATCTGAAGGTACACAGAAAATTTTATTAAAATCGGTCCAGCCGTTTAGGAGGAGTTCAGTGATAAACACACGCACATAAGAAATAGATATAAAGATTAACTGGGAACTTTGACTAAGGTGGAAGTCCCTTTTTTTCCTGTTTCTCGTTTAGCTAAATAGATTAGATATATCTATGTCTAATCTATTCAGCTAAATCTATGATATGTCTTCAATTACTAATTGAATAGACTAGACATATTTAACCACATATCGTCAATTACTAAAATGACCTTACCCTAACTTACGTACTTCTAAATATTCTAAAAATCCAGTCAAACTAGCGCGTCTAGAAAGATCAATTTGTCAAATAGACGATCGTTTGAAATAGCGCCAAAGTCAATTAACAGTGATGTACTATTAGCCTTCAGCGAACTAGTTGTTAGGAGTTAGCGAATACGTATGACATTGGAGGTAGATTTCGTTATTACTTGTTTGCAAATACATTCTTAAGGTTGAAATTGTGTAATACACTACACTTCACACTACACTTCACTACAGTGAAGTATAAAAATATGATTCAAATTTAGTTAAGCTTTTGGCCAAAAGTTTTGGCGAGCCGTTAACAGAAATTTATAATTCAGTTTTGTTAAATCTTTTTTTTTTATTGTTTAGATGGGTGGACGAACTCATGGCCCACTTGATGTTGAATGGTTACCGGAGCCCATAGACATCTACAACGTAAATGCCGCCACCCACCTTAAGACATGAGTTCTAAGGTCTCACTTGTGAAAGTACAACGGCTGCCCTGTCCTTCAAGCCGAAACGCATTACAGCTTCACGGCTGAAATAGGCATGGGCTCCAGTAAC
The DNA here is from genome assembly GCF_030269925.1 of Bombyx mori. Classification (NCBI taxonomy): domain Eukaryota; kingdom Metazoa; phylum Arthropoda; class Insecta; order Lepidoptera; family Bombycidae; genus Bombyx; species Bombyx mori. The sequence continues at coordinate 2,571,731 of NC_085114.1, forward strand.
CACTTAACACCAGGTAGGCTGTGAGCTCGGCCACCCTACTAAGCAATAATTTTTTTTATTAAGATTATATATATATATCCTGAGCTTCATGTATTTTTCGTATTATTATATTTAGTATTTTATTAGATAATTTTATGTAAATACCTAACTTGCGTTTAAAACTAATTAATTTGTCACATTCTTAAGTTAAATCAAGCAAAGTTATTGTATGTATTGCCACCGTAAATTTTCTTCCCTGTTCCCTCTTCTAGATATTCCTGTTCATACTCTGTTATTTCCGTAATGCTATATGCACAATTATTGTTCTATATTTTAAAATAATTACACTTGGCTCCAATACTATTCACTATGAATTTAAAAAAAATGATGTACGATTATTTTGTTCGTAAATATTTATATTTAAAATCTTTATACAATTTTACAGAAGATCTTATTGTTCGAATGTACAGCAGTACAATGCTATGATTGTTTTAGATTTTTCGAGTATGACAAGCGAACCATTACACATTTTATGGTTTACATTGCATATAGTATACTACCCGTTAATTTGTGCAGAATTCCAATTAGTAACGTTTTCCATTTACAACTGTACAAATCATTTGGGTAGAAAATTTGTACAAAATTGTATTGTACAAAAAAAAAAAACAAATTAACGAAAGAAAGCCCTAAAGCAAAGAAATTTTTAACAGAAATCTCCAAACGCTTGGAGGAGGTTACACATGATGCTAAGGCTGGCTGGTACTTTGCACAGAGAGTGAGTCTGGCTGTCCAACGAGGCAACGTAGCCAGTATCTTGGGGACTGTGCCTCCTTCAAGCGCGTTGGAAGATCTGTTCTACTGTGTGGGTTGAGTTATGTTAAATTATTTTGATTTGACTTTTTGTTAATAAACGAGATAAAAATGTAAAAAAAAAAACGAAATAGGTACATGCATCTAGCTCTGGAATTTCTTCAATGACTTTTGAGAAATTTTGTACTGTTGATTATAAAGTAGCGTGTAAATTACTGTTTGATATTGACACATGAATACATATTAATTATGGTACAGAACAGATCGGCGTTCAATAGCCAATCAAATATCAGCCCGATGTATTTAGGCAAACAACACAACAAAATTGCGAGTCACACAATCAATTCTCAAAGGAAAACGAAGTTAGAGAACTGATGTTTTGTTCGATTACAGTAGTGGCTGAGCCAAGCTGAGGCGTTCTGGGAATCTGCAGCATTCCGTTTTCCCATGGGTCCTAAACTCAGGGTCGGATCCAGGTCAAAACCAAAAGCGTATTGTAAACATTCGGATTCGTGACCAAGTTTTGAGTTCGACTAGTTCTGAGGTCTTCAATTACCGACGAATGAGTTTCCTGTCTGCCTCTGAATATTTCGTAGTTAAATTATCCTGTACAAGTGTATTTGTATCTATGGGGTTTTGAGTTTAGAGAACAATTATCCAATGTAAATGGAAAACAATTCTCACTTTTAATGAAAGATTTTTTTTATTGTCCTTGTTTGATGATTGGGCCATTTTATTTCATCACAACGTATTGTCTTCAAATACATTAGGTTTTTTTGTTACAAAAACGCTTATTGTCTATTAACAACATTTAAATTTTGTCTATTTTTCGGTAAGTGCTAACCAACGTAACATTATGTTCAAAGAACTTCAATTTTTTTACGACAGAACATTAACGACCACAAATTGGCGACCTAACATTCGTTCGACCATGGATTGTGCCCATAAACCACGTAATCGAATGCGGTTCTGGCATGTGGCACGTATAACCAGTGGCCAAAGCCAATTGTGCGGTGTTTCATGCCAGTTTTCAATGCACATAATGAACTTTCGGATTCCTAGCACGGTCCACTGGAACCGACTATTAAGACGAACGTTTTGATGTGGTAATTTCGGTTTGATTTAGTAGTAGTCATTCATTTCATTTGAATTTGACAATATACCCGTTTGTTACTTCAATATAATCCACACTAATGCCAAAAGATTGCTAACAAGTTTGTTGACTGTGAGCAACGGCAAAATGCTTACAAAAAAATCCTTAACAAATTGAAAGGATCTTTGCTAATGGAGTCATTCAAAAACTATACACGATGACTTTCATTGAGAGATGGGTAATTTTACAACAATAAAAATACCATATCGTCAATTCTCTATTCTATGTAAATACGCTTTAAACAAAATTGCTTTAACCGTAGCCAAACGTTGTTAGATATAACATTATTACCGGGTTACGAAACTAGACTTGTCATTGTCTCGTAGGAAATTTTATTCAGTTCGATTCCAATGAGAATTCATAATGCAATTCTGTTTATCGTGAAAGATTTTATGTTCAAAAACGTTGGTTTATTTTCTTCTCGTTTGGAAATAAAAATAACATGTCTCGTAATACCGAAACTCGACAGACGACAGATGTTAATAACATAAACCTAATAATAACTACGTGCTCACGTATAGTTAGTTATTATTTACATTTATTATATTAATTTTACGACATAGTTTCAATTTTATTATTTGCGTTTTAAAATTGCAGACGGCTCAAATGTTTCACGGTTTTCATATAGACAGTACAGAATCGTGTGGCAAAAGGGACGGGGGGGGGGGGACAACCAAACTGTCGGAGGCCAGTGGGCCGGCCCAAATACCGAGGGAGGAGTACCTGCTGTAACTCCATGCTATCCAACGGCAGGAAACTGCGCAGGACTGCAAGGAATCGCGTCTCTTGGTATCGAATTTCAAGATCCAGTTTGGGTCGTTGCTCCAAAGCAGTTAGTTTTAAATTTAGACAGCGGAGTTTACGTTGTGATATCTGAGTTCAATCACTTCCTTTATCTGGTAAAAAATATACAATCACTTTTATATTAATGTAGCTCATATATTTTTTAATCCCCTAACTTCTCTAGTGACCTCGAAGGTTCATACTAGATTCAGTGAGCCAGCAAGCGAGCTCACGGGGCTCTAACCTTTGGAGTAACTCATGATTTTACATATTTAGGTTTGATTTAAAAAGTGATGAAATTTCTCTTTTTTTTCAAAAGGTCTTAAAGCAAAAAACAGGCACCCAAAACCACATTATTATTAAAGTACTTTCTGAAAACTCAAGATAATACTCCATTAGATCTTAATAAAGCCAGATGAATTTAATGTTGCCAGAGAAAACTCCAACCTTTTTGTGTCAAAATTTAGTCTTTAGTTGCAAACAACAAAACGTGTCTTGAGTGGCATAGTTAGTGCAGTCATGCGTTGACCGCCGACGGGCGCAGATCCGCTAACGCCCTTTGATACAGCCTCAAGAGTAACTACTGGTATCAACTTCAAGTTTTTCAAGCAGAAAATCCCGTGAAACTTTAAATTGTAATATCTCAGACACATAAATGGGCATAGCATTTATTCTGACCGAACAATTGGTTGGTTGGTTTGGATTTAATAAGTGCGATGCTATTGAGTCATGGAAAGTTCTGGAAAAACAAAAAATCTAAAAGTCTCTCAAAAGCCAAATTTACTGAGACTTTTTAAATTTAATTATAGCCCAATCAGTTGAACGAATATAAGAACGTTTTTTGTTTTTTGTGGAAACTCACCGTTAGTCTGTTTTCTATAGTTAATGTAACCCAACATTACTCGTTCTTAAGTGGCCAATTTTTTCTCACTTTTATACCTGATGAACACGTTAGCATTTCAAGAACCATTGATTACCAAAATTACTATATTTATGAGATCGAAAAATTTGATGCACATAATTCAGGAATCGTCCGTATAATAAGGTAAATGTCCAGTGAGACAAGTATAAAAATTTATTAGTATTCATACAGGAGAGAACAAAAAAGGAATATAATCGATGTTCTCTTAATAAAAGCAATGCTTTTAAAATAGCGTAAAAGGAAAAGGTACAATAATAATCACTACATAGTATAAAACAAAGTCTCTTTCTGTGTCCCTATGTATTCTTAAATCTTTAAAACTACGCAACGGATTTTAATGCGGTTTTAATAGATAAAATGATTGAAGAGGAAGGTTTATATATTTAAATATTTTTTTTAAATATATTTTTTTTTTTTACTAACAATCACGCCACGTTAACTGGTCCCGTGATAAGTTCGTAAAGAACTTGTGTTACAGGTACCAGATAACGGATATAAATGTAAGATTTTTATTATACACATACATATATTTAATATACATCCATAACCCTGGAATAGACATTTATATTTATCATACAAATATCTTCCCTTGGCGGGATTCGAACCCGCGACCCCCTTGTGTAGTGACCATTTCACTTACCACTACACCAGACGGCCGTATATATATAATAACATCCATGAAATAGTGGATAAATCGATAATAAATTACAGTTTCCGAAGCGAAGCGAGGGGGCGGGTTAGTTAGCAATATGATAAAGCATAAAAAACTCTAAAATTTAATCATCATAATACGCCTGAAAACGCTTCAGTGAAATGATATACAAACGCGATATAGTCCGAGTAAAAATAAACGACCGACAATAGAAAAGTTCTTATTGTGTGAAATCCCTTACCGAAGCACAAACACGGGAGTTATTGTCTGCAAGAAAAATCTGCTTGCTGATAAAAAGTATTGGTGTACCGCAGTGAGTTCTGAAAGGTTGTGAGTGAACTTGGAAACTGAAAATAGTGATAATTGTTAATATTGAATGAATGAATTAAAACAAGTCATAGCGTCACTTGTTAACTCTGTCATGGCAGAGGTATAGCTAGGCTGCTGTCTATCGTGATATTGAAAAGTCAATAGAGGAAGACTTTCAGAAAATACATTAGAAATAAAAAAATCTGGAACAAAATTTGACCGAATTTGAGAGAGAGAGAGAGTATTCTTTATTGGACACCAAAAAATAAATAAACAATGCGATACATTAAATACAAAAAAAGTACAATTGGCGGTCTTATTGCTAAGAGCGATCTCTTCCAGACAACCAACAGGTGGACAAGAATCATTTGGAAACGAATTACGCGCGGTGTACCAATCCTGCGAAATATTTGGGGGTTGATGCTTCCCGCTTCCGTAGGTTTAACCCGCGATTCCCTACAAGTAACCCCTGGGTGGTGCTAAACGGGAGCCGAAAACACAATCGGTGGTAGGACCTAGTCCGACTGGCTGGCGACCACCCTCCAACTAGAGTCTGCCGCCAAATAGCCTAGCTGTGTTCCGGCATGTGGGTTGGAGAGCCAGTTCTATTCCTTTCCTTTCCTCCTCCTTGTTGGGGGTGAGTCTTGGTGATACTTGGAACATGCAGAGCAAACGTGCGCGCAAGCCCGCGGGGCGTGGGTTGCTGACGGGGGTATAGGGAGACCCAGTGAAACGGTGCCTGCCGCCGCCCGCCGGTCAGTAGGGGACCTGAACCTGGGTGTCACAACTAAACTCCGCCCCAGGAAGCTGTCCCGCCAACCGGTGTAAAATCCTGTCATGCGGTCGTCGTGCCGGAGTCGGAGACCGGAGTGGATCCCGGCGATCGTATGCAGGGTGGACTGGGGGCCCTTCCATGCCCTGCGTCAGCTTCTCGCGCAACCCCGGATCGAGTGTTCATTGTGCCCTGCGCTTTATTCAGGTATTGCCTTGATCTCACCTCTAGCATCCTACCTCTCCAAATCCTTACTCTCCAACTAAAATTATGAAAGTCGACAAAAGAAAAAGAGTTTTTTCGGCGGATCCCCATTCCACGTTTAATGTGGATTTCAGCAATGTCAGGGGCCTACACAGTAACCTTGACGCCGTACATCACCACCTTGAGACGGCGCAGCCTGCCCTCTTTTTCCTGACTGAGACGCAGATATCTGCCCCGGACGATACGTCGTACCTCGGATACCCCGGCTACGCATTGGAGCACACCTTCCTGCGTAAAGCCGGGGTCTGCGTGTTTATCCGGGAGGATGTCTGCTGTCGTCGGCTTCGGGGCCTCGAGCAACGGGACCTGTCCCTCTTGTGGCTACGCGTGGACTATGGGGGCTGTACCAGAGTCTACGCTTGCCTGTACAGGTCTCACAGCAGTGATGCGGGGTCAGCTCTGTTTGAGCATGTACAAGAGGGGACTGACCGCGTGCTTGAGCAGTACCCATCTGCGGAGGTGGTGGTCCTTGGTGACTTTAACGCTCATCACCAGGAGTGGTTGGGGTCCAGAACCACTGACCTCCCGGGTCGGGCTGCCTACGATTTCGCCTTGTCCTACGGCCTCTCACAACTGGTGACACAGCCCACCCGTGTCCCAGACATTGAGGGGCACGAGCCTTCTTTGTTGGACCTTCTGCTGACCACTCACCCAGCTGGATACAGTGTGGTGGTCGACGCTCCACTTGGATCGTCTGATCACTGCCTTATCCGTGCTGCCATACCACTCTCTCGTCCTAGTCGTCGAACGACGACCGGGTTTCGAAGAGTTTGGCGGTACAGGTCAGCAGACTGGGATGGAATGCGTGAATTTTACGCATCCTACCCATGGGGGCGGCTCTGCTTTTCCTCCGATGATCCTGACGTCTGTGCGGACCGACTTAAAGACGTGGTGCTTCAGGGAATGGAATTATTCATTCCATCTTCTGAGGTGCCCGTTGGGGGTCGCAGCAAACCCTGGTATAATAAAGCCAGTAGGGATGCTGCACGCCTCAAGCGATCTGCATACGTGGCATTTAATGTTGCTAGGAGATGCCGGGATCCTGATATCTCGGAGAAAAGGCGGAAATTTAACGCCGCCTCTAGGTCCTATAAGAGGGTTATTGCCAAAGCGAAGTCGGAGCACGTTGCCAGAATTGGCGAGCGACTGAATAGCTATCCCTCTGGGAGCCGTGCTTTCTGGTCGCTAGCTAAGGCTGCAGAAGGTAACTTCTGCAGGTCTAGCCTTCCACCACTGCGTAAGTCCAATGACAGTCTGGCTCATAGTGCGAAGGAGAAGGCTGACCTTCTGGTCAAGCTCTTTGCCTCATACTCGACTTTGGATGACGGAGGAGCCACGCCGCCCAACATCTCCCGGTGTGACAGCTCCATGCCTGAGATTCGCATCACACAGCGTGCAGTCAGGCAGGAGCTTCGGCTTCTTGATGTCCATAAGTCGAGTGGGCCAGATTGCATCCCCGCAGTGGTTCTAAAAACATGCGCCCCTGAATTGACACCCGCGCTAACGCGTCTATATCGCCTCTCGTACAATACGAACAGGGTTCCGTCTTCATGGAAGACTGCTCATGTCCACCCCATCCCCAAGAAGGGTGACCGGTCGGACCCCTCGAATTACAGACCTATCGCGATAACTTCCTTGCTTTCCAAGGTGATGGAGCGAATCATAAACATCCAACTTCTTAAGTATCTTGAGGATCGCCAGCTGATCAGTGACCGGCAGTACGGTTTCCGTCATGGTCGCTCAGCTGGCGATCTTCTTGTATACCTCACACATAAATGGGCTGAAACCTTGGAAAGCAAGGGCGAGGCTCTCGCTGTGAGCCTTGACATCGCGAAGGCCTTCGACAGGGTCTGGCATAGGGCACTTCTATCGAAGCTTCCAGCATACGGGATCCCTGAGGGACTCTGCAAGTGGATCGCTAGCTTTTTGGATGGACGGAGCATCGCAGTTGTCGTCGACGGCTGCTGCTCCGATACCATGACCATCAACGCTGGTGTTCCACAAGGTTCGGTGCTCTCCCCCACGCTTTTCATACTGCATATCAATGACATGCTATCTATTGATGGCATGCATTGCTATGCGGATGACAGCACGGGGGATGCGCGATATATCGGCCATCAGAGTCTCTCTCGAAGCGTTGTACACGAGAGGCGATTAAAACTTGTGTCTGAAGTGGAGAACTCTCTGGGGCGGGTCTCCAAGTGGGGTGAACTGAATTCAGTTCAGTTCAACCCATTGAAGACACAGGTTTGCGCGTTCACTGCGAAGAAGGACCCTTTTGTCATGGCGCCGGAATTTCAAGGAGTATCCCTGCAGCTTTCCGCGAGTATCGGGATTCTGGGGGTCGATATTTCGAGCGATGTCCAGTTTCGGAGTCATTTGGAAGGTAAAGCCAAATTGGCCTCTAAAATGTTGGGAGTTCTCAACAGAGCGAAGCGGTATTTCACGCCTGGACAGAGACTTGCGCTTTATAAAGCGCAGGTCCGACCTCGCGTGGAGTACTGCTCTCACCTCTGGGCCGGGGCTCCCAAATACCAGCTACTTCCATTTGACTCCATACAGAAACGGGCTGTTCGGATGGTCGATAGTCCTGCTCTCGCGGATCGCTTGGAACCTCTGGGTCTACGGAGGGACTTCGGTTCTCTCTGTGTTTTATACCGCATGGTCCATGGGGAATGCTCTGAGGAATTATTCGAGATGATTCCTTCATCTCCTTTTTATCATCGCACCTCCCGCCATCGGAGCAGAGTTCATCCATATTATCTGGAACCGCTGCGTTCATCGACAGTGCGTTTCCAAAGATCTTTTTTGCCACGTACCATCCGGCTTTGGAATGAACTCCCCTCCACGGTGTTTTCCGAGCGCTATGACATGTCCTTCTTCAAACGAGGCTTGCGGAGAGTTCTTTATGGTAGGCAGCGGCTTGGCTCTGCCCCTGGCATTGCTGACGTCCATGAGCGACGGTGACCACTTACCATCAGGTGGGCCGTAGGCTCGTCTGCCTACAAAGGCAATAAAAAAAAAAAAAAAAAAAAAAAAAAAAAAAAAAAAAAAAAAAAAAAAAAAAAAAAAAAAAAAAATTACATAATATACATACGCATACACACACACATATATATGCATATGCATATACAAATACATACATCTGTAAATATACATACAAATACACAATGTAATATAATAATTATTATTAAACATTGGTTCACATGTTTCAAAGATAAACAATGGTAACGTAAAATCTGAGTGCTTAAATATCGCAGCTCGCTGCTACCAATTTAAATCAATTATGTGATTGGTTCACGGAATTACCTGTTTAATTTAATTATCACAAAGATTTCCTCAACATTATTAGGTATTCTTCAAGAAAGAAAAAAACGAAATAATTAAAATAAATATATACATATTTCTCTACGTACATTAGAAACATTATCGGACCGATAGAAATAAACGAGATAAACCCGTCACATTGAAACTTGAAAGGGATTATAACATCATTCTGAAGATATGAAATTTCCCGTGAAATCTGAAAAAGAAGAGCACGCTCCGCCGGACCGAGGGTCGGATATAAAACTAAATACGGCACAAAAGCCCCAAATGAAGTATTGAACACTCACAATTCTATCTTGTATACAATTCATAGTTATTCACATAAATGCGTTGTTTAGATCCTTTAAATTTTATCTTGAAGCTTTTTTTTTATTGCTTAGATGGATGCACGAGTTCACAGCCCATCTGGTCTTAAGTGGTTACTGGAGCCCATAGACATCTACAACGTAAAGCGCCACCCGCCCTGAGATATAACTTCTAAGGTCTCTATAGTTACAACATCTGCCCCACCCTTTAAGCCGAAACGCAGTAATGCGTTAAATGCTTCACGGCAGAAATAGGCAGGGTGGTAGTACCTACCTGTGCGGGCTCACAAGAGGTCCTACCACCAGTAAAGAAAAATCTTTGATATTTGATCGCTGCCCCGTTCGAAAATAACAAATGAAGCCTAATTATATATCAAAATCTGCTTCAAAGTCGATTCTCTGTTAAAGGCATTAACGGGAACCGACTGCGCCAAGTTTAAGTAAATACAGCGATATCGTTCGCCCCCAACTTCTTAGATTACGGACGGCCCGCCGAAATTCTTATGACAGGGGTGTCTGATTTACTATTCTATAATTCTGTAATTAATTATATTTATATTATAATTCTTCATCTCTAATCTATCATCACATTTCTTAATCATCATCACAATTCTTAATCTCTAATCTAATCATCTTAATAATTTATAATTCTTCAAAAATTTCAGAGTTGAGTTTATAGCATTACTAGCGACCCGCCCTCGCTTCGCTTCGGAAACATTAAAACACACATGAAACCAAAAAAAAAAATAAAAAAATAAATAAAAAAAAATAGCCTATGTTCATCAGGGACAATGTCGGCTTCTAATGGAAAAAGAATTTTTCAAATCGGTCCAGTAGTTTCGGAGCCTATTCGAAACAAACAAACAAACAAATCTTTCCTCTTTATAATATTAAGTATAGATGTGTAATTCTAAGGGCCACGAAAGTAAATTCGAATCACAATCCACTGCACCGTTTGATTTATATCTAATTAAATTGTGTCAATGTGACAATAAATTTCATGTTATAAATACAGAGTGTATATTTTAATATAATCTAAATACTTTTCTGGACAATTTATGTCCAGCCAATAACTACATTTTTTTGACTACATTGTCTTTGTTTTCTTTCTCTCGCTCCTTTTCAACAAACACGCTAGTTCTTGGTAATTCCTCAGTATGAAAACATATCATTGTTGTACATGTTTAGTATAAATATAATGCTCGTGAAATACCGCAGTTTGTATTCCGTAATTGAAAAAAAAAACTGACTATAGTACACTATCCATATTTTAGGGAACAACATAGACATTGTTCCTTTTAAACAGTGCAGAAACTGAAATTCAGAAGTCCTTATAAATAAATTTACATTTGAAACTACAATATTCTTAATTAAGAACTTAAACTCTATCATAATTCTAATTTATGAAGAAAGGGAACTTAAAAATACTTTATCACGTTCAGCATTATCTTGCTAGCGTTTGAAATGTTCGTTCAAGTCATTTTATGTCAACGGGTTGTCATTGCCTGAGTCATTAACAACATCGCTCGCTCGATTTGTCTACTCACTTCCTAAATTGAGTAGAACTAATCTTTTATTTTAAAAAAGTGGTTTTTATTATTATTATTACTTGGCAGCTCTTCGCTTGTAATGTGCCTATAGCATGTCGATGTTGAGTCGTGACTCTATTATTGGTTGCCATATTAAACTATGGGCCAATGATGATGAAGAACAAAATTCCATATTTATAAGCGTATCTTTTTAGATTCACTTGCCTTGTAAGTAGTCCCGTTAGATGAATTTTGAGGGCTATTTTTATAATTCTTCATTAAGTACTCTTATCTCGAAACGCCTAGTTAACGTTTTGGTATCTTCTAGAAGCTTCTTTCTTAGATTTCTTTATTAAAGCCAAAGTGTCCATGAAGTTCTGTTACATTTTTTTGAATAATAACTCTGTATAGTTTTTTATTTGTTTTAATATGCCACAATAACAGTACGTATTACAAATTAGACAAAACCTTAAAGTGCTAACGAAATTTCAACCAAAATAATCTATTTATGAAGTTTCATATTATTTTGGTTTCATTTAATTCTTAATAATTGTTTAAATGTAATTACTAATACTAATTAATTTCCGTAAAAGATGACCAAGAGGTTGTCATTAGCACTGTCTGTTATTAACAAAAAAGACCCTTCTGCTTCGACAGCCCTACAACTATCCGAATTTATTTACAATTTTCCTTATGAAATACTTTGAAAATCTCTCGCGAAATTTATAGCGGGACTTCGAGAAGTAATTTCGAGTTTCATTGGGTCTCTTGAATACTAGTACAGAATGTTTAAATGGATTCTAAAGCTTATCAATGTACATTCATTATTATTTACTTATCGACAGATTATGAGGATAAGCAAACAAATGCTGTAGCTTTTTTTGCCAAACAATGCAGTAGAGTGAATAACAAAATATTTGAATAATTTTGAACAGTTCGGAACGATGCTACTATTTTAAGAGATATTGAAGGCACAAGAACAATTTCTGAGTGAAATAAATCTGTGTAAAGTCAAAGGTCGTATAGAGTATCCGCTTGAAGTCTTTATTCACTTTCGTGTTAAGGACCACCGTCACAAAATGAATCCAATCGATTAACCAATGTTCTGGTTTTTATAGTAAAGAATGAAATAAAACCAAAAAATTAATACCACAATCTCTCTTATTGCGAAGGCTCTAAAAACAAAAACTTAACATTCATATTGTGAATTGGTCTAAATGACTCCAAACTATATCCCAATACTATTGGTTTTTTTTTTTACGATCGGTGTTTGGAAATGAAAATTAGGCATGAGAACTTCCTTCAAGGGTCGTAATATCCGATAACTATTCAGGCCTTTGAAAATAAATGAAGCTAAGATAATTTTAGCCATTGTTACAACGCAATTGGGATCAGACTTCAAAATTATGTCGTTACCAGCTTAGGCTGCTTAATGTGTTTGCAATTAACTGTTGTCCATGCCGTTCTGAATTTAATGCACTAACAGGGCAAACAGTGGCGTTCTTAAAATAATAACTTTAGAAAAGTATTCACTAATAAAGCAAACGATATATCTTTAACTATCCAAATTAGGACATCTGCGTTAAGGTGCCTGAAAAGGCGTAAGAGACAAGTATAATCTGGATATCAGATGTATTTAACAAATGCTATGACTCTGAACAGAAATTTAACTAGAAGTTACAGTTTTCTGACTAATGGAGCGATCAAAACCGAAAACATAGTAGGCACCCAAACCTGTTTCTCACAATAAATACTTCTTGGCCTCAAACTTATTAAGCTGATTGCGCACAAAAATCCAAGGATTTAAAATATACTCTTAAATTTCTCTGTATTCAATTTACGTAAAAAAATATGGCGTACCTTATAATAAGATTACGCTTCATAAAACCACCATCGCCACAATTCCCTTATCATGCTCGCACCAACATCGGTATTCATACTGAACCGATATTATTTCTGTTAAAGCCCTTTATGGATATTACTTGCCGTTTTTTCTGGAATGTCTTGCACACATACAACCTTTACGTGTATGATTATGATTTTTTATATTCCTCCTTAAGAAAGGTATCTTGTAGTTTTAGGTAAAATGGAAAAAAGAACTAGCCGATCTGTTCTTAGTCAACTTTCGGAGCGATAAGACTGCGTGATCCAGCCAAATGCGTAATAGACTGTAAAGTCAGTTACGACTATCAATTTTAAACTAGTTTTAGTCTGTAATAGTCTCATGCTAGATATCATCATAGTCAGGGAGCTCGGTACTCACCCTAAATGATGATGGGATCAATAATAGAAAATAGGTAGTGAGGGCTTAAGGTATTTAGAGAAATCGATGTGAGCCCGCGTGGTTAGGTACCATCATCCTGATTAATTCAATGTGTTCTGGCTTAGTTAGAAAGCCGTAAAACAATAGAACTGAGAATTCGAACTCACGTCTCAAAGAGGTAGGCATTCACGTTATGCAGCTATTGGGTTTCAAATATATTTAACAGCTGGTGGACCTTGAGCTCTTTCATACATTTAGTGCAATGAAAGATTAAATAAGTAATATACTGGTATAGTAATATACTGGTGGTAGGACCTCTTGTGACTCGGTATTACCATATACCATATACATACGGTATACATGGGTAGGTACACGGCAGGGTTACCGTGAATGCGTTTCGGTTTGAAGGGTGGGGCAGCCGTTGTAACTATATTGAGACCGTAGAACTCATATCTCGAGGTGGGCGGCATTTACATTGTGTACATTTCTATGGGCTCCGGTAACCACTTAAGATCAGGTGGGCTGTGAGATCGTCCACCCATCGAAGGAACAAATAATTTTTTTTTTTATAGTAGATATTAAACACCGGCAGAGGAGGATAAATGACATTCATGTCACGTCTGAACATCAGGTCATCATGAATCTCAAAAATATATACATATTTACGATTATTATATCAAAATTAATATATAATACTGCATCGTTAATATCTATAGCGTAATGGAGCGGACGTTTGACAGCGTGAGCTATTTTAAAAACCGGGTGTGTCACCCGGTTCTAAGAGCACGATTATCCGGTTATATTACGGATGAGCGCGAGTTTTACGCGTCATTTCCGTCACGCTCTTACAAAAGTTGCAAAAGCGTTCTTTCTTAGAGTTTACATGAATCGAATCTTGTTTATCCGGGGTCTATTTCAAAGAAACCCTAAACGGTTGTTTTATTGAGGACTTAATGGTAAATGAAACACTACATTTTCCCGGGATAAATACTATTATATGTGTCAGATTCTGAATTTTGCCAGAAAAAATAATCCATAAATTTATCATTATCATTATCATTATCATTAGCCCAAAGATGTCCACTGCTACGCACAGGCCTCCGCTAAGGTTCGTCATAATGACCAGCCCTGCGCTGTTCTTTATATTAATCCAGGCGAAGAATGTATTATAAATTTATTATATTATTATCCATTTATTTGTGTAAAATATTTGATTTCAAAGAATAAGCAACCGTTGTAACTACGAGTATAGTGAGAGATCTTAGAGCTTATATCTCAAGGTGGGCGGCCGCATTTACGTTGCAGATGTCAGTGGGCTCCAGTAACCAGTTAACACCAGGTGGGCTGTGAGTTCGACCACCCACCTAAGCAATAAAAAAAATAAAAATAACATCCAAATTCGTTATGCCATTTTTGCGTGATTGACTAACAATCCTACAAACTATTACAATATAAGTAGGTAAACATTATTTTAAAGTAATTTATTTTAATTTTATCGCATTGATTCTTATTTTTGAATTGCATTTTGTATCTAAGTAAACATGGTATATTTAGATACTTGAGGCATGAATTCTGAGTCTCAGTTTTACAGTGCAGTAGCTACCCCACCCCTCAAACTGTAACTGTAACTTTGTAATGCTGTACTGCCGCTACTTACGGTATAAATTGACGGAATGGTGGTACCTACCAGTGCTGGCTCACAAGATGCTCCACCACCAGTAGTTAATCAAATTATAATTTTTGCGAGTTTGTTTTTAAGCTATTGCATAACTGTTATCGCGGACTTTGAGTGCAACGACCGAATCAAGAAATTCCGTAACGAAAATAAAACTTAACACCACCCACTCCACCTACCATGTAGCTCGCGTTCAACACATTCACGCGTTGCGCTTGTGTAGTGTTTGGGAATAAACGCGCGGCGTGACGTCGCACTGCATGCGCATCATGAAAAGTCTGTCTGCCCATCTCTCTCTCGCGGTCTAGCTTATGAGTGTGAAGGGGACAGTTAAGTTTTGCTTTTGTTAATGTTCATAAATATAGCGTGATCTTACTTTATTATTGTTTTAATATTAAATTATTATTGTCTAGTTATAATTGCATAAGTTGATAAAAAAAAATGCTATGCAATAGCTTTACCGCGATAGTCCCCGAGTGCCACGCGTGTTTTTTTTTATTACACGATATTATTAATTATCCTTCACTGTGAAAATCGTTCGTATTCGTTTTATCGCTCCTTAAATATTTATTATTCGTATATAAAAAAAATCGAATTAAATTCCCCAAAACCATAATTCCGACATCTCTAGTTTCGTAACAAAACTAGCGAGCGAAACGAAAGAAGACGCAAAATGTTGAAAGTTCGCTAACAAACGAACGTTTTCAGTATTCCTTCATAACGACGATACGGCTTGCAAAGCTTTTGTTATCTCTGCCTCCTATATTTAAGCTCGAAAGCTCGCTAGTGAATATTCAGTTATATTTATATTCGGGTTGGCCTTAAAGTAATTTATGTGAAAATGTTATTTGAGTGAGGTTTAAAGTAAAAATTGCACCCGAAGTTGTGGAACTAAATATTCTTTAAAAATGTTTCGTCTTGAAAAGCAATAGCAAATATACATTACATACAACTAGTATATCTTGATCTTTGAGACACGTGAGGTATGATATACTTAACTCAATTGAAGAATTTATGTTTCGTTATAATGTATTAAAGTTTTTTTTTTTAATTGCCTTTGTAGGCAGACGTGCATGCGACCCATATGATGGTATGTGGTTACCGCTGCTCATGTACGTCAGCAATGCCAGGGGTACAGCCAAGTTGCTGCCTACCAAGTCATCTATCTATTCGATAAATGTCAAATTTCTTCAAATTACTGTAATTTTTTTGCTGAGGCTGGGCAAACGAAGCTCACTCACCATCCGGATAGCTTATCCTTAGTCACAGACATCACAAGATAAATACTCATCTCGAAATATAAGGTCGAAGCCTCACTGGTAATTCTTAATGTCTATTCCACCTACCACACTAGGTTGCTCGTGAAAATCCCACGTCTCTGCCATAAATATACGAAATAAGAAAGTGAGGCATACGCATGGTGATTGACTGGATTATATTAAACAATATACCCACAACTATTTTAAACTAGGACCTTATTCTTCAGCAGTGAAACACACATATTAGACAATAAATACATAAACCCGAAAATGTAACTTGACTTCTGCGAGTGCATCTCGCAAAAGGAGGCGGCGGGGTGCGTGAGAGACGCACGAGCTAGCCGCTATCGAGCGGGGCCAGCGGGCTTCGGGTAGCCTGCCGACCGAGAATGCTGGTGGTCGTAGCGCCAACGACTGCCGTTCCGGCGTCCCGAAGGGGAGGGTGATGGGAGAGATTTGCTCCGCACTAAATGCTTCACTTTCCCGCTTTTTCTTTTCATGACTTCTGTGTCATACGTGGTTCGAACGTGGGTTGTTGAGTGACAGGAGGTTTTAGTCAGTTCGACTCCGACATGCCCCGCCCTCCATCCCCAGTGGAGGGCGGAAGTCCGGCGAAAAAAAAAGACATGGTGATTGACTGGAAATCACTCAGTCCGATTATATTAAACACTAGCTGTACCCATCCGCTTCGCTGGGCATTTAAAATTAACATTATTATTTCTCACCCCCACAAAAATTTTCATCATTAACGCCCCCGCAACTGGCGTAGGGAGTCCAACACTCATACAAATATTAATCTGTCCATTAAGTACATGTATTTACTACATGGATACCAAGTTTCAAATCAATCGGATGCATGGTTCAGTTACTAGCTATAACGGAACATCCGTAAAAACCACTGTAGATTTATATATTAGTATAGATTATACCCTCAACGATTTAAAACTTAGTCTTCAGCTGCAGTGAAGGCCCGAATCACATATATTAGACAGATACGATTACATTCAGCATTCAAAACCAATCGCACAATCTAAGTCATATTCAAAATATTTTGTTTATTTCAATTTAATTTCTCGTCTTCAAACGCGACTGTCATTTTTCAAACAACAAAACAACGCGTCCACTCCCGAAACTCCATCAAGTCACGTCTCTTAAAACGCAACAATAAATCCCCTTGGATTATGCAAAAGAAAATATATATTCAGCTTCACCCCGGCTATTTTTCATTTGAACACTTTGAATCTGACCACGACTGCCAGTGACGATTTGTCTTATCCTCCTCATATTTCCCTAGGGACGACCAAAACTTTCCCTTTTTTCCTACAGAAGAATTTTTTTCCATACTAAACGTAAATTTAGTGTGCCGCTTTGGGCCTGTTATTACAAATGAAATAAGGGCACAGAAATGTTACAAGTCTATCTAGATTCCAAAGGAACGGTTGATAGGGTTTGGGTTTTTTAATGGGAAACGAAGCGTTGTGTGTGGATAAATTTGGATTCATGTTTTGATGTTAAAATTAAGTTTATTTCTTGTTAAATATGACCAGTATTCGAACTCACCTGAATTTTTATCTACTGTTTTTCGACTAGCCCTTAAGTAATCGTATTTACGTTTTCTTATCGCCGGTAATGTGTCAAAAGAATTATATAGTACAAAGAAGAAGCACAAAGATGTATTGTGTATTATATTTAACAGAAGACTGGGATAGTGTGTGATTCATAACACGAAAAGCTGGAGGCGTAGAAGTTTTAATGATAAGACTGTCCTGATATCACAAGTTATTGAGCATGTTATTAAGAATCTCAAATCGGCTATATATTGGTTTCTTTGATATTGTTTTAATATTCAACTAGCATTTAGCAGTAAAATACTAAAAACAGTACCTTTCATTGCACCTTTTTTTTAATGCCTAAAAGACAAAAAAATTCGACCGTACCAATTCAGCTTTCAACAATGCCAAATAATTATGATTAACTTAAACATCACATCCAACTGTTAGTATCCTTAAGCGTCCTAAAAATTATTGCCATAATGCTGAAAGAACTGCAGTAAATGCCCAGTTCCCAACCTCTCAATTAAGGGAATAATAAAGGGCCAAATTCATTAATGCGTTGGGCCGCTATTGGACCTTATTATGAAATCAATATTAGCAAACAATCCTACACGTTGCGACAAAACTCCAGCTGGGCAATAGATTTTTGCGCAGCGCTTGTCAAACATTGCGTGATTAACTTAACTTTGATTAAGGAGACGTGACCAGATTAAGTAAGCGACAGAAAATATGGCCTTTATTAAATTTTGCAAAAGATTGCCAACTAAGGCTCTTTGGGTATTAATGTTTCGTTAAGAAACTTTGTGTTTTTTCCCTAATTTGTCCTGGGGTACAAAATAAATCAATGATTAATTATGTGTTCGTCCAATATAGTTTATATTCGGATTGGGTTTATATAAGTTATTTATTAACACAATGTGTCTTAGTAAGGTAGCATGATAAGCTAAAACAGAAAAAAAAGATACAGCGCGTAATTTTGTACCATATAATACTTCTATATTAGTTTATTATCTACAGAATTCGAATAATCAAAGGCACAATTATTTATTTCTACATTTACTACATCTGTATACACTGCTTAAAAGCATGTCTCTTGAGCTTTTAATGCTGGACGATTAATCTGAAGCTACATCTGAAAATAAAATATGATTGAACGATTTAATTTAAGCTGTTGCGAACGAAATTAGTTTTTGTATAAAACAAAAGATTTATTTATACAAATTCCTATGTTTCAAATAAATACATAACCTAAACTCTTATATTAAACAGAAAAGAGTTTTTTTGACTACGACCCAACAAAGAGCACTTCTTGCTTACGTACGAATTCTTGACAATTTAAAAGTAAGATACGTCTTTTCGAAATAGGGTTGGCAAATATTTGCGAAAATTCGGTGCTCCTTTACAAAAATAATTAGGTTAATTTCATTATTAAATTATTGAAATATTAATTTAATAATCCATGGAAATGTTTTTACGAAAGTTTCAACGGTATTTAAGTTGTAAGGCGCATCAATATAAATCTGCAAATAACGCCTATATACAGTAGTAGATGACCCACGATTGGCTTGGTACCAATAAAAAAAAAAAAAAAAAAAAAACTATCCGTAAACTCACATTAAAAACCGATGGCAAAACTATTCGAGTTTCAATAGGTGCAATGTGCTGGTGAAAGATAGCATTAGAGAGTGGAAGGAAGTCGTCTTGCTAGTGAAGATCTGAATTACTGAATCATGTGAGTCGGGAACTGATAAATTTACAAAATTTAAATCTAAAATAGGGGCGTTATTTTAGAAAGATACCGTTTTTGCCTGCTTGATCAGAGCAACTACAAAAAATAAATAGAATGCCAAATATATTTTTTTCATTTCCAAAATCTCTTCCTCAATAAAAAAACATGATTTTTTAAAGATGGCATAGCCCTAACCTAGCTCTTGTCGTGGCCCTTAGCCCAGATGGCCCGTCGCTCGCGTCAATCCCAGCCGACTCCACATCAGGCAGGCCTAATTGTTCTTGAATAAATTATTTTTCTGGAACAATATTAGTACACGTGAATCATCCTTTGGGACCTACGACGTGAGAATGCCGTTACTTTATTTGTGGGTATTTCACGTAAATAATTGAATTGGAAATTTAAAATTGGAATGGTTTTGTAAGCTATTTATTGTCGTATTTATTTTTTACAAAACAAACGGGTGGTTAATTATTATTGATACAATTAGTCTATTTTGGGAAATATCTAGAAGTTAAATTTGTAAGTCCACACTAGTGTCTATCTATGTAGGGACTGTTTCTTACAATTCAAAGTGAGAATTGGGTTTGATTGCAATGATTATAATTCGATCTTTTGTCGCAAAGCGATTTGTATTTGCGAAGGGTGCAGTGTGATACCTATCTATTTTCGAGACTCCACCATATGATTAGCATACATATTATGTACATCTATTTTATTTTTTGTCTACCTATCCTGATAGCCTTGAGAGGCTATTTCAGCTTCTCCTTGACGTGTAGGTGAGCTCACGGGGCTCAAACCGTGAGTGTTGCTAACACTGACCCTAGCGAGAGCAGTGCTTCGTAGAATCTACTGCCGGATGGGAAACGCGACCCACTGAGAGATCCGGCGAGTAACTCAGTGGGCTGTGTCTGTGGGTTAATTCACTCGAGTCCTTCGTCGCAAGCGACGCGTTCGACGAGGACGGTGCCCGGATATCTATGCAAAGATGCTGGACTCTACTGAAATCCGAATCGGACTCCGTTAGGTATGCATCAGCGGTTTGGTTTTGCCCCGTCATTGTTGGCATCCACGAGTGATAATAAACCTGCCTACAAGGGCAAAAAAACGAAGTATTAACTAAAGATGCGTTCATTAAAAGCGAATTTCGTATTAATTATATATTGAGCCAATCTATATATTAATACGTGAAGCAAAAACTTTGTATCCCTTTTTACGAAAATTGCGCGAACGGAAGAATGTGAAAATTTCCACACTTCTAGAGAATATAGAGAAGAAGTGCACAGTGCTAATAATTTTTTTTAAATAATGCATAAAAGATACATTAAATCAATATAGGGAACATTACACACACTACATACCATGTATTTGACGCACACACGCATGCATACTATTTATTGTCAAACTTTTACTGGTGGTAGGATCTTCTTGTGAGTCCGCACGGGTAGGTACCACCACCCCGCTTATTTCTGCCGTGAAGCAGTAATGCGTTTCGGTTTGAAGGGTGGGGCAGCCGTTGTGACTATACTGAGACCTTAGAACTTATATCTCAAGGTGTGTGGCGCATTTACGTTGTAGATGTCTGTGGGCTTCGGTAACCACTTAACACCAGGTGGGCTGTCCACACGACTAAACAATAAATAAAAAACTTACAATTTCAATTAATTATATTCAAATTTCGACTACTGCGGGACCTCTAGTATATATATATTTAGTAAGACCTTATTAAAACAGCCAAAGTAAACAAACAAGAAACTATAGCGATACTATACTACGAATAAGGTGTATTAACTTCTTAAGCCTAAAACTTCCTGACGATCACAGGCAATATAATGAAAAAGTAATTAGGAAACTAGCCCAAACATATTATTATACAATATGATGTGAGTAATAAAAGTATATGGTGAGTTTAATTAAGATTTATTTATTTATTGCTTAGATGTGTGGACGAGCTCACAGCCCACCTGGTGTTGAGTGGTTACTGGAGCACATAGACATCTACAACGTAAATGCACCACCCGCCTTGAGATATAAGTTCTAAGGTCTCAGTATAGTGACAACGGCTGCCCCGCCCTTCAAACCGAAACACATTCCTGCTTCACGGCAGAAATAGGCAGGGTGGAGGTACCTACCCGTGCTAACTCACAAGAGATCCTACCACCATTAATTACACAAATTTTAATTTTGCGGGTTATATTTTTATTACACGGTGTTATTCCTTCAAAGTGGAAGTCAATCGTGAACATTTGTCAAGTACGTATTTCATTGGAAAAATTGATACCAGCTTGTGGGTATCAATATGTCTAATGTGTACAGATGTAGGTATCATACTCCAATGTTTAAATGTTCAAACAACAACAAAAAAAATAGCAAAAAAATAAAATAAAAATACACAACCTAAATACAAAACATACAACCTAATAAATAAACGCGTTGTTTGTAATATGGTAATAATGTCACGCGTTTATTAATAATGACAATATTCTATAATAGTATCTTATATCTTTAAACGATAAATATAATCTGAATTTCGCAAACGGCTCCAACGATTTTCATAAAATTTAGTTTAGTTTTGTTTCGGGATTTCGAACTCGTGTCTTAACGTGAATGAGCGATATCTTATACCTTTAAACGAGCAATTCTTGTATATTAATATATATATATATATATAATCTGAATCTCGGAAACGGCTCCAACGATTTTCATAAAATTTTGTATACAGGGGATTTCGGGGGCGATAAATCGATCTAATTACGATTTGTTTTCAGAAAATGTTGTTTTATTCTTGTTTTCAACAATCAACTTTATTGATAATCAACTTAAACATAAATTTTTTTTTATAGAAAGAAAATAACAAATAATATAATATCAATATGTAATTCGTATTTAAATATAATTTCTAAAAAACACAATTTATCAAAAAAAAAAGAATGCTCTCATCATCATCATTCTTTCCTATTACCCTCTGCTGGGGTATAGGGCTCGAATCAAATTTTTCCATTTACATCGGTCTTGGGCAGTCTGTTCTAGCTCCTCCCACGTCATGCCCAAGACCCCTAGCTCCTGCTCCACTGAGCGACGCCAAGTTGTTCTGGGGCGGCCTCTCTTCCCCGTGCCAGACACTTTCCAGGTCAGTACTCTCTTTGATAGGTGGGTATCGGGCTTTCCCAAAATGTGACTTCCGCGTAAGGATCTCCTTCTCCATTGGTGTCTGCTTAGTGATCCTCTACAGCTCTTTGTTACTGATCTTCTCAGGCCAAAAGATTTTCAAAATCTGACGCAGGCACCTATTCACAAACACTTGAAGTTCTTTTATCAAGTCCTTGCGAACAAACCAAGTTTCGCTCCCGTACAGCAATACAGACGTTACATTTGAGTTGAAGATCCTCACCTTTGTTCGTCTCGTTAAGGTTGAGAAACTCCACACTGGCCTAAGTTGACTAAATCATCATCCTCTAGTACTTATTTATTAGTTGCTAGCTTTTAAATCAAATATGATTTCGGTGTGATCGGGCGATTTAAGTCAAGGTCAAAAAAGTATGTCAATGAAAAAGACAAGCGCTCAAAACTATTTGTAGATTACAGCGCGCTTATATTAATCTAATCTAAATCACCTTTGAGATCAAAACAAATATGTCACGTTTGAAATAAATGTATGCAATGCAGTAACGAGCGCAAACATATGAATTTAAGCGCGTGTGTTTCGTTTTCTGTTTGAACAATGTTTCGGTTTTGTTCGTATTTGACAAACATTGTTAAATTATTCAGACATGATGCGATGTGCATTATATGTAATATTAAATTCTTCGGTTTTTGGCAAGCGCGGTATCGTCTTTGACTACTATGATTAATAAAACTAGACGATCACCGATGATTTGATAAATTGTGTTTTTTAGAAATTATATTTAAATACGAATTACATATCGATATTATTCTTTCGATAACAAATAAAAAGTTTATGTTTAAATTGATTATTGAAGATACGAATAAAACAACATTTTCTGAAAATAAATCGTAGCTAGATCGATTTATCGCTCCCGAAATCCCGTGTATACTAAATTTTATGAAAATCGTTGAACCGTTTCCGAGATTCAGATTATATACATATTTATATACAAGAATTGCTCGTTTAAAGATATAAGATAAAGATTAATATATCATTATCATCATAGTATTCTAAACTATTAAGAAAAAAAAAATTGCCTTGCAATAACTATATTATTTACTTCATAATTAGCATTTGCTCAATTATGTCATTGGCACTTCTATCTACCTTCTACCTTGTATTTAAAGCTTGACAGTGATATTTCCGTTGCGATTTTTATAGGTTCTATGCAACCTGTAGGTCGTGAGTTTGTCTGCGAAGCAATATAAAGAAAAACTATAGGTCTTATTAATTGCAATATTCTTTCAATATAACACAAAAGTGTGCTACCACAAAAACTAAATGTGTATCTGATAGCGTCGCTTCGTGAACTCTGTCTTTTCGCTCTGTTCCACGTTATTCATATATAAATATCGCGCGATAATATTAAATTAAGCTGTACAAAACTGCTAAGGTATCATGTTACGAGCTATGGGCGATACTCAACGATAATCGAGCGATTGTGTTTAGCTGTGGTCTTGAAGTTTACGAGCTTTTGTTTACTAATCACAATAGTTAATGAATTTAGCTACATTTATAGCAGTAATAAAATCTTGACATAGTGAAGTTCTCTTGCAACGGAAGAACGGAACGGTATGGATGAATGACAGATATGAAGCATGACTGAGTGAGAGAGATAGGAGATGTCGTGTAAGGAAGTAAGAAAGACGGCGAACGAATGCGGAACACCTAGTTTTATTTTTTAAGCCAGAAGAGGGTAGTTGCCAGACGCAACAGCAGACAGACTCGGTGTAACTCAGAACTAGAAAGACGTTTATATTTTAGTTAAATAGATTTAAGACGATTAAGACGAAATAAAAAATCAAGTCTGTGTCAATTCATCAACCGTTTTACTGGCCCAGCCTGAATAGAAAACCTCACATGTATATATGGGAAAACAAATTTTGATCGACCCAGCTTTACGTTAGTACCAGAGCACGAGGTTCTCATGTCTCAAAGTGGATAGCGGCAACTATATTGTGATGCTATATCACATACGTTGCAAGTAACCTGAAGCCTTGATCTCATCTGGCAATAAAAATCCCGACACAATAAAATAAAACAGACAGATGTCTATCGTTTTGTTTTTGTATTATCAGATTTTTGTGTGGCCAACAATTGGAATTTGGTCATTAGCTTGGGCATTTCGGCCGGAATTTGTTAACAAAACGTGTATTGGCAAAGGAAACCACACAACCTTCATCTTAAGAACCATTGTCGCGTGGAACCAGTAGATTCCTTCCACTAAGACTTCGACGCACGGTTACTGCTCACAAGCAAGCAACATACTCTTTATAATACGCCCAAGCTTACGTCTTAAGCTAGCGGAAAGCTTGTTGGCATTTTGCCAGCCTCGCGAGTCTGCGGATGCCGAGATAGAGCACAAAAGAAATAAAGCCTCCGATCCACAATGCGACATGCTCGCGTTCGGTACCACTCATGGAACTACACTAAAGGTTTTTTTTTCGTTATCTACTCTGGTCCGTTTTTTCATCTCTGATTGTAATGCATATTGTTCCTAGAATTTTATTTATTTATACCTTTAATGGAGCAATTATAATCTGAATCTCGGAAACGGCTCCAACGATTTCCATAAAATTTAGTATACAGGGGATTTCGGGGGCGATAAATTGATTTATCTACGATTTATTTTCAGAAAATGTTGTTTTATTCGTATTTTCAATAATCAGCTCTTCCCGACATCTATTGGCGAATAATAATACTATTTTTCTTAATTGAGGCCAACTAACCGTTTTAAAGAAACAACAAGATGGCGTTATCAAAAAAAAAAAATCGAGCAAGGCTCGGTCATCATCTAGTATAAACTTATATGTTAATAGCAACCTGAATGAATCTTTGAACCTAGACTCAGGGGATTCGTCAGATGTGTGAAGGATATCCTATTTAACAATGGCTAGTTACCAATATTTGTAATTTCAATTGTGTTTTCAATAGCCAAAACTATTTACATTCAAATGGATGTGCTGAGTGCACATACTATTTAGATTGCAAACCAGATTAGATCTAGGTACTACTTGTACGATTTAGCTAATAATTGTAATTTGTTTTGTGCATCAATAAATGGTATGTTTCTATTATTCGTTATAAAAATCTTTTGGGTTGCCTCTTATCTGAGCATTCGGCATTCAATCGTCATAATTCATTTTGGTCTTTTAGTGTCCTTTAGATGGTTATTTATTTATTGATTAAAGTTGCAAATCGGCAGACGGCTCACGACCAATCTAAATAGTTAAATATTTGCTTCCTCCTCTTCGTGTCACTTTCCTCATAGCTGAGGTTGTGACTCCCCCGCTACATCATCAAATAGTTGCCACAGCCCATAGCTATCACAAGATGAGAGGCGCCCCGCAGCAGGTTGTAGGCAGGTTATAGGCGGGCGGGCGGGCGGTTATATAGCAGGTTGTAGGCGGCTTGGCTATGCCCCTGGCATTGTTGAAGTCCATGGGCGACGGTAACCACTCACCATCAGGTGGGCATTATGCTCGTCTGCCTAAAAGGGCAATAAAAAAAAAGAACTTGCTACAGCTGATAAATAGAACGGCTGTATCAAACCGAAACTACTTCACGGCAAAAACAGGCAGGATAGTGATACCAATCAGCCATACCGCTTCGCAATACGTTCTATCATCATTGAATTCCGGTTGGCGTGTATATATGGAGTTAGTGTATATAGGCAGAGAGTAATGCTGGCCATTCTCCGATCGATTATTTAGTTGCATTTTACGCATGTGATTTTTACCAGTCCGCCTTATAGTTTTCTTTTGTTCACAGGATTAGAATCCAACCGATAGTAGAAAGTACTCGAAGGAGAACCGCGTGCGGGCCCACCAAATAGGTCGGGCCCGCCACTGCTGAAAGTACTACAAAGCAGTAAGTGTAATTTATTTTTATGTACTTACTAGCGGACCTGACAGACATTGTCCTGCAAAAATTCATTCAACTCGATCCAGCCATTTAGTTGTAGTATAGATAAATAACCTAGATACCGACTGCAGCGCCATCTGCTGGGCTGATTAGTGAATCTAAACCAAACGCATACAAAAAAAATCATTCAAATCGGTCCAGCCGTTTAGGAGGACTTCAGTGACAAACACACGCACAGAAGTAATATATATAAAGATTACTAACAAATACTTCAGCTACATAACATTATTATTTAGATATGCAAATTCTCCGTTTTATTGCGATTCGATTAATGAATATTAACATTATAATGGAGAATGAAAAGTTGAAAGTAGTTTTAATAAAATATATATTTTTTTAATTCTTATTGAGTGTCGACGATAAAAAAAATTGAATCAATTCCAATATTGGTCTATAAAGATGCTTAGATAATCAAAGGATATAGACAAAGTTAATTAGTATGAATGGCATATTTAAACTCCATTTTCAAACCATAAAAAACTTTATACTAGCAAATAATATTTTATGGGTAACATAATAATATAATAAGGCATAAATGCACCATAACGTAGAATCCAAATTCACGGTTTCAGATTTCAATATTTTAAAACAATATTCTACAATATAATAGATTGTATCAGTTGCAAAGGAGTTGTCTGTATATACATGTTACAACTATTATACTGAAGAATTTGGAGTTGGGCCTAGTGTCTCATAGTGGTATTTACTGCATTCAACCATGAGCACATCTACCATTATTAACTATTAAGAATTCCTCCTCCTTGCTTTGTTTTCCTCGGTGCTGAGGGTCACTTTTACGGAGCACTTTTGTTAGGATTATGTTCCTCCATCCCCTCCTGTCCTTTGCACATTGAATAGCGACATTGATGCCGGAATCCAATGTATTTAGAATTATTATTTATTATTACTGGTGGTAGCCTCTTGTGAGTCCACACGGTTTGTAGCACCGCCCTGCCTATTTCTGGTATGAAGCAGTAATGCCTTAGAACTTGTATCTCAAGGTGGGTGGCGCATTTAAGTTGTAGATGTCCATGGGCTCCAGTAGCCACTTAACACCAGGTGGGCTGTGAGCTCGTCCTCCCATCTAAGCAATAAATAAATAAAAATTATAACATTAAGAAATGAAAGTAAGAATATTTTCAAGTAATGCTTTTATTAAAATAAAACATCAGGTGCTTCGGTTTCCAGCCTGATACTCGAAATTTACAATAACTAAACATGCAATTACAATTATTAATAATCCCCTCACAGTTTTAAGAGCCTTTCAATCTCAGCTTTAAGAACGTTAAATCTAAATTGACAATAAGTGAATCAAACTGAACCAATAAAAATGTTCACAGTCGACAAATGACTGGTATCACCATCATTTTTAAATGGTAAGAGACTTTCCTGGAACTGTCTTTCGAAATTGAATTAAATTCTTGTAATGATCGTTTACTTGGCGGAACCAATTCATCACTACTTATATTGCTAAATTGTATTTGAATTTACATTTTGTTACTTAATCTCCGAACTCACGATCTAACTAATGTTTTAGTAATTATTGGAGCCCGGTGATAACAAGGCGAATACCCCACCCCTTTATAAGCCAAAAGCTCGAAGTTTCAAAAGTACTGTCCCATCTTTCAAAATGAAAGAAAGATCACTTCGCGGCGCAAACTTAGCTGGATGGCTGTACCTTCCCCAGCTAATCGGTACCACCAGTTTTATGTTTCTATTAACGGGTTTGATTTAGTTACGCGTTATACTTACATTCCACGAATCTCATACGCGAACAAATTATAGATACGTGCTTTCACAAAGAACTTGTCATCTGACTGAAATTTCGATCTGAGTTACAATAGGCAAATTATACATTTAATTATTACGCTTTCTCTGATCTTCTTCGATTTATACCACGTACCCACCTACGTTGTTAAAGCAGTATAACCGGGTAGGTTAGGTACCACAACCTTACCTATTTCTGCCGTGAAGCAGTAATGCGTTTCGGTTTGAAGGGTGGGGCAGCCGTTGTAACTATACTGAGACCATAGAACTTATATCTCAAGGTGAGTGGCGCATTTACGTTGTAGATGTCTATGGGCTCCAGGTGGGCTGTGAGATCGTCCACCCGTCTAAACATACAAACAAAAAAATTAAAAAAAACCTTCTAAGTCGTCAAACAATTTTTGGTCACTCCAAAAATAAAGAGTATTTTTTTAAACTCTCACCCATCCTGCGGGGTAATTCATTACAAACAATAAATCGACGAAGCGTTCATCCTGTTGAAATAAAAAATCTCTCTTTGTTCTCCTTGATATCGAATTTCTTGCGTTTCAAACAAACTCCCTTGCTTTGCATAATAATATTACAGCCGCCTCTGTATTGAACGCGGCGTGATAAATACGCTGAGCCCAAGACGCTGATAAGTTGGATGTCGAATGAGGAGAGACAAATTTACGTTCCCTCCCTATGTGTTTTAAATTTAAGTCGTAAGTTCTCATATTGATAATAGTCTCCTCAGAGCATATCCGGTCCTCCATAATTTATACAATTAAAACAGTTTTGACAAACCCAAACACGATTTTATACTCAAGCCACAAAAGCGCTATAAGATACTAACTGAGAGCTAAGATAAGATTTTATTTATTTATTTAGTTACAGCAACAAAGTGATCATCAATATAAAAAAAAACACTAGCGACCCGCCTTCGGTTCGCTTCGGGGATTAAAATTTATGATTGATTTTATTGAATTTTCTTTTATACTAATCTGGATGTTTGTAGCAAGCGCTTTGTCAACGTTATGTCGCCAATAGGGTTACATTACAAAATTTAATATTGTGGTTAAGTTTTCTGGAATTTTCTAATTTTCCGCGCAATTTCCTTAATTTTTTTTTTATAAGAACCTTCTCCTAATAATAACAAACACAACCAAAAAATAGTGATCTAGTTTGTTGCCAGCGTTCTGAAGCTATGCGATTAGATACATTACGCAGATTCATTATTATAATATATACAGATTGACAAATTAACAATAACCAGAGGTCCCGTAGTAGTCGAAATTCGACTATAATTAATTGGAATTGTAAGTTTGTACACTAATAAAATGGTATTTTATACTTCTTTAATCACAAATTTCGCCAAGACTACACTATAAAAAATATAAACAAAGGCAAACAATATTTAATCTAGTCTCAATTTGACAACAGACGTCAAGAACAAAAGTTTGACAATATATAGCATGCATGCGTGTATCCGTAATGTTTTCTTTATTGATTTAATGTATCTTTTATGCATTATTTAAAAAAATTATTGGCATTGTGCACTTCTTCTCTATATTCTCTATAAGTGTGGAAAATTTCATACTCCTCCGTCCGCGCAATTTTCGTAAAAAGGGATACAAAGTTTTTGCTTTACGTATTAATATATAGATTACATGACAGATGTTACCTCAATTATAAGTGCAATCGACAGTGCAATAGTCGATAACATCTTGAAATCAGAAAAGTAAGAATAATTTAATAAAAATACAATATAAAATTTGTAAGATAAGATAAGAACTAAGAAATAAGATACTAGACAACGATTTTTTTATATTAAAACCATATCGTATTCATAACTTTCAAAGCTTTAATCCGCGGGGATTATAAATTATACTTAGAAATGCTTTTGTAACATGAATTTTTCTTCGGATTTCTGTTTAAAAATTACACAGAAATACTGCGATATCTCGTTCCATTTTGGCCTTGAGTTAGATGGTTGAATGAGCTTACGGCCCAATCGTTATTAAGGGGTTACTGGAGTTCATAGACATGTCGTCACCCACTTTGAGACATGAGGTCCAAATCTCAGTTGTATATTATAGTTAAATGGCTGGCCTACGCCTTAAGGCGGATAGCGTTACCATTTCGCGGCAGAAATAGGCAGTGCCATGGTACCTACCCGTGCCGACTCACAGTCAAGTTGTCGTGGCCTAAGGGATAAGACGTCCGGTGCATTCGTGTTGAGCGATGCACCGGTGTTCGAATCCCGTAGGCGGGTACCAATTTTTCTAATGAAATACGTACTCAACAAATGTTCACGATTGATTTCCACGGAATAACATCGTGTAATAAAAATCAAACCCGCAAAAATTATAATTTGCACAATTACTGGTGGCAGGACCTCTTGTGAGTCCACGCGGGTGGGTACCACCACCCTGCCTATTTCTGCCGTGAAGCAGTAATGCGTTCCGGTTTGAAGGGTGCGGCAGCTGTTGTAACTTACTTGAGACCTTAGAACTTATATCTCAAGGTGGGTGGCGCATTTACGTTGTGGATGTCTATGGGCTCCAGTAACCACTTAACACCAGGTGGGCTGTGAGCTCGTCCACCCATCTAAGCAATAAAAAAAAAAGAAAGACACCATACCATCGGTAATAATGCAAATTAATGCTATGCGAGCTTGAATTTTTATTACAAAATTGAATTCCTTCACCGTGGAATTCGTTCAGTCATTTAGTTCGAAAAATTGGTACCAGCCTAGCCGGTTTGAGTATTGTTTTCGAACTACGAATAAAGTCGATACCGCTTGAAGAATTTCAGTGCAATTTATGACTGTCCCCTAATCTTTTCTCTGCCGGATGCAGTGAGAAGTGCTCCAACTTTAAACTGCTTTAAAAGAATTGTAAAGGACCATTACCTATCCGCCTAGTGTTGTTTGCTTGTTTATCCATATTGTTAATTTATTTATGTGTATGTAAGTGTATTGGAATATAAACCATATAGTGATTTCATATTATGTTTAACGATATATCTTTAATTTTTTTCATTCATTTAATTTTTATATATATAGATAGATTCACTGCGTACCTCTCATATCAGCCATTTCATTCATTCCAACTTTACCTACTAAGCGGGGCATCCTTCGTGCATGTTTGATTCTCGTTACGATTTCTTTTCTAAGTAGGATTAAAGGCAAAAAAAAAGAAAGAAAATTTGTCAGTTAAAAACCCAATTACGCCAGCCATTACATTTAATGAGACCGTTCTAGGGGCCGACGGAGTTTCACATGATCTCAATAACAGGGAAGGCTGGATGCAAAATTTTTTTTCCTCCGAGGCGATGGAATTAAAGTGTCCCGAGTTAGGACGAAAGAGATTTAAGGAAATGTGTATTTCACGTAAACGAGAGCCTTAATCTAGTCCGTTAATTAGGCTTCTCGGAATGAAACGTGAACTTATTCACTTGGTTAATCATTTTAAAGTGTTTTATGGACTTCTTTTTTTGGGTGTTTAAGAGAACTAGAGGTCCCGCAGTAGTCGAAATTCGACTATAATTAATTGGAATTGTAAGTTTGTACACTATTATGATTGTATTTTATTATACTTTTATAATCACAAATTTCGCCAAGACTACACTATAAAAAATATTAACAAAGGCAAACAATATTTAATCTATTCGCAATTTGACCACAGACGCCAAGAACAAAAGTTTGACAATAAATAGCATGCATGCGTCAAATACATGGTATGTAGTGTGTGTAATGTTTATTGATTTAATGTATCTTTTATGCATTATTTAAAAAAAATATTAGCATCGTGCACTTCTTCTCTATATTCTTTATAAGTGTGGAAAATTTCATACTCCTCCATCCGCGCAAATTTCGTAAAAACGGATACGAAGTTTTTGCTTCACGTATTAATATATAGATTTTGTCACAGTAATAATCTTAAGATTAATGGATAGTTAAATGGGTTTACCAAGCCTAATTTTTTCGGCTTCTCCTCAACACGGGGGAGGCTGACTATGTGACCTACTGTTTAACAAAGGATGATGCTGTATATGGATATTTCATATAAGTAACGAAACAACAGCGGCGACAACCTGCCGTCATTAGGGTCGTCCTAGGTCAGTCCTATTGCTTGGGTGCTGGGGTAGACGACGCTCTGGGATCCGAAGAAGAAGACTTGCTGTTGATTAACAGTAAAGAGCCGTCTGAAACACGGTGGGATACCAGTCCTAGTATGATATTATATGAATCCAATGAAAGTAGTTGGTGGTACTAATGATACCTTTTTTGTCACGTACCATCCGACTTTGGAATAAGCCCTCCACGATGCTTCCCGAGCGCTATGATAGATTCTTGTTCAAACGAGGCTTCCGGAGAGTATTAAGCGGTAGGCAGTGGCTTGGCTCTGCCCCTGGCCTTGCTGACGTTCATGAGCGACGGTAACCACTTACCATCAGGTGGGTCGTATGCTCGTCAGCCTATATGGACTATAAAAAATACGATATTTCATTAGCAATTGGGGTCGTTATGGCCCATATAGAATATGAACCCGACACCGTCACTTAGATCAAATGAAGCAACTAAGTCTGTCTTCAATGATAAAACAGAAAAGGAAATACGTAAAATTAGTTTTAATCTTTAGGTGTCAGTAAACATTATCGAATTTTAATCATCGGGCTGACACTAAATATCTAATTAGCCGGTTTTAAGGTATGATTTAAAAGGAGATATAAAATCACTAAAGTATTCTTAAAAAAAGTTTTTTCACAAAATACGTATACTACAGCTTCACTGATCATAGCTGTGAGCGTTTTTTTCTTTAAATGTTCCGAAATAAAACCAAGTACTACATAGTCACTTGAGAACTGACTTGACTGGTAAAATACATTAAGTCAGCCTGCGTAACAATACATAAAATTTCACGCTTTTTTTTAATTCTCATTTTATTATTCGGGCCGTTTCAAATAATTTATAGTTTCTTACAGTCGGTAACCATAAAAAGTGTAAAATATGTTTCAATTTTTGTCCACGGATCGAAAAACCGTAGTAAACCATCACCCTTTATAGTTTTCATAAAGTAAAATTTTTGACTGTATTCATGGGAGATGTTCCCTCGGTTCCCTCTGTATTTTATACCGTATGTTCCATGGGGAGTGCTCTGAGGAATTGTTCGAGATGATACCAGCATCTCGTTTTTACCATCGCACCGCCCGCCACCGGAGTAGAGTTCATCCATACTACCTGAAGCCACTGCGGTCATCCACAGTGCGTTTCCAGAGATCTTTTTTGCCACGTACCATCCGGCTATGGAATGAGCTCCCCTCCACGGTGTTTCCCGAACGCTATCACATGTCCTTCTTCAAACGAGGCTTGTGGAGAGTATTAAGCGGTAGGCAGCGGCTTGGCTCTGCCCCTGGCATTGCTGACGTCCATGGGCGACGGTCCACTCACCATCAGGTGGGCCGTATGCCCGTCTGCCTACAAAGGCAATAAAAATAAATAAAAATAATATGTAATCAAAATTGATGCAGCGCTCTATCTCGAATAGCAACTCGTTACAGTTATGTACTATGTTTTTATTTTAACCGTGTTTATTTATTGCATAGCACCTTTATAAGGCTTTGTACGATATTGTTTTTGAGGTACTTTAGGTAATACATGAGAATGAATGCTGTAGCCAAATATTGTCTATACAAAGCATTATCTTATATGTAGATAAATAAAATTTTATATCATGAAGTAATAAAAAATAATGTTATTTTGTTATACACGCTTTGTTAACGCAATATGAACCTAAGTATTTTTGTTGCCATAGTAGGCAGAAGAGCATACGGCGCACCTGATGGTGAGTGGTTACCGTCGCTGTGTTGGTTACGGAAGAGGTTTTCAGTCTCCGTCTTCTCTGGAAGCACCGGACTCGGACATAGCCTGGTCTATTTATTCGGTAAACGGATTGACCAGCTTTAAAAAAGGCGCATTTTTCACTTACGTCTTTGAATATTTTTTTATTGCTTAGGTGGGTGGATCAGCTTCACCTGGTGCTAAGTGGTTACTGGAGCACATAGACATCTACGACGTAAATGCGCCACCCACATTGAGATATAAGTTCTAAGGTCTCAGTATGTTTACAACGGCTGCCCCACCCTTCAAACCGAAACGCATTACTTCTTCAAGGCAGAAATAGGCGGGGTGATGATACCTACCCGCGCGGACTTACAAGAGGTCCTACCAACAGTAAGCTCGTATCATCCTAATATATATATTTCTTCTGTGCGTGTGTTTGTCACTGAACGACAGCTGGACCGATTTTAAGGAAACTTTCTGTGAGCCTTCAGGTGGATTCGAGAATGGTTTAGATTTACAAATCACTGCGGCAGATAGCGCTGGAGTCGATATCTAGGTTATTTATCTTTCCTACAAATAATTTATATGGCAAAACAACGTTTGCTGGGCCAGCTAGTTTTCACCTAAGTTTATAGGGTGGATGACCCAAATTACGTTGTAATTGAATAAACATGTCATTTGAAATGTAACAATGCCTTACAAAGAAAAATTTATAATTGGATCTTTGAGAATAATTTAACAACACGTTGGGCGCCAATATCTAATGTCGTTTTAAGTCGGGCGCCATTTCTTATTCAAACTATAATAAATATGAATTGAACAATAGCAAACAGCGATGGAAACACGACTTTGATATGACTTACAAATGTAGAGCTTACTTTGAGCTTACAGTGAGCGCCTACCACCAGCTGGGCTAGTAATTGGATTTTAGAAAGTAATACATAAATAAAAAAGAACATGGGTCTTAGCTGACAAAAACAATTACTACAATGCCTACGCCACACTTGTATTAAGAATAAAACAAAATTGCCCTTTCCTTTATGCAAAGCAAAACCGTTCTCAAAAGTTCCATAAGCTCTTAGCTAGAGGCAGCTGAAAGCATTTGAAACATATCGAAGATGTATTAAAGTCATGATATTTTTATTAGGCGTAGAGTTTTTTCTCGAAGCGGTTGCTTTTAAGAAAAACAGTCCTAAAGCATTTGGTGCTTTTAAAGGGTGGATTATACTTGGAGTATTTTATGTTCTTCTTGGCTCTTTTGGAAGATGATAGTTTTAACTTTTGCTGATTATGATATTAATCTATACTAATATTATAAAGCTGAAGAGTTTGTTTGTTTGGACGCCCTAATCTCAGAAAGTACAGGTCCGATTTGAAAAATTCTTTCAGTGTTAGATAGCCCATTGCTGGATTAGCCCGTAGCCAGTCCGCGGGGGAACGCAGGGACATATTTCTTACTGGTGGTAGGACCTCTTGTGAGTCCGCACGGGTACCACCACCCTGCCCATTTCTGCCGTGAAGCAGTAATGCGTTTTAGTTTGAAGGGTGGGGTAGCCGTTGTAACTATACTGAGACCTTAGAACTTATATCTCAAGGTGGGTGACGCATTTACATTGTAGATGTCTATGGGCCCCAGTAACCACTTAACACCAGGTAGGCTGTGAGCTCGTCCACCCATGAAAACAATAAAAAAAAATACCAATGACTAAAATTTAATAAATGCGTCTTTGATCTTTGCCACATACGTTTTTTGTTAAATTAATATTTCGAATACCTACGCTCTATGTAGAGATTTAGACTTTATTGGATGTTTTATATAGTACAACTCGTCTCATCTTTGACCTATCTGTGCTCTCTCATCCAATTTTATTAACAGGGTATAATATCGTCTAGTCGAAAATGTGAGTGGACTTGAGTAACATCAGAATATAGAACGCAGTAGAAATGTCATTTCTAAACAGATGTTTATTTTATTGTTTGGTCATTGTTTTTCCAATTTTATTACTCAATTTTCTTGCAATATTATCATCATCATCATTATCCTGCCCTTCTCCCAGTCACCTGGGGTCGGCGCAACATGTTTTCTCCTTCCATACTCTTCTATCATATACCATTTCTTCGCTCACTCCCCTCCTACCCATATCGTCTTTCACACAATCCATCCATTTCTTCTTAGGTCTACCTCTTCCTCTAAATCCTTCCACATTCATAGTTAACACTCTCTTAACAACCTCATTTTTATTTCGTCTCATCGCATGTCCATACCATCCCAAACGTGCACTCCTAAGCTTCTCTGTCACAGGTGCCACTTTCACTTTCATTCTTGCAATATTATATTGCACCAAATATGTTTGGGTCAAAGATACCAAACTCTTCGATTAAACATTGTATTTAATGCTTTAAAAAGTATTCAAATTACAAACAAGTTTTGTAAATTACCATATTTTTTTTAAATACATTAACTTAATAATTTATGTTTGTAAAAAATTTGGTCATTTCTATCCTATCTATTGACTCTGTATTTCTTAGGAGTATTTGAAGTTACAGACTAGACAAGCTAAGCATCTAAATGTATAGGTGTACTTGGTGCTTTTGCTGAATATTATTTCAAAGTTGAGCTTTGTGTGTTGTGATGT
Organism: Bombyx mori; assembly: GCF_030269925.1. Classification (NCBI taxonomy): domain Eukaryota; kingdom Metazoa; phylum Arthropoda; class Insecta; order Lepidoptera; family Bombycidae; genus Bombyx; species Bombyx mori. The sequence goes on from NC_085114.1 coordinate 2,608,335, forward strand.
TTCGTGTGAGCATTGAGTCATAATAGTTTTCTTGTAATGATTTGTTCATTTTGGTACATATTATTTGTTTTTATGTCAGATATGTATTTGATATGATAACAAAATTTAAATGTTGCTAATGTCAAAATCTTCTCCATATTCTTGTACGCTTCTGAGACGTGGATCCTCGAGAATTGATTTAATAAAAAATTGACGCATTTGAAAGGTGGTGTTGGCGCAAAATGTTGGGCGTATCATGGACGGAGCGCCGAACAAATGTGTCAATTCTCTCGGAGCTAAACGTCAAGACCCGTCTATCTACGATCTGTATGCAGAGTCTCCTCAAGTACTTCGCACACGTGGCCCGACAAAATCCTGAGAACTTGGAAAAATTAATAATTGTAGGTCCCGTGGAAGGAAAGAGAAGTCGAGGAAGATTGCCAACCAGGTGGACGGACATTGTCAAGGAGGCCACAAACACCAGCGTCCCGGGCGCCATTAAGCAGGCCGAATGCAGGCAACATTGGAGGAAGCTGGTGCAAAAACTGGACCAAGGTGGTCACGACCCTCAGTAATGAGGAAACGACAAAGAAGAAGAAGAATGTCAAATTATTTTTCCCCCTACAATTTATAAATAGCACTTGTTCATTTAAAACGAATAACAAATGCCTAGTTAGAGTCACATTCGTTTGTTTATCGCAGCTGACGAATTCATTCATAGCAACAACTACCATTAGGTCGATACTAAAATCCTTACAACGATATGTATTATTTGGTCCAATAAACAGTTTTTGTTATTATAAACCATTGTGTATTTGCCAAATATTTGTAATATAAACTTCTGTTATGGTAAACAAGGGGCCATCAAATCAAACGGTGGCTAGAGTGAAAGCAAACACGCTAATGTTTGCCCAAACACTTTTGCCATTCCGCGAGTCACGGCGTCACCGAATTTCATGAAATTCTATGCGGAAATGCATTACGTATAATATACAAATGTATTGTACTTTTCTTTTGGATTAACTGCTTATAACTTTATCATGAGTTCTTGTGAAAGCAATAGCATTTTTTTGTGTCTATCTGATGTTGAAATACAGTTAAGTAGTACGTATCACTGTTGTAGTTGAGTCACCTACATACTGGAAAACGATCTATCATATTTCCAATTTAAAGGATGCATCGGTCATGATACAATGCAAAGGAAACCACAATAGTTATATCCTAAGATGAGTGATTGTCTACACAGAGGAAGTAATACAAAAACCTTCCTACAAATTGGAATGATTAATAATTTTACATAAATGTCGCGGTGTCAATAAATATGACGGTGATCGAAAGCGTACCTCTTAGCGCATTTATCACTAAAAATTTGCAATGTATAGATTTTTATAAACGTTTTTGTTCCTTCATCATGCATGTCAGTCGTGATAAATTTTTAGCGGATGATACAATAGGACTTTGCAATCTTGACTTGGCCCTTCATCTTCTGCCTTCTTCGTCTGTGTTCACTCTTCTACCTTCTTCTTCAATCTTCACTCAATCACAAAGATCAAACATCAAGTGGGTTTTTATTTATTTTATTGCTTAGATGGGTGGACGAGCTCACAGCCCACTCTACGACGTAAATGCGCCACCCACCTTGAGATATCAGTTCTAAGGTCTCAGTATAGTTACAACGGCTGCCCCATCCTTCAAGCCGAAACGCATTACTGCTTCACGGCAGAAATAGGCAGGGCGGTGGTGTTTACCCGCGCGGATTCACAAGAGGTCATACCACCAGTAATTGCGCAAATTATATATTTGCGGGTTTGATTTTTATTACACGATGCTATTTCTTCACATTGGAAGTAAATCATGAACATTTATTTTGTTGAATACGTATTTCATTAGAAAAATAATTGGTACCCGCCTAGGATTTGAACACCGGTGCATCGCTCAACACGAATGTACCGGACGTCTTATCCTTTAAGCCACGACGACTTTATCTTTAGACCACGGGTATTTAACATCAAGCCTTCTACTATTTACGGTTCCTTTATACTCACAACGCAATCTAGCAATGATCTGCGATCCAGTAACCAACTTAAAGGACCTTCAAACCGAACCTTCAATGTATCATTGCGGCCAAAAGGTATTTTCATCATGTTAATGTGCCGCATAATGTGTCCTTAATTCGGGAGTCGGAAGCCGCTGTGTTCGCGACGTAATTAAGTGAAGGGAACAAAGCGAAAGACGCAGCGCCACCGGATTAATTGCCTCTGCTCTTGAATAACACGCGAGCGTTCGGAACGCAGCTTGCGAAACGCCTGGAAGTTCTACAGGGTTCAGAAGCACTGTTTTTTATGCTTTATCTATACTAATATTATAAAGAGGAAAGATTTGTTTGTTTGTTTGTATTGAATAGGCTCCAAACCACTGAACCGATTTGAAAAAATCTTTCACTGTTTGGAAACTACACTATTCCTGAGTGACATAGGCTATAATCTTTTTTGAAAAAAATTAGGGATCCTTACTAAAACTCCAATAAAGTAACCCAAGGTGTAAAAAAATGACCTAAAATATTTTTACATTGCGTGACCTGCGAAAATTATTGATGATAGAATAAAATAATGTACTATGACTTTATAGAACACATTATTATTTATAAAAAGTATCGCGACAGCATATGTCTAACTATTACAGTTATGCCGCAATAAGTGTTCTTTTGTTTAAAAAAATAAAACAACGTCAAATATCATTGAAATTTTTGTTGACCCGAGCGGTGCCGCTAGTAATAAATAACCTAAAATAACCAATATTTTCACTGGTGGTAGGGCCTCTTGTGAGTCCGCACGGGTAGGTACCACCGCCCTGCGTATTTCTGCCGTGAGGCAGTAATGCGTTTCGGTTTGAAGGATGGTACAGCCGTTGTAACTATACTGAGACCTTAGAACTTATCTCAAGGTGGCTGAGTGGCGCATTTACGTTGTAGATGATTATGGGCTCCAGTAACCACTTAATAACAGGTGGGCTGTGAGCTCGTCCACCTATATAAGCATTAAAAAAAAAAAATACGAAATTCAAATAATACTTTTTCATGTAGGACGTCTTTTCGTGGACCCCAAGCGTATGACTAATCAAAATCAAATCGAACAAATTGATAATCTTTTTTGAAATTCTAGTCATATTAATGTATTGGATATTCGCACGTGTAGCTATCACCATCTTGGTTTTTTTTGGCGGGAATCAGTCATTAGTTACGGTTTCAAGGATTCATGTTGAAATCTCGACTAGCTCCGTAAAACACATGCAACAGGCCGTGGATTCGCTCATTTATAAAACATACAAAAAGTAAAAATAGATGAAAACAACTTATAGGCAATTCTCGCGGTCCCCTGAGGCCGATGACCCCGCGCGTCATGTTAATCCCAATAGTGCTACACTGCGTTCTAAGTTCAAAATACTGATATAATTCAAATTTTCATATGTGCCTCCTGTATTATAACAATATTGAAAATCTCTTATGATATCACCTGTCTTCAATGTCGAAAAACTAAAACACTCTACAAATAACCCTCTATACTCTATATGATATAGCAATTTTATTGTTGCCAAAACAACAATGTTAGCAGTGTCATCTCGTAAATAAATAAAATTACAATAAATAAATAAATAAAGTATTAATTCCATCTCGTAAATATTTAAATAAACGCTCGTATAAACAAGGCCTTAAATGATAACAGCATGCATAGTTGTTGATGTCCGTTGCTTGCTTTCGCGGTTTTGCCTGTCATCTCGTAAATTACATAATTACGAGTTATAGGGATGCCGAGTAGCGTTTATAGTAAAATGCAGCATTCACATAATCATCATCATCATCATCTTAGGTCGTACAGCCCAGGGTGGGTCTTAGCCTGGTCCAGTATGTCTCTCCAGACTGCTCTGTTTAGGTCTTTCTCCTTTCCTGACACCGATAGCTTTCAGGTAGTGCTCTACACCATCTAACCCTCGGAGCTTTTTTTTATTGCTTATATGGGTGGATGAGCTCACAGCCCACCTGGTGTTAAGTGGTTACTGGAGCCCATAGATATTTACAACGTAAATGCGCCACCCACCTTGAGACATAAGTTCTAAGGTCTCAGTATAGTGGCAACGGCTGCCCCGCCCTTCAAACCGAAACGCATTATTGCTTTACGGCAGAAATAAATATAGTAGTTGTCTTGGCATTCTGGTCTCCTCCATTCCAGCTACATGTCCTGTCCATCGTAGGCGTCCAATTTTTGTAGTTTTTATGATATCAGGATCCTTTTAAATATCATGCAACTCGTGGTTATAACGCGTTATAACGCGAGATGTGTCTCGCTTTCCTGCACATAATGCCGTAAGGAAAATATAAAACGTATAGGCCATAATGCTTGTGTTACTTTACCATGTCAAGCCTGTTTTGGCCGTTGCACGCTTTTCTACGGATATGCATGCAATAAAAAAAAAATTCTTCAGAATGAAGCTCGCAAAGTCCACACGGCAGAACTACGTAGGATAGTGTTGGTGTCTTGTACTTAAAATACTCACAGCAACGTACAAACATACCTACATATACTAGCGGCCTGCTCCGGCTCTGCTCGGGTCTTTAACAAAAATTTCAACGATATTTAACGTTGTTTTATTTTTTAAAATAAAAGAACACTTATTGCGGCATAACTATAATAGTTAGACATATGTTGCCACAACACTTTATGTAAATAATAATGTGTTCTACAAAGTCGTAGTACATTATTTTATTTTATCAACAATAGCTTATGCAGGGCACGCGATGTAAAGAATATTTTCGGAAATTTTTACACCTTTGGTTACATTATTGGATTTTAGTAAGGATCCCTAATTTTTTCAAAAACAATTATAACCTATGTCACTGGGAAATAGTGTAGCTTCCAAACAGTGAAAGAATTTTTCAAATCGGTTCAGCAGTTTCGGAACCTATTCAATACAAACAAACAAACAAATCTTTCCTCTTTATAATATTGGTATAGATTTAATACCAAACACCAGACTTTAACTGAAACTCTTTCCAACTTATCAGAAAACAAAAAACACTCGACAAAAGTGAACGGCAAGCGGCAATAACTTTGTCAAATCAATTCAATCTAATTTTGTATGTGTGTAATAATGTTTTCCATACTTTTTTCAAAAACAACAAAACACCCTTCTGGGCGAAATATCGAAAAAAACTTAGTCAACAAACTAGTGCAATATAAACTTAACACCACCCCCTCTAGTCCCAACGCCTAAATAACGTAGTTACGAGACAGGACATTTATAAATACCCTCTTGTATTATGATATATAAACGCGGCTATGAATGTGTCGGGGTGTGTTAGGGAACTTTTTCACTGCGACATCTTCTATTTGATACAGTTACGCGCTGGGATTGGGAATAAATAAAAATTCTAACAAAGTACAACTTAAAACTGTATTGATCACTTGGATAGCTTAAATCACTTCATAAACATTTTAAAATTATCAATTCGCTTCTTCCGCGTCGCTTCAGATGTTCGGTTTGCTGTTTCGCTTCGAGTAGTTCCGATTACTAACTGCCTCGTGAAATTTTATAGTCGATATGACATCCCTAGAATTATCGAGAACATTCCTCACAAGTCGAGTATTTTCGATGTGTGTTTTCGCTGTCTGACAATAGATGGCGTTGTACTTCTTGAACGTTCTAGATGTTACTAGATCGTTTGATATTCCTTTCGGCTATTCGGCGATACTTGGCGTTACTCTTACCGGCGTAACAATACTTTGTATAAGTATTATAACCTGCAAATAATTTCAGCCTTTGCCAGTCGTGACAGACGTTCGGTTTGAAAAGAGAAAGGCGATGACGAAAACGAGTCTTTTCCGAGCAATCGATTAATTTATTCCATATTGGACCTGAAAATCATATCATATATATTTATTATCACATCACAATGAATACAGCCGTATTGTAAAACTTTAAACTCATAATGAAGTAGACCCCCAAAAAACTGAATAATAAAAGTTCAAAAACTTGGAATATATCTTTTTTGCTTTTATTGTTAATTTACGTACTAATTTTTAATTATTAAAAAAATAGCTTTTTTAAAACTACTAACGCTAAGCTCAAAGAACATAAACGGCGAAATGAAAAGAAAGCACATTCAAGATTAAGTGTTTTTTTCTCAGTGAAATAGAACCCCGTAGAAAATTTCGCTTAACTGACAAAGGAATCCTAAATATGGCTTCACGTATCATAAGCAGCGTAATGTACCGTGAAAGCTCTCTGCCTGTCTCACATGTTACGAAGTAGGGGTGATGAAAATTAATCTAGGCAATATGTTTTTCGCTTTGATCTCTGGTTCTCTTTTGGAATAACTTTTTTTGGAATATATGTTTCATATTTTATTTCAATAGTTTATGTAGCGGCTCGAATTAAGAGGTTACTTAAAGAAATTAGATTGTACATATAACCAAAAATTAACTTTTCAACATCTTATGTCATATTTGCAATTTGATCTGTTTGTAACTGATACATATTTATACAATTCTCTTCTATAATAAAGATTCATTTATAGTCTTATAGACATAATAATATGACTATTTGTTTACTTATATTACATAAATATTTTACTTAACATAAACACAAATAAAAAAGAACAAAATGGCAAAAGAAACTTAATTTTATGCAAATTAAGTTTCTTTAAAAAAAATTTAGTACCTTCTTGATGCTTCACAATATATTTTTTTATTAATTTAAAAGAGCATTTTCTTAATTGCACAAAGAGAATTAAGCTGGCTTGCAAAAAGCTACTGCTTGGCTCTGATTGTTTCGTCACGCTAGACTTACGTCCATAAATGACATATTAATAAATTCAAATTCAAATTCAAATTCAAAATCATTTATTTCAACTTGGATGTCATCAAAAACACACTTGTTGAATGTCAAAATGTAAAAGAAAATGTTAACTCTACCACCGGTTCCAAAAAGCCACAGTCCTGAGAAGAACCGGCGAAACAAACTCAGCGGGCTTTTTTATGTATTTTCTCAACTATTTTCTTCTTTTTTTTTTTTAAAACAAGAAAACATATTTACAGTATACAAAAAGACAAGTCAAAAAAATACAATTCAAATAAATAATAATAATAATGAAAAATGAAAAGGCCAGGAGCGAACGCCTCATTCCCACGTAGTGCCATCTAGTAAAAAATCCTTAACTTTATAATATGCCTTGTTGCACAAACGTTCCTTGACAGTTTTCTTAAATCTATGAACAGGTAGTAGTTGAACGTTTTGTGGGATCTTGTTGAAAAGTTGTACACCCAGCCCCCTGAAAGAGTTGCTTATTTTCTTAATTCGAGCCGCCGGTAACGCAAGCCTATGTTTGTTCCTAGTGTTCACATTATGCAAATCGCAGACTCTGGGGAATTCTACAATGTTTTTACGCACGTACAATAAATTTTCAAAAATGTATTGGGACGCTAAAGTTAGAATTTTGATTTCCTTAAACTTGTCCCTCAAGGATTCCCTCGGGTGCATATTATAAATAGCACGAATAGCCCTCTTCTGCAGGATGAAAATCGTTTCGACATCGGCAGCATTGCCCCACAGCAAAATGCCATAGGACATAACACTATGAAAATAACTGAAATAAACTAGACGTGCCGTATCTTCATCAGTATACGTTCGTATTTTTTTTACCGCAAACGCTGCAGAACTAAGTCTATTCGCTAACTTGCATATGTGAGGACCCCACTGCAGCCTGGAATCAACTGTTATACCAAGAAAAACTGTCGAATCAACAAGCTCCAGTGTCTCTCCACTTACAATGATATTAGTGTCTACTTGTCTAACATTGGGTGTGGTAAATTTTATACATTTTGTTTTTTTGTTATTTAATAACAGATTATTAACACTAAACCAATGTACCACGCGCGAGATAGCATCATTCACATCGTCATAATCTTCCAATTGTCGTTTAATTTTAAACAATAAGGATGTATCATCAGCGAATAATACGACCTCGTGACGGGTTTCAATAAACTTTGGTAAATCATTGATATACACAAGAAATAAGAAGGGACCCAATATGGAACCCTGAGGAACACCCATATTAAGTAAGACACCGGAAGATCTCTTTCCTTTAACGTCTACCTTTTGGATTCTTCCGGATAAATAAGATTTAATAAGTTCTAATGAAACGCCCCTAATACCATAATGGTGTAATTTCCTCAACAATGTATTATGCTCAACACAATCAAAAGCTTTAGATAAGTCGCAGAATACCCCAAGGGCATTATGCGATTCCTCCCAAGCCTGAAAAATATTTTTAATAAGATCTACACCTGCATCAATAGTCGAACGACCTCTAGTGAATCCATATTGTTTGTTATGAAGCAGGTTATTGGAATAGAAATGGTTCAAAAGCTGTTCCAAAATAATTTTTTCAAAAATTTTACTCAATGTAGGTAGTACTGAAATGGGTCTAAAGTTAGTGGGGTCAAAAGTACTACCAGATTTAAACAGAGGTATTATTTTACTATATTTCATTAGATCAGGAAACACACCATTATAAATACAGTCATTAAATATTGTAGCAAGGTAAGGTGCGATTATATCAATAATGGATTTTATAACCTTAATTGATATTCCCCATAAATCACCAGTTTTTTTAATATTAATGGTCTTGAAATTATCAATTATGTCCTTTATAGCAATATTTGTGAACTTAAAGTTAACACTGCATTCATCAACATGATCTTGCAGTAATGATTCGGCGACGGTAGGAGATGAAATTAAAGATTTTGTAGTAGAAGCTGGGATATCAGCAAAGTAGCGCTCAAAAGCACTGGCCACTTCTTGATGAGAAGTTATTATTTTATCATTGATTTTCAAAATTGATTCAGCATTGCTGTTTCTGACATTCCCAGTCTCCCTATTAATGATATTCCAAGTCATTTTAATTTTGTCAGGTGCATTTTTTATAAGTTTGCCTAAGTGCAATGACTTGGCCAATGTACAGACTTTTTTAAAAAGCTTGGAATATTTACAGACATACTCATGAAATGACTTATTATGATTATAGGATTTTTCATGATAAAGGTCATATAATCTCTGCCTACTTTTGTGAATTCCAACAGTCGCCCATTCATTGAATGATCTTTTATTATGTAAGATCAGAGTTTTAGAAGTAAAGATGGCACTGAATTCATCATTAATGCAATTAAATAAATCTATGTAGTGAACATTAGGATCTTCACTATAACAAACATTCGCAATTCTTGCCAAAACTTTACCTCTAAACTTCTCCATACGTCTAATATTAATAGGAACAAACTGTAGGTTTCTTGAACTATTAACATCTGTAACAGATTTAATTTTAAAAGATATGAATTGTCCACTGTGGTCTGAACTTAAATGATTAATAATATATTTATGCAAAGGTTTTACGTTTGTGAAAATATTATCTATACAGGTTGCCGATGTGCTAGTTTTTCTTGTGGGCTCTGAAAATAAATTGCTAAGGTTATATGATTTTAACAATGTTCTGAATCTAATAGTGGCATTTGTATTTTCTAATAAATTTATATTAAAATCACCACTGATAAAAATATGTTTATTAGAAACAGAGAGCTTTAATAAAACATGTTCCAATATATTTTCAAAAGAATCATATAACGAATTCGGGGGCCTGTACACACTTACAACAATGAATCGCTCAAGCTCTACACATGCCATTTCAATAATCCGTTCCACAGAGAGGCTCACAATGTCTCTACGTTCCTTACATTTATAATCTTTATTAACAATGATAAGAGAGCCTCCTCGTATAGCATTCTCTCTGCAGAAGGAACTCATAACCTGGTGATTTTTAAAATTACAATTTAATTCATATTTTTTAAGCCAATGTTCAGTTACACATAGAAAGTTGACTTTGTTGTAATCTAGAAACAAATCAATTTCAAGTTCTTTACCCATCAAACCTTGTAAGTTCTGATGCACCAGGTTGATCACAGTTGTTTTCAAAGAAACAGTATTTGTTGATGGGCTGTGTCCAAATAAATCATATTTACTGCAAGAGGTAAACTCTGTTGTCTTAGTATTTAATTTAAATTACTTGGAACGGATTCCAAATTAATAGATGTCATATTTTTTTCCTGCTCAAAAGAAGCAGTAGGTTGATTAGCCAAATTCATGGCTAGATAAATGTGTAAAAAATAATGTAGCGAGTTTGCTACTTGTCTAAAATTGTAGCTACCTAAATAGTATTTGTTAGGTTTTGTCATACTAATACATTTATTTTTTATCATGCAATTAATGTCAATAGTGTAAAATATATTTTGTGACTTGCATGATGTCGTGACATAATAATTATTTACATTTGAAATTGTTTGCATAAAATCATTAATACTATGTCTCATTTTGTTTTCCGCTGGCATACTCTGAATAAATGGAAATGCAAACATAATGATCTTTTTCACCTGTAGTGTTAATAATTGATTTATTTGATATTTTATATCTCTTATATCTGCATTTCCCCTTCTCCCAATCATTATAATTATTGTTGTGTTTGGGCAATGAGTCACTTTTAAAATTTTATTAAGGATGTGGGTACATGAAGCCCCTGGCATACAATAATTTATCACAGATTGTCCCGAACACAGATCATTCAGCGCTACACCCATATTTTTCCCTAGTTCATCACTGAATATTTTAATAATGTTTGTTGTAAGCAAAGGTTTAATTATATTGTTTACAACGGGCTTACAGGTAGAAATAGAATATTGATTTTGACTATTGGAATGGTCTGGTAGTGGAGAACCTGATATAGAGCAGTGGCACTTGCAATTAGCATATTGTAATGTCAAGAGAAAGGAAACATACTGTTTTTCGATATAGTAGACAAAGAAAATTACAAGAAAATGCAAAAATGAAAATACAAGAAAGTGCAATAAACACGATGGTATACGTAATTATTATTTCAAAAGAATAATTGTGGGTGATAGTATAGATGTAGATGTCTGTGGGCTCAGGTGACCACTTAACACCAGGTGGACCGAGAGCCCGTCCGCCCATCGAAATATAAAAACATTGATGTGTGGAGTGCCATGAATGGACAAGATAAGGAATGAGTATATCAGAGGAAGTGTGAAGTAGCCCCGGTGATTGACAAATTAAGTAGCAGAAATTTAGCGTGGTATGGACATGTGATGCGTAGAGAGGAGATGCATGTGACTAGGAGATGTATGGAAATGGTAGTGCAAGGTAGAGGGGGAAGAGGTCGACCAAAGGAGACATGGGTGGAGTGTGTGATTGACGATATGAGAGAGAAATGAGTGAGTGTTGAGATGACAGCTAATAGAAGAGAATGGAATAGAAAAATTCGCCGTGCTAAAAATTCCCACCTAGTGGGATAAGGTGGAGACAAAAAAGAAGAAGAATTTTGGGTGATAGCAACATAGAAATTTTTCAAAACAGATGAGAATCTATATATTAATACGTGAAGCAAAAACTTTGTATCCCTTTTTACGAAAATTGCGCGGACGGAGGAGTATGAAATTTTCCACACTTATAGAGAATATAGAGAAGAAGTGCACAATGCTAATTTTGTTTTTAAATAATGCATAAAAGATACATCAAATCAATAAAGAAAGCATTACACACACTACATACCATGTATTTGACGCACACACGCATGCATACTATTTATTGTCAAACTTTTGTTCTTGGCGTCTGTGGTCAAATTGAGAATAGATTTAATATTGTTTGCCTTTGTTAATATTTTTTATAGTGTAGTCTTGGCGAAATTTGTGATTATAGAAGTATAAAATACAATCATAATAGTGTACAAACTTACAATTCCAATTAATTATAGTCGAATTTCGACTACTGCGAGACCTTTAGTATACTCTTAAAACACGTGGCTACCATGAAAACTCTCTTATACAAAATTAGGTAACTATAACCCTACCTAAATAAATCTCAATCAGATTATGCATAATGCATGATCAATATAAAATGTTCAACAACAAATCTGTTTTTATTTTGTCAAAACAGCGTAAAAGAACATGTAATACGCACTGAAGTTCTTAGCTTATCCGGCACTCCGTTTTGTTTTGACGTGAGATTAAAATTCCTGCTACATCGTCGGGGGGGGACAATCGAGTAAATGATTATTGAAGCGCTGCGTTTGTGTAGATTCGGTGCGGCTCTCAAGATTTGTATAGTGGATTCTCAAAGCATTTTCTTGTAATTTTCTTTGTCTACTATATCGAAAAACAGTATGTTTCCTTCATACTTTACGATGTAGTGTTCACAAGCGAGTGACCGCTTTCGTATTAACTGGTGGTGGAGGAAATTGGAAGCACTGATGAATAGGCACCAAAATTTAGACAGAGAGAGAGAAAGAGAGAGAGAGAGAGAGAGCGAGAAACAGGGAGAGAGAGAGAAAGAGAGAGAAAATACACTTTATTGCATACCAAAATATAGTTTACATTCAAGAACAGTCAACAAGCAGATAAATTTGTACAGTACGCGGTCTTAGCGCTAAAAGCGAAATTTAGAGAGCGAATTTAAAAGCGAAGATAAATTTAATCTATTATTGCCATGAAACAGTACAATTAAGAGGAGTACAGCCTTATTTCTCAACGTACGTAGCGCATCCACGTTGTGATGATTGTTCGGTAACCACTCTTAATTTTACGTACGACTTCAGATTTCGACTACAGATTATGTCACTTTCTAGTACCAGTTTTTTATTATTAAATTTTTTTGGTAAATGAAATTTCGTATTCCAATTTATACTATACGTATATATGTCGGATAACCACCGTAGATTCCAATGCATTGCCATCTGTTGAAAAGCACATCCAGTGCAGACGGTGTTCGCCGAGCAACTGAGCTTCGGCCAACGCTCACACGCACTACTGACAGATACCTTGACATTGGCAACTGACAACCTATAACACGTTAATCATGTTGTGCGGTGTTGCCATTCTGATAAAATAAGTGACGTCACATATCCGCTGTTTTTTTTTTTCTTCTACTTAAACTGATAGCCTTGAGTCTTGACGTACGCTATGTCAGCGTAATCCTAGCGTGAAAGTGAGCTCTCGAGGCTCAAACTGGAGGCGTTGCTAGCACTGGCCCTAGCAAGAGTAGTGCATTGCAGAATCTACCACCGGATCGGAAACGCGACCCACTGAGAAGATCCGACGAGAAACTCAGTTGGCTGTGTATATGGGTTAGTTTACTCGTCGTGCCCTTTGACGCAAGCGACGGGTTCGACGAGTACGGTGACCGGTGCTTGGGGTACCTAAAAGCATCGTTAGTGGATCGGGAGGATCCGAAATGACTTGTTTAGGGCGACGTCGACTGTTTACCATTCAGTCTGCAGGATCGGTTATGTAATTCCCGGCGGCCACGACAAGAGGGTTTTCGTGTTGTTCCGCCTTCTCAAAGTGGCGGACTGATACCAACTGAATATACTTACTGATCGAGAAGCATATCCGCATAAATCGATTATCTCTAATATATAAAATACAAGCGGCTCGCTCCGGCTCCGCTCGGGTCTTTAACAAAAATTTCAACGATATTTGATGTTGTTTTATTTTTTTAAATAAAAGAACACTTATTGCGGTATAACTATAATAGTTAGACATATGCTGTCGCGACACTTTTTGTAAATAATAATGTGTTGTACAAAGTCTTAGTACATTATTTTATTCTATCATCAATAATTTCCGCAGGCCACGCGATGTAAAGAATATTTTAGGTAATTTTTTTACACCTTGGGTTAAATTATTGGAGTTTTGGTAAGGATCCGTATTTTTTTTTTCAAAAAAGATTATGCCTATGTCACTCGGAAATAGTGTAGCTTCCAAACAGTGAAATATTTTTTCAAATCGGTTCAGTAGTTTCGGAGCCTATTCAATATAAACAAACAAACAAATCTTTCCTCTTTATAATATTAGTATAGATACGATAAAGTGTTTACCAAAAAATAGAACACGTTAATTCAATGAACAATAGTTTTTCAATTCCAACTTATTCCATTTCATAACATGGGACTATACATTGAGTTTTTGTATAAAACCAATGTTGAATTGTAAAGAAAGACTTTTCCCCGAAAGCCTACGTCTGAATAGTCTTTGTATAATTTAGTTCGAAACAACAAAAAAGGTCCCCAAAATTGGAAAGACTTTTTAAATTTCTTAGTTCATAGAACTGTTTTGATTGCTTGGTTACTATTCCGGACGGCCACCGCTCAGGTTTCGGCCACCACGTGTGATTTTTAGACTTCTTACTCTCGTTGAAACGTGGTGGCTCGAGTATTGCTGCAGTGGCTGTCGCGGAACGGGTGCTGGGATTGGTTCGAGGAAAATAACGAAGGCTTCAAGTATGGCGTTCACACGGTCCTCGTGGCTTGACCGGCGCAGGGCGTAGGAGCGAGTCTTTTCTTGTTCGGTTGGCGCTCTCCTCTTCTTCTGGAGAGGTCTTGACTCGTCGGCTCGCTGTCTCGAACTGAATTCGCAGTCGTGGGGTCGTCGCGTCCCCTTGCGGGGGCGCGGAGCAGGCCTCGGGGAAACCCCTCTGCCCGGACATGTGGCTCCCTGCCTAATGAGGCAGGGGTGATGCGCTGCTGGATGGAGTATCAGGCAGGCTTGAAGATGTGTGTGGGGTCGACTTCTTTCTTCACTCTTCTCTTCTCTTCTTTCTTCCTCTTCTTTCTTCCTCTTCTTTCTTCCCTTCTTCCGGGGGCGGCTGCTGCTCTCCTCCATCTTTTTTTTTTTAATTTTTTTTTTTTTTTTTTTTTTTTATATATATTTTTTTTTTTTTAATTTTTTTTTTTTTTTTTTTTTTTTATTTTTTTTATTATTATTTTTTTTTTTTTTTTTTTTTCCCTGTACTATTTACAATTTCATCTTAACCTAACTTAACCTAAAGTAAACCTAACTTAATCTAACTTACATCTAAGTGACGGCAGCGCGCCGTTCCTGCACTCCGTGGAGTGCCGGGACAGCGCGCGCCGTCACACCTAAACTAATCCTAATCTAACTTAACCTAACATAACCTAGCTAACCTAATATGGGGGAGAGAGCGAATCCGCACTCCACGCTACAGTCCTCTCCCCCTCTCCCCATCGTTATACAATATTGATGGGGGGGAGGACTGTAGCGGGTAAGAACACCCCATCCCAAAAGGGGGTGGGGGGTGGGGTCAAAGCCCCTCATGGAAATGAGGCTGCACCTACGGGGTGCAGCCGCGGTCCCCATACGGGGGACCCGCCAAACGGGCAAGAGGCGTGGGGCTAGAGGCTGATGAAACTCAGCTCCGAGAGGGGCGCTCATAGGTCCTCCCCGGCCTCACAGCCGGCGAGGAGCTTTATCTCCGAACGATCGTCGGGGGTACCAATAGCTCCCGCGGCAACGCCGTACCATCCGGTGGTCTGGCGTGCAGCGGGGCTATGTTGTGGAGATGCTCATGGGGCCCGTTTTCGGCTCGCTCGTACATATTACGGGCGAGCCTAGTCACAAACTCCACGAGCGACTCCACACCTAGGTCCCGGGCAATAACGTCATTTCTGACGTACTGCCCGGCCCCGACGATAATGCGGAGGGAAAGACTCTGCTGGGCCTGCAACCTAGATCGCTGGGACGGCGACAACAGGTGATACCAGGCCACAGCAGCGTATGTGAGGCGGGAACGGACGTATGTCTTGTAAATGGCGAGTTTGGTCCTGGTCGGAAGCCCGGACGCAAACACCGGCCGCAACAAGAACCTGGCCGCGCGAGTCTGACCGATGACTCGGTTGACGTGCGCGACCATGCTCAAGGAGCGGTCGATGTCGCATCCGAGATACCGGACCGTGGTCCTGAACTCGACATTCACACCTCGGAGGCTGAGTTTCTTTGGGACGACTCTGATACGGACCGGACCGTAGAGTAAGGCCGCGGTCTTTCCCACATTGACCGCGACTCTCCAACGGTCCAGCCACTGGGGCAGTAAATCCAAAAGCCTCTGCATCCTCATAATGGCTGCAGAGGGGAACGGAGAGGACGAGAAGTAGGCCGAGTCGTCAGCGAACAAGGCCAACTTCACGTCCTCCTCCCACGCCCGAAGGTGACCCTCCAGGGTGGGGATGTCGTTGGTGTAGAGGGCGTATAGGATAGGTGATAGGACACTACCCTGGGGAACCCCGGCCGTAATGGGACGCACGGAAGACCGTGCGCCCTCGACCGCGACAAAGAAGGTTCTGCCCTCCAGATACGACCCGAGCAGTCGCACGTGAGCGTGCGGTAGGCCCGCGTCCCGCAGCTTGTGGACCAGCCCCTCGTGCCACACACGGTCGAAGGCCTTCTCGATATCGAGAAGGACCGCGACCGTGTATTGGCCCGAGTTTCGCCGGTCTGCCAAGTGATGCAGGACACGGGTCAGTTGCAGAGTCGTCGAGTGGCCGCTTCTAAAGCCGAATTGCTCCGGCCTGAGGAGAATATACGGCGATATTCTCCTCAGGAGCAGCCGCTCGAACAACTTTCCCACGTGCGAGAGCAAGGTAATCGGTCGGTAACTGGAGGGCTTTCTCCTGTCCTTGCCGGGAATTCGCAGCGAGGTAGGCCCCCTATTTATGGTCGCCCACACGCACTCGGCCAGCGCTATTATGAGTCCGAGCACGGTGGGCGTCTATTGTTCTCTCGGCCGCCTCGCTCGCCTATTGTTTGCCTAGTCGCTCTATTAGTCGCCCGTATTGTGACTCGCTCCTGCGTTCCCACGCCAAATTAAAGACCACGAGGACCAATCTTTATTTTCAAACACATAATATTTACAAATTTACTTATTTCTATTTACATTTGTATGCTAACTATTTTTAACATACTGACTATCTCTATTTCTATTAAATCTAGCTGTACTTGCGAACATATTCCTATTCTAGCGTATCTATTTACGGACATTTCTGTTTTAACGTATTATCTATTTATTCTCTATTTATTTATCGCGGACATTTTCTATTATTTTACAACTATCTATGTGCATCGCGAACAATATCTATTTAACTATTTTCAATCATTTATGTCCGTTCGGGAATATCTTATTCTAACTATGTTTCTTTATGTCCGTCGCGAACATCCTCCCGCCGTGCAGCGTCGTTCACGTCGCTGCATCCTCCTTGGTGAGCGGCGGTCATCGTGGGCAGCACGATGATCTTCTTTGCCGGGCGTCGCAATATACCGCCGGCGGTGCGTACGTCGACCACTCGAGTGATGCCGTCGGCCCCCGGGTAAACCTCCTGGATGATCCCACGTGGCCAGGTGTTCCGTGGGAGCGTTCCGTCTGCTATTATCACGACGTCGCCTATCTTCAGGGCGGGCCCGCGGCTGTGGGGCTCCCGCCGGTTCTGCAGGTCGGGCAGGTACTCCCGGAGCCAGCGACTCCAGAACACATCTGCCAGACGTTGAGCTGCGCGCCAGTGTGCGCGCCCTATGAGGTCGGCGTCGTCAAACTTGCCCGGCACGGGGACTCGCGCCGGGCCTCCCAGCAGGAAGTGGTTCGGTGTCAGAGGGTCGGGATCGTCGGCGCTCACCGATACGTGGGTGAGAGGTCGGCTGTTCACTGTGAACTCTGCCTCTGCTAACAGAGTGTGAAATATTTCGGGCGTCGGGTGCCTCGGCTGTTCCGTGGCCGAGAGCGCGGCCTTTACCGCCCGCACCATTCTCTCCCAGGCGCCGCCCATGAAAGGCGCGCCCGGTGGGATGAAGCGCCATTGTATAAGCCTTAAGCTCGCTTCATGCTCGGTCGCCTTGTCCAAAGCTTGGCGCAGCTCCTTGTCGGCACCCCGTAAATTGGTGCCGTTGTCGCTCCATATCTCCGTCGGGGCTCCCCGGCGCGCGATCATGCGCCGGAGTGCCATCACTGCTGAGTCCGTGCTGAGGCTCGCTGCCGGTTCTAAATGTACCGCACGCGTAGTGAGACATGTGAAGATGGCCACGTAGTGCTTCTGGGTGCTTCTGCCGGTGGTAACTTGATAGGGCCCGAAGTAATCGAGGCCCACGTATGTAAATGGTCGCCGATGGTGTGCCAGTCTACTCGGTGGGTGGTCGCCTGTGGCTGGACGCGGTGGAGTGTCCTTGCGGATACGACACGGAAGACAGTTGTGGATCACGCTCCGTGTCACTGGGCGTAGGCGTAAGACCCAGTACGACTGTCGGCACTCGGCGATCGTAGCTTCGGTTCCGGCGTGGTGCATCTTTCTATGGATGAAGTCTATCATCAGTCTCGTTTCGCGTCGGGATCCGTCTAGCACGAGAGGCGAGGTGATGACGTCAGCTCCCTCTATGTTGCCGATGCGTCCGTTAATTTTCAATATCCCGTCCGCGTAAGTTACGGACAAGTTTCGCAGTCGGCTCGCTGGGGATATTTGTTTCCCTCGCTGGAGCGTCAAAATCTCTTCCTCGAAGGCCGCCCGCTGGCTCTGTTGCCAAATGAGCGTCTCGGCGCGTCGAAGCGTGTCGGCGTCTAAAGTCTTCCATTGAATGACTGCTTGCTCTGGCGTCCGCGGTGTGTTCAGCGGGGTCTTCGAAGTCGTCTTCTTTCTATTCTTCTCCCACGTCGGGTCCGAACGCGGGTTCCGCCTGGTCCTCTTGTAATGAGTGCGCTCGCGACTTCTGCGGCATAGGCTGACGAATTGTAGTATTCGCCCCGTTGCACGCAGGTACTTCTCCCACTTGGAGAAGCGTCTTGGGTCCGGGATCGCTTCGCCGAGGCTCTCTCTGCTCACGGCGAGCATTGCGCACTTCTCTTCGCCCGTCTCTTCTGCTCTTCTTGCAGTCCGTTGTACGGGCCAATCATCCGGATGCCGTCTTAGGTATTCCGGGCCTATGAACCAGCGGTGGTTTCTTTCAAAGCCGACGGGTAGCTCTCTAGTGGCGTCGTCGGCGACATTTTCCTTCGTGGGGACCCAGCGCCATTCCTCCACAGTGCTGTTCTCTTCTATCGCTGCAATGCGGTGAGCGACGAACGGTCGATACGACCTCGACCCCGTTCGCAGCCAGGTCAATACGGTGGCGCTGTCTGTCCAGAACACTCGTGTCTGGCTTTCTATTGTGTTCTTCCGTGACGGCCGCGGCCATGCAGCTGCTCATCACGGCGGCTTGTAGCTCGAGACGCAGTATCGAAGTTAGCTTCACGGTTGCGACTCGGTCTTTGGCTAGGGAGGTCCTCATCTCCCCGTCGGGCGTCTCCACGCGCCAGTACAACGCGGCGGCGTGGGCGAACTTGCTGGCATCCACGTACGTGTGGAGCTTGAGGTTGGCGGCGTCCGGGTACTGCAGTCGGTTCTTCACGCAGATGACGGTTGCAGGTGAGCTTGTCGCGCCGAAGATGATGGACCTCATCCGGTATTCTATGGGCTCTTGTGAAGGGTCCTCCCTCCACAAGTACCGGAGCGCGTCGCGGTCCTCGCTTCGGACGCCTATCTGTATAAACATCTCCGTGATGTCCGCGGAGACGGCGACGGCGTGCTGCCTGAAGTGCCTCATCACTTCGGGCAGCGACTGCAGCAGGTCCGGGTCGGTGAGCAGGAAGTCGTTCGGGCTTCTTCCCTCTAGTTTTCGCAGCGGCGTCGTGCACTGTGCGAATCTTCTCCTGCTTCTTGGGATGCGTCACGTCGAAGTGCGGTAAGTACCGGGTTCGATCCTTCGTACCCGTCGACGGAGTTACTTCGGCGTATCCCTTCGCTACCAGCGCGTCCATTTGTTGCTTGTAGCGCTCTTTCAAATTTGGATCCTTCTCCAGTTTCTTCTCTACGGACGTCAGGCGATTCATTGCGGCTTCAAGATTGTTGGGCATCTTCAGGCTCTCCTCACGCCACAGCAGTGCGGTCTCGTAGCGGCCGTCGGGTTGCTGTTGAGTGGTCTCTCGCAGGATCTTCAGCGCGCGCTCGTCCGGGTCGTTCTTTGGCGTCTTTGCGGCGACGGTGAGTCCCTCGATCGCGACGTAGTGCTTGAGGGCTTCGTCCATGTTCGTATCGACCGTCGTCGCGTGTCCCACGAAGTTGACGCGCTGTCTCTTGCCTCCCGGGCGTGCTCCGTGCACAACCCACCCGAGCGGAGTACGAGACGCCACTGGTTGATCGCGTCGTCCCGTCCGCATCTCCTCCGTCACCAGCAGGTGCCAGTTGTCTTGGCCGATCAGGATCTTCGGCGAGGCGTAGCTCGTTTTGAAGTGATGCCGGAGGTCGGTGAGGTGATGGCACGACGCGAGGACTTCGATGTTCAGTCGCTGTGGTGTTAATTTTAAGCCGTTGACTGTCCGTAGGTTCAGTTCTTGCGGTTCCCCCGTGCGTCCGCATAACTTCAGCGGGACGCGTCGTGAGCGTGTTGCGTCTATCTTATTGTCTCCGATGGCAGTGATGAAGAGGGGTTCGATCGGTCCTTTGGCGCCCACTCGTCTCGCGAAGTCTTCGTCAATCAGCGAGATCGTTGACCCGTCGTCCAGCAGGGCCCATGTATCTGCTTCTCCCGCCGGTCCGATAACAGTAATTGGCGCCATCTTCAGGTAGGCTGTCGCACTTCTTGCGGCCCACGTCGAGGTGACCGCCTCTTCTTTTTCTTTCGGCTTCTGCCATGCTGGCTTCTTATGCAACAGCTCGTGGTGCGTGCGTTCACAGCTGTCGACGCCGCACTTCTTCTTTTTGCATACGTGTCCCCGGGACCGGAACCGTAGGCACCGGAAACACAAATTCTCGCGCTTCGCCGTATCCCAGCGCTCGCTGACGGCTGCTCTCTTGAATTCGGGACAATCTTGTGGGATGTGCCCCGGCTTCTGACATGCTGCGCATTTCCTCTCCTCCTTCGCTTGCGTGGTGTGCGTCCTCTGAGGCGTATTCACCATCTTCCGCCGACCGCTGGTGTTCTCCACTCTCGTCTCTGGCTCCGGCTGTGCGTATGGGCTGCACAGGTCCGCCTCGCGTTGCAGGAAGCGCGACAGCTTGACGAGGTCCGGTTCTCCCGCCGGTTGAGTCGCTGAGAATTCGAACCAGCGGTGGCGTAGAGTGGACGGCAGCTTCTCTGATGTGATGTTGGTGAGCTCCGGGTTGTACATGTAATGTACGCGGTCGAGGGCCCTCAGAGCGGCGACGACGTTGTTCACCTTATTTGCAAATACGCAGATGTCCCTCGGTGTGTCCGTGCAGCGTGGCAGCGCGCGCAGTCGTTCCAGCTCCGTTGCGGCGATTGCTTCTGGACGTCCGAAGCGCGATTCTAGAGTCCGCATGATCTCGGCGGGCTCGGTGTAATGCAGCAACAAGTTTTCGACCGCTTCTCTTGCTCTTCCTCTCAACGTACGCCGAAGTCTCGCAGTGTTCTCTGCGGCGCTGTAGCTGTCCGCTGATTCGGCGTAGGCGACCTTGAAGGAGAGCCATTCTTGGTGCGATCCACTGTACACTGGAAGCTCCCCGTAGTACCGATGCGATGGTCCGGGCCTGGCTTGGCGGGCGGCCGTCGCGATGGCAGCTGCTAGTTCGGCAATGTCGCTCTTCGGTGCGACAGGTGCGGCAATCGGTGCCGCGGCAGGGGCCGGTAGCTTCAGCTGTTCTATTGGTGCGGGAAGTTCCAGTTGCGGTTGCTCGATGGTGGCTGGTGATCCGTGTGTTGGCTGCATTACTCTTTCTTCGACTCCCTGTAGCGCGATCGATCGTTGCTGACTGAGCCATGTATCGATGCGCTGTGATTGCTCGTTCTCGTCCTCCGTGAGTGTTGTGCGCGCATCTTCCTCCTCTTCAACGAGCGCTTCGGCTTCTAATGTTGAGATGCGGGCGGCGGCGAGCTCTGCTTGGAGTCGGGCTTGTTCTTCTTTGGCGCGAAGATGCTCTTCCTTGAGGCGCGCCATAAGCAACAGCCGTTGTGACTGTTGACTCGACTTTCTCGAAGTTCCTCGAACTGGTGGCGCCATCCCGTCGCGGAGTGTGGAGCCTTCTTCTGTCGTCGAGATTTTGGCAGCGGCGTCCGTGGTGTGGGACCCGTGTACAATTTGATTGGCCGTGAGCGCTGACTCCTTGTTCTGGCTCGCGGATACGACGCTCTCCGTTGCTGCGTCGCCTGAAGTTGTTGCCGGTGTCGCGGTGCTGGGAGGTCTGACCACTCGACGACAGACCCCGCTGTTCGGTCCCGTTGGCGACGCCGGCGAGTATTGCGTAGGCAATATTTGGCGGGAGGGGGGCATCGCTTGTGAGCCCCGCGGCACTCCCGGACACTTTTCCACTTGGGAGGAGGGTGCCGCCATCGGTGGCGGTCCCTGCGTCACTCCCGAACGCGGCGCGGTTGACTGGGAGGAGGTTGCCGCCAACGGTGGCGGTCCCTGCGTCACTCCCGAACGCGGCGCGGCCGACACAGCTCGTTGCTGTGCGTCTTGTGATGTTGAGCCCGAGACAGCTTCGTTGCCGGGCCGGTCAAGGCGTGACGACCTCATCTTCTCGGACCGTGTGAGCACCATTTCTTCAATCTTCAATCTTCAATTTTCTTCGATCTTCCTCAAATGAATCCGGCTCTCGAAGGACCAATATTCCGGACGGCCACCGCTCAGGTTTCGGCCACCACGTGTGATTTTTAGACTTCTTACTCTCGTTGAAACGTGGTGGCTCGAGTATTGCCGCAGTGGCTGTCGCGGAACGGGTGCTGGGATTGGTTCGAGGAAAATAACGAAGGCTTCAAGTATGGCGTTCACACGGTCCTCGTGGCTTGACCGGCGCAGGGCGTAGGAGCGAGTCTTTTCTTGTTCGGTTGGCGCTCTCCTCTTCTTCTGGAGAGGTCTTGACTCGTCGGCTCGCTGTCTCGAACTGAATTCGCAGTTTTTTTTTTTTTTTTTTTCCCTACCTATGCTGATAGCCTTGAGAGGCTATTTCAGCTTCATCCTAACGTTAGTAGGTGAGCTCGCGGGGCTCAACCGGAGAGTTGCTAACACTGACCCTAGCAAGAGCAGTGCTTCGCTGAATCTACCACCGGATCGGAAACGCGACCCACTGAGAAGATCCGGCGAGAAACTCAGTGGGCTGTGTCTATGGGTTAGTTCGCTCGTCGAGCCCTTCGTCGCAAGCGACGGGTTCGACGAGGACGGTGACCGGTGCTTGTGGTGCCTAAAAGCACCGTTAATGGATCAGGAGGATCCGTAATGACGTGCTTTGGGCGACGTCGACGGTTTACCATTCGGTCTACTGGGTCGGGTATGTAATTTCCAGCGGCTACGATGAGAGGGTTCTCATGTCGTGCCGCCTTCTCAAAATGGCGCAGCGATGCCGACTGTAGATACTTACTAAGAGAGTCGAGCTCCAGGTCGTCGTGGAGATCCACATTCCTAAGGAACCAAGGCGCTCCGACGGCTATCCTGCAGAATCGTGATTGAATAACCTGAAGGGATTTCAAGTGGGTGCGGGCTGCGTGAGCGAACACTACGCTTGCATACGTCATGACGGGGCGTATACAAGTTTTGTAGAGAGTTACCTTATTGCGGAGGGACAGTTTGCTTCGACTACAAAGCATTGGATAGAGTCGTCCTAGAATAAACGCGGCGCGGTCGCGTACCGTTTTTATATGGGGACGGAATGTCATCCCTCTGTCGAGGGTGACGCCTAGATATTTGACCTTCGAGACCCACGGAATGGGCTGGCCAAAGAGAGTGATGGGACTAACGGCGGAGGTGTTTGCGCGCCTACTACGGAGTGGGATGCTCGAAGTGATGTTCGGAGGGCGACCCCTTTTGAAGAGCACCGCTGCGCTTTTCGTGGGGTTGATGTCTATTCGCCACTTCCGGAACCACTGTCCCAGGGTGGCTACTGCGATCTGGAGTCGCCGATGAAGCAGCGACATCTTCCTACACGAGTAGTAGATAGCCGTGTCATCGGCGAAGAGCGCTAGATGGGTCTCCGGAGACCGGGGTATATCATTGATATACAAACTAAATAATAACGGGGAGAGCGCGGAGCCTTGCGGGACTCCGGCGGTCAGTTGACGGGGACGAGAACGAGTTCCCTCTACTCGATATCGAAACGAACGGTTCGACAAGAAGTCTCGTATGATGAGCACGAGTCTGTCTGGCACTCCCATGTTGTATAGTTTATAAATTAAACCGTTGTGCCAGACTTTGTCGAACGCCTTCGCGATGTCGAAGAAGAGGGCGCCGGTCGGGATTTGTTTACGCCTATTTAGTCCTATCAGAATGTGCTCCGTGAGGCGGTGCACTTGTTGTACGCACGAGTGTTTTGAGCGGAATCCGAACTGTTCGTCTATGAGAATTTTGTTCGCGGTAACAAAATTCCAGAGGCGTTTCCTAAGGAGCCGTTCGTAAATTTTTCCTATCGTCGAGAGGAGACTAATCGGACGGTAACTAGAAGTTTCGTTTGTCGGTTTGCCCGGCTTATGTATACCGATAACGTCCGCTTCTTTCCACACCGCGGGAAAGATGCAGTGCGTCATAGCGGCATTTAAAATTGTAGCCAACATTGCTATCAGTTGGACTGGCAAGAGTTTAAGCGCGCGGTTGTGGATGCCGTCGGAGCCGGGTGCCTTCCTAGGTTGTAGGTTGTGGATCGCGTCTCTAACTTCGTCGGTGGTAATGGGGGGTAACGCGTCCGAGGGCGGCAGGGAAGCTCTGCGCTCGACCTCCCTGTCGACTAACTCGGTGTGTTCGGGGTCCGCGTGTTGAGTGCTGGTGGTGCACTGCTCTTGCAGTGCATCGGCCAGCAGCTCAGCCTTGTCATCGTCATCGAATGCCGGTGGTTGGCCTGAAGGGCGTACGAGGGGAGGCATAGTGGCTATAGTTTCGGATTTGAGAGTCCTAGCTAGTCGCCAGTATGCTTGGTGGGAGGGCGCGAGTTGTTCTAAATAACTATGCCAATTATCGTTACGCGCGTCGCTTAAGCGGGAGTGGACTTCGCGTTGTAGACGACGCATCCGAATCCGGTTTGAATGCGTGGGAAGACGATCGTAGGCCCGGATTGCCGCGTTCCTAACTCTTAAGAGATTCCTAAGATCGGGGGACAGTCTGATGCGGTGGAAGCTGTCCTCCACATCGACTTCTTTAGAAGATCTAATGATCGCGGAAGATATGTGATCGGTAATGATGTTTATGGATTCGACGGTGTCCTCGGGGGATAGATTCGAATCCGGGCCGTAAGGGAGGATTGGCGGAGCGGTGTCGGCTAGGCACGTGCCCAGCTTATTCCAATCCACCATGGTCCTCGTAACAGTGACTGGGTTGTGGGGGCGACCGAGCTGCATAACGACAGGTCGGTGGTCCGAGTCGAGCTCTGACATTGCTTCGATGGAACGCAAGCGCAGAGTTACGTTCCTCAGCAGTGCCAGGTCTATAGTGCTCGGACGGAGCGCGATGTTATACGGATAACATGTTGGAGTTGGGGGACCGACTACTTCAAAGGTAAGGTCGTCTATAAACGCGTCGAGACGCCTACCATTTATGTTTGAACTGTGGCAGTTCCACCTAGTGTGGTGGCAATTTAAATCGCCTGCCAGGATGACGGAGTCTCCCATGCCGAACAGTGACTCGATGTCACTGCTCAGAAGGGGCTTGTCCGGGGGGAGATAAACGGATGCGATGACGATCGGCTGGTGTCCCGTCAGCGAGATACGGCACACTGACGCCTCGATATGTGAGAGCGAGGGAGTATCGAGAGGGACAACGTGCAGGGCCCGCCTATAGTAAATGGCAGTCCCGCCTTTGGAGGCGGTGAGTCTGTCATTCCTAACCATGACGTAATTCGCGACTTTCGGGTCGCGACGCGAGGGCTTCAGACAGGTTTCCTGCACTAATAGAATATCTACAAGATTATCGCGGAGGAATTCGAAAATTTGATCGCGTTGCCGCGCGAGTCCGTTAGCATTGTAGAATGCTAACGTAAGGGAATACGGTTTTTCTCTACCTTTTTGCGCCATTGATTACCGGTAAAGATTTTATAACGTACGCGACACGGACTCATAAACGTCCATGTGATCGAACGCGGCCGCGAGCCGCTGTTCGGGGGTTGTCGACCTACGGATAGCGTCAGCGAACGATCGCAGACGGTCGAAGTTCACCGCGGTGACGAAGTCGCGCACGAGCGCGAAGTCGTTGGCGGCAGAGGGTTGCGGGGGACGGAACGCGGGCGCGGGGCGAGGTGCGAGCAGGGGCTGAGGCGCGGGGCGTGTCGCGAGCGGGGGCGGGGGTGCGGTTTGTGTTCCCGCCTTCGTATACGGCAGCGGCTTTTTCCACGCTGAAACCGTGGGAACTGCAGCCGGCACGAAGGCAGGTTTCGGCACTGAGGGTGCCGAAGTCTTTGGGCCGACGGTTCGCGGAGCTGGGAGGGTTGAACGCTTGCGCGGAGCCCTAGGACATCCACGGTAGTTCGCGGGGTGCCCTTGCTTAAGGCATAGGACACAACTTGGGGGTTCGGTCGCGGTTTCCCTAACACGCGAGCAATCTAGTGTGGCGTGGTCGCCGAGGCACTTTACGCAGCGGGGGCGCGCGTGGCAATTACGAGCCGAGTGGCCGTAAAGCTGACATCTGTAGCACTGCCCGGGAGTGCCACGCTTGTGGGGGGCTTCGATTGAGATCCCGGATAGGCCGCAAATTGTCGTGAGACATGCGATCTTCTTTTTGGCCTCCGGGGTGGGTTCTAACGCCACGAGTATCATATTATAGGGCTGTTTGCCCCGCCCGCTGTGCATCCGGTGCACACTAACTATCGGGAGGGCCTGAGCGGTCAGATCCTCCTTTATGTAGTCGATGTCGAGTTCTTTAGGGACTCCGCGTATCACTACGCGGAGCTCGCGGTCCTCCTGAAGAGCATAGGTGTGGAAACCTATGTTCTCCTTTCGGAGGTATGCTGAGAGGGCCCTATGGTCGCCCGGCGTTGCGACCTTTATCTGAATCCCATGCGCGACGTTACGCGCATGGGTATAATTAATTTTATTTGCCTGAAGGGCCTGGGAAACGCGGTTCCACGCAGTTTTTTCCTGGAGAATCAGCGGGGGCGGGGCAGCTGCTTTAGGAGCGGGCGCGGGCTTGGGACGCGGCGGCGGGGTTACGCGGCGAGCGGAGTCCGACTCCGGTGTCACGACTACCTGCGGGCGGGAGGCGGTCGCGGATTTTGTCTGCTTCGTCGTGGAGCTCCGGGACTCCACGGCGCGAGTACGCTTTTTACCGCGCGTTACGGTTTGGAACCCATCCGAAGTTCCAGGCTGAGGGCTTGACGCGGATTCGAAATCCATCTCCGATTCGGTATCGGAGCCTGAACTCGAAACAATCGAGGTCGCGACGGACGATACGAGCGATGACGTAATCGACGCGGGCGCGGGGGTGGGGGTAGCGCTAGGCGCTTCGTGAGTCGCATCGTCGGAACGTGCGCTCGAACTTAACGCGGCGGGGGGCGCGCGGCGTGCCTCCGAGGCACGGTTGAAATACGCGGCGACGGACGCGGGGGGGGAGGGATTGCCACGAGAGGCCCTAAATGCTAAATATTCGGCCCTAATTGACGGGTACCTATCCCGGAGGAACCCGACAAGATCACTGTCACAAACACTTGCACTTTCTTCCATGTTTCTTCTTGCTTCTTGCCCGGGGGGGGCGGCCCCGGGACTTTTGTTGAACTCGCCGAAAGGCGAGGCCCCGGATAGGATAGGATTTGTAACCCCCCTGTGCTGCAGGACAGCAAGGAGCAGGGGGGGGGAATGCCTATGCCGTGAAAACGGCAATCGGCGGGGAAAAGGAAAGGAACCCGCTCGGGCTGTATAGTGCTACAGCAGGCAGAATCGCGAGCGGGGGTCTAGTCTTGAAAAAGACTGTTGTTTTTGGGAAGGGTTAGGAAATCGCTAGCCTGTGAGTGCCACAGGAAGCTGAACGTAGCGATTGGTTGCCTTGAAAAAGGCAGTTGGTAAGGGTGGGTTCGCGGTTACAAAACTTTAGCGCACAAAAATGGACCTCGATACGCAGATCGCAAGCGACCAACGGATCGGCACGTCCGCACTACCGAATTGTACGCACGATGTATTCACGGTCACTACACTGTCGAGCACAACTGTGAGTTCAGAGACGCGGCTCGCAAGCGGGCCACGGATCGGAAAGCACGTCCGCGCACGACCGAGTCGTGAGCGAGAATGAATTCGCAGCGAGGTAGGCCCCCTATTTATGGTCGCCCACACGCACTCGGCCAGCGCTATTATGAGTCCGAGCACGGTGGGCGTCTATTGTTCTCTCGGCCGCCTCGCTCGCCTATTGTTTGCCTAGTCGCTCTATTAGTCGCCCGTATTGTGACTCGCTCCTGCGTTCCCACGCCAAATTAAAGACCACGAGGACCAATCTTTATTTTCAAACACATAATATTTACAAATTTACTTATTTCTATTTACATTTGTATGCTAACTATTTTTAACATACTGACTATCTCTATTTCTATTAAATCTAGCTGTACTTGCGAACATATTCCTATTCTAGCGTATCTATTTACGGACATTTCTGTTTTAACGTATTATCTATTTATTCTCTATTTATTTATCGCGGACATTTTCTATTATTTTACAACTATCTATGTGCATCGCGAACAATATCTATTTAACTATTTTCAATCATTTATGTCCGTTCGGGAATATCTTATTCTAACTATGTTTCTTTATGTCCGTCGCGAACAGTTACAGTATAAAAATATAATATAAAAAATTGTTTTTTTTATTTTTTTTATTGCTCAGTAGGATGGACGAGCTCATAGACATCCACAATGTAAATGCGCCACCCACCTTGAGATATAAGTTCTAAGGTCTCAAGCTTAGTTACAACGGCTGCCCCACCCTTCAAACTGAAACGCATTACTGCTTCTCGGTAGAAATAGGTAGGGTGGTGGTACCCACCCGTGCGGACTCACAAGAGGTCCTACCACCAGTAAAAACTAGTAGTGTCACTAAATTGCTGATACTAATTTATTGTTATTTTTGGAGTTTTTACTGGTTGTAGGCGATGATGACATGAGATGAGTGTATTGGAAAACCCAGGACACAAAAACTGTCAGAACTGAACACACAGTTAGTTCTTTCAGTACGCAAAGAAACTTAATGTCAAGGAATCACTGTAAAAAAAATAGTAGTTATCAGAGAATTCAAAGGCTACGAATAAGACCTACTTCGCATATTAAGCGACGGAAATATATTAATAGAGTGAAATTAATAAAAGCGAGATTATGCAATAAAAGTATTTTTAATTTTGTTTAAAAAAAATTTTTTTTCGCGGTGTCTGGTGTTTGTAAGTTCACTCAGATTGAGCCCAATGAGCATACCTACTCGTTCGGGCGTAGCTGGAATAACTTTTTAGGCTGGTTCGGTAAAAACATAAAATGATTCCAGACCTTACGGTGTCAGCAGCTGGTAATCGGTTTTTTTTTAAAATCTACAATATACCCAAGTCAGTTTTCTCATTAAAATTAATCAAACTGAAATAAAATCATAATTTTCACTTATATAAATACAAAGAGCAGCATTTTTGCGTGTAAAACAAAATACATACTAAGTATTTTAATATTGGATTTAAAGATGAACCTAATTATAATAATATGTTTTTTTACTGATTTGCGAACAAAAATACTTAGTCTTATACTAATACAGGATTTTGCTTTTACAAGTTACGTAGGTACGTGGCGCTCTTCTAACCAAGTCGGTTCAGTAAAGTAATCTGTGACTTCTCCGGGCTTCTCTCATATGACTTCATAAGAAAAGAGAAGAGAGACTTTCTATAAGAAGAGAGATTTTCTATTGCTCACACATGGACGTTCACATCCCTAACCACACACGAATTATCTGATAATTCTTGGTCTACGGAGTGTCTTTGTTGTTCACTGTATTTGAAGTGTAAGTATGTCATATGGAGAGTCCTCTGAGGATTTTTCGAGATAATCCAAATATACTAATCTATACTAATATATAAATCTACAGTTGTTTTTACGGATGTTCCGTTATAACTACTGAACCATGCATCCGATTGACTTGAAACTTGGTATCCACGTAGAAAATACACGTACTTAATGGATAGACTAGATAGGTTAGAATTGATTTATATGAGAGTTGGACAGGTTGGACTCCTTAATAATAATAATGAGAATAAATAATAATGTTAATTTTAAATGCGCAGCGAAGCGGGCGAGTACGGCTAGTAAATATACTTATATATTAATCATCAGTTAAGGCTATGTCAGTCATACCAGACTAATGTGTAAGATCCTTTGACCAACGATACAAAAATTTAATGGTCACATTTTATTATAACTGTGTGAAAGTGTAGTCAAACCTTAATGAAGAACAACTCGCTGATTACTAAGCCAATTCCCAAACTAATTTGTACTTTACCCACACAGTAATAAGGTTCCGAGAATTTTCCGGACTTTTCTTTGTACACATATGCGGAAAATTGCTTAACACATTTCTGTGTGAAGTTACTACAGTATATTCAGAAACAGAAAAGTAATTTTAGTCAATGGTTGGAAAAAAGTTTCTCCCAATATCCGTAATATAGAAAAGTCCTTATCCTAACGAGTAAAACGCTCGACATATTAACATCGCATGATACGTCTATACCGACAATCTAATCTTCCTAGCTTTTTTTTTTTTTGTAAAATGGTTACAAGTTAATATCGCCACCCACTTTGAGACATGAGGTCGTCTCAATCGTATTGAATATCGGCTGTTACAACCTCAAACCACAACGGATGGTCGCAGAAAATATTCAAGATTATCTACTTGTGTTAGCGAGCGGACCGCTAGCGTGGTATAGACATGTGATGCGTAGAGAGAAGAAGCATGTGACTAGGAGATGTATGGAAATGGTAGTGCAAGGTAAAGGGGGAAGAGGTCGACCAAAGAAGACATGGATAGAGTGTGTGAATGACGATATGAGACAGAGAGGAGTGAGTATTGAGATGACGGCTGATAGAAGAGAATGGAAGAGAGAAATTAGCTGTGCCCACCCCACCTAGTGGGATAAGGTGGAGAAAAAGAAGATCTACTTGTTAGCATACAATATATCACGAATTTGATTTTTATTGCATAATACCATTCCTTCACTGTGGAATACTGACACTGTATTTATTTTAAGGAAAGAACAGGATTTGGGACTTAAACAGCGGTACAGTCGCATCGCTTCACACGACCATATTCGATGTCTTATTTTTGGACCACTACGACTTCTTATTTATTCTCCAGTAGACGAAGCTAGACTTCTACATTCTAAACTGGCTGCTTAACAAATGAACTGGGTGTGGTAATTAGCATACGTTCCTCAGCCCTTTGTGTTCGCAACGAAACTCAGTTTCCATAAGTTCAACGAGGAACTCCGCGGAAGCAATAAGTTCCTAAGAAACAATATGAATTGTTAATTTCCAACACGTTCTCGCTTACGTTGAAGCTTAATCAGAAAATGTCTTAGTTGTTTCGTTTTCTTAACGCAAAGGAAACGCCCTTGTTTAACTTGGTCATTGTTATTGTAAAATCGTTTAGTGCTATTCCGATTTGAGCCTTATCCTTGACCCGTAAGGATGCTACTGCTCATTCGCCGTAAGTAAATATGGATTTGGTATCGAAGGGCTAGATACGAAGTGTACTGCGAGGTTAGCAGCCGATCAAATAGTATTGTCTAACTCGTAAGACCTTTTGTGAATGTATTTAATTCCCCTTGTGAAAAACTAACGTATTTGACACATTATTTTCATAGAATACGCTATATTTGCATAGCAACAGAATTTTGGCATCTTACACAGAAGAACAATATGTAGTTACTAGTATTATCTATTTGTTTTTTGGAGTTTACTCCTTAAGAATCGATTTACATATATAGGCCCGGGGTATGAAAATTATGGGGACCAAAATCGTACTAGCATGTCACACGAAATGCGTTATGCGCCTGATTGGCTCCTGATTGCGTGATGCGTGCGCGCGCCAATCAGGAGCCAACGCGCGGCCGCGTTATCGCAGGTGACGCCGGGCTGCTGCGCCGGCAGTCCGCCACAAAGCCTCGTACTGATCGCGCGTTTCTCTCATTATTGTATTTTCATATATTTGTTAGTCGTTTGTTTTGTGTCTCGTTAATTTGTTAATAATCTGTAGTGTATCGTGTTGTCGTAATATAGAACTATTTCTCGTATTGTTTCGTTTAATTTTTTATATCCAGTAAACTCCAGTCGTGCGTCGGAGCGGACACACACACTTTTTTTTTTCTTTCTTGTTTTTTTTTTCTTAGATGGGTGTACGAGCTCACAACCCACCTGGTGTAAAGTGGTTACTGGAGATAGACATCTACAATGTAAATGCGCCACCCACCTTGAGATATAAGTTCTAAGATCTCAGTATAGTTACAACGGCTGCCCCACCCTTCAAACCGAAAAGCATTACTGCTTCACGGCAAAAATAGACGGGGTGGTGGTCCAATACAGCCAACGGAATCGACCTTCAACAGGCCATTGGCTTACCTGCGCTGCGTCTTCCAGAACCTATACCACAGCGATAATAAGAAAGAACAATATTGTCTGAATGATGCCGGGGTCGTATAAAGTCTGAATACCCAGATATAATCATGCAAGATCATTTTAACTCGGCTCACAAGCGAACAACCCAAACGCAACCCAAGATCGTGCCATTAACTTTGATAACAGTTTACCAAGCACTTGTCAACACCGGTCACCGTCCTTGCCGAACCCATTGCTTGCGACGAAGGGCTCGGCGAGTAAATTAACCCATAGACACAGCCCACTGAGTTTCTCGCCTGATCTTCTCAATGGGTCGTGTTTCCGATCCGTTGGTAGATTCTGCGAAGCACTTCTCTTGCTATGGCCAGTGTTAGCAACACCTCCAGTTTAAGTCCCGAGATCTCACCTACATGCTTGGGCATAGGTAGGAAAAAAAGTTAACACATTATATCCATTCGATATTCAGAGAAACAAATAACAATTATATCTGACTAGGGTCCTTTAAGCTGTTGCAGAGTAGGCAAACATATTGAATATCATTTTACTTCCCAACAAACGGGGCACGTGCTTCGTTAAATAACTATCACGAACAAAACAATAAACGAGCGAAACAACAGAAATATCAAATAACCTTCGCCCTCCTCTAAAAATAATAAACCGTTAACCGGAACACAGTGTAAAATGATACAAGTAACAAAGGCGGGTCTGAAGGTCTCATCCCCGCGAGTGCAGACTTCAACGCCGCTACGGTACCTCATTTACAAAACCTTGCCGGCAATTCCATTTTCTCCCTCGATCGGGACGTACTAAGGACGGCTAGATTGGGGGGTCAAATAAAATGAAATTCAATGTAGATCTTTATCGCGACATAAATGAACACATTTAATTCATTATATGGACGCTTGAAAGGCAAACTTGACTAAGCGACAATGCGTGAACTTTACAGTAATTTAAAGTTGAAATACCTGAAAAAAATGCTATATTAACGAATCTAGCTGTAGGATTGAAATGATTTTATTAGACCTAGAAATTATTATTTTTTTCGCTTCGAATATGGTTATTGCCTATCATTTATATACAAAGCAGTAATTGCTTAGTCACCTTTGCCTTTCAAGCGTCGATATAGTCCTATGGACATCTTTGCTTGAGAAATAAGTAGAAGTTTTAAATGCACCAGAGTAAAAGCTAACCCGGAATTAACAATGATGTATGTATGATGTATGAACTTAACCAGATGGTGACGGTAGTCTCCTCAGGATAGATCCAAAGTATAATCGTATAATTACATTTCCACGTCTTACATAAATGTTATGCTATGCACATATATAATATAATATTAGAAGGTATATAACAAAAAACATAATAAGAAAAAAGAAAATAAAAAAAAGTGTGTGTGTCCGCTCCGACGCACGACTGGAGTTTACTGGATATAAAAAATTAAACGAAACAATACGAGAAATAGTTCTATATTACGACAACACGATACACTACAGATTATTAACAAATTAACGAGACACAAAACAAACGACTAACAAATATATGAAAATACAATAATGAGAGAAACGCGCGATCAGTACGAGGCTTTGTGGCGGACTGCCGGCGCAGCAGCCCGGCGTCACCTGCAATAACGCGGCCGCGCGTTGGCTCCTGATTGGCGCGCGCACGCATCACGCAATCAGGAGCCAATCAGGCGCATAACGCATTTCGTGTGACATGCTAGTACGATTTTGATTGGCGCGCGCACGCATCACGCAATCAGGAGCGAATCAGGCGCATAACGCATTTCGTGTGACATGCTAGTACGATTTTGGTCCCCATAATTTTCATACCCCGGGCCTATATATGTAAATCGATTCTAAAGGAGTAAACTCCAATAATCAATAAAATAAAGTTAGCTTCTTTCGCCGGTCCCTCTCAGAGCTGTCGTTTTTCGATGCCAGAAAAATTAATATATTTGCTCTTATCCGGTCACTGCGATTTTGAATCTTGGCTCACAAGAAATTCTTCACAATATGTAATAGTGACCATTTTAAGATTCACCTATGTGGCTTCGACCCTTGATGTTTGTCTATGGCTGCCTTAACATTATAATGTTTATGACTTATTGTAGATAGTTGTTTATAAAAATACATTTAATAAGTACAAAATTGAAAGACTTGAATACCATATTAATTGAAAAAAAAAGTGTGTGTGTCCGCTCCGACGCACGACTGGAGTTTACTGGATATAAAAAAAAAAAGTGTGTGTGTCCGCTCCGACGCACGACTGGAGTTTACTGGATATAAAAAATTAAACGAAACAATACGAGAAATAGTTCTATATTACGACAACACGATACACTACAGATTATTAACAAATTAACGAGACACAAAACAAACGACTAACAAATATATGAAAATACAATAATGAGAGAAACGCGCGATCAGTACGAGGCTTTGTGGCGGACTGCCGGCGCAGCAGCCCGGCGTCACCTGCGATAACGCGGCCGCGCGTTGGCTCCTGATTGGCGCGCGCACGCATCACGCAATCAGGAGCCAATCAGGCGCATAACGCATTTCGTGTGACATGTTAGTACGATTTTGGTCCCCATAATTTTCATACCCCGGGCCTATATATGTAAATCGATTCTAAAGGAGTAAACTCCAATTAAACGAAACAATACGAGAAATAGTTCTATATTACGACAACACGATACACTACAGATTATTAACAAATTAACGAGACACAAAACAAACGACTAACAAATATATGAAAATACAATAATGAGAGAAACGCGCGATCAGTACGAGGCTTTGTGGCGGACTGCCGGCGCAGCAGCCCGGCGTCACCTGCAATAACGCGGCCGCGCGTTGGCTCCTGATTGGCGCGCGCACGCATCACGCAATCAGGAGCCAATCAGGCGCATAACGCATTTCGTGTGACATGCTAGTACGATTTTGATTGGCGCGCGCACGCATCACGCAATCAGGAGCCAATCAGGCGCATAACGCATTTCGTGTGACATGCTAGTATGATTTTGGTCCCCATAATTTTCATACCCCGGGCCTATATATGTAAATCGATTCTAAAGGAGTAAACTCCAAAAAGTGTGTGTGTCCGCTCCGACGCACGACTGGAGTTTACTGGATATAAAAAATTAAACGAAACAATACGAGAAATAGTTCTATATTACGACAACACGATACACTACAGATTATTAACAAATTAACGAGACACAAAACAAACGACTAACAAATATATGAAAATACAATAATGAGAGAAACGCGCGATCAGTACGAGGCTTTGTGGCGGACTGCCGGCGCAGCAGCCCGGCGTCACCTGCAATAACGCGGCCGCGCGTTGGCTCCTGATTGGCGCGCGCACGCATCACGCAATCAGGAGCCAATCAGGCGCATAACGCATTTCGTGTGACATGCTAGTACGATTTTGATTGGCGCGCGCACGCATCACGCAATCAGGAGCCAATCAGGCGCATAACGCATTTCGTGTGACATGCTAGTACGATTTTGGTCCCCATAATTTTCATACCCCG
This sequence comes from Bombyx mori, assembly GCF_030269925.1. Classification (NCBI taxonomy): domain Eukaryota; kingdom Metazoa; phylum Arthropoda; class Insecta; order Lepidoptera; family Bombycidae; genus Bombyx; species Bombyx mori. Next base: position 2,644,322 of record NC_085114.1, read on the forward strand.
GGCCTATATATGTAAATCGATTCTAAAGGAGTAAACTCCAAAAAAGATCGGATTTGTTTTATAGATTCGTTGCTCTTGTATAAGACATTATCATAATTATATTATACATATTACATATTATAATAATATATTAGACAATATTAGGTGGTAGGACGCCTTGTGAGTCCGCACGGGTAGGTACCACCTCCATGCCAATTTCTGCAGTGAAGCAGTAATACGTTTCGGTTTGAAGGGTGAGGCAGCCATTTTACACAACTGAGACTATAGAAATAATATCTCGAGGAAGATGGCGGCATTTACGTTGTAGATGTCTATGGGCTCCGGTAACCACTTAATACCAACTGGGCCCTGAGCTCGTCCACCCATCTAGGCAATAAAAAGAAACATACTCACGATAAAACATTAAAAGCTGATCGCACTTCCTAACTACTGCACTGTTCCCACGTTTCGCTCCAGACAGTGAGGGTCTGTTTCCTATTCCCGTTAGCCATTTGGGAAACAACAATAAAAGAAATCTGTGGAAATGTGTATTAGTAATACAGAGATACAGAACGATTGAGCGTAAGTGACAAATGTATTTTCCTTTTACTCCCTTTGTTTAGATCGTCCAATTTCATGGTTGTGTGTCGTCATTGTTTCTTTAATCCATTATTTGTCTGCTCATTACTAATACAACACTTACGCTCCATACTAATACGAAAAATACCCAACGACTTGTACAGTACTGTCACCAAAGTCCATGGACGTTAAATATAAATGGGAAAAAACTATTCCACCATACCTTAGTATAAATTATAGTATGTCAAATCCATACAAATATTGTTATTCTTAGTTATTAGTTATTATAAATATGGTTTGTCTTTAAATATTGTTACAAAGAAAGTAGCAATTATAGCATTTTGAAAACATGTAGCTCATTGAATATGATCACCGTTTGGCTTAATACAGCCCCCTAGACGCTGCGGCTGTTAGTTTTTTTTGGAGTTTACTCCTTAAGAATCGATTTACATATATAGGCCCGGGGTATGAAAATTATGGGGACCAAAATCGTACTAGAGAGTATAGCATGTCACACGAAATGCGTTATGCGCCTGATTGGCTCCTGATTGGCGCGCGCACGCATCACCATGGTGATGGTGAGCCAACGCGCGGCCGCGTTATCGCAGGTGACGCCGGGCTGCTGCGCCGGCAGTCCGCCACAAAGCCTCGTACTGATCGCGCGTTTCTCTCATTATTGTATTTTCATATATTTGTTAGTCGTTTGTTTTGTGTCTCGTTAATTTGTTAATAATCTGTAGTGTATCGTGTTGTCGTAATATAGAACTATTTCTCGTATTGTTTCGTTTAATTTACCGACATCGTTTTGCTTGTGGCCGGACGCCGTTCGGGTTCGATTCCTGAACGTATCAACTGTTAGTGGGTTGATACCCGAATATAACCCGCTACAAATCATTTATTAATAAAGCTTATTAAATATAAACAATTCCTTCTATCAGTGAATGGACAACTTATATATTAATTGTAAAAGTGAATTATATAGACTTACTTAATTACCGCATCCACGTGTTCCGCAACTCCCGGATCATTCTCACTAGAATATGTAACTTCCATATTTTACTGTATTCAACTGACACAAATTTATATTTATATCCATTAAACTCCAGTCGTGCGTCGGAGCGGACACACACACTTTTTGGAGTTTACTCCTTTAGAATCGATTTACATATATAGGCCCGGGGTATGAAAATTATGGGGACCAAAATCGTACTAGCATGTCACACGAAATGCGTTATGCGCCTGATTGGCTCCTGATTGCGTGATGCGTGCGCGCGCCAATCAAAATCGTACTAGCATGTCACACGAAATGCGTTATGCGCCTGATTGGCTCCTGATTGCGTGATGCGTGCGCGCGCCAATCAGGAGCCAACGCGCGGCCGCGTTATTGCAGGTGACGCCGGGCTGCTGCGCCGGCAGTCCGCCACAAAGCCTCGTACTGATCGCGCGTTTCTCTCATTATTGTATTTTCATATATTTGTTAGTCGTTTGTTTTGTGTCTCGTTAATTTGTTAATAATCTGTAGTGTATCGTGTTGTCGTAATATAGAACTATTTCTCGTATTGTTTCGTTTAATTTTTTATATCCAGTAAACTCCAGTCGTGCGTCGGAGCGGACACACACACTTTTTTTTTTTGTTAGATTTGAAGCACTCACTTTATCAATAGGAGTATTCGCCACTGTCAATCTTCACTGCCAATCTTCTCTATTTTCAGCGGATAGCGAATCCGATATGGTAGTAGATGCATTCGCAAAGCAGTTGCCCTTGAGTTGTTAGAAAATCCCATCCCTCCTGTCTCAGCCCGTGCTCGCCCACCTGTCCTAGTGAAACTGGAAAGATCTCTGGGCCACAAATAGTCCTTCCTATCTTAAAAAAAACTTTTAGAGATCTAATTTTGTTTAATTTGCATCGCTTAGGCAGGACAGTAGTACTTGCCCATACATGCTTAAGAACGTGCTCGCAGCACTATCTTTTAAGTCTTATACATAAAACCCGTAAAGAGCATTTTCGTAAATCATAGTTTCGCCTTGTCTTAAACGATTAAGAATAGATACGTCCATGTAACATGCATCATAGTGTACTAACATTAAAAATTCGTTAAGTGGCAGTATGCTCGTCCACTACCGTTGTCAAAAACACAAAACTAAAATAATAAAATGTATCTGTCGCTGAGTCATAAGATTTAGACACGTTGCCAAATGTATCACAAGAAAAACATTTGGAGTCTAATGTCGCGAACTCACCCCGATAACTTTCACCACTGCAAAGAAAAGGCCAAAGATCCGCTATGTACTTTGAAGTTGTGCTGTGTCAATGACTGAATGAATATTTATAGATTAGCAATGCGATTAAAACGTGCCTTCGGATGCTGGCGATGATTTGGATTTTAAAGTGCAATGTTCTGTTGCTTTTAGAGTTTGTATGACACCTAGCAATACAAACTGCAAATGATTTATGATGGACTAGGTGTATCATCATCATCATCACACATCACATGTATCACATGGTAATAAAAACTTACATCTCTGTAGATTTAAGAGATACATTTGTCTGTTTAATTTATATTTCAATGCACCTGCCATTATTTATTCTGCACTGCCTTTGGTCGATTGGTAGAAAATTTTGGCATAAAGTGGAATAAAACAAAACAAAAAAAAAAATCTATGATTTTCTACACACTACAAGCTTAATAAAAATTAGATAGAAATATTTCTGGCTTACTTTGTTTTTATTTTTACCTAACACACTTCCGTGTTATTTTTAATCATAGAATCGCGTGACCAAACGTTTTGGCTTCATCTTACATCGAGTCGTATGCTCCTTCTTATTCTCATTCTAATATAACTCGAGTTACAGCAATAGCTAGGACTATAGCTAATTGGCTAAATTCTAAATAGTCTATAGTATATAGTGATTCATGCTGTATCAATATTTTGTTTCCGCTGCTTATTTTAAGCTCACCTCAAGCTATTTGAAATTTGCTTTCAAGATTCATTTCATCTGTAATTCTATGAGGTCTGACTTGAGACATGAGGTGGAAGTCTCAAATGTAGGATGTCTGTTCAATCTCTGAAATCCGAACACATGATTGTTTCGTAGCAGGCAGGGGGGAGGGTAGATGAAAAAATATATAGATATCCACTAATGATCACATATGTATATGACACATAATGTTATGTATAAAATTGTATTAAATGGTAATGGGAAAAGTTAAATTAGTATTAAAAATTCTAAATAAAGATACCTCTTGGAAAAAAGTACAATTTAAAGAAAAAATAATAGACTTTGAAATTGTAATGACCGCAAAAAATTTGGACTATAATTTAACTGATAGAATTCCTAATCGCAATTAGCATGAAATTATACTGTAGTATCTCGTAAATACTAAGCAAACTGAAGTGTATTAAAATATCAAAATCGTTCTCATAATTTTCAATACATAATAATATTTTCTAAACGGCCAAAACAAAACTGTATTTACATTAGTACCAAAGTCAATAATTCCGACGCTATTTACGTTGCGTGTTCAAAAATATTATCTCCGCGCAATTTGTTCCCTTGAATTTCTCTCGGTTTCTTACAAAAGGTCGCTCGCGCTGATTACTGTAAACAAAGACATCTTTGTGGCTTAAAATAAATTGAAACATATAAACAGAATGCTAATGTTCATCGCTTTTTGAACTTGAAATCTGGAATTATTATTGTGCGTCGTCCATAATAATCACATCTATTACTTTTTTTGCGGGAAATATATATCTATATATATATATAAATGAATTGCTGTTCGTCAGTCTCGCTAAAACTCGAGAACGGCTGGACTGATTTGACTAATTTTGGTCTTGAATTATTTGTGAAAGTCCAGAGAAGGTTTAAAAGGTGGATAAATATGAAAATGCTCGGAATGAAATAATAATAACAATTTTGTTTTTCCTTTGATGTGTCCCCCGTCGGACGGATTCCTTTTGTTCGTTTTAAGTTTATTTTATACAAAAGTTTAGGTCTTTTATTTATCGATTGAGGCACTACGAAGTCTGCCGGGTCAGCTAGTTTAAAATAAAAAAAACTGTTCTGTCGGAACTGGAATTAAAAAAATCTAAATGTTTCTGTTTGCGATTAACTTTATCTCCCACCTTTATCGTAAGGTAATATAACACAATTTTGATTAACTGTAATTAATAATCCAAAACATTAAATTGTGTTTTTAATTACATCTGTAGAGTTTGAAAGTTTTTTAAGCTATAATTTTTAATAATATAATCTTTGGATATTATTTATGAACTTAAAAACTATTATTAAAAGGATTTTTCCAAAATATTTAGTTTTACCAGGATTCTGATCAGTATATCTCACTTTATTTATTTGGCTGATATCCGAAATGGGTCTAACGATTTTAAGGTTTATTAAATTTCCAGATAGAAAATGTTTACTGGAATAATTTTGGCTATTTCGATTCCAGAAATATTCAGAGCTTAAAAACATGAAAAAGTTTTATTTGAATTGGAAGTTCTGGTAGAACTGTGAGCTTTATACGCGAACAAATATTATTAGTGCCACTTAAACTTTTGAATTTGGAATGATTCTTCGTTGTGAAAAAATACTTCGGAAATGGCACCGATGACTCAATATCCAACACTGACCCATCTCACTAAAAACCTACATCAAACTGGTTCACTTCGTTATCAGATTAGCAAAGTGACGTCAGATTTAGGATTCTTGGTCAGACTCAAAACAATGCGGTCAAGTGCGTTACGTTTCTATTTAATACGCATTTTGTTTATTTTTGATTTGTAGTAGGCGGCGAAACATTTTTTTCAATGATAGACATTACTGTTATTAAATTTAATTCTTATGAACTACGGATTGATAAGTCGGGACTTATTTCAGTAACAAAAAATAGTGATACAGATAAAAACAATAAGAATACTGCTGTCGGTAACAGTAAGAGGACGGTTGACAGAAGTCAAGTCCGATAAGGACATTAAGATCGTCATAGATACCAAAAAGATAGGTACCAAGACCAAAATTAAATTTGCAAACATTGAACGACTAAAAACGAAATATCTTTATTCTTTACTAGCGACCCGCCCTCGTTTCGCTTCGGAAACATTAAAACCAACATGAAACAAAAAAAAAAAAAAAAAAGTAGCCTATGTTCATCAGGGACAATGTCGGCTTCTAATGGAAAAAGAATTTTTCAAATCGGTCCAATACTCTCGGAGCCTATTCGAAACAAACAAACAAACAAATCTTTCCTCTTTATAATATTAAGTATAGATATAGATTGTACACACAGTTAATATTACAGTAATTGCGATAAGATTATAGATAGAGCTTAAGCTCGCCATTTTTATATCAATTGTTGAGTTAACTCAACAATTGAGTTTTCTACCAGCTAACCGTTCTTAACGAAGGAAGGCTTTGAATGAGTGGGTAGAAGAATACAATCAATCAATTAACAATTTACAATCTAAACAATAACAATAAAAAAATAAAAATAAAAAAACACTAATACATAATAATATATCATAAATAATACATAATAATAATAAAATATCATTGCTGCCAATCAAAAATTTATAAACGGAATTAAATCAATTATTATATTTCTTAGGCAGCTAAATCACGTGTCCAATTAGTTTAGAAATTTCTCGAAATAAACGGGTTCTTTCGTGAAATTCTCTTCGTAAATTATCTTCGCGGAATCGGAGACGAATTCAAATCATAAGCGAAAACAAGATACAGATTTTGAAGCGTAAACAGCATTTCGTTTATAGAGTAGCTAGACGATGACCGAGCTTTACTTGTTTTTTTTTTAAAAGTGGCTTAACAACGCCATCTTCTGAAATAGATTTAGTGTTATTGTGTCTTTAAAACAGTTAGTTGGAATTATGAAAAATAGTATTATTATATTAAAAATTGTATTATATATGTGATGTTATGGTCACGTGAAAAGGAAGCCGCCTGACTACGTCGGAAATTTGGCGCTACTGTTCGACCTCCCCGGTCGGAGACCTAGAGGTAGACAAGGTGGAGCGACGTAGTGCTGAAGGACAAGAGAGAATGCAATGTTGCCGACAAGGATGTCGAAGACAGAGCGAAGTGGAGGAGTAAAGTCAGGAAAGCTGGCCCTACCACCTTGTGGAATAAATAGCTGGGAAGAGAGCGAGAGAGTATTATAATTCGCCAATAGATGTCGGGAAGAGTTGATTATTAAAAACACGAATAAAACAATATTTTTTGAAAATAAATCGTAGCTAGATCGATTTATCGCCCCCGAAATCCCCTGTATACTAAATTTTATGAAAATCGTTGGAGCCGTTACCGAGATTCAGATTATATATATATATATTAATATACAAGAATTGCTTGTTTAAAGGTATAAGATTTGTAGTAGTTTCTCGAACTACAATTTAAATTGCTGACAGAGTTCGGTCGTGTCTCGATCTCGTGAAAACTTCGTCCAAACAAATCCGAACGCAGACCGGACTATCAGAGGAAAAATCGAATTTCGCGCGAAACATTCTCACCGCGTTGTCCAATGACCTTTTCCCGTCCAAAAGTAAACTGTGACGATCGAAAAATAAAATCTAAGTAGCGTGGCCGGAGCGTGTGTATGGCCGCTTCCAAAAATATATTCCGAAAGGCACATATCGTATTCCCAGCAGTTTTCAGCGGCGCGTTCGCGAGACCACAACGCTGTGATACAAATACTCTAGTCATCATCAACGAAAATGACAAGTAATTGAGTGTTTAAAGAAACCGCTTGCCCCGCTTTTGTGGATTGAAAACCTCCAGTGTTGATTTTTTGTTTTTTTTTTTATTAATGTCCTAAACGCTGTAAGTACCACGCTTGTGCGCCGGCGACTCCTCAGCAATGTATACTGTATACCAAGAATTTCATATCCCTCGTCATGTTACTGATAAATCCTGTGATCAACTAACATCCCATTTCAAGCATTCGTAATGTGTTCACAGATTAGTCCACTGTGTCGTATAACGACAAATAATATCTCTTTTTATTGGCTTAAAGTTTAAGTTAACTATAACGTATACTTACCCGTAATGTTTGTACTAAAACTATTCTGATTTGAACTATTTGAATATTGAATAAAACTATTTAAATAGTCGAATAACAAATAAGAATATTTAATTTCAAAATTATAACCATAATGTCGGAAATACCAGATTACCTATATAAGCAATAATCACTTTTATTTTCTTACCGGTTAAGGCTATGTTCCAATAAAATCTAGTTCAAACAATCGAGCTGGTAATCGCAACAAGTATTTTTCTTTGTAAGTTTTCGCGCACTTTTTGTTCGATCCAACTATTGGAATTTGCTGGGTTTTTTTTATTGCCCTTGTAGGCAGACGAGCATACGGCCCACCTGATGGTGAGTGGTTACCGTCGCCCATGGACTTCAGCAATGCCAGGGGCAGAGCCAAGCCGCTGCCTACCGAAAACTAGATGATTAGACTAGTTTTATCATACGTACATACATAAATTTGTAGCAACTCACAATAATAAATACGACATTAGAGATGCCCATTTTTCGGATCGTAACCTCAACCTCAGCGTTGATGGGCCGCATCAGGCTGTCAAAATGCGTAGTTCTTGAAAATGACGTCACGAGTCACCATCCAATCCGTTTTATATCCGTGGGAGTTTGCAACGTCATTCCAACGCATCATTCCACTTTGTTGACATTAATAGGAAACGTCTTATTATTGAAAAAAATTCCACAGTTTTAGTAGAGTGCTTTTTCCACTTCATGACCTGGTGAACCGACCTGATTTAAGTGATTACCAGAAACTATGTGAATTTCGCCCTCCTATACATATTTATATACATAAAAAGCTGTCTGTTTTACAGCTGATACACCCTATAATCCGGAAATTAAGGAATCCGGAAAAGTACGTTGAAATTTAAAAAAAAGTATAATATATTTACATGATCTTGTATTAACTGTTATTTATATTGAGAATGGATTTTAATTGAATTAAAGCTTCTTAATTTATACTAATAAAATAGAGATATCACAGCTTTTTATAATATGAACAATCCAAAATTTCATTAATATACAAAAAAGCTTGTTTTTCACGTGATATGCTTTGTTAAAATGAAATTTTGTGTAGCTCAAGGTTAATCTGTAGCGCAGTATCTTCAAGGAGACAGAGGGCGCTAGAGTCGATTCAAAAAATGCCTTTAATTCATACAGTCAGTGATAATCACAGAGAGTTGTCATACTATTTCATTAGTATTGGAAAATGGTCTTAATGCGTTATTTAAAAAAAAAATGTGTGGTGTCGTGGGACACCGGATAGAAAAGAAGTTCCTTATTATAAAAATATTAATTTAAAGTTCTATTCGAAGTCGTGGTCTATAAAAGAGTGAGTTTGAATGATATAATAAAAAATATGTTATTTTTTGTACGTTATTACAAAGTTAAGTCGTACACTGTGTGAATTTCTAATAAAAATCTTACGTTATGGACGTTTTTTTCCGGGTTAGGGTACCCTTCCGCATCGTCCCATAAGGAACTTCTTTCCAAAAACAATTTCGAACATCATAGCCTGTTTATTAATTATAATTAATGTTTTCATCTTAACATCACGCGATGCTCTCTGAATAGACGAGCAAAGTTGTCGAAGTTTACATTAAGCTCACTAAAACTGGATGTTATGAGTGTGAATAGTTTATATTTATAGAATGTTCCATCATGAAATATGTTTACATCACGTTTATTCCTAAAATGATGATCACAAATTTGTTTATTGCGTCGTGATGATGTGCCAAAAGTTCTTAACACGATGATACTGTGATTTTCGTTCCGAATAACATGTTTGTTTTTTTTCTTTCTTCAAATATTATTGTTCTTCGAAATAGACTGTTTTAAATTTTCTTACGTATTTTTATTGATCTGTTTTTATTGCCCTAGTAGGCCGTACGCGTACTATTTTTATTGCTTAGATGGTTGGACGAACTCACAGCCCACCTGCTGTTAAGTGATTACTGGAGCCCATAGACATCAACAACGTAAATGCGCCACCCGCCTTGAGATATAAGTTCTAAGGCCTCAGTATAGTTACAATGGCTGCCCCACCCTTCAAACCGAAACGCATTACTGCTTCACGGCAGAAATAGGCAGGGCGGTGGTACATACCCGTGCGGACTCACAAGAGGTCCTACCACCAGTAACGTATGGCCCAACTGATGGTGAGTGGTAACCGTCGCCCATGGACTTCAGCAATACCAGGGGCAGAGCCAAGCCACTGCCTACCGTTAAATCTAGATCTAGATGGGTTAATGAGATCTAGTGATCTAGATGAGTTCATGACGGCCCACCTCAGTTAAAGTTAAGTTATTAACGAGCCTTTTCCCAATTTAACTGTATTGTGCCTATCCTATCCTTCAAAGATAAACGCATTACTGCTTTACGGTAGAAATATGCATGATTCTGATTCCTACCCATGCGAACTACTACGAGTAACACGCAAAATAATTATTTGATTTTTAATATACGATGTTATTCACCGTGGAAGTCTCTTGTGAATGTTGGTCACTCTTCCTTGCATCGTGTTCCTCAGTGCTGAGGGTCGTGACCTTTATGGAGCATTTTTGTTTGGGCTGTGTTCCTCACGTTTTATTGACTTTTGTTGAACGTTTGTTAAATAGGTATTTAATTCAAAAAATTGGTACCAGTCTGCAGAGTACAAACTCATTCGAAGTCGTCGTGGCCTTAAGGCCTATCCTTTAGGATAAGTGTTCCAATACCGCAGGCGGGTACCAAAATTTTCTAATGAAATATGTACCAAATGTTCACGATTGACCTTCTCGGTGAAGGAATAAATAACATCGTGTAATAAATATCAAACCCGCAAAACTATAATTTGCGGAAACTGGTGGTAGGACCTCTTGTAAGTCCGCGCGGGTAGGTACCACCGCCCTGCCTATTTCTGCAGTGAAGCAGTAATGCGTTTCGGCTTGAATGGTGGGGCAGCCGTTGTAACTATACGGAGACCTTAGAACTTATATCTCAAGGTGGGTGCGCATTTACGTTGTAGATATCTATGGGCTCAAGTAACCACTTAACACCAGGTGGGCTGTGAGCACGTCCACATATCTGGGCAATAAAAAATAAAAAATAAAATATAGTACCACCGGTAATTTAACTGTATTGTACCCTAAAAGCATTACTGCATTACGGTATATGCAGGATGCTGATTCCTATCCGTGCCAGCTACACCAGGTGAGCCGTGAGCTCGTCCACACATCTATGCAATAAAAAAAAATTATTTCAGCAGTTGCATCGCTTGCTACTAGTACCAAGCATCTTAACACGTAGGCCGCGACGACTCTATATAACATAAGCCAGTTTTAGTAGAACATAAAATTAATTTATTGCTCAAAATTGTTTACGAATACACTTATTTTAATATCAAAACAATAAATACTAAACACGGAACTAACTGTAAGAGCATAATCGTCTTTTATATTAGACTAGAGACGTTTAGAAGCTTAATTTAATTCGATCTCCTTATTTTATAATCTAATGTATTTTCACCTTCACAAAGGTACAGAGCAAACAAGGCAGTCTCAAAGAACTTTGCCGAAGTAATCTCTGTTTACGAGTAAATCCGATGAATCTCAAATTAATAACAAAGGACGAACTAAAATAAAGATAAACATAAGGACTTCACTGTAAATACTTCATGTCAATAGAGCTCTGTGATAACGACTCTGTTGTCTTGGGTATCATTTCGGTATGTATAATAAATAAATATTTTACTAACAATCACGCCACGTTAACTGGTCCCGTAATAAGTTCGTAAAGAACTTGTGTTACAGGTACCAGATAACGGAAATAAATGTAAGATTTTTATTATACACATACATATATTTAATATTTTAATATACATCCATAACCCTGGAAAATACATTTATATTTATCATACAAATATCTTCCCTTGGCGGGATTCAAACCCGCGACCCCCTTGTGTAGTGACCATGTCACTTACCAGTACACCAGACGGCCGTTAAATTCAGACTCAAGAGGTCTTATTTGTTGATGATAAATTGAGCAGCGCTGCTCTCCCACGCTGGCTTGCTGGTGGCTGACCATATCCTGAAACCATAATGAAAGATACCAATATAAAACCTATTTCGGTAGGGGAATGGTTCCTTTGGTAGGGCTTTTGTGTGTGTGTGGTATTTACGTTGTGACGTTTGGGAGTACATGATAAAAGGAAGATGTTCAGATTCAGATAGAGAGAAAGAGAGAGATTCGGGCAAGAGATTCAGGCATCTGTCAAATATCTTGTGTTCTACAATAGCTACCCAATACAACGTCTATGATATTTCTGAACCGGGCCACAAAATGTCCAAGCACTGGAATACGGTGTTAAGTCGTCGGATAAGACACCCGTTATGCTAGTATCAAGAGATGTGGGTGACTACACCTATATTCAAATCACGCAGGCCGGTTTTAGTATAGAAATACTTTCTTGATGAGTCTTCACGAACGACACCGATAGTGTATACGTGGCCTTATCTCGTAAGGTTTATGATAATAACTTTGTGATGTCTTTGTGTTCCAATAACCAATTAATAGGGTTGGCTGTGACATGTTTGAAACATATGTAGCCAAAATTAAAAAAAAAAATCCTTTACCTTGAATCTCATAACTATACTGTGCATATCACCATGTCCTTCGGTATTTCAATCACACAGTCGCAAATCAAAGAATTCAATCGAACTAAGCAATGAGAATTTAACGAAGTATCGATCGACAGAGCCGCTTTTGCGACTTTGAAAATCGCCAAAGTTAAAGTTTAAACTTCAATCATAATTTTCCTTTGCCGAGGCCTTCGAAAAGTTCAAAGGGATAGCTTTTCGGGAGATACAGTTGTAAATTCCTTCTTTATTACAATCCGATAGCGAATGTTTGGCAAGCGATTAAAAACTAAAATGTTCATTATTAAGACTTCAATGAAAAGTCACTTTTAAAATTTATTGTTAGAGTTTTTGTGAGTCGTAGACGTAATTAAAAACTGATTTTACGATTTGTTCTCGCATTTTTTTACTCAGTCGTCCGTGAGCACGAAAATCATAAAGAATTTCAAACTTCTGAAATAATATAATGACAATTAAAAATGTGAGATTTAAGTCGTAAAAGTAGTTTTGATTGTAGTGTGAGAATATTTCTGTGACCGTCCTCTTTTGGGTCTGAATGTGTGCACATGTATATCGACGCTTGAAAGGCAAACGTGACTAAGCGACAATAACTGCTTTATACATAAATGATAGGAATAACCATATTTGATGCGCAAAAAAAGATATTTCTAGGTCTATTATAATAATTTCAATCCTACAGCTGCTACTAGCTACATTCCACTACAGCTAGATTCGTTAAAATATATTTTTTTTAGGTATTTCAACTTTAAATTAATCTATTGTAAAAGTTCACGCATTGTTGCTTAGTCACGTTTGCCTTTCAAGCGTCGATATGCTTCAAAGGCTCGTACATTTTTTTAAGATTGTATTGGCATTTTAATTTTAAAAAATGGCATTGGATAAAAGACAAGGCGGTCACGGTGTCAGTGTGTCAATTCATCTGGTCAGTCCTGTCCAATAGATTATCTTTGTTAAATTTATACTTTTTTACCATTATGCATATTTTAGACCATTATGTCTAATTAGACTAATCACGTCCGTGTTTGAAACAAGCCTTATCTTGCTGCTTGGGTTCGGCACCACATAAATTTGTCCTCTACTATTCTTATTCAATGCTTACCCCAGCACTTACATCTATCATGGAAAAACAATTTTTCATATAGCACATCCAAACATGCATGGTAAATCTTCCATTTTCCGCTACTCTTTTATCTACCAAATTCCTATCTAATACTCTTCTAGTCTCATTTATATTGCCTATCCTTACATTTTCTTAATAGACAGCCCCATAGAAATAAGAATAACATAATAAAAGAAACAAAACAACCTTTTCACTGACGCACATTGCGAGTAACAAGCAATCTAATAAAATGGATTTTATTGGGTCCATTTGTCGGATGCTCGTCGGAAGTTCGCGTTATTTATTAGAAACGAACGGATAAGTATTGTCAGCTAATAACGTAGGACTAATTGGAAATATTAATTATTGATTTATTCGCTCGGTAAATTGATATTATAAATCGGAAAAAAATAGAAGCGTTCGAGATGTGGTGTTGGCGAAGAATGCTCCGCCTACCGTGGACTGCCAAGAGAACAAACAAATCTGTCCCCGAGCAACTTCACATAGAAACGAGACTGTCTACGATTTGCTACCAGAAGGTTCTTGATTACTTTGGTCACTTTGCTCGGCGGCCACCAGACGACGTTGAAAATTGACTGTGGTGGACAAGGTAGAAGGAAAAAGACCTGCCGGCCGGCCACCAAACCGTTGGTCAGATCAGATAGTATGCGACTAAGAAGAAGAAGAAATCGATATTTCTATAATATTTCAAAGATGCTAACAAATGCGATTCGATGCGATGCTGCAGAGAGCGTGGCGTTGCCTAAATTTGCAGCACCTACGCTACGTGTGTTGCTAAGTATATTGACGCTGTGATTTTAGTTTATTTGCATTAAGCTCCAGACAAAATAAAACCCCAAATGCTGGAATGACTAAACAAGATTTTCGAGAATGTTCCTTGTCAATCGTTTTTACTGATAAAATATGCTTGTTACGAAGTTTGTTAAATTTTAGGGAGAAAAAAAAATCACATTTCACTTCTTAACCTTTTTTTACAGTAATGACCTGAAAACGGAACAATTTCCATCACCAAGCTAGAATAAAAAAAACGAGTTAAAAGGCACAATGAGAATGTGTACATACATATCGATGCCTCAAATTCTAATGTCCGCAAAATCAAAACTATCACCTTATGTAGTTCTTAATGACACAGTAACCTAACTTGATCGTGTTGATCGTAAATTCATATATGAAATAGAAATAGAAGATAGAAGTCTAAATGAGATAATATTAAAATTAATATCTTACCTTTGAAATGAAAATGACTGTTTCTCAGCAGAAATAGGCTAAATAATGGATGCCTACCCACATGAAGTCGTTGTGGCCTAAAGGATAAGACGTCCGGTGCATTCGTATTGAAGCGATGCACCGGTGTTCGAATCCCGCTGGCGGGTACCAATTTTTCAAATAAAACCCGCAAAATTATAATTTGCGTAATTACTGGTGGTAGGACCTCTTGTGAACCCGCGCAGGTGGGTACCACCACCCTGCCTATTTCTGCCGTGAAGCAGTAATGGGTTTTGGTTCGAAGGGTGGGGCAGCCGTTGTAACTATACTTAAGACCTGAGAACATATCTCAAGGTGGGTGCCGCATTTACGTTGTAGATGTCTATGGGCTCCAGTAACCACCTAACACCAGGTGGGCTGTGAGCTCGTCCACCCAACTAAGCAATAAAAAAAAATGGGCTCATAATAAAATCAAAACACAATTTATAACAAAAAAAGATCTATTCTAGTGACTTTGACTACTAATATTGTTGTATAAAAAATCTCAATTTTCTTTCATTTCTCATATAATACAGTTTTTTTGTTCAAACGAGTACTGACGTAAGACGAAGATCAAAGGATTGCGAGTAATCGTGGATGAAGTATCCCTTCGAAGGGACTATAGGTTCAGGGCCTATTTGAAGTACTCGTTTTTGTTGACGAACCATATTATTTGATATATAATATATCAAGTTAATTTTTAGATTTGTCATTTGTGAAATTCTATAGTCGATTAAAAAACAATATTTTAATTCAAGATTTCAAAGGATAAAAGCTCGTGATGTACATAATGCCCCCCTGTTTTTTTTAAATAGCATCTTCGAACCACTTACGGTTCTAGCTTAAAGAAAAAGTCATCTGTTTTAGCAACTAAGTTCATACTTTGGCATTGCAATTTTTATTCAATTACAAACGAAGTCATTGTTCACATAGACATCAAGTCGAAATCTCATTAAAGTTTCATACTTAAAAATCATTATAGAAATCCTTTGAAACTCCGATCTTTGGAATAGGCTACGTAAGGAGCGACAGAGTCTACTTTGAGCTGGCATTGGTAATAATACTATCTAAAAATCTGTTTCAAAAATATGAAAACTGAATTTCATGACTAAATAAAAAATCTACTTTATGTATTGAGATAGCAAACTTTGGACACACACTAATTAGTCTTTAGACTCTGGAAACCACTTAATACACAACCGTCCAGTCATATAATTAAAACCATACCAACATGCATGCGAAAATGAGTTCGTTTGTTTGTAGGCTTAATCCTCCTTAAATACTCAAACGATCACCATGATATTTATCATACACATTGTCAAGCTTACAGAAAAAGTCATAGAGCAACTTTCACCCCGAAAGAGAACTAGTCTCGAGGGATATAATTATTTTTTCTACATCACACCACGAGCTAAGACTGAAATGAAATAAATTAAAATCCATTTAATTACTGGTTTATTTATTTATCCTCCTTAGATACTCAAATGATTACCATGATATTTATCATACACGTTGTCAAGCTTAAAGAAAAAGTCATAGAGCAACTTTCAGCCCGAAAGAGAACTAGCCTCGAGGGGAATAATTATTTTTTCTACATCACATGTTTTACTGGTGGTAGGACCTCTTGTGAGTCCGCACGGGTAGGTACCACCGCCCCGCCTATTTCTGCCGTGAAGCAGTAGTACGTTGTAGATGTCTATGGGCTCCAGTAACCACTTAACACCAGATGGGCTGTGAGCTCGTCCACCCATCTAAGAAATAAAAAAAATTAAAAAAACCACGAGCTAAGACTGAAATGAAATTAAAATAGATCAAGATCCATTTCATTACCGGTTTATTTATTTATTTTTTCGCCATCCGGCGGGAACACTACATCCACTAATTCACGTTACGCCTTTGTTTCGAGTTCCATTCTCGATTTGATGACGTTCGAACTGACGGGCGTATTTAAATTTAGATATTTTCACAGACACGTTTTCTTTGTATTATCATTCGTTGTATTTTGTTCGCGGCGTTTTCTACGTATTTGGCTCAGACAAAGAGCCCTGATCTTTTCGTGGGAATTCGCGTACGAGCTTATATTATTACTAGCTGAATCCCGTGATGTTACCCGCGGTAAATTTCGTACCGCGGGTGACGCCGCGGGGCGAAGTTACTCTAAAAAAATAGACCGAGCTACTTCTTATAGCATCAACTATATATCAGTGAAAGTCCCGTCAAAATCGGTCCAGCCGTTCCAGATATTATCCGGAACACACTAACAGATAGACAAAAATTGTAAAAAATGTTATTTTGGTGAATGTACCGTATATACTTAGTCTGGCCATAAATACTGTTACAATTAAAAATAAAAAAAATTCTATTGAAAATAACATTTATTACTTTTACAGTGTGTTAGCTTAATACATAAATATAAAACAATTTAAAGTATAAAAAGCTTATTCGATGTGGTCTCCATTGGCTGCAATACAGTCCTTTAATCGTTGAGGCGAGTTATCAATAGAAGCACGCACTCTTTCCATGGGAAAAATTTTCACTGCCAATCGTACGGATTGTTTTAGGGACTCCAAATTATCATGGCGCTTAGAGCAAGCCGTACTCTCTAAAACTGACCGTAAATCATAATCCAGCGAATTAAGATCGGGACTAGACGACGGCCAGGCTTCAGCTCCGATGAAGTCCGAAACTGCGTAGACCGAGCTTTATGACCTGGCGCCAAGTCTTGCTGGAAGAACCATTCTTGATTATTGAACATGGTGTTGTTAAGGGGCTTCACTACCTTCCCAAGAATGGTATCTTGATACACTTGTGCCGATGATACAAAAGTATGGCTCAGTCACTCCTTCATAGCTAATACCCCACCAAACCATCACTGAAATCGGATAGTGCCCACGTTGCACTCTGTCGACTAATTGGGAAGCTTCCTTAGAGCTTTGAGCATAAATACGATCATTTTGTTTGTTAAAATGTTGCTCAATTGTAAAAAAATTCTCATCCGTAAACAAAATTTTTCTATGACCTCCCTTTGCGTACCGTTTCAGTAGTTGTTTCGATCTTACCACCCTATTCTCTTTTAAATTATCAGTTAAGAAATGACCAGTACGTCTCTTATAGACTGCAAGTCCTAAGTGATCTTTTAAAATACGCGACATGGTTCTAGGTGCTATCTTCATCACCCGAGATAAAATATTTTGCTTTCGGACAGGATTTCTTCGAATTCTTTCCCTTACTGCTTTCACCACCTTTTTCGTACGAACACTACGTGGACGGCCAGACCTTTTTCTGACACAAACAGAGGAGATCTCATTGCATCTATTAATGGCCCGGTGCACAAACATTTTACTAATACCAAGCGTATGGAGAGTTTTAAAAATTGCATTTCGCTCCATACCTACTTTGCGTAGTGCAATCACAGCGATTCTGTTCTCTTTATCACCCCATTCCATTTTAATATCGCAAAATATTGTACAATGCATTGGCGCCAAAATGAGAAAACTCAATGAGAAATCATATAAAAATGACAGATTCCAAATTCAAATGTAATATTTTGTTTATTTTTAATTGTAACAGTATTTATGGCCAGACTAAGTATATTCATATGCATGCAGTAAAAAGCGGTTATTTTAACATTACAAACAGATACTCCAATTTTATTTATATGTATAGATTGTGTGCCTCGATTGACAGGTCCCTTAGCGGTTCAGTTATTTTCTGATAATAAAATAAATATGCAAAATACACATACGCCTTGAGCATAACTTTCCCCGGCCTAATATAATATAATATCCCAGGTGTACTCGGAGTCATTTATATTCATAGATTATAAACGTAGTCCAAACCTGAGGCAGGTATCAATTTAACCAAATAAATATTTACCGAACATTTGTTTACGAAAGTCATCTACGATGAAGGCATACATTCAGACAGATTATCTCTCTCTCTCTCTCTGTTTCTCTCTCTCTGTCTCTCTCTCTCTCTCTCTCTCTAAGTACCTACTTGTAATCCTACCTATTTGTAATCATTGTAAGTAGTGTTCGTCCTTACGTCTGCAATCACTGGTACCTCAATGTTTTGATACTTTATATGCATTACATTTTTTGTATTGTTTCGTTACTGACATTTTTTCGTGTATGACGGAAAGCAGTCTTATTTTTTATTTATTGATAACACCAAACTTTATTGGATACTTCGAGAAAGAAAATCTTTTAATGGAAAAGTAATAAACCGTTTTCTGTTCGTTTATTTAAACACACATGTACCTATGTTTGCATACACTGGGTAAGGGAAAATTGCAACTGAATAATAAAAATGATTCTCAAAACTTAATTTTCTAGGTTCTGTTTACCAACATTATGTGTCTCGTACGCGCTTACGTCACACACGCGTCGCACACTTGAAAATAAATATCGTGACGTCATAACAGTTATATCGCGATTAGAAGTTCTTATTTTAGCCTAATTTTATTTATTAGGCCTAACATTACTAAATGGAAGATTTCTGTTTATTTTATCACGTACACTGGATATTTAATGCAATTGGAGATTCGATTCGGGCGCACATTATCCATACCTAATGTGACCATACGTCTCGATTTGGGCGGGACAGTTCCGCTTTCGGGCATTCTGTCCCGATGTCCCCAGTGAGGCCGACATAGTTCCGCTTTTGCAAAAATACCAAACGATAAATTTATTTTTCAATTCAACATAGAGCTAGAAGTGTTTAAATGGGCTAATTTAACCAAAGAGGTACAGACTATTACAGAGTACTAATTATTTCGTGTTTAGTGCTCTGTGTTATTCTATCTTCTATAAGGAAATACTTTTAGAACACTAAATACTTTTTATATTATATAATTTCGCAGATGTCCCGCTTTGACAAAAAAAAAGGTCACGTTATCGATACCGTTCTGGTGAGTTCTGATATACGTCGGAATACAGAATGCGCTAACTTGCATCTTATGCTGGTATAACCGTATAAGGTTACCACCGGCCTAGGTAGGGAAAAAAAGCTCATCTTATATACGTTTATAAAGCGCTTCTTATATACGTACATAACATTCAAACATCCTTTTCATTTTTCATCACATTACCAACAAAACAAACGTAAGCCTTACGGTGACTCAGCAACACAAGACAACCTCATGTCAAGACTAGACTTGTCACCCTCGTGACAAGTCTAACGAAATAATGACACACATTTTTAAATTATCCCTGTTACCACCATCTTTCGAACGAACGACAATGCCAAAACGTATTTCGAACAACTGTTGATTTGGTTTAGTTGAAAAAAAAACCAGACTTCTCATTGTGCAAAAGACCTTGCCAAAATCTGCGTGGGTTTCTATGGAAAAACAAATGCGTGCCAAAAAGAAAACGATAATTTTTAAATAGTTATCATAAGCTTGTGACGCGTAGTTTTATTTCGAAGTCGGGAGGAAATCGACGAACGGCCTCCGGCTAGCGGTGTCAGTGTGAGAAGAATAACATTTTCCAAATGTACAGTTTTTGTATCTAATCCTCTCCCTTTCTAGCTATTCATCCCACAGGGTGGCGGGGTCAAATTTCCTTATGTTTCTCCTTCATTACGCTCTGTTTTCGATATCCTCTTCACTAACGTTGTATTCCCTCTTGATCTTCACCACTAAGTCTTTCCGTCTTCTCTCTTGGGGCTTCCTTTAGGATCGAGGAAATCGAGCTGAACGTGGCGAGGTCAACTTTCCTTATGTTTCTTCTCTATTTTGTTCTGCCTTTGACATCCTCATCGGTAACATTCAATTTCCTCTTGTCCTTGAGGACTACATCTTTTCGCCTTCTTTTGAGGCTTTGTTTAGGTTTCTGATCGAGGAAATCGAGCTGAGAAGTCAAATTTCCGATGTAGTCTGATGGCCTCCTTTTTACGTGACTATACTGGTACAATCTCAGCCAAATCTCCTGCATCTTATCGGCAATGTCACGTATACCGAGGCTTCCACGCACCCATTGTTGATTTTGCCCAGCCTGGTTACGTCACACATCCACCTCAACATCTTTATTTCAGCAACTTGGATGGTATGCGCGTTCTTTTGGGTTGCAGCCTATGTTATTATAGTCTTATAGGTAAAACCCTTAAGTTTGACACGCAGCGGCTATTTCATGCTCGGTGATTAGCGGAGTTTTTTGTATCTAATCCATCCATTCTAATCTAATCCATTTTAAAATTGGATTTTTTAGCCCATGTTGGTAGATGGGCTCTCGGGCCAATTTATATTAAGCGACTACTGGAGTCATCGTAACGTCAATCCCGATAACATGGCAATAAATTCGTTCCTAAAATAAGTCTGCGGCCATGCAAGGAAACAGCTGAAACATTAAAGTATAAATGGCTTACGAAGGCCACGGAAAATATTCCGCCTTAGAACTGATGCATTTGGACTGTTTGGTATTTCAAGATCTTATTCTCGGGCGTGTTCTTCATATTGGAAGGTCATAACGTGAATTTTCCTCGCAGTTTGAGTCAAATGCCTTCAGCTGCTTCGGTTTTCAGCAGCTCCAACGACTGATATCATAAACAGATAAATTTGAAGATATCTTTGTAATAAAATTATTGCTTTCCGATCTACTCATATCAAACAAAACACACATTCTCTATTATTTATGAACACAATCAAAACAAACAATTAATTTACTTATAATGTAATGGTACACAATTTTTTTTTACAAAAAACTTATAGGGTGTATTTTTAGATTTTTGTGCCCGAATGTTGCAACCTATTTTTGCCGCTATGCAATTATGCGTACCCCTTTTGTATAGAAAAACATAAACAATAGATTCGTGAGTAGCTGTTAGCAAATCCCTTCCTGGCTGAGCCCCTACTCACCCACTTGCCCTGGTAAAACTGGAAAGGCCTTTGGGTCACCAGGAATCTCCAAACAAAAAAAGATTCGTGACTTTCTCCTCATGCCTCGAAATGAGCTCACATGAACATCTAGCACAATAAAAACGTAAATGCTTTGCCCAAAACAGAATGTGAACTGTGATGACGTAACAAACCCAGAAGTTTTATTATGTATTTTCTCAAAGTCGAGTGCTACACGCAATCTGCAAAAAAGAATTTAGCTACCCATTGACATTGAGCTTATACAAAATATACAACTATTCTTACGTTAGAAGATGAAACATTTTTAAATCTTTGAATTTTACTTTGAATGCGTCCTATCAGGAGCACTCTTTTTTATCTTGTTAAAAAAATGTCTACTCATCTCCGTAAAAGGTATTTTTCGAAAAATAGAAATATTCTGGCTCACATTCAATATTAAATTCGTGCCTAAAGTTACTGTTCCTTGGAAATATCGAAAACCTAGTTCTCGAAGCTCTGTACATTTTTACTGTACACAAATAGTGGAATTGATTAACAGAAGAAAAGATGCGCCCATACTTTGAAAATAACCAGAGGTGCATTCGCTGTGTTTCACGTTAACATTGTAAAGTCAAATACTTACAGTTCCCGCTGACCGGGCCGTGTGAAAAGCGACTCTATTTATAAACGGCAGCTCGATGAGGATATGCCATGGAAACTAAATTAGAAACCGACTGATGTTTAGTAATCGCGTTAAGAATATTTCTGCCAGTGCTCCTATAAATAAACAGTTTTTTTGTAAAGATAAGGGCTGAGTTTGTTTGACGCGTATTATCTTTCTCAATTGCGCTTTTGCTTGTTTTTCATTACATAAATAATTATCGTGCAGCTAATTTATAGCATTTAAAATTCAATATATCCGTGCAACATTACACCCCAAATAACAATGTAAAAAAATAACAATTCAAATGGTCACTGTAAAATAATTCACTGAAGTACGAAAATAAATTACATTCAAGTTTTGAATCAGTGACCTTTAAAAAAACTCCACAGTATCACCGAACTGTGTCAACGAAATATTTAATAATTTTACAAAATCAAAAATTTAATTTATTTTATTAATATATTTATTATCTTCAACCAAAGTTTCGTTTCATTACCAATAATCCAAAACCATTAAGCGATTATTGTCCAAATTAATATTAAATCTGTGTGCTTTGCTCGTTTGTACGCCATTATCGGTTCATTAAGTTCCATTATACGTAAATTAACTGTCACCGAAATCAGATCACCTTTGATTCAGTTAATACGATCAAAGAGAGTTTTAGTACCAAATTTAGTTATAGTTAGTTAGCTGTCTCTGTTAATTGGAGTGAATCGTTAACTAGATTGGATAGTTCATTTAGATACATTTCAATTATCTTGTAGCTTTTTAAATAGTTTCGTTTTCAATCTGGTATCGTTAAATGAACATATATTTTACAGTGCCTATTTGTTGTTAAAAAGCATTGGTTAAAACTCCATATTGGAGATAGTTAATCTAGATAGAATTATCTTCGGATATGATGTTATGTTCAGTATGGCAACTAGATATGATGTTTGGGCTATGATAATAATTTAAACCTTATGTCTTGTTATAAGCTGTAGTATTTACATTTGTCGATAATGATGTATTTACTTTTCATTGACCAAATAACAGGAAGCGGCTATGAGCTTTCCATCTGCATATATACCTACATTTAAATTGTACTTACGTTCTAATTTGCTATCTCATATAATAATATATTTGACAGGATCGATCATTGTGAATATATGTACATTCTAGAATAATTCGTAATAGCATCTTTGAAATATGTACTTGACTAAGAACTTTAATATGTTCTAAAAATACCATTTATGTGAAGAAATTATAAGTGATCTATTGTAATGGAATATCTCTTGCTCACAGATACATAAGCGAGGTTAAGCAAAAATGGAGCAGTTTGAATCGCTGCTGACTTGCTGCGTGTGTTTGGACCGGTACAGGAACCCTAAGTTGCTGCCATGCCAGCACAGCTTCTGTATGGAGCCCTGCATGGACGGCCTAGTCGACTACGTTAGACGACAGGTATGATGATACACTAGCTTCGACGAACAGAGTACTTACTTAAACAACAATAATTATGTTTCAAAAATAATTAAATTTTTATTCAATAGGTCAAATGTCCAGAATGCCGTGCAGAGCATCGAATTCCCTATCAGGGAGTTCAAGGGTTCCCCACAAATGTAACGCTCCAAAGATTTTTGGAGCTCCACGCTCAAATTGCTGGTGAACTTCCAGACCCTACTGCTGGGCAAATTATGGAAAGGTGCAATGTTTGCTCAGAAAAAGCGTACTGCGCTTTATGTGCACATTGTGACAAAAAAGTATGTGATGACTGCAAATCTGCTCACATGGAGGTATTACGTCGCGAAATTGCAAGAATAAATAATCAAGTCCGTCGTGGCATGAACAGACTACAAGATATTTTGGGTGTTGTCGAACGCAACACGACGAATCTCCAAACAAACTGCGCAGCAGTTGCGGGTGAAGTCGACGAAATTCACAAAAGGCTCGCCAAAGCTCTGAAAGATAGAACCGACTTCTTGCGCACTGAAGTAGATCGGTATCTAGCAACTGAGCTTAGAAATCTAACTCATCTCAAAGATAATTTAGAATTAGAATTAAGTAACATACAAAGTAATTGTGATCTCGCCGAAAAGCATATGAACGATGACACTGAATGGGAAGACACAGAACTTATGGACACGAAGGAAATTTTCCTAAAAACTGTGGAATTCTTAAGGAACTTCGATTACGAAGCTGGCGATTACAATCGTAGAGTGCGATTCATTATGACGCACGACCCCAACCAACTTGTAATGCATGTCGCTAGCTATGGAGAATTGAATATAACTCAACCCAACGCTTATTCTGGGGGTCTACAGCCAAGTCAAGGTCTAACTAGATCGAAGAGTGACCATCGCTTGGCGACGCAATTTAGACAGCAGGAAGAATCCAAGAATTACTACGAAAACGATGAACCGATCCTTGGCGGACGTAAGTTTGGAGAACGTAGACCGCCACCGCCTGAAAGACATACCCGAGACTACAATGTCACGGATGACTATAGCGGATATGAGTCTGAGCACCGACCCCGTAGGTTCCGCTCACGTTTTGTTAGAAGTCACCAACAAGACAACGATTCTGATACAGAACAAAGTATTCGTTCAGCTAAAACAGAAAAACAAGAGAAGGAAAAAGAGAAAGTTGTAGATACAGAAGATGCTACCAGAGGACCTCTAAGCGGCATTTTCAGGCTAAGCGATTGTCCACGAGTAATGCAACGAATTATGGATGCAGAAAGTGGAAAGAAGAAAGAGAAGAAAGAACCTCCGCCACCACCTAAGCCCGTAGTTCAACCGACACCGCAACCTCGCCGTCCTCCACCTGCTCAAAGGCAACAAAGTGAGGATGATGAAATAACACGCCTTAAAAGACAAAACAAAGGCGCAGCTTCATCACAAGAACCAGATCGTCCAGCCCCAAGACCTGTTGAAGAAGAAAGAACTTCGATAGCACGCAAACCACCTACACCAGCTCGGGAGGTGAGTTGGGAAGAAGAACGAGAGTGAATTAGAATCGCAGTACAACGTAGAATCTAGAAAAATCATCGATACTAACAAGAAAAACGCAAAAAAACTAACGGCATTCCATAAATGTACACTCCACGTTAACTCATTGACCTCTTCAAAAATACACATACACAACACAATTTATTATATCTACCATATTGGTGTCCAAATCGAATTTCAATATATTTCTCAGGCGTCAAGCGATGGTGAATCTGATGAATCAGTCGGATCTTTACAACGTACTCAACAACGTAAAGCTCCACCTCCAGTACAAAAACCCGCAGCGACCGGGAGAAGACCATCCGCGGATGCTCCTACACCACATAGACCGGCTGCAAGAGCACCTAGCACAGAATCAAGCGCATCTACAGAAAGTTCTGGCTCGGCGGTTAAGCATACAGGTGCAATATTAACCATCGCAGAATTAAAAGCAAAATATTGCAGTGGTGGGCCAAAACCAAATCCTCGATTATGTTCCACAGGAAACGAGAGAACTGCACCGGTTACAACCAACGGTACAGCTGGAGGTGCGCAACGGGTACAGAGCCGCTTTGTTGGCTCGCAGAGACCTACGCCCGCTCCGGCTCCCGCCGAGCCGGCGCACGATGAAGATTCAGATACGAGTTCCGAAGAGGAAACAGATTCGTCAGAGGAGAGTGAAGAGGAGCCTGCACCTCAAAGAAAGCCCGAGAGCCAGGCGATGGCTCGTAGTGACATCGGCCCTTTACTTGCGCGTAGTTCAAATGCTCGCAGTGATGCTCATGATAACAAATCCAAAGATCCTCCACCTTCACAAACTCGGTACCGATCAAGGCAACCATCTCAAACTGAAGAGGAGCCCGCACCACGATACGGTGCCGGTTCTTCTTACAACAATCGTTATGGCAGCAAGCCAAGAGAAGAAGAAACGACGTCATCCATAGATGATGATTCTAAATATCCAACGGCCAGATCGAGATATCTCGCCTTAAAAGAACGGCGAAACCGTCTCGCAAGAAGTAAAAGTAGTCACACCGGATTCGGTGCGGGAGACGACGATGATCAGGACGATCCTGTGTCTCCAACCACGGCATCGCCATCGGCGTATTTGGCGGCTCGGTACGGCTCCGGGACCGGAGGGTCGGAGTTGTCTCGTAGCAGGTCATCTCACGCGCTGAAGTCTAGAGAAAGCTCGCCAGAACGACCACCGACTGGCGAGAAAGATGGAGCAGCACTCAGCTCGTGGGCACGGTACTTGAAAAACAAGTACGGCTCCCGCGGTAAAGAACGAGACACGAGTGGCACGTCCTCGAGCGCGTCGCGTCGTCTGTCTCTCGGGCTGCCTTTGCGCTCGGCAAACGAGCTTGCCAGTTCTGATGACGATTCAAAAAACGCGGCAGGCTCCCCCATCTCCCCTACGGCGGCTACAGCAGCGGTAGCAGGTTAGAACGACGAGTGGCGTGTACATAGTTTGGTGCTTGGATGAGTGAGACCCATATCGTTTTGTTCATTGATATTAATTATTCATTGTTGACGGCAGGTTTCGCAGCAGCAGGTTCCTCCCCTAGGAGCCAGTATCTGCAGAAACGCCGATTACAGTTCAGCGTGGGGAGTCGGGGGAGCGAACCTGGTTGTTTCACATGGCCTCGTGGTATCGCTGTAGGTCCAGATAATACTATGGTCGTGGCCGATTCATCAAATCACAGAGTGCAGGTAAAATACTACCAAGAGAAGACTTTTAACACCACCAAAACCACAATACAGCTGAAATATCTTAAGTCACTAATATATTCCTTTATCACAATAAAACTAATGACTTTCACAAATAGATCTTCAAAAAAATAGTTTCCGGCAGATAGACGATAATTCTTTCTGTGTTTGCAATGAAAAAAATAATTGCAGTCATTGACTTTAACGGCAATCCAATCAAAAACTAATAAATTATTCGACAAGTTGAAAGGATTATCCTGCCCTCTTTCAATCTAATTCATTTGTCAATCTCAGATCCCCGGTCCGTAAGTTGGAAATCCGTCTCAATTGAATACGATTTATGAACAAGTCCATTATACAGATGATTATAGGTAAATGTTGCGAATATTTTTAGCGTTTTCCGTCTTGACCTTGAGCCAAAAACGTAGCGAACGAGCGAAATTTAGATTCGTACTGTCGTCATTATTTGGAGCAGAAGCGCATGAAATTTTTCTTATACTATAAACAAAGCATGTACTCCTTTTTTTTTTTTTCTTAGATTGGTGGACGAGCTCACAGCCCACCTGGTGTTAAGTGGTTACTGGAGCCCATAGACATCCACAACGTAAATGCGCCACCCACCTTGAGATATAAGTTCTAAGGTCTCAAGTAAGTTACTTTACTCCTCAAGTAAAGCGATGATAAAAATCTCTTTGATATTACAAATTCTAACATTGACAAGGTGTCTTCTAAGGCAGCGTCTTGGTGTGTGCCACCGAGTTATCTATTTTAACAGTACAGCTAAATTTTTCCTTCAAAGCTAAATATTTTTGTTATTCCTATGCTATTATACTTTGACTTCATGGATATTGGGATAGATATCCAGATTGTTTCCGCCCACAATGCTAATACAAATAATAATATATAAATAGCTATTGGGGGATTGGCTTTATTTTGACTAAAATAGACGTTTCGAGAAAGAATTACTTCGGGTTCAAAGACTTTTACTTTCAAATAATGACCATTTTAGATACATTGTATCGCAACTATTTTCGATAAAGAAGACACTTAAAATAACTAATGATACCAAAACCAAAAAAGCCTATCTGAAATATTCGTTTTATTGGTTTTTTTTTTCTATCGCCCTCAATGCGCGATGATAAAATTTTAACTATACTGACATGCGAGTTCAATGACCTGAGAGGAACATGAGCGATATCTAACGACCTTAACTTTAGTTCACAGGTCAAAAAAATAAAACGACAAGTATTCCTAATCACCTGAGTGAATAGTTATTGCTTTTCTCTTACGTTAAATGGGTTATTATATCCAGTATTTTGGAAGCGTCCTCCGTCCATCCGTTATTTTCTGTTTTCTAATACTCATGCGGATATTTTTTCTCCAGGTGTTCGACTCTAATGGAATATTCATCAAGGAGTTCGGTCAGTATGGAAGCGGCGAAGGCGAGTTTGACTGCTTAGCAGGAGTTGCTGTTAACCGCATCGGGCAGTACATCATAGCTGATAGATACAACCATCGCATACAGGTAAACTTAACCCACAGACACAGCCCACTGAGTTTCTCGCCGGATCTTCTCAGTGGGTCGCGTTTCCGATCCGGTGGTAGATAGAAGCACTGCTTTTGCTAGGGCCAGTGTTAGCCCCACTCCGGCTTGAGCCCCGTGAGCTCACCTACATTTTAGGGCGAAGCTGACATAGCCTCTCAAGCCTATCAGCATATGTAGGAGAAAAAAAAATTACAAAATGTGTGCAATTCACACGTGGTAGAAGTGAAACCTTCCAAAATTAAAATACAATTATCCTAAACGTCTTAAGTATATGTAAAATTTTGTCATTAGTAAATAATTGTAAGGTAGCGCCCTCTGTGAATTGATATTTTAATTTCACGTATAATCCTAAATTAAAATTCACTACAAGAGCTTTCATACACACGTTAGTATTAAAAAATCTCACAGATGGCGCTGTATTAAATAGTATGTATATTTCTGTCTCATTCTTTGCTGGCTTCATCCTACACATTTTTGTATTTGTGTCTCTTACCTGTCGTTTTTTCCGTTGCATCCGGTTTGAAATCACAACGATTCTAAAGAAGTTTTCACTTCAAAAAAAAAAAAAAAATATATATACAGAATTTTTAACCACCGCGAATCTTACCACCGTCCTGCTGTTACACGAGGAATATTTACCGTCCTACTGATACGAAGATACACGAGGAATATAATTATAGTGAACTTCAATATGAAAACTAGATTCATCTCTTCAGAGCTCACGACATTTTAGTTTATTTTTTGAATCCCATTTATGGAAACGGTGCTTATTAAAAAATAGCTAATGTAGTTTTCTGCTTTCTTTTAAAACAGCGAACTCATTTTCAATTTCCGGCTTTTGAGTATTAAAAAAAAAAAATGAGTTTGTATAAAATGAAAATATTTTGAACAGAGCTAGCAGATCTAGTACCGTTTTATATGAAGTTATTGTCTGTGATATTACATATTTACGATCGGCACTTTGGATTTTGTGATGCAAGAAAACACGTTAGTATTATAAATCGACGTATCCATTAGTGATAAGTCGTACGAATGTACTATCACCGCTCAGAATACTACTAATGTATCATACACTCTAGTTTGAACGATAGTGCTATTATTTTAATACTATTGTGACTGGGATTCTCTATGTGGTGGACACGATTCTGGTAATCACAGTCATAAGCAGACATCCATTAATTACAATTGAAATGACACACCAGAGTCTACTAATAGATAGGCACAATTAAAAACACCAACAGAGTAAGCAATTTTAATCCAATAACTTTCCTTCAAAATCTTTCACTACTCCTCTGAGATATAATTAAAACTTGTTTTGTCTGTCATAAACTGTAAAGGATTTGAAACATCACAAATAATATAATTACAATTAAAAAAAATAACGTTTTATAGCTCGCAGATACCGAAGAAAATTCCTTTGTGTTGTTAAAATGTTGTATTTAATTAATATACAGCTCTCTCCGTAAAACATTATTCGTTTGCGACCAACTCCTTCGCAGTTTGGTCACGGTAATTCCTGCCGCTGTAGGACACCACAAATATCTTTGTGTATACTAATATTATAAAGAGAAAAGATTTGTTTGTTTGTTTGTATTGAATAGGCTCCGAAATTACTGAACCGATTTGAAAAATTCTTTCACTGTTTAGAAGCCACACTATTCCCGATTGACATAGGCTATAATAATCTTTGAAAAAATCAGGGGTATCCTTATTAAAACTCCAACAATGTAACCCAAGGTGTAAAAAATTACCTAATAGAATAAAATAATACATTATTATTTACAAAAAGTGTCGCGACATCATATGTCTAACTGTTATAGTTATGCCGCAATAAGTGTTCTTTTATTTAAAAAAATTAAACAACTACAAATATCGTTGGAATTTTTGTTAAAGACCCGAGCGAAGCCGGAGCAGGCCGCTTGTCTTGTTATAAGTTGGTTAGTCTGACACAAACCGAAAGGACAACTTTTGTTCTGATGAGTCATCTCTTATTATTGTTAAATTTTAGCGTCTGCTAATGCACACCAACGGTTCGAGTCCACTGTCAAATTTCAAAGGAATTTTGAGAATTAAGCAACATTGAAGTGATTTAAAATTGAATCATTTTCTACAAGATACAAGGAAACTATTTTCAAAACCATAACATCGACAACTTCTTGAATAATAAAATTGTCTATGCGTAATAAATAACTCAAAACGATTGAAAAAGTAAAGTTGAAATACGTAAATAGGCAAAAATATAACTCACCGCCCTGCCTATTTCTGCCGTGAAGCAGTAATGCGTTTCGGTTTGAAAGGTGGGTTAGCCATTGTAACTATATTGAGACCTTAGAACTTATATCTCAATGTGGGTGGTGCATTTACGTTGTAGATGTCTATGGGCTCCAGTAACCACTTACACCAGGTGGGCTGTGAGCTCGTCCACACCTCTAAGCAAGAAAAAAAAAACTTATATAGCTTTCTCTTCTCATTTATTCATTTTTGTTTTATAGTTATTGGTGTTCGGTGTTATCAATATTATTATATGTATGTGTTGGTGAAGAAAGTTATTTAGTTATGAAGTTAATTATCTTCCAAACTTTTACAAGACAATTAACAAAACAAGATAGAAAATGTAATATACAAACTGAATTTAAGCTTTGAGATGTCAGTAATTACAGTCAAAATGCGACTGAACAAACATTAACATTAGGTAGATTATTCATAAGCTCTATAATACCTAATAAAGCAGAAAAATAGAGCAATTATAAAGTGAATAATTTTAGGATA
This sequence comes from Bombyx mori, assembly GCF_030269925.1. Lineage (NCBI taxonomy): Eukaryota > Metazoa > Arthropoda > Insecta > Lepidoptera > Bombycidae > Bombyx > Bombyx mori. The sequence continues at coordinate 2,675,430 of NC_085114.1, forward strand.
CCGTTTACTGATTTCGTTTTTTCTTTAACCAGGTTTTTGACCCTCAAGGTCGCTTCCTAAGAGCCTTCGGGAGCCAAGGTACCGGAGACGGCAAGTTCAACTACCCATGGGGCATCACCACTGACGCCCTCGGATTCATATACGTGTGTGACAAGGAAAACCATAGAGTGCAGGTACGTACAGAAAACAGCTTAGTTGCTCTAGTATGTATCTTTAAGTTTCCTACAGCATCTTTTACATATATAATTATATAAACAGTACGTATATAATATATATATATATATATTTTTTATTGGTTGTTTGGGTGGACGAGCTCACAGCCCACCTGGTGTTAAGTGGTTACTGAAGCCCATAGACATCCACAACGTAAATGCGCCACCCACCTTGAGATAAGTTCTAAGGTCTCAGTATAGTTACAACGGCTGCCCCACCCTTCAAACCGAAACGCATTACTGCTTCACGGCAGAAATAGGCGGGGTGGTGGTACCAACCCGTGCGGACTCACAAAGGGTCCTACCACTGGTGATCACAAAGGGTCCTACCACTAGTGATACTGGTAATAAGTACTAATACAAAAGTATAGAAAATGTACATTCACTTATATGGGTCTATTCGTGATAATGGAACCACTGACAGAGGATCATCGCAATATCTGTACCCCAAGTCAATTTTGAGGTCCGCGAACCTTTCAAAGGTTAATCGCTATTGCAGTGCAACGAAACTTTAATCTAAGCTTTTAAAAGTAACGAATGTCTAACTTTTTGAGTTTCTAATTTAAATCAATCATAAATATTAAAATTTAGGCACACGCATTAGCACAGATTACAATTACTTTAGCTACTAATAAAATAAAACCTAATGAAGTACTAAATTTATTATGTAAAATTTTACTCAAGACTAATAATAAAAATAAATGGTTATGTTACACTAATGGATAAAATTACACTATAGTCTAAATAATATTCAAAGATAAAAAAGTTGAAAGATACAAAACGTAATTATCGCGAAAGAAAACCAATCAGAAAAGCAATTTTCATTAGCACTTTAATAAGCCTCTACGGCAGATGCGCCGCGCAATTTTTCCAATAAATTAATTGCTAGAAAAAGAAATGAATTGTCAAAAAAAAAGAATCGCACTATGAAGGTTATTATTCTATCGAGAGAAACCGTGTTTTTTTTCTTTCTAAAAACCAATTCTGGCCTGTTGGAATATAGGGTAATTATTCAACAATTGAAGAATTTTTAATCTCTAAACCGACGACACGCAAGAACTTTCTGGTTATATGATAGAATTGTTATTATTAGTTGTAATGGACTATCTACTTACCTCCAAATAAATCAAAAGACTAAATGATTAACTAAAGACGAATAAAAATAATATTTTCCCAAATTAAGAGATTAGGATGTTCCCCAAAAAACCGACTACAATCCAGTCTGCTCTTTTCTCCAATTTTCCTTCTGGCTATTTGATTCTTTCCCGCGTTTGTGATAAAAAAATTACTTCATCAAAGGCTTTAATCTTATTTACTTTTATTCTCCTTAGGTGTTCCAATCCGACGGCACCTTCGTGGGTAAATTTGGTTCCTTCGGGGCCAAGCTTGGTCAACTAGAACATCCTCATTACATTGCGGTTTCCAGCACCAACCGAGTTCTGGTCTCAGACTCGAACAACCACAGGATCCAGGTCTTCGATGTAAACGGTAGAGTTCTGTCTTCGTTCGGCGAAGAAGGGTCCGAAGATGGCCAGTTTAAGTTCCCGAGGTTTGTGTAACTTTATTCTAATGCCGTTAATAAAAAAATAGTATATATACATTACTGGTGGCAGGACCTCTTGTGGCACCACCCTGCCTATTTCTGCCGTGAAGCAGTATGGGTTTCGGTTTGAGAGGTGGGTCAGCCGTTGTAACAATACTTGAGACCTTATAACTTATATCTCAAGGTGGGTGGCGCATTTACGTTGTGGATGTCTATGGGCTCCAGTAACTATCTAACACCAGGTGGGCTGTGAGCTCGTCCACCCATCTAAGCAATAAAAAATAAAAAAATAAAAATAGCATCATCATCATAATTAAATCGACAACTAGATATCCACTTCGGAAAATGAATTAGACATGCTATTCTAATTTCGCAACTAAACTGCTCGAAATTTTCAAAAATCACCTCAACATATCATGTATCCATTGCATTGGTAATCATGGCCCTGTAGAAAACGAGAAGATAGTTTATGAACTTTATTTACAACCATTGCCATATAATTTTCTTCTTTTTTCACACTTTCTTAAAGTAATTAAAACTATTTTATGGTTAGATGTTCCGTTTAGTAGTTTTGTGGAACGGAATCAATAAAAAAGTTAATGATAAATTTGACGGTAGTTAGAATAATATTCAAATGACGACGAACACCAGCTAGGTCGTCCTCGATCACGACCACGTATCTGAATCACGTACTCGAAACCCGAAATTAAACCCTAATATTGGCTTAAAATATTTATCTACCTACTCTACTATCATTGTATCAATCTACTCATAGTCCGGCGCTATCAAGTGGGCGTTAGCTATTCACAGAATGTAATGCGGTTTTTGTGAGCATATTTTTCACATTAAATAAATATCATCATGTGCAATACGGCAGCCTCATTGCTGAACTAAGCTATAAGAGCAGAATCTTGTAGATTCCTAATAACCTTCAAGACCATCATCATCATCAGCCTATAGCAGTCCACTGCTGGACATAGACCCTCCAATCGCATGCCACTGAGCACGATCCTCGATTTCTCTCATCCAGCTCTTGCCAGCCACCCTCCATAGATCGTCATTCCATCGAGTCTGAGGGCATCCTGCACTTCCTTTACCAATTCGCGGTCCCCAATCAAGAACAGGTTTACCCTAACGATTATCGGTTGGCCGATTAATATGGCCAGCCCATTGCCACTGATGAGATTATAAAAATCTAACATGTGATTGTTGATTTAAAAAGCCGCCCGCTTATAAAAAGTTACAGATACACGATCATGCATTCACTTCGGAAATAGGGTTGCGAAATCGGTCAAGGTGCGAGAGACCAGACAATAATAAATTCGTCCCCGAATGTTTCGGGGAACGCGCATTATTTTTACAACCAGAAAAATGTGTCATATCGTTAATGGGAGCTCTAAGTTGTTTTATTTCAGTTATCAATTCAGATAAAAATAATTTTTTGGAACACTTGAAGTTTTTTTTTATTGCTTAGGTGAGTGGACGAGCTCACAGTCCACCTGGTATTAAGTGGTTGCTGGAGCCCATAGACATCCATAATGTAAATGCTCCACCCACCTTGAGTATTAAGTTCCAAGGTCTCAAGTATAGTTACGACGGCTGCCCCACCCTTCAAACCGAAACGCATTACTGCTTCACGGCAGAAATGGGCAGGGTGATGGTAGGAGTTAATTTTAATTATGAATAAGATGAATTTAATAAATGAATTTTGCACGATTTCCTTCTGTAAAAATATGTAAATAAGTCAATTGAAATGTAAACAAAAGATTTGTTTTTGTTTGTGTTCAAAGCCGATAGCCACAAAAACCTCGTGCTCATAAGCATCGCAAATTCTTGAAACGTGAATATCAAGGAACAAGTCCTGACTTTAATCGCTCATAAAGCGAAATTACAAGCGCGGCCGACCGCACTTTATGTAGACCATTCAGGTCAGGAGACTGGCAGCTGCAATTTGTACTGTATCTATTTTTTCCTACCTATGCTGATAGCCTTGAGAGGCTATTTCAGCTTCACCCTAACGTGTTTAGGTGAGCTCACGGGGCTCAAACCGGAGTGTTGCTAACACTAGGGCAAGAGCAGTTCTTCGCAGAATCTACCACCGTATCAAAAACGCGACCCACTGAGAAGATCCGGCGAGAAACTCAGTGGGCTGTGTCTATGGATTAATTCACTCGTCGAGCCCTTCGTCGCAAGCGACGGGTTCGGCGAGGACGGTGACCGGTGCTGTATCTATAAGGAAGCTTCGAGAACTGTCGTAGAAACTACAACTTTTTTTTATTGCTTAGGTGGACGAGCTCACAGCCCACCTGGTGTTAAGTGGTTACTAGAACCCCTGGACATCTACAACACAAGTGTGCCACCCACCTTGAGATATAAGTTCCTAAAGTCTCAGTATAGTTACAACGGCTACACCACCCTTCAAACCAAAACGCATTACTGCTTCACGGCAGAAATAGGCGGGATGGTGGTACCTACCCGTGTGGACTCACAACAGGTACTACCACCAGTGTAGACCACCAACTAGATATACATATGCTTCGGAAAATACCAGAGAATCTAAATGCTAAGTCTTCTTGCTAATCTAAATGCTAAGCCTGAAGAAAACAAAATTTAGAACGATTAATACCCGTATTGGTGGAGTCCTCAGTCTATTTTATTTTATTTTCTCATTGCCCTTGTAAGCAGCCGAGCACACGGTCCACCTGATGGTGAGTGGTTACCGTCGCCCATGGATTTCAGCAATGCCATGGGCAGAGCCAAGCCGCTGCCTACCGTAAACCTAACTAACCTAACCGCTTAATTCTAGGCATATCTAGATTTTCTTATTGATATCTTTTTGTATTCTCCAGAGGTGTAGCAGTGGACGACCAAGGCTACATCGTAGTGGCTGATTCCGGTAACAACAGGATCCAGATCTTCCATCCGGATGGAACCTTCCTCAGGGCGTTTGGCTCTTGGGGCTCCGGAGACGGGGAATTTAAGGGATTAGAGGGAATCGCTGTCATGACCGGTGGAAATATCATCGTATGTGATCGGGAGAATCATAGGGTGCAAGTGTTTTAAGGTGAGAATCATTTTTTCGTATTCAATTTTAATAAACCTATATTTTAGTATTTTTCGGGTTGATGGGCGAACAGTTAGCACATAGCTAACACATAATTTCGTATTATGGCCTCTTTTGTCTATTGCAGTGATTGTCAAACTTTTTTATGTCGCGACAAAGTTGTTTAGGCTATGTGACAATAATTTTTAATGTAAAATTTGGGGACACATAAAAATGCCGTAGCACTGTGGTTGAGAAACACTGATCTATTAGTTTGCAGTACCGATTACTGTAACATAGTCGCAGTCTTAGTCGGAGTCAATGCATATGAGAAAACCAAAAGTTGTGTAAAAATAAAACAGGTCTCAGAGTATTCTCTATTAAGTTTTTTTAATCGTTCTAACAACTGTTTATTAGTACCAGTTAGCCAGTTAAGGGAAATTCGACCATAATTACAGACGCCTTAACATTAAATTAGTTTTATGTAATTCATTTTCTCTTCTGTTTTGTTATTGATTTTGTTTTTGTTGTGAGAATAAAAAAATTTTGCAATATTTATTTCATAATAAAATATTAACACTCCTCAATGACTTCTATACAAAAAAATTGGTTGACTAACAGAAGAGAAAATAGTATTAGGCTCTTTTCTATTTTTATAAATATTTCTTGATTTTCAGGAATGATAATTTTAATAGAAAGATGTTATTGTATTATTTTTAATTCGAAATCATAACAAATCATTTTCTTTCTGTTTCAGTTTCACGAAAACAACAATATTTCATTATTACGTAAACAATAAAATGAACAATACTTATAATATATAATAACAATACAATACTGTTTTTATCGGTGGGAACTTTGTAACATTAGCATTATTAACATTTTACAACGAGGCATTTGTAACATAAATTTAAATAGAAAAAAAAACGAATGGAGTTCATACATATTGTAAATTCACATTTTTTATATAAACCAAAGCTTGTGTCTAAATAATTTTCATTGTACACATGAATACGCATAGTCTGTTAACGAAATTCTTTCTTAAAAAGATTTCTTTTTGTTTTTTTTTAGTTTTTCTATTAATAACACTCAGTGTATTTTTAATGTTTTGTATATGAATAAATAAATCATACATTTACAACGACCTAGTCATTGATTAAATATTACTTTTTGTTTAATAAAATTATCAAATGATGCAATTGTTTTTATTCCGTCACCATTTTGTTAATCAAATATCTAAGGATTTCGTTTGGCTATTGATATACAAAGTAGTAATCTGGTATTTTGATAGTATTTCTATTGCCTCTGTAGGCAGACGAGTATAACGCCCACCTGATGGTAAGTGGTTAGTGTCGCCATGGACACCAAGTCGCCGCCTAACGCAGCTTTGCACTTATTTTTCTGTGGCAACACTTTTCGCGACGAAATATGTTTTTTTAACTACGATAAATATTAAATTTGTTCAATAAAAATAAACAAAATTAGCACCATTTTTTTCTTGCGCACTATCAAAGGACAAAAACGTATTTTAACTTCACAATAAAAGGTGGGTGAGAGAACGCAAAACGAATTTCATATTTCGATTAGACAACGTCTTAGAAGGAGGTATAAAAGCTGATGCAATTCACTCTGCGTATCTCAATCCAGCGCTCACAACGAATCACTAGATGATGACCGAGCTTTGTTCGTTTTTTTTTTTTTTTTGATGACGCCATCTTGTTGTGTCTTTAAAGCGGTCAGTTGCCCTCAATTATGAAAAATAGTATTATTATTCGCCAATAGATGTCGGGAAGAGTTGATTATTGAAAACACGAATAAAACAACATTTTCTGAAAATAAATCGTAGCTAGATCGATTTATCGCCCTCGAAATCCCCTGTATACTAAATTTTATGAAAATCGTTTGAGCCGTTTCCGAGATTCAGATTATATAATTAAAAAAACAAAATGTGTTGCCTCTCAAGCCTATCAGCATAGGTAGGAAAAAAAAATTACAAAATGTGTGCAATTCACACGTGGTAGAAGTGAAACCTTCCAAAATTAAAATACAATTATCCTAAACGTCTTAAGTATATGTAAAATTTTGTCATTAGTAAATAATTGTAAGGTAGCGCCCTCATGAATTGATATTTTAATTTCACGTATAATCCTAAATTAAAATTCACTACAAGAGCTTTCATACACACGTTAGTATTAAAAAATCTCTCAGATGGCGCTGTATTAAATAGTATGTATATTTCTGTCTCATTCTTTGCTGGCTTCATCCTACACATTTTTGTATTTGTGTCTCTTACCTGTCGTTTTTTCCGTTGCATCCGGTTTGAAATCACAACGATTCTAAAGAAGTTTTCACTTCAATATTAATATACAAGAATTGCTCGTTTATAAGGTATAAGATAAAGGTATGACCATTGATCGAATCCGCAGAATCTATTCACACCGACTTATCCTAACGGCCTAACGACATGAACAATACCCAACAAAATCCCACTTAAAGAAACGCAATTTCCTAAAAGGAAACGAACGAAAAAAATATACCTCGCAAACGGGTGAAGGCACTCCGTCATTGTCAGAAAACTGTTATCACTTAAAGACAGATGGAGTCTGTGTAATCGATTGATTCGATGATTTCCCAAAGGCGGACTTGCCCGCACCCCCCCTATCCCCCTATTGCCTGTATTGTGAATCTCCTGTTATAAATGCTGCGTATAACTCTACTTGTTCGAAATTGTCGCTTGGCTGTGTTCAGTTGCGTTTTTTACATTGACTCTATTCGTACCTTGTATTGGATATATAAAAAAAGATGTGTGGTGTCCTGGGACACTGGATAAGAACGAAGTTCCTTATTATAAAAATATTAATTTTAAATTCTATTCGAGTTATAAAGAAAATAATTATTCAGGTATACATATTTATTATGATTTTTTATTGATAAAAAAAACTACTTTACAAAGTTATCAACTTTATTTTATTCACAATGACTTATAAAAAATATATAATAATAATATACAAAGAAACAGCTATTTATATGAATAATAATAATAATAACCGTCATCACGTAGACTATACATTAGACACTGTATAGCCATCATACAAGACTATACATAAATAATAAAAATCTTACGTTACGGACGTTTTTTCCCGGTTAGGGTACCCCTCCGCATCGTCCCATAAGGAACGTTCCAAATTTTTTTTAAATTGTAGATATTAATTAATTAGATGCATTTTTTAATTGATAAAAAATTTCTCTACATCTCAATACTGAAAACTATAAATCCATGCTAGTATAAGAAATCTACAACCGTTTTAATTTAGTATTAAGCAGAGAGCACGCTAAATTTAAATGATGACGTCATTGTGCAAATACGCCGAACAAAATCAGTATTAATTAAAGCCATTTAAAGCAAATCCCCTTAAACAATGAACTTTTTGTTAGTCTAACTTAGTAATTATAATCACGACGAATATCGGTTTTAAGTATGACACCAGTGACCAAATAACTCAATGACTGAGCTCTTATTAAACCTGTTGACTTATACAAAACTTGCCTCTCAGATACATTGAGATAACACGCAGTCGTTACAGAGCCGCTTACGTTTTTTTTTTTTGTCAAATATGCTTGATTCAGCTTCGTCAATCAATGTTGGGATTATAGGAATTTGTGCCTTAAACTGTAAGATTAAGAGCTACGTTGGCTTTGTTTTTTAGAACATTCAAGCCGTATGGAAACACTTTTAGATTTGATCAGTAATGATAGATGCAAATGTTAATTTTTTCTAGTTTTTTTTAAGCTCATGGATTAAATGAGACCACGCACTAAGTAAGTAGACTTTTTATTGCTTATTTTTTTATTGCTTAGATAGGTGGACAGGCTCACGACCCACCTGATGTGAAGGGATTACCGGAGCCCATAGACATCTATAACGTAAATGCCGCCACCTACCTTGAGATATAGTTCTAAGGTCTCAGTTTTTACAGTATAAGGGCTACCCCACCCTTCAAATCGAAACACAATATTACGCTTCACGGCAGAAATAGGCAGGGATGTGGTACCTACCCGTGCGAACTCGCAAGACGTCCTACCACCAGTAAAAAGTGGGTGGACGAACTCACCAACCACTTGATGCTGAGTGATAACAGGAGCCCATTGACATCAACAACGTAAATGCCACTATCCATCCAATCCATCCACCACCATCTTAAAATTTGAGTTCTAAATTTCAGTTATAGTAAAAAGACTGTCCCTCCCTTGAAACCGGAACGCATGGCAGTTTCGCGGCAGAAATAGGTAGAGTACCTACCCGTGCGGACTCATAAGATGTCCTATTGTATCCTAATAATGTTATTCGTTAGCATTTGCTAAGTACGTAATTCATTAGAATAATTGGCATCTGCCGGTAAGTTTGCAACTTCGGTACCGTCGCATCGCTCGATACAAATCAGCCTTACTTTTACCTACCAATATGAAATTTTGAAGCAAATGATCTCAGTTTCTGCAGTAATATTTAAATCTATGGGTCTCCAGTAACCAGAGGTCAGTGAGCGTACCGACCATTTTCTAAAAGGCGAAAAAAATTTGAATTTCAATTAATAAATTAAATGAAAGCAATAATTAACGTTTTAGAACTAAACTGAAACAAGAAGAAGGACAATTTAATTTGGAACAGAATAACCCTTAAGGGCTCCGCTGAACTTTAGTTATAACTTGAGCTTTTCAACTTATCAAGTATCTTAATTAGTTGCTTCACGTGGAAAGTGAAATATTCCATTAAAAATAATTAACTGGATATTTTTGGTTCTTGTTCATCTATCTGATCTATAAACTAATTTCATCTGAACTAAAAATATAAATGTATTTAATATGTATTATTTATAATCAAATATAAAATGCAAAGTCCTATTTTCAGAACTTCTATGATTTTTTTTAAAGGAATGAAACACCACCCTTGTATCAGTCATAATCAGATATATGCATGTTTTTTTGACTGTCACCTTATTACAAAAAGGCAGATTACGCTAGCAAATCAATGGTTAGAATCTATTAGTGTATTGCGCAAACGAACGCTCTGAGATCGTGGTCAATGAATGATAAAATAATATGTTATTTTTTGTTCGTTATTACAAAGTTAAGTCGTACACTGTGTTCATTATTAATAAAAATCTTACGTTACGGACGTTTTTTCCCGGTTAGGATACCCCTCCGCATCGTCCCATAAGGAACTTCGTTCCAAAAAAATATATATAAAGATATTTAAGAAAAAATCAGAAACCAATAAATAACACAACGTCCTCGTTTATCACCGAGAACAATTAATAAGGACGTTTTGCGTCACGGATAATAACGTTGCTTTGCGCTTCGTCGCTCGCTGTCATTTATCTATCATAATAATAAAATCGCTGAAGCGGCAATTGTATAGGGAGAACGGTAAGCCACGGGAACGCGGGATCCCGCTGTGTTAATTGCCATTGTAGCTAAACGTTAAACCTTAAATATTATTTAACATCATAAATATTATTTAGCGTCAATTAATCAACAATTAACGGTGTGCCTTAGCATTTTTTTTATAAAGCTTTTGAACTTCTCGGGTGGCTTTCGTATCTTGCGTACTAAATAATTATAAAGTTAATAATGAATGGATACAATAAAGTTATAATAAATACATATAAAATACATATATTGAGCACTCCAGCCTATAAGTTAAGATAGTTTTGTTTTAATTTTATTCCGAAATTGTTGTTCTTGTATTTATTTAATTTTTGTTTTTATGTGAAGTGTTAAGTAAATGATTATTTTTTTCATTTTAACTCTAATTAAAAATCGAAAAACATAATCTAAACTTACATATTATATGAGCATTCAGAGTATCTTTCTAAGTTTTATAATTTTACAAAAAGGTATTTTAAATTTTAACTACATTAAGCGTAATGTACCTACAAGAATTAAATATATCTAAAATAATCTTATTGGCGATCTCACGAAACCTAAATGTAATATTTCACCATTGTTTGTTTCAAGTCGTCTGACTTTAGAATACTGGAGCAGTGCTAAGAGTAAATTCATATTTAAAAAATCTTAGTGTCGGTTTTCAGAATGTTTCAATTGATCATTGCGAAACTTTAAAAACGTTTATCATGACTTCTGAGAGAAGATTATGAATTTATTACTAGCTGAGCCCCGCGATGTTACCCGCGGTTATTGTCGTACCATGGATGAGGCCGCGGGACGAAGCTAGTCTAAAAAATGTAGCCTAAGTCACTCCTTATATCATCAGTTACCTATCAGTGAAAGTCTCCTCAAAATAGGTCCAGCCGTTCCAAAGATTAGCCGGAACAAACAGACAGACAGACAAAAATTGTAAAAAATGTTATTTTGGTGTTAGTACCGTATATAATATATATTAGATGCATATATTATATGCATATATTAAAAAGCGGTTATTTCAATATTATAAACAGATGCTCCAATTTTATGTATGTGTAGGTATAGATATATTGAAATACTTTATTTCGACATATACAAATTCAATTAAAACTATATTAAGATTAAAATAAAAAATAGAACCCTCGAAAATATCAAAAACCTCACTAAAATTTTAAGGACACCTATACTGTTTTAATTAGCATTAACATTTTGGCAAACTGAACAAGGCTTAACTGGTAAAATGTCTGTTCTATTTATATTAAATAGTACTGTCATGTCGGAGTCCAAATTGTCTAGCCGATACTTTTTAATGCTCTTACTTACTCTTACTCTTGCCTGAGCCGTTGCTCGCCCTGTCCTGATAAAACTGGAAAGGCCTCCGGGCCACCAGTAAACCTTCAATCCTAAATTTAAAAAAATACTTTTCAAAGGCCAATATTCAGGGAGGTAGGACCTCTTGTGAGTCCGCACGGGTAGGTATCACCAACCTGCCTATTTCTGCCGTGAAGCAGTAATACGTTTCGGTTTGAAAGGTGGAGCAGCCGTTGTAACTATACTTGAGACTTTAGAACTTATATCTCAAGGTGGGTGGCGCATTTACGTCATAGATGTCTATGGGCTCGAGTAACTACTTAACAGCAGGTGGGCTGTGAGCTCGTCCATCCATCTAAGCAATAAAAAAAAATTCTTGGCTAAGGGAGCTTATAGTCATTACAATATGAATTCTACCCCTCATCATGAGATATGAAGTCAATTGTATAGTCTTCAAGCATCGCCTTTAAGATCGCATGCACTGTTCAGACACGCATTCTGCAATAAGTTTACTATTACAGTAGAAAAACTCAAGTGTATTCTCTATTAAACATATATTTCGTGTAAATTCCATCTCTAGCTTTGTATTAAACTCCTTTATTGCTTCTCGAATGTTCTTCGGTAGTTTGCGAAACTCTGTTAGAACGAAAATGCGGACAATTAGGAACGGACTTGTAAAATGTATACACGAGCGCTTACATTCATTGTTACATTTTGTGCTCAAACTCGCCCCTAGGATCTTTCTATTTTCAGAGTTGAGAGTGAAATTGCAACTGCATTTTACAGCTAAATAAAATATTTATAACTAGCGACCCGCCCTCGCTTCGCTTCAGAAACATGAAATTTTATTATTGATAGTGGAGTCCCGCGATGTTACCCGCGGTTATTGTCGTACTGCGGGTGACGCCGTGGGGCGAAGCTAGTCTAAAAAAAGTAGCCTGAGTTACTCCTTATATCACCAGCTACCTATCAATGAAAGTATCGTCAAAATCGGTCCAACCATTCCAAAGATTTGCCGGAACAAACAGACAGGCAGGTAGACAGACAGACAAAAATTGTAAAAAAAATTATTTTGGTCTATGTACCGTATATATATTCATAGGCATGTAGTAAAAAACGGTTATTTCAATATTACAAACAGACACTCCAATTTTATTTATATGTATAGATATTTTTTTTATTCCTTAGATGGGTGGACGAGCTCACAGCCCACCTGGTGTTAAGTGGTTACTGGAGCCCATGGACATCTACAACGTAAATTCTCCACCCACCTTGAGATATAAGTTCTAAGATCTCGTATAGTTACAACGGCTGCCCCGCCCTTCAAACCGAAACGCATTACTGCTTCACGGCAGAAATAGGCACGGCGGTGGTACCTACCCGCGCGGACACACAAGAGGTCCTACCACCAGTAATTACGCAAATTAAAATATACAATTTATAATATAAAATTCTAAATCGGCTACCCCACCCTTCAAACCGGAACGAACGTCTGTTTCGAAATAAAATGCTGATACCCATGTCTGTTATTTCATCTAAAAAGCAATATTTATGCTCGTCGCTAAGACATTCTGCTTCTTCTTCTTCTCCATCGCTCCCTCATTGCTGAGGATCGTGACTCCGTTTCAGCTTGTCGACTGCCAGCCTCCATCGATTCCAGTCAGTTGCCTGGTGTAGTGCAGCGCTAAGTGATTCACTGGTTTGCTCGAAGATCTGGTCGGACCAACGTTTGGGGCTCCGGCCTCTAGGACGTTTTCCTTCTACTTTTCCAGTGACCATCAGACGTTCCAAGTTGTCTACACCTTTGCGGGTAACGTGGCCAGAGTAGCGCATTATGCATTGCAGACAGGTGGTAGACAGGCGTTGAGCGTTCTCCATTTTAAGCTGATGTAGGACCGAGATGTTCGTGCGGTGGGCTGTCTATGGAAACCTTAATAGGCGGCGCCAACACCACATTTCAAAAGCATCAGCTCTGTTTCAGTCAGCTGCTTTTATAGTCCATGTTTCTGCTCCATAGAGCGACGAAATGAAAATGAGGTTGTTAAGAGAGTGTTAACTATGAATGTGGAAGGATTTAGAGGAAGAGGTAGACCTAAGAAGAAACGGATGGATTGTGTGAAAGACGATATGGGTAGGAGGGCAGTGAGCGAAGAAATGGTATATGATAGAAGAGTATAGAAGGAGAAAACATGTTGCGCCGATCCCAGGTGACTGGGAGAAGGGCAGGATAATGATGATGATGATGATGTTTCTGCTCCATAGAGAGCGATTGGAAAGGCATAGCAGTTTTAGAATATCGATTTAGTCGGAACATCGGTAAGCAAAGGTGTTTGCAGAGGCACATTTGTTTCGAATTAACTGTGTAACCGTAATAAATTCATAAACGTTAGTAAATGTGAGCGTGTTGGTTCCGATGGGCCATTCCGCCGGGGTCGGCAGTAACGAGTGATGTATGATATCACTTAATTCGGGCTAAACAAGGGCTCAGAAACCAAAACGTTCGCGCTTAGCTCTTGAGAGTTACGGCGCTATAATTTTAGCGCGGTAAAATTGTGAATTTTGCGGCACTAGATATAATGACATGGTTATCGCGAAGCGCGTTACTAGCCTACTGAGTTTCTCGCCGGATTTTTTCAGTGCTTTACTGGTGGTAGGACGTCTTGTGAGTCCGCACGGGTAGGTAACACCACCCCGACTATTTCGAAGGAGTAATGCGTTTCGGTTTGAAGGGTGGGGCAGCCGTTGTAACTATAGAGACCTTAGAAATTATATCTCAAGGTGGGTGGCGGAATTTACGTTGTACATGTCTATGGGCTCCACTAACCACTTAACACCAGGTGGGCCGTAAACTCATTTAACCAATATAAGCAATAAAAAAATTGGGTCGCGATTCTGATCCGGTAGTAGATTCTGCGAAGCACTGCTCTAGTCAAGGCTAATGTAAGCAAATTGTATCAGGTTGAATCCGAGAGCTCACCTACCCGTCTGGGTGTAGTTGGAATAACCTCTTAGGTTACCAGGGATAGGGTAAAAAAAGAGTAGAATCTACAACCGGGACGGAAACGCGATCCATTTTACTGTCTATTTACTGTACTGTCTATTTTTGCCGCAAAGAACTCATACATTCTGCTTTGTGAGGTAGATCAGCCGTTATGAAACAAATTTGAAACTTGAACCTCATATCTCAATGTAGATAATGACACTTGATACTACTTGTGTCTGGTTTGCTCTTTGACATATAACCTTGCTTTGTATTATTACTGTTTAACGCCAGCCGAAATTATTTTAGGCCACACATTAGTCAATAAAGTTGAAATCAAATATTTAATCACAACAATTTATTCCCTATGAAAAAAAAGACTGCAAAAACTAAAAAGTATTTTTGCAAAAGCATTACAAGGACTATGCCTATAATTAAGAATACGTATACGATCTGCCAACGATACTCACCGACTTTGAATAACACAATTAATACGACCAAAACATTCATTTTACATCGGCAAATACGGCATAAGGATTCAATTAAAACAACAATCCCGAATAGACTCGTAAAACCAAACAGATAGAGTTGAATTTCCCGTGATCACTCATCGTCAAATTAACAAGATCCCCTAATAGTTTATAAATTAAATCGAATACCGCGGCGTGCCGACTGCGTCTTAGCGAACGTTATTTATACTCGAGAATTCGCTTTGTATCCTGTTTACTTAAGGAGAAGTTCGCATTCCGCGGAAATATTTTGTGGATACTGAATATGGTATGAAACAGATGACTAAGAAGATAGGGCGTTCGTATAACCGCAGGGAAGAATGTTCGACAGTCTTTACCACAAATGAGTCTTTGTTCCCGTGTCTGAAGTTTATTTAAAGACGTGCTTAAGATAAAATTAATTTCTTGTCGGTGGTGGTCGTCTTAAGAATATGTACCACCAATTCACTATGTATACAGTGGTAGAAATACTGGAGACACTGTGTTCATCCACAGTATGTTTCAAGATCTTTTTGCCACGTACCATCCGGATTTGATGATGCATGGGTTAGGTCGCACGTCGAACTCTTTGCCGAGTTCGACGAGTACGGTTACCGGAGTCCTTAAGCCTGCTCCTAGTGCTAGAGCTGAAGGTGTCTAATGCAAGAGTTATTGGATCTGATGGATCCGTAAAAACGTGTCTAGAGCGACGACGGTGACTGGCTTCTGCGTGATCAGGATTCGTGGAGTAGTCAGCGGCGGCAACGATAAGGTAATTATCATGACGGACATAGCCTCTCGAGGCTATCAGGAAAAAAAAGAGAGTCCATAGACATGGCAATCCGAATATCGTAACCTTGAAACCGGAATCTTAATTGTGTTATGTAACAGCCGTTCCACCCTTAGAAGCCGTCACTGCTTCGCAGCAGAAATACAGCACAACACAACACAACACATCACAACGCAACATAACACAACACAACACAAAAAACTTTATTGCTTATAGTTACAACAAAATAACGACAATGTATAGAAAAAGTAAATGAGAAAAATTTAACTTATAATTAAAGTACAATTGGCGGACTTATCGCAGCTACCGATCTCTTCCAGTCAACCTATCCAGATGATTTCCGAAATTGGATAGGTTAGCCTAGTATAAAAAACATAATAAAAATACTTATAGTATCATTCCAAAATATGTATATTATGTCGGGTTACGACTCAGACATCAGGAATGTAACCGAGGTATAAGCAGACAGGAATTTATTACTATTAAATAATCACCGATCGTAAGTAACCCAGTAATTTTAATCTATCTATACAATATATATAAAAATGAATTGCTGTTCGTTAGTTTCGCTAAACTCGAGAACGGCTGGACCGATTTGTTTAATTTTGGTCTTGAATTATTCATGGAAGTCCAGAAAAGGTTTAAAAAAAAAATGAAAATGCTCGGAATTATATAAAAACAAATAATTTTGTTTTTCCTTTGATGTGTCCCCCGTCAGACGGATTCCTTTTGTTTTTTTAAAGTTTATTTTATACAAAACCTTAATTCTTTTATTTATCGATTGAATAAATAATGTTACCGAGTCCTGGCAACCCCCGACCGAGAGCCAGCGCTAAAACTATAAAAACGATCCCTCGCTGCGCCTTTGCCTCTTTTTGTGCGTGGCGTTCGTGTGTGCGGTTCTTGTTGAAACATGTTTGGGACTTGTGTAATTTTAACAGTTTTCGTTAATAGTAAATTGAAATCATTTTGTTAGAAGTTTTGTTAATTCAGTGAAATATAATTAGGCCAGTTCTGTGTTATTTATTTCTTTTTGTTAACTACCTCACTTCTGGTCGATAATATCAGAAGTGGGATAAAACCACGTGCTTTTGGAAAAGTGACGGGACGTCGATGTAGAAAATACAGGCGCGATCATTCTCATCGACGCTGTCATGACCGCTCGAATTCTTGATTTAGGAGTTTGTTGCAATTATCATCGTCGCGATCGTGCTGTGTGTAGGAAGAGCAAGACACCTACGCCGCAGGATGTCTCCTGGCATAGTTCCGTGGAACCGTTGTTTAGAACATAATTATACTCGTGAGATCGTGAGATTAATGACCACTTTACCGGTACCGTCTAATCGCAATACGCTGTCGCACTCTTGTACCGAACGCCACGCGCAGTTATTTTTGCCACCAGCAGCAACGATTTCCGTCGAAGGGGGTGACGCATGTGCACCTGAGTACCCTGGAACAGCGTCATGCAAAACCAGCAGATGGACGGCGTGACGAACAGGATTATTGGAGCATTGCAGGTGCTATCTAAACTTTGACAATGGAGGCGCCTTCTGTCTGATTTGTTCACAGACGCAGGGCGTTGTCGCCGACGTGTGAGGTCAGTAGCGAGTCGGCGCCGTGCTCCAGCAGGAGAGCGCAGAGCCGTGCAGACTGCACGTGTTGCTCGCGTGCCGCTGGCTGCGCGCACTGCTCGCGTGCCGCTGGCTGCGCGCGCTCATCTACTTCTGGCGCGCATACTGCGCGCACTGCTCGCGTGCCGCTGGCTGCGCGCGCTCATCTACTTCTGGCGCGCATACTGCGCGCACTGCTCGCGTACCGTTGGCTTCGCGTGCTCATCTACTTCTGGCGCGCATACTGCGCGCACTGCTCGCGTGCCGCTGGCTGCGCGCGCTCATCTACTTCTGGCGCGCATACTGCGCGCACTGCTCGCGTACCGCTGGCTGCGCGCGCTCACCTAGTTCTGGCGCGCATACTGCGCGCACTGCTCGCGTACCGCTGGCTGCGCGCGCTCATCTACTTCTGGCGCGCATACTGCGCGCACTGCTCGCATGCCGCCGACTGCACGGTGCTGTACGACTGGCAGTGACGCAGAGGGCGATGTCGCTTAGTCTGCGGCCTGCTGCTGCGGACTACCCAACGGATTATCTATCAGGACGGTCGAGCGGGACGCCCGCCACACGTGGTGCAGCCTCGCATCGTGGGAGCAGACTGGAGCTGGGACGGCTGCCCTGCTTCCACATCATCCTTACGAGTGGACCCCGGTGACATGCAGCCTTTTCTTCGAAATTAATATGTGAAGGTCGAGGTGGGCACTTCGGTGATTTACTTCCCATTTTTGAGGTTGAGGTGGGCACGACGGTGCTTTACTTCCCGTTTATTTTTAGAGCAGTATGGTAGATGCGGATTCGGCCGGATCTTGCGTCCCTACTGTTTAGCTGTGTTGTGTCGGTAATGTTCAGTATCTGTATCGGTGAATATTGCCGACAACAGCGCGCTACTGTTTTAGACGTTCCCTGTACGGGCTAACTCAGTAAAGGAATCGTGCAGGTGTTTCAAATTGCGCAGTTTGGGACAGTTGTGCGATATCTATTCTTCTCACTTCAAATGTTTATCTTTGGCTCATCCTCGCTGCAGATGTAAGAGTGCACGCTTGCGTCTGTAGTAGGGATTCTAAATTTTAGAAAGTTTTAGAGCATTAAGGTCTGGGTGTCATTTTTTTTGTTACGTTACAGAGGGTGACCTTGTTGATGCAAGCTCTGACGTAGCTGGAAGAGATATGCTTCTGCTGAGAGATGAAGCGGTCGAGGACGCCTCGCCATCAGGAACGGCCGTGTTACCGAGTCCTGGCAACCCCCGACCGAGAGCCAGCGCTAAAACTATAAAAACGATCCCTCGCTGCGCCTTTGCCTCTTTTTGTGCGTGGCGTTCGTGTGTGCGGTTCTTGTTGAAACATGTTTGGGACTTGTGTAATTTTAACAGTTTTCGTTAATAGTAAATTGAAATCATTTTGTTAGAAGTTTTGTTAATTCAGTGAAATATAATTAGGCCAGTTCTGTGTTATTTATTTCTTTTTGTTAACTACCTCACTTCTGGTCGATAATAATAAATAATAATAAATGTTGCCTGAATAAATAAATATTTACTAACAGTCACGCCACGTTAACTGGTCCCGTGATAAGTTCGTAAAGAACTTGTGTTACAGGTACCAGATAACGGAAATAAATATAAGATTTTTATTATACACATACACATATTTAATATACATCCATAACCCTGGAAAAGACATTTATATTTATCATACAAATATCTTCCCTTGGCGGGATTCGAACCCGCGACCCCCTTGTGTAGTGACCATGTCACTTACCACTACACCAGACGGCCGTTAAAGCATTACGAAGTCTGCCGGGTCAGCTACTGAAATATAAAAATGGAGAGTGAACTAATTAAATGATAAAAACAGTTATATAGAGCAGTACTATCTGTCACGGACAGAGTTCCGTGCACCCACCGCAATAGGTACAGTACCAATGGTCAAAGACAACGTTCCACATCCAATACTGTACAGTATTAACTGTCGAAAGACAGTGGTTCGTACATCAAGATGCATCCGCTCAAATCCATGCAGAACACTCCGCGCAACGGCCGATAAAGAACTAATTCCCCACCGGACCATACCGCAATCGTGCTGCCATCTCTCAGGAATCGTGCTACGCTTCGTTTAGCTACCAAACTAATAACCGTCTCCGATTTCGTTTAGCTACCAAACTAAAGACAGTCTCCGAATTCGTTTACCTACCAAGCTAATGACCGTCTCCGACTTCGTTTAGCTACCAAACTAAAGACCGTCTCCGACTTCGTTTAGCTATAAAACTAATGACCGTCTCCGGCATAAATATAAAAAATGGAGTACATGCAGAATCGTGGAACCCAGTTTCAATCCTACACAAAAAAGTTTCAGGAACACCTTCTCCTTAAGAAGAGTTTTAGAGTAAATACGCACAAAGTATAAGTCTACAGTCATTAGTCAGGTGACAAACTGAAGAGTACGGGGCTGGTGACGGCTTCTCTCATTCAGTCCACTGTGTTACACTTTCAAACTAATTGCTTACGGAACTACTTAGCTTCAACAATTAAAATTTAATTGGATTGAAATGTATTCTGTCTTTAGTACTCTGTAGTGTTTGCGTATATAGTCTGGAATAGATCATTAGTGGAATTAAGAAGATATTGTTACGCGCTGGGGTTCGGGATAAATAAAACTTACACCGAATTACAAAGTAAAACTCTATTTAGCACTTAGAACACTTACAGAACGCTTTACAATTCGTAGTTCGCATCTTCCGCTTCGCTTCAGGCGATCCGTTCGCTGTTTCGCTTCGAGTAGATCCGATTACTAACTGCCTTCTTGTCATCTATGCAACGATTTTGTAGTCGATACGACACCTTTTTTTTTTTTTTTTTTTAATTCCTTTGTAGGCAGACGAGCATACGGCCCACCTGATGGTAAGTGGTCACCGTCGCTCATGGACGTCAGCAATGCCAGGGGCAGAGCTAAGCCGCTGCCTACCATTATAGCTCTACAATTATAGAGAACATTCTCGTTAAGGCCAGTCGTTTTGATTTGTGTTTCCGCTATTCGATAATAGATGGCGTTGCACTTCTCGGATGTTCTCGATTTACTGGTTCTTTTGATATTGACTCTTACCCGCATAACAATAGGTGGTAGGACCTCTTGCGAGTCCGCACGGGTAAGTTATCACCGCCCTGCTTATTTCCGCCGTGAAGCAGTAACGCGTTCCGGTTTGAAGGGTAGGGCAGCCGTTGTAACTATACTGAGACCTTAGAACTTATATCTCAAGGTGGGTGGCGCATTTACGTTGTAGATGTTTATGGGCTCCAGAAACCCCTTAAAACCGGGTGGGCTGTGAGCTCGTCCAGCCATCCACAAGTATAACTCTGATGAAAGGCAATAAATATCTGATGACCAGAATATATTTTCACTTTATCTGTTTATTATAACTAGTGAGCTTAGCAATTCAACAATGCAAAAGAATTAACACAAAACCTCCATTATCTTTATAGGAAAACAAACTTGTGTATGCTCACGGTAATTATTCTATTTCCTTCACGTAAATATGTGCCAAAGCGCACATACATATGTGTATTAGATTGCGTGTCCCAGTTTCGGACACTATCGAAAGAGTACTTGAAAGAACTGCTCTTGTAATTACTGCCATAGATTATGAGTTAATAGAGGGTATTCATAAAACAATAATTTATACGTATATTTATACTATAACTAGCGACCCGCCCTCGCTTTGCTTCGGAAATTGTAATTTATTATTGATTTCTCCACTATTTAATGGATATTATTATACATATAAACCTTCCTTTTCAATCACTCTTATCTACTAAAAAAAACCGCATCAAATTCCGTTGCGTAGTTTTAAATATTTAAGCATACATAGGGACAGAGAAAGCGACTTTGTTTTATACTATGTAGTGATTACTGATGGTAGAACGTCTTGTGAGTCCGCACGGGTAGGTACCATCACCCTGCCTATTTCTGCCATAAAGCAGTAATGCGTTCGGTTTGAAGAATGGAGCAGCCATTGTACTGTAAAAACTGAGATCTTAGGGCTCATGGCTCAAGGTGGGTGGCGGCATTTGCGTTGTTGATGTCTATGGGCTCCGGTAGCCACTTAAAACCAGGTGAGCCGTGAGCTAGTGAACCCAACGAAAGGACGAATACTTCGTTAAATTCCCCTCTTAAGTGTACACTGATGGAAATCTATTGTAGTTATACACCTTTACCAGTAGTAAAGCGTATTGTAAACCAAAATGAACTGGTACCAAAAACTTTTTCTGTTGCGAAACAGTCATATCTTTCGCTTTGAAGGCTGGGACAACAGCTATACTCTACAATTTAGACTTCAACATCAAATCTAGAGCAATATAAAACCAGCTAAGCTCTACCAGCACAGTAAAAACACAGCGCAAAGTTCTAAATTTTGTGAATTTTGATTTCTGTCCTCTATTTCTGCTCTCCCAAAACTTTACGACATCAGTTTTAAATCATCCCCTTGCTCACACTACTGCCCACTGTTCATTGACTATTTCTAAATATGAAATCATGTATCTAAAATATTTTTAATCACTCTGTATTTTACAAATGTGCAATACACGTTTTGAGTGTGTATTTCCACATATGCCGCACCTTTTTCTATCAATAATGTTTTATTAATTATTATTATTATTATTAATACTTTATTTCAGTTTTCTTTTTTTTTTAAAACCATAACATTTTGTTAGTAATAATTACTTATAATCTATGTTAGTAACTTAAAAAATCTAACACATAACTATCATTATATACATTTTATACCATTACATTTTTCTTTATTTTTTTTTCTCCTTCCAAGTGCCTACTGCAAAGGCTATTGATCAGCAGTCCCTCGATCTTGCTCGATATGATTCTCAAAAGACTATTAATGACATGACTATTTATAACACGTAGCATAGATAGGCAATAATGCATTCGGATTGAAAGATTCGTAACCTTTAGAAGTTAAAGCCTTATCTATCAGTCAAAGATAATTCCTGAGAAATAACTGAATAACGAGCATGATAAATGCCTCAAAAAATCCCAGAATTAATGCCGCATCTGCCCCTAAATACTTACTCTGCGACAAGAGTCATGCTCAATTAACAGTGTCTGAGAGGGCCTGAATAAATGGGCCACTCGTTACGATGAAATAAAAGCGCATTAATAACAAGTTACGGCCCCAAAAAATATGACAGGACGGAAACCATATTATGGTTTTTATTTAGAATCGAACGATCAAAGCGATCTAATGCTAAGCTTGAACAAGGCGAGTGGTATAGTCCTAATTGCAGTAGCTACTATTTAGATTAATTGAGTAGTTCATGACCTAGCGTTAAGAGATTATTGTCATAAAATCAAATCGATCATCCACCTTCATACCTAAGGTAGAATGTCATATCATCTTGAATGTTTATTACGGCTGCAAACAGATCATACGGCTCATGTGATGTTTTTTTTGTTTATTTGCATCGGCTGTTTAATGTTCTGTTTAAATTTACTTTCAAAAATTCCTTTATCGAACTGAAAGCGTTTTCAAAATCCATACATTATTAGATCATTTTTTAAATATACAAAATGAATGAATGAATGATTTATTTTATTTCAAACAACAACAAGTCCATATGTGTACATAGTATCATTGAAAAATTCTTAAAATTACCAAAACCAATCAAATAAAAAAGATACATTTATTAAGAATAATTATCAGTTGAATACATTTAAAATATTCCATTTAACTGATACTTACTTCGAACCAACCATTATTATTATTATTTTTATTTAGTCCGCAAGTGAACCATGGCACAATACCATGGTAATAACGGTCTGTTAATGCCTACTTGTGGTACTTTCGTGTTGTCATTTAATGTTTCCAGGACAACTATTGTCCTTACTATATTATGTAGGTAACGTACCCTTCAGTACTATTCACGCCGGTAATTACATACTAAGCTCGGTTCATTTATTTTTATCAGTTTTTCATTGATCTTTAAGAAAAGGCTCTTAATTCAATTCACATTTATTCATCTCGCCATTATCATTTACAAACTTTCTTCGTAAACAACTGTAATAAATAATAAATTTGAATTAAAAATAGTGTAAGAAAAAAAAATTTTATTGTACAAAAAGCATGGGGTGCATGGTATCAGTAGTTATAAAGATTTTATGAACAGGTATGAGTAGAAAGGTTATTTTGGTAATATCCTGAAAAGCACCCCACGCTTTTTTACAATAGAATCATTTTTTCTCACACTATTTTTAAATCAAATTTATTAAAATTTATTTTCTACATTTTAGTTGAATTTTCTATAAAAGGGTATTTTGTTAGTTTTTTTAAACTATTATTTATTTTTCATTTTTTAATTGAATTTCAATTTTTTCAATATATTTTTTTTCAAATATTTTTTTAAATATTGAATTGTCATCGGTCCTTAATAAGTATACCAAATTTCGAGTTAATCCGACGTTTTGAAGGGGGTCAAAATAATGTTCAAAGATTCCGTTACAAACATACATACGTCTGAAGCTAAGAAAAGCGTATTAAAAATAGCATACATTACATTAGATATAACTAAAACATCATCAATGAATGCCATCTATCAGTTCAAAATCTCAAGCCCGACTCTAATGAGAATGTTATCAACGCTGGTTCTCCTGAGATCCTTTTAAGATAAAACTCAATATTTTTTTCCTTCAGATCAAATCAACATCGGCGCTTCGTGTAGATCGTGATCCGCCTTGGAACTCATTCGTTTGAATCGTTGGATTAAAAGAAATCTTTTCACATAGACTGTCCGTCCGGTGGTAGGTATTTTTCGTTGCCAAATTGCTTACAGTCTGGTCGATATTGGATTAACATTACCTATGTTGGGGAAATAAAATAAATTAACTAAATTATTGCCTGCGTTGCAGACTTATCTCTATAAGTATATATATAAAAATGATTTACTGTTAGTTAGTCTCGCTAAAACTCGAGAACGCCTGGACCGATTTGGATAATTTTGATCTTGAATTATTCGTGGAAGTCCAGGGAAGGTTTAAATGGTGAGAAAATATAAAAAAGCTCGAAATTATATAAAAACAAACAATTTTGTTTTTCCTTTGATGTGTCCCCTTGATATGTCTTTTATTTGTCAATTGAGGCACTACGAAGTCTGCCGGGTCAGCTAGTTTGGAATAATTTTGCTCTCAAGCAACAAGTTTTAGTATTGCGATAATACACTGCGAACACTAACAGACCCTTACTCCACATCCTTACGAATCTATCTGATCCAATAATTAGACGCCTTTAGCTCTAACACTAGCAGCTGATTTAGGGACTCCGGTAACCGTACTTCTCGAACTCGAGGAATAGAATTCGGCGTGTAACCTAACTAGACCTAACGCCAGAAATAGGCGGCGTGGTGGTAATTACCCGTGCGGACTCACAAGATGTTCTACCACCAGTAGTAGATTTAAGTCTTCTACGAGTAATTACATAAAAACAATAAGTTAGATGCAAATTACTTTGTAATTAACCTCGTGCACTGCAAATAAACATCTAGACCTAATTACTTACTCGTTCACCGTACCACTTTCTGAATTTTTATAATTCGTAAAGAAAACCACAAAGTTCCTAAAAAGGTAAAATATTTTTGGCTTCAGTTAAATGAACTGAACCATTTCCTAGCCACAAATTCAAGGTAGGCATCGCTCAATCGCTTATTTTATCTACGATATTAACGTCTTATCTCAAAACCCCGCGGTCAGATCTCGTTTGATTATGCAAAGTTCTCACTTTCGACACAGAGCCAAAAAGCTTGTTGAGCTTTACGAATAATGCAAATCTAGTATCTGGTTAGTAAAAAGTTTTGCGTATTTATGAAAGTCAACTTTCTTGATATTCGGTAGGCCTCACGAAGCTATTCAAGCTAATTTTTTGTAGATACGTACGGATAATACGCAACTAAGATGTTCAGAATGAATTCTTAACCTTAATTATTGTGAGCGCGAATAGGAACTACGACCCTCTTTTGCCGCCAAGCAGGTTTGAAGAATGTCAGCAGTGAGGCAATATAATCGAAATCGGGTACTCTTGTGAGTTCGCATTAGGCAGGGTGGTGGGCCTATTTCTGCCATGAAGCAGTAATGCGTTTCGGCTTGAAGGGTGGGGCCTTAGAACTCATAGCTCAAGGTGGGTGGCGGCGACGTTCTAAATGTCTATGGGCTCCATTAACCAGTAACACCAGATGGGCTGTGAGCTTGTCCGCTTATCTCAGCAATAAGAAAAAAAAACTAATCATATATGCAGGTGGGTAGGTAGGTGCATTGCTGGTGTCCAAAACAATTATCACTCAAACGGCAAGATTAGTCTACCGTCATCAAAAGTTTTATTATGAGTTAATTCATGCCGCACCCCACTCAATCATCGACCTATATCGGTCTTCTTCAGATCAACGTTACATAAGCGGTTCCAAATGATTACCCGGTTTATCCGGCTCTTGGACAATATAATAACTGCTCACGTATCGATCCGACCGATTTGACTAATTTTGGTCTTGAATTATTTGTGGAAGTCCAGAGAAGGTTTCAAAAGGAAAATAAATATAAGAATGTTTGTAATTAAGTAAAAATAACAATTTTGTTTTTCCTTTGATGTGTCCCCCGTCGGACGGATTCCTTTTGTTTGTTTTAAGTTTATTTTATACAAAAGTTTAGGTCTTTTATTTATCGATTGAGGCACTACGAGGTCTGCCGGGTCAGCTAGTTATTGATAGATTTATACGCAGATAAATATTATTGACCACCAGCAACGCCTTTTTAACTTGATTGTTGTGATACCGAATAATGTGTCATATATTCAGTTTTTTTGTCCCCATTTCGGAACATTGTAACACACAGCTGGCTTCACAAATATAAAATTGTCAAAACTAACTTCGAATCATGTCAGATTTAAATTGTTTAGTAGCGTTTATGACCCGATGCGATAACGTGAGCGGTGGGTCACCACAGACATTTAGCGGGAAACAATCAAAACTTTTTGCTTCACTGTAAAGGCATTCAAATTAAAAAGAAATCGAATATAACATATTAAAAAAACCGCAATAGTCGTTTTTAAAAATTTAATAAATCAAACACATTCAATTCGAAAAAAAGAAATACCAATATTTTTTAAAATAATAAAAACCGTCACTGGCTCAGTCAATTAAGCGATTTAAAGTGGAACAATAATGACGAGAAAAAAAAAGCATTCGCTCTCTCTCTAAGAAAATTTGGAAAACGTAATTACGAGAAAATCTCAGGACACAAGAAAAACAAGAGAGAGATGCGTCTCGAGAATCGGGAATCGTATTAATTCGTTTTTCTTAGAGTCGGATTTAGAGATGGGGACAATTTGTAGATTACAAGTAATTGTGGTATTAAACATTGTGATATCATTAAGAGATTATCTGTCGAGACGGAGCTTACATCATGGTTTTTTTACTGGTGGTAGGACCTCTAGTGAGTCCGTGCGGGTGGGTACCACCACCCCGCCTATTTCTGCCGTGAAGCAGTAATGCGTTTCGGTTTGAAGGGTGGGGCAGCCGTTGTAACTATACTTGAGACCTTAGAACTTATATCTCAAGGTGGGTGGCGCATTTTACGTTGTGGATGTCTATGGGCTCCAGTAACCACTTAACACCAGGTGGGCTGAGAGCTCGTCCACCCACATAAGCAATAAAAAAAAATTGTGTCTATACTTTCGGAAAGCCAGTGTGGAATGAAAGCTTCTCTGCCAATCGACAAAAATGAAAAAGCTTCATTCGTAGACTACCTTAAATACTCGAACGAAAACCTCATAAAATGCCTCAAGTTTGAGCCCCG
Organism: Bombyx mori; assembly: GCF_030269925.1. Lineage (NCBI taxonomy): Eukaryota > Metazoa > Arthropoda > Insecta > Lepidoptera > Bombycidae > Bombyx > Bombyx mori. Next base: position 2,702,664 of record NC_085114.1, read on the forward strand.
TGAGCTCACCTACATGTTAGGGTGAAGCTGAAATAGCCTCTCAAGCTAGGGAAAAAACATATATATAATAATCATAGAATGCATTAGTATTGTTTTTGTCACCTTTTTTTTAACTGTATCACTAAACGGCTGCATTATACTCGCAAACCGAAATGGGTGACTGATTCGCTACAAAAATAAACAGCACTAAGCCACCTTTTTAATACGCTTTTATTAGCTTCAGACGTATGTATGTTAGTATATAACGGAATCTTTAAACATGGTTTTGACCCCCTTCAAAACGTCGGATAAACTTGAAATTTGGTATACTCATTAAGTACTGACGACAATTCAATACTAAAACAAATATATGAAAAAATTGAAATTCAACTAAAAAATGAAAAATATATAATAGTTTAAAAAAAACTAACAAAATACGCTTTTACGATCGTATACGATCTACCTTTACTAAGTTCAAAAATTGCATATCTGATGTCGCGCAGCCTAAGGTTATATTAATTTAAAAGTTTATATCAAATCTTCAAATCTATTTTCAAATTCAAACTAGTTAATTTTTTGAACAATGCCAATTCGATTCATAAAAATGTGATCGTTAAATTAAAAATAAAGAAAGTTTTAACAGAACAATTTTGAAAACGCGTTATTCTTCACAACTTTATCAATAACGGGATATTAATTGATTTTTTTTACTGTTTTTATTTTAAAACTGTATTAGTTAGGTAAGTCATGAATTTATCAAACAGTTTATCCCAAAAGTACTATTTGTGGATACTAAATTATGAAAGCTCGAAGAATCTGGCGACCGAACTTTTGGACAGAGCTTACTATCTCTCTCAGTTTAATCATCAGCAATATCAGAAACTTAGGTATATATAACCATGAAGATGTATTATTTTTAAACATAGTTTGCTGGTAGACATGCTAACACTGCGGAAATGTTGAGGAAGATAGCTCATTATAAAACGGACGTATAAAAATTATCTGTGAATATACAATATGGAGGGAAAAGCGCAGGTGTTCCAGCTGGCAGAGATGATTTCTGTTCCCGTGACAGTTAATGAAGCAGTAGAAAAATATGATGGAACTGTCTCGAATTCTCTTTGAGATTTCCCTTTTAAGTCATTAACTGCTTGTCACAAAAGCCCGAATCGGTCATCGAAGAAAACGCGTCAAATCAGTAATCAATAGCGAGCTTACATTTAAATTTAAAAGCAAAGGTCATAATGTTAAAGTATATTTTATCTTGAACACCTCCACCTACACTTATCAACCCGTCATTAGCCGCTAAACAGCTCGACGAAAAGGTGCGCATCTCACGACCGAGGGGCGGCCGCCTTTAGGAATCGACGCGTCGATAGCGCTCACAACAATAGCAGTAATGACGATAGACACCTTGTACTGGTCGCAAAAAAGTACTAAAAGTTTTTATTAACACAAATTTCTCAGAATTTGTAATCATCAGAACTGAAGGTAAAATATTTGTTGCATATCTTGAAGGAATCTGTCAATCGCATTAAAATAGATAGGTAGGTACGTACCTATATTAAACGTGGCTTTTTAATATAATATTACTAGCTGTACCCGTTCGCTTCGCGGGATATTTAAAATTAACATTTTTATTTCTCACCCGCACAAAAAGTCTCATCATTAACGCCCCCACAACTGGTGTAGGGAGTCCAACACTTATATAAATATTAGCCTATCCATTAAGTACGTGTATTTTCTACAGTATACCAAGTTTCAAGTCAATCGGATGTATGGCTCAGTACGTAAAAACCACTGTAGATTTATAGATTAGTATAGATATAATAATATTAACAATATTTTTCCGCTGCACACCTTACGACGCGAAGTCAAATTTTTAATAATTACTTCGAAATTACAGCCATTTTTTAACCATTGAGAGTATGATTTCTTTAAAGCAGAAACCATTTACTTACACTGATATTAAGTCTGTCGCAATATGCATCAGGGGATACGAGTATGCGACCCCAGCCACATCTAGCTGCTGTGGCTATATCTCCTTAACTCATTTGTTTTCCAAATTATACCTCGCCCGCTCCTAGTTACCCCGTAATTTTACATCGATTGAGCGTATACAAGAGTGGATACTAAAATCTTACTGTTTACGCATCAACTCCTCCTTCGCAAAGTCGGGAAAGACGCAGGCAGCGCGGCGAGGGAGGGGACGGCAAACCGGCGGACCGGCGAGCTCCGCAGCGTGCACACAACCACCTTCACTTCTGAACGGGACTCAACAACTACAAGACGCGCAATATTATGTACAATTAGTTCATATTAAACCAAATAGAATTTAACAATATTTTATAATTTAACGGCAGACTTCACAAACCACTTAAGAAAACAAATCACAAAGGAAATACAGTCTGAAAATTCACAATCAAGAACATGGTCCTTCGACGCCGATGATACTCAAGAATACCAGCATCAATACGGTCAGGCCAGTATTTCCTTTTATCCAAACCCAATCCTGTGCTCGTCGGTGCTAATACCGTAATTTTAAATCAATTCCAGTAAATTTTCGAATACGTGAACACGGTGTGCAATCTACCTGCAAACGTGAACAATTCGTGCAGCTCGTCGTACCGGTGAAATAATCGTGAGTTTTTACCTTTGTTTCCCATAAACCACTAAAATGACCAAAAGGAAGCAACATTCGATGGAAGATGATGAGGAAATAGTGAAAGATTTAGTTAAGAGGCGAGGTGTTTTAAAGGGCAAGCTCACTTTTTTTTCGAAATTTGTCGAGGCGCTTAATATTTCCACAGTAACTGATTTGCAAAAATCGGAATTGCAAGTTCGTGTACAAAAAATCGAACAGCTTTTCGAACAATTTTCTGAAATTCAAGATGATATTGATATGAAGGTATCTGATCTTCAATTAGAGAATGAGTTACTTGTCAGAGAATCTTTTGAAAATCAATATTATTCTATTGTGGCCAAAGCTAAATGTATCTTAAATAATAAAAGTGAGAAATCGAGCTCCACAAAGAGATCATGCATAAAACTACCCACCATTTCTTTACCCTCCTTTGATGGAAATTATGATAATTGGCTTGAATTTAGAGACACGTTTAGTTCTTTAATCCATAATTCACCTGATATGGATAACATTCAAAAATTTCATTACCTACGTTCAAGTCTCACCGGTAACGCACTGCAGGTTATAAAATTATTAGAATTTTCTGCCGAAAACTATGTGATTGCGTGGGATCTATTGCAAAATAGATATAATAATAATCGTTTACTCGTGCATAATCATGTCAAGGCACTGTTTTCTATGCAGGTTATAAACAAAGAATCATCTGCGCTTATACGCAAACTTATTGACAGTGTTTTGAGAAATATTCGTGCGCTTAAAACCTTAGGTGAACCTACTGACATGTGGGATACTTTAATAGTTTACATAATGGTTTCTAAATTAGACGCGTCGACAGAACGCGAATGGGAACTTCATAAAAGCGACATTCAAAAGTCAGAGTCAAATTCTAAGTTAACATTATCGCATTTAATCAAATTTTTAAGAGACAAAGCCGATGTGTTGGAGACAATAAAGGTATCTCACACTAAACCTGCGCCTGACACTAACACTAAAATACAATCATCAAACTCACACAGTTACTCTTATTTATCCACACAAAACAACGAAAATAGGCAGTCAAATTCGAATAAGCGATCGCGTCCTTGTAGCATGTGCAACGCAAATCATGGGCTTTATTCATGTAATGCATTTTTAAAATTATCTACACAAGATAAAATAAAGTTTTTAAGTAGCAAAAAGCTTTGTCAAAATTGTTTACGCGCAAATCATTCAGTCAAAGACTGCTGGTTAGGTCCCTGTAAGAAGTGTAATAATAAACACAATAGTCTAATTCACCGTGATGGCAATAGTGACGACGCCAGCGCAACCGTATCATCATCGCCGGCGCCGCAGCTTGCGTCGAGCCCACACACTGGCGGCACAGCTTCACTACACTCGCACACACATCACGGTGACATTACCACATCAGCACATCCAACACTACCTACTGTGTTGTTGTCAATGGCATTAGTCGAAATCGCAGACAACAACAACAAATATCACACAATTCGTGCACTTCTCGATAACGGAAGTCAGCATTGCTTTATCTCGCAGTCATTATGTAATCAATTAAACATTCCAATGATACAGTCCTCCATTAAAATCACAGGTGTGGGTAACTCCGTAACCCAGGCCACCCAATCATGCGATATTCAGATGCGAGCTAAAACTAATAACTATAACACGCGCTTAACTTGTATAGTTTTACCTCGTATCACTGCTCAGATGCCATCATTAACACATACACACATCAACAACATTCAAATTCCACACAACATCATGTTAGCTGATCCAGATTTTCATTCACCCTCTGATATAGACTTATTAATCGGCGCAGATAAGTTTTGGGAACTTTTAAACGACGGATTAATTCGCTTAAAACATGGTCCGTGTTTACAAAACACTAAACTCGGATGGATTATTTCCGGCTCATTTTATAATAAGAACTACTCAAATTCAACGAATAAAGTTCATTGCAACCATTCACAAACAATAGACACACAATTAAAAAACTTTTGGGAGCTGGAAGAAATTCATCCAATTCATAACAAATATACAAAAGATGAACGCGCATGCGAAACTTTATTCGAAACCACAACAAAACGCGACGATTCGGGTCGTTTTTCCGTGCGCATTCCTTTACAAGAATCAGCTGATGCGCTCGGTGATACATTCATTATCGCTGAGAACCGATTCCATGCACTCGAGCGCAAGCTAGAACGTAGCGCGGCTAGCTATAAACAAATGTATATCGATTTCGTGAATGACTACATAAGCAGACTTACTTTAATTATATTACTTTATATTACTTTAATACACAACGCCACATTATTTTCTACCACACCACGGTGTTACGAGAATACAGTACGACTACTAAGCTTCGAGGTGTATTTGATGCGAATGTCAAATCAAGCTCAGGTAAGTCGCTTAACAATATACAACCCGATCAACAAGACTATACGCTAAAATATTTTCAATCCTTCAGATTGACGTTTTCTAAATTTATTTTTGGACTTATTCGACCATTGTTATGGGTTGGCTTCGTATGTCACCTAGATCATTAAAAACACATACAACCAGAATCATTGACCAGTATGATCTACCAGAATTAAAATCTGACGCGACGGCAATGGTCTGTCAGTCATTTCAAACGCACAGTCATTTATTGAATTTGAACGTTTTTCATCATATAATCGATTACGGCGTGCTATTGCGTATATGTTAAGATTTGTTCATAACATTTGTACAAAATCAAAATCACAGCGGAAGTCCGGCGCGCTTTTGACGGATGAATTAGACAATGCGAGTAAGGTTTTAGCACGAGTGGTTCAACAACAATCGTTCCCGGTCATGTATAATGCACTAGTAAACAACTTACCTCTGAAACCTACGCGTAATATATCAGGCTTAAACATATTTTTGGACAGTGATAAAATCATAAGGTTGGAGGCAGATTAAGCAATGCAGAGACTTGAAATAGAACCATCGGGGTCAGGTTTTCCATTTTTTAGATGTGGAGTAGATTACGCGGGGCCAATGTTTATACTCAACCTCAAAGGAAGAGGTGCTAAATTAGAAAAATGTTACATTATTTTAATCGTTTGTTTTCTCACTCGCTCGGTATATTTATTTGGATTTGGTCACATCATTAACGACTCAAGCATACATTCTTGCATTTAAAGGGTTCATTACTAGACGTGGGAAACCATTTCAAATTTTCTCAGACAACGCTAAAACTTTTTTTAGAATTTTCACAATTCTTGACAAATTTCCGAAGAAATTGTCTCGCTAGCAGCCAACGACAACATTAATTTGTCTTTTATACCGCCTTATTCGCCTCATTTTGGTGGTTTGTGGGAGGCGGGAGTGAAGTCTTGTAAGCATCACCTACGACGAGTTGTAGGTAATTCACAATTTTATATTCTAATAATTTTAACTTACGAGGAATTCAGCACGGTATTAGCACAGATAGAAGCCGTCCTGAATTCCCGTCCTATACACCCAATGTCCGCAGATCCAAATGATCTTCGTCCACTCAGCCCTGGTCATTTCCTCATCGGCCGACCGTTGACCGCACCAGCCTGCAGCGACCTCACGGCCACGGCATCACACCGACTGACGCGCTACGATCGAGTGGAACAAATCCGACAACAATTTTGGCAGAGGTGGTCTAAGGAGTACATATCCGAATTGCAGACGAGAACTAAATGGAAAACGGACAAGGAAGACATCGTACCGAACACCCTGGTTCTAATCAAAGAAGACAACCTGCCGCCACTCAAATGACGTCTTGGACGAGTGCAGCAAACATTTCCTGGCAAGGACGGCATATCCCGAGTAGCTAACCTCAAAACGGCGACTGGGATTCTACAGCGGGCATATTTAAAAATCTGCCCACTCTTACATAATGCAGAGGACTACAACGAGAGTCTCACAACACACATATCGTAATCAGCATCCTGTATTTACTTCATTGGAAGCTGGAGCTTCCAAGGCGGGGGCCATATGTTTACGCATCAACTCCTCCTTCGCAAAGTCGGGAAAGACGCAGGCAGCGCGGCGAGGGAGGGGACGGCAAACCGGCGGACCGGCGAGCTCCGCAGCGTGCACACAACCACCTTCACTTCTGAACGGGACTCAACAACTACAAGACGCGCAATATTATGTACAATTAGTTCATATTAAACCAAATAGAATTTAACAATATTTTATAATTTAACGGCAGACTTCACAAACCACTTAAGAAAACAAATCACAAAGGAAATACAGTCTGAAATTCAAAATCAAGAACACTTACTTTTTTACGAAGCTTTTTTCTAGGGATCCGACTTTAGATCTCAAGCTTATGGATTTCGCGACTTGGTGATATCTAAATACTCCACTTACGACTACAGGTTGATTGTCATTCTGTTATCCAATGCCTAAAGGGTCAAATCGGATGTCGGTACTTGCCTATGTAAACACATCACGGCTTAACATTAATACCGACGGTAATAATCATAAATAGCTCGTGTCGACTATAAATGTGGCACAATACAACATTCATTCATGTTTTATTTTAATAGCTTTAGCTAATAAAACACACCCAGGCGCACAATTCTAAAAGCTTTTGGAGCCAACTTTTGCCAACGTAAAAATGCTGAAAGTTAAACATTCGTAGAACGCGAAACATTTTTAAGCGCTCCTCCGGCTAGGATGAAACATTTCACGAAAAAATCTCGCCAGAACCTAAACAGATTACAAAACGTATTCAGGAAAACCTGATATCATCGACTTGGGGACGATTCGGTTAAATTAAGCACATCCACGTTCACTAACAAGTGTGACAGATACAAGGAAAGTTCTCGGTTGATACTGCGCCCTTGGGAGCGAACTTAATAACGGGAAAAGGACGAACTGGACTGGACTTTTTGAGCTGCGAAAAGCTTTTTGTGCAAAGTGATTTTTCATTATGATTGCATCATTGGTATAATTGGTGACCACAGGATCCGGGTATGATTTTCCATCGGTAATAATATCTTTATCAATATATTTAATCAGTAGAATTCGGGTGTCCTTACATGGAAGAAAAGTAACAAAATTACCGATTTGGCTAATTTTGGTTATGAATTATTTGTGGAAGTCCAGAGAAGGTTTAAAAGGTAGATAAATATGAAAATGCTCGGAATTAAATAAAAATAACAATTTTGTTTTTCCTTTGATGTGTCCCCCGTCGGACGGATACCTTTTGTTTGTTTTAAGTTTATTTTATTCAAAAGTTTAGGTCTTTTCTTTATCGATTGAGGCACTACGAAGTCTGCCGGGTCAGCTAGTCATAGATAAAAAGACTATGCGTAATACGTAATCATAGTCGTGCCTTCGACTTTCGGAATGAATCCCGAAACTCTTAAGAGTAACTAGAGCCTGTTTTCGCATTTCCAAAGTACAAAAAAAATTTACCAAAATCTATTCAGTGCCTCTGGTTTTTAACCGACTTCATAAAAAGAAGGCCGTTATACATATTATCAGGTCTTATCGTTACAGTAATTAATCCACACGCTAATCAGGTCGCTCGATATTTTTATAGCTATTCACATCATCCTTACCTTTCTCCACTATCTGAGCGTCACTAGATTTCATAGTTACAAAATAAAGTATTCAGAGAGAATGAGATAGTGACAAATTTAATATTCAATGAATAAAGTTTTTAATGTGCTCGTAATTCAGATCCCAGCTTCCGAATTCCAAGGCTGGGTAATTACTGCTATTCCATTCAGTAGCCCTAATCCTACCTAGATGAACCATGCCAATTTACAAAAACAAGTGAAGTGAATATAAAAATTTAAGGGTCTATAACTGGCCGAATATCCTGCATATTTGTTTCGGGTGATGGAAGTTTCTTAGGTTCAGATGCGAAATTCTGTTCAATTTTCTTGTACAATAGATGTCTCAATCTTTGAAATGGAACACAAGATTTATTGGCCCAAAAAATAGGCAATATGGTGGTGGTATCTAGGGGCTCTCAATACGCCCAGCTGTTAACACTATTTGAAATTATAGCAATATTCTTGCATGTCGTTTGTTAGATGAACATGATTTAAGGTGATCTAATTATCTGAAGACCATAAACTATAGTTACTTATAACTAATACCTGCGTAAACTCTGTCTCTAACTGCATTATTATGATAATTGGATCGGTTATATATTTTCTCTTTTAGGTCCGTATTTTCGAAACCCCGAATTCATTTCTCAAATAAATGTCGATAATGTTTTGCAGTCTGTACCTCATCAAGGAAGCAGAGATATCAGAGGGCCAGACGCGAGCCACTCGGCTTTTAGCGCAATAGCTCGTGTGACTAGCTTCATTTTATATTAGTTAGTGTGCAGTATGAAGATCTTGACATCGAGATTCCAAGGTTAGGACTAAGGATTTATATTTTATGTAATACTTATTTTTATTCTTACGCAACACTACGTCGCGAATCTATCTCTTACAACACCGCACTGTGTTAGGGATTGAGCGCGTTTTCTCAAATATACTTACATTGTAACAAAACTATCAAAACATTCAAACGGAACGTTTGCCAGAAATAGGCAAAATGACAGTACCTATCACTTTGGGCTAAAAGTACATACTGATTAACTGAACTCAAATAAAATATAATACAAACGTATCATGTTATAAATATAATGGCCACACCTGCGCTTTGCTATTCATTTGCGTAAATTTTGTAATGAAAACAACTAGCTTCTTAGCACCAAACGCCATACCGCCATAAAGAGCCTACTTTTTATCACAATCTGCCCAGCATCTATAAACCATAAAGATAAAGGAGAATGAGCTTTGAAAAATTTGTGACCTCTGTTTTTTTTTTTGTTTTTGTTGCACAAAACAAGTTACAATAATTACAGTACTTCCAATATTAGCTAAATCGTACAAATAGTACCTAGATCTAATATGGATTACAATCTAAATGGTATTTACTCAGCAAACCAGTATTAGCTTTGGCTATTGAAAACAAAATTACAAATTACAAATAAAAAAAATATTGCGAGTTCCAGAAAAAAAAAAAACCAAAAAAAATTGTATGCACATAAGTAGACAACAATACAACCAACACAAACAATATATAACGCATACATTAAATACCATATATTATCTGGCAGGCGTCGAAACTTTGTTACGGCATCAACTAGGACGGCCTCACGAGTGGCCGTATCAAGATGGCTGATGCAAAACTCCGCCGGCTGGACCTTCGGGCGAGCTACGAGTCAACTTTTAGTGTTGACCGCGGTAACCCTGTTCTGTTTCAGGTGGGACCGAGTGTGGGGCGAGAGTGCAGAGGATTCGCTTAGTAGGTCAGCGTTTACCATAGTCCGCCTGACCTTTACCCCCTTCGGATACCAATTTCCACACATGCCTCACGCCCGCTTAACCGAGAGAACCGCGAAAAAACCGACCACGACTCGACAAAAAGAGGCATAGGATTCTTTTCGAACTGGGCTGCCATATTTGCGACCAGGCTTAAACCTATCCAACAATCTCACTATATAGTTCAACGATTTGTATCGGCTTTCATTGTCCTGATTGGATTCGGGCATTGAACATCTTAGTGGTCCCTAGGGAAGTTTGGATGTATCTGCTCAATGTTACGTAGGCCACCATTCCGAATCTTGTCTGGATAAAATTGTGATGATACTGAAAATAGAAAATTTCACTGGTGGTAGGACCTCTTGTGAGTCCGCACGGGTAGGTACCATCGCCCTGCCTATTTCTGCCGTGAAACAGTAATCCGTTTCGGTTTGAAGGGTGGGGCAGCCGTTGTATGGGGGGCATACTTGAGACCTTAGAACTTATATCTTAAGGTGGGTGGCGCATTTACGTTGTAGATGTCTATGGGCTTCAGTAACCACTTAACACCAGGTGGGCTGCGAGCACGTCCACCTATCTAAGCAATAAAAAAATTTGAAACTACGCTGGTATACAGTCGTGTCTCGTCCGAGCTATTTCTTTTTATTAGCGTCGATAAGTCAACTCTGCTACTAGAGCCTCAGTATTAAATAACAATAATACTATCAGAGCGTTCGTAGCCTAATAAGTAAGATATTTGGTGGAATCGTATCGGCTGATGCAGCTGACTCAAATCTCATTAGCATTCTTCTCAGTCGTATGCACTCTTGGCAGAGTGATCGTGGTCATCACTTCGGGTGGTGGTGCGCTTCACCAGACGTCGCCACTCCTCGCGTACCGAGGGCCCTTCTTGTGCACTCGTTAACGGGACCGTTTAGAGCTGCCTTTATTTGGTCGGTCCATCGTAACAGTGATCTGCCGCACGGTCTTGTATCCTCTATCATGCCCTGCACTACAAGGCTAGCATAGAGATAAGCTAATGAGCTAGCATAGAGATAAGCTAACGTGCTCAAAGGTTTCACATAAGTTTGAAGTCTCAACACATGCATAGTAATTTTGGTGCGTCATCCTTCAACTTCAACTGACATATTATTATAATCGATTTTATAAAGAGTCCTTAGTATTGTTTCAGAAAACGCTTTAAGATTCCGTGAGAAAAAACCCTATGGAATCGTGAATAAAATATTAAAGGTTATTAACAAATTGAACCACAAAACTTATTAAAAAGTATGATTAAAATTTGAAGAAGCAAACTAAGCTAATGATGGCGAAAGCTTCGTTTCTTATTCAGAATGAAAAACCTTATGCTTTTTGAGTCAATTATTTCATACGCTTTTCTTTTGTACGTAAGACTTGCCTACAAATATGTATTAAAATAATATATGTGTTAAAAAAGTGATAAATTTTTCTGTTATAGTTACATATAAACTAAATCTGAATTAGAAATACAATCACAGACACGAGTCACACGCCACTCAGCTGTGAGTGACAAGTCACGCGATATTCACGCGTGCTTTTTTTTGTCCTAAAAATTGTTTTATAAGAGAAAAAAAAAACAGTCTGTCGTTAGATGCGAAAAAGAAAAATGGGATATTTTGTGCTAAATGAACTGGTTGCTAAGTGGTAAGCTTCTTATGCTAGAATTGTATAATTCCTAAACGCATCTTTATGCTAATACCAACTGACAGCTGTCACTCGTCTAATATGTATCAACGTCGTTCGTGTGCTCGCCCCTTTTCTTCTTGCGTCATCAATGAGTACGGACAAAATAAAGCGTATCGCCGTTAGAATAAAAACTATCTATGAAAATCTGCGTCTTTATTATAAGAAACCCAGAAGATCACTCCAGCATCTTACGACCCACCTGATTTCTAGTCGTTATTGGAGACCATAAATATCACAACGTGGATGCCTCCATCCACTTTGTGAGATGAGGTTAAAGTCTCAGTGGTATAGCTCTCTCGCTCATAAATTCGGAAGGAGTTACTGCCCCACGGCAGGAACAAGCAGGGTGGTGCTACCCATCCGAGCTCATAAGTCGCCCTACGACCACTAGTTACGCAAATTATATTTTATTAAGTATACTATTTTATTGGGAAAATTTACTAACCTGCAGGATTTTAGCACTGGCATAGTCGCTATGACTGCACCTGTAATATGACTGCACCTGTAATCTTATCCGTAGATACTTGGCATCTCGAAGTGGTCCATATCCTAAGATTAGGGATTAACAAAACATAGTTACAAAATATGATCGTATGACCTCTACGAAATCGTTTAGTTCGGCCAAGTACTATTTAAATGTGCCGACCCATATTTTAAACTATATGTTCTCTGAACAATAAGTATCTTAGCAGTTAAACTATTTCAATAAATTCGCAAACATTCGGTCGGGACCAAGAACTGCGCTTTAAACGACTGTCCTAATGTCTCGCTTTCACAACTAAACAAAGTTTAGATTTAAGGCTCCAATTAATTTTAATGCGCTCAATAAGTTTATTAGCATAGTTTTAGTAGTCCTTCTTCAAAAGAGACTTGTGGAGAGTAATAATCGGTAGGCAGCGGCTTGGCTCTGCCCCTGACATCGCTGAAGTCTATGGGCGACGGTAACCACTCACCATCAGGTGGGCCGTATGCTCGTCTGCCTACAGGGGCAATAACAAAAAAAGACCCTCTAGTAAAACTCTATTGGAAGCCCACTCGGATCGTCTTCTCTCTCGTCCTGCCTATTTTTGCCGCGAAATAATTAAGTTCTAAAAGACAACCGTTTTGGAAGGTTAACAATATTCACTTAATGACTTCTATGAGCTCGGATGACCGCTTAAGGCTGATTTGGCCGTGGGCTAATATCTACTCATCCAATATCAAACCAATATCAAATAGCTTGCTGTTTAAACGAGAAGTAAATTGTTTGTCTCTTTCCATCGTAAAAAGACATGAAAGAGTTTCTTAAAAAAATTAATAACGTTACACGCTGGGGTTCGGGATAAATAAAATTCCACCAAAGTACAACTAAAAACTGTATTCAACACTTAACATACTTAAACACTTCACAAACACTTTAAAATTCTCAATTCGCTTCTTCCGCTTCACTTCAGGTGATCCGTTCGCTGTTTCGCTTCGAGTAGTTCCGATTACTGACTGACTGCGTGCTATCCCTGCAACGCTTTTATAGTCGATACCTCATCTCTAGATTTACGAGAATATTCCACACATCTCTATTATTGTGTTTCCGCTATCTGACAATAGATGGCGTTGTACTTCTCGAGCGTTCTAGGTGCTACTAGATCCTTCGATATTCGTTCGACTATTCGGCGATAGGTGGCGTTACTCTTACCGGCGTAACAATGATAAATATTTTATTCACGTTTATTGATAAATACTTACAAATACATAGTCTGATGTTATTCAAATGGTAGATCCTAAGGAAATTTTACATTAAACATTTCTGTACACAATTCTTCTTTTATTACATCAAACCTAGAGAAGGTTTTCTTTTGGTTGCGATGTGTTTATTTTCATAATCCTATTAGCAAACCCGACTAGCTTTTCTTGCCGATACGACTTTTTTTTTTTATTGTCCTTGTAGGCAGACGAGCATACGGCCCACCTGAAGGTGAGTGATTACCGTCGCCCATGGACTTCAGCAATGCCAGGGGCAGAGCCAAGCCGCTGCCTACAAAACTGACTGTGATTCAATCGCTGTTAAGCTTCACAGAATCACTCACTAGGCGAATCTGAAGATATCCTATTATTATTTCAATGAAATCAGTCCAAATATTTCGGAGTTTTTAGAGAATATACATACACGCATTGACCTTGGTTTTGGGTCCATCTCAGGGTATTCGGTTAAAAATAACCCATATAAGTGTCACGACATAAGAAATGTTCGACATCGCTAGGCTTATATAAACACACCCCAACTTAAATTGTATGAAAGCAAAATAATTTAAAATATTATCGCAAGTGCGAAATAAATTTGTAAAAAACATGCATCTTTATTCCCAATTAAATTTCATATATTGTATTAAAGTTCGCACTATGGACGTGATGAGTGAAAATTTCAAGTGTAGCATAGTTAAAATATCCCTATTATTCCAAATGATAAAATACTTTCAAAATACAAAGATTATGCAAGAAAAAGTTTGAAATGAAAAATCCATTTTAAACATAGGTATTTCTAATAAAATCTAATTGCATTCGAAGTTAGAAAAAAGTCATTTTAATTAAAAGCTCTACAAAAAAACAATAAACGCAGAGACACATTTAATATGTAAAAATAAATACGTAGACAAATTTTCGTGGAAATTCTAAATAAGTTTCATTTTTGATTAAAAAATAGGTCAGTCGAGATTATTCTTAGCAGAGCAGCAGTGTAAGCAGCCAATTTCATTTACCATCACCCGCGCCATTATGGTTGCTTTAAAATATGAAATTCTGTCGGATAAATTGAACTACACGCCCGTCATCCTCCTTCAATGATGCAACATCAAGTAGCAACAGAGCAGAAAATTGTATGCATATTTATTAATAGGAAAAGCAACGAGTACTGTGAGATTTTCTTCAAAAAGTTTCAAAAAAGCTGAGACTGTACATAATTATTCGCAACACATCTTGTATCAACGGTCCTTATAATCTTTAATGTTTCGTTTTTTTTTTCCACTATCACATGTACGTCGTGAAATATAAATAAATAAATATTTACTAACAATCACGCCACGTTAACTGGTCCCGTGATAAGTTCGTAAAGAACTTGTGTTACAGGTACCAGATAACGGAAATAAATGTAAGATTTTTTATTTTACACATACATATATTTAATATACATCCATAACCCTGGAAAAGACATTTACCATACAAATATTTTCCCTTGGCGGTATTCGAACCCGCGACCCCCTTGTGTAGTGACCATGTGACTTACCACTACACCAGCCGGCCGTTACTTTTCAGATTAATTTATTATTATCGAAAGACTTCATTAACTCAATCTAAGAAGAATAAGCTAGCTAGACCTAGTTGATAATTTCAATCAAACGAATTGTAATTCTAAATTCTAGGCCAGAAATTTCCGAAAACAACTTAATCTAACGCCGAACAATATTATGAAGCAAGTGAATTGTGTCTATGACACAATCTTCATTACGCGCATTGTTTTGAATGTAATATGGAGTGAAATATTTAATTACGGACGTTTTGCGTTCAACGCTCAGGTAGATATTGCTTTTCCGACCAGGGAAGGATCGAGGCGCAACATTTTCTATTAAAAAAAATAATCAACATTTTTTAAATACCAAATCATACATTATTGGCTTTTGATTATTACGGAATATAGCGTCAACTAATTAATAAATTACTCGACGATATTAATAAGTCCCGAAAATGAGTTTTTGATGAAGTTTTAGCTTGTTGTATTAAGGTCATTTTCGTCTAAATATAAATGGACGAGTCTACTCCGCACATGCTATGTGCTGTGATGTGGCTGTCAGATAGCATAGTCACGCGAATGCTTGTCATCCATGAATGATTAAGTCTCAATGCTATCTCTCATAATTTTGAATTAGTCAATTGGTACTTTTAAAATAAGGCATATTCGGCCTGGAAATCCGAAATATGAGCGTTATTCCCTTTTTATCCTCGCGAACTCAAGGAACAGAACAGAGTACATATCATCAATCCCTGGTATTCATAAAGTATTTTAGGGCATCATTTTTATTCATCATGTTTATATGGTTCTGGTATACTAAAGAAATATTCCATCATGTAATTTTTTAATTGTGAAGAGTCCTCAATGGCAAGCAGTGGCTTTACTGGGCTCTAGCGTTACTTACTCTAGCGACAATCGCTAACTTAAGATTTTTATATGCTCACATGCCATTGATGCTCATAAAAAAAGAGTCTCCCCTATGAATGCTGAATACGGCCCTGTGAAGTAAGGTACAGAACAATTAGAAGTTCTCTAGGACACTAGCCTTAAAGTGGAATGGGTCTGGCGGTCTACGTCGTTATAGAGGCTAAAACTATACGGACTCCTTTATACAATAGAGAACGGTCAAGTACTTTGAAATCCATTTAAATTTAAATGCTTAGAATTTCTGAATCAATGGGTGAAATTGTGTTTTCGTATGAAACGGACTTTGAAAAGGATTTCTGTAATTGTTAATTCTTCTTGAACCGCTACCGGTGCTAGTAGCATTCATTGCGAATATCGAAAAGTCGTTGGCTGGTTGACAGCCCACGCTGATTTTGTCCGGAAATCCACATTAATCCTGTGAATTTCGGAACACCATTGGGCATATGCCGGTATATGGCAAAGGATCTTTCTGATAATAACCTGTTTGTCTTACTAGCAGATACTATTCCAACCATTCGTCCAGACCCTATTATTCTTCTCCTGAACTCCTAAGATCCTAGCTCTTTTCTTACTACTAGTAGAGCATGTAGCATGCCGGCACGGGTTATTGCCATGATCTTGCCTATTTCTGCTGCAAAACAGTCATCTTGTCGACCACCTTAGCCAATAAAAGATCGCATCGTACAATGAAATGAACTCATAAATATCAACGGTTGACTGTGGTCTGGTTGTGCCTTTTTTTATTGCCTAGATGGGTGGACGAGCTCACAGCCCATCTGGTGTTAAGTAGTTACCGGAGCCCATAGACATCAATAACATAAATGCCACTACCCACCTTGAGATATGAGTTCTAAGGGATCAGTATAGTAACTTCGGTCAACCTTCAAACCGAAACGCATTACTGCTTCACGGCACAAATGCCTCTGGCATTTCAAATATATATAAACTGTGGTGGTGCTATTCCCATGGTGGCATTGGTGTTGTGTGTCAACTGAAACAAATTTCTACCGACGCCCATATTTTAAACACAAAGGATTAGTTTTTTAATGGTTTTAAGGATTTTAAACACAAACACTTAAGTATGGCTACATGAGTATTAAAACTAAGCTGGTAAACTATTTTCTGTGACCGAGATTTTGACTAATCAATTTGCATTCAAGTTTAAAAATACGTAATATTCTATTTATCAAACATCTCTGTGTTATCATAATTCTGATCCCGAAACCTAGCCACATTGATTACTATTATGACATTAATGCCCTATTCTGCCTCGTTTTTTATCCGCGATCGGTCCACGGAGAGTAGATAAGGCATTTCGGTACCTAAATAATGCGTAAAGTCTACGACAAAAGATAACTGTAATAGACAAAGTTTTAGTGGTCAATAAACTGATGAAGTATCATTATGCTTTTGATGGATTCGTAAAGATTGTCCTCGTTTTAATTGAGCTACGCGTCTTGGCGTTTTCATGAGAATAGTTTATGTGCTGGTGTAGAACTATTTACGAGATTATACAAACAAATAAAATAAATAAGCTACACTTTCATTTTTATGAACATTTCCGTCTGCTAGACTATAAATTAAAATGTAATATTATTATAGTATCCATTGATTATAACACGTAAAAAAAACTTACTGTTATTTTTGTTTCCTATCTAAGCTGATGGCCTAGAGAGATCATATCAGCGTCACCTGGCTAGTTATTGTTATGTTATTACTTCATCGTTTAGAAAAGCGTATTAGGTCTAAATTAATGTAGAGAAATCTTTAGCTGTACATGACCCAGCATGTAGAGTTGTTTCCAAGTTGTGTAAAAATTCTTTGCTGTTTTTTGGCTGGTGGAAAACGGCAGTTTCGAAGTAATAGTTATTATAGAGAGGTTGTGAGGAATATAGTCTTTTTTATTTTTAGTTTCTTTATTGCTGTTGATCCTTTGGAGGTTCACTAGTAATTGATTTTTGCGATCAAGTGCTCCTCCTCACAATTCGCACATATCATTCACTTTCATTCTATACAGTACCGATATTTTAATTTGTATCACTAGATATAAGAATTCAATGTTTTGGCTTAAAATCCGAAAATTGATCTTTTATACAAATTTCCTTATTGCTAGACCAATTAGTATGGTAAAAGTACTTTTAATATATGCATTTTTAATTTAAGGAGTTGTGGGCTAAAGAGTAACACACCCGGTGCATTCATATTAAGCTACTACGGCGGTGTTCTAATCCCGCAACAGAAACAGGTACTTCTATATCTATACTAATATTATAAAGAGGAAAGATTTGTTTGTTTTTTTGTTTCGAATAGGCTCCGAAACTACTGGACCGATTTGAAAAATTCTTTTTCCATTAGAAGCCGACATTGTCCCTGATGAACATAGGCTACTTTTTTTTAATTTTTTTTATTTATTTATTTTTGGTTTCATGTGTGTTTCCGAAGCGAAGCGAGGGCGGGTCGCTAGTAATATATATAATAATAATAATAATAATCATATTCACGATTGACTTCCACTGTGAAGAACCAACAACATCGTCTAATAAAAATGCAAAATTATAATTTGCGTAATTACCGGTGGTATATGAGTCCGATCGAGAAGAAGAGAAATTTAAAGTATTCTGTGTTCTAAGTGATGAATACAGTTTTAACTTGTACTTTTGTGGAACATTTATTTATCCCGTGGAAAATTTATTTATCTCGAACCCCAGCGCGTAACATTAATAAAAAAAAATGTTCCAATGTAAATTTTCATCAAGGTGACGACATGATTATACCTATACAAGTATAATTGAATAATATTTATTGGGGCATTGTATCGATAGAATCAGACTGTAGTCGCGGAAGCGAATTTATAGAAACAACGGAAGACCATAGGGAATGTAATCTCACTAAAAACGAATTGGTGAAGTCCTATTTTAACTTTCTGATAGCAAAAGTTGGTAAAAAGTTATTTTTGAAATGTTTTCTCTTTCTCTACTAATTTTTTTTTCCTTTACAATTTTTTATAACCTTCCATTAGAGAGATTATTTTTATTCATAGCAACGTCCGTATGTCAGTATCAACATTAAAAAATAAATATTCTGCTACACCTTGATATAATACATCCATGTGTAATACTAATATTTATGTAAGATGACGATGTCATGACCTTTTTATCGTTATACCAACAGTTTCCGTAGCAGAGAGCTACATTACTTAATCCATTAATTGGTGTTTTCCTACCGCTGTGGTATGGATTTCTTCAAATAGCATCGGCTGTATCTTTTGTGTTGCTAAGTAATCATTAATAATTAGGTTATCGATTTATCTGTCCTGAAAGAAATGAGGTATCAATCATACCTCTACTAAAACCAAAACTGATGCCAAGCCAATTTCCAATTTACACCCTCGTATTTCATGCAATCAGTTCATCGCTTCGGTCGTGGCTCGACTATACTCACATGACGTTAAAAATCGCAACAGGAGGCGCAACATCATCAATCAGAGAATCATGCTGAGAGGGAATCGTGAACCACAGCAATGAGGCACCCAAAGCAGGTAATACGTAAGGCACTATACAATAAACGTATTTTACAAATATATTTATTGCTTAGATCGATGGACGAGCTCACAGCCCATCTGGTGTTAAGTGGTTACTGGAGCCCATAGACATCTACGACGTAAATGCGCCACCCACCTTGAGATATAAGTTCTAAGGTCTCAATTATAAGTCACAATCGAATTAATCTGACACTAACGCGGAAAGATAATCGCTGATTTTGGCAAGTTTATGTAACGTAATGTGAAATGTCATATGCACGTGTAACTCATAGGTACCCTCGTGTGTTATAACTTAGAGTCCTGCAAAACCCAAAATCACAATCAAATCCGCAGCAAAACTGGCATTCCACGCCCTAACCTAGTTTTCTAGACCACTTCCAATACACCCACAAAGACTGCAGCAACCAACACACGTGAGCAAAGCTTTATGTATGGAATTTATACAAACTAAAGCGTCGTAAAGCTAGGCAGCGTAATCGGATCGCCACAGATCTGATCGGATTTACTGCGGAACTTTGAAACTCAGAAGCTTTTCAATACTATTTTATTTCACGTTCTAAATTCAGATGGAGAACAGATATTCAGATCTAGCACAGTCCTTTTGGCTCGGTGGTCATCTAGCTGAGCGTTTTCCTACAAAATGAGCACTCTCCGATATCGCATGCCATGAAGTTAAAGAAGCTTGAAAGCTGAAGTATTCTTGCGAAGAAAATTCAAACAAGTTACATTTTCTTACATGATTTCCAAAAACAAATACTGAGACAATCGTTGTGTTTGTTATTATAACTATCTATAAGATAGATTCGTTTGACTTTAAAAGTATTACAAAAAAAATTACATGAAAACTCATATAGAAGTGGTTGATGCTGAATTTATATTCCTATTATTGCTTATCGGGTCCAGTCCGGGTGGTTCGCCATCCCTTAAGTCGACCTATATTATTTAAACTTTATTTGTCTAGGATTGGAATCTTGTGTTTGTTCAACGGTTAAAGCATCGTGATCCAACAAACATTACCTGTTGTTTACCTGCCCTACTTAATTATAACAATACAACCCTATACCGATTTTTAAGCCATTGCATAGCTTTTATCGCGGGCTTTGAGCGCGGCGACCGAATCAAGTAATTCCGTAACGAAAATAAAACCTTGCGCCCCAACTCCGCCTACCATGTAGCTCGCGTTCAACACATTCACACGTTGCGCTTGTGTAGTTTTTGTGAATAAGGGCGCGGAGTGACGTCGCACTGCATGCGCATCATGAAAAGTCTGCCCATCTCTCTCTCGCGCGGTCTAGCTTATGAGTGTGAAGGGGATAGTTAATGTTTTGCTTTTATTAATGTTTATAAATATAGCGTGGTCTTATTTTATTATTATTGTTTTAATATTAAATTATTTTCTAATTATAATTGCATAAGTTGATAAAAAATGCTGTGCAATGGCTCTACCGCGGCAGTCCCCGAGAGCCACAAGTGTTTTTTTTTTATTGCTCCTTTAGGCAAACGAGCATACGGCCTACCTGATGGTGAGTGGTCACCGTCGCTCATGGACATCAGAAATGCTAGGGACACATCCATGTCGCTGCCTACTGTTAAGTACTCTCCGCAAGCCTCGTTTGCAGAAGGACATGTCATTGCGCTCATAAAACATGGTAGAGAAGAGTTCGTTCTAGAACCGGAAGGTACGTGGCAAAAAAAATCGCAGCGGTTTCAGACAATCTGCTCCGTATTGGGAGGTGCGATAGTAAAAATGAGATGACGGGAACATCTCGAATAATACCTCAGAGAAATAGCTCACTTGCACATGGCGATTACAGATATATGCCACATCGATCGTAGCATTTTTAATTTGGCCAGAATCTGGCATGAAGTGTCTGGTAAATCATTGCCATTGTGAGTAATAATTACAAATTTATGTTACAGTTATGAACGTCCACAAAGAAACAGAGGAACCTAAAATTCACGGTAACTTCATTAGCGATCACAAACCATATTGAAAAACATTCTTCTTATCAGCTCACAGACCTTCACTGGACATAGGCCTCCACCAAGCCTCGCCACAAAGACAAACAAACATTACTTGACTTTAATTTTCTTTTTTTTTTTATTGCTCTTGTAAGCAGACGAGCACACGGCCCACCTGATGGTGAGTGGTTACCTTTGCCCATGGACTTCAGCAATTCCAGGGGCAGAGCCAAGCCGCTGCCTACCACTAATCTAACCTAATCTATCTACTAGTTATACCTATAATCTAATCTACCTCTCATAATCGTGAATCATGTCAAACAAAATCTAATGCAATACGAAAACAAATAAATATGTGAATTATTTAAGACATAAATTGATTTTCATTTTTAGTTTTATTTTCATGAAAACTTATGAAGTCTGCGTCAAATATTTGAGTTTGAAGTTCTCACAATCAAGAATTCATCTCATATAATAATATAATACTAGAGGTCCCGTAGTAGTCGAAATTCGACTATAATTAATTGGAATTGTAAATTTGTACACTATTAAGATTGTATTTTATACTTCTATAATCACAAATTTCGCCAAGACTACACTATAAAAAATATTAACAAAGACAAACAATATTTAATCTATTCTCAATTTGACAACAGACGTCAAGAACAAAAGCTTGACAATAAATAGTATGCATGCGTGTGTGCGTCAAATACATGGTACGTAGTGTGTGTAATGTTTTCTTTATCGATTTAATGTATCTTTTATGCATTATTTTAAAAAAATATTAGCGTTGTGCACTTCTTCTCTATATTCTCTAAAAGTGTGGAAAATTTCATACTCCTCCGTCCGCGCAATTTTCGTAAAAGGGATACAAAGTTTTTGCTTCACGTATTAATATATAGATTAAAACATTCTATTTACTAGAAAGTTTTCTACTATGAAATTAGTTGTTAACAACAAAAGAACAATGTGAATGTTTTGTGTGCCACGTTTTCATAAATAGTAAACTTATGACGTTTAACAAAAGTTTCTTGTGAAACTTTCGTGTGAAACTTTCGCAACGCGTCTGTGGTTGAAGCTCGCTGTGCATACGTGCAAACTTAATTTACTAGTAATAAAATTTGATTTACAGCTTTCAGAAATATGCCGTACATATTTTATAAGAAGAATTTATATTGTTTGAGATGATACCATCATCTCGTTTTTAACATCACGCCGCTTGCCACCGGAGTAGAGTTCATCCATACTACCTGTAGCCACTGTGATCATCCATAGTGCGCTTCCGGAGATATTTTTTACCACGTACCATCCGGCATTGGAATGAGCTCCCCTCCACGGTGTTTCTCGAGCGCTATGACATATCCTTCTTCAGACGATTTTTTTTTTGTTTTTTTTTTGCCTTAGATGGTTGGACGAGCTCACAGCCCACCTGGTGTTAAGTGGTTACTGGAGCCCATGGACATCTACAACGTAAATGCGCCACCCACCTTGAATATAAGTTCTAAGATCTCAACATAGTTACAACGGCTGCCTCACCCTTCAAACCGAAACGCATTACTGCTTCACGGCAGAAATAGGCAGGGCGGTGGTACCTACCCGCGCGGACTCACAAGAGGTCCTACCACCAGTAAAAGTGCTTGTGGCCACGAGGCTTGTGGAGAGTACTTAACGGTAGGCAGCGGTTTGGTTCTGCCCCTGGCATTGCTGAAGTCCATGGGCGACAGTAAACACTCACCATCAAGTAAGCCGCATACTCGTCTGCCAACACGGACAAATAAATAAATAAAAAATCCAATTTAAATCATTGTCAAATTCGCTCATACCATTCGTATTAGAAGCTTACAGCTAAGAAAATTGTCTGAAGGCAGTTCCGCTAAATGATAAGATAACAATAAATTTTACGCTCAAGCCGCTCAAGTGTCTGTACACGGCTTGATAGCGAAAAGTTTCGATCAACATCTTAAGAAACTTTCGTTATCCAGCTGGGTTAAGGGCCTAATACAGAAAGCAGTTATCTTCGATACTGCACGCATTGTGAGGAGGTTTCTCACTCTAGAGTCCTAACCACTGGTGGCTTGTGTCGTAGACACCGTCATCAGCGGCAATCTAATTTTATATAGTGTTTTCTTTTTTTTAATATGTTCAATCTGTTTTTTAAAAAATATTATGTAATTAATAAGATTTTAAATATATATATCAGTAAATAATAACTAATAATAATAATTTAAATAATATGTATTATGTTCGTGATATCTTTAATATTGTACCTTAAAACGAATAGCTTGGAAATTTTAAATGTAGCAATTCAATTCCGCTTGAAATTCCGTTAATTCCGCGATAAATTTACAAATATAAAACTGTAATTAGGAAACTCGAAGTGCATTTAAAAACTTCGTTAATTCTTGTCATTCTCGCGAACAAAGTCAATTCGAAAAGAATCAATTTAACCACAACTCGACGGGGAAACGCCTTATTCTCTGCACACACGGCTCATTTTTGCTCGACGATATAACATTGGTCATTGAACCATGTAATTACTATTAAGAAAGTCAGTGAACGCGGCCTAAGTTTCCGGGAATGTTCAAGAAACTTCGCGGAATGTCCGGATGGTGTTCGAAATTGGATTTTTACGGTATTGAGTTTAAAAGTAGTAGAAACGTAACAGTATGAGTTCACAAGCGCCTTCTAAGATGACGGAAATTCGATGTGAGAAAAGTGGCTTTGTAACAAGGAGGTAAGAATGGCTTGATAAGAACGCCCTAGAACTCTTCTTTTTTGCTCTGGAGGCAAACCTCTGACATGGTTACTGCGTGTAAGAGGGCGCGCTGTGTATATAAGACTTGAGGGCATAGTATAAGTCTACAAACTCCCCTGAAAGGCTTCGAGGAGTCGCTTGAGATTTAGTTTTCTCATATAAATTCTCGTAGACTTGAACATATCAACATTAGATAGTTCTTCGTGAAACGTTAATAATTTGTTTTCCCATTAAATTTATCTTTAATATACTTGTTTGTAAAGTACTTGGGGTCGCTATTCCGTATATTATGGCCAGACACTATCTCTGGACTAAATATAACAAAACCCCCATTGCGAAAGACCCACCGGAAATGGCGTTGGATATGACCCACTCTACGACGTAGTGGAGACAACGCAGCATCTACCGTGTTTGAGTGTTAACCGCGTGACAGGAGATGTGGTCTCCTTATACACACTTAGCGGCGTACCCTGGAAAGCTAGGTGAAGACTGCCGGACTGACAAAGAGTGATGTTAAGGAGTAAAACCCAAGATAGAGTGAAATGGAGACAGCTTATGAAGGTCTAACTTCTTTTTT
Organism: Bombyx mori; assembly: GCF_030269925.1. Classification (NCBI taxonomy): domain Eukaryota; kingdom Metazoa; phylum Arthropoda; class Insecta; order Lepidoptera; family Bombycidae; genus Bombyx; species Bombyx mori. The sequence continues at coordinate 2,727,343 of NC_085114.1, forward strand.
TTTTATACCCCCTGTGGGCAGACGAGCATACGGCCCACCTGGTGGTGAGTGGTTACCGTCGCCCATGGACTTCAGTAATGCCGGGTGCAGACCCAAGCCGCTGCCTACCGATTTAATACTCTCCACAAGCCTCTTTTGAAGAAGGACATGTCATAGCACTCGGGAAACACCGTGGAGGGGAGCTCATTCTATAGCTGGATGGTACGTGGCAAAAAAGACCTCTGGAAACTATCGCACTATCGATGAACGCAGCGGTTCCAGATATAATGGATGGACTCTGCTCCGATGGCGGGAGGTGCGATGATAAAAAGGAGTTGAGAGGATCATCTCAAACAATTCCTCAGAGCACTCCCCATGGAACATACATGTAACAGCGGGGTAGCCTAGAACCAGAACTATTGTTTAGAGGTAGTTCAGACCTTGATAGTATACGGTGTATTAGAAGTGTATACGGTTATGGAAAATAAAATACACGCGGCTTCAACGATCACAACCAAAAATATCTAAACACTTATAAAAAACATCTCAAACTAATTTTATCACCGGATTATTATAAATGAACTAGCATAGTGTATTTCAGTATATCCATCTGTACTGATATATTAAACATGCAAGCAATTACTTTGAAGTTGCCCAATCTCTATGCTAATACACACCTGACGAGGAACAACTCAAGTTAAGATGTGTAATTAGGGAACTTTTTCGTTTAAGGTGGGTATTTCACCGAAGCAGATGCTGATGTTTGAAAGATTTCAATGTTACAAGCTCATGGATCTGTTCCAATTTGATCCATAGTTTACGTTCAGCGGCCTTCAGGATTGGTTATGAAATATAATTGTTTATTTCGAGAATAAGTTGCGTGTGCTAATTACCTGTAAGCGCCAGATATTGAATCCAGTATCAAAAATAACACTGTTTTTTTTTATTGCTTTGATGGGTGGACGAGCTCACAGCCCACCTGGTGTTAAGTGGTTACTGGAGCCCATAGACATCCACAATGTAAATGCGCCACCCACCTTGAGATATAAGTTCTAAGGTCTCAAGTAAGTTACAACGGCTGCCCCACCCTTCAAACCGAAACGCATTACTGCTTCACGGCAGAAATAGGCAGGGTGGTGGTACCCACCCGCGCGGACTCACAAGAGGTCCTACCACCAGTACTAGTATTTTCTGGTATTACTAGTAGCAATAAAATGTTCCAATCGTCCACTACTATCAATATAAATAGCGAATTGAGCATTGAAGATGTTCATGAGTACTCACTCAATATCAGGTGCAGAGAAACCAAAATGCTCTTAAAAGAATTACAATTTCCATGGAGCCGATAAAACATTACTATTTTTGTAGTGTTGCCTGAGACCTTAGAACTTATATCTGTTGAGACCTTAGAACTTATATTTCAAGGTGGGTGGCGCATTTACGTTGTGGATGTCTATGGGCTCCAGTAACCACTTAAAACCAGGTGAGCTGTGAGCTCGTCCACCCATCTAAGCAATAAAATAAAACTCACTCGCTGCGCCACCGAGTCAGTCAGGTATGACGTGAACGAGTTCACGGCCAATCTTAAGTGCTTACCAAAGTCCATGGACATCACAACGTCGCAAACTGCCCTATTGATTTTAAATTCAATTAAATTTGTATTATTTTAAATAGCTTTAAATTTTATCGCTGTAAAACCAATGTCTTTACTCCTATTTTATTATATCAAGCTGAACAGTCTAATGTATTATATATGTAATATATTCGTGATAATAATGATATCACTATTACTGGTGGAAGGACCTCTTGTGAGTCCGCGTGGGTAGGTACCACCGCCCTGCCTATTTCTGCCGTGAAGCAGTGATGCGTTTCGGTCTGAAGGGTAGGGCAGCCGTTATAACAATACTGAGATCTTAGAACTTATATCTCAAGGTGGGTGGCGCATTTACGTTGTAGATGTCTATTGGCTCCAGTAACCACTTAAACCAGGTGGGCTGTGAGTTCGTCCACCGATCTAAGCAATAAAATAAAACTCACTCGCTGTGTCAAAATGAAAACTTTTAAGTAATCATTTTCACAGAGACCTTTTCAAGTACACATTACCTCGACATTATAACAATCCATAATACACACGTGCTACTTCACCGACACATTTCTCTTAGGGACATAAATCTTAAAGTCAACTCCCAAAAGTCATAATTCAAACAAACTCAAAACTCGATAGCTGTAGTACAAAAGGTGCGATCTTAATTAAAACGCTTTTCACGTTAATATTTCATTTCGTAGTTCACGCCGCTTCTATTCTAAATTTGTTGCACATAATGAGTCGTGAGCTACTGTGTCGAGAGAGCGCTGGTGTTCGGGGTACACTGGGATATTAGCATTTATAGATCCGACTAGCTGACCCGGCAGACTTCGTAGTATCTCAATCGATAAATAAAAGATCTATACTTTTGTATAAAATAAACTTAAAACAAACAAAAAGAATAAACAAAATTGTTATTTTTATTTAATTCCGAGCATTTTCATATTTATTTACCTTTTAAACGTTCCCTGGACTTCCACAATCATTCAAGACCAAAATTAGCCAAATCGGTCCAGCCTTTCTCGAGTTTTAGCGAGACTAACGAACAGCGATTCGTTTTTATATATATAGATTACAATAAAAAAAGCATCATAATATAATTTTTTTCTGTTTTCAATTCAGATCTACATTTCTTCTACGTTTCTACTAATAAATTTCTTGCCGGCTTGGCCAGTTGTGATAAAAGCTTCCCTCTTGAGTGAATCTTTGAGTTCACCCAGCCTTTCTAAACCATAATTTTTTACTGTTGATAGGACCTCCGTTGTTTACTGGTGGTAGAACCTCTTGTGAGCCCACTACCCCGCCTATTTCTGTCGTGAAGCAGTAATGCCTTTCGGTTTTAAGGGTTGTAACTATACAAGCCGTTGTAACTATACTGAGACCTTAGAACTTATATCTCAAGTTGGGCGGCGCATTTACGTTGTAGATGTCTATGGGCTCCAGTAACTACATAACACTAGGTGGGCTGTGAGCTCAACCTCCCACATAAGCAATAAAAAAAATAAAGCAATGTCAAGGTGTGATCCTTCCAACCCCTTAAGAAAAGAATTCGAAAGTGCCTAAAATTCATACTGAGTAACTATTACATTAATGTCAATATAGGCTAGCCCAAAAAGGAATCAAATACGGCTTTGGCTTTACGATAAAGAATATACTATAAAAAGGCAAGGAAAACGTTGACCTCAATTTGTTGAACAGGTAAAAACAATAACGACGGAATTGAGAAAGTATTTCTTAAATTACCCCGTTGCGTCTTAAGCCGAATCTGGCAACTCCTAATTGGAGCTCGCTCTATCTGTTACGTCTGCATCTTTACTATATTATTATAGCAGAGATTGAAGCAAATTTATTTTCATTTAGTTATTCTGTTACACCAAATATATTTCGGAGTTATTAATGGAGTCCCAATATTGTAAACCTTAAAATAGTGAATAGTGATTTTTACGTGGCACTTAGTCGCACCTACTACTACATATTATATCTTACTTATGTCCATATCTTCCTATTCCCTATTTCATAAATTTTAAGACTACCCTTTTTTTTTGTGAGCATCGAATATGAACATATCATGGGTTTGAAATGATCGCCCTATTCACGATGTTTCCAAAACCCTCTCTCGGTCTCTCTCTTCCCAGCTATTTATCCCAAACGGTGGTAGGGTCAGCTTTCTCATCCACTACCAAAACGCTATGACATGTAATTCTTGAACTAAGGCTTAAGGGGAGTATTCAATCGTAGGTAGCTTGGTTTTACCCTTGGCGTTGTTGATGTCTATAAACGACAATGACCAATCTTCAGGCTTCCAACATTCGCATCTGCCTAAAAAGGCAATAATCTATCTATTATCTATTGAATCAGAATACTACTATTGGTAGAACTTATTGTGAGTCCGCACGGGTAGGTACCACCACCCCGCCTATTTCTGCCATGAAGCAGTAATGCGTTTCGGTTTGAAGGGTGGGGCAGCCGTAGTAACTATACTGAGACATTAGAACTTATATCTCAAAGTGGGTGGCGCATTTACGTTGAAGATGCTTATGGGCTCCATTAACCAATTAACACCAGGTGGGCTGTGAGCTTGTCCACACATCTAGGCAATAAAAAAAAGTTAACACCACCCCGCCTATTTCTGCCGTGAAGCAGTAATGCGTTTCGGTTTGAAGGGTGGGGCAGCCGTTGTAACTATACTGAGACCTTAGAACTTATATCTCAAGGTTGATGGCACATTTACGTTGAAGATGCTCATGGGCTCCAGTAACCAATTAACACCAGGTGGGCTGTGAGTCGTCCACCCATCTAAGCAATAAAAAAATGCTATTCAGACCACGTTTTCATGCGATACAGCCTTATCGATGAACCAAAAGCAACGTCCCCACTAAATAATTTAAGGGCCACTCAAAACAAGCTTCAGATAAATTAACCAGAAATTCCGAAGTATAAAACTAAATGAAGATACAATTATTAAAACTGGTAAGAGCCCTGTACTAAAATCGAAGTTGTTGGGACGGAGCTCAGAAATAAAATCACCCTTGTTATCTCTTTGACACCTGACAAATTTAAAAGAGTCCTCGAAGAGATTACTTGATTGCAGGACCGGAATAAGGCTAGCTAAGTTATTTTATTCAATATTTATTAAGGGTATCTCATGATTTGCAATTTATCATACAATGAAAGGGTTATAGATATCTATATCTATATATATAAAAATGAATTGCTGTTCGTTAGTCTCGTGAAAACTCGAGAACGGCTGGACCGATTTGGCTAATTTCGGTCTTGAATTATTTGTGGAAGTCCAGAGAAGGTTTAAAAGGAGGTATAAATATGAAAATGCTCAGAATTAAATAAAAATAACAATTTTGTTTTTCTTTTGACGTGTTCCCCGTCGGACGGATTCCTTTTGTTTGTTTTAAATTTATTTTTTACAAAAGTTTAGGTATTTTATTCATCGATTGAGGCACTACGAAGTCTGCCAGGTCAGCTTGTTTATGAATATTTATGGATATTTTTAAGCAATTCTGATCGAGACGATAACTCCCTTATCTTCTTGTACAGTGAGAATACTATTCTAGAAGTTATAAAAAGTCACCTATGGGTGGAAATCTAATTTATCAGAGATGAAATTCAAAGGAATGCACTAGAATGGCTGGTGATAGAAAAAGACGCTAGGAAGTTATGAAGCACAAATATACCTATTCTCAATAGTTCCACTGCACCCGTAGACGCCATTAAATTTTAAGATTTTTTTTTTTTGATTATTTTTTTTTATTGCCTATATGTGCTGACCAGCTTACAGCCCACCTGGTATTAAGTGGTTACTGAAACCCATAGACATCTACAACGTAAACGCACCACACACCTTGAGATATAAGTTCTAAGGTCTCAGTATAGTTACAACGGCCGCCTCACCCTTCAAACCGAAACGCATTACTGCTTCACGGCAGAAATAGGCGGGGCAGTGGTATCTACCCATGCGGACTCACAAGAGGTCCTACCACTAGTAAATATTACGTAACGAATATCTACCGAACACTATTAACCTTGCAGCAAATTCGACTTTAGAAAAGTAACAACTGTGTAATGACGGCTGGTACCATGATCCTGTCCACTTCTAGTGCGAAGTGGTAGTCCATTTCTGTTGGAGAGTGAAAAGCCGTAAAAAATAAAGTTGAAACTGCGACCTCATGTCTCAAGGATGGCATTTGAATTGTGAGATCTACAGATAGGCTCGTATATAAGTGTCAAATTCACCCATTCTTACGAAAATACGTAGGGGCTCCAAAAAAAAAATTACTTCCTAAGTTCGCCACTGTAGGGAAAGAACAAGTTTTTTGTCAAACACCCAAAGTTTTAAGGAAGTACGAAGTCCGGAAATGTCTTCAATATTCCTTCGTATACATAGGTGTACTCATTTGCTTGTTCACATAAGCTTTAATGCCGAAAGCTCACCCGGTCGATACTGGAAGTGACTGCTCTGGTTCTCAGTCAGCTTTGGAGATATGTGACGGCAGCTTTTAGTACTTTCCTCTCTTCGTTATTGTTATAACTTCAATTTCTCGAAGACCGTAATCTCTCAGCGGCGTTGGAGATTCGTGTACCCTTCCGGGGGCACGGATCGGGCCTCGGGCTAATCCCCTCTGCCCGGACTTGGACTCCCTGCCTAACGAGGCAGGGGTGATGATTATGCTTGCACCGCTATTACTGAATGGCGATGAAGTGGATGTTGTTGAGGCGATGATTTATTGTGGTGATGAGATGAAGATGATGATGGGTGATAGTGGTTCGATTTGTGAATCGGATGGTGGTGCTTCCTACTTACTGGTTAAATGATGGTGGATCCATTCCCAACAAACGAGGGATGTCCTCTTCCTCCCGGTCTTCTTTCTTCCTCCTCCTCTTTCTCCTCTACCGCTTCTTCCGCCGTCGACGGCCCCCTGCACTCCCCCGTTGGGTTATTGTGTAGTTGGCTGGAACAGTCGTTCCTTTTTCCTCCTTTCACATGCACACCGGCCCAAACATCTTGAGCCCGTGGTCATGTTTTTTTTTTATAATAAAACGGCTGCTATAAACTTGACTTGAGGAAGTACAACTGATTTACAGACATAATGTTAACTATTGTTTTTCAAGGGGAGGAGAGGCGGGATATCGCGACGGATCTGCCTTGCTGGACACACACACACACGCAAACATATATTGCAATCACACAAAAGAGTTAATAATTATATAAACAGATAGGAATTAAGATTTTAATTTGATTTGAACAATCATTAAAGAGCAATCAAAATTGCTCCGAAATTGAATTAGACATGATTTATTTTTTTAGGTATTTTTTTGTAATAATGCTTGATATAATAAATAATAATAATAACATTTAAACAGAATTTTCAGACTCCTTAAACTGAAGAAGCTAGTGCTGCTCCGGTTAACTTCATTTTTTTTTATTGCTTAGATGGGTGGTCGAGCTCACAGCCCACCTGGTGTTAAGTGGTTACTGAAGCCCATAGACATCTACAACGTAAATGCGCCACCCACCTTGAGATATAAGTTGTAAGGTCTCAGTATAGTTACAACGGCTGCCCCACCCTTCAAACCGAAACGCATTACTGCTTCACGGCAGAAACAGGCAGGGCGGTGGTACCTACCCGCGCGGACTCACAACAGGTCCTACCACCAGTAATTACGCAAATTATAATTTTGCGGGTTTCACTTTTATTACACGATCCTTCACCGTGGAAGTCAATCGTGAACATATCTTCTAGAAGGTAATGGAAGTGACATACCAAGATGTGATTATACAGACTGGTTTCACTTTCTTGTCTATTAATGATATCTAAGCCTCGAATAACTATTAGCTAAAATAACTACTAAAAATAGTCGTCATTTCAATGTATCGAAATTGTTGGTAGATTGCGTTTCATCCCTCATTTCATTTACTTTGTGTAGCCTCATTTACTTTGCTTTATCTGTATGAATATATAGTATCTTATTGGGCAACAAAGTGTTGCGCGATGTGAGCCCCCATAGCAGCAAATTTTTATAACGTATACCGACCCGCCCTCGCTTCGCTTCGGAAACCGTAATTTATTATTGACTTCTCCACTACTTAATGGATGTTATTATACATATAAACCTTCCTCTTTAATCACTCTATCTATTAAAATCTGCATCAAAATCCGTTGCGTAGTTTTAAAGATTTAAGCATACATAGGGACAGACAGATATAGGGACAGAGAAAGCGACTTTGTTTTATGCTATGTAGTGATGTAACGGAATCTTTGAACGTCATTTTTACCGACTACAAAAGGTTCATTTAACTTGTAAATTTGCACACGCATCAAGAACCGATGATGATACAAGGATTTTATAATTCCACTTAAATATTCTTACCAGTATCCTATATATTTATATTATAATCAAAAATCACAGCTTCTCGACAGAAATAGAAGTTACTCCGACTTATAAGGTTTATTAGCGGAAAATACTTTTTCTGTTACTATTAATTATCATTACTTCTGAGTCCGCATGGGTAGGTACCACCACCCTGCCTATTTCTGCCGTGAAGCAGTAATGCGTTTCGGTTTGAATGGTGGGGCAGCCGTTGTAACTATATTTGAGACCTTACAACTTATATCTCAAGGTGGGTGGCGCATTTACATTGTAGATGTCTATGGGCTCCAGTAACCACTTAACATCAGGTGGGCTGTGAGCTCGTCCACCCATCTAAGCAATAAAAAAATAAATAAAAATTTGCGCTAATCCCTAATTAAGTGCGAATCTCGATGTTCGTGGATACAGTGATAAGTATAAAATGATGCAGATTTATATATACAAAGATAAAGTTAATTAATAGGTCCGTTTGGTATTTAAGCGAATTTTTGTTTGTTTTTAAACTTCTAATATATTATATAACTATTCCTGCCGCGAAATTAATTCGTTTTAGTGCAATTAATTAGATTCAAGTAAACCACACCAAAGCGTAATCTATACTAATATTAAAAAGAGGAAAGATTTGTTTGTTTGTTTGTATTGAATAAGATCCGAACCTACTGAAACGATTTGAAAAAAAAATTTCACTGTTTGGAAGCTACACTATCCCCAATAGACATAGGATAGTCTTTTTAAAAAAAAAAATTAGGGATCCTTACTATACTTCAAATAATGTAACACAAGGTTTTTTTAAAAAATACCTAAAATATTCTTTACATCGCGTGCGCTGCGAAAACTATTGATGATAGAATAAAATAAATGTACTTATAACCTGACGCAAATAGAATGGTTGATGTGCGGGTATTATGATTTTCAATTTTGAAATTGTTGTTAAAGACCCGAGTGAAGTTGGATCGGGCTGCTAGTATTAAATAATTTTATCACCTTAGACAAGTACTACAACAGGATATCCGTAACAAGAAAAAAAATCCGTAAAAAAAGAGTGACTTGTAACACGAAACACGGTACTGTTTGGAGTTACTATGAATCAGCAGTTCCTTATTAAGAAGTTTATATGAATAGCAAGTCGAAATAGCCAACTGACTTATTTCGGTAGCCTTAATGACCCTAACAGATGTCCAATTAAGATGAAAAGGCAAGGCTTTCAAGCGTGATCGACTTCCAACAACATCACGCCATTTTGATTGTAAGTAGACCGGTAGAGACATTAAGATCCTTCTCGGTAACGATCGGTAGTGCGGTTTTGCAGTAAATTAGGCCCGTGAGGGTTCTAATGGTAGGGACTGCGTGTGCTATTGAATTAATAATGTAAGGACCCGTAATAGATATGTAAGATTCGAACCATGCGCTTGTAGTTTTAATAAGCCGCGGCTAACACATGAGACGCCTGCATAATTTTATATTTATGACCGTATTCACGTACGTGTTAATATTCATACTTAATTAGTGAGATGCGCAAAATAATTAAAATGGAAGTGAATAATGGTAGCCGAAAATGCTGTGAAGCCTTATAATTCGGAAGAACAGTTCTATTTCTGCCTCAAAACTGTGATTAGGTATATGATTTGAAACATAATCAGTCCATATTCCAGCAGAAGACAGTGATTCATCGAGCTCTAAAAAATAAAACGATTCAATCTCGCAGACATATATAAATTTTTGTAAGGGAATACGTGCCTCACTTGTTTTCAGGATCGATTTTCAAAAGAAGGTTGTAGTTTATAAATTAGTGTAAATTCTAATGTTTGATGGTAGAACGTAATGGCTAACCTTGGCCCACAAGATACCACCGTTCTATTTAGTGCATCATAGTTGCTTTATTTTATTGCTTAGATGTGTGGACGAGCTCACAGCCTACCTGGTGTTAAGTGGTTACTGGAGCTCTACAACTCTACAACGTAAACGTGCCGCCATCCATCTTGAAATATGAGTTCTAAGGTCTCAGTATAGTTACAACGGCTTCCCCACCCTTCAAACGAGTTACTGCTTCACGGCAGAAATAGGCAGAATGGTGGTACCTACCCGTGCGGACTCACAAGAGATCCTACCACCAGTAGAAGCAAGCTTCAAGCGAGGTTAGAAAAGAGTCATCAGATCCTCCAGGAATAGTTATGGCTAACCACATGGTAAGGTAGTCTTGAGGTAGCCATCACAGAACATTAGACAGATGCCTGAATCTCGCTTACGTAAATTTAAAGATAAGCTTGCATACATACAAGTTCCGAACAACAACCTTCAGACCGTCGGTTCATCGAGCAATATCACCCGCTCGATGGAAGATCTTGCCTTTGTCGTATACCTCCACAAACACATTCATGGTAAATCTAGTAAATTAAATGTTTGTATGTTGTTCTGTTAGATCGGTACAGTTGTTATAAGCAAAACATCGAACTATTTTGCTATTGTATACGCTCTTTTACTTGTGAACGGAGACAGCTTATGATGAGGTGAGCCATGCGCACGTTTGCTTATGATGTCAATAAAAAATACAAATATTCCAGCTCTAAAAATATTTAGTCCTCACTCACAATTGAACCACGCCATATGCGCTATATTGTTTATACTTCGAATCCACTTCTGTTGATAGATGAATCCAAAAATCTATTCAAACAACCAGTAGCTGAGAAGTTCATAGTTCATTTAATACTCAGTTAACGTACTCTGTCTCCGATTATAATGTTATCTAACTAAATATTGAACCAAATCTTTTATTCCGGAAAGATGTCGCATTCACTCAAGACAATCGAGTGTTTGCTCCAAACCTACCGTAATCTAATAAAGTGAGAGTCTATAATGCTTTGTAGATTGACAAAATCTGACTCAAATATTAATCAGTCTCACGTAAAAAAAATTTTGAGAGAGATAGAGAGACAGTATTCTTTATTGTACACCAAAAAACAAATAAACAGTGCGATAAATTAAAAACAAAAAAGTAAAATTGGCGGTCTTATCGCTAAGAGCGATCTCCTCCAGACATCCAACATCAGGTGGACAAGAATCATTTGGAAACGAACTACGCGCGTTGTACCAATCCAGTGAAATACATATACATATATGTACACATACATATACACATACATACATACATACATATATCTATCATAATATAATAATAATATTTATTAAAAAAAAAATAAAAAAAAAATTTGACCGATCTCCGAGGTTTGATAGTCTTTTAGTTTTAACAATAAAGGGACAAATACCGACTTCCACTATTCAAGTTTTGTAAGCGCGTGTTGAAAGAAAACTCCAAGCTACGACATCAGAACTTCCATCAACAATAAATTCTTTAACGAACAACAATTCGGATCATTCAAACTCTGAAAAACCTCCAATAAAAATAAAGTAATCGCCTTATCGTTTCCCCGGCGTCTTCAAATTCAGATAACATTTGATATAATGCAATAAAAATCTACTTCTGTTTACGGCGGAGCTTTTAAATTGGCCGTAAATCAACGCTGAGAAAGCTTCTCAATTCGTAATTGACTGATTCAATTATTACTTTTATTGGCGCAGGCGGCCGGTGACTTAACGATCCACCTGGTGAAATGGAAAAATTTACTATACTATATTATCATAACTGTTCGTATGACATATTTATGATAATAAATGTAAAATAATTGTTTCTAAGAATTAAGCCACGTGAAGCGCTGGTGATATGGGAAACAATGAAATATCATAGTCGAAAACTTTTAGAACATTAATATTTTGAAAGAGGCAATGTAACACAAATAAAATACACTGACGCACGGGGTCAACGACCTCACGTTACGTGGGTGTTGGAAGAAGTGCTGCTTGTTCCCGAAATATGAACTTTATAAAACTATAAATTTATTTCGTAGCAATAAATAAATGAAACAACAATGATAATTTATTTTGCCCACCTTTATAAATATACTTACTTGATGCTGTAGTTCTGAGCCTATCATAAGGTGGAGCCGAAACCTATAGAAACATCACTCCGATAGAGGCACCCGTCACGTGCGGACGTGCTCATCGACCACTCGTTCGCCCGGTCTTTGTTCGCCCGGCTTTTGTTAGCCCGGCCATTGTTCGCGCGGCCTGTGATCGTGATACATCTGCCGACCAAGTGTTTTTCCTGGAAGCTTTTATTTGTTTCGTTTTAGTTATTTTTGTGTTCGTGGAACATTTGCCGACAAAGTGGTTTCCTGCAAGTATTTATTTGTTTTGTTTCTTTTTGTTATTTCTGATTTGTTTTGCTTTTTCTTTGTCCTGTAGTAATCGCGCCGCATTGCCACCTGTGTTCAATAGAACCGCTCAGGTCCGAGAAGTTGGGGCCTCGCCGCAAGGCGAGTGTTTTCAAAACCCGGGGCCGCCCCACCTGGGTACTCAGCGATCATGGACGCTGTATTCGCGGAATTCCTCCGACTTCACCACCCACAGCTCGCCTCAGAGTTTCTGGCCTTCAAGGCCAATCACACTGCGAGCCCTCTCGAGGACTCCGCCGCGCTCGCTGCTCCTGCGTCGCCTGTACCTGCGTGCAAAGCTTCTGCATTGAGCAACGCAGCCTCCGTCGTGCCTGCCGCTCCCGTGTCGCCTATACTGGCGAGTAAAGCTGCTGCGTCGTCCGCTGTGACCATCGTTTCAGCTGAGCGATCATCCGCGGCCTCCGTCGCGCCCTCTAAAACACCTACACTTGCTCGTAGGTCGCCTGCACCCGCCTCCTCGTGCTCCGACTCTGACTCGGACATGGAGGTTGACCTCGCCCCCGCCTCATCGACGGATGGATTCACCCTGGTACAGAAGGGTAAGAAGCGTGCCGCGGAGTCCCGAGCTCCCGCGGCCGCTAAAATTAGCAAAGCCGCGAACGCGTCGCGCCCCCGCCCTCAGACTCCCGTTGCGCCCCCAGCCCGTGCCACTCCGTCGCCGCGTCCGGTGGCACAAAATAAAACCCAGACCCCTCCCCCGGTTATCCTTCAGGAGAAGGCAGCTTGGGATCGAGTTTGCCTGGCCCTTAAGGCCAAAAATATAAATTTTACGAATGCCCGTAACCTCGCGAACGGCATTCAAATTAAGGTTCAAACACCCGACGACCATAGGGCCCTCTCTTCTTACCTCCGTAAGGAACGTATAAGTTTCCATACGTATACGCTCCAGGAGGAGCGCGAACTCCGCGTTGTAATACGCGGAATCCCTAAAGAGTTAGATGTAGAGCTCGTCAAGGCCGATCTGTTAGAACAGGGCTTTCCAGTGAATTCTGTGCACCGTATGCACACCGGTCGCGGTAGGGAGCCATATAATATGGTTCTAGTCACCCTCCAGCCTACCCCCGAGGGTAAGAAAATCTTCAACACACAGGCCGTCTGTAGGCTCTCCGGTATCGCCGTCGAAGCCCCCCATAAAAAAGGCACTCCTAGCCAGTGCCATAACTGTCAACTGTACGGGCACTCTTCCCGTAACTGTCACGCGCGCCCCCGATGTGTTAAGTGTTTGGGCGATCACGCCACGGCCCTCTGCGCTCGCGACCAAAAAACCGCGACGGAACCGCCTAGCTGCGTCCTGTGTCAAACACAGGGTCACCCCGCAAATTACCGCGGATGCCCCCGAGCCCCGAAAATAAATCGCCGCGTCGCCCGCCAAAACCGCCTCCGAGCTTCCGGCCCAGACATCAAAGTCTCGGCACCCTCTGGGTCGCAGGCTAAGCCAGCGTTCGTTCCGGCGCCGGTGCCCAGTGTCTCGGCCTGGGCGAAACCGCTGCCGTATATGAACACGGCTACAATTCCCTCCTCCGCGATTCGTCCCGCCCCCGCGACTCGTCCCGCCCCCGCGACTCGTCCCGCCCCCGCGACTCGTCCCTCTCCCGCGACTTGCCCTCCGACTGCGTCCGAAAATCTCGCTTTAGCGATCGACTTCTTTCAGTCGATCAACTTTGAGCGCGTTAACGCTTTGGGCGACGCCATTCGCGCTGCCTCCACTGCACAACACTTTATCGCCGTTGTGCAAGAATACGCCGACGTATACGCGTCATTAAATACGTACGTCCTCCCCTCACTCCGCCGGTAATCAATGGCGTATATAAGTAGAATAAAGCCCCTATCCGTAACGATAGGATTTTTTAACGCTTACGGTCTCGCAAATCAACGTGATCAGGTTTCTGAATTTTTGCGTGACCATCAAATTGATATATTTTTAGTGCAGGAGACCCTACTTAAGCCCGCGCGCCGTGACCCTAAAATCGCGAACTATAACATGGTCAGGAACGACAGGCTCTCTGCTCGTGGTGGTGGCACCGTCATATACTATAGAAGAGCCCTGCATTGCGTCCCGCTCGATCCTCCCGCGCTCGCTAATATCGAAGCATCAGTGTGCCGAATCTCACTGACGGGACACGCGCCGATCGTTATCGCGTCCGTTTATCTTCCACCGGATAAGATCGTTCTAAGCAGTGATATCGAGGCGGTGCTCGGCATGGGAAGCTCTGTCATTCTGGCGGGCGACCTAAATTGTAAACACATCAGGTGGAACTCACACACCACAACCCCGAATGGCAGGCGGCTTGACGCGTTAGTTGATGATCTCGCCTTCGATATTGTCGCTCCGCTCACCCCGACTCACTACCCGCTAAATATCGCGCATCGCCCGGATATACTCGACATAGCGTTATTAAAAAACGTAACTCTGCGCTTACACTCGATCGAAGTAGTTTCAGAGTTAGATTCAGACCACCGTCCCGTCGTTATGAAGCTCGGTCGCGCTCCCGATTCCGTTCCCGTCACGAGGACTGTGGTGGATTGGCACACGCTGGGCGTCAGCCTAGCTGAATCTGATCCACCATCGCTCCCGTTTAGCCCGGACTCTACCCCGTCTCCTCAGGATACCGCTGAAGCCATAGACATCTTAACGTCACACATCACCTCGACATTAGATAGGTCATCGAAACAAGTTGTAGCGGAGGACTTCCTTCACCGCTTCAAATTGTCCGACGATATTAGGGAGCTCCTAAGAGCTAAGAACGCTTCAATACGCGCCTACGACAGGTATCCTACCGCGGAAAATCGTACTCGAATGCGTGCCCTACAACGCGACGTAAAGTCTCGCATCGCCGAAGTCCGAGATGCCAGATGGTCTGATTTCTTAGAAGTACTCGCGCCCTCCCAAAGGTCTTACTACCGCTTAGCTCGTACTCTCAAATCGGATACGGTAGTAACTATGCCCCCCCTCGTAGGCCCCTCAGGCCGTCTCGCGGCGTTCGATGATGACGAAAAAGCAGAGCTGCTGGCCGATACATTGCAAACCCAGTGTACGCCCAGCACTCAATCCGTGGACCCTGTTCATGTAGAATTAGTAGACAGTGAGGTAGAACGCAGAGCCTCCTTGCCACCCTCGGATGCGTTACCACCCGTCACCCCGATGGAAGTTAAAGACTTGATCAAAGACCTACGTCCTCGCAAGGCTCCCGGTTCCGACGGTATATCCAACCGCGTTATTAAACTTCTACCCGTCCAACTCATCGTGATGTTGGCATCTATTTTCAATGCCGCTATGGCGAACTGTATCTTTCCCGCGGTGTGGAAAGAAGCGGACGTTATCGGCATACATAAACCCGGTAAACCAAAAAATCATCCGACGAGCTACCGCCCGATCAGCCTCCTCATGTCTCTAGGCAAACTGTATGAGCGTCTGCTCTACAATCGCCTTAGAGACTTCGTCTCATCCAAGGGCATTCTCATCGATGAACAATTCGGATTCCGTACAAATCACTCTTGCGTTCAACAGGTGCACCGCCTCACGGAGCACATTCTTGTGGGGCTTAATCGACCAAAACCGTTATACACGGGAGCTCTCTTCTTCGACGTCGCAAAAGCGTTCGACAAAGTCTGGCACAACGGTTTGATTTTCAAACTATTCAACATGGGTGTGCCGGATAGTCTCGTGCTCATCATACGGGATTTCTTGTCGAACCGCTCTTTTCGATATCGAGTCGAGGGAACCCGCTCCTCCCCACGACCTCTCACAGCTGGAGTCCCGCAAGGCTCTGTCCTCTCACCCCTCCTATTTAGCTTATTCGTTAACGATATTCCCCGGTCGCCGCCGACCCATTTAGCTTTATTCGCCGACGACACGACTGTTTACTATTCCAGTAGAAACAAGTCCCTAATCGCGAAGAAGCTTCAGAGCGCAGCCCTAGCCCTAGGACAGTGGTTCCGAAAATGGCGCATAGACATCAACCCAGCGAAAAGTACTGCGGTGCTATTTCAGAGGGGAAGCTTCACACGGATTTCCTCCCGTATTAGGAGGAGGAATCTCACACCCCCGATTACTCTCTTTAGTCAATCCATACCCTGGGTCAGGAAGGTCAAGTACCTGGGCGTTACCCTGGATGCATCGATGACATTCCGCCCGCATATAAAATCAGTCCGTGACCGTGCCGCGTTTATTCTCGGTAGACTCTACCCCATGATCTGTAAGCGGAGTAAAATGTCGCTTCGGAACAAGGTGACACTTTACAAAACTTGCATAAGGCCCGTCATGACTTACGCGAGTGTGGTGTTCGCTCACGCGGCCCGCACACACATAGACACCCTTCAATCTCTACAATCCCGCTTTTGCAGGTTAGCCGTCGGAGCTCCGTGGTTCGTGAGGAACGTTGACCTACACGACGACCTGGGCCTCGAATCTATACAGAAATACATGAAGTCAGCGTCGGAACGGTACTTCGATAAGGCTATGCGTCATGATAATCGCCTTATCGTAGCCGCCGCTGACTACTCCCCGAATCCTGATCATGCAGGAGCCAGTCACCGTCGACGCCCTAGACACGTCCTTACGGATCCATCAGATCCAATAACCTTTGCACTAGACGCCTTCAGCTCTAAGAGCAGGCTTAGGGACCTCGGTAACCGTACTCGTCGAACTCGACAAAGAGTTCGCCGTGCAACCTAACCCATGAATCAGCTCGCTGAGTTTCTCGCCGGATCTTCTCAGCGGGTCGCGATTCCGATCCGGTAGTAGATTCATTCGCGAAGCAGCTACTCTTGAGTTGTTAGGTCTCCTTCGGAGGCGCTCGGGTAGCTGTTAGCAAATCCCACCCCTCCTGGCTGAGCCTGTGCTCGCCCACCTGTCCTGGTGAAACTGGAAAGGCCTCCGGGCCACCAGTAATCCTTCAATCATAAAAAAAAAAAAAAAAAAAAAACCTATAGAAACACAACGCGAACGCCACCACCCGCTCTGAGGTATGGGATCGAAACACGAGAGAGAAGATAATGCAATTGCTACAATTGACTGCTCATCACTACATAGTATAAAACAAAGTCTCTTTCTCTGTCCCTGTATCCCTATGTATGCTTAAATCTTTAAAACTACGCAACGGATTTTGATGCGGTTTATTAATAGATAGAGTGATTGAAAAGGAAGGTTTATATGTATAATAACATCCATTAAATAGTGAAAAAATCAGTAATAAATTACAGTTTCCGGAGCGAAACGAGGGCGAGTTGGTAGTATTTAAAACACAAAGAAAACTGCGCGCACGTTCCGTAAAGAATACTTTAATCATCTTTCACCCTATCTGTATTCCAGATATCACGCAGCTGAATTTGTGAAGTCGTATATGAAGTCGTCGTGGCCTAAAGGATAAGACGTCCGGTGCATTCGTGTTGAAGCGATGCAAAGGTGTTCGAATCCCGCAGGCGGGTACCAATTTTTCTAATGAAATACGTTCTCAACAAATGTTCTCGAGTGACTTCCACGGTGAAGGAATAACATCGTGTAATTAAAATCAAACCCGCAAAATTATAATTTGCGTAATTACTGGTGGTAGGACCACTTGTGAGTCCGCGCGGATAGGTACCACCGCCCTGCCTATTTCTGCCGTGAAGCAGTAACGCGTTTCGGTTTGAAGGGTGGGGCAGCCGTTGTAACTATACTGAGACTTTAGAGCTTATATCTCAAGGTGGGTGGCGCGTCTACGTTGTAGATGTCTATGGGCTCCAGTAACCACTTAACACCAGGTGGGCTGTGAGCTCGTCTAAACATCTAAGCAATAAAAAAAAAATGTATTATGTACAAAAAGTTCAAAAATCATTCTTGAAAAATCAAGATTGAATTCGTGCTATAAAGCTTCCACAGTACATCTGTGAGAATGAACCCAGAGTTATGACACACGTAACGTAACCGACTCCAATTTGTATCGGCAGTAAAATCATTACATTCGCGCGATTCCTCGGAGAACGTTTGATCTTCATCGCTGTATCTACAAGAGGTTATTTCTTGAATACAAAAACTTATTTCTTGAATACAAAAACGATATTTTTTTCTTTTTTTTTATTGCTTAGACGGGTGGACGAGCTCACAGCCAACTTGGTGTTAAGTGGTTACTAGAGCCTATAGACATCTACAACGTAAATGCGCCACCCACCTTGAGATATAAGTTCTAAGATCTCCGCATAGTTACAACGGCTGCCCTATCCTTCAGACCGAAACGTATTACTGCTTCACGGCAGAAATAGGCAGGGCGGTGGTACCTACCCGCGCGGACTCACAAGAGGTCAGCTACCAGCAGTAATTACGCAAATTATAATTTTAGCGGGTTTTATTTTTATTACACGATGTTATTCCTTCACCGTGGAAGTCAATCGTGAACATTTGTTGGGTACGTATTTCATTATTGATTTGCGCTACGATCATGAAAACTGCTTGAGTAACCAAGTTCACCCAAAAACTGTTGGTAAGTTGGTACGGCGACTATGAGATCTGAAATTAATTCTTCTTGTTGGCATACACAGGCCTACCTTAGGTTGGTATTTGTCCCATATACCCCTCATCCCCCCTGGCGCGGACACCACGGAGAAGGTGCACCCCCTGCACGAAAACAAAAAAAACTGACTGAAAAAAAAAACCGATAATCAGTAGAAATTCTCCACGCTTTATATGTATCTAAATAGATATATATAGCATAAGATTTACTCGATCAAATTGAATGCCATTACTTAAACAATTAGATTTAAGTCTCAATTGTATTATACCGGTTCCCCTCCATAAAACTGGAAAGGATGACTTTTATGTGGTATAAATACCAAGGTACCACCCATGCTAGGTTTACCTAAACAATTAGACCGAAGTCTCAATTGTGTTATAACGGCTCCTCTCCATAAAACTGGAATAGATAAGTTTTATGTGGTATAAATACCAGGGTAGCGCCCGTACTATCCGTACTCCCTATTTTTTTTTTATTTTATTGCTTAGATGTGTGGACGAGCTCACAGCCCACCTGATGTTAAGTGGTTACTGGAGCCCATAGACATCTACAACGTAAATGCGCCACCCACCTTGAGATATAAGTTGTAAGGTCTCAGTATAGTTACAACGGCTGCCCCACCCTTCAAACCGAAACGCATTACTGCTTCACGGCAGAAATAGGCAGGGCGGTGGTACCTACCCGCGCGGACTCACAACAGGTCCTACCACCAGTAATTACGCAAATTATAATTTTGCGGGTTTCACTTTTATTACACGATGTTACTCCTTCACCGTGGAAGTCAATCGTGAACATTTGTTGAGTACGTATTTTATTAGAAAAATTGGTACCCGCCTGCGGGATTCGAACACCGGTGCATCGCTTCAACACGAATGCACCGAACGTCTTATCTTTCAGGCCACGACAACTTCATACTTCCCTACAGCAAATACCATTGGACGATTGGTGTATAGTGATATAGTATTCGAAAAACACTACTACCCGTTGTCCGGTGAAACCTTTAGTTGCCTTTCACGACACCCACGAAAATAATTGTTGTAATGCTATTCCAGACCTAGATACTACGTAGTAACAGAACCTTGAAAAGACAGATTTAGTTTACCAATACCCAAACAAACTCGAGATCGTCTTACGTAAAACTAACTCCCAAATTTATTTATTTTTTATTGCTTAGATGAGTGGATGAGCCCACAGCCCACCTGATGTTAAGTGATTACTGGAGCCCATAGACATCTACAGCGTAAATGCGCCACACACCTTGAGATATAAGTTCTAAGATCTCAGTATAGTTACAACGGCTGCCCCACCTTTCAAACCGAAACGCATTACTGCTTCACGGCAGAAATAGGCAGGGTGGTGGTACCTACCCGTGTGGACTCACAAGAGGTCCTACCACCAGTAATTACGCAAATTATAATTTTGCGGGTTTCATTTTTATTACACGATGTTATTCCTTCACCGTGGAAATCAATCGTGAACATTTGTTGAGTACGTATTTCATTAGAAAAATTGGTACCCGCCTGCGGGATTCGAACACCGGTGCATCGCTCAACACGAATGCACCGGACGTCTTATCCGTTAGGCCACGACGACTTCAATAAATTTCAATCTAGCTGTAGCAAATTTTGTACTAAAATATTATGCCGCGCCGGCGTCAAGACCCGATAATGTATATGCGTAATAAACGTGAAAACGCTTTTAAAACCAACACCTCCGCAACATAATGAATTGATGGATGCTCGCGAGATTATAATATATGATTCGCGTTTAATAAAAATAAAAACAGTTAAGTGCGAGTAAAACTCGCGCCTTGAAGGGTCTAGGTGCAATTTAGGGTTGTTCGTATAGAAAGGCTACAGGTTACGTAACAACAATCTAGAACTAATACTGGTTGTGCTGGATACAAAACATAATACAAAATAAATATATTTAAATAATTATAGAAGAACCAAAGTTACTGACATAGCCCGTAGGATTAGTAAGCTGAAATGGCAATGAGCAGGTCACATAGCACGAAGATCGGACGGCCGATGGGGCAGAAACATCCTCGAGTGGAGACCACGTACTGGCAAGCGCAATGTAGGACGGCCTCCTGGACCAGATGGACCGACGACCTGGTGAAAATTCCTGGGTCACGTTGGTTGCAGGTGGCAAAGGACCGGCCGCACTGGACATCAGTTGGAGAGGCATATGTTCAGCAGTGGACAGAAGACAGGCTGAAATGATGATGATGATGAATCATAGTGGTGCAGTGATCTTGCAATGCATCGGTAACTCTGCTTTGTCATCATCATCGTAAGCCGATGGTTGGCCTGAAGGGCGTACGAGGGGAGGCATAGTAACAATTGTTTCAGATTGAGGGTCCTAGCTATTCGCCAGTATGCTTGGTGAGTGGCCGCGAGTTCTTCTAAATAACTATCCCATTTCTCATTTCCGGCGTCGTTTAGGCGGGATTTAACATCCCGCTGTAGACAACGCATCCGAATCCGGTTTGATTCTGTGGGATATTGATCGTAGGCCCGAATTGCCGCGTTTCTAACTCTTAAGAGATTTCTAAGCTGGAAGGAAAGTTTGGTGCGTTGGAAGCAGTCCTCCACATGGACTATTTTTTCTGCCTATGTGTGTGAACGAGCTCACAGCCCACCTGGTGTTAAGTGGTTACTGGAACCTATAGACATCTACAACATAAATGCGCCACACACCTTGAGATATAAGTTCTACCTACCCGTGCGGACTCACAAGAGGTCCTACCACCAGTAAAAGGCTTTAGCTAAGTTGGTGCTTAGCTCCTTAGCAATCCACCATGGTCCTGGTAACTGGGTCTGGGTTTTGGAGGCGGCCAAGCTGCATAACGACAAGTCGGCGGTCTGAGTATAAATATGATAAATTAAAATAAAATAGTAAAGGAAAATAAAAAATAATAATAGTGGGGGTAACTTAGTCATGAATTCTTTTGAATACCGTCTTGAACAGTTGTTGACATGCGTAACATTAAGAAAACAGTTAACTTTAACTATTTTTAGTTAACTAAATAATGACCTACTGATAGACGTATTATTATTATATACATATATTATATAGTAAACATCCAGACAAAGAGTAAACAAACCCGTTCAACACACGAATATACTACTGCTGAACTGAACTACTACTGAAACACCAAGTCAGTCATCCATCATATCATTTGAACACTGGCTATCACTTCATTTCAATCTAAATCCGCTTGAGTAATATTTATATTAGAGACTATACACACTCTAAAGGCCTTAATCAATATATAATCTCTAAAACGTAATATTGAGATTAGCTGATTTCCGCATCGAGAAAGTCGCGATTAAATCGATAACTCATCAGTAGATTAAAATGACGTATTAAGAATAATGGAAATTCTTTTAAGCTTCGAATATGATTTATAATTGTAGTATACTGTCAAAAGATATTATTATAGATACTACGAAGTAACTTATACGTATTAAGTAATAGAAAAATATTATGTTTTCCTTATCTTATGGTCAAAAATTAGTTCACTTAGTAAATGGTTTATCTAGCTTTTTTTTTGAATTAAAATCGTATTCACAGTTAATAAATATTGTTACATCTGTTTAAGAAAAAAAGTATATAAAATACGTTTACAAATAAAAAGAAGTTCAAATATGAAAAACTATTTACGGATACAATAAATTCTTAGAATAATTACTTGGAATTTTCAAAAATCATTTGGAATCAAACAACAATAATTTTGATTATGAACTAATACATAATTATAACAGTTTAATTGAATTTA
This sequence comes from Bombyx mori, assembly GCF_030269925.1. Taxonomy (NCBI): domain Eukaryota; kingdom Metazoa; phylum Arthropoda; class Insecta; order Lepidoptera; family Bombycidae; genus Bombyx; species Bombyx mori. The sequence goes on from NC_085114.1 coordinate 2,749,852, forward strand.
AATACATTAAAATAATATAATAATATCAAAAATGTTTAATGTAAAAATTCAAAAAACGTTTTAAGTTTATCACCGGCTTTATAATTTCAGCTCAAGATTAAAGTCAACCAATTTCCGTCCTATATTTTCATACAAACGATCATGAAAATCGCACATTTTCTTGTGAAAAATAACGCAATACCCTACGCCGTAGCCCGGAGCTACGAGAGCTACGCGCGTAGCACGCAGGGCACGTAGCTCCGTCCCACTTTACCGATTTTGATTGAACAATGAAAGTTATGAGTTGAATAAAATTACATATTTGGCTTTCAGTTTGCGAAAGGAAGTTTACGTGATTACAATTGATGCCATGTAATAAAAGTTTGTTTAGAAATGTAAGGAATTGAAATTTCTTCGACTGTATTGTATCAGCTAATTTCTTTCCCCATTTTTTCCCATAAGCATCGAAAAAGTTACTAATAAGCTTACTGGATATACCTATAACAGCGTACTCTAAGAATTCCAACAATATCTGCATTTGTATTTCATCTCCACGTCGTCGTGGCGTAAAGGATAAGACGTCCGGTGCATTCCTATGTAGCGATGCACCGGTGTTCGAATCCCGCAGGCGGGTACCAATTTTTGTAATGAAATACGTACTCAACAAATCTTCACGATTGACTTCCACGGTGAAGGAATAACATCGTGTAATAAAAATCAAACCCGCAAATTTATAATTTGCGTAATCACTGGTGGTAGGATCTCTTGGGAGTCCGCACGGGTAGGTACCACCACCCCGCCTTTTTCCGCCGTGAAGCAGCAATGCGTTTCGGGTCGAAGGGTGGGGTGGCCGTTGTAACTATACTGAGACCCTAGAACTTATATCTCGAAGTGGGTGGTGCATTTACGTTGTAGGTGTCTATGGGCTCCAGTAACCACTTAACATCAGGTGGGCTGTGAGCTCGTCCATCCATCTAAGCAATAAAAAATAAAAAAAATAATTTAAACAATACACGACCAGTATCTCCATAAAATTTTATATCTACATATTATGGATTCTAGATAAAAATAACACAATCCAATTTAGCTACATCACTGTTTGTTTATTTTGAACGAAGATACAAAGTTGAAGGGAAATCTTGCGATGTCCATTCCCGGAATCGATTCAGTCAAATGTACCGGATAATGTAATCAAAGTGAAACTTTGCTTCCGCTTCGTAATCGAAACAAAACACAATCTTAACTTAATAACGCATTTAGCATTCAGCTTTAAGCTACTGCGTATTATATTATAATCTATACTAATATATAAATCTACAGTGGTTTTTACAAATGTTCCGTTATAACTACTGAACGGTGCATCCGATTGACTTGAACCTTGGTATCCATGTAGAAAATACATGTACTTAATGGATAGGCTAATATTTATATGAGTGTCGGACTCCCTACACCGGTTGCGGGGGCTTTAATGATGTGAATCTTTGGAGGGGTGAGAAATAATAATGTTCATTTTAAATGCCCAGCGAAGCGGACGGGTACAGCTAGTACTATATCAGATGATAGCTAATACGCTTCACAGCTCTGCTTATAACGATTCAACAAATTGGTTGTACATTATGTTCGTCTGAAAAGACGTATAATATATAATATAAGAATATATAGATAGATAAGATAAGATATAAGAAAAAGAAATATAAATTAAATATTAAGTGTATTAAATAAATTTAATACACCATTTACCATTATTTAAAATATCATTATCGTTTTTCGTCAAGCAGCGGCTTGTCCAGGCATTGCTGACGTCCATGGGCGACGATAACCATTCACCATCAGGTGGGCCGTATGCTTGTCTGCCTACAAGGGCAATAAAAAAAAGTCTTACAATTTAAGAATAGTATAGTAATATCCTCAAATATGCAACTTGTATGAGTTCACTGATAGTAAGTGATTACTCTTGCTCATGGACGTTGGCAATGTTAGGTGCTAAATAAATATACTTAATTAATAATTACCAAGTAAGTACCAATGTGACAAGGTGGTAAGGCCTATTTATGCCACTAAGTAGTTACGCGTTTAGTTTTGAAGGGTGCGGTAGTCGTTACGCGGTGGCCGATACGCAATACCAAACTTAGCACCAGTATGCTTAGTGTGAGTTTTTTAACTTCTCGATCGCGTAAAAGTTAACTCAAATCTGTATGGAGTTGGAACAGTGCCCCTAGCGGCAAACGTATGGAAGCTCGAGTTCGAGAAATTAAAAAACTCGTAGTAAACACATTCGTAGATCGTGAACCTGTTTCCAGGTCTAGTATAAGAAAAAAATCGGTTGTCTGTAAAGTCAGTTTACTGACGATAGTTGAACGTGACAACGTCAGAAGAAAATTTTAATTTTATTTGTTTGATAGATGTTTTGTATGGACAATTGACACCCCATTCACTTTTCACTGAACTCCATACTTGACGAAGGCATGTAAATGTATTATTTTATAGCAGCTGTCCACGCGGATGCCATCGCTCACTCAAGTAGGAGAGAGACAGATGTCGAACGCTGCCGAACGCGGAGGCCGATTGTGCCTCTTTGTCGCTCGTTGCGCACTCTCGCTTGCACTTCAAGCCTTAAATGGAACGCCTCAGAGCGAGGTAACGCCGCATGAGTCATGTTTTTTCGTGCGTGCAGCCGGCTCCATCGGATTATAAGACGTTGTCACGTCAACTACCAAGTTTTAAGACGCCATTGTAAATGCAATCCGTTCAACTATATAATGCAATCCGAGCAACCGACTAGACTAATTAAATGTTATTATGCAACAACGCATAATTCTATTCATTTGTATGCAAATTCGGGAACGGCGCGGTGAGCTGTGCATTAGCTGCTAGTTAATTCAGCTGTGACCACTTTTACTATTGTACAATATTCTCTTGTTGTGTAAGAAATGAATTGTTAAACTGGTGAATTCATAACACGTATTTCATTAGGAAACAGGGGCTGCATTCATTCTGCAGAAGCGCATCCCCCATTATCTTCCTTTAAAAGAAGAATAGAGTGACTTATTTGCATACGATCTATATCTATCATTTTTTTTATGCTTAGATGGATGGATGAGCTCACAGTCCGTCCACCTGGTGTGAAGTGGTTACTGGAGGCCATAGACATCTACGACGTAATGCGCCACCCACCTTGAGATATAAGTTCTAAGGTCTCAAGTATAGTTACAGCATGCACCCTTTTAGTGTTTTTAAAAAAAAAAAAATGTCGGGGCCCTCACAAAATCAGCGAACACCATTTGTAGGTTATGCAAAAATTCAAACACGCAAACACAATATCGATTTCTATTTTTACACAGCTATTTTCAGTCCCTGCAGTTCGTCCGTTTGTATTCAATTCCCGAAGAGTTGAGTAAATAGATAGAATAGAAAAAGGAATAGATAGAAATAACAATAGATAAAAAGTAACTACCTATTCTCGACTTTTCCTTGCTATTTAATCGTCTTAAGTATTGTACGGATTCTATGGAGGGTGTTCAGAGAATTTTATATGATAGTGACAAAGAATCATTTTTTTATTGCTTGGATGTGTTACTGGAGCCCATAGACATTTCCAACGTAAATGCGCCACCCACCTTGAGATATAAGTTAAGTTCTCAGTATAGTTACTGGTGGTAGGACCTCTTGTGAGTACGTACGGGTAGGCACCACTACTCTGCCTATTTCTGCCGTGAAGCAGTAATGCGTTTCGGTTTGAAGTGCGGGGCAGCCGTTGTAACTAATCATATATTAAAATCACAGTGTAATGTTTGCGTACTAAAATAACAAGGTCGTTCGGTAAGCTCTACTTCAAACAAGACTATAGCCGGTACTACGAAGTTAGACACACAATTGGGTAGCTAACTGCAATGAGACAAATGGAGACCTAAGCTACCTCAATGAATCTGCGCACCAATCAAAAAAACTCCAACAAAATATGACCGAATTAAAATAATAAAAATGATAACAGAAGTATTTTCACGAATTCGGGCAGAAGACACTTTCATTATAGCGTACGGTGTCGCGTGATATATACACGCAGAACCGCGATCGTGCCTCGTTTGCATGTACTTACTAACCGACCGACTGGCTCGACGGATAAGTTTGTAAGTCGTAACCCCGAGTAGATGAGCATTCTGTTTAAATGCCAATTTCATTAACCTCACTAACAAGCTTAACGCTACCTAGATAAAAAACAATTGTTAAACACAAAACGCCATAGTCTGACTGGCATTCTGGCAGGTAGTATCAGGAGGGGGCGTGATAATAAGAGGACATGTGAAAGAAGGTTGTCAGTCAAGAGATGACGTATGATAGGCCTGAACGAAAAAAGAGAAACTGCTTCGATAATCCCACATAGTGGAATTATGACGAGATAAAGAAGAAGAATCTGGCAAGCAAACTGTAGTATACATATCACGTAACGAATATTGCAGCGTACCATACTTTGCCACACTAACAAAGATTGTTTCGCAGAAACGTACAGGATGGTAGTACCCAACCTATAGGACAAATAATACGCCCTATCGAAGTAAATGCTAGTCACCACACAGCCTTCTTCAGTTAGTATTACACCATCATCCGTTCGTCATGCCTTATTATATTACTTACATATAGCACAGTCGTTATGAAATCATTATTAATTCTAATGTCGATTACGACTGGTAGGACCAAAGCCAATTAGTTATACCGTCTTGGGACAGTTTAATTGAAACTTTGGACTGGTATCACAAGGTATTTGCATTGTAAGTCTTACGAGCGGTGTAGCCACTTAACATTAGGTGCCCTGACAGTTTGCCTTCTCAACAGCAGGAAATTAAAAACCTTAAACCTTCCTCAAACAAATTTGAATCAGAATCTTTCAAATCACACGCTTAAGCTTATCGGTATTGATACACGCTTTTGAACAGTGCTAATGGCCTTATACGTAGTGAGTCATCGAAGCTTTATATTTTAAAAATTTCTTAAGTTTATGCTTTAACAGTTTCTTAATGCCATAAGTCAGTTTTTATTTGTCAACCATCCTCTCTTCAAATTAAATTGAAAAATAGTTCTAAACGTACCCGTCATGGCCACTCGCACTCAAATGGATCACACGGTGTGCCTTCACTAGAAAATCTAAAAATTACTATAAAGATGTGTGGAGTCGTGGGACACCGGATAGGAACGAAGTTCCTTATTATAAAAATATTAATTTTATGTTCTATTCGAGGTACAAAGAAAATAAAACTGAAGGTTTCGCAACAACCCACGGCCATTCGGTAAGGTGCGAACTTATTGTGGTACACGTCATTCACGGTTGTTTGGATAAGAGTTAGTGTATTGCGCAAACGAACGCTCTGAGACCGTGGTCAATGAATGATAAAAAATATGTTCTTTTTTGTACGTTATTACAAAGTTAAGTCGTACACTGTGTGCATTACTAATAAAAATCTTACGTTACGGACGTTTTTTCCCGGTTAGGGTACCCATCCGCATTGTCCCATAATCGACTTCGTTCCAAAAACCTATAAAATATACTTGAGACAATTTAAATCAACTCATCATAACTGGCGCATGCAAACAAACCCGCAAACGGATGCCACGAATAATTTAATAATTCAGTATACTCCGAGTGCCAGAGAAAACATTCCGAGAAGAATACTGTGATCCATACCCCTATTGTTTTAGCGGTTATTTTCCAATGAACGGTATTATGATTTCGGAGCCGCCTTGTTACTTATTCAGATAAATTTGACGCAGCCATTGTTATTCGATGAAGTCTATGTGTTTTTTGAAGTTAGAACTAATTTATTTGGCTCGCTATTTTTGGTCTTTACCCAGAAGGAGTAGGGATAATTAATGAGCATTGCATATACATACCTATGTTCTTCTGTTTCGATATTTTTTTTGGAACGAAGTTCCTTATGGGAGCTTTAGGAGGGGTACCCTAACCGAGAAAAAACGTCCGTAACGTAAGATTTTTATTGCATAGATGGGTGAACGAGCTCACAGCCTACCTTGTGTTGCCGGAACCCATAGACATCTACAACGTATATGCCGCCACCCACCTTGAGATATGAGTTTTAAGGTCTCAGTATAGTTAGAAGGGATGCCCCACCCTTCAGACCGAAACGCATTACTGCTTCACGGCAGAAATAGATAGGTCGATGGTACCTACCCGTGCGGACTCACAAGAGGTCCTACCACCAGAATACGTGTTGATATTGAAATTCATGTGTTTTTATTTTATATTTTATCCAGTGAAGCGTGAAGTTTAATCACGAAAATGGCTTGTCATATTTTAGTGCCTCCTCCGTTATCGAAGTTTGGCCGTTAGATTCGCATACTCCGTTTTATTGTTTCTAATGGAAGTAGTTTTCCTGTACTGTCAACTCGACACACTGAATATTTCTCAACCACGATTTTTTTAATGGTCCAGACTATCTTGCTTCTTATTGAAAGTTACTTTAAGAGGATTAACGACAAAGGGAAGATCTTCCATCGAGCCTTGAATATTGCCCCATAAGCCAACGGCCCGAATGTTGTTGTTCGGAACTTGTTAAGAAAAACCTTCATAGTCTAAAACTCTTTAGTTTTATAAAAAGGTTTTTTTCTTATATGTCATTGTGAAGTTTGACTTTTTTTTTTAATTGCTTAGATGTGTGAACGAGCTCACAGCCCACCTGGTGTTAAGTGGTTACTGGAGCCCATAGACATCTACAACGTAAATGCGCCACACACCTTGAGATATAGTTCTAAGGTCTCAGTATAGTTACAACGGCTGCCCCACCCTTCAAACCGAAACGCATTACTGCTTCACGGCAGAAATAGGCGGGGCGGTGGTACCGACCCGGGCGGACTCACAAGAGGTCCTACCACCAGTAATTACGCAAATTATAATTTTGCGGGTTTGATTTTTATTGCACGATGTTATTCCTTCACCGTGGAAGTCAATCGTGAACTTTTGTTGAGTACGTATTTCATTAGAAAAATTGGTACCAGCCAGCGAGATTCGTAAAAAGAAAGTACAGATTGTTAAAAATAATAATTTTATTAAATTAAGGGCTTTAAATGTTGTTTTCTCATTATACACATAACAGAAAACGCAATTAAGTCTTTTATTGTTCATTTATTCTGGAGTACCCAATATCATTATATGCAAACTTATCTCGAAAATGTCGTAACTGAGATTCAAGCATCTGTCAAACATCATGTGTATTCTATAAAGCCGCATTACTATTATAATATTTAGTAGAAAACACGACACAAACGCTCTCATTCGTAACGCCAAAAAAACATTGAACATCTTAAACATAATTCGTCAACGATTCATTTTTCTTTTCTCTTGTCATATGGGAGAGATAACCCACGCCAAAGTCTACATTTGCCTTGTATATAGCTTTAACATATTCTGAAAAAAAAGTCACTCAAATCACTAGTTATTATAAAACAGGCTAGATAACTTTTCTGCTATGACACAGTTTGATGGGTCCGATGTCGATTCCAGAATATGTTACTTAGAACTATAAATACGAAATCGCGAAAACAGGCTGTCAGTTACAAACAATACAATAAATGAAATGCCCAAAACAGCGGACAGATGGACGGGCACTACTTCTGTGCTCTTATTAACGCTAAAGCATTAGCTACTTTTAAACCATTATACAATAATTCAGATTTTCTTAGTTGTGCTCTAGATTTCCGAAAGAAGACCCAAAATGATTTTTTCTTCTAAATATGTATAATAAAAATCTTATTTGTTCAGAAGAAAAATTAAATCAAACAGAACTACCAGTGCATATGTTACGTATGTGTGACTTGAATTCACCGACCTCATAAAATCTGTGACTCGCTGCAACATAAGTGATTGCTCTCACTCCGCGAAACATCGTGCCACATGGCGTCGCATCGCGAGAGCGCCGGTATCGCAGGATCCGACTGATGCATGACCACGACCACTCTGTGTAACTTTTCGTTCCTAGGTACTGACAAGTGCGCATGCGCGTAAGTGTCTACGTCTGCTCTGACGCACCTAAAATTCTCCGCCATTGTTGAGCTCGGGTAATTTCCAATATAGCGTTTAGTGTAAAAGTGAAATAAACAAAAGGTAATAAAATTTAATAGTGAAGTATTAAACAAATATGAGTTCATCAGAGAGTTCTTATTCAGTTAGTAGTAGTCTATTTAAAAATTAAAAAACAAATAATTTTTTTTTAGGGTATGCGGTGTCTCCGTTCCTCTACCCCCCGCCAGAGCTTGGCTCCTGGATCCCACAGGGGTTGCACCCCTGGACCCCGGCTCGGTACTCCACGAACTTTCGGCCTGGTAGGAGAAGAAATAGTATGTGCATCGCGGGAAAAAAGTAGGACATCTCATCCCGCGTGTTTGCCCACCCTCGCCTGTACGTATTATTAACTCACTAAAACTGTCTGCTAAAATATAGCATCGAAGACGATGTCAGTGACTGAATTCAAATACAGAGATTAGGTCACGTTTTGCATCTATAGTTATTTTATTTGTACCAAAACTATAAGGACATTATGAACAGCGGGTATTATATCACATTCGTGTTCTTAACGCATTTTAAATTTGAATAAATGACGTTTTCATTGACTGGTGGTAGGACCTGTTGTGAGTCCGTGCGGGTAGGTACCACCACCCTGCCTATTTCTGCCGTGAAGCAGTAATGCGTTTCGGTTCGAAGGGCGGTGCAGCCGTTGTAACTATACTTGAGACCTTAGAACTTATATCTCAAGGTGGGTGGCGCATTTACGTTGTAGATGTCTATGGGCTCCAGTAACCACTTAACACCAGGTGGGCTGTGAACTCGTCCACCCATCTAAGCAATTAAAAAAAAAACGCAAGTAAGTTGTTTCCTCGAGAAAATTTGTTAATCGTGAACATGTTTGTTATATAATTTTTTATTATTCTTTAGACGAGTGGACGAACTTATGGTTTATCTGTTGTTAAATGGTTACCGGAGCTCGTAGACATCAACAACATCAATACCAATATCCAGCTAAAGATATGGGTTTTATAATACAATGGCTACCCCTCCCTTCAAAAAGAATCGCATTACTGCTTCACGGCAGAAACAGGCAGGGTGCACACAGGCGGCAAAACGCAGTACCACCTGTTATCAATCAAATTATGTAATTACGCTATGAAATGATATGAAAAACGTTTCCTGACAAAGTTACAAGAACGTCACAAAAAAACCTTACAAGCCATTTTTTTAAGCTATTACATAGCTTCTATCGCGGGCATTGAGCGCGGCGACTGAATCAAGAAATTCCGTAACGAAAATAACCTGACATCCCCATTACGCCTACTATGTAGCTCGCGTTCAACACATTCACACGTTGCGCTGGTGTAGTGTTTGTGAATAAGCACGCGGCGTGACGTCGCACTGCATGAGCGTCATGAAAAGTCTGCCCATCTCTCTCTTACGCGGTTTAGCCTATGAATATGAAGGGGACAGTTAATGTTTTTCTTTTGTTAATGTTCATAAATATAGCGTGGTCTTATTGTTATTATCGTTTTAATATTAAATTATTATTGTCTAATTGTAATTGCATAAGTTGATGAAAAATGCTTTGCAATAGCTTTACCGCGGCAGTCCCCGAGTGCCACACGTCTTTTTTTTATATATGAAGACTACATTACATTATGAAAAAACCTATCTTGGAATAACTTTATAGGTAATTTTATCGACAAATGTAAATAAACGTTGGTCGGGGACTCCCGCGGTAAAGCTATTGCATAGCATTTTTTATCAACTTATGCAATTAGAATTAGACAATAATAATTTAATATTAAAACAATAATAAAATAAGACCACGCTATATTTATAAATATTAACAAAAGCAAAATATTAACAGTCCCCTTCACACTCATAAGCTAGCGCGAGAGAGAAATGGGCAGACTTTTCATGATGCGCATGGAGTGTGACGTCAGCGTGCTTATTCACAAACACTACACAAGCGCAACGTGTGAATGTGTTGAACGCGAGCTACATGGTAGGCGACGAAGTGGGGGGGTGTTAGCTTTTATTTTCGTTACGGAATTTCTTGATTCGATCGTCGCGCTCAAAGCCCGCGATAAAAGCTATGCAATAGCATAAAAAGAAATCACCAAATCAAATGGTCTCAATCATAACTTCCTATTATACTATTTGTATGCACAACACTTCGGAACTATGACATACTTACGTGAATTTCTTTTAATTACACGATGCTATTCCCTAACAGTGGAGATCTGTCGTAAACATGTGTTAAGGTACATAAACTATAAGCTTTGGACGTTTTCTATACAAAAAACAAACTAACAGGATTCAGATACATCCATTACGATTGAAGTTTAGAATAGATATTTCGCAGAATAGAACGCTTCCACTCGGTAGACCAACCATCCAAGTATTGTGTATATGGAATTTGTAGATTCCAAATGTATAGTAGAAGGTTTAGCAGCATATTTAATTTTATTATTTAGCACATATATTAATTGAAAACGGAAGATTTAAGAGGAATTATCCTCTTAAATCTTTTTTTTTACATTATTACATTATTTCAATTTTTTTAAATTAAATAATGCAATAATAATGTAATAAATAAAAAACGAATTTTCGGGGGAAAATTAACACTTACTGTAGTCACAAATCATGTAGCATTGCCTATACTATGGGAACCATTGGTGAATATTAAAAAGAATAGTAGAATATTAAAACCAGACAAAGAGAAAAAAAAAACTTCATACATATATCAAATCGTACCCAGGACCCCCGGCCCAGCAGTCAAGAGCGATAACTACCGCACCACCAAGTCAGTCAAAACAAAACAGTGCTACCGATTTGTATCCAAAACAATATTAGTTATTGAAGAAGTAATAACGAAACTGAAATCTATCTAATAATTTAATTGAACATTAATTCTCACCCACTGAGTTTTGCGTCGGATCTTCTTAGTGGGTCACGATTCCGATCCGGTGGTAGATTCAGCGGAGCACTGCTCTTGTCAGAGTTAGTGTTAGCAATTCTGTTAGGTTGAGCCCGTGAGATCATTTACCGGTGCGTGTGTAGATAGAATATCCCCTTAGGCCACCAACGATTAGGTAGAGAAAAATGTATATTTATGTGATAGATTTCCTGAACTTAACGTTAGCGCGATTAAAGTTTACGTCAATTCGTTTATAATTACTGCTGTAGCTGGTGTAGCTTGGTAGGACCTCTTTGGTTACTGGTGGTAGAACCTCTTGTGATTACTGGTGATAGGACCTCTTATTAGTAGTGATTAAAGGGTGGAGCAGCCGTTGTAACTATACTGGGACCTTAGAATTCATATCTCGAGGTGGGTATTTACTTTGTAGATGTCTATGGGCTCCAGTAACCATTTAACACCGGGTGGACTGTGAGCTCGTCCACCAACTCCAAGACTCAAGGTCAGTGGCGGTATTAAACTATACCATCATCATGCTTTACTAGATTAGTCCCATTTATATAGTAATACTAGCTGACCCGGCAGACTTCGTAGTGCATGAATCGATAAATGAGAGGCCTAAACTTTTGTATAAAATAAACTTGAATTAAAACAAACAAAAGGAAAAACAAAACTGTAACTTAGTAAGTATGTAAGTATATAGAAGATTTTATATTCACAAATAAAAAGCACGATCAATTTTGTTACACCTTCCAGTATAATTGTATAGCAGCGCGCTGAACACGTTTCGGAGCATACAAATCAGTTCGTCGGACCGTACCGATAATAAATTACAATTTATTGATCGAAACACAGGCCTCCACGGCTTAGGGCGATATCTTTAGATTCTGGTAGGACAATGTTATATTTCACTCCCTATGTGAACAAAAGTTTGGCTCACCTCGTTTTATGTGTCACCTACAATCATCACAACGTGAACCTCATACATATTAAGACTAGAAATCCAAGTCTCAATTCTATGAATGATTTCTTATCATTCAAAATTATAACTGCATTGTTTCTTAAATATACAAGACGGTAGGCCAATTTTAAATACAATGTTCCGAAGTAATCGTAAATATTAATTACTCAAATTATTTAATGTCTCGATCAAATATTACTAACTATGTTGAGTATGAGAAAAAAGTGTTTTTTTATTAACTAAGAAAGAAGACTAATATACGACCCATTTAGATGGGTAATATTAATCAATCAATCAGCAATCAGCGTTGTAGACTACATGTCAGCAATGTCAGAGGCATAGGGGTATCGCTGCTAACGATTGGTCGATATTTTCAGTCCTCGTTTGAAAATAGCTATACCATAGCGCTCAGAAAGTGACAAAAACTATTTGCGGTAAAGTATGAAATCTGTCCTAGTTTTTTTTTGGCTAATAATAAATGAAAAAATAAAAATTCACGACGCTTTTCGTAATCTAGACTATAGATTACACACCGCCGATTGTTCCGAGGCTAATTTATTAGCAAATAGACATCGTATTAAACAAGAGGGGCGAAACTATTGTTTCGGTGAAGGTCTTAATTCAAACGTTTCGAGTTAGGGAGCTGATGTAGTTGAACCTAATTCCACAGTTAAGAACCTTTAGTACTACAAATGTTAGCCAGATATTCTAACTATAAGTGTTTTGACGTGACAACGTCTTATAATTCGATGGAGCCGGCTGCACGCACGAAAAAACATAACTCATGCGGCGTTACCTCGCTCTGAGGCGTTCCATTTAAGGCTTGAAGTGCAAGCGAGAGCGCGCAACGAGCGACAAAGAAGCACAATCGGCCTACGCGTTCGGCAGCGTTCGACATCTGTCTCTCTTCTACTTGAGTGAGCGATGCATCCGCGTGGACAGCTGCTATACAATAATACATTTAATGTGTAATGAAAAAACTATGTACATTGTAAAAAAAATTGACATAATTGTATTTATGCGTACAAATAAATTTAACTTGATCAATTCAATAGTGATTTCCATTTACCTCCTTCTCTATATCCATACAAAAGATCTATCAAACAAATAAAATTAAAATTTTCTTTTCAAAAATGAAACCATTCCATCGGTATTTTCTTATGACGTTGTCACGTTCAACTATCGTCAGTAAAACGACTTTACAGACAACCAATTTTTTTTTTGCCTAATTTATAACTTTCAATTATCACGGACTGTCAACACCCAGAGAACAACAAAAAATCATTTGTTGAAACTCAAGTTGAGGCGGTTTTTGTTCCATAAACTTATTTCCTTTGTCGGCGGAATGGCAATGTCTTCGCGGTCTATAGGATAAGGTTCCCGGCGTACTTAACATCGAGCGATGTAGACATTTTCAAATCATGCAGACAGGTACCAATTGTATCAAATAAATACGTACTTGACTCTTAACTTCCATGATGAAGGAATAAAATCGGGTAATAAAATTTCAAAACCTCCAAATTTTTCCTTCCTTCAAAGTTGGCAATGATGGTTTTCAACTTCTGGTGGCTTGAAGCGCATATTGTATAGCCGTATAGGTACAGGCGGGTGCATAAGTGCATGGACACCTTACGTTCTATATTCACTTGAACACGACGGTAACTGTATTGCTTTTTTTTATTGCTTAGGTGGGTGGACAAGCTCACAGCCCACCTGGTGTTAAGTGATTACTGGAGCTCATAGATATCTACAAAGTAAATGCGCCGCCTACCTCGAGATATAAGTTCTAAGGTCTCAAGTATAGTTGGTAAGGTGTAAGGTGTTCACAAATAATGAACTTTGCCCATCTACTATTGCTGCCTATAGTACGTATTACCGTTTTGTCTTATCCCCAGGAGTAGTGAAATCTTCAAATTTTGAGGTTAGGACTATAACATACAGTTGAGACTTTGACCTCACATTTTGAGGTGAGGAGCAACATTTACGATATGATATCTACAATGCGTTTCCAGAGATCTTTTTTGCCACGTACCATCCGGCTTTGGAATGAGCTCCCCTCCACGGTGTTTCCCGAGCGCTATGACTAATCCTTCTTTAAACGAGGCTTGTGGAGAGTAAGTACTCAACGGTAGGAAGCGGCTTGGTTCTGCCGCTGACATTGCTGAAGTCCATGGGCGACGGTAACCACTCACCATCAGGTGGGCCGTATGCTCGTCTGCCTACAAGGGCAATAAAAAAAAGAGGAGCAACATCTATTGTATCCGGTAAGCATTTAACACCGGGTGAGCGCGGAAAGCAATCAGCCATCAAGACAAATTAATCCTTATTCACCTATTCCTAATATTTTTTTTGAAGTACAGGTATTACGTTTGTTAATTTTCTTAGAAACGACCATAACGGTGACACGAATAGGCCGTAAGCACCATCAACAAAAACAAATGGATTCGTTCATATATAACTAGTCAGGTCATAAGTATTGTCACACAGTAAAAACTTTTCTTTTAGAATTTTACTCATTTTTAAATATGGAGTGGACGCTTAAAGAAGACCGTGTTGCAGTTATTGCGTTGCATCGTTGCGGTTACGCGCCAATTCAAATTTTTAACATACTGAAAATTTTGAATATAACTAGAACTCAACTAGAATTCAAAGAAATCCCAAACGTAAGCAGAAACTGTTGGCCCTTCAGATGGGGTTAAGCAGAACCACGGTGAAAAGGGTGTTAAATGAAGACTTAGGGCTTCACGCATATCGAAGAAAAACAGGACATCGTTTGAATGCTCGTCTAATGGACCTGAGACTGAAGAGATGCCGCGCTTTGTTGAAGCGGTACGCGGGAAAAAAATATCGGGAAATTCTTTTTTCGGATGAAAAAATTTTTACCGTAGAAGAGAGCTACAACAAACAAAATGATAAGGTGTACGCACACAGTAGTGAAGAAGCGAGCAACCGTATTCCGCGTGTCCAACGAGGTCATTTTCCATCCTCGCTCATGGTATGGTTGGGAGTTTCTTATTGGGGCTTAACAGAGGTACATTTTTGTGAGAAAGGTGTAAAAACGGATGCAGTTGTGTATCAAAATACAGTCCTGACGAACCTTGTGGAACCTGTTTCTCATACCATGTTCAATGACAGGCACTGGGTATTCCAACAAGATTCGGCGCCAGCTCATAGAGCGAAGAGCACACAAGACTGGCTGGCGGCGCGTGAAATCGACTTCATCCGGCACGAAGACTGGCCCTCCTCCAGTCCAGATTTGAATCCGTTAGATTACAAGATATGGCAACACTTGGAGGAAAAGGCGTGCTCAAAGCCTCATCCCAATTTGGAGTCACTCAAGACATCCTTGATTAAGGCAGCCGCCGATATTGACATGGACCTCGTTCGTGCTGTGATAGACGACTGGCCGCGCAGATTGAAGGCCTGTATTCAAAATCACGGAGGTCATTTTGAATAAACTTTAGTGTCATAAGAATCTATGTTTTGTTAAGTTCATTTTGGTATATGAATGGTTACATAATGAATAAACTTGTTTCAATTATTTTACATTAAATATGTGACAGAATTTATGACCTGACTAGGTACATTAACGTAATGTTCCAAATAGCTTAACAGATATACAATTGGTTATAACAATAATAATAAACTATTGTAATCCCTTGAAATTGATTGAGTAGCATACAGTACACTTTCAATTAACAAATAAATAATTATAATATATGGTACTATATAATGTAGAATATTTGGAACTAGAGGTCCCGCAGTAGTCGAAATTCGACTATAATTATTTGGCATTGTAAGTTTGTACACTATTATGATTGTATTTTATACTTCTATAATCACAAATTTCGCCAAGGCTACTCTATAAAAAAACATTAATAAAGACAAACAATATTTAATCTTTTCTCGATTTGACCACAGACGTCAAGAGCAAAAGTTTGACAATAAATAGTATGCATGCGTGTGTGCGTCAAATATATGGTATGTAGTGTGTGTAATGTTTTCTTTATTGATTTAATGTATATTTTATGCACTATTTAAAAAAATATTAGCATTGTGCACTTCTTCTCTATATTCTCTATAAGTGTGGAAAATTTCATACTCCTCCGTCCGCGCAATTTTCGTAAAAAGGGATACAAAGTTTTTGCTTCACGTATTAATATATAGATATAATATATTCATTTGAACATTTCTTAGCTCTAATCCTACTGGCAGTTGTAGTGCATAATGCATTATTCAGACTGTTTTTCATTTCATAACATTA
Organism: Bombyx mori; assembly: GCF_030269925.1. Lineage (NCBI taxonomy): Eukaryota > Metazoa > Arthropoda > Insecta > Lepidoptera > Bombycidae > Bombyx > Bombyx mori. The sequence continues at coordinate 2,765,993 of NC_085114.1, forward strand.
ATGAAGAGAAATTCCGAAATTTATATTATAATATATTAATTTAAGATAAATTCCGTAATGTATATTTAAATTTGAATATGATAATATCATTAAAACTAGCCGAATAGAATTCATCTCATTTAAATTTTGAAACAAAATAGATTCGAGAAAGCGAATTAAAATTTACATTTCATTCTCGTAAAATTACAATTAAAATGAACCGCACCACGTAAATGAGTTAGACATTCATCTTCGAAAAGAAATTACTTGCTTTAATTTCAATTTTGGTGAGGAATTCGATGAAGACCGGAACGATAACAATATAAGAACGATGGATGAGTCGATTGAATAATAAAAAGCGCTTTCAAAAGAATAATTTAAAAGCCAAATGAAATTGATCCATATTATTATGACGTTAAAGATATAAGTATATTCACGTTTTTAACTTTTACTTAAACTTTTTTTTTATTGCTTAAATGAGTGGACGAGCTCACAGCCCACCTGGTTGAGTACTGGAGCCCATAGACATCTACAACGTAAATGCACCACTCACCTTGAGATATAAGTTCTCAAGTATAGTTACAACGGCTGCCCCACCCTTCAAACCGAAACGCATTACTGCTTCACGGCAGAAACAGGCAGGGTGATGGTACCTACCCGCGCGGACTGAAAAGAGGTCCTACCACCAGTAAACATTTCATGATTTCGTTTTTTTTATTGGATAGTCCGGTTAAGCAGCTCATGTGAAGCTACCGAAACCCATAAGCATCGCAACGAGTACATCGCCTGCCACCTTGAAACATGAGGTCAACGGCAGTCTCAGCCTTCAACCCCCTACCACTGATATACCCCTAATATACCTCCTATCACTGATAGCTACTAAAAACTATGGAAATACATTCGCCAGTTAGATTTGTATAACAAATTCAGTTCCAATCGCCAACCCCAAACAGCGACTCAGAGACTTCACAAAAAGCCTCAGAGATCAAACGTAGAGCCGTCTAATTGGCTTTCCACCAACATCTCACAGCGCTCTGTTTTACTTAAAGCATGTATCGGATCTATTAATAGCACGTTCTTAGTGCTTCAACCGACCTCAAGTTAATTGTGTTATATGGAAATCGTGTCTAAATGTCGAGTACAAAGAGCTATTTCGAAACCACACTGCCTTAAGTCTGCTAATAGCAATTTCAAAAAAGATTCGCAACTATCCAATAGCTTTAAAATAAAGTTGGTAATCGGATATATCCTTTGGTACATATTTATTATGAACCTAAAGTTGTATTAGCTTTGAAACTCTTTATTGAGTAACTCCACATAATTTATAATTGTTATTTTCTTCTTAACTACCACCAAGAGCGGGAAAGAAAATAACCTCACGTTTTGGTCAGCCTTCCTTTGACCCATAGACATTGCCAATTCCAGGCCTTGGGATAGGCTTGGGATCGGTTATTAAGAAAAGCTCTGTCTCTGTTGGAATTATAAGAGGTTGAAGAGCTTGTCATGATTCTACACGAGTAGACGTAATGTATATATTGTGTATCAGAACCTTTCGATTATTAGGTCCCCATAGTAACACTGCAATATGGGGTTAGGACCACTTAATCCCTATTTTCGTTTCATGTGACTCTAGATCGCTAAATTTGCATTTGCTCCATTGCCGGGCGGATGGTTGGTTAAAGTTGCTTAACATAGCTGTTGGTTTGGTGCATAGTCAGCCCGCACTGGTAGGTACCACCATCCTCTCTATTTCGACAACGAGCTAGTCAGTTGATGAATGGGAGAGTTATTATGCTGTACAAGACTGCGATCTCATGTCTCAAGGTGGTTCTATAGACTCCGGCGAGTGCATTCACCTATCTATCTCTACAATAAAAATTGAATGCTGCATATTTTGATTGGATTTGTTCTTGTGTAGTTTTTAACGTGTGAGACTTTAAATACTTATAATCTATTTATATAAAAATGAATTGCTGTTCGTTAGTCTCGCTAAAACTCGAGAACGGCTGGACCGATTTGGCTAATTTTGGTCTTGAATTATTTGTGGAAGTCCAGAAAAGGTTTAAAAGGTAGATAAATGTGAAAATGCTCGGAATTAAATAAAAATAATAATTTTGTTTTTCCTTTGATGTGTCCCCCGTCGGACGGATTCCTTTTGATTGTTTTAAGTTTATTTTATACAAAAGTTTAGGTCTTCTATTTATCGATTGAGGCACTACAAAGTCTGCCGGGTCAGCTAGTATTAAATAAATACATATAATAATATTAAATACTTATAATAACTTTAAATAACACAGAAGAGAGCCTTAGCTTGAAGTGTTTGAATAATATTCGTTCTTTAAATTTTTTTTGTAATTGAATAAGTGACGCTGTGACATTTAACCGAATTTTCTATACTAAATAAAATTATGACAAATTGAAATAGTCAAAGGATTGTTCGCTAAATTAAAATTCCAATTTTCCAACTCAATTCGCAACTATTGGGGGCGTTTCCGCAACCGTGAACGGTACAAAATTAACCTGTGGTACAAAGCTGGAGAGACGAGCGTTTTACTTTTTTATTGAATTCCATAATTATTTTAGTCTCTTAAATTTAATTGTAGTAATATTGCATCGAAGAGAAAGAGAGAGAGATGACGAGACACATGACGAATCACGAGGCACATAAAATTTTCTCATCCAATGCTACACTCTCAATCAATTCACTCACTCTATCAATAGTGTAAGGACTAAGAATAATAAATAATATTAACATAGAGAAACTAATCTAATTCGCAATTAGATTCATTAGACAGATAATTCTAGATAATAAAATAAAGATAATAGATAAATCTATCAATCTATTTCTGGACAAATTTGAATTTGTTTTTTATTTGACGCCACTTTTTAACTGAAAGTCAATAATCGGTACTATTGTGATCTGATATTAGTAATACATATTATCAGTAAGCGAAAAAGTTCCGACTTTGACGAGAATTTCACCGATAGGTAGCTGATGATATAAGGAGTAACTTAGGCTACTTTTTTTAGACTAGCTTCGCCCCGCGGCGTCACCCGCGGTACAACAATAACCGCGGGTAACATCGCGGGACTCTGCTATCAATAATTAAATTTAATGTTTCCGAAGCGAATCGAGGGCGGGTCGCTAGTTTTTAAATAAAATAATACTCGATTCAACGCTTATGCTTTGGTCCACGATTTAGTAGTGACAGGTCACAAGGACAGCGCCAGCTTTGTCCGACACTACTAGTAATAGTTGCCTATAACTGATTATAATTACATAACTTTCTATTTATGCCTTAACAGTGTTTCCCTTTGCAAGAAATTTTTAAGCTTTTGTGCTATGTATTCAAATCAAATTCAACTGAATATTCCATTCGTAAGTTCGATGGAGAAACTTTTACAAAATAAAAGCTATCTTGCGCTTTTTTTTTTTAAGTAAAACTTCTTTAGGGGCCGTGAGAGTAAAATTTAACTAGCGAGAGATTCGTTACGGCTAGAGAGAAACCTTAGGAAGAGCGAGAGTGAGAAAATAGACAGAGCGTATCGCGAACTACTCGACCGTGGAGAGAGGGAAAGGACAAAGCGATCTGGGTCCTTTCTTCTATACACAGCATTCCCTATTACAAGAGAAATTTGATTTAAGGATGAAAAATGAAGAAAACCACAATATTACACTCAGCAAAAGAAGTTTTTTTTCATTGCTTTGATGGGTGGACAAGCTCACAGCCCACCTGATGTTAAGTGGTTACTAGAGCCTATAGACATCTACAACGTAAATGCGCCAACCACCTTGAGAAATAAGTTCTAAGGTATCAAGTATAGTTACAACGGCTGCCCCAACCTCTAAACCGAAACGCATTACTGCTTCACGGCAGAAAGAGCCAGGGTGGTGGTACCTTCCCGCGCGGACTGACAAGAGGTCCTAGCACCAGTGAAAATTTCATGATTTCATTTTTTTATTGGATATTCCGGTGAACCAGCTGATGTACATTTAAAAGTATGATAAAAGTTTTACAGTTTATTAAAAAATATAAATTAGACTCCTATGAAAGACGAGATTATTTGTGACAATATGACAGAGAGAGTGTATGCTTTATTGTACATAAAATAAATAAATAATGCGAAACATTAAATCCAAAACATACAATTGGCGGTCTTATAAAAATAAATACGTTGCAAACAACGTCCAAAAAGTTTCTAGTGATTTTTTTTCTGTATTCTATCGTTGTATGTAGGAAACTAAACAAGCCCGGGCAGCGTGCTAAAGTATGCGTTACTGAATGAATACGCAGAAGCGACGGACGGAGGCTTTCGCAGAGAAACCGGTCACACAAAACGGTACAAAATTAGATTTTGTGCGTCACTTTGTTTGAGCTAGGCTGCGGTGCGGATGTCAAAGATTGGCCCGTGTAGATATTAACATTTAATTTGGTTGGTTTATATTGGTGTCAACGTCCATTTTTGAAGTGAAAACTTCTTTAGCAACGTTGTGATTCGAAAGTCGATGAAACGAAAAAGCAACAGTAAAAAGAGATAGATACATAAAGTAATAAGATTTAACGTAGGAGAAAATGAGATAGGAAGCATTTTACAGTGGTTTCTTATATTCGTGGTTCTGTATGTATTCTTTATTGGTGAAGACGAACGAGCACACAGCCCCTCTGGTTTTAAGTGGTTACCGAATCTATAGATAGAGTGCCATCACCCGTCTCGAGCCATAAGCTATAAATCTCAGATAAGCCAGTAGCCATAAGCACACCATACTCATATAGTAGATGTCTTTTCAGTTTCTGCAGCTTAGAATCAAATCATATCTATCTCTTGACATGTATATTCCTATTCAAGTAATAATATTGTACAAGAAAGACTTTATGTATTTACACATTATATCCATTCGATTGAATTATGTCTCAGCTGTAACGAACTCATATCACGTAATTCAAAATCATTGATTCACTAAAACTTTGTAATTTAGAAAATATGTTATTAATTATGATTTTGCTATTGCAATTAAGTTTTAGGTGCAATTAGGACAACTAAAACAGAGAAGTAAAGTTATCGACATAGCTCAAAGAGTCAGCAAGCTGAATCAGCAGTGGGCTAGTCGTATATGCTGAAGAACTGACGATCGCTAGAGCAGACGGATTCTAAAGTGGAGACCGCGCAATGGAAAACGTAATGTGGGATGCCCCCTGGCAAGGCGGTGCGATGACCTCCGAACGGGGGTCAGCAAGAAATGGATGAGCAGAACCGAAGGCCGGACTCAGTGGTGTGGATTGGGAGAGGCCTATGTCCAGTAGTGGACGACTGTGGCGTGATGATGATGATGATGATGATGATGATGATGATGTTGAGAGCAACAAATTTTAGAACGATGCCTAACTTCACTGAAATTAATACTCTTCGATGCCAACACACATCGTTTCGGCTGTATACTCAATAAAACACGTGGGAAATTCTCGGGAGGCGCGAAATACTTTGTGTCACCTTTGTGCTCGCCGATAGCCAAGATAAATGTCGTCCCTGCTAATGGACGCAGCTTACTGAACGAAATGAAACGTCGCCAAATATACCGTAAGAGTAATAATAATTGAGTTTTTTCTCCGACATTTCGCATAGTCATATAACGCCAATATTTTCATTGTTTTGGTATATAAAATCTGAGTTTAGTATACATTTTTATGATAATAATTGTAGAACCAAAAACGGATGAAGTAAAAGAAATATCCAGAGAAGAAACTGAAAAACTCCTTTCCTATGGCACGGTACAATGGATATACCAGATATAACCAAAGTAGGGTGTGTCGGTCGTAAAACTCATCCCAAATCTCTCCACAGCACAATAAGATGACACACTACGCCAATCCCACGTACTGTGGGATAAGAAGAAGAATCACATAATGCTGAAACATAACGTTATGAGTCATGGCAAAGGAAAATCGACGTGTTTTACTGCTAAATGTTGCTGACGAGTATAACAATAAGCAAACAAAACCCAGTGATGAATAGCCGTCGTCTCTTCTGCACATAGACAATGACTGGAGACATTGGACCCAAGGTTGCCCAAATGCTGATCTTCTGCAAAACAATTAACTCTGCAAGCACTTAACATCGTGTGGACTATAATCTGGTGTACGGAAGCGTCCGCCAACTTTAGTTTTAGGCTACGGACGGAGTGTAAACTTACAATGACAAATAAATGGGCTTGGATACGAAGTTTAATTAAATAGCCTTTACACAATTTAGTAAACTAAAAATTACACGCTTAAGTAGTAAACTGAACTAACAATAAAGTTAAATAATACAATTTCTTTTTTATGCTTTATTCTGTTGATACTGGTCAAGATTAATATTCTGACAACTAAGTAGTCAGTTAGTGAATTCGCTCTAATGAGCGAAGTTATAAAGCTATTATATTGTTATCAGACCTTGAGTACGAAAATTTTCAAGTTATACGGACGTCTCAAAATTGGTGAAAATACCTTTATAAATTCCACTATATACAATCAAACATATGTACATATTAAGCTGATACAAGAGGCACTTTTTTACCGGATAACCCAAGAAAATATTCAAAATTGCATGTTCATCGGTTCAGTAATTAGTCCGTCCAAGTGTAACAAACCCGCTTTCGCATTAGCGGGTTTAATATTAGTAGAATTTTCTATTTACAAAATGCAATAAATATACAACACCGTCGTTTCACTTCGGCAACTGTAGTTTATTATTGATCTTATTTATTTTTTATAATATTGCCGTTATAATATTACCGTTTATAATATTAGTAGGATTTCTAATTCTTTGGAAATTATTTCTGAACACTAAATAACAAAGCGCCCGCCCGCAGAGGTGTAGACAACTTGGAACGTCTGATGGTCATTGGAAAAGTAGAAGGAAAACGTCCTAGAGGCCGGAGCCCCAAACGTTGGTCCAACCAGATCTCCGAGGAAACCAGCGAACCACTTAGCGCTGCACTACACCAGGCAACTGAACAGGACCGATGGAGGTTGGCAGTCGACAAGCTGAAACGGAGTCACGATCCTCAGCAATGAGGGAGCGATGGAGAAGAAGAAGAATTCAAATTCAAATTCAAATTCAAATTCAAAATCATTTATTTCAACTTGGATGTCATCAAAAACACACTTGTTGAATGTCAAAATGTAAAAGAAAATGTTAACTCTACCACCGGTTCCAAAAAAGCCACAGTCCTGAGAAGAACCGGCGAAACAAACTCAGCGGGCTTTTTTATGTATTTTCTCAACTATTTTCTTCTTTTTTTTTTTTAAACAAGAAAACATATTTACAGTATACAAAAAGACAAGTCAAAAAAATACAATTCAAATAAATAATAATAATAATGAAAAATGAAGAAATAACAAAAACACAGCTACACAAGACGGATAACAAGACAATCATGTTATTGCATGTTTTCCGCCCTAACACAATAGGGAGGGCACAAAGCGTTCGCGGGACATTTAATTGCTGACAGTAACACAAAACGTTCAGAAACGTATTACCGCGGATTCTATTATCTGCTGACACACGTTCGGGAAGCTATTCAAGTAAGATGAAAAGTAATTGTCAATTTTACGCCAGAGGTAATAAAAAAATCTTAGATTTTAAAATGCATCTCAATTCCAAGCAGTAATAATAGGGTTTCGTAAAATCACATAATATTATGTATTTTTTTTATTTTATTATTTCATTATATTGGTGTACGATAAGGCATACTCTGATGATTTTGGAAAGAGGCGGCGCAATCTTATTATATATACCTTTTTCAGTCCTCACGCACATAGGCAATATCCGAACGTTTTTTTTGTTATTGTGTTTTTTTTTTAAATCTTTATTAGAGTCATGCATCTATTGTGTTAAGTCGGCTTGGTGTTTTTTTAATCATTATTATTATTAAATATTACTTTTTTAGTAGAGTATTCGCTTCGTTACTAAGCGATTTCTTTTGAGCAAGAATTAATGCGTGCATGCCGAGATGTATGATGACTTCGTCACAGAATAATATATGTATATAACAAGACAATGTACGTTAAACAGCAGCACAGTCTTGTAGGCAGCGACTTGGGTCTACCTCTGGCATTGCTGAAGTCCATGGATAACGGTAACCACTCACCATTAGGTAGGTCATAAGCTCGTCTGCCTACAAGGTTAATTAAAATAACACTATCTAAATATTGAAAATCAGGGCGCTGTAAAATTTAGTTTACCTTTAAACACGATTCATAGTTGCTGTGCAATTTGGCTTTCCGTTTTTCCCGACCGTGTATCAAAACCTTTTCTATTCGCAAAAACAATAGTCATCGGATACCGATACTCATGGAAGGCTGACAATGTGCTCTGAAACTGAAAGACTCTTACCAATTGTCTTCGAATGATACTCGAACTGCTACTATTGTTTTCAGCTTTAAGATATATACTGTTTAGTCGTCGAGGTCAAACTGTAAAACGACTTCTTCTGAGTCGGTCTCTTCGTTGCTGAAGGTCGTGTCTAATTTGAAATGTGGACCACTCGATGCACAATGCTTCCCCACGTCTTCCTGTCCTTGGCGGTCTTTATAGCCTCGTTTATTGGTAGCCCAGTTAGCGTCTTTACTAGATCAGACCAGCGGGTAGGTGAGCGTCCGCGTGATCTTCTCCCGTCAACTGACCAACGACCAGTAAAACGACTGGTTCTTGTTAATAGAGAAAATCCGAGGAAGTTTTTTTTATTATTAAATATGTAAAATGTATTTTTGTCATAAATTATGACAGATGTTATCATAGAACCATAGAACTATATACAGAAACAGAACCTTACCCTAGAAATATCACTCGACTAATTGTCACGCGTATCAACCTATATTTGACGTACTATATATACTAGAGGACCCGCAGTAGTCGAAATACGACTATAATTAATTGGAACTGTAAGTTTGTACACTATTATGATTAAATTTTAAACTTCTATAATCACAAATTTCGCCAAGACTATACTATAAAAAATATTAACAAAGACAAACCATATTATATTCTCAATTTGACAACAGACGTCAAGAACAAAAGTTTGACAGTAAATAGTATTGTATTTGTGTGCGTCAAATACATGGTATGTAGTGTGTGTAATGTTTTCTTTATTGATTTAATGTATCTTTAATGCATTATTTAAAAAAATATTAGCATTGTGCACTTCTTCTCTATATTCTCTATAAGTGTGGAAAATTTCATACTCCTTAGTCCGCACAATTTTCGTATAAAGGGATACAAAGTTTTTGCTTCACGTATTATTATATAGATATAATGTCCCAAGTACCACTGACCAATACTTAAAAAGTCCAACGTTTCAATGACATTTAAGAGAATCTTCATCAAATTAGACACCCTCTAAGTTAATTGAAATGAAGGTCATACACATTGAGATTTAAGGCTATTCTTTATTCTCAAAGACCTAAAGTTTTCGTGTAACTTTCGTTCGTTTGTTCAACAAAAGCGCAGCGCTCAAGTTTTCAACTTTCGAAACTTTGTTGATTTGTCGAAAATTTAAAGAGATATTCTGCTTTAATATTAAGACGGCGAGGTTAATGATCTGTTTCAATTAAGATAATGGTGATATCTGTAGGCTCATATAGATGTTTACTTTGAATATCCCCGGCTTTTCTGAGTAAATCAGTAGCGAAGCTATTTATTGGAGTGTTTTTTTTTTCATTTGTATTCCACTACACGATCTTTGAGGTTACCCCCTCTTGAGCTAGGCTAGCACTGCATAGTATAAAACAAAGTCGCTTTCTCTGTCCCTATATCTGTCTGTCCCTATGTATGCTTAAATCTTTAAAACTACGCAACGGATTTTGATGCGTTTTTTTTAATAGATAGAGTGATTGAAGAGGAAGGTTTACATGCATAATAGCATCCATTAAAGAGTAGAAAAATCAATAAAAAATCACAGTTTCCGAAGCGAAGCGAGGGCGGGTCGCTAGTTAAAGAATAAAAATATTGCGACGTGAATATTATCGTCCACCTTCAGATAATGCGAGATTAAATTGTCGATTGTACTAACCTGGTCATCTCCAACAACGCCCACTGAAAGAAGACTAAACATTACGAGCCCAAACCTGTCTACGTTATATATGTATTTCGTGATCGGGATTTGAGCCCCAGCCGGATCCATACCCTCAGTAAAAGATAAATGGTATTCGAATGTCATTGTCTCCCATGCGTTTCAGGCCACAAGATAAATTCCCAGTTTAAATGAAAATGAATAAGGGATTTGTTTCTCAGTTTAATTGATTTTTAAATTGAATTTAAAGAATACGGTGCTCACGTGGGTATGGGAAAACCTTTTGCAATGAAAAACATATTGAAAACTTGTTTATTATTATTGCTTAGATAGGTGTACGCAAAAAAAAAAAAAAAGCACTGACGTCCCACCTAGTATAAATTTTTTTTTTGTTGCTTAGTTGGATGGACGAGACGTCTATTTTCTGCCGTGAAGCAGTAATGCGCTTCGGTTTGAAGAGGGGGGCAGCCGTTGTGACTATACTGAGACCTTAGAACTATATCTCAAGGTGTGTGGCGCATTTATGTTTTAGATGTCTATGGGCTCCAGTAACCACTTAACACCAGGTGGGCTGTGAGCTCGTCCACCCATCTAAGCAATAAATAAACCTACGGTGCGATAACGTCACTTATGCAAATTATAAAATTTTTCAGGAGAAACGTTGGAAAATTCAACATCTCACTATATAATTCTTATATAGCTCTGCTGGGCCATTGAAATCTATATATATATAAAAATGAAACCCGTTTTCCATTGTCACGACATAACATGAAAACGGCTTGACCGATTTGGCTAATTTTGGTCTTGAATTATTTGTGGAAGTCCAGAGAAGGTTTAAAAGGTAAAAAAATATGAAAATTCTCGGAATTAAATAAAAATAACAATTTTGTTTTCCCTTTGACGTGTCCCCCGTCGGACGGATTCCTTTTGTTTGTTTTAAGTTTATTTTATGTAAAAGTTTAGGTCTTTTATTTATCGATTGAGGCACTAGGAAGTCTGCCGGGTCAGCTAGTAAAATGATAATATTTAAACTACAAACTTCATCAGTAGAAGCAAACATTTCTCTCGTCTTACTATAACTAATAACTAAAAAATGTATTTTCTCATACTCAGTTCAAGTGTTAACAAAAATTTCATACGTGACTTTATAGTACCGTATGTGCGATATATAGACTATTTACTATATAGACGCAGGATTCAAAATCTTTCGGTTTTGAGGGCAGCCTTTGCACTGTAAAAAAATGAGATTTTCAACTTAGGTACCAAGGCGGGTGGTGGCAATTATGCCAAACTAATAACTTAGTGTCAGCCTAGTCTTAATGTTGATAGTTTCGGTAACCACTTAACACCAGGCGGGCCGTGATCTCGTCCACACATATTCGATATATATAAAAATTAATTGCTGTTCGTTAGTCTCAATAAAACTCGAGAACGGCTGGACCGATTTGGCTAATTTTGATCTTAAATTATTTGTAGAAGTCCAGAGAAGGTTTAAAAGGTAGATAAATATGAAAATGCTCGGAATTAAATAAAAATAACAATTTTGTTTTTCCTTCTTTTTTTTTATGGCCTTTGTAGGCAGACGAGCATACGGCCCAACTGATTGTGAGTGGTTATTTTGATGTGTCCCCCGTCGGACAGATTCCTTTTGTTTGCTTCAAGTTTATTTTATACAAAAGCTTAGGTCTTTTATTTATCGATTGACGCACTACCAAATCTGCCGGGTCAGCTAATAAGCAATAAAAAACAATACTTCTGAAAGAATCGACCGCGTCTGACCAACAAACTTGTGTTTTGCTTTACTAATTCTTCTAATTAGTTTTTAATTACTTTCTTAATTACGTTAGTACTCGCGGACAACATGAAGTATCTCTGCTTAGTGATATTGGAGTACATTCTCCTTGAACAGCGGCAATCAACCACCATTTTTATTGCTTAGATTGGTGGACGAGCTCACAGCCCACCTGGTGTTAAGTGATCACTGGAGCCTATAGACATCTACAGCGTAAATGCGACACCCATCTTGAGATATAAGTTCTAAGGTTTCAGTATAGTTACAACGGCTGCCCCACCCTTCAAACGGAAACGCATTACTGCTTCACGGCAGAAATAGGCGGGGCGATGGTATCTACCCGTGCAGACTCACAAGAGGTCCTACCACCTGTTAAAGCTTATGCTTTTGCTATGCTTATCAGTAAAAATGGCGAAACATTGATGTCTCGTGAGATTTAGAAATACGATATTTCTATTTAGGATGACCCGAGGCATGTTGAGGTTCGCGGGGATCCACTGGATACAGACAGCGCAGGACCAATATTAATGGCGAGCCTTGGGGGAGGCCTATGTCCATAGTGGACCTCTGTGGGCTGATAGAATAGCATACAGGCATTAGAATATCTGCGGTAAATATTAGGTAATAATACAGCTTTTTTTTTTTTTTTTTTTATTGCCCTTGTAGGCAGACGAGCATACGGTTCACCTGATGGTGAGTGGTTACCGTCGCCCATGGACTTCAGCAATGCCAGGGGCAGAGCCAAGCCGCTGCCTACCGCTAGCTATTAACCAGATGTTAACTGAGTAAGTACGTATAATAGAGTGATAATGTAATGAACTTGTAGACTATATAGTCGAGAACTTGGATAAGGGATACAAAACTTTGAGTTTATTCCCGAATTTGGCATTTAATACAGTTTCTATCCCTATCTATTCTATCATAACAAAAAACTTGGAAAAAATCGGGATTAAAGGTGTTCAACTGAAAATCTTTAATGATTACTTAACCTACCGACCGATATCAATGCGTCAAATTTGATAACTATTTCAGCAGAGATACTCCTGTAAGTTATAGCGTTCCTCAGGGTAGTATACTTGTTTTTTTCTTAATTTATATCAATGATCTCCTGAAGCTTAATCCTTTACGTTACAAAATTATTTCGTATGCTGATGATACATTTCTACTCTTTTCTGCTGGATCATGGGAAAGGGCATTTAGGGAAGCTCAGGAAGGTCTCTGTATAGTTACCACCTGACTTCGCTACAATTACTCAACTCTTAATACAGATAAAACTAAACTACTCTTACTATGCGAAAAAATATTCAGCTTCCTGTAACTCTTAGTTTAACTGCTCACGATGGCAACTGCAAAAATAACTCACAATGCACTTGCCCCCCTTGTCTCGTTCAAATTGTATTACATATTTGGGGACTATAATAGATAGCAACTTGAATTTTTAACAACATATAAACTTGGTTACCAACCGCACGAGGGAACTTATTTATGTTTTCAAGCAAATTCGGAATATTATGGATTTCAAATTACTTAAACAAATCTATCGGGCCCTTTGTCAGTCAATTTTGTCTTATTGCATTACTTCTTGGGGTAAGCCCACAAAACTAATCTACTTCCATTAGAGAAAGCCCAGAGGACCATACTTACAGTTTGCTCTTTTAAATCTCAGATTCAGATCAGACCCTACACAACAGTTTTATCAAAATTTTTACAAATAAATAAAAAAATATTTTGACAGATGTTTGAATCTCGCTTACGACATTTTCAGGATAAGCTTACATATATACAAGTTCCGAACAACAACGGTCTACCAAGCAATATCGCTCGCTCGGTGGAAGATTTTTCATTTCGTCATTAAACCTACAGGACGAACTCTGCTCCAGTGGCGGGCGGTGCGGTGGTAAAAACGAGATGACGGGATAATCTCAAACAAATCCTCAGAGCACTCCCCATGGAACACGCGGTACAGAATACATTGAAAACCGAAGACCCTCCGCAGACCCAGAGGTTAATGTCGATGCACAGTTTCGCGCGCTCAACACAAAAGTTAAGCTTAAAGAAAGAGATTATAACTTGAAACATTTAAAAAAATAGACAGACGCAGTTCTATTTTAAAAAAAAACAGTCCCAGTAGTAAATTGCAAAGATAAAAGACAATCAGAGCACTCCCTATGGAACACGCGGTACAGAATACATTGAAAACCGAAGACCCTCCGCAGACCCAGAGGTCAATGTCGATGCACAGTTTCGCGCGCTCAACAAAAAAGTTAAGCCTAAAGAAAGAGATTAAAACTTGAAACATTTAAAAAAAAAAGACGCAGTTCTATTTTTTAAAAAAAACAGTCCCAGTAGAACAGTGCAGAGAGAAAAGACTCAACAGTTTTGTCGTTTTGCGCGCGCCTCACTGTCCCACCCCTCGGCAGTCGTATTCGAACCGCTTAGGGGTGTGCACGCTTCGCCGCTCACAAAAGCGCCACCGATGTTCTAATCTGAAAAAGTTACAAATTTTTCACCGTTAAAAAAGTTTTGTAATTCTCAATTTCCAAACGAGTTCGGCGTGCTTTTCGACTATCGGAGGAGACTGATGATGAGTGAACTGACTGATGTGGGATAGCATTTTTAATGACAGAATAATGGTGAAATGATTACAGTCGTCGACAGCCTTTGAAAGTGAACGCCAGGTAAGGTTTTATTTACATCTTGATAAGTCATCTACATTAAGATCTGTAGTTAGTACATTAAGATACTATAAATAGAATAGATGTAGAGCGTTTTCACACAACATTTTTTTCATTTAAAAACTTTTAAAGGAAAGCGTTTGTTTGTCTTTGAGATATTTGAATGTATTGTTATGAAAATACTTATTTTTTAAGTTAATTACTGCCAAAACTCATAGTGCTTAAGAACGTTTCAAACCCGAGCGTGTGGCCTCAAGCGGGAGGCCAACTTTGACCAGTACAACTGAGACCTCAATTTTATGTCTCAAGTTAGGCAGAGGTTCTAACGTTGAGTTAAGTAAACGCTGCCTATGCATCGGCCTTCTACAAGTTTTTGTGGCCAATCCGTGATCCCTTATATTGCAAGAACCCTCTGCCAAAGCTACAAAACTCCAGGCTGCCACTCCTAAGACTTCCTCAGCGCAACACCATCCACAGGAGTTGCTGTACATAATACCTCAACTTAACTACCAATTTTTTCCAATTAAAAAATACTTTTTACATCAACATGAAATAGAATTTTATAGCCAATAAAAAACTTAGTCCAGATTTAATCTATTTCTATCATTAGCTACTAACATTGTTAACCTTAGAGCATTAGTAAATATATTAACTTAAACAGATAACTAAAGAAATGGTGGTACGTAACGAAATACGAAGCTGCCTTTAGAGATAAATGGGAAGTGATGACACGTTAATACATTATAATCTAACAGAAGATTAAGGTGTTTTACCTGATTAAGTGTTCCATGGTGTACCACAAGCAGTACTCCCTAGAAGATCACACATAGGAATGTAATGAGATTAACTTAAAGTCTAAGTTGCAATACTACACAATAAATTATAATATCAAGATTTGATTTTGTTTCTTTATTTATTCAGTGTCTCAGACAAATCTGTATAATTGTTTGGTCACCGATGACTGTGAGCTGGTGTAGAAAATAACCTTACAAAAAAAATGACAATTTTTTTTACATTTTATTGGAACGGTGCATTAGGTCGTAAAATAATAATATTTTTTTGTGTTAGAATCGAATACAATAAAAACTATGAAATTATTACACTAGTAAATATTTTTTTATTATATATGTACTATCTAAGTTTTAAACAGACGACAAAGAGAAGTTGGTGGAAAGAGTTGAAGGTCAGAACGAGGATCCTTTATGTGCACGATCGTTACACAGACCACAACTCTAACATCATCGGAGAGCTAGAGTAGTAGCCGGTCAAAGAGCGCATTGTAAAGCCTCATAGGTAGCTACGACTCTCTTGTCTATTTCTAACGCGAGCAATGATGGGCTCTGGTTTGTACGATGGGCCATTACACTTCAGATTTCGACCCCTGGTCTAAAGGTGGCATTAATTTTAATGCCCGTACATACTAGTACCAAATTAGGCGAGGCTTCAAATGCGTAATTATTTCCGAATTACTTCCATTATGAAGAGTAGCATCTTGAGCATTGTAATCTACATGGAAGATATCAAAACATTTGTGCGGTCCAGTGGACAAAACAAAAAAAAAGATGTGTGGTGTCGTGGGACACCGGATAGGAACGAAGTTCCTTATTGTAAAAATATTAATTTTAAGTTCTATTCGAGGTATACAGAAAATAAAACTGGAGGTTTCGCAGCAACCCAAGGTCATTCGGCAACATGCAAACTTATTGTGGTACACTTCATTCACGGTTGTTTGCATAAGAGTTAGTGTATTGCGCCAACGAACGTTCTGAGATCGTGGTCAATGAATGATAAAAAAATATGTTATTTTTTGTACGTTATTACAAAGTTAAGTCGTACACTGTGTGCATTACTAATTTGTACGCTATTACAAAGGTAAGTCGTACACTGTGTGCATTACTAATAATAAATTTTACGTTACGGACGTTTTTTCCCGGTTACGGTACCCCTCCGCATCGTCACATAAGGAACTTCGTTCCAAAATTACGCAAATGTTCATCCAATAAGCTGCCGATATTTTGATGCAAATTTTCTAGAAGTTCAGCGAAAAAAAATTAACGAATTTGTTTTGAAACGCCTACGAATTCTTCGTTCAAGATTTACGTATGATATTGAATGTATTTTTACCAATATGCACATTATATTCACGCCGTTCGTCAAACGCACATTGTAATTTCAAATATCTTTCTTTAGTTCGTTACAAGTTATCGAGTTTGGGATAACGAAGGCTTTTTTTTATAGCCTAGATGTGTGGACGAGCTCTCAGCCCACGTGGTGTTAAGTGGTTACTGGAACCCATAGACATCTACAACTTAAATGCGCCACACACCTTGAGATATAAGTTCTAAGGTCTCAGTATAGTTACAACGACTACCCCACCCTTCAAGCCGAAACGCATTACTGCTTCACGGCAGAAATAGGCAGGGTACCTACCCGTGCGGACTCACATGAAGTCCTACCACCAGTAAAAAAGGCTAAAGCATTTGCGATCTAATTAATATGCGTTTCCATAAACACTTTTTGATTCGGTCCTTTTCCAGACTGTTTGATTCTATCCGACATAAATGGGACTCCGAAAAAGATATGTATAAAAAGAGTTCAATTTCAATTGTCGTGGCCTAACGGATAAAACGTCCGGTGCATTCGTGTTGAGCAATGCACCGGTGTTCGAATCCCGCAAGCGGGTACCAATTTTTCTAATGAAATACGTACTCAACAAATGTTCACGATTGACTTCCACGGTGAAGAAGTAACATCGTGTAATAAAAATGAAACCCGCAAAATTATAATTTGCGTAATTACTGGTGGTAGGACCTCTTGTGAGTCCGCGCGGGTGGGTACCACCGCCCTGCCTATTTCTGCCGTGAAGCAGTAATGCGTTTCGGTTTTAAGGTTGGGGCAGCCGTTGTAACTATACTGAGACCTTAGTACTTATATCACAAGGTGGGTGGCGGCATTTACGTTGTAGATGTCTATAGACTCCGGTAACCACCAAGTGGGCCGTGATCTCGTCCACCAATCTAAGCAAAAAAATAATTCTTAAGCTTTTAGAATCCATTAAAGAAGTAACATATACATAACGTAACGTGAACGATTAACTTCAAACTTTGAAACTACGAGTACTAGTAGCGTGGACGAACCAATTTCGATAAATCACTACATAGTATAGAACAAAGTCGCTTTCTCTGTCCCTATATCTGTCTGTCCCTATGTATGCTTAAATCTTTAAAACTACGCAACGGATTTTGATGCGGTTTTTTAATGAATAGAGTGATTAAAAAGGAAGGTTTATATGTATAATAACATCCATTAAATAGTGAAGAAATCAATAATAAATTACAGTTTCCGAAGCGAAGCGAGGGCGGTTCGCTAGTAAAAGTATAATAAATACCGATTCTGGCAGTTCAACGTTTTTATACTTAGAAGTGAACTCGTAAAACTTCAAGAACTTCAGTCGAATCGTAAAATTTGCAGATTCAAATATTTTCTAGAAAAATAATAGAATCATAGAAATAGGTTAGATTTTTACTGTATCATATTTTTCGGTACACACTACTAATTCTGACAACAATAAAAATCGGTATCGGCTGCCAATATGGAATAGAATGTATACATTTTTTGAAAATTCACGAAATTCTCATCCAACATAAAATCAGAATTTTCCGCACAAAACCCTGACATAAACAATTCCACAGACACTGGTACGAATATTTCCACAGTATTGGTTTATTGGCCTAAAAACTACAGCGTTCACCACATATTTGGGCAAATTTTGCTTGGAATTTTTTAATCTAGAACGGTACAGCTAGTAGTCCTAAACAATAAAGAAAAAATCTGACGTATTGACAGTGGAAGCTCTCAACGTACTTTTGACTTTATTGATATTATTGTTGTTTCAACATAGAACAAAGAAACAATACTTTCACAGGCATTTTCCCTGAATCTCATGAAAATTGAATCAGTGATTAGCCTGGCTTAATAAACAAATGGACAGTCAAAATCTATAACTCCTCTTAATTTCTCTTCTTCCTTTCTTCTCCTCTCCTTTCTCTAAAAAATCATTCATCTATAAAATTAGAAAATGATGTTTAAATTATGTAACAAAAAAATAATTTATTGGAACGAAGTTCCTTATGGTACGATGCGGAGGGGTACCCTAACAGGGAAAAAACGTCCGTAACGTAAGATTTTTATTAGTAATGCACACAGTGTACGACTTAACTTTGTAATAACGTACAAAAAATAATATATTTTTTTATCATTCACTGACCACGATCTCAGAGCGTTCGTTTGCGCAATACACTAAGGAACTTCATTCCTATCCGGTGTCCCACGACACCACACTTTTTTTTTTAATAATCTTGATATCCACAATATTAGGCTAGATCATTACAATTCTTGTATATTTATCGGACTTTGATACGTGTGAAAATTTTCATTGTATTCAGATGACTTGATGTTTGTGAAAATGAAGTTAAAATATTATGTTACGTTAAAAGAAAAGTGAAGCTGATAAAAACGTATCAAAAAAGACCTTATTACAAAATCAAAGAAAGTCACTTTCAGTCTGTTTATTTTACAAAATAGATTACGTATTACCCTGTGTATATATTGCTGGAGCTAAATAAAATTATAAGGGTGCTTAAGCTATTGCATAGCTTCTATCGCGGGCCTTGAGCGCGGCGACTGAATCAAGAAATTCTGTAACGAAAATAACCGGACAGCCCCACTACGCCTACTATGTAGTTCGCGTTCAACACATTCACACGTTGCGCTGGTATAGTGTTTGTGAATAAGCGGGCGGCGTGACGTCGCACTGCATGAGCATCATGAAAAGTCTGCCCATCTCTCTCTCACGCGGTCTAGTTTATGAGTGTGAAGGGGACAGTTAATGTTTTGCTTTTGTTAATGTTTATAAATATAGCGTGGTCTTATTTTTATTATTGTTTTAATATAAAATTATTATTGTCTAATTGTAATTGCATAAGTTGATAAAAAATGCTTTGCAATAGCTTTACCGCGGCAGTCTCCGAGTGCCACACGTCGTTTTTTTTCTTATTAAAGTTTCCACATCATCATTCTATACAAAATATAATATATGAAAGACAATCACCGATACTGTTCACAGTACACAACTAAATCTAGAGTTCGAATTCTACCTAGTATGAAGCAGCGGTTATTAATACCAGCTATTTATCATTGGATATCTTATGGCATCTCCATTCGGAGTCACAATACGTTCTAGTGATCTGTCGCTATGCCTATTATTTCTGACGTGACAAATAACCTAGTTTATCATTATGATATTTGATATCAGAGGAGCCTTAGAATTTTATTTCTTTTCATGAAATAATTTAAAGATTACTTTTATATATTTAATCAATACATAAAAAAACACTAAAATCTAGTGTTTTCTTATTGAATAAAGTTAGGAAAATAAGCACTAAGTAAATAAAAGTAAAAAAACATAATATAGCTATTTTTGGTATTAATTACTATCTGTTATTTTTATTTATTTATTGTTTTTTATTTATTGTTTAGATGGGTGGATGAGTTCACGGCCCACCTGATGTTAAGTGGTTATCGGAGTCCATAAACATCTACAACATAAATGCCGCCACCCACCTTGAGATGTGAGTTCTAAGGTATCAGTATAGTTACAACGGCTGCCCCACCCTTCAAATCGAAACGCATTACTGCTTCACGGCAGAAATACGCTGGGTGGTGGTACCTACCCGTGCGGACTCACAAGGCCTACCTCCAGGTTAGCGTATATCTCCGGTTGATGAACGAATTTTCGTGCAGTCTAAGTTTTTTAGTTAGAAGTTAGAATAGTCGCTGTACCAATTACTGGCGGGGAAGCCTACGGTAAACCAACATAACCACCATAGCGGTACCACCTTCCTTCTGATTTGAAGTTGGGCAGCCAATCTCCAGCTTCGAATCATCGCCTCCTTCTTCCAGAGTCGTTCCAAGCTCTGAACTCGTCTGCATAGAAACAAAACCAAATTTATATTTCAGTTTTACGCCACGAAATGAGCATTTCAAATTTACTATTATACTTCTAACGGTTGTCTGGTGTAGTGGTACGTGACATGGTCACTACACAAGGGGGTCGCGGGTTCGAATCCCGCCAAGGGAGGATATTTGTATGATAAATATAAAACTATCTTTTCCAGGGTTATGGATGTATATTAAATATATGTATGTGTATAATAAAAATCTTACATTTATTTCCGTTATCTGGTACCTGTAACACAAGTTCTTTACGAACTCAACTCGGGACCAGTTAACGTGGCGTGATTGTTAGTAAATATTTATTATTTATTTATTATATTTATTATTCTATAATCCAAGATTTCGCCAAGGCTACGCTATAGACAAATAATATTAAAGGTAAACAATAATAACCTATTCTCGATTTGACCACAGACTTCAACCAATAACAAAAGTTTGACAATAAACAAAGAGTATATATGTGTGTGTGTGTCAAATACATGGTAGTGAGCGTAATGTTTTTTTTAATTAATTTAATGCATTATTAACGCATAATTTTATAAAAAGATTATAATAGCATTCTGCACTCCTCTTAATCTCTATAAATGTGGGAAATTTCATACTCCTTCGTCCGCGCAATTTTCGTGCAAAGTTTTTTCTTCACGTATTAATATACAGAAATCCTAATCGACTCAGACAAAAATCTATGACGTGGATATTGTTCGGTCACCTATAAGTTTCATAACGATTTGTAACGCGAACGAACCCGTTAAAGCAATATATATTTGCTTTAACATTTAAATTATTACAGAGCATATATCGTCTTCTTGCATTAAAACTGTATGATCTCAAAACTTACTAATTTTACAGGAGAGTGTTTTAAAGGTTTAACATGCGATATTTTTAATATTAATTATCTTTCCAACATTATTTGTTATTTTTTACTGGTTTTTAAAGTAAGATAAAATTATGTATTCGTTTTGTTAATAGTAGTCAAAATATAGGTAAACTAAAAAAAAATAATCTAAACTAAGCTCTTTCGATAGTACCTATTATGAGAAAAATACTGGTGATACCAAATGATTCCGCATATTAACTCAATTTTTTTTTTATTGCTTAGTTGGATGGACGAGCTCACAGCCCACCTGGTGTTAAGTGCTTACTGGAGCCCATAGACATCTACAACGTAAATGCGCCACCCACTTTAAGATATAAGTTCTAAGGTCTCAGTATAGTTACAACGGCTGCCCCACCCTTAAAACCGAAACGCATTACTGCTTCACGGCAGAAATATGCAGGGCGGTGGTACCCACCCGCGCGGACTCACAAGAGGTCCTACCACCAGTATTCGACAAATTTTTTTTCGAATTTTTTTCGAATTTTTTATTTCGAATTTTTTTGGAAATTGTACACTTTTAATGCGAAAAGACGATATTCGCCTCTCTCTCTTTCAGCTCCTTTGAAACTGGGCCGTTCAAGTCTTTAACAGCGTATCTAAAAATGAGCTCGCAGCGAGAAAAATTCACTTTGCAGCAGTGCAAATGGACGCGCCACTGTACTACGGAACGACGTAATTGTTACTTCGCGCGATATGCATTTGTCTTCACGCTGATTAGGGCTTTGATGGCAATAATTTACAAACAGTTTGTTGTTCTCAAAGACCAAAAAGAAAAAGGCATAATATTGAAAAAAAAAACTTGAATGTACTAGAATGATTTTTTTAAAGGAATTTTATGACCCGGTAACTAAGACCTTTAGGTCAAGTCTTATTTTAATTTATATTCATATTTTTATTAAAAATGATAATAATAATATGGAGTGAAATGAAATGAAATGAAATGAAGATGATTAATTTGAGACATTAATCAACTGGGATTAAATTAAATGAAACAAAATGAGATGAAATGGAATGAAATATAATCTCAGTAAAATGGTGGTCCTTTACTGAGATTTTTTTAGTGGTCTTTTTGGAGGATTCCGAGAAGTTACATCCAGCGGCTTTGTTTCATTTTCCCACATTTGTGCACTTTCACAGATATTAAACAGTAAATAAACCACCGTTATTACACATTTAAACCTGAGGAAACACTAAATAGACAAAATAAAACAAATAACACAACTTTACTCCTTGCGTGCCCGCCAAAAAGTCCGTACTAGAATGAATCGACATTATAAAGACATATTTAACGGATTCTTCGACGGTTTTTATTTTAGTGGATTCCCTATATTTATATAGCAAATATTATAATTTCCGCCGGAGTAACAGCATACTGTCCATCTGATGGTAAGTCGTTACCGTCGCTACAGAATTTCAGCAATCCCAGGCCACAGCCTTTACCTATTG
This sequence comes from Bombyx mori, assembly GCF_030269925.1. Taxonomy (NCBI): domain Eukaryota; kingdom Metazoa; phylum Arthropoda; class Insecta; order Lepidoptera; family Bombycidae; genus Bombyx; species Bombyx mori. The sequence goes on from NC_085114.1 coordinate 2,788,828, forward strand.
TAAGGCTTAACGACGGAGGGAAGATCTTCCACCGAGCGGGTGATATTGCTCGGTAGACCAACGGTCCGAATGTTGTTGTTCGGAACTTGTATATATGCGCTTTATCTTGAAAATGTCGTAAGCGAGATTCAGGCATCTGTCAATTATCTTGCGTTGTATGATGGCTACCCGCCACATCACTCCCCTCCGAGACTGGAGGTCGTGTCATTTTTAGTTAGCGTTGTGCATGCTGAGATTAGCTTGCAAGGGCCAGTGCTGCTCGAAGCCTGCTGTGAGTCGAGGCTGAGCTTGAATGCTGCGTGCGTGTCGCCAGTGCTGCTCGAAGTCTGCGGTGAGTCGAGACTGAGCTTGAATGCTGCGTGCGTGTCGCCAGTAGTCCATGTGTGCAGAGCTGCCACGCCGGAGATGTGTGACCCCAAGCGTTGATGATCCGGTCGTGGGCTGCGATGAACTGTAGCGGCGTGATGAGGCAGTGAAGTTGCGTGCCGTAGGACCAGGAAGCGCGGTGAGTCGGCTGCGATGGTCCTGTTGAGGCTGCGATGCTGGCTTGCTGTGGGACGACTGTCAATGACGTGTTTTTATCTGCGAGAATGCGGGGATTGTGGTAGCCGGAGTTCTTGATGCGCTGAAGATGAATCAGAAGGTTGCGTGTTTACATCACGTCGCAGGTCACCGGTTTGGTATGTTTAACGACAAAGGGAAGATCTTCCACCGAGCGGGTGATATTTGCTCGGTAGACCGACGGTCCGAATGTTGTTGTTCGGAACTTGTATATATGCGCTTTATCTTGAAAATGTCGTAAGCGAGATTCAGGCATCTGTCAATTATCTTGCGTTGTATGATGGCTACCCGCCACACCTATTACTGATAACTCTCCTCAAGCCTCCTTTAAATTAGCACATGTGATAGCACTCGGGAAATACTCTACAAGGCAATTTATTTCAGAGCTAAAGGGTACGTGACAAAAAATATATAGATAGAATAATTTTAAACGAATTTGTGACGGATGACGTATGCTTTGATGGCAATGCGATGGTAAATAGGAGATTAGTCCCTAGTAGGAGCGTCCCTAGTAGGAGCCTCCCTAGTAGGAGGGCCCCTAGTAGGAGCATCCCTAGTAGGAGCATCCCTAATAAGAGCGTCCCTAGTAACAGGGTCCCTAATAATTCGTCAAAGCACTATCTAGTGGCTGAAGTCCAATGCTAGTTTAGTCCAAGCAATGCATTCTCAAAGTTTTCTTAGTACGCAATGAACACCAGATGAGCAGTGAGCTCATTTAACAAGTCACAACAACAGAAGGCTACATAATAAATTAATGCAATTATCCGAATTGTATGTATATTCAGTTAATTTGAATTTCGAATAAAATTTTATCGGTTATCGAAACATCAATCCTGGAAAAACAAATTTACGGTCCAAAAATCAGAAGTCTACTGTTTCTTTTTCTCTTTGGAATATTAAAAAGTTGTGCCTGTTTTGATGAAAAAAATACGTTTTGCGAGTTACTACATTTTGGCTATACACAGTTGATACATGCGAATTTGATGTTCTGAGACCACGTAATAAAATCAACTCAGAGATTCCGATCTACCCCACATAAGCAACAAACAACTTTAGTACTCTATTTTTTTCCACGTATTTTATTATTTTTACAAGCCTTTTGTGTGCTCTTTCCTCTTCGATGACACTAAAAGTCTGGTATCAATATACGAATAAGAATAACTAGGCAAATGTGGACTGGATCTTGCTCTAAATAAATTCAATAAACTTTTAGTGTATACATTTTCCGATGCTCAACATTCGAAGCATCCATACAGCTATATAGGTTGCTTGTTAGGTAATAGATCCTACAGAATACTTAGAATAGCCTGATCAGCCGCTTAATTGCTTTTTTACCAAATCGCTCGTACTGTGACAGCACTTAAAAATAGCGTAATAGACACTAGTAATTCGCGGACATTAACCCCACCACCCCACGGGACGGCGGAAAATAACTTGCATTATTTTGAGCTGAGCCTTCAATTATTTCAAAATTCTGGTACGTCCAGAACTACTCCGTTCTGGGTGTTTTTCCAAATAACGTTTTTATTTATTTTTGCGACTGATTTGGTGTTGTGCAGCGATTGACGTCAACATAGAAAGGCACGTTCGCCCTTTTATATTAAGCGTAATTCTATAACAACTGATTTAACAACAAGACCAGTAGCAGCAAAGTCAGTCCGTTTGCAACTTGTTATTCGCTTGATTTAAGCTCCTGAGCCTTAATACTGGTTATAGGTCCTCTTGTGAGGCGGCACGGGTAGGTACCACCACCCCACCTATTTCTGCCGTGAAGCTAGTTCGTCGTTGTAACTATACTGATACCGTAGAACTTATACCTCAAGGTTGGTTGTGCATAAGCGTTGTGTCTATGAGCTCCAGTAACTACTTAACACCAGGTGGCCTCTGAACTCGTCCACCAATCTAAGCAATAGAAAATAATAATAAAAATGTAAAAGGCATGCATATTGCTCCATCATCCTGTCTGGTCTTTCGCCTTCACCACGACAGTTCACCGTTTGATCAATAGCATTAGTAAAAAAAAACAGCTAGTTATCTTGTTACTCGCAACGTGGTCCACCAAAATATTTCCAATAAACCAACGCAAAAATCACATAAACATCAAACCACTAACAGAGATACGATCAAAACAACTCCATTAACCATATAATTAAGCGAGCAACATCAAAAGCAGGTACCGACGGAAACCATTAATTAATATTATTAAATAAGCTCAGAACGTACCGTTGAAGGCTTTAATTAATTCGGGAATTCCGTTTTGGAAAGCAAAAAAAAATAAAACGGAGGTATGCAATCCGTGAGAATTTTTAGTCAGCATTTTCATATTTGACTTTCGTTTTTTAATTGTTAAAAATTGTTTTGTTTGGTACTTCAGGGTTGTTCGCGTGAATTGCCTTTTAATTTCAAAAAGGGTCTAATGAATGCTGGACGTCGTACAATCAGGGAATTTACGCACACAGTTATAGTGTTTCGATTCTGTAAAATGTTCGATAAAAAGGTATTGTTTTGAGTGATTATAATATAATGACTCATGGTTATTAGTCGTTTCGGCTATTCCGAACAATTCGACTATTGAAACTCTTGTGTAACCAAAATCTAAAGCGGCGATTATACTTTGGACAGCAAAGTTCAAGTAACCCAAGAGGAAAAGTAAATTGCCTTAGATCCCTTAGCGAACTTAACCATAAGACTATAACAGTCGCAGAAATTTAGATAACAACAAACCTCGCCGCCGACACAATTGCTTATACAATGTTCAGCCAGGATATCTGTACTTTTCATCAAGAATGCTGTGTGGAATTGTTTGAGATGGGTTCATCATTTCGTTTTTAAGCTATTGCATAGCTTTTATCACGGACTTTGAGCGCGGCGACCGAATCAAGAAATTCCGTAACGATAATAAAACCTAACACCCCCACTCCGCCTACCATGTAGCTCACGCTCAACACAATCACACGTCGCGCTTGTGTAGTGTTTGTGAATAAGCGCGCGTCGTGACGTCGCACTGCGTGCGCATCATGAAAAGTCTGCCCATCTCTCTCTCACGCGATCTAACTTATGAGTGTGAAGGGGACAGTTAATGTTTTGCTTTTGTTAATGTTTATTGGTCTTATTTTATTATTGTTTTAATATTAAATTTATTATTGTCTAATTATAATTGCAGTAGTTGATAAAAAATGCTATGCAATAGCTTTACTGCGGCAGTCTCCGAGTGCCACACGTGTTTTTTTTTTAAAACACCATCCGTCACCGGAGCCAAATTCAACCATACTACCTAGACCACTAGTTTCATGCGCACTGCCTTTCCAGAAATATTTTCCTTACCATCCGGCTTTAGAATGAATTCCTCTCTGCGGTTTCTCCTGAGTGCTATGACATGTTTTTCTCCAAATGAGATTTGTGCTCAGCTGTAGGTCGCGATTTGGTTATGCCCTTGGCATTGATGATTTTTGTGAGCAATGGTAACTACTAACACACTCGCCATCTGATTTGTCACATGCTGATCTACTTACAGACAATAGAAGCCTGTCTCTTCCCATGGGTGTGGTAAAAAGCGGCTATGGAATTCATCGGAGAAAGCGCAGCAGTCATCCCTGGTCATATATCAGCATATTATTACAATTGCAACTGATAATTACTTTAGCTAAGGCATATTGTAAACCCGTACAATATTGCCCAGTTCTACTGCGAAGCTCTTACGCTTCGGGTTTGAAGAATGTGTTTTTGACTTTGAACGCGTGTCCCAATAACCGTGTTATACAATAAATACCTAATTCAAACACTATACATAATTTTCCAGTACTTAGACAGCAGTCTTGGAGCATCAATAAAGAAAATCGTAAATTTCATGTTAACCGTTCAATGATGATATCACAGAATTAAATTGAACTTTGGTACGAAATTACAGTGAAAACATCCCCACAATATCGGTTGAGATTTTAATCGCAGGATATTTTGTAACAACTCTGCTAATGGCTTTAATGCAAAATATTGTTTTCTACACTTGATATAATCTCCGATACGAATTACGAACGCTCCTAATTTATGTTATCTTCAAGCAAGCTTATATAAGCAGTATGTATATAAGCAGCTCCACTGTATAATTGGTATTTCCGGTGTGTATGAGCTACGGTAACCTTGTAGTACTATTTACTAAATAAGACTCCAGTAATGCTCTGTCTCTTTCTATGTGATTTCTCTCTCTTTCTTTCTTTGAATATTTTGTTACGATACATAAAGCAGCTTTTGCATAAAGCAGAAAGACTAATTTTTTTTTATGGTAGTGTGTATTGTGTTACCACAAGGACCTCGCCGCCGCCACTCTACACTCTTCTACCAGAGACGTCAATAAAAAACATAACGATTCTATGCGACCACTGACTTTAGAATATGTTGACAACGCCCTTGCTACGCGACTACTCACCATAAGGTCACCGTCGAATAATAACAATCTCGAATCTAGCTTTGCCCGTAACGACCCAGCCGCGAAAATACGCTATAATATTTATTAACTTGACACAAAACACAGGACGACAAGCGGATCAATCTTATGAATCTTTCAGCGAGTTGTCAAACTGAATCGTGTTACTGAGCGACCTTGGGACGAGCCGAATGTGCCTTAGCTTTTAAATTATTTACAGGTCAACACGGGGCATTAGCTCTGGGGATCCTTGTTACAAAGTGGTGGGGGTAAGCGCTGGCTATTTACATAACTAAAATCGACGTGGCCAGAGGATAAAACACATGGTGTACTCTTAGCGAGTGATGTAAGGTCTCAAGTATAGTTCAACGGCTGCCCCACCCTTCAAACCGAAACGCATTACTGCTTCACGGCAGAAATAGGCAGGGTGGTGGTACCCGCCCGCGCGGACTCACAAGAGGTCCTACCACCAGTAAACTATACTTGAGACTAACAGTGAACTATACTTGAGACTAACAGTGAACTATACTTGAGACCTTAGAACTTATATCTCAAGATGATTGGCGCATTTACGTTGTGGATGTCTATGGGCTCCAGTAACCACTTAACACCAGGTGGGCTGTGAGCTCGTCCACCCATCGAAGCAACAAAAAAAAAAAGTGACCACGTTGGTATTTGAAACACGTGGGCAGGTACCAATTTTTCAAAAGGAATCATGTATTCGCGAAAAACTTTCACTATGATGGAATAACATCTTGTTTTAAACATCAACGACGCTTAATTTATATTGCGTAAGTACGGATCTAGGTCGTTTTAAAACGGCACGGGTAGACCCTGTATATTCCTTCTGCGACGGACTCATGTGTTGCTACTAAACAAAATATGACAGCCGTGAAGAAGTATCATGAATGTACCATATATGAATGAATTCGACCTCAAGTTCCGAATCCATTTGGTGGCATTTTTGTAGAATTGGGCTCGCGGCGCATAAAATAAAACTATTCCACTGTTGCACTTCTAATGCACTCTTCCAAAATCTTCTCTGTTGTTATAGTCGAAAACTTTTTTTTTTATTGCTTAGTTGGGTGGACAAGCTCACAGCCCACCTGGTGTTAAGTTGTTACTGGAGCCCATGGACATCTACAGCGTTAATGCCGCCACCCACCTTGAAATGTAAGTTCTAAGGTCTCAAGTATAGTTACAACGGTGGTCCCTACCCTTCAAACCGAAACGCATTACTGCTTCACGGCAGAAATAGGCAGGGTGATGGTACCTACCCGCGTGCGCGGACTCACAAGAGGTCCTACCACAAGTAACTGACATTGTTTTGCTCATTTATTCTTCTTCGCCATCTTGTTTGTCTCTATCATTCTCTTTTCCCTTTCTTACGATTTTATCTCACTCACATCTTAACGCTCCGTTCCACACTCTTTTCACACGTTCCGTTCTTACCAATCCTACATTGACGTTGCGATTTCCATTCTGATAATCTCCGGTGTCAAACCAGGTTGACTGCGAAGCTCGTACAATCTAAGAATCCTTGTACAACAACAACACATATCGCGCTCAGTAAAATTACAACGGATTTATCGCTGCCCGACGCAGACAAATAAAAGGCTACGCGAGGCGTAGTTCATTTTTATGATTATCTACTCATATTTCATTGTAATGCTTCTCGTATGTAACCAGTGAAGACCTATACGTTACTTAGATGTACTTAATAATTCAAGGAACTAAACTACGTCAATTAACGGTGGATCTTATTTAATTGTTTTGGCCCTTGGTCACAAAAGTCATTCGATTTGGTTATTATAGGAATCCATACAGCATTTTGACTTTTTTTCCTACCTATTCGATAGTAGCTTAAGGAGCTACTCCAGCAACCCACGGACTAGTATATGAGCTCACGAGCTCAACCTGAGGGTGTTAGCTAACACTGGCCCTAGCAAGAGCAGTGCTTTGCACAATCTGGTCACAATGTGGTTGTCGTGGCCTAACGGATAAGACGTCCGGTGCATTCGTGCTGAAGCGATGCACCGGTGTTCGAATCCCGCAGGCGGGTACCAATTTTTCTAATGAAATACGTACTCAACAAATGTTCACGATTGACTTCCACGGTGAAGGAATAACATCGTGTAATAAAAATGAAACCCGCAAAATTATAATTTGCGTAATTACTGGTGGTAGGACCTCTTGTGAGTCCGCGCGGGTGGGTACCACCACCCTGCCTATTTCTGCCGTGAAGCAGTAATGCGTTTCGGTTTGAAGGGTGGGGTAGCCGTTGTAACTATACTTGAGACCTTAGAACTTGTATCTCAAGGTGGGTGGCGCATTTACATTGTAGATGTCTATGGGCTCCAGTAACCACTTAACACCAGGTGGGCTGTGAGCTCGTACACCCATGTAAGCAATAAAAAAAAAAAAGAAAAAAAAAAATAATAATAATAATCTACCACTGGATTGGGATCGCGGCATTCGACATAATGGTAGTCATACGTGCCTCATGCGCGCCTAAATACGTCTTGCCACCAACGCAAACACAAACATATGTGTTTTGCTAGTTTTATGTATATTACACTTTTTTATTTTATTGCTTAGATGAGCCCACACATATAAGCAATAAAAAAATAAAAAAAAACTGCAATAGATAACAAGGGTGATTTCATTTCTGAGCTCCGTCCCAACAACTTCGATTTTAGTACAGGGCTCTTACCAGTTTTAATAATTGTATCTTCATTTAGTTTTATACTTCGGAATTTCTGGTTAATTTAACTGGAGCTTGTTTTGAGCGGCCCTTAAATTATTTAGTGGGGACGTTGCTTTTGGTTCATCGATAAGGTTGTATCGCATGAAAACGTGGTCTGAATTTTATTTTTTAGATAGATAGATATCTACAACGTAAATGCGCCACCCACCTTGAGATATAAGTTCTAAGGTATCAGTATAGTTACAACGACTGCCCCACCCTTCAAACCGAAACGCATTACTGCTTCACGGCTGAAATAGGCAGGGTGGTGCTACTTATCCGTGCGGACTCACAAGAGGTGCTACCACCAGTAAAAGCTTGTGCGTTGATCTACGTATAGAGCCGTTCATAAATATGTGCTAGATAGGTATGGATTATGTGCTTGTCTTCGGGATTTAAATCCCGGAAAATCAGAATGATATAACACACCACTGTCTGTCTAGTGGCCACCAATCTCATATAGCATGGTAACTTTTAGTTCGATAAAATAAAGAAATAAACGATGCATTATATTGAACAGAAATGCGATATCGAGTGCTCTGGGCTTCCTATATCCTGTGGTTTGTCCAACTAATGCGTGTTCCGGATTCTGTAACGAATCTATCATTTATAAAATACAATGTTATTCAAATTAAAATGAAAAAACATGCGTTATCTTCTTAACGCCATAAATTCGTGAGAGGGCAAACCTTTTGTTATCAATAACGTAACATTTATGTACAGCAAACCCTTCTATAACACTGTATTTTACAACACGGCTTTCCTATAACACGGAAAGAAAAATTCCCGAAATCCCTCTTATTATATAACACGGTACTTCTAGAACACTATAACGAGATTATTGTTTAGAATTATTTTGAAAATTACATTATGCACTATGAATACACAATATATGGGGATGCTTATAAGTAGTAGTAGTAAGTAGGGTAGTGCTTATTAAGCTATAGCATAGCTTCTATCGCGGGCCTTGAGCGCGGCGACTGAATCAAGAAATTCCATTACGAAAATAACCTGATACCCCCATTACGCCTACTATGTAGCTCGCGTTCAACACATTCACACGTTGCGCTTGTGTAGTGTTTGTGAATTAGCGCGCGGCCTGACGTCGCACTGCCGCATGCACATCATGAAAAGTCTGCCCATCTCTCCCTCGCGCGGTCTAGGTTATGAGTGTGAAGGGGACAGTTAATGTTTTGCTTTTGTTAATGTTTATAAATATAGCGTGGTCTTATTTTATTGTTGTTTTAATATTATTGTCGATTTATAATTGCATAAGTTGATAAAAAATGCTATGCAATAGCTTTACCGCGGCAGTCTCCGAGTGCCACACGTGTATTTTTTTTATGTTAGGTAAATAATACATACAGGCATAGTTCAGATTTTTCATTCAGAAAAAGTACTCACATTTTTGTACTGGCTTCTAGTCTGATATAACACTGCTTCGCACAACACGGGACTTTGTTGGAAAGTATTGACCGTGTTATAGGAAGGTGACCTGTACCTTACATTTTTCTAGTTAGCCACAATGTTTTCAGGTTTGAAGGGTGGGACAGCGGTTATGTGTCTAATGCAACTTAGAGTTTACACCCACGTCATAGGGTAGGTAACAGCGTTAACTTCGTTATGCTTAAAAATACCACTAAAGTTTCTGGTGACTATCTTAACCCAACTATGCAATACATGATCAAGCTGGTCATATATACTCCTGGCGGACTGGTCGTGGTTACGTATGTCTTAATGTTTGGTTGCTGCTTTTGAGAGACTTCTCCATCTATAATATATAACTATATATATTTCTTCTTCTTCTCTGTCGTTTCCTCATTACTGAGGGACGTGACCACCTTGGTCCAGTTTTTGCACCAGCTTCCTCCAATGCTGCCTGCATTCGGCCTGCTTAATGGCGCCCGGGACGTTACATGTACGTTATTCCGATATTTTAAATTCGTCTATCTATCTATCTATCTATCTCTTAGGTTTATGGCGTTTCCTTTTAGATTTCGCCAATGTCAAGTGTATATAATACTCTGCTTTCTATAGTCATAGTCACTAAGAATTAAGTGAGTAGCTAAGAATTTCGAATTCTTAATATAATTTCGCAAAATCCCACCGTCCGATATTTTTGAAGTAACAAAATCTTATGGGAGGATACACCGCTTCGTGACGTTACGCGTTACGGCGTCAGTCTGTCTGGCTTCTCTTTCTCTCACGCATACAGCAGCGGTATTGATAACGTTTTTAACTCCTAACTACTCATATATTTTTTTCAATGTATGTTACAAAAATCTTTACATTATCACCTTTATATATATATATTTCTTCTGTGCGTGTGTTTGTCACTGAACTCCTCCTAAACGGCTGGACTGATTTTAATGAAATTTTTGGAGTTTACTCCTTTAGAATCGATTTACATATATAGGCCCGGGGTATGAAAATTATGGGGACCAAAATCGTACTAGCATGTCACACGAAATGCGTTATGCGCCTGATTGCGCATGTCACACGAAATGCGTTATCGCAGGTGACGCCGGGCTGCTGCGCCGGCAGTCCGCCACAAAGCCTCGTACTGATCGCGCGTTTCTCTCATTATTGTATTTTCATATATTTGTTAGTCGTTTGTTTTGTGTCTCGTTAATTTGTTAATGAGGAAACGACAGAGAAGAAGAAGAAGAAGAATTTGTTAATAATCTGTAGTGTATCGTGTTGTCGTAATATAGAACTATTTCTCGTATTGTTTCGTTTAATTTTTTATATCCAGTAAACTCCAGTCGTGCGTCGGAGCGGACACACACACTTTTTTTTTTGTGTACCTTCAGATGGATTCGAAAATGGTTTAGATTTACAAATCAGCCCAACAGATAGCGCTGCAATCAGTATCTAGGTTATTTATCGTTCCTAGAAATAATTTATATGGCAAAACAACGTTTGCCGGCCAGCTAGTATTAATATAGTTTTCAAATCACGTCAAAGCCTCGCTGTTACAGGTGTAAGCAACTTTAGTATGACAGATAAAAATATTTTTAGTACAATATAAATTCTAATGTGGAAACTAAAATTCACACAGAAATATATAATCCGACAACGTTCGTGTTCGTTCGTAAAACGAGCCGCGAGCACATATCAGGGAGACCGCAGATTCCAGCGGTTATTATAAAATGCGATCGCGCCCTATACGAGAGCTCCGTTCCACGCATGGTAATGTTTGCAGGTAATGACGAGCCGCATTAGGGGCGGCGCTGACACGAAAATCGTATGCGGAATTTAGTTTATTAAAATTATATATTTTTTCCGCGTGCGTTTCTAGAGATCTTTACTGCCACGTACCTTTGGGGTTTGAAACGAATTGTTTCCCGAACGCTAAGACATGCCTTTCTTCAAATGAAGCTTGCGGAGAGTACTCAGCCACTGGGTTTCTCGCCTATTCTTCTCAGTTGGTCGCGTTACCGATCTGGTGGTAGATTCTGCGAAACACTGCTCTTGTTATAGCCAGTGTTAGCAACACTCTGGTTTAAGCCCCATGAGCTCACCTACACGTCAAGGAGAAGCTGAAATAGCCTCTCAAGGTTATCAGCATAGGTAAGGAAAAGAAATCGGTAGGCAGCGGCTCGACCTCTATCTAGCATTGCTGACGTCCATAAGGATAATCACTCACCATTAGGTGAGTCGTATAGTCATCTGTTTACAAGGACAAATAAAAAATTAAACAAATCCGTGACGACATAAAGTAGGTATAATTTCATTTCTGAATGGTAAGGCAACCAGACGGATCCAATTTCAATGACTCGGAGGCAATCCGTCTGCAGTCCAACAACCACGTTTGTTTTAAAATTTCCTCCTCAGTATCAGAAGGAATTCGAGATCGGAGTGCCACTGCTGTTGAAAAACAGCTCCCAATCCCATTAAAGTTTCACACAACACGACTGCCCCTGGAAAAACCCCATGAGGATTAATGAGACAATTTAATCCTTAATGCACGAATTTCCGTTCAGCACTGACAGACGAGATAGTAATCATTTTTAATTAAGTATACCAATTTACTAGATTTTGTATAATAGTGTCCATTACTGGTGGTAGGACCTCTTGAGAGTCCGCGTGGGTAGGTACCACCGCTCTGCCTATTTCTGCCGTGAAGCAGTAATGCGTTTCGGTTCGAAGGGTGGGGCAGCCGTTGTAACTATACTGAAATCTTAGAACTTACATCTCAAGGTGGGTGGCGCATTTACGTTGTAGATGTCCATGGGCTCCAGTAACCACTTAACACCAGGTGGGCTGTGAGCTCGTCCACCCATCTAAGCAATAAAAAAAAAACTAAATGTCTCGAACTTTTTCGTTTTACAGTATGCAATACCAAGAATGAATAGATTCGAACTCCGCATACCAAATTTTAATATTCTCGGGGTTCGGATCGTGAAGATAATTTTGTTTCTTATATGAATGAAAGGTACCGTAACTCGTCGTTGCAATGTTGAAAAAAGTTATAAAAAGTTTTTTAACAATTTTTTACCTTTGACAATTCTTCCTACCCATTGTTTCACTAACAGTGATTTGAACTAGTCGTCACTGGCTATTACATACTCGATCCTGTGGACCGAATGGTAAACAGTCGACATCGCCCGAAACACGTCATTACGGATCCTCCCGATCCATTAACGGTGCTGTTAGGTACCTCAAGGAATGGTCACCGCCGAACCCATCGCTTGCGACGAAGGCCTCGACGAGTAAATTAACCCATAAACACAGCCCACTGAGTTTCTCGCCGGATCTTCTCAGTGGGTCGCGTTTCCGATCAGATGGTAGATTCTGCGAAGCACTGCTCCTGCTAGGGCCAGTGTTAGCAACGTTCCCGATTTGAGTCCCGTGAGCTCACCCAACGTCAAGGCGAAGCTGAAATAGCCTCGCAAGACTATCAGCGTAGGTAGGAAAACAGAAAACAAAAAACAACTGGCTATTTACAACATAAGAGCAAAATTCCTGCTATTCATCTAAATTTGGTCAATATTTAACGATTAACTTTGATATATATGATTAAAATTCTAAATTAAATCTCTGCTGGTACAACCCTATGTGTAACATCGTCAGTCGAAGACAACGGAGATGATATCTATAATATGTAGATATGTTAAACCGCTAATTCTGTATGAACAGATAACTAGAAACGAGGACGCAGAAGGTACTTACGAATTCAACGTTGAAATTTTATTTGATATAGTGGTCCCACGGTAGTCTAAATTCGACTCTAATTAATTGAAATTATAAGTTTGTACACTATTATGATTCTATTGTCAAAAAATTATTTTATACTTCTATAATCACAGATTTCGCCAAGACTAAACTTTAGGTAAATATTAATAAAGACAAATAAGATTAAATTTAATCTATTCTCAATTTGACCACAGACGTCAAGAACAAAAGTTTGACAATAAATAAATACTAGCATAAGTGTGTGGGTCAAATACATGGTAGTATGTGTAATGTTTTTTTTATTGATTTAATGTATTTTTTAGGCATAATTTAAAAAAAATATTAGCATTGTGCACTACTTCTCTATATTCTCTATAAGTGTGGGAAATTTCATACTCCTCCGTCCGCGCAATTTTCGAAAAAAGGATACAAAGTTTTTCCTTCACGTATTAATATATACCTAGATAAAATGTTACATGGCAATTGTCATAATCAAAAAGTTTTGCGTCGCGTTACCTTTTTAAATATCCAATGTTTTTGAAATATTCAAACATTTCGAATGTGACTTAATAAAAAAAAAACATGTGTACAATTCACACGTGGTAGAAGTGAAACCTTCAAAAAATTTGGCTTCAAGATAACGAGACGAATGTAAAATTTCGAGAAGAGGATAATTGTAGGTTTTAGTAATGATCATAATTGTACAAAGTTTGATAATTGAGTATTTTACATTTTATTCGTAGCCAGACATCCGAAAAAGGCTCTCTTCCATCTGCCAGGAACGTGTTATGAGCTTCTTCGGACACATCATGCGGTCTCCCAGACATGAATTAGAGAAGCTCATAACTACGGGTCGCATAGAGGGCAAGCGCGCCGTGGGCAGAACACCAGCCAGATGGTCAGATCTAGCAAGACAAGCACTTGGTGGTAGTCTGTACCATGCAGTTCATGCCACCCATGATCGAGCACATTGGAAGTATGTCGCATGTGGTCGCGATCCGCAGTAGTGAGAGAACGATATAGAAGAATACTACATAGATTTATTCAGAATGTATTCTCTTCTTAGTCGAATACTTCATTGCCGAAGGTCGTGTCCTTGAAAGCCCTTCGTGGCTCTTTGTACCCTTAGCTTCCATTTGCTTCGGTTTTCGGCTTCTCTCAGGGCGTTCGCAACAGAGAGTCCAGTGAGCGCAGTCTGATCCTATGAAAGCAGAATGTATTAAGTACTAGCGGTAGGCAGCGGCTTGGATCTGCCCCTGGCATTGCTGAAGTCCATGGGCGACGGTAACCACTCACCATCAGGTGGGCCGTATGCTCGACTGCCTACAAGGGCAATAAAAAAAAAAAATTAGGTACAAAGCAGAGCACAATGGGAACCACGAATATAAAAAACACTGTATAATACTTTCTATTTTATTTTCTCCTACGTTAACTTTTTAATTTATGTGTCTGTCTCTTTTTAGTGTCGCTTTTTCGTTTCATCTACTTTCAAATCACAACGATGCTAAAGAAGTTTTAACTTAAAAAACTCGAGTATTTATAGTAAAAAGATTTTGATAATAATATTTTAGTAATCTTGTGGCGTTTCTTAATTTCAAGACCAGAGATTCTGATATAAGCAGTCGTAATACTTTCGTGATAACAAGCGTTGATGTGCCTTCAATGTAATTTGTAATACACATATATTATAGCTGTGTGTGTGTGTATATATAAATTATTTTACATACAAAATTTTGAATCTGTTTCTAAGCATCTAACGTTTTTGAGTTCAATGCCAATAAACTTTTCAAGCTCAAACATTGCGATCCGCAGGCGCTCTGTCGCAACTTGTGACACGTATTACAAAGTTGCTTTTATCTACCTATCGCTTCTGTTTCATTTCGTCGTCTTTGTGACTCTTGTGACATTCGTGAAACTTGTTCGCGATCGTGAGAAGATGTAAATTACACAACGATGTACATTTTCGAGGAGACTTAACTAGATTAAATAGCACTCTGTCATTTAGTAAATAAGATCTGAAATAGAATATGCAGGATAGGATATAGCAGTTTAAGTGCAAAGTAATTTTACTGGTGGTAGGACGTCTTGTGAGTCCGCACGGGTAGATACCACCATCTTATCTATTTTAGCCGTGAAGCAGTAATGCGTTTCGGTTTGAAGGGTGGGGCAGCCGTTGTAACTATACTGAGATCTTAGAACTTATATCTCAAGGTGGGTGGCGCATTTACGTTGTAGATGTCTATAGGCTCCGGTTACCATTTAAAACCAGGTGGGCTGTGAGCTCGTCCACCCATCTAATCAATAAAATAAAATAAAAACGTGCAAATGTTGTTAGCGCGATTTCAGTTTTTCGATAGCTACCATCACAGATATACATACATACATACATTTATAAGTTAAGGACATAGTATAAATTATAATAAAAAAAATACAAAATTTCAATTAAAAGATTAACCCGACTACAAAAGGTACTTAAGCATACGTAGTAGGGAAGGCTTGGAAAACAAATGTATGAACACAGAACAAAAAGGAACGAATAACCTAAAGTGCACTCTCTAGATATATTTTTAATGTATGGCCTGGTAACTAAGACCTTTAAGTCATGTCTTATTTTAAATTATATTCATATTTTTATGAAAAATGATAATATGGACTGAAATTAAGATGATTAATTTGAGACATTAATCAACAGGGATGAAATGAGATGAAATGATATGGGATGGGATGGGATGGGAAAATGTTGGGCATTTACTGAGATTTTTTCAGTGAACTTTTTGGAGGATCCCGAGAAGTTACGTCCAGCGGCTTTGTTTCATTTTCCCACATTTTTGCACTTTCGCAGATACTAAACAGTAAATAAACCACCGTTATTACACATTTAAACCTGAAGAAACACTAAATAGACAAATTAAAACAAATCATACAAAATCACTCCTCGCGTTCCCGCCAAAAGTCCTGACTAACGTTAAACATTATTTCTTTTAAGTACCTACTAGAACAAGTATATTAACTACAAGCTTTAACAAAGAGCTACAGAGATTTGTCGTTGCGTAAAAACTAGAAAGCGTAAATCGCTAGCTACGCAACGAGAATAATATACGGCCGCATCTAGATTTTATCACAATGCACGATCCACAACGAACCGTGAATGTAAAACTGCACTAATGAGCGCAATAAAGCCGTAGGCGGTCGCCCGGGATGCAAAAAATGCACCTCTCCCATCTTACTAGGTCAGCCTCCCCGGTGCCTATAAAGGGAGGAATCTTTTATCTTACCATTTCAAATGAATAACGACCTCTAGTGATTTCGATTTTTAAGCCGGGACTCGAGATTTGAATGCGGCTTCTTTTGTCCGGGGAGAAACGGTTCGATTGAGTCTGCTTTTTTTTTTCGTATAATTTCTTCGAATGTAAATATTACCTATTGGGAATTCAAATAATGTTACCGGCTCTCAAAAGTCGAACGAATGCTTCTTTGAATGAAACTTTTCAAAATTACCTTCAGAATTCGAGTGGGTTTTTAGTCGATTATGGCCTTGTTTAGGTTGGCCATGCGATGGACCGACCGGATCAAGTCGGCAGTTGGCGGCTGTTTGCATGAGTGTACCAGGCTCACCACAAACTGGGAGAAGTGGCGATTGCTCGTGATGACGACCACGACCGCTCTGACAAGAGTGATACGACATACGGATGGCCTTGTTTTGCTAAAACGAACGAACTGGTGGTAGGACCTCTTGTGAGTCCGCATGGGTAGGTACCACCGCCCCGCCTATTTCTGTCGTGAATGCGTTTCGGTTTGAAGAGTGGGGCAGCTGTTGTAACTATACTAAGACCTTAGAACTTATATCTCGAGGTGTGTGGCGCATTTACGTCGTAGATGTCTATGGGTTCCAGTAACCACTTAACACCAGGTGGGCCGTGAGCTCGTCCACACATATGGGCAATAAAAAAATAAAAAAATAAAAAAACTAACGAATCAGAACACAAAAACGCACGTGATTTTCTATACTATGTATATATAGATTTTATAATATAGATTTTGTATATCCTCATCAATATTCACACTGCAATCATTTTTTTATTTTATAGACATAATCAAATACAGAAACATTTTACGATACAAAATTCTAAAATGCGAGAGCAACGTCGAACTGCATTCGCATGCAGGAATTCAAAGCGGGTCTGTAAAAATAACGTATAGTCGAGCTCACTTTGTATTGAGCCACTAAATCTGCGGAAATCGACATAATAACAATTCCTGCTCGAATTAAAAAAAACAACATAACAATATCAATAAAATGTTTGGAGCTCAATTTCATTAGCGTCTATATGTATCCCGCCACTAAATAAAATGGGCACTTAGCAATAACGCCTCATTAAGTTAGCTCGGCGTATCCTAGGATCTGATCACACAGTACCGCTCATCAGTTAGAACGATTTACCAAAATCGATCAAAATAAATAGGTACAAAATATACGAACTGTTACTACTGGTGATAGGACGTCTTGTGAGTCCGCACGGGTAGGTACCACCCTGCCTATTTCTGCTGTGAAGCAGTAATGCGTTGGTTTGAAGGGTGGGGCAGCCGTTGTAACTATACCTGAGACCTTAAAACTTATATCTAAAGATAGGTGGCGCATTTACGTTGTAGATGTATATGGGCTTCAGTAACCACTTCACACCAGGTGGGCTGTAAGCTCGTCCACCCATCTAAGCAATAAAAAAAAGAACACAAAAAGGTCTGAAGTTCTTCGAATTAGATTAAATAAAAATTTTATTTCTAGTATGTTCTTCGGGTTTCGCGAGCCATAGTCAAAGCTCTACTTTTACGGTTTATTTCACGTATTTCATTGTAATTCTATTGTTCCCTATCCTAACACCCACATACCCAGAACACCCACTCAAATATAGCTTGAGAACGAAAATATCAAAAAGATTGGCTTCATTTGAATCAATACGTCAAACGAAACAGTGTGGCCAATAATTTAATAAAATTTAGACACTTATTATTAAGTTATAAAGGTCAAACTGAAACATAAATAATATTCAATGGTTGATTGCAAAAACTCCGGTCCTAGAAACAAAAGCCCGAGTGTTAGTTATTAGATAATTATTTAAAGATAAAAACTCAGTAATTTCTATTATTAAAAAACACGATCGACTATTTTTTATAAGAGCTCAAATAATAGAATATCTCAGGTTTCATGGCCTGAACGATGAAACTGCAAGATAGTGCTAACAAAAGTCGACATATCTGTGTGCTTTATGTGATAAATAATAGCCAGAGAAAACAGGTTTTATTGCTGAAAACGTATTCCTCATTTAATTACTTTTTTAAACATATAAGCTCGTATAGAATTTAAACGAAATCAGTATCAGGCATATAAGTATACATAGGAAGATCAAATATTTGGATGTACGTATTTGAATATAAACAGGTATAATGAGAGAGATCCAGACATATATACACACATATATATATGGTTAGATCCAAATTTTTTTATTAGGTACGGCCATTACATTACCAACACACCTATGTTCTTAAGAGATGGAAATGCGAAGGCGTTGCTCAATTACAATCTACGCAAAAGGATCTATTCGGATGGTAATTACAAACAAAATGTATACGGGAATAAAATTTATATTGAGATAAAAGTAATTGTTTAAATAGGAATGATAATATCGGGATTCTGACAGAAGAACACTTACCAATAGAACACCTAAAAAGTAATACTTATGTTAAATTAATAACGATTAAGAAAGAGACTTTTTGTGGTTCATAAAAGCTGAGCTTTCTACTGGTGGTGGGACCTCTTGTGAGTCCGCACGGGTAGGTACCACCACCCTGCCTATTTCTGCCGTGAAGCAGTAATGCGTTTCGGTTTGAAAGATGGGGCAGCCGTTGTAACTACTAAGAGCTTAGAACTCATATCTTAAGGTGGGTGACGGCATTTACGTTATAGATGTCTATGGGCTCCAGTAACCATTTAACACTTTAACGGCCGTCTGGTGTAGTGGTAAGTGACATGGTTACTACACAAGGGGGTCGCGGGTTCGAATCCCGCCAAGGGAAGATATTTGTATAATAAATATAAATGTATTTTCCAGGGTTATGGATGTATATTAAATATATGTATGAGTATAATAAAAATTTTACATTTATATCCGTTATCTAGTACCTGTAACACAAGTTCTTTACGAACTTATCACGGGACCAGTTAACGTGGCGTGATTGTTAGTAAATATTTATTTATTAAAAAAAAAACACCAGGTGGGCTGTGAGCTTGTCCACTCATCTAACCAATAAATAAAACAATAGAAATTATATGAAAACACAAACAAATTAGTCTTGAATCCCACTTTTCGTGTTCATAAATACCAATTTTACCCAAATACGATATCCATTTCTTAAGATTTGTATTTGTTAATTTTGTTTTGTTAGTCATTGTTACTATGAGAGCAAAACGTAACTAAAAAACTCGTATGAAAACCGCATTCCCGCTGAAAACATTTCCTAAATTAGCAAAACACAAAGGCGAAAGACTTAAGTGATGGATGATCCAACAAAAATAATACGAAACAAAAATAACACTTCACATTAAATTAAGCCCACAAAAGGTTTTTTTTTTCTATTTCATTCTGTTTTATACAAACCATTGACCTTTACCGTCCATTAGAGATTAGATACGAAATATGTGATTCTTTTGTATTGTCTTCTATCACTGATTATTTTTACGAACCTTAGTCTATCTTGTCTATAAACCGATATCCCTCTGTGTGTTGGAGACGCTTTTAAACTAACTACATGTACCTATATATTATATGTTTCGGTATATCTCACTTCAAATTACAATTACAATTACATTATATATAAAAATTAATAGCTGTTCGTTAGTCTCGCTAAAACTCGAGAACGGCTGGACCGATTTGGCTAATTTTGGTCTTGAATTATTTGTGGAAGTCCAAAGAAGGTTTAAAAGGTAGATAAATATAAAAATGCTCGGAATTATATAAAAACAAACAATTTTGTTTTTCCTTTGATGTGTCCCCCGTCGGACGGATTCCTTTTGTTTGTTTTAAGTTTATTTTATACAAAGGCTTAAGTATTTTATTTATCGATTGAGGCACTACGAAGTCTGCCGAGTCAGCGTTACAACTATATATATTTCAAATCAATGAAATATTTACCGGTAATGTTGCTATTTTATCTCTACTCACTGCCATGCAGTAAATTCCTGTGCAGCCAAGATGCACAGCGACGACGACATGAAAAGACACTGAATGAGTTGCAGGCTTTGAAGTCGTCGTGGCCTAAAGGATAAGACGTCCGTTGCATTCATATGTAGCGATGCAACCGTGTTCGAATCCCGCAGGCGGGTACCAATTTTTGTAATAAAATACGTACTATAGAAATGTTCACAATTGACTTCCACGGTGAAGGAATAACATCGTGTAATAAAAGTCAAACCCGCAAAATTATAATTTGCGTAATTACTGGTGGTAGGACCTATTGTGAGTCCGCACGGGTAGGTACCACCACCCCGCCTATTTCTGCCGCGAAGCAGTAATGCGTTTCGGTTTGAAGGGTGGGGCAGCCGTTGTAACTATACTGGGACCTTAGAACTTATATCTCAAGTTGGGTGGCGCATTTATGTTGTAGATATCTATGGGCTCCAGTAACCACATAACATCAGGTGGGCTGTGAGCTCGTCCACACAACAAAACAGTAAAATAAAAAGGCTACACTTAACTTCGCAGTCTTTAACTGGAGGCAGAGCATAATGGAAGCTCACACTTATTTTTCCACATTTTTTTAGTATGGAAAGCCAACATGCGATTACAAGCATTCTACGTAACTATGCAAGAGGCGTTCGCATATTCCACTTGCCTGTCTAAGACTTCTGTATTAAAATACTAATAGAACTTCCATCACGGAAGACCTTACGCACGATAATGCGTAAAATGATTGTGATTGTAAAAATAAGTGGTGATTGCTTACTACCACGTTGGTCGTGAGTTTGGGATCCCGTTAAGATCTTAATCAGATAGTGTATGATGTACGGAATACAAGTTTGACTTTCCTTCTCGCAGAGCAAAAGACAATAGAAGTGGAAATTATATATCAATTAAATATTAGCATGCTTTCTCTATAAAATGACGAAAGTCGTAAAAATGAACTTTCATTTCTCAACGGATACACTCAATGGTCGCCCTATGACATATGTAAATTGGAATCCCTCAAATTTCTTAGACCTCGTTTCAAAATTATTCAAAAAAAATTATGTATATACACATACTTGAAATATAAATTGTAATTTCAGACTGGAAGTCACGACGTTTCAGTGGCATTTAAGACCAGACCAGCTAAAATGTTCTCTGTCAGAAAAGTAATAGAAACAATAACACGTGTGGCACTCGGGGACTGCCGCGGTAAAGCTATTGCATAACAGTTTTCATCAACTTATGCAATTATAATTAGACAATAATAATTTAAAATTAAAACAATAATGAAATAAGACCACGCTATATTTATAAACATTAATAAAGCAAAACATTAACTGTCCCCTTCACACTCATAAGCTACACCGCGCGAGAGAGAGAGATGGGCAGACTGTTCATGATGCGCATGCAGTGCGACGTCACGCCGCGCGCTTATTCACAAACATTACACAAGCGCAACGTGTGAATGTGTTGAACGCGAGCTACATGGTAGGCGGAGTGGGGGCGGTGTTAGGTTTTATTTTCGTTACGGAATTTCTTAATTCAGTCGCCGCGCTGAAAGCCCGCGATAAAAGCTACGCAATAGCTAAAACCTTAGATATGATTTGTCTATTCAACTTGAATCCATATCGTTCTTATTGAGGTTACCCTGACATTTACTGTATTTGCAACTAATTGAGCTCTCCATTAAAACAACTTTAATACCATATACTGTTACGTAACATGTTCATTAGTTAGCAAACGGAAACTAAACTTTTCAACTTCCGCGACCCACAAACGTTGCTTTGCTTTTCTGGGGAGGTTCGTACTACTTGCAGTTCAGACTTTATCGGTGTATTGAATAGGAATGATCAGGGAATGGTCTATTCATTGGAGTATATTTAAAAGTACATGTTTTCGAATTAAACTATAGGGTCTATAGTTGTCACACTTCTTCTCTCAATCGTGTCACTCTTGACAGAGTGGTCGTGATCGTCATGTAGTGTTGGAAAGGGCAGACTTCATGCGTCTCACGATGTCCCGCCATCTCTCCCTGCTCGAGGCCATTCTACTGCACTAATTTAGGGGACCTCCCACTGCAGTTTTAATTTGGTCGGTCCACCGCATTGGTGGCCTCCCGCGCGGTCTTGTACCAGCAACGCTTCCCTGTACAACGAGGCGGACCGGCCATCTCGTCGCGAAACGTGTCCGAAGAAATCCACCATTCGAGACTGTACTATAGCAAATAGACGCTGCTTGATGCCGAGTTCCTGAAGTATCGAGACATTTGTACGAAAGTCAGTCCACTATCACACACAGTTGTCACACTATCACAATGTAAATGCCGATTACCTTATTAAATAAGGTTTAAATCTCAATTATATAACGGCTGGGTCACCCTTCAAACCAAAACGCATTAATGCTTTGGGGCAGAAATAACCAGAGTAGTTGGTACCAACCAATTTTCCGGATTCCATATTTATAACCCGAGTTTTTTTTTTCTTAGATGGCTGATCGAGCTCATTGCCCACCTGGTTGGTATTAAGTTGTTACTGGAGCCCATAGACATCTATAACCTAAATGCGCCAGCCACCTTGAAATATAAGTTCTAAGGTCCCAGTATAGTTACAACGGCTGCCCCACCCCTCAAACTGAAACGCCTTACGGCAGAAATAAGCGAAATGGTGATACCCTCCCGTGCGGACTCACAACAGGTCCTACCACCAGGTTTTTATATCCTTTCATTTACATAGTGTATACAAATTGAGTGCGCATTTCATAACACCAATTGGTACCTGCTTGCGGGATTTGGACTTTAGGACAATAGCATCAATTAATACGAGTACTTATTCTTTTATATACATATGTATATTTATATGATTGATACTGGCAGCGGACTGCTTTGTGAGTCAGAAAAACTTGGTACCAAGTTTCTGTCTATTTCTATCGAAATTCAATAGGTGTTAGGTCAATAGGTCTTTGGTTATCTATTATCTCCAGGCTAGCCAATAACTATTTGAACTATAATATAAATATAAAATCGAATAAGACTTACAAAAGGTCAACGCCAAAATAATTGGCACTAATTGCGATCCATCATCGTTATAGCTCATATTAAAGATACATTAAATCAATAAAGAAAACATTACACACACTACATACCATCTATTTGACGCACACACGCATGCATACTATGTATTGTCAAACTTTTGTTCTTGACGTCTGTTGTCAAATTGAGATTAAATATTGTTTGTCTTTGTTAATATTTTTTATAGTGTAGTCTTGGCGAAATTTGTGATTATAGAAGTATAAAATAAAATCATAATAGTGTACAAACTTACAATTCAAATTAATTATAGTCGAATATCGACTACTGCGGGACCTCTAGTTAGTTTTAAATCACAATACAAAAATACAAAAATATAAAAATTCTTTATTTTCAAAAACGAGTCAAAACAATACATTGATTGGAGTCTCCTTTTTAGGGTGCAAGCCTGTACTAGGAGTAACAGAGAGAACAATTATTCGACATTTATAATAGTTTCGCCAATTTTTCGTATAAAATACATACGTGCATATGCAGGAGTATCTATTATTTTTAACATTCACCGAATGCATGTTATTTCGGTTAATCTAAAGCTTTCAATTTTCATCAACAAATCTCGTGTTAATAAACAGACGCATATTCCAATACAATGGCAAGCTTAATTGAAATTGAATCTTAACTTTTCAATTACAAATTGCTTGATAAATGTCCATGGCAAGGCAAAAATTTAACATGCTTGTAATATTCGCAGTACTGTCTCAGATGAAGATGCGCGAAGACTTCGCGAAGAAAGCGAAGTAAGGCACACATGACTTACTTGATACCGCAAAAGTGGGCAGGACGGACGCCCGGCTTCGAAGCCTCCATCGGTCTTTGGGGCGAGCCACACGTCTGGTTGCAATGTTGACCGCGGTTATCCTGCCCGGGTTTTAGGCTTTTGGGGTCGGACGACTGGGCGAGAGTGCAAGGGTTCGTTTAATTGTTAGGCCCCTAAATACCATCCTTAGGCCCGCGGTGCACTCCCAGCGTTTACTGACCACATACACAACGCGCCCCTAAGCGCGGGGACCTCGCAGAAGATTCGGCCCTCGGCCCTTAAAAACAAGGATGGTGTTACCCGTGTTATTCAGATTCGCATAACGCGCTCCCAACAAAGCTTCTCGAGTCCTCAGAATAAAAAAAAAACACGTTCAGCATTATTTTTATATTTTACGATCAAGCCGAGGCAGAAGAAAACGATACAAAACACGTCCCTAGCTACGTTTGTTATTTCAACGTATTTGTTGTAGGACTAATAAAAATACGGTTTGTTGCGAGAATCGGGTAATCGAAAGGAAAATCCTTACAGGCTCCGTCCGAACCTCAATAACGAATCGAACCTGCGATCAACCTTCAAAGGCCGTTGTATATAGCTCGTGAAAATACTTTGCAACAAAAATATTTGGTGTACGATATTCCTGGGTCGTGTAGTTAGCCATTTTTGATGAGCGTATGTGTGTTTTGCCAGCTGGGTGTTATTCGACATGAGAGTTCTGAGAGATTACCGGACGTCGCATATGCGTAGGGCCTTATCGTTTATTAATTTCGTCATGGGATGTGCAGACATTTGCGTGGCACTTCGATCTTTTTGGATCCTAACCTTTAGGTTATGTTACGAGGGCGGCACTGAAAATTTCGGGAATTAACGAAGTGACACAACATTACTATTTAAAAATGTATTTATTGCTTTTCGAAGTATTCTCCGCGAAATTTGACACATTTTTCCATACGATGGAACCAATCATTGAAGCAACCATTTAATTCGGAAGTTGGGGTCTCCAAAATGGCCGTTTTGTAGGCGTCCACAGCTTCTTCAGGTGATGAAAATCTCTGTCCACGCGATTTATTCTTTATTTTAGGGAAAGTATAGAAATCATTAGGGCTTAGGTCGGGGCTGTACGGCGGATGGTCTAATAATTCTATGTTTTCTTGCTCTAAAAACTCTTTTGTTCTGTGCGCGGTGTGAGAACTCGCATTGTCGTGATGGAAGATGATGCGGCGGTTGCAGTTCTCTTTACGGAGTTCAGAAACGACCTGTGGCAAACAAATGCTAGCATACCATTCTGCATTAACCGTTCTTTGTTCCTCAAGAGGAATAGTCGTAACATGGCCAGTTTTGGAGACAAACGTGGCCACCATTTTTTTTGCAACACTCCGTGAACGAACAATTTTTGTTGGCTTTAACTCATTTTCGAACACCCAAACTCGTGACTGGTTTTTTGTTTCGGGTTCGTACGCGTATATCCGGGATCCATCACCTGATATAATGTTGTATACAGCATTTGAGGATCCTGCGTGGAATCTTTCGAGAGTTCTGACGCACCAAGTAACGCGAGCCGCTTTTTGCTCTTCACAGAGCGAATGCGGTATCCATCGGGAAAACAACTTTTTACACCTAATTGTTCATGCAAGATTATTTGTATTTGACTCATGCCAATGTCTAAAGTTGCCTGAATTTCGCGGTATGTCACATGTCGATCTTCCTCAATCAGTTTACGCACAGCATCAACGTTTTCTTGGGTGACTGCAGTTTTTGGACGACCTTGACGGGGATCATCACTGAGCTTGACACGTCCACGTTGAAACTTAGCAAACCAGCGATAAATTGTGGTTTTGGATGGGGCTTCATCACCAAATGCAGAAATCATCCGGTCAAAACACTGTTTTTGTGTTAAACCACTTCGAAAGTCATAATAAATCATCGCTCTTGAATTTTCTCGAGTCAATTCCATTTTCTCAACGACTAAACAAGTTTGACAAAACCTCGTGACAAGACCGAGAATCTTTTTTTAAATAAATAAATGGTATTCGATTTTTAAAACCAAGGAGTTTTCAATTAAAAAGATTTTAATATGACAGGAATTAATATGACAGGAACAGTGGAAATATTCCATTCCCGATACTTTTAGTGCAGCCTAGTAGGTAAGATCTTTTGCAGAACCTCTAACGTTTATTCCTACTCAACACTGCTTGTCTAAACTTTGAGACAGTGTTACAAAATAGAAGCATCGATCAGGTCGATTTTCCCTGCATCCTGACCTCATCTGGCTTCTTCAGGCTCCTTCAATTGTCGTGCAATGTGACCAAACAGCCAAAAGATTATTACTATAGCAAATTGGGGAGACCCTCTCTTTCTTATCTTTATTTTTGAGTCATATGATATTTATATCATCAACTAAGTCACAAATAGACCTTAAGCCCCCAAAGTCTTCAGTCTATTTAAAACTGACATCGCGTAGTTGTTTAATTATAAATGACGTCACGAATATTCCTTTTTTTTTCGTGCGTCCATTTATCTTCGTTAGCAATAAAAATACTCGACTGCTTAAACTAATGGACGACATTCATCTTGATTCAATTCACGATCTACAAGAAAAGGAAAAGTTAAATTTTTCGTTATTTGAGTTCACAAGTGATTTTGTGACAAATGCCTGGCTCGAAGCTCTCAAGTTACTACTGAGTATACGAGAATATTCTTTATGGTTTTTCTTACTTGCCTGAGTTGGTAGGTTAGACCAAGCTCCATCCTAGGTATGTTAAATTAATAGAACTTATACAAAATAAACTTTAAAAAAAAGCTAGTTTAATAATGATTTTAAGTTGATTGAATTGTTCATTTTGGGCTTCTTTCGCTCATTTCAGTCAACTCATTCAAAGTGTTAATTTATTATTTTTATTGCTTAGATGTCTGGACGAGCTCACAACCCACCTGGTTTTAAGTGGTTATTGGAGCCCATCCACAACGTAAATGCGCCACCCACCTTGAGATAATATAAGTTCTAAGGTCTCAGTATTGTTACAACGGCTGCGCCACCCTTCAAACCGAAATGCATTACTGCTTCACTGCAGAAATAGGCAGGGTGGTGGCACCTACCCGTGCGGACTCACAAGAGGCCTCCTACCACCCGTAAAAACTTAGTTATTAACCTCTATTGAATTCTTCAGATGAAATTCCTACTTGGTTTTGTAACCCGTAGTTTTTCACTAAGGAGTTGTGCTTCAGAATCTGTTATTTCTTGAAATTACTGTTAGCAGCACTGTTTAAGTTTTTGCAGGATTTCTACAATTTATTACATGTTGCTGAAAAATCATTAAAATTTCTTAGTATTTATGAACCGGATTCTCTTTCTCTCGATGAACTCTTTCTCTTGCTGGAATTGAGCGAACGTTTCAATCACTACACTCAATTTCGATTCCAAACTCCAATTCGCTTCACACTCTCGATTCTAAATCGCTTCGCTCAGGTGAGGCTTAGATAAATCTCGCCTATTACTCGTGTGAGGAACTGAAGCTGGCGCGAAGTCATTACCTCTATTTACATGTTTTATTGAACCGATACAATTGAGACTAAAGACTGATGGCGTTGCTGAAGGTTATTTATGGGTAATGATTTAGTTCGAGAATGATGTCGGCTGATTGACGGTTGGAACGTTTAATTAACCAGAAATCGATTGCTGTGTAGCGGTGGAACCTCATATTTTATTCGAACGCAAGTTTTTAGTCTAGTAAAAGATTTTCAAAACAACGTTGGACCTTCGACCGTTCGTATACAGTTGATTAATTTACTTGTGTAATTGATTGGATTATTCAGACGATTATAATTTACCTCACCTTCCACCGAAAAAAGGAGTTCTTAGAAAACACATTCAATCTCTACCATTTTAGCTTCTGTCGAATCTAATATGTCTTTCGACTAATGATCTTTAGGTAACCAAGCAATCATTTTCTGCACTTCTGCTCCCGCAGTGTCGGTTTGTTTTGAAACCCAAAATAGAGTCTTTTGCTATGATGAAACACCTCGGAGTCACTCGCAATTCTACATACATAATTTTATGTAGGTGACATTATTAAGACGATAATACTGCTACAAATTAATTTTATTAGAACTTTTTTTCTTTACTGCTTTGTTGGGTGGATGAACTCACGGCCCACCTGGTGCTAAGCGGTTACCGGAACCCATAACCCACCTACTTTGAAATGTGTGGTCTCAGTATAGTTACAACGGCTGCCCCACCCTTTAAACCGAAACACATTATTGCTTCACAGCAGAAATAGGCAGGACGGTGGTTTTTTTTTGTCTGTGGAATCCATTTATGGATACCCGATCGAGGGGGGTAACTGACCGAGTTATGTCGGACTCCGGCGCCTCCTGAGAGGAAGAAGGGGAAAAGAGAAGGACCGAGGTCCTCCACCTCCCCCAATTTCTCACAGAAGACTACGCCTCTCCATCTCTAGTCCTTTACATACTATTTATCAATGAACTAAGAAAAAGGCGCGCGAGGCACTTGCTCCTCACAAGACGTCCTACCACCATCTAATTACGCAAAAAATAATTATTACCGTATGCTTCAGATATTATAAGCTAGATTCCAAAGTAAAACCGAAAACGTTATTTCTACATTAACTTTGTATACAAAATCAATCTTGAGGCTCATCATACGATCCATATTTTCCATAATATACGCAAACAGACATTACTCTTATGACTATGGATTTAAGGCCTATGTTTCTTTCAAAACTAAACATATTAGTATACCTTATGCGTTTGATCATAAGAACAATTTTCTGCAAAATCTGTATAAGGTTTAAGTGGAGTATAGAGCATAGGGAAATAGCTCGTAAGTCTGTTGAAAAGAAAATCGATTTTCCATTGATTTTCACAGCGGCACGTGAAGTAATAGCGACAAAAGACACGTTTGATAAATTGCTTCTGTAAAACGAATCTAATATTTTCACAAAGGATACAATATAATATGTAGTTGACTTATGATCAATGTTTGCTTTAATTTATGACTAAGTGATGTTAGCTATAGCTATAATAGTTATAGTCCCTGACTGTTGCACCGTGGGTTATGGATTCGATTCCCTATGAACATGTTTGCTCTTTTTCCGGGTGTTTTATTTAAATACATTTAACCGTATATAAGTATGTATGTCAATCACTGGTACCCATAACACAGGAAATCCTAAATTGGGACCGGAATTGACTGTACGTGATCTGTTCCCAGTTGTTTATTATCTATATCCTCCCATTTCCATTTAAGTTTCCTTATTGTAACTAAGAGTTACCTTATTGTAACTGCAAGTGGACGGAGCATACTATAAGAGGACAGGAGAAATGGTGTAAAATATAACGTATTGGTATCCGAGAGTCAGAAAAAGTAACCGAGGAAGACCATTTAGAAAATGGACGGACAACATTAGAGCAGTTGCGGGTATTTCATGGCCCAGAACAGCTAGAAATAGGAGCTTATGGAGGCAGTTGGAGGAGGCCTATGTCTATAATAGACAAACACAAAAAATGATAACAATATAAGTAAAAAAAATCATAATGATTTATGAATACAACATTTTCAACATTGAAATTGTATTCATATTAATACCACTACATATGTAGTTAAAACATATTAAATAATTAATAAAAGGAAATAACCGTTGGGCATGTAAAAAAAAGCTTTTTGTCTGAATAAAAGCTTTATTATTATTTATATCCTTAATTAATTCAAGCGCGTGGTCCAAAGATTTGGTACTAAATTATGGGATGTTTAATATATTTTAAAACCTTGATTGCGGAATAGGCCCGCCGCGATACTTTCATACTTTCAGCTTTTTTTTTATTTCTTAAATGGGTGGACGAGCTCACAGCCCACTTGGTGTTAAGTGGTTACTGGAGCCCATGAACATCTACAACGTAAATGCGCCACCCACCTTGAGATATAAGGCGTTGTGAGACGATGGTATAACCAATCTGCATATTTTTCCCATAAGGCTTTCCTCTGTCATCAATAAAATAATAATAATAATAATCGTGTAGTAAAAATCAAACCCGCAAAATTATAATTTGCGTAATTATTGGTGGTAGGACTTCTTGTGAGTCCGCACGGGTAGGTACCACCACCCTGCCTATTTCTGCCGTGAAGTAATTAAGCGCATTAAGTTTCGTTTTGTAGGGTGGGGCAGCCATTGTAGCTGTACTGAGACCTTAGAACTCATAGGTGGGGGCGGCATTTACGTTGTAGATGTCAATGGGATCCGGTACCCATTTAACACCAGGTGAGCTGTGAGCTCGTCCAACTACTAAGCAATAACAAAAGTCATTCACCTAATTCAATAAACTAGTGGTGCCGCAGTAGTCGAAATTCGACTATAATTAATTGGAATTGTAAGTTTGTACACTATTATGATTGTATTTTATACTTCTATAATCACAAATTTCACTATAAAAAATACAAACTAATACAAACAATATTTAATCTATTCTCAATTTGACAACAGATGTCAAGAACAAAAGTTTGACAATAAATAGTATGCATGCGTGTGTGCGTCAAATAGACGGTATGTAGTGTGTGTAATGTTTTCTTTATTGATTAAATGTATCTTTATTGCATTATTTTTAAAAAAATATTAGCATGTTGCACTTCTTCTCTATATTCTCTATAAGTGTTGAAAATTTCATACTCCTCCGTCCGCGCAATTTTCGTAAAAAGGGATACAAAGTTTTTGCTTCACGGATTAATATATAGATAATAATTAATCTCCATATTTTTTTTCGCGTTTGACGATGTACTGTCATTAGCAATAACGCGTGAACAGATATTCAGGTCAAACTAATAGTTTTAATATGTTTTAAATGGAAATGGAAATTTCAATTGTATACCATAACGCAAGTTGTTATTGCATCCTTAAATGCTAAACAGGCTTTGCCCCTAATAAGTGATATTTCGAAAAATTAGATAGACGTAACAATTCTATCTTTAGACCATGTCTCAAGATAAGTGGGTAGGGTAATAATGGGTGGGTAGGGTAATAATGGGTTAGCATTCCCGTATTCGTTTTTTTATGATTGAAGGATTACTGGTGGCCCGGAGGCCTTTTCAGTTTCACCAGGACAGGTGGGCGAGCAAAGGCTCAGCCAGGAGGGGTGGGATTCGCTAACAGCTACCCGAGCGCCTCCGAAGGAGACCTAACAGCTCAAGAGCAGCTGCTTCGCGAATGAATCTACTACCGGATCGGAATCGCGACCCGCTGAGAAGATCCGGCGAGAAACTCAGCGAGCTGATTCATGGGTAAGGTTGCACGGCGAACTCTTTGTCGAGTTCGACGAGTACGGTTACCGGGGTCCCTAAGCCTGCTCCTAGTGTTAGAGCTGAAGGCAGCTAATGCAAAGGTTATTGGATCTGATGGATCCGTAAGGACGCGTATTCTCTGAACCTCGGTAACCACACAACTTACAATAGTCGTTCATCCAAATACACATAAAACCTACCCAAACACGCTACTTAATTAAAACCCAACCGAATCCCAAAAGGGAATGCGTACATGAAATCAAGAATCACGTATATTCGATAGACCTTCCCCAAATCAAACGAATCAAACCCAAGCTAATACTCTAATAAAAACATTGAATATCTAATAATATACTTAATTAGATAGGCAAGCGGAGTCTTGAACCGTGAATGTCACAAACCGTTATGAATGAATGTTAAGACCCGAAAAAGGGTTTATGGTGATGTGCTAGAGAAAACTTTGCCCGAATTTTCAATACTAGAGGTCCCGCAGTAGTCGAAATTCGACTATAATTAATTGGAATTGTAAGTTTGTACACTATTATGATTGTATTTTATACTTCTATAATCACAAATTTCGCCAAGGCTACACTATAAAAAATATTAACAAAGACAAACAATATTTAATCTGTTCTCAATTTGACCACAGACGTCAAGAACAAAAGTTTGACAATAAATAGTATGCATGCGTGTGTGCGTCAAATACATTGTATGTAGTGTGTGCAATGTTTTCTTTATTGATTTAATGTATCTTTTATGCATTATTTTAAAAAAATATAAGCATTGTGCACTTCTTCTCTATATTCTCTATAAGTGTGGAAAATTTCATACTCCTCCGTCCGCGCAATTTTCGTAAAAAAGGATAGAAAGTTTTTGCTTCACGTATTAATTAATATATAGATTATTCGTTGCAAAATTTCTTAACGAAAAACTTGTCTTTGATTGTCGCAGTCGTTGACTTTTTTGGCCATTTGACGAAATTCCTTTCTTCGTGCGCTCGAAAAAAACCTTGGTTTAAACGCGAATCGTTTTTCGGTATTCGATACAACAAAAACTACTAAAAGACAAATTTGGCTTAGATAATTAAACCATATTTTCCGTTACGATAAATACAATTTTAAATGAAGTGACAACACCAGTAAGCGCTGCTGATGTGTGGTGCTAAGATTTGTGGAAAATGTGGGTAGTCTAAGCATGCCTTCATTTAAAAGAGGTCAAGGTAACTAGGTAAAGTCGAGGAGATCGAATATTTGAAACATAGTAAATTGTAAAGCAAAATTAATAATACGTAAAAGTAGTTACTATTGTTACGCGCTGGGGTTCGGGATGAATAAAAAATTGTACCGAATTACAAGTTAACGTTGTATTAGCACATTTAAAACACTCAACAAACACTTTAAAATTATCAATTCACTTCTTCCGCTTCGCTTCAGGTGATCCGTTCGCTGTTTCGCTTCGAGTAGTTCCGATTACTGACTGACTTCGTGCCGTCATCATCACTATCATCTCTGCAACGCTTTTATAGCCGATACCACATCCCACACATTTCGAGTATTGTATTTCCGCTATCTGACAATAGATGGCGTTGTACTTCTCGAGCGTTCTAGGTGCTACTAGATCCTTCGATATTCGTTCGACTATTCAGCGATAGATGGCGTTACTCTTACCGGCGTAACACTATCATTAATGTTTCAGAGGCACGAGTTCGAAATATCAGTTGTTTTGCTTAAGTGCTGTCCCGCCCTACAAACCGAAACGGCATAAATAGGCTTTATCTAGATAAATAGACCCATTCACACTTACAATGCCTACAAACACCGAGTAATTACACAAGCTCATAAATTTCACGGGTCTGATTTTCATTACATAATTTTATTCCTTCTTTGTGAAAGTAATTGGTGAATACGCGTTAAATATGCTAACTACGTCTAGGGAGTCTGAAGCCAAAAGTAGTAACCTCACTTGAAAAAACATATCGGACGTCTCATCCTTTGGCCCATGATCAGTTTCATCGACAGAAGCTACGAATTACCTGCAAATTTAATAAAAAGCAGCCAAATTCGATTAGACCGAATGCCGAATCACGAGCACTATTCACATCTCTAGTCCTTTACATACTATTTATCAATGAACTAAGAAAATTCAATTTCCCTTCGTCCTTTCATTTGATACTCTTTCAATTAATTGTTTGAATCAGATAAAACCCGTTTCAAAAGGTCGGATTATCTTCGATACGACGATGTCCTGAAGTTTGTTTTAAAATTTCGTAAAATGTTTGAATAAAATTGTTCTTTTACGTTTAAAAACTTTCGATATCTTTAGTAACATAAAAACGATAGACGTTATTATTTGTGACATTTAAGTGAATAACTAAATGTTATATTATAGTATTAAACTTGAAGAAAGGTTCGAGCGAAAGTATGTTAGCAGGCCGAAGCATCACTTGTATTGTTATAGCGGCTTTTATTCTCCCATTTATTTCACAGGATATATTGTTCCTATCAGCTACTAAAGATCCAAGATATAAATTCATTGAAGTTAACAAAGGCAATAGTGTAATAAAAATCAAACACGCAATTTTTTTTATTTTGCGCTATCACTGGTGGCTTAAAAATAAGGGGCTAATAAAACATATTGTGGAGTGGAAGGCTTTTTGTACTGGTGGTAGGACGTCTTGTGAGTCCGCACGGGTAGGTACCACCACCCTGCCTATTTTTGCCGTGAAGCAGTAATGCGTTTCGGTTTTTAAGGGTAGGGCAGCCGTTGTAACTATACTTGAGACCTTAGAAGTTATATCTCAAGATGGATGGCGCATTTACGTTGTATAGTTGTGAGTTGCTCGCTCCGGGCATTTCAATATTGCAATAATTGTTACGTTATAATACTCATTGTAAAAATGAATATTTAAAAAACATCTAATATTTAAAAAAAAAACGACATGCCTGATGATTTTCTTGCCAGTTCTTCTCAGGACGGAGGCTAGTTTTTGTGAATTTGCGTAATTCTTTTTGACGTTCAATAAGTATGTACTTTCATTTATGTTAAATACATTTTTTTTATTTGATTTGATTTGATATATGTCTATGGGCTCCAGTAACCACTTAACACAAGTTAGGCTGTGAGTTCGTCCACCCATCTGAGCAATAATTAAAAAAGCCGTTGTTGCCAGCGTTGATTCCTTGCAGTAGCTTGCTGGTCTCTTGCTTCCAGGTACTTAGTATTGACCACTCGAACGTTCGGTATGTTCTTTGTCTTCTATTTAGGTATTTTAGAAGGGCATTGAAAAATGACCACTGCCAGACAACGGTTGTCTTCGTTTCTTTCTTGTTTGACAGCGGCCTTCACTCTTCTTGGTTACAATTTATAAAACCCAATTTATAAGGCCCTGAAACTGCGCTACTTTGAAACAAATATTTTTTTATGGAAACTAGCGACATCTT
The DNA here is from genome assembly GCF_030269925.1 of Bombyx mori. Taxonomy (NCBI): domain Eukaryota; kingdom Metazoa; phylum Arthropoda; class Insecta; order Lepidoptera; family Bombycidae; genus Bombyx; species Bombyx mori. The sequence goes on from NC_085114.1 coordinate 2,823,523, forward strand.
GTAGCGGATGCCCCTAAACTTATATGTTGTTAAAGCTGAGGCATTTAATTATTGTATAACTAAACACAAATAATAAAAATTATTAAATCATACAAGTCTTTATTTGCTATAGACAAATTGATTAAATTTATGGTTTCTGAAAATTTACAAAGTCCTTCATTAAAAATAAAATATAGGACAGATAATATTATGTTACTGCCATCTACAGGAGCAATGAGAAACTAATCGAAACGAAGCCATCTAGTGGCCGAGGCCCGTAAGCATTTTTTTTTAGTGCATGAGTTGTTTATCTATAACTGATTTGTGTATATTATCTATGAATTTATTCTAATACTAAACACAAACAAAGATAAGGTACGTGTTATAAAATTAGGGTATTATTTTTTTTATTTTTGATAGAGCAATGCTTATTTCAGGCAAAACGACAATATTTGTTTTAATTTAAACAATGTTTAAAGTATTATAAAAACTATGACACTTTTAATTATGCATTCAGAACTCTGGAAAATTCAGTCATTATTTACGGTAGCGGTGAAGTTTTCTCCTAAAATTTTCGGTCACACAATGGCTCAAACTCTATTTAAGCTCTAGTAACGAAATTTTAAACGAGCCGCACTACATGCCGCCATAAAATAAATGATCAGTGGGGTAACATAAAAATTCACACTTTGGAAACAGCAATAAATAAATGCTGTGCATACAAACTTAAAAAGTTTTTAAGCTCACTACGCTCATTCACACTCACACTCTTGATGCAATTTTATCTTATTATAAGATGAAATAACATGATGCTACTTTTAGCATGTAGTTTTATGTACTTTTACACTTACATGTACTTTTAGCATTCGTAAGTGGGTAAAAATTCAAATTAAAGTGTTACTCCCACATATAGAACTTAACATACACACACCGTATATAAAAATTTACGACGCTATTTTTTTAGATCACTGAAAATACTGTGAAAAATATCCGGGAAATTTGAAAAGAAAGAAAACTACACCAAATACAAATTCTTTTAAAAGCAATAATTTTTTTTTTAAATAAATCTCTAATCTTACAGCAAAGCGCTATAAAATTCAACATGCCTTACTGTTCATTTCCATTATCATTCTCCGCCGAGCCTCGGACTTTGAGTAGACGCTTAACAAAATTACGAGTCAACACACCCACTGAAAATTTAATTACATTCGCTGTAAATATACTGTGAAATCTGTCCAACGCTGTTACAGTACTGTGCTTAGCAATTTCGGGCATTGATTTACGTAATTAATTACAGAACGAGGGTTGAATTACATTAATTACAGGCAAAGTTTTATTCGGGGTATTGTATTCGATAATGAGTTAATGGCTTTCTGTGAATTTTGCAGAGACTTCCTATGGGTGCAATAATGTGTAGAAATCTGAATCGTATTAGCAAAAAAAATTCAAGAATTATTGTATAAAAGTCAGTTAATTTATCGCGCAAAAATACCTACAAGGTATTACAATATATTCAATTAATATAACCTATAGGTACCTCCATTTGACGAAATGTTGCATCGTCGCATTTGTCGGTATTAATAATTAAATACTCTTTTACTTATAAGACAATTAGTTTATAAGTCTATTTGTTATCTAGTAGTCTAGGTGACGACATTAAATTATATGTGATGGTCTGTAAAACAAAGTTTTATTTTCATTGTAATGTTCAGAAAAAAATAATAATTACATTAGCATAAAGTTATAAACATTACCTGTAAAACAAAGAAACAACATTTAAAGTTTATTTCCTTTCTACTAGAGGTCCCGCAGTAGTCGAAATTCGACTATAATTAATTGGAATTGTAAGTTTGTACACTATTATGATTGTATTTTATACTTCTATAATCACAAATTTCGCCAAGACTACACTATAAAAAATATTAACAAAGACAAACAATATTTAATCTCAATTTGACAAAAGACGTCAAGAACAAAAGTTTGACAATAAATAGTATGCATGCGTGTGTGCGTCAAATGTATATATATGTAGTGTGTGTAATGTTTTCTTTATTGATTTAATGTATCTTTTATGCATTATTTAAAAAAAATATTAGCATTGTGCACTTCTTCTTTATATTCTTTATAAGTGTGAGAAATTTCATACTCCTCCGTTCGCGCAATTTTCGTAAAAAGGGATACAAAGTTTTTCCTTCAAGTATTAATATATAGATATAGTATATTTTGACCACTTGAATGACAGAGCCATTCTGTCAAAAAATATAATGCTCTTTTACCAATCTTCAATAGCCGGCGCCACCTATTGACTAAGCCAAGTCAACACAGAATGACAATTGTTAATTAAAACATAAAGGAATCCTAGACATTATTTCTAGACATTTCTTTATAATACATTCTAACATTGCATATTATAGTATAGTGTGGTATATTTCAATATACCCAGCCTGTCCTTATCTTTTTTTTTTTTATTGCTTATTTGGCTGGACGATCTCACAGCCCACCTGGTGTTAAGTGGTTACTGGAGCCCATAGACATCCACGACGTAAATGCGCCACCCACCTTGAGATATAAGTTCTAAGGTCTCAGGTATAGTTACAACGGCTGCCCCACCCTTCAAACCGAAACGCATTACTGCTTCACGTCAGAAATAGGTAGGTATCTAGTTTATTAATAATATATGCAAATAATAGAATCAGATAAACGCACAAGTTTCGATCGATTCTTCAACAAAATCACAATGGACGAAGCTCCAACGTTTCGTGTAGGCTTTGATTGTCGAACACAATGACATACAATGCTTTGACACATGTCGAAGTTTGCAAGGAAACGTAATATGAATGTTGAAGATAATGAATAACTTCGTACATAGTTTAGGAAGGGTACGAATGAACGACGCGATATTTGAACATCACTACATAGTATAAAACAAAGTCGCTTTCTCTGTCCCTATATCTGTCCTTATGTATGCTTAAATCTTTAAAACTACGCAACGGATTTTGATGCGCTTTTTTTTAATAGATAGAGTGATCGAAGAGGAAGGTTTATATGTATAATAACATCCATTAAATAGTGGAGAAATCAATAATAAATTACAGTTTCCGAAGCGAAGCGAGGGCGGGTCGTTAGTTTATTATATTATGAAAGTCAAATAATACTACAAACGAATGTAAGTTTAATTCATCTATTCTTGATTGAAGATTGGGATTGACTTTACAATATAATCAAGAGGTTGGATCACGTATCTCAAGATAGACGGGACATTCACGATGTGATGTCCGGTAACTTTGTAATCCGGTTATTAATTTTTGGCGTAATTACTGGTGGTAGGACCTCTTGTGACTCCGGACGGGTAGGTACCGCCACCTTGCCTATTTCTGCCGTGAAGCAGTAATGCGTTTCGGTATGAAGGGCGGGGCAGCCGTTGTAGCTATACTGAAATCTTAGAACTCATATTTCAAGGTGGGTGGCGGCATTTACGTTGTAGATGTATATGGGCTCCAGTAATCACTTAACAGCAGGTGGGATGTGAGCTCGTCCACCCATCTATGCAATAATTTTTTTTTAAAAACTATTTAATACGAGATGGGCCATGAGCACGTTTACTTATCTGTGCCATAAATTATTCTAAATTCACTGCTAAAATTATAAATGACAAGTCGTACTCGCCCGCTTCGCTGGGCATTTCAAATTAACATTATTATTTATTGTCATTATTATTAGGGAGTCCAACACTCATATAAATATTAGCCTATCCATTATGTACATATATTTTCTACATGGATACCAAGTTTAAAGTCATCAACAATCGATGGTTCAGTAGTTATAACGGAACATCCATAAAGACCACTCTAGATTTATGTATTAGTACCTATAGATAATTATAACATGGTACAACGGGACACCAATCCCATAGTGACCTACCAGGCACCTCCTAATGAGTCGACTATTATCAAAGCCGGCAATCTGACTTTTGGACAATGATTGGTAAATCAGAAAAACGAATTATTGACTTTGTATTCCATTGGCAGTCACAAAACTCTTCGGAACGACATCTTAGATAAATAACAGGTTAACTATTAACCTTTATTTAATGCAGGTTTTGAACCCTATTCTTTGAAGGAGACGATTATATTCAAATCAATCTGTATTGACATATCAATAAATTTTTTTTGTCCAAATGCACAGATTGCAACCTTTGATAATAGACGACTCTAATGATGAACTTTGGAGCTAACAGAAAGCTTAAGTGGTTAATAAGCTCATTAATTGAATCCTAAAGCTATACGAGTTCAAAGCGATTTTTTTGTTATAGATTTTATTACTTAATTTATTAATATTAGATTATATTTGGTTTCAGAAGGACGAGCGACAGTAGAATGAATGCGTCTCAACTATCAAGCGAGTTGAACACTACTAACAGTGAGTATTTTCTGCTGATAATGGCCTCTTCTTATGGCCTTTACACTACTTATTTATTTATTTACATAAGTACTGCCACATCACAAACATCTAACATTGAAAATAAATTTAAACTATTTAATTTATGACCTGATGCATGTGACAACAATGGCGTACATAGCATTGGCAATTCATCGGCTCGAAAATTGAATACAATAATAATAATAATAAAACAGTACTATTCGTTGAAATATTAATAAAAATGTCTAAAAATGTCATATCGAAAAGAAGAAAAGAAGAAATGTTAATATAACGTCAAGCAACAACAACACTACAGTGTATAGGGTGACAGAATGTCGTCTTATCATACTGCATAGGGTTATGACATGAGTTTCACGATCGATTGTCGACGTCGCCCAAAACACGTCACCATTACGGATCCTCCCGACCCATTAACGGTGCTTTTAGGTACCACAGGTATCGGTCACCGTCCTCGTCGAAACCGTCGTTTGCGACGAAGGGCTCGACGAGCGAATTAACCCATAGACACTGCCCACTGAGTTTCTCGCCGGATCTTCTCAGTGGGTCGCGTTTCCGATCCGGTTAGGACCAGTGTTAGCAACACTTCCGGTTTGAGCCCCGTGAGTTCATCTACATGTTAGAGTGAAGCTGAAATAGCCTCTCAAGGCTATCAGCATAGGTAGGGAAAAAACGACCGACCGTCTGCCTGATGTCAACTTGAAATAGGTAGGTTTTTTTTTATTGCTTAGATGGATGGACGAAGTTATATCTCCAATAGTATATCCATTCCAACGTGTCATAAGGAGAAATCTTTTCTGCTTATTTTTTTCATGTTTCTTATTCATATACTTCATCCGTCTTTGGTTCTATGATTCGCACTTTATTATCGTATAATTTATTCCTTGAAATTTAGATTTTCAAATACCAAAAAATAAATAAAAACATAACCCATTTTTGTTCGTTTATCTGTATTTTCATCATAATTAATTAGTAAATAAAATTTCATAATAACATATTAATTTCCACCGGTTTATACAATTAACTGCTTCACAGTATTCACTGTCGAAAAACAATATCGTACGATATTATGAAAGACAGAAACATTTTTAAATTTTAAAATTCTTCTTTCTAATTTTATATTTATTTTTGGAATGGTTACCGTAGGTCATGGATATTGACAATCGCAGGATGAGGCCAGATAAGACCAGGCTACTGTCGTATTGAAATACCGTTCGCTAATTCGCGCATTGCTTCTTTCATGATGTTTCAAATGATGACGTGATGTGAATTTCCTTCAGTAACACTATTCGTAAGTTTAATAATGTTCAACTTGGAACGAGGCCAGCGAAGTTGAAGTCTTTAGAACTCCGATGCACTTACAACACGTATGAGCGCATATGGTGCCAAGACTGCTTTGACGTAAAATAGCCGTATTTATCTTCTTGTGATCTAGCGGTAATTATAAATATTTGCTATGTAGTGGTGGGTTAAAATCCACAAAGACCAATTTCGGTGTAAGGAATAGATACAGATTAGATTGCTAGAGACGAGCAGATGAATTCACGGCCCATTGATAGGAGGAATAAACAATACGATGACAGTGCCAAGACCTTAAGACAAGAAGTCGAACTTTCAGTTATGTAGTATGTTCGGTTGTGTAGTCGGCTATTCCAATTTCAGTTCTTGTAGTCATTATTATTAATTCTCAACTCTACAGTGCTGACGTAAGTATTTATTTAATAGTATGGGTATTGCGCCATTTTATGTTAAGTTCAATAATACAAATATTATCAGAGAAGGTTAAACTATTCTTAATTCTCGGGGCGCAGTCGTCACTGCGATGCTTCTATAGTCGATACGACATGTCTACAATTATCGTCAATATTGATTGTACTATCGTTTCGATATCCGTTTTCGCTATTTGACAATAGATAGCGTAACACTTCTCGAATACTCCCGACAGCACTAATTGTTTTCCGCTTCTGCTATTTGATGACAGATGGCGTTACTCATCCCGACATAACAATATGTTTATATTTAAAGATGATAATTATGTTTATATACATCTTTCTGTGATTTCAATAGTACTGATACCATCTTAATCTCTGATGCCCGTTGTCGATTTTCCTCCAATTGTGTGTTTATTTAAGTAGTCGCTAATAATAAAGCTTTTTCAATGGTCCATAGGATCGACTATCGGTCAAAAACAGAAAAAACATAGTGGCAAAGGTCGACTTTTATATAGGCAGTGGAAAGTTCGAAAATATACTTGCATATTTCAACTCTTTGCATACCTTGATTATATTTTTTTATTTTTTATTTATTGCTTAGATGTGTGGACGAGCTCACAGCCCACCTGGTGTTAAGTGGTTACTGGAGCCGATAGACATCTACAACGTAAATGCGCCACACACCTTGAGATATAGTTCTAAGGTCTCAGTACTGTCACAGCGGCTGCCCCACCCTTCAAACCGAAACGCATTACTGCTTCACGGCAGAAATAGGCGGGGCTTTGGTACCTACCCGCGGACTCACAAGAGGTCCTACCACCAGTAATTACGCAAATTATAATTTTGCGGGTTTGATTTTTATTGCACGATGTTATTCCTTCACCGTGGAAGTCATTCGTGAACATTTGTTGAGTACGTGTTTCATTAGAAAAATTGGTACCCGCCAGCGAGATTCGAACACCAGTGCATCGCTCGATACGAATGCACCGGACGTCTTATCCTTTAGGCCACGACGACTTCTAAATATTGGATATTCACTGTTATATTCATATTATACAATATCTATCTATTATATTCCACATGCCCAAGGACAACCAGATCATTACATTAAGAGCCTGCTCGCGTATCCGACAAATCACCCAGTCAAAGAGAGCTTAAGTCTTAAAGAGTATCAGGGCGCATCGCACTGGATCGACTTGTTCAAGAACTCGCACGTACGTGACTTGAATGCATTGTGCCAATTTGCGGAAAGACGAGTTGGATGGAACCTTTACCTCGATCGTTCGGTACAACTTGACAATTACAGCACTATTTTATTGTCCATTTAACCACTAATAGTGTAGATCTGTAGTGAAAGAAAATTATTAATAACTAGCGGCACGCTCAGGCTTCGCTCGGGTCTTTAAAAAAATTTTCAAAATAAGAAATTATAATACACACACATTAACCCTTATATTTGCGTCAGGTTACTAAAAATAGAAAATTATAAAGGTAGTTTGAATAAATATTATAATTTTAATGAAATTTTATTTTCATTTAAATAATATTTGATTTTATCTATTTTTTTATTATTTAAATATCATTATTTTTCTAATTTTCGTAACATTATTGGAGTTTTAGTAAGGATCCCTAATTTAAAAAAAAAAGGATTATAGCCTATGTCACTCGGGGATAGTGTAGCTTCCAAACAGTGAAAAAATTTTTCAAATCGGCTCAGTAGTTTCGGAGCCTATTCAATACAAACAAACAAATCTTTCCTCTTTATAATATTAGTATAGATGAATCGAATAGATCTGAGTTTTCCAGCATCCACAAAAGTATGTTAGTTAAACTGTGACTTCAAAGAAGTTTATATTTAAATTCGCGAATTAAATTCATTGACCTGCTCCAGGTATTACTTTTTCATCGATTGCCTTGCCTCTACCTCGATCACAGACTGACTATATCTCGTATTTGCCGCTGCAAATCGCCTAGACATCTCTCTCTTTTCGCTTTGTCAATAATGAGATGCTTTTCAAGTTTATTTGTCTGTCTTTCTGACAATGTGAGAAAAAACTCTAGGACTCTACGTAGACATGAGTCCGCGCGGGTGGGTACCACCGCCCTGCCTATTTCGGCCGTGAAGCAGTAATAAGTTTCGGTTTGAAGGGTGGGGCAGCCGTTGTAACTATACTGAGACCCTTAGAACTTATATCTCAAGGTCGGTGGCGCATTTGCGTTGTGGATGTCTATGGGCTCCAGTAACCACTTAACACCAGGTGGGCTGTGAACTCGTCCACCCACCTAAGCAATAAAAAAAAAACATATGTATGAATAAGACAGATAAATTATAGTGTCTCTAGAAATGGTCTCGTAATTTCAAACTATTTGCATTTACGAGTAAAAATAATTATTCAATTACTTTTATATCGTATAGGTGTTCCGTGGATTTCAATGAAAAAAAAAACCGTAGATATTAAAAAGCAATTTTACGACTTTCAGGACACGTCCCTTAAAATTCAGTATCTTTACTTTGTAGAGTCCAGGAGAAATCTTGCACAACTGGAAGCAAAATGGCTGCAGTTTGAAAAGTACAAATAGTTTACGATCCTTTCCGAAATTTCCATACTTTTCCTACATTGCATTTGTACTCTAGTTACCACTTAAAACTAGATAACCGTGAGCTTGTCGACCCGAGCATAGTAAAATAATACACCGCCGCTTATTTTGCACTCGGATTCAGAATCTTTTATACGAAAGTAATATTTCTACATAATACGCTCTTTGGCTTGTGCAAGATTACATTAAGAGCTGATTAAGAAGTTTGAAGTTCTTATGTCATAATAAATGTGTTTTGAAGTATGAAAAAATACGTTTCTTACTAGTGGTTAAGACGTATTGTCTACGGTTAAATAAAACATACAAATGTATAAGTCTAATTATATGTAGGTACTGGCGGACCCGGCGAACTTTGTTCCGCCACACAGTTTGTTTTAAACACGTCAACTTCAAAATTCTACTATAATTAACCATAGACTATATTACGTTTAGCTGTCAGTTGCGTTTTGTTATTACATATCAATTGCCTTTTTTTATACCACGTTTTATGTCACGTCCCACGGGAACGTGATAAAAAGTATCCTATGTCCTTCTCCTGGTTCTAAGCTATCTCCCCACCAATTTTCAGCCAAATCAGTTCAGCCATTCTTGAGTTATAAATAGTGTAACTAACACGACTTTCTTTTATATATATAAGATAGTTTATCATTTATTATAAATATTTTATTATATTGTACAATTTTATGTACGGCGTTGTATGCTATCTATACATATGTTTTTTTATACTATTATTATTTTTAAATAAAGCAACGCACCTCCCACAATACTCTCCACACCTCCCTTGGTTGACTGGTTGAGAATTCCTCAAGCATTAAGTCCGCAGCCGTGTTATTGACCATGTAATTACTGGTGGTAGGACCTCTTGTGAGTCCGCACGGGTAGGTACCACCTCCCTGCCTATTTCAGCCGTGAAGCAGTAATGCGTTTCGGTTTGAAGGGTGGGGCAGCCGTTGTAACTATACTGAGACCTTAGAACTTATATCTCACGGTGCGTGGCGCATTTACGTTGTAGATATCTATGGGTTCCAGTAACCACTTAACACCAGGTGGGCTGTGAGCTCGTCCGCTCATCAAAGCAATAAATAAAAAAAGAAAAAAAAACATGAACTGAAATAAATTAATAAAAGGTTACGGCAGCCAGTAGAAATCATAATATCAATGTTGGCTCGTATTTTAATTGAAAAGAGTTAACCTTTTTAATAAAAGTATAATACTCATAGATATCACAATGGAAATACCTAATTAGTGTCCCAGAAAGTTTTCCGAAAAAGGATTTTACTAAAATTTCGAACATGTCCCGCGGGAGCTTAAGGGATCACTCTTGGACCCTTCCAAGAGAGATATATTTTCATTTTACCCCCATGAATGGCCCTATCAATACCTGTATACCCTGTAACCCTTAGCTGTTGTTGTATCCTGAAATAAAATTTGCCGAAAAGGGTTTCGTCAGCTGTTTTTTATTGTATAGTGAGTGGATTATCGTCGGAGGGCTTCGAGAAGGTTGAATATTAAAATGTGACGTCGCGACCCGAAATTCTCATTTCTTGAGAAACTCGATATTATATTTTTCGTCCATTGTGCCCGATTTTTATTTAAGACTAGTTGATCTGGCAGACTACGTAGTGCCTTAATCGATAAATAAAAGACCCAGTTTCGTATAAAATAAACTTAAAACAAACAAAAGGAATCCGTCCGACGGGGGACACATCAAAGGAAAAACAAAATTGTTATTTTTATAGTGTTATTTATTATGTTATAAATAATGTATATACAAACAACCTAATAAATGAATAAAAATAATAATTATTTAGGTAAAGCTACTAATAAATAGAAAATCTGTGTTAGCTCACCGCCGGTTGGCAGAATTATTGAATTCCGAACATTTTCATATTTATATAACTTTTTAAACCTTCTCTGGACCTTCACAAATAATACAAGACCAAAATTAGCCAAATCGGTCCAGCCGTGCTCGAGTTTTAGCGAGACTAACGAACGAGTAACGAACAGCAATTCATTTTTATATATATAGATTCGATCGTCATTTGTTGGTTACGTCTCAAAATAGTAGTATTAATCGTTAAGTTCTTACTTATACCCATCGAAGGTTGAGAGGCTATTATATTTAAGCGACATATATGCAGCTTTGCAGGAGAGACATTTAAAATCTAAAAAAAAAAAACATATATCATAACAAAAAAAAAAATTCGGCTTTTTGAATGGGGTAAGCTTCATTGAAGCTCAATTAAAAACGGACCTTTAATTATCTATATATTAATACGTGGAGCAAAAACTTTGTACCCCTTTTTACGAAAATTGCGCGGACGGAGGAGTATGAAATTTTCCACACTTGTAGGCAATATAGAGAAAAAGTGCAGAATTCCAAAAATTTATTAAAATTATGCATTAATAATAAATTAAATCAATAAAAATAACATGCATGAAGGGGATACGATACAATTTGTTAATTTTGAGAAAACGGGAAACAAAATTTTGTTACCTGTAATTTTTCTTCGTACATAACTTCTTCATCACATGCAGTTTCTAAAAATTTAGGCCCGGAGTTTTAAGGTCTAATATGGCCTATAGGCATATGGCAAATTCATTCTATTTAAAAACTCAAAAATCTTAAAAACGGTTCTTAGCCCCTTCATCCACTCATGTCTTCAATTATTCTCACTATTCCCAGACCCCCCGTATTATAAGTGCTTTTATTAAGTTTATAACTACTAACTCTATAAAATTATATGTAGTGCATTATTCTCTGTACATAATCTTTATTATAATATGTGAGTTTATAGTAACATTAATTTTGTGTTACTCCCAGGCACAATTATTATTGCCAAAATTGGATACTTTTCACAATATAAAGTGTGTTTAAATAGCTCGACAATGTTCCATGTGTAATCATAACACGACACTGGCAGAAATTGCTGAAAGTATCGGCAGATAGCCATAAAAAAAAAATTTGTTACATTTTGCGTGGAATTAATGGATAAAGTAATCATACCTTGGAATTTTCCGTGCTTCGTGTCTGTGCTTGTGGCTGGCTAATTTCAAGTTGCAGTTTCCAAATACTACACTAAATCCGTAGACCTAACTGTTGACATGGTGAGATTTCAATAAAATGAGACCAGTTATATTAAGATAGTATATTAATTGAATAAAGAAAAAGGAGCCATTGCAGGTATCTTATATTATGTGCATAGTAGATGGCAATAAAACTAACATGAATAAGGTTATAGTTTTTTTTTATCGCTTAGATAGTAAATGAGCTCACAGCCCACCTGGTGTTAAATGGTTACTGGAGCCCATAGACATCTACAACATAAATGCGCCACCCATCTTAAGATAGAAGTTCTAAGGTCTCGGTATAGTTACAACGGCTGCCCCACCCTTCAAACCGAAACGCATTACTGCTGCACGGCAGAAATAGGTAGGGTGGTGGTACTTACCCGTGCGGACTCACAAGAGGTCCTACCACCAGTTACATGAATAAGATTATAATGTTACCATAGATTACAACACTAACTTCATTATATTAACCCAGCTTTCGATAGCATCTCTTTCACATCAATTCTCAAAAATTTAACTTAACACCATCTCAGCTAGCATTGTCTCCGGCTTTGCATAGATCGCTCGCCGTCGGAATCTGAGCATTCCTATGCTTCCTATAGTCTGCTAATGAAATTCTTTTAGTTCATTGAACCTGATCTGATGTTCTCTGGTGACGAAAACCAGCTATTAAATCAAATCAAATCAAATCAAAAAAAATATCCTCATATACATACTTGTTGAACGTCAAATAGAACTACCGCCAATTCACAAAAACTAGCCTCCGTCCTCAGAAGAACTGGCAAGAAACTCAGCGGGAATATCTTTTTTCTTTTTTTTTAATATTAGATTTTCTTTTTTAATATTCATTTTTACAATGAGAATTATAAACGTAACGTTAAAGCTTCAGAAGTAGCTCTAACTAAGCTCGTTTTACAGATGACGTCGCATATCCGACCTCTGAGTGGTTCGACGCGAACTGCTCCTGGGTGGAAGTGGTATCGTGGGGCTGCAACACTACGGTCAACAGCACAGCAAGCAACTCCACGAGCAGTGACGTCACGTCGCTCGTCCTTATGGCTGTCACCTCTGTAGTTCTCGCTCTCATCATCTTAGCTACTATCGTTGGTGAGTGCAGTTTTGATTTTCGACTAAACTAGGGATACTTAGGGTTGTGCGAAATAAAGTTTTCTTAACATAATTAAAAGAAAAATTAAAGCTTACTTCAAGAAGGAAATACAGTAATAAAACTTAACAAAGAAACAGCCTAGAGAGTCTACCAATTTTTTAAAATCGGCCCACATATATCACATAAATCGATGAACATATAATCCATAAAAAATACATACAGTCGTACCCAGTCTCTTCTTTTCTTGAAATCAGTTATAATGAAACTAATCCAATAATACGGCTTTGGAATGAGCTTCTCTCCGTGGTTTTCCCGAGCCCTATGACATATCTATCCTTCTTTAAACGAGTCTTGTGGAGAGTACTTAAGGGTAGGTAGCGGCTTGACTCTGCCCCAGGCATTGCTGAAGACCATGGGCGACGGTAACCACTCACCATCAGCTGGACCGTACGCTCGCCTGACTACACGGGCAATAAAATAAAATAAAAATAACCCAACATAAGATGTCTCCCAGTGATATTCATATCAGAAACACCTACGAGAAAATTTAAATACATGTTTTTTTTATTTCGTAGATGGATGGACGAGCTCACAGCCGGTGTTAAGTAGTTACCGAAGCCCGTAGACATCTACAACGTTAATGCCGCCACCCACCTTGAGATATGAGTTCTAATGTCTCAGTATAGTTACAACGACTGCCCTACGAATAAATAAGACTTATTATTTATTCGTAGCGACTGCCCCACCCTTTAAGCCGAAACGCATTACTATTTCACGATGAATATAGGCAGGGTAGTGGAACCTACCCGTGTGGACTCATAACAGGTTGTACCAGTCCTATCAGTACATCTAGACCGAATACCAAATCTTTAACGTAGTCTGCGACCGGGAATCGAAATCGGACACCAAACCACAGTAATCAGAATCAGAACCAGTAATTACTAGACCGACATAGCGTTCAATGAAGCAATATGTTATAACAGTAGGTACTTTAAGATTGTGGTCTTTCCGAAATCTGTCTCGATATGGCGATGCAGGAGTTGACATACTAACTTACAGACTCAGCACGTAAAAGCACGTCTAGCTATTAAAAAAACGGGATAATAGATTCACAAACTGAATTATAAGTCTAATTGCTTCTGATGATCGAGACGTTATGATATTAGCTCCAATCTGCTCCATTTAAAGAAAAGCATTTGTTCCTTTCCTATTCGTTGGTAGCCTATGAAGCTATTCCAGCTTAACCTAAGAGAATTTGCTACTTTAGCCTTAGCATGCGCAGTGCTTCGCAGAATCTACCACTGGAACGGAATCGCGACCCACTGAGAAGATCCGGCGAGAAACTCAGTGAGCTGTGTCTATGGTGGAAAGCACAATGAGACAGAACGGCAAGGACAGTGCTTGGAGTACCGCCGTTTCATGCAACTTAACCATCCTATGACAAATAAGTCCACGGCCTAAGCTAATGATATAAGAAGGATAATATTTTTTGGCATGGTATCTCATTAACAGAAATAAAAGCGCCACTTATAACCGTATTCGTCGAACTCTTTGTCGAGTTCGACGTGTAACCTAACCCATGAATCAGCTCGCTGAGTTTCTCGCCGGATCTTCTCAGCGGGTCGCGATTCATTCGCGAAGCAGTTGCTCTTGAGTTGCTAGGTCTTCTTCGGAGGCGCTCGGGCAGTTGTTAGCAAATCCCACCCCTCCTGGCTGAGCTTTTGCTCGCCTACCTGTCCTGGTGAAACTGGAAAGGCCTCCGGGCCACTAGTAATCCTTCAATCCTAAAAAATATAAAAATAAGTGCCACTCCTACCTAATCGTGTGAGAGCAGAATAAGCCTCACTACTACAAATAAACAAAAACAAAAAACACGTGTGGTACTCGGGGATTGCCGCAGTAAAGCAATTGCATAGCATTCTTTATCAACTTACGCAATTATAATTAGACAATAATAATTAAATATTAAAACAATAATAAAATAAGACCACGCTATATTTATAAACATTAACAAAAGCAAAAAAATTATTGTCCCCTTCACACTCATAAGCTAGACCGCGCGAGAGAGAAATGGGCAGAGATTTCATGATGCGCATCAGTTCAACGTCGCGCCGCCCGCTTATTCACAAACACTACACAAGTGCAACTTGTGAATGTGTTGAACGCGAGCTACATGGTAGGCGGAGTAGGTAGTGTGTTAGGTTTTATTTTCATTACGGAATTTATTGATTCGGTCGCCGCGCTCAAAGCCCGCGATAAAAGTTGTGGAAGAGCTTAAAACTTTTTAACACGTTGACACAGTTATAAATTCAACCATAAATACTAACGTCTCATATTACATCCGTCTCATATTACACAAAAACTCGTGAAAAATTACTAAACAAAAAAAAACATTTTATAAACAGAAGAGAAAATGATACGCGCTTTATCATTGTCTATTTACATCGACAAAGTTATGTGGTTATTGCCATCAGATGAACTGCAAGTCGTAATGAAACACGCTCGTTTGTCCACTTTTTTCTAATCAAAGTCGTGTAAAAGAAAGCTTTTGGCTCCGAGAAAGCGGATATCGCTGGCGGACAGCCAAAATGAAGTGACCACGTTCTTCAAGACATACTACGTATTATTATTATTGTTGATATTTATTACTTACACGTATAACTAGTTGTTAGAAAATAGAAAAAAAAATACTTCAAATGAAAAAGATAGCAGAGAAAACCCTAAAGGTTACAAAGATACCGAAAACTACAATAATGCTAATTTGTTAGATACCTATGTAACGTAACTATTTTAACATAATTTTAGGCCACTTAAAAGGCAATTTGGATAAATATCAACGATTGATGACAATATAATATCAAGGATCACTATGATCACAAAAAATCGATGGTTTTAGCTGGGATTTCTATTTAATATATTAATGTTAACAATTTTATTTAATTGTACATTAAGCCCTTTATTTAATTGTACCCTTGCTCATATTAACAAATGTTCACGATTTACTTCCATGGTGAAAGAATAACATCGTGTAATAAAAATGAAACTCGCAAAATTATAATTTGCGTAATTACCGGTGGTAGGACCTCTTGTGAGTCTGCACGGGTAGGTACCACCACCCTGCCTAATTCTGCCGTGAAGCAGTAATGCGTTTCGGCGTGAAGGGTGGGGCAGCCGTTGTAACTATACCGAGACCTTAGAACTCATATCTCAAGTTGGGCGGCGCATTTACGCTGTAAATGTCTATGGGCCCGGTAACCACTTAACACCAGGTGGGCTGTGAGCTCGTCCACCCATCTAAGCAATGAAAAAAAAAACGAACGACGGCGACTACTTACTAACAAACTAGCCCTATGCTTGCTTAACTTTGAAAACGACGACATTATTTTCTCCTCTGAAAATATCATACGGGTAAAAACAGAAGCGGACGGAAAATATTGCGATGAAAAAAATAACCTGGAAATTAATAACAAACTCCGCTTTGATGGATAGGTTTCCTTAGCGGCGACATTTTTTTTTTTTCTCTCGATGTTATTAAAATTTCAGAACCTCAACATTGATTGAACGAGGATAATGCGTATCGTTTTATTAGAAATCTGCTATTAATAACCTTTTTATTTTTGACGTTTTATATTACTAGAGGTCCCGCAGTAGTCGAAATTCGACTATAATTAATTGGAATTGTAAGTTTGTACACTATTATGATTGTATTTTATACTTGTATAATCACAAATTTCGCCAAGGCCACTCTATAAAAAAATATTAATAAAGACAAACAATATTTAATTTTAATCTGTTCTCAATTTGACAACAGACGTCAAGAACAAAAGTTTGACAATAAATAGTATGCATGCGTGTGTGCGTCAAATACATGGTATGTAGTGTGTGTAATGTTTTCTTTATTTATTTAATGTATCTTTTATGCATTATTAAAAAAAAAATATAGCATTGTGCACTTCTTCTCTATATTCTCCATAAGTGTAGAAAATTTCATACTCCTCCGTCCGTGCAATTTTCGTAAAAAGGGAGACAAAGTTTTTGCTTCACGTATTAATATATAGATTATATGTAAACGGAACGTTAAGATGTGAGTGAGAGATTAACGTAAGAAAGGGAGAAAACAACGAAAGAAAAAAACAAAATAGCGGGAATGATTGACGAAGTGATGTATAATATGTACAGTGGTCAATTTTTTTTTGAGTTATATTAATAGAAAAGATAGCCGTACTCGCCCGCTTCGCCGGGCATTTAAAATTAACATTATTATTTATTGTCATTATTATTAGGGAGTCTGACACTTATATAAATGTTAACCTATCCATTAAGTACATGTATTTTCTATCTACCTACATCTACCTACTACCTACCTATCTATATAATCTACCTTGATGCGGTATCTATATCCAGTCCGCCCCAAAATAGTTTAGTCAATTCTTTTCACTGAACTTCACACTTGACGAAAACATGTAAATGTATTATTGTATAGCAGCTGTCAACGCGGATGCATCGCTCACTCAAGTAGGAGAGAGACAGATGTCGAACGCTGCCGAACGCGGAGGCCGATTGTGCCTCTTTGTCGCTCGTTGCGCGCTCTCGCTTGCACTTCAAGCCTTAAATGGAACGCCTCAGAGCGAGGTAACGCCGCATGAGTCATGTTTTTTCGTGCGTGCAGCCGGCTCCATCGAATTATAAGACGTTGTCACGTCAAAAAAAAAACTGATATCGAAACTACGGCCAAAGGGCCTATAAAGAACACGAGGGGACCTCTCATATCGCCTCAGAATTCGGGTAAATAGTAACCTCAGCCGACACCCACCTGTCCGAATACATAGA
The DNA here is from genome assembly GCF_030269925.1 of Bombyx mori. Classification (NCBI taxonomy): domain Eukaryota; kingdom Metazoa; phylum Arthropoda; class Insecta; order Lepidoptera; family Bombycidae; genus Bombyx; species Bombyx mori. The sequence continues at coordinate 2,841,259 of NC_085114.1, forward strand.
AGCGTGCATTTTATCACGAAAAAGGGCCCGACGATTTATGTGCCGATAACGTTTTTATGCTTTCACGAATAACGAATATATTTGCGAATCGCAGTAAAGACGAAGGTCGCCGCTACCGATACGGTATTATGACCGGTATGGGGAATTTGTAATTCTTAATTGAAAATTGAAACCCGATGTTCGGGGCAATGATTTAGATATTTAACAGATTTGAATATATATTCGTAAGATTCGTGATAACACCTAATGATCTCTCAACACTAGTCCGCGGCATCTGTTCACGACTTAACCTAACCTAATCTATCCTAAGAATGAGGGAGCCTGGAGATCAGTAATACAGGTCTTTGAACCTAGTACAGACTTCAGCTCTTTCAAAGGGTTACAAAATAAATTGTAAGGTTAATTTCCATTTGCATTTGTACTATACCTTTAAGAGAGAAATAAATAAATTATTATTATTATTATTAAGAGTTGCGACAGTGGCTACTAAACTCGGACTAATTTATATCGATATTTAAATTCCGTTTCAAGCCTTTTATTAAGAAATTCGGCTTCTTCTCTATCGGGACAATGATTTAGATATTTAGCAGATTTGAATATATATTCGTAAGAGTTGCGACAGTAGACTCGGTAATTTTTATCGATATCTAAATTCCATTTCAAGCCTTTTACAATTAAGAAATTCGACTATGTTTCTGTATCGCTTCGTTTCGAACTTACGGCCTACTTAGTGTTCAATCTGAGCCCAAAGACATCAACAATGTTAATGCAGCCGATATAAGTTCGAAGCCTCAGATTTAGAGTCCAACGGCTGTCCCGTCCCGAATCGCGTTACTGCATCACAGAAACAGAAACAGAAATAGGTAGGGAAGTAGTGCCTACCTGTTTGGACTCACAAGACGCCTTTTTATCAGTTACGATTATAATCAAATAATGTCATTGAAGTAATATGTAATTGTTTCGTGAAGACAGTTAGCATAAACCAGACAATCACTCAGATAATCACTACCGTGCTTGTAGTAATTCTTGTAGCTCATTACATTTATCTTAAAGAGAGTTCACGCTGGGTTTTTTATGTTCCTTTTCACAATTATTGAAGAGGTTCTTCCAAAATTAATTTAAGCAATAATAATATATCCTTTATTATTAAAACAATATTACGACGATGCGTATACGCACGTCATTATTATAACAATCAAGATTAATAATTGTTCTGTGATATTTTTTTCTGTAAGTTTCATACTCTTGAATGCAATGATCTCACAACCTTATCAATAAAATTATATAATATCTTTTTCTTCAGTTTTTTTTTTATTGCTTAGATGGGTGGACGAGCTCACAGCCCACCTGATGTTAAGTGGTTACTGGAGCCCATAGACATCTACAACGTAAATGCGCCACCTATCTTTTCGCGACTCATACACATAATTAAACTAATTTTACGCATTAATCCCCCGTTTCTTTTTTAACGCTAGATCAAACCATAAACAAAGTTTTAATTACATTAGTGATAGCTAAGAAAAACACATGGTTCTTATCCCGTAAGAACTGATAGAATAAAACGTGATCTAATGGTCTTGGCGACGACACCATTTCGTGAATCTAGATTGAGTGAACGATTGAGCTAGAGCTCGAAAAATGGGAATGGCATATACGATAAGCGGAAATTTACTGGATTTTGGGTTAAACTAGAGGTTTTCTTCTTAAATGTAACAAAGATTCGGGATCCATATTAATGCATTATTATCCTATTTTTATTGCTTTCATTTGGGAAGACTATATCATAACCGACCTGATGTTAAGTGATTACCGGGGCCTTAGATCATCAGAAGCAACATCCTGAGACTCAAAATCTGTCCACACTTTAAACTGGAACGCATGATTGCTTTCCCGTAGAAATAGGCAGGATGCCCATGCGTATATGATGATGATATGATTGTTTCGCGCAGTGGACTGTATTTTGTGCTAGGTCGCTGGCTAGCTTCAATAAAACTCGACTTAGAAAGAGCGCGTTTTATTTCTCTTAGTACACAATACAACAAACATGCTAAGTACGAATTTTTGTAGAACTACAACGACTACTGTTGCCACATTAGAAACATGTTGTAATATAAACATAGGTATATTATAAACATAATAATAATATATTATATTAATGTTATGTTATGTTTGCCCTAAACAAAGACGACACTCATGTTAGCTCACATACGCTTTTCATAGAACTAGTGACTAGTAGCGTTATTTAATCATTAAGTATTTAAGTATCTATATATTAATACGTGAAGCAATAACTTTGTATCCCTTTTTACGAAAATTGCGCGGACGGAGGAGTATGAAATTTTCCACACTTATAGAGAATATAGAGAAGAAGTGCACAATGCTAATATTTTTTTAAAATAATGAACAAAAACACATTAAATCAATAAAGAAAACATTACACACACTACCATTTATTTGACATACACACATATACTCTTTGTTTTTTGTCAAACTGTTGTTATTGCTTAAAGTCTGTAGTTAAATTGAGAATAGGTTAGTATTGTTTATCTTTAATATTAAGAGTATTTGTTTATAGTGTAGTCTTGGCGAAATCTGTAGCAATAGGACCATAATAATGTGGAAACTTATAATTTCAATTAACTATAGTCGAATTTCGACGACTGCGAGACCACTAGTTATAATATATACTCTTCGTTCTCCGGTAAATCCCTTTGTCACCACCGACGGAAAAGCTGATTGTTCCATTTCGGAACAACATACATAGGTCTTTACAAAATAGTGTTTGAATATTTGTATCCTAGCCCCAAATCATCAATTTCATTTTTACAATATTATTTTTCGAACGATAATATCACTATTGGAAACATTCGGAGATTATTATCGATGTTGATGAGATGAGTTTGCGTAAAAAAATCCTAAATATCTCGTACCTACTTAATTTTTTTTTGTCAGATAAACAAAAGCGGAATTTACTAGCTTACCTAGCCTGGTGTGGTTGTGGCAGAATCTGGCACAATCACAACTTCCCTAACCATCATGAGTTTTTGTACATAATAATATAGATATTCATAATACCAACATTCGGAGTATTGGTCTATCGAAATATGACGCTCGTTCGGTGGAAGATCTTTTATTATGTCAAAAATGAACCACGATATAGTCATCTACAAAATATACTAATTGGTACACACTAATATAGAAACTCTTGTGAGTCCGCGCGGGTAGGTACCACCACCCTGCCTATTTCTGCCGTGAAGCAGTAATACGTTTCGGTTTGAAGGGTAGGGCAGCCGTTGTAACTATACTTGAGACCTTAGAACTTATATCTCAAGCTGGGTGGCGCATTTACGTCGTAGATGTCTATGGGCTCCAGTAACCACCAGTTAGCACCAGGTGGGCTATAAAAAAAAGAAAAAAAAAAAAACCTAATAATAAAAGGACTAGATCGCCGAATGATTTGACTAGAAAATACTGTTTTTTGGTATTCGTAACCCGAATACGCATTTAATTGACGATTCACTTAACGAAAAAACTAATTAATTTCCTTTTGTACAATTCATCAAAAGACAAAGGTAGATTAATATTAATTTAAGAACGTTTCCAAACAGATTCCGAGTGCCATCAGGCCTTACAGCATTCATAGTTAATTACGAACACAAAAGTAATAATTAAGATGGAATGAAAAATAATTCTGTGTAATTACTGGCCTCTTCCCCGGCCCCGTGGAAGAGGAACAATTAAAAAATAAAACACAAAATTAAACGCTTTGCGGAATGTCGGATGAAAAAGTTTTCATAATTTTTTGCGGTTTCTCTTATAAACAGGTCTTGTTGTAGTTGAAACTTTCAAAGCTTTATTTAAATCTTACGACCGGAAACTCTAAAATGCATTTTTTTGAACTCTCCTTTTTTTCAGTCTAATTATTTCGTATTGTAATTATGTTGTATACTGTCTCGATATATTGATGCGTATAGTAATCAAAAATATTTTCTGCTTTGTAACACAAAAATCGTGTCATTCACGTAGTGTTTGTACCAAGAAAGCCATCGAAGCAATGACGCAGATAACCCTAAGAAACCCATTCTAAAATATTTGAGCATAGGAACTGACTATAGAAATTACAATCGTATTATAAAAGATGATTGACTTGTAATGGCATATCTGAATAAGCTTCATATTTTTAAGCGCTCTTATATTAATTTACAAAACATATGATAATCTCGAAGGCTCTATCGGACGACCGAGCTTTAATGCTTGTGACGTCACAAACCACAATGTGTGTGCTTTTTGGTTATTTCACAACCACTTCCAACACCAAATATGAAAGGGTTTTTTCATCTGAATTTCGGAACTGTTTCGGAAATTCATTAAAAAAAAAACTAAATTGTATGTACATCAATACAAGTGATTTAAGGATTAATAAATTGAAAAAAGTCCGTATCAGATTATATAACAGTTAAAAAAAATATTTTTGAAATTAAAAGATTAAAGATTAAAACCACAAATTCACATGTAACAAGTCTTACACATATCTAAATGATTATTGATCATGTATATTTTGTTTTACTGTCCTTGTAGGCAGAGGAGTATAGTGCCCAACTGATGGTAAGTGGTTACCGTCGCCCGGTTCTTCAGCAATGCCAGGGTCCAATGCAGATCCAAGTTGCTGCCTACACCTATTTATGTTTACACCTATTTATCTGGATCTTTTTCTAGTAGACGAAAATTTACCATTTATATTATGTAAATTTCTGTATAATTAAATTCTAAAGTACTAAACTAAACACAACGTCGAAATTGGACACTTTACGTAAACTGAGAGGAAGTTAAGTGCGAAATCTGTCGTGACTAGGTCAAGTTGTTTCCCCGACACACACACACAGGGTGCGGTGCTTATGAGAGCGATTTATGTTTCAAATTAAGATGACGGAATATTATATTCAAATGTTGTATTAGATTTTAGAAGAACTTACATGGACACATGGTGATGCCTCACTCATACGCATGTTTTGCTGTCTACATGGTATCGATGTAGGTTGGGTCAACATGGTTTCCGTTCGTCAGGTGTTCTAGGGATGGCGCCGATGATTTGGTTGTAGGGTTGACCACGAGAACCATCCTAATCTGACCGGGCTCTAACCCTGGGCGGTGATCGAACGTCGGTTGAGAGAGTGCAACGGACTCAACATGGTTAAATCAACCACAGTTCGGCCTATTCGTTGCGTGAATCGATCATGTGTGACGGCTTTGAAGGATGGTTCATAATTAAAAACAATTCAGAGGCACTTTTATTTTCAACTAAGTAACCCCTTTAGGCCAGATGATGGACCAGATCTATGGACTTATTTCACTTAAGTCCATAGATCTGGTCTAAAGTGGTTTACGTATCTTATAATAGACAAGACAAGTTGTCGTTTTTCCATGCCTGCCGTTAGCTTTTTTGCGATATAAATCAAATGAGACATAAAAAGTCATGGAAAGCTTGACTGCATTGCAACAGAAAATGCGGGATTTTGGTACATATCCAGGCAGGTTTGATTCGCAATCAGTATGTTTTTAGCTGTAGGACAGTTGCACCATTTGAACCTGGAAATTGACTGCTTATTTACGCCAGTAAAAAATCTATGTTTTTCTTTTTCGATTTAATCTTTTGTTTGAATTGTTTCTGTGCCACTAAATCTATAAAGCGTTTATGCTAATTTGGTTAAGCTATTTTGACATACTATTCATTGATACAGTTCGCAATTAATTCTGAACTGACAAAGTAAATTCTCTGATACTGGCACCATTTCTCTACGGACATCGAGATTACAGTATAACTAAATTCTAACATGTGATTAAGTGCTTAATCCGCTGCGAGTGGGTCAAGTTGGTACCCGTTATTCAATCTGTATGCTGCCTTTGCTAGCGGAATGGTTTCAGAACAGATATCTTAATTAATTCAAGATCTAAATGAATTACAGCTCAGTACTTTATATAGCCTGTATTACATAAAAGATAGCATCCATATCTTTTGCCTGTATGGTTATTTATTTTCCTTCCCATTTCTTAAAGATAAATTTTTTATTGTTGGGAGTGGGTCAAATCTCTTACAAGAAGCCCACGCGAAGGGTTCTCCAGAGTATTTTAGACGCTCCACCCTCGCCATTGCGTCATCGATTACCTATAGAAGCCATGACCTACAGAATGATGGGACCCCAAAGTTCTTTTAGTACCAGTGAGCATGATGCAAGTCACTACAGACTCATAAGCATTCTGTCCATTTTGGTGAAGCAATTCCGTGTTAGAGTTTGAAGAATAGAACAATGTCGCGATTGTAGTATCCGCTTATTTGAATATTAATATTAGGTCTAATTTTATAAGCATTGAAGCAAATCATCGCTTGTGTACGGTTATAAATTTAAAATATGCAAATGAAGGTATGGTTTATTTACTGCAATGAACACTGCTTTATCACGACGTGCTTTCGCAGACAAAACAGTCTGTTGATTTAAATCAGACTATTGGATTCTTCAAGGATTATATTTGTTTCTATTCGCGAATTTCACATCTATTTTAGTAGTATAGGTATGTTGTTTTTTTTTGTAATATTTTACGAATGAATTTTCAACAACGATAACGCTCCGTCGACAACTTCTGTTATAAGACTTTGAGTTGAATTACCTACCCTCTAAGCATGTCCTTTGTAAATTTGCTTTAAAAGAATGAATCAAGCCGACTTAACCTAATAGGTGTCTCCTCCTCGCGTCGTTTCCTCACTGCTGAGGGTCGTGACCATTATAATTCGACATGATTTTACTCCTTGTGATGTCCCGCCAGCGCCTCATTGGCCGCATGAAGGGCGTCGTGGAATGGGACCTCTAATAGGTGTATGGCTCTAATAAAGAATAAATAAAAAAAAGAAGGAATGATTAATTTATTTATTTTTTTCTTTAAATTTTCAACTCGCTCACACCCGTACTCCAACTTGATATCTGCATAAGGAGAAATCTCTTGTAAAGTGGAGAATACACACGAAACTATTGAAGAACAGTTCGAAGAGGCACAAAAGGCTTTTATTCGAATACCTGCACTCACATGGCTTTATTTTGTTACGTCTTCGTGTCAGATTTGGAGATTTAAATATTATTGCCATAGGAAGAATGGATTTTTTCCATTTATTGGCATCTTGATAAAAAAAAATTATTGCCCTTCTTGGCAGACGAGCATACGGCCCACCTGATGGTGAGTGGTTACCGTCGCCCATGGACTTTAGCAATGCCAGGGACAGAGCCAAGCCGCTGCCTACCGCTTAATTCTCTCCACAAGCCTCGTTTGAGGAAAGACATGTCATAGCGCTCGGGAAACGCCGTGGAGGGGCTCATTCCATAGCCGGATGGTACGTGGCAAAAAAGACCTCAATATTTACAGCACAGTACTCTAGACTTTAACTTCGTTGCATTTATGGTTATGTTTGTTTACAATTATTCAATCGGTGTAGCTACTTTGTAACTTATTAAATAGTTTATTAGGTAGCATTATTCATAAGAAATAACAGCTTGTATGGAACAATAAAAAGACATCAAGAATATCTATTAGGAGTTACCACTCTCTTCTTTCTTCTTCCTCTTTTGTATACTTATATCAATATTGCTAAAATAAAGTTAATTAAGAAGTACAGATCCGACTATAAACATGCTTCCTTCTTATTAATATCTACTTCATTCATGGAGGTTTTATAGATTTACTTGTTACACTGAATGAATTTCTTCACTGATATGAACTGTATGAACACAATGTGCAAATTTATGGCAAAATGATTTATCATTTCTTCCAAGTTGACACCGCGATTTATTTCTATTATGGTTCGAACTCAAAACCCGTTTTATTTCGGCGGCCACAATATTGTTGTGAATTAAGTTACGAATTCATTAAATTCAGAATGATCTACTACAAATATCCATTAAAAGTAAAGTAATCTCCCGCGACCGCTAAAGGTCCGTGAACGTGATAGCAAAAACGACAAAAACTCTGACGACGAAAAAAAAAAAATCCATCCACAATAACACCGAAATCTTTTATCTGCGAAACTTTGGGAACACCGTCCCTCTCCTAACAACGGGGAAGAAGATTTTTCTTTTCAACAAAACTTATCACAAGTCTCAGAGGCAGAAATTAAAACTTCACTTTTATACAAGGCCGTATGATTTATTAGATCTGATGCGATAACCGCTCAGCTGAATGAAAGCGGACGGTTGATCAACGGATCACCGGTTCGTAGTTGTTCAAGCGTTTATTTTAACTATCGTATATATCTAAGCTGCGTAGGATGTTCGTTTTTCTATCTACAGTAAACTTTACAACAAAGTTCATCTACAATTTTAGACGGTATTTAATACGATATTAATAATAAATTTAAACGAATAACCCCATAGTCGTCTGTGACCACGGAAGCTTAATGTATTGTGTAATAATGTAAATTAGTTTTTATTGCAGTAGCTTCTCCGAATGATGGTAATTCGAATTTATTTTTAGCTACTTGAGAAAACTTAATAGCATGTTTTTGTGTCACTCTTCTGTGATGTTTTTAAAATTATTCCTAAACATTTTTTTTTTCATTCAAACAGATGTAATGGTAATGGCAATAGACAAAAAAAGAAAAGATAAGACGTTTACAAACCAAAGATAAAGATTACTTAGCTGTTTTATCTTTGCATATTTATGCTTCTACGTGCAGTTCGTCCATAAATACTTCATGTCAGTGATCTTTGAACAATTAATTAACATTTTATATAACATTAGGTGTATGAGTATTTTTAATTAGGATAAGTCCTAAATGGCTTAGAAATGAAAATTACTAGGCCTTATGTATTATTTACAAATAATAAAATAGCTTACAAGTTTTCTAAAACATTGTACTTAGTGTCATCTTCTATATATAAAAGTCGATTTGTGTTTTTTGTATGTTCATTGTAAACTCCGAAACGTCTGGACCGATTTTCATCAAGTTTTAAAGATATCTTCATATTGGCGTTACGGTAGATCCAGTGTGAAGTTTGGTAACGGTCGGATCAAACTCAAGTTAAAGATCGGCTAGCTACGCCGACTTCGATGCTAGTCGAATCTATCATAAAATATCAAATTGAACAAAATGACCAGTTTTTTTCTCTTTGTATTGCTAGAAACATATACAAATTTTTACAGTAATTTTATTGTAATTATATTTCCTACTAGCGACCCGCCCTCGCTTCGCTTCGGAAACATTAAAACACATATGAAATCAAAAAAATAAATAAATAAAAAATTAAAAAAAGTAGCCTATGTTCATCAGGAACAATGTCGGCTTCTAATGGAAAAAGAATTTTTCAAATCGGTCTAGTAGTTTCGGAGCCTATTCGAAACAAACAAACAAACAAATATTTCCTCTTTATAATATTAGTATAGATTATATAATGAAAAACCAATTCAATTACATGCTACGTTTAAAAAACCCTTTTTTCTTTTTCTAGGCAATGTTTTCGTGATAGCCGCTATTATTATCGAGAGGAATCTTCAGAATGTAGCTAATTATCTGGTCGCGTCGCTAGCGGTCGCTGACCTCATGGTCGCGTGCTTGGTGATGCCCTTGGGCGCTGTATATGAAGTAAGTTTTCGATTTCTTCCATCATTATCTAGTATTCTGGTGTTTAAAACTAATGTGAACAACTAAAGTGAAAATGGGACAAGGATAGTTATTGCGAACGAATCCGGGGGAGATATTTTTAGGATAAATCAACTTTTTTATTTAAACCTTTTTTTTTTGCAATTCCTGGTGTTATGTTGTTTCCATAGTACAGAAATAGAATTTTAAATTCACATTTGACGATTGCATTTTGAGATATTTTATGTTACTAGTGGTCCCGCAGTAGTCGAAATTCGACTATAATTAATTGAAATTATAAGTTTGAACATTATTATGATTCTATTGTCAAATACTATTTATTATATGTACTTCTATAATCACAGATTTCACCAAGACTACACTTTAGACAAATATTAACAAAGACAAACAATATTTAATCTATTATCAATTTTACCATACACTTTATACAATAAGAAAATTTTGACAATAAACAAATAGTATACATGCTTTTTTTTTTTTTTTTTTATGATTGAAAGTTTACTGGTGGCCCGAAGGCCTTTCCAGTTTCACCAGGACAGGTGGGCGAGCAAAGGCTCAGCCAAGAGAGGTGGGATTTGCTAACAACTGCCCGAGCGCCCCCGAAGGAGACCTAACAACTCAAGAGCAATTGTTTCGCGAATGAATCTACTACCGGATCGGAATCGCGACCCGCTGAGAAGATCCGGCGAGAAACTCAGCGGGCTGATGCATGGGTTAGGTTGCACGTCGACCTCTTTGTCGAGTTCGACGAGTACGGTTACCGGGGTCCCTAAGCCTGCCCCTAGTATTAGAGCTGAAGGCATCTAATGCAAAGGTTATTGGATCTGATGGATCCGTAAGGACGTGTCTAGGGCGTCGACGGTGACTGGCTCCTGCATGATCAGGATTCGGGGAGTAGTCAGCGGCGGCAACGATAAGGCGATTATCATGACGCATAGCCTTATCGAAGTATCGTTCCGACGCTGACTTCATGTATTTCCGAATTGATTCGAGGCCCAGGTCGTCGTGTAGGTCAACGTTCCTCACGAACCACGGAGCCCCGACAGCTAACCTGCAAAAGCGGGATTGTAGGGATTGGAGGGTGTCTATGTGTGTGCGGGCCGCGTGAGCGAACACCACACTCGCGTAAGTCATGACGGGCCTTATGCAAGTTTTGTAAAGTGTCACCTTGTTCCGAAGGGACATTTTACTCCGCTTACAGATCATGGGGTAGAGTCTACCGAGAATAAACGCGGCACGGTCACGGACTGATTTTATATGCGGGCGGAATGTCATCGACGCATCCAGGGTAACGCCCAGGTACTTGACCTTCCTGGCCCAGGGTATGGGTTGTCTAAAGAGAGTAATCGGGGGTGTGAGATTCCTCCTCCTAATCCGGGAGGAAATCCGTGTGGAGCTTCCCCTCTGAAATAGCACCGCAGTACTTTTCGCTGGGTTGATGTCTATGCGCCATTTTCGGAACCACTGTCCTAGGGCTAGGGCTGCGCTCTGAAGCTTCTTCGCGATTAGGGACTTATTTCTACTAGAATAGTAAACAGTCGTGTCGTCGGCGAATAAAGCTAAATGGGTCGGCGGCGACCGGGGAATATCGTTGACGAATAAGCTAAATAGGAGGGGTGAGAGGACAGAGCCTTGCGGGACTCCAGCTGTGAGAGGTCGTGGGAAGGAGCGGGTTCCCTCGACTCGATATCGAAAAGAGCGGTTCGACAAGAAGTCCCGTATGATGAGCACGAGACTATCCGGCACGCCCATGTTGAATAGTTTGAAAATCAAACCATTGTGCCAGACTTTGTCGAACGCTTTTGCGACGTCGAAGAAGAGAGCTCCCGTGTATAACGGTTTTGGTCGATTAAGCCCCACAAGAATGTGCTCCGTGAGGCGGTGCACCTGTTGAACATACATACATGCGTGTGTGTGTCAAATACATGGTAGCATACATAACGTTTTCTTTATTGATTTAATGTATCTTTTACGTATTATTTAAAAATAAATTAGCATTGTGCACCCCTTCTCTATATTTTCTATAAGTGTGGGAAATTTCATACTCCTCCGTCCACGCGATTTTCGTAAAAAGGGGTACAAAGTTTTTGCTTCACGTATTAATATATAGATGACAGAACAATTCCGATGTTTGACATTGTACGTAATCTAACCGAGGTTCCAATCGTGGAAATGCTTAACAAAAACTTTACACCCGTTTAAAACGTTTCGCCCGTAATTAAACAAAAATGTTTCGAAGGAAAAACCGACACGAATGCATTCATTTAGCGCTCCCAGACAAAGGACCGCTTCGGGGGACATCAAAGCCATTGGTTAATGGCCCGCTAAGGCTTACGGAGTCGCGTATTCAAAATGCCCAGCGACTGTGAAACTTGACCGCTATTTAATTTAACTTTATGACCGAGCAAATGTGTATATCTTAACTAGCTGACCCGACAGACTTCGTAGTGCCTCAATCGATAAATGAAAGACCTAAACTTTTGTATAAAATAAAATTAAAACAAACCAAAGGAATCCGTCCGACGAGGGACACATAAAAGAAAAACCAAATTGTATTTTTTTTTAAATTCGAGCATTTTCAAATTTATTTACCTTTTAAACCTTCTCTGGACTTCCACAAATAATTCAAGACCAAAATTAGCCAAAACGGTCCAACCGTTCTCGAGTTTTAGCGAGACTAACGAACAGCAATTTATGTATATATATATATATATATATATATAGATTAGACAGTGTACGAGTTTGTTAAGACAGAAACTGTATCTTAGTCTAACAGTAGGTACTGTCACCCTGCCTAGTTCTGCCGGGATCAGTAATGTGTTACTGTTTTAAGGGCGGGACAGCGATCATATCCGATATAGGCCGCCTCAAAGTGGATGACGGAATTGACCTCTGATAGCCACTTAAAATCAGGATAGCCGTGATTTCGTTCACCCATCTATGTAGGAAAATGGGGCACATTTTGAAGCCGCACGAGTAGGAACAAACGAATATCTCATTTATATGAGCGTCTTTCATATATCAAACCGTAACTTATCACTACATAGTACAAAATAAAGTCGCTTTCTCTGTCCCTATATCTGTCTGTCCCTATGTATGCTTAAATCTTTAAAACTACGCAACGGATTTTGATGCGGTTTTTTTAATAGATAGAGTGATTGAAGAGGAAGGTTTATATGTATAATAACACCCACTAAATGGTGGAGAAATCAATAATAAATTACAGTTTCCGAAGCGAAGCGAGGGCGGGTCGCTAGTATATATATAAGTATAAAACAAAGTCGCTTTCTCTGTCCCTATATCTGTCTGTCCCTATGTATGCTTAAATCTTTAAAACTACGCAACGGATTTTGATGCGGTTTTTTAAATAGATAGAGTGATTGAAGAGGAAGATTTATATGTATAATAACATCCATTAAATAGTGGAAAAATCAATAATAAATTACAGTTTCCGAAGCGAAGTGAGGGCGGGTCGCTAGCCATGAGATAAACTACAAACGACTTTACACTTTGACATTTAAGTTTCAAAATACATTTTTGATCTCCACTTTACTATTGCTACTAAGTATATATTGTATACAGAATCAAATGCCTTAAAAAAATACTAGTTACATAGTTTATTATTTAAAAAATGGCAACTATACTGGTAATATTTTCTTCAGGTTAGTCAAGGTTGGATCCTGGGTCCCGAGCTCTGCGACATGTGGACCTCAAGCGACGTACTCTGCAGTTCCGCATCGATATTGCACCTGGTCGCTATCGCCACTGACAGGTATAGTGTTAAAAATCTGAACGATAGAAGACGAATCACATAGCGTCACTTGTTTTCCAGTCAGAATTAATTTTACTATAAGAACAAGAAATAGAAACACATACTTATGTCCGTGTAAATATGATTAAAGATACTAAGCACACACACAAAGAAAAACAAATCTGTTCATCACGTGAGTGTTGAAATTGAAGCCATGATCCTCAGCCCATTAAATAACAATTCGGTTAAAAGGTTGAAACTGACAACTATTGGTACTAGAATGATAGGATTTCATAATAGAAATTATAACACTATGCTAATTAATACGTCACAAAGATATTACATAAAACATCAGTTAGAAAATGTATGTACCCAAGAACACATACTACATTATACTTATTTATTCTTTTTTTTCCTACCTATGCTGATAGCCTTGAGAGGCTATTTCAGCTTCTCCTTGACGTGTAGGTGGGCTCACGGGGCTTAAACCGGGAGCATATTTATTCATTCTTGTTCATATAACTGAGCATTAGATCGCCCGTCACTCTTTTATGCAGCAAACTTTCTTTGTAATGTGCCATTCAAATCACCACATCATATGCGGTAGACTGTCCAAATCAGGACTGCAGTGGAAGGTTCCTTAGTTAGTGCAACAGAATGGCTTGGAGTAGGCAGAAATGAGTCTAGTAACAAACGTCAAGTCTACCCTCTCCAAAGATACGTAAGGATCACGACCACTCTGTTAAGAGTAAAGAAGAAGAATTCGCATCACTGCACAATTAGGATCTCCTTTCTTTTCGGTCAGTTTTCTAGTAAAAAAAATTTTTCTTGTGGTTTTCACCTCTCGTTTTTTATTTTATTTTAAAGAAATACCAATTCCTCTCAACAACGTCACATTTACAGACGACTCATTAAAATCAATTAAAAATTTTAATTTTGTAAACGCTTAATTCATGGATATCCAGCAATATTTAGCCAAAAAATGGATATTATTATCTTAAACGATAAAATTAAATCAAGTTTAAATATAGCTTGGACAATTTGGCACACTTGAATGCACACAATACAGCAGTCTGCCAGATCCGTTGACCCAAATAAAATTCTAAGCCTCATCACGGCACAAATGCGAACTCAAATCCAAAACATCGCAATAACGCTGCAATCGAATATTCATTAGACGAATCAAATGTTTCAAAAGAAAAATAAACTTACCCGTCTGTTACAGCGATAAACATCCCGAAGGGAGATAAAGTCCCACTGCGCCAATAAAACCTGTATATTACTCTTAATAATGTATGCCATATTTTTCCCATTTTCCTGTCACTGGGTATTAATACATCCAGAGGGGCGAGGTATACTTGACCTAAATAATCGCTTATTGACATATTCCCAGATTTCTAGAATTATTATCGAGTTATCCGAGACCTCGAGACGACACCTAATCTTGGATAAATTATTCTAGAACCGAAGACACCATTTACTGGCACAGTATATTATTCACGAAACTTATTTCAGGTATTGGGCCGTGACCGATGTTGACTACATCCATATACGTAACGAGAAACGGATCTTCACCATGATTGTCCTGGTGTGGGGTGCTGCTCTCGTCGTCTCTCTGGCACCGCAGCTGGGCTGGAAGGACCCTGACTACCTGGCCAGGATCACGCAACAGCAAAAGTGCCTTGTTAGTCAAGACTTGGCATATCAGATCTTCGCCACTTGCTCCACATTCTATGTACCTCTTGCTGTAATTCTGATTCTCTACTGGAAGATATTTCAAACTGCAAGACGACGTATAAGGAGAAGACGCGAACCTCCTCCCCCTCGACCCACTTCAGCTGACGGTGCTCCACCATCAGGACGCCCAATCCAGTCGGCGCGAGACCGGCGGTTCGTTAAGAAAAGATTCCTGAACTTGAAGAAATGCAATCAGCGCACTCGTGTCGAAACTTTAGCAGCTGCGTTATTACTGACCGAGGGTCAAAGCACTTCGACGGTTGATACACTAGATGAAGAGCCAAGGACCACTGCGTTTACCGTAAACGAGAAAATGCAATCTGTTTCCCCAGAAAAGTCTTCCTCGACGGTCACAAATGGCTCGAAACCAGAAAAGGCGATCGTTTCAGCTCCGACTCATCGTGAAAAGAAGGAGTCTCTCGAAGCGAAGAGGGAGAGGAAAGCAGCGAAGACCCTTGCAATCATAACGGGAGCGTTTGTGTTCTGCTGGCTTCCGTTCTTCATCATGGCGCTGGTGATGCCAATCTGCCAAACGTGCGTGATCAGCGATTACTTGGCCAGTTTCTTCTTGTGGCTCGGCTATTTCAACTCGACCCTGAACCCGGTTATATACACGATATTCAGTCCGGATTTCCGTCAAGCCTTCGCTCGAATCCTTTTCGGAACTCACAGGAGGGGACGCAACAAAAAATTCTAACAGCGTTGCCTCTATTACATTTACACCTAATCCGATACTCGGTGGACTATTAATTCTTGTTGTACAATACTTTGCTTATGTATATCATACATACTAATTAGTGTAAATACGTTTAGCGGAAAATTGTAAATAATCTAAAGTGTATATTACGTAGGTGATGTTAAAGTTGTTTTTTTAACGCGTAAGCGTAGAATGAAGCCGCGCCGGCATCGCTTTTGAGTCCGGAGTGACGCCGACGCCTGCTCTTATGTTGTTCCAAGTGACATTACAAAATAAATATTTAAATTATATCAGAAACTTATCTTTTATTTAACTTTCGACACGCAATGAAAACAATTAATATTGGTCTTTCTCTAATCTAATTTCTGAGCCAAATTAGGGTAGTATATGGTTACGTTGAGATTGCTAGATACATACCTATATCTTTTTACATTATATACGAGTATACTCCGTTCTTCATATGTCCGATGCGGCTATATATACCATCATTATGAGCTCCTGCCCACTAAGTTTCTCGCCAAATCTTCTCAGTGGGTCGCGCTTCCGAGCCGGTGGTAGATTCTGCGAAGCATTGCTCTTGCTAAGGCCAGTGTTAGCAACACTCCGGTTTGAGGCCCCTGAGCTCACCTACATTTTAGGGCGAAGCTGAAATAGCCTTTCAAGGCTATCAGCATAGATAGGGAAAAAATGAGCTCTTAATTCCTACCGATAAAACGACTCACAAGACCAAAGTTGAGCCTTCTCATCTTCTTAAGATCCCTGTGCAATTACGAGGGCTCTTCCACTGTTCAATCGATTCGTATTCGTAAATGGGTGGACGAGCTCACAGCCCACCTGGTGTTAAGTAGTTACTGGAGCCTAAATACATCTACAACGTAAAATGCGCCACCCACCTTGAGATTTAAGTTCTAAGGTCTCAGTGTAGGTACAACGGCTGCCCCACCCTTCAAACCGAAACGCACTGCTTCACGGCAGAAACAAGCGGGGTGGTGATACCTACCCGTGCGGACTCACAAAAGCTCCTACCACCACTAATTACATAAATTATAATTTTGCGGGTTTGAAACTAAAACAAAACTATCTTCAGCCCTTTACATCGTCAAGGAGCGAAACAGATGTAGCCTGTATATATTTGTTTCACATTTCACTTACAGACAAAATGATAAAATCAATATTTTTTAAGTATTTTCCGTCAATAACAAATCGAAAAATTTAAACCCTTTCATATCTTATTTCTCTATAAATGCCTATTTGCGGTGCGCTAGAAAAAACCTCATATTTGAATTAAGTTTTTCTTAGTACACAATTTTGCTTTTTATACAATATTTCACGTTACAATGAATAAACACTTACTAGTGGTAGGACCTTTTGTAAGTCCGCACGGGTAGGTATCACAGCCCTGCCTATTTCTGCCGTGAAGCAGTAATGCGTTTCGGTTTGAAGGGTGGGGCAGCCGTTGTAACTATACTGAGACCTTAGAACTTATATCTTAAGGTGGATGGCGCATTTATGTTGTAGATGTCTAGGGGCTCCAGTAACCACTTAGCACCAGGTGGGCTGTGAGCTCGTCCACTCATATAAGAATTTAAAAAAAAACAGCGATACATATTTTGAAGCGATGCAAAATTGTATTGTAAAACTTTAGCAGAATCACAATATCCCTCGAAACATTGCGATGCCGAAGACATCCTATTATTTTTACGAAGGCTGCTGCAGAAAAATAAATCGCTGATACGAAACGAGTAAACAAAATGAACCGAAATTGAAAATGACAAGAGAATGAAACAAGTTCTTCCCTGAGCGCCGCCTTCCCTAAGAAATAGGCAATACGTTTTTATACATTTCTCCCCTAGCTGTGACAGACTTGAAAAATGGCAATGGCTGAAACTTGGAAGCGATGAAACAGCGGACTTATTTTGTCATGTTATATTTAAATCGAAATATAATTTTTGGTCATTTAATTTAACTTTTTTTGCCCTGCCTAAGCTGATAGCCTTGAGAGGCTATTTCAGCGTAACCTTAACTAGTAGGTGAGCTCAGGGGGCTCAAACCGGAGTGATGCTAACACTGACCCTAGCAAGAGGAGTGCTTCGCAGAATTTACCACCGTATCGGAAACGCGAACCACTGAGAATATCCGGCGAGAAACTCAGTGGGCTGTGTCTATGGGGCGGGGAAACTGACCACTATATTACCGAACAATTTAATTTTAAAATGTATCTAGTCGTATTTATAAGCATTGTCGAATTAGCTCACTCACTAGAGCTACTCATACTTATAACGCCTTAGAGACAGTAATACTCAAGGTAGAATTTAGTTCAAGAAGCAACGTCCGCTGTATCGTGAGCCACCACGAATGGATATCACTGAAAACAGATAAAGCCGGTTTGTATATTTTTTTTTAATATCTACTTTAAATCGTAGAAAAATATAATTCGTATCATGTGAAGCGAATATGATGAAGTAAAATCAAAAAGACCTAACGATAAATAATGTACATCGATCTTTGGAAAGAGACAATCCACTGATTTGTAGAGCGTTATCTCTGTCTCTTTCCAAACTTCGATGCACACTATATTTGGCCAGGTACTGTATGTACTTATCATATGTTCACGAACAATTTTAAAGACAATTGCTTTAATCTCACATCTTACTCTTACAGTGTTCCTTTATTAATTTATTATCAGGTAGACGCCAGTAAAAATAATAATCAAAATAACATTTAAAACGAAAATGATATTATTATTATTTATCTCGAATTTCATTACTAATGTCCAGATATATTAACGCTAAACGCTGCCTCCTCTCACAAAGCAATAGCCCAATGACCCCATACGTCCTCACTAATGTCAACGAACGCGGGAAAATAAATTGTGGACGTTTCCCTGGCTCTCTCGGAATAACCTGCGGCTACTGATTACTGGTCAACCGACGTTGACCAACAACGGACTTATGCTGTACAGGATAAGGGTCAAAATTGCAGTAGCTCAATCTTATTTATAGTAGCAGTGTTCATAAGACTCCTAGATTAAACAACGCCTAATTCTTTACAGCTTTACTTTAAAGTAGGTAGCCTAAAGGATAGGACGGTGAGGCTATTAAAATCAAAGGGAACTAATATAAGTAGAACTACAAGAAGGTATAACAGCAAGAAAGCAAACTGGAGTCAATTTCATGAGAAACTGGCCCAGTTTCTAGCGGAAAATAACATAAATACAGCAAATATTGAAAACATAGATGCTAAAGATAAATTAGAATACATAGTAGAAACATATATAAATATAATAACAAAAACATGCAATAGTACTATACCGAAAAAGAAAACAGAAAACAAACTTACCCTGCCATGGATGTCGGATGAACTCGCCATGCTGAAGAAGGATGTCATCACCAGGAAACGCAGGATCCGATGCGCAGCGCCAGTCCGAAGATCAATGGTCGTGGAAGAGTACCTGAAAGCGAAAGAGAAGTATGAGTTGGAAGCAAAAAACGCACAAACATCAAGCTGGAAGGAGTTCTGTGGTAAACAGGATAGGGAGGGATTATGGGAATCTATTTATAGAGTCATAGGCAGGACAACAAAGAGGCATGAAGACCTGCCACTCGTCAGGGAGGGAGTATTATTGGGGCCCAGGGAGTCTGCAGAACTACTGGCAGACACTTTTTATCCAGAAGATAAGAAGGGTGAAGATAATAAGGAACACAAGCGAATCAGGAAAGAAGCTGAAAAGGTAAATGGCTCGGGTGATGATAGTTATCATGACCCACCATTTACCCCCGAAGAGCTCAAATTCGCAGTGAGCACGTTCAACCCTAAGAAGGCTCCAGGAATCGATGGACTGACGTCAGATATCTGTAGGCAGGCAATAAGTACGAACCCTAGAGTTTTCCTGTCACTGGCAAATAAATGTCTGGAGCTCGGATATTTTCCGAAGATATGGAAGGAGGCAATCGTAGTGGTATTAAGGAAACCGGACAAAGAAAACTACACGGAAGCCAAGTCCTATCGACCAATAGGTTTGCTGCCTGTGATGGGGAAGATCTTAGAGAAAATGATGGTGAACCGGATCAAGTGGCACGTTCTTCCACGGATGAGTACTCGCCAGTATGGCTTTATGCCCCAAAGGAGCACCGAGGACTCTCTCTATGATCTAATACGATGCATACGCGAAAAGCTGAAGCAGAAAAAACTCATCACCATGGTATCGTTAGACATAGAGGGAGCCTTTGATAGCGCTTGGTGGCCCGCGGTCAGAACCAGACTGGCAGAGGAAAGGTGCCCGATAAACATCAGAAGAGTGATGGACAGTTACCTCAGCGACCGATCGGTAAGAGTGCGTTACGCAGGTGAAGAGGTAACGAAGTCTACAACAAAAGGATGTGTGCAGGGCTCGATAGGAGGGCCAATCCTTTGGAACCTGCTACTTGATCCGCTTCTCAAGGAGTTGAAAAAAAGGGGCGACTATTGCCAAGCATTCGCGGATGATGTGGTCCTGGTTTTTGACGCGGACTCTGCACTGGAGATTCAAAGACAGGCGAATGCCGCCCTCACCTATGTTCGGGATTGGGGAATCAGAAATAAGCTGACTTTCGCACCACACAAGACGTACGCAATGGTTCTTACGCGTAAGCTTAAGTACGATACCCCAGTCCTGAGCATGGGCGGGGTCGGCGTACGCATGTCAAAAGAAATCAAAGTGCTGGGGTTAATCATAGACAGCAAGCTGACATTCAACAGCCACGTAGCGAACATTTGTAAAAAGGCTTTGAATCTTTATAAGCAGCTGTCTAGGGCCGCCAAAATAAGTTGGGGCTTACATCCAGACGTCATTAGGACGATCTACGTTGCTGTGGTTGAGCCAGTCATCATGTACGCCTCTAGTGCTTGGGCTTCGTCAGCTAACAAACTGGGAGTGCAAAAGCTGCTGAATGCGGTTCAAAGAGGATTTGCCCAAAAATTGTGCAAGTCCTACCGCACCACCTCCCTCAACTCGGCACTGGTGCTGGCAGGACTACTCCCCCTGGACCTCAGAATACATGAGGCAGCAGCCCTGTATGAGGCAAAGAGGGGAGTGGGCCAGCTGGCGACAGGAGACGGGGAGATGGAGCGCATGACCAAATTCGCAGATATTCCCCACCCAGCAAAACACATAGATCTGCAGTTCATATGCTTGGAGGACCGTGAACAGGTAGACACCCATAGTACGCAAACAGTACGCATATACACCGATGGCAGCAAAATTGATGGCAAGGTCGGGGCCTCATTGTCTTTCTGGAGCAATGAGGTCGAGACCAAGTGCAAGAAATTGAAGCTGTCGTCGTACTGTACGGTCTTCCAGGCGGAACTGTTGGCTATATGTAGGAGCACTAGGGAGATCATAAAGCACCCAAAAGACAGCTTCGGAATCTACAGTGACTCAAGGTCGTCACTAGAAGCCGTTACAAATAATCGCTCTCTCCATCCCTTAGTGGTCGAAATCCGTCGTAATCTAGAAGAGTGCAAGCGCAGGAATAAACGCGTTACACTCTTCTGGATTAAAGCTCACGCGGGCCTAGAGGGGAATGAGAGAGCTGACCAGCTCGCAAAAGAGGCCGCTCTGAAGCTGAAGACCAAGCCAGATTATGACCTGTGCCCTGTCTCATGCGTCAGGCGACAGATCCGTTTGGGGTCGCTTGAGGTATGGAACAAAAGGTACAGTGATGGTGAAACCGCAGCAACTACGAAGCTTTTCTTCCCAGACGCGATAAAGGCCTACAGTATAGTCCGGCACGTAAAGCCAAACGGTATTTTAACTCAGGTAATGACAGGGCACGGTGGGTTTTCCGCATATTTGAACCGCTTCAAATGTAAGGAGAACCCATCGTGTATCTGCGAGCCGGAAAAACCGGAAACTGTAGAGCACATAATAATAGAATGTCCTGTCTTTGGTAGAGAAAGGTATGATACAGAAAATCTCATAGATTATGAAATTAAAGTAGAAAATATTTGTAAAATAGTAGAAAATAAGTACATTAGAGATAAGTTTTTAGAATTTTGTAAAAATGTGGCAAAGAAGGTGATAAATAGAAATAGATAAATAAGGTAAGTTAAGATATATATGGTGAACATATATGTTAGTAACTTAGTTTTAAAATAGATAAATAATAGGAAAATAAGTATTGTGAATATAGAAATAAGTATTAGAGATGTAAATAAAAGAAAACCTTTCCCAACTCCTGATATGGAGAAAAAGAGATAGAATGAAAGACGATGAATGAATGAATGAGGATGATAGTGAGTGTGAAAAGAAAACAGGGTGAATTGATATGAAAGGAGAAATGTAAAACAGACTCCGACATAACGTCGGAGGTAAGACGCAACGCCCTGTGATGAGGGGTGCAAAAAAAAAAAAAAACAAAAAAAAAAGGATAGGACGGCTAGTCTACTCGTGTCGAGCGATCCCGTGTTGCCACCTGATTGTTCAGTCTCATAATTTAGGTTAAAGTGTTAAGGATGTGAAGTTTTGAGGCTTACCCGTACAATAAAATTCGGAATTCCACCTCATGCCTCAATGTGGTCAAAGGTTTCCAGCATTCTCTTTTGTTATGTTTACGGGCTCCATGCGTAGTTTACAAATGAATTTTGTTTCAATGATAATTCATTTACATAACAGTTTTTGCGGTCACGATGACTCGGAAAACAGTTTGAAAATTGTATACTCAAAAGGAAAAGACGATTAAGACCCGACTTTTCAGTTATACAATTCCATTATTATTCACAAAATTTGAATATTGAATAATGTTTGAATTCATTTTATTTTGGGTCAGTACGTTGGGTTAATCGGAGTTGAACCGACCAACACCCGTCTCCAAGCTACGAATAAGACTGACTCACTCTAGGCAAACTGGTAAGCTGACCGTTATGGAGTACATCTATGCCCTTACCCTGAGGAAACAGACACATTCGTCAACGCTACGACTACTGGCTCGATCAGTCCGCGAACTTACTGAATCCCGACACAGACGGCGCCATCAACTTGGACCTGCAGGACAGAATCATCAGTGTAGATGACAAAGTGCAGTCACTCTCACATCTACTCTTTCATAAGAAGAGTGTAGAACCACTTACTCGTGGTCTTCTTAGGCCCCTTTTTTTATTGCTAGATGGGTGGACGAGCTCGCAGCCCACCTGGTGTTAAGTGGTTACTGGAACCCATAGACCTCTACAACGTAAATGCGCCACTCACCTTGAGATATAAGTTCTAAGATCTCAGTATAGTAACAACGGCTGCTGCACCCTTCAAATCGAAACGCATTACTGCTTCACGGCATAAATAGGCGGGGTGGTCGTACCTACCCGTGCGGACTGACAAGAGGTCCTACCACAATTTTTAATTGGTTAGTAGGAAGTCTTGTGAGTCCGCGCGGCTATGTACGCCCTGCCTATTTCAACGGCGAAGTAGTATTTCTTTTCGATTTAAAGGTTGGGTTAAAAATAATGAGACTTAAAACTAAACCGAATGCTAAATAAAATTGACTTAGAGAGTGGTAGGTAGGCTACAGAGCGTTTATTATTACTTGACGATAAATAACATTAATTATTACATTATTTACGAGTATATTGTTCACGAATTTGTCAAATACCTATTTCGCATTCATATACTCGTGGCATCATTCATAAATTACAGTGGGACACTAAAATATGTAGTTCTATATATTATTATACAAATGTTTATTTAAAGTAAGATTTAGAACGAAAAAGTACTCTCGCGAACTCCTCCACAACTATCGAAATAAAACAAAACAAACAAAGTTTTGAAAACGTGAAACTTACCATCAAAACAGTATTAAGCCGATCAAAGTGAACACTTGAACGTAGAACGGGCCATTCATCTGAGCTGGATAGTTGCCAAAGTCAGTAGCCAAGTTAACGGCGGCTACCAAGCTAAGTTTATTTTAATAAGAAAAGAAACTGCCAACAATTAACACTTTTACGGCTTCTTATACTGTAACGGATGCTTGAATTTATTTATAGTATAAGTAAGTATTTTAAATAGTAATCATAGTAATAATCATAGTAAGTAGTAATCTTATTTAGTTCTGTCGGATTTTTACCTATTTTTCTAAGATAGTATATACTATACACATCATTAAAACGAATTCCGTCCATCACTCATAACAAGACATGAGTCAGTCTTAATTGCATTGATTCTAATAGATTTATTATTAAAAAAAAGAACACAAGATTCCTAACCTAAAAGTACCTGTTATTATCCGCAACATGCTTCGTCAGATTACAGAAATAGAGTTATCAGCAACATGCTTCGTCAAAAAGTACAATACTTACTATCAGCTGCAAGCGTCGCCATAAGTAACATTATAACATATAAGCAAAGAAGCAAACATTCCTGCAAAGGGATAGCGTTAGGATTTAACGTCTCGAGATCATTGTTGTGTATTTCCGGGCTCTGATAATTCTTAGGTAGACCGCTAACTGAGTATGGTAGCACAAGATAATTTGACATATAGAACACAAGATAATTTGACAGATGTCTGAATCTCCCTAGCGAATTTGTCAAAACTAGAGGTCCCGCAGTAGTCGAAATTCAACTATAATTAATTGGAATTCTAATTTTGTACACTATTATGATTGTATTTTATACTTCTATAATTCAACGAATTTCGCCAAGGCTACTCTATAAAAAAATATTGATAAAGACAAACAATATTTAATCTATGTATTCTCAATTTGACCACAGACGTCGAGAACAAATAAAATAGTATGCATGCGTGTGTGCGTCAAATACATGGTATGTAGTGTGTGTAATGTTTTCTTTATTGATTTAATGTATCTTTTATGCATTATTTTAAAAAAAAATCAGCATTGTGCACTTTTTCTCTATATTCTCTATAAGTGTGGAAAATTTCATGCTCCTCCGTGCGCGCAATTTTCGTAAAAAGGATACAAAGTTTTTGCTTCACGTTTGCATTTATACAAATTACAAAAAATTACATACGGTCAGTCAGTTCCAAAAATCACTAAGCTATATTTTCAGCCTTGTAGCTTGCATACGTTCACTCTCCCATGAGTATGAGTTCCCACTCACATCTTCACTTTGAGGTTACAGAAAAATTTTCAACTGAAATCAAGAAAATTTATAACATATTAGCGGACCCGGCGAACATTGTTCCGCCTTAGAGGCAATAAATTAGCAGACTTTTGATTTTATAAGTGTCAATTTTTTATTTGAATAATTAATGTAAATTAAAAAAGCAATTATTTTAATGATTCTTTATTGGCCATGTAATTTAGTTGTTATTATTATTATATTTTCTTGTTCTTCTTCAGTCCTTTCACTCGTAATGTTTCGAATCCTAGTTGCATTACGGCTTCGTCGGGAAAGATTTGAGCCTGTTGGTCGCGCCATGGCTTTCTTAATGATTACCAATCTCGGCACAATAATCTAATCGAAACTCGGAACGAACACATCAACCGGTCAACTTCAAAATTCTACTATAATTAACCATAGACTACATTACGTTTATCTGCCAGTTGCGTTTTGTTATTCCATATCAGTTGCGTTTTGTTATACCACGTTTTATGTCACGTCACATGGGAATGTGATAAAAATCCTATCTTATGTCCTTCTCCTGGTTCTACGCTACCTCCCCACCAATTTTCAGCCAAATCAGTTCAGACGTTCTTGAGTTATAAATAGTTTATCTAACACGACTTTCTTTTATATATATAGATTAAGTGTAAAGATTGCTATTTTATCCAATGTAATTCCGTCAAAAATTTTGTAAGTCTACCAAAATTCTCGACTGCAATTTTATATTTCTATACAGTTCCGGTTCTTTCTTCCTTGATTGCTTCATTCACAAGTAATACTAAGAAAAAAACTGAGATTGTGTATAATAATAGATGTTACTACAATTACTAAAAAATATATTGTATATCCCAAATAATTGGAACAATCTGGAACAACTACAATTGGCGGCGATGCGGGTTAAGAAAACTGTAGCTTTACCTACATTCCATAGATTGGACTAACTTTATAATACCAAGGAGACCCCTCGCAGAGTGAGAACAAACAAAAACTGTGAAAGTGGTGGTAAACGGTAAATGAAAATGTATTTGTGAAGCTTGATAAGATAAGAAGGTTTGTTTAGATTTGGTTCATTTTTATTCATGTTTTTGAATGAAGGTCATTAACATCACGTCTTATTTTAGTAATACGCAATGGAAAAAAAGCAATGGCCATAAGCTTTTCAACGCTGTACATTTCTTGCTATTCACCAGGTATTTACATTCAGTAAATATATTTATTGGGATATCCAAGATGCCGCGTTTAACGGTAGGTAGTGGCTTGGCTCTGCCCCTGGCTTGCTGAAGTCCATGGACGCCGGTAACCATTCACCATCAGGTGGGCCATATGCTCGTCTGCTTACAAGGGCAATAAAAAAAAGTTTAGCAGGGCTAACAAATGTCTTCATTTCCGAAAGCTTACAATTGACTGGTTATCCAAATGCGACCATAATCAACGACATCTAAAGATTTAAATTGGGATCACATTTTCCTTTTATTATCGCATAAAAGACAGCGAGCGACAAGAGCGAAGTGGAGGAAAAAAATAAGGAAAGCTGACCCTACCACCCTGTGGGATGAATAACTAGGAAGAGATAGAGAGAGAGAGAGGGAGAGAGAGGGAGGGAGAGGGGGAGAGGGGGGGGAGAGAGAGAGGGGGGAGAGAGAGGGATTTTTCTTTTATTGTGTCACTGATACTGTTTCTTAGGTTGGTTGGCCTAAGCCAGTTTTAATTTTACCTTTATTGATAACACTGAAACTCGTCAATGTTTGCTAAACAAAAGAAACAAGTTTGCAAACATAGTCTATCCAGACAATTGAAGAAGATTCTAATAAATTATTTCAAAATACTTAGCACAATAATACGCCGCTTAAGACTGACCGTCATAAATTACCACACTGCTTTATTTTTTCTTTATTACATATTACACATTTATTACTGGTGGTAGGACCTCTTGTGAGTCCGCACGGGTAGGTACCACCACCCCGCTTATTTCTGCCGTGAAGCAGTAATGCTTTTCGGTTTGAAGGGTGGGGCAGCCGTTGTAACTATACTGAGACCTTAGAACTTATATCTCAAGGTGCGTGGCGCAGTTACGTTGTAGATGTCTATGGGCTCCAGTAATCACTTAACACCAGGTGGGCTGTGAGCTCGTCCACACATCGAAGCAATAAAATAAAAAATTAAACATACAGTAAAAGTAATAAAACACAAAACGTAATAAGAGATAAGTACATACAAATTCAAACTTCACGGACACACTAATGATACTACTTAGTTACTTAAAAAAATATATTGAAATATTTGACATGCGCTGACCATTATTCCAAGCCAAAAGTTACAAGATTCGTAATGAACAAACAGCTGTTTTTTTTTTTCAAATAAAAACGTCAAATCACAAAATTACAACGCGCTGTATCGAGAATCGAAGGGACCGCAAAAACGTATAACGTTGCCTCAATCTCTCATCTAAACAACAAAAGCTCCTTTTTTACGGACCGGTGGTTAAATTCGCAACTAGACGACATCCTTATTCCGACAATACCCCGGAATGTACATTTTATTAGCGCGGCAATCAAGCATGGCGGTTAGTGTTGTCGTATTCGATAAATTAATTTAATTACATTTTAATTGATATTTCTCGGACGGATTTTAATAGATTTGTCTTTCTCAAAAATATACATGGTTTCATTTATTTAATAATTAATCTTCTATCTTCTTCTTCTGTATATATAAAAATGAATTGCTTTTCGTTAGTCTCGCTAAAACTCGAGAACGACTGGACCGATTTGGCTAATTTTGGTCTTGAATTATTTGTGGAAGTCCAGAGAAGGTTTAAAAGGTAGATAAATATGAAAATGCTCGGAATTAAATAAAAAAATCAGATGGATTCCTTTTGTTTCTTTTAAATTTATTTTATACAAAAGTTTAGGTCTTTTATTTATCGATTGAGGCACTACAAAGTCTGCGTGGTCAGTTAGTATTATATAAAAGTAATATTAGACCGTGGATAGGCACCCGGTGCTTGTGTTAAATGAAAAAAAAACTGTTTCTATACCGAAAACACCGTCTTCATGTTTCAAGTTTGGTAACCGCATGCATGTCGATAGACTCTGATAGACCATCTAATGTAATAAAACTTAAATAACCTAAAAATAAATACGTGTCGACCCACAAAAGCAAACCAAATCTGGATCTAGAGAATTTTTGAACATTTCTCAATTTTTCTGGATTCAATAAATTTAAATATACAAAAAAAATAATGTATACAGACACGGTATTATGAGATTTAACTTGAATTTAATTTCGTTTTATATATCCCTTTGTATCTATAATATTAGAATTACCCGATCGAGAGTCCATAGTAATAAAATCCTCAATTTTTCTACTCCACGTAATCTCTGAAACAACAGTAGGAAGTGTGAGTCCGCATGAATATAGTCGTCTTGCTTACACTTGCTCTGAAATACTTGCTCTGAACACATTTCGAGGTGAACGGCGTGATATTTTTACATATGCAATTGCCATTTCGACCTCTTCAATGTAGAGACTATAAGAGATATTCGAATCATGAAATCGAAGTCGCAATGATCATAATTATAAGGTGCTAAAAACCTGCATTCATTATGTACTTCACCTCCAATAGACCTTGCACTAGTCGTTACAATAATAAATCAAAGTAACACAAACTCGCAATTTATGAATCCAAATATTTTCCCCCGAATTCCTTAATATCTGGCAACACCCGCCATAGATATTATGACGGTAAGCCCCTCAAATACTTACAGCATCATTTCTGTGACGGGAGCTGTAAAAATACCGCGTCATCAATGTGCCTTTTAGTACATCTTACCGTCTGCACTAAGCTCTTAATGATCTCTTAGACGCGAGTGTGTTCCGTTGAGTTTAATAGTCTTTATCATATTTTTTATGGGGCGTATTTTAACATGTGACATTTTTTGCCACGTACCATCCGGCTATGGAATGAGCTCCCCTCCACGGTGTTTCCCGAGCGCTATGACATGTCCTTCTTCAAACGAGGCTTGTGGAGAGTATTAAACGGTAGGCAGCGGCTTGGCCCTGCCCCTAGCATTGCTGACGTCCATGAGCAACGGTAATGACTCACCATCAGGTGGGCCGTAGTATGCTCGTTTGCTTATACGGCAATAAAAAAAATAATAATAATGTTGTTAACACTATTCAGCTTAAGCCATCACACACCACTGGACTGTACAGAGATATGCAATTTTTTGAAATTACCTTTATTTTTAAATAGGTAACGTTGTACAATTGGATGGATTACATTAAAACTAAAATCTTTGACAATAACTGGCTTTGTACAAACTTTTCTAAGAGCGGCTACTTCAAGCACAATGCGCAAAACTATGATGGATTTTATTTTAATACATGGTACACGGATTTTTAAAGAAAAATGGTATTTGCCCTCCACAATACTTGGTCTGATTTGCAATACTTGATAGGAGAATAATACATCACAGAAATAACACAGGGAAGTCTTAAAGTTTTCTTTCATATTTGAGTCGTCTATTATCAAAGGTGGCAATCTGTGCATTTGGACAAATTTTTGGAGTTTACTCCTTTAGAATCGATTTACATATATAGGCCCGGGGTATGAAAATTATGGGGACCAAAATCGTACTAGCATGTCACACGAAATGCGTTATGCGCCTGATTGCGCATGTCACACGAAATGCGCGCCGGGCTGCTGCGCCGGCAGTCCGCCACAAAGCCTCGTACTGATCGCGCGTTTCTCTCATTATTGTATTTTCATATATTTGTTAGTCGTTTGTTTTGTGTCTCGTTAATTTGTTAATAATCTGTAGTGTATCGTGTTGTCGTAATATAGAACTATTTCTCGTATTGTTTCGTTTAATTTTTTATATCCAGTAAACTCCAGTCGTGCGTCGGAGCGGACACACACACTTTTTTTTTTATTGATATGTCAATACAGATTGATTTGAATATAATCGTCTCCTTCAAAGAATACGGTTCAAAACCTGCATTAAATAAAGGTTAATAGTTAACCTGTTATTTATCTAAGATGTCGTTCCGAAGAGTTTTGTGACTGCCGATGGAATACAAAGTCAATAATTCGTTTTTCTGATTTACCAATCATTGTTCAAAAGTCAGATTGCCGCCTTTGATAATAGACGACTCATTTCTTTCTTCAATGACATGGATTTTCTCTCGATTCCATTGGACGTAATTTTTTATAAGGACAGTTTCCTGTATACGTCGACGGTAGAATGCGTGTGCTACGACGTAGCTGAATCGGAGATTGCGCTTCGAATGCTTACACTCTGAAATTGCATTACATTTTTTTTTAATATTAACAAAATGGTTTTACGTTCTACATCGGATACTAGCTAGCTTTACGAGACGCGGGAGGGGACAACTACCTACCTCACTTTGACTTTAATGTTTTCGTGGTCGTTCAGTCAGACAGACAGTTTTAATTATGACTATAACTATACTGAGTAAGTATACTGAGTAATTATGCTGAGTAATTATACTGAATAAGTATACTTAGTAATTATGCGGAGTAATTATACTGAGTAATTATGCTGAGTAATGCTGAGTAATTATACTGAGTAATTATGCTGAGCAATTATACTGAGTAACTATACTGAGTAATTATGCTGAGTAACTATACTGAGTAACTATACTGAGTAACTATACTGAGTAACTATACTGAGTAACTATACTGAGTAACTATACTGAGTAACTATACTGAGTAACTATACTGAGTAACTATACTGAGTAACTATACTGAGTAACTATACTGAGTAACTATACTGAGTAACTATACTGAATAACTATAATGAGTAACTATACTGAGTAACTATACTGAGTAACTATACTGAGTAACTATACTGAGTAACTATACTGAGTAACTATACTGAGCAATTATACTGCGTAACTATACTGAGACCTTGGAACTCATATCACAAGGTGGGTGGCGGCATTTACGATTGAGATGTCTATGGGCTCCAGTAACCACTTACTCGTACTCGAGAAAAATCCTTTTATCCCAACTAGTTAAAACCAGCTTGTTTCGCTGAGCTGAGCTATTTGACTTTGATTGGATCACTGTGGTGAAACTTCATACCCTCTGTACCAATCTGAAGACCTTCTGAAAATTTCATCGAAATCGCTCCAGCTGTTCCGTGTTGTATAGGGAACGTGCGTACTCATCGACTTTTATACATAACGATAAAGAAAACTAATATTTTATTTTTCTTCCGAAAACTCACGGGGCGCTTTAAAAACGTAATAAACATAATGGCGCCGTTATAACCGTCGTTTACATAATTGTATTATTATTACGACGATTTGTGCGACAAGTTGTCCAACGCCATCTGGCGATGTTAACAGGAACAACGTGCGGTAATGGCTATTAAATTATTATAGCTTACATTAGCATACAGCGGATAGCGTTGGCACATGCGAACAAAAGCTTCATAAAATATCTCGAGGTTAAATCTCGGGTTTGTTTAATTTATAGCTCCCTACGTTCCCGATGTTAAGTTTCTGTGATTTTTTTTTATAAAATCAACATGTAATCAATATTTTAAACCATCACTGCTTGCACCGTATTCCTTGAAGGAGATCGTGATCTTCACGACCTAAAGTACCTCAAATTGTATTGCAATATTAAGTATTAAGTATTCACCGTGTTATTTAAAGCTCCAGTACCACTTAAGACCATATGGGGACAGTGGTTCCGAAAATGGCGCAAAGACATCAACCCAGTGAAAAGCACAGCGGCGCTATTTCAAAGGGACAACTCTACATGGATTTTCTCCCGCATTAGGAGGTGAAATCTCACACCCCCGATCACCCTCTTCGGCCAACCTATTCCCTGGGCCAGAAAGGTCAAGTACCTGGAGGTCACCCTGGAAGCATCCATGACATTTCGCCCGCATATTAAAACAGTCCGCGACCGCGCCGCGTTTATTCTCGGCAGACTTTACCCCATGGTACATAAGCGGAGTAAAATGTCAATCAACAAGGTGACACTTTACAAAACTTGCATAATACTCGTCATGACTTACGCGAGTGTGGTGTTCGCTCACGAGGCCCGCACATACATAAACACCCTCCAATCTCTGCAATCCCGCTTTTGCAGGTTATCCGTTGGAACACCGTGGTTCGTGAGGACCCCACACGACGACCTGGGCCTCGGATCAATCCGGAAACACATGAAGTCAGCGTCAGAACGTTACTTCGATAATCGACTTTTCGTTGCCGCCGCTGACTACTCCCCGAATCCTGATCGCGCAGGAGCCAGTCACCAGTCATCCAATAACAATTGCACTGGACGCCTTCAGCTCTAACACTAGGAGCACAACGTCAATAGCAGAACTATTTGAACTGCTAGCTCTGACGTCACACGAGAAGAGAGAAAAATGTGTAACAAGCCGACGCTTCGGCCGATTATGCCTTTCTATCGCTTGTTTCGCGCTCCCGCTTGCTCGCTCAGGATCAGGCGAAACGTGAAACTTTTTCATGCGTGTAGCCGGTTTTCATCGATTTGTAAGACGTTATTACGTCAAAAAATATTATATTATAGATATTTGAACGATTCTCTTAATTAATATTCTTACGCCGGTAAGAGTAACGCTATATATCGCCAAATAGTCGAACGATCGCAGAATCTAGTAGCATCTAGAACGCTCGAGAAGTACAGCGCCATCTATTGTCAGATAGCGGAAACACAATACTCGATTTGTGTGGAATATTCTCGATAATTCTAGGGATGTGGTATCGGCTATAAAAGCGTTGCAGAAATGGCACGCAGTTAGTTAGTAATCGAAACTACTCAACAGCGAACAGATCATCTGAAGCGAAGCGGAAGAAGCGAATTGAGAATTTTAAAGTGTTTGTGAAGTATTTAAAGTGTTAAATACAGTGTTAACTCGTAATTCGGTACAATTTTATTTATCCCGAACCCCAGCGCGTAACAATATATTAGAGTTTGCCCCGTCACGTCTTCTGTTTTTGCCGCGAATGTATGTATTAGCAACACGAACCGATCGTCTCGATCCCTAATCAGAAATCGGATTTAGCGTAACGAATTGCCGATGTTCTTGTTTTGTCATCGTTCGGTAATAATCCTGATCGACGGCAGCCTCCAATACGACCATCGATCTTATTACTCTGCGACTAGGATCGCATTATTTTTCTTATAGTATTATTTTTATAGTAATTGAGTAGATAGGCAGACGAAGAATTCAGCTTGCATTTACCTAATGTTTACCGAGTATTTTAGACTTCACAACTCGAGTCAAGCTTCTCAATGCATCGACCTCCTCGATCGCCTAACTCGACGGGCCTGAAGTCGTCGTGGCCTAAAGGATAAGACGTCCGGTGCATACGTGTTGAGCGATGCACCGGTGTTCGAATCTCAGGCGGGTACCAATTTTTCTAATGAAATACATACTCAACAAATGCTCACGTTTCACTTCCACGGTGAAGGAATAACATCGTGTAATAAAAATCAAACCCGCAAAATTATAATTTGCGTAATTACTGGTCGTAAGACCTCTTGTGGGTCCGCGCGGGTAGGTACTACCACCCTGCCTATTTTCAGCCGTGAAGCAGTAAAGCGTTTCGGTTTGAAGGGTGGGGTAACCTTTATTACCATACTGAGACCTTAGAACTTATATCTCACGGTGGGTGGCGCATTTACTTTGTAGATGTCTATGAGCTCCAGTAACCTCTTAACACCTCCAAACAACCCCAGACGCGCTTTGAGGTCTACTGTTTTACTACGCTACTCATTTTGCGCAAAAAATACATAAAATCCAGTTCGCAATGACCAAAACGAAGGCACTGCAAATATGTATCTAAGCCACGAAGAACAAAGCGCTACTTTTCAATTAAAACGCGGAATGTAATGAAAAGAAAAACCGCGTGAATTAATACAACGTATCTCCGCTGGACAGATTAATTAAATTCACTTGAGAAACAGCGCTGGTGCTCCGAAGACACCGAAGAAAAGGTTCAAACGAGAAATGTTAAAGGTGCCCTACTGATCTTCGCGACTAAGGTTTTGAAATGTATTCTTTTTTTTCTCCACCTTATCCCACTAGGTGAGGTCGGCACAGCGATTTTTTCTATTCCATTCTCTTATATCAGCCGTCTTTTTTTTTATTGCTTAGATAGTTGGACGATCTCACAGTCCACCTGGTGTTAAGTGGTTACTGGAGCCCATAGACATCTACCACGTAAATGCGCCACCCACCTTGAGATATAAGTTCTAAGATCTCAAGTATAGTTAAAATGGCTGCCCTACCCTTCAAGCCGAAACGCATAACTACTTCACGGCAGAAATAGGCAGGGTGGTGGTACCTACCCGTACGGACTCACAAGAGGTCGTACCATCAGTAATATCATCTCAATATTCACTCCTCTATCTCTCATATCGTCATTCACACACTCCATCCATGTCTTCTTCTGTCGACCTCTTCCCCCTGTTTGAAATATGACTTTTACAAAGAACTTTACGATCGCAAGAAAAGATGAAATGACCCCAGAGTATATATTGAAGGGTGAAAAGCTAAGCAACATTTCGCTTAATACGCGACATTTATCTCTATAATTATAGATGCGTTTTATTTCGTATTAGCATCAGCAGTTTGATGTTTTTAATTGAATTTCAATTAAGCTTACTGCACTCAAATAGCTGAAGAAGTTTTTTTGTTATGATATTTTTTTCTAACTTTAAATGGCTCTCCTGTAAGGGGCCATCCATAAAGTACGTCACACGAATTTTAGGACTTTTGAACCCCTCCCCCCCTCCTTGTCACAGGTTGTCACATTTTTATAACCCCCCCCCCTCCTGATGTGATGTCACACATTTTTTAAATTTATGTATGTATTTAAAAATAATCGAGAGAAAACAGCTATTTTCATTTTCTACTTATTTTTATTAAATAATAATCTAATAAAATCAACATAAAGTCCAACATTTCATAAAACCGAAAAAACAAACGACTAGTTAGAAAATAATAAACGATTAATTATATTAATTAAAGATAAAAAACTTAATTATCGAGTGTCCATGGACTTTGGATCCACTCTTTTATATCAGCTATTACTGGTAAATCAGGCACTTCATTTTCGTTCTGAATTTGAACGTCAGGAACATCCTTAGTGTCGACATCATTCTCTTCCATCCATAAAGCATCGTCATCATTCATTAAACAGAGAATTTCTCGGGCACGTCTAGCCGCAATTCTTTGAGGACGAATTTTAATAATTTTAAATATTTTTAAATTTTAATAAACAAAAGGAATGTATTGAAGTCACTGCGCCGGCGCGTGAAGTAGCACTTGTCGAAGGTCTCGCAAACAACCGACGTGCGGAACGATAGAAAAGCGAGCGAGCACTCGCCGACGACTTAAACCTATTTAAATCCTTACCATTCAAAATTCTCGTGAATTTGAGTGTCTCACTTGCATTACAACGCCGCTCTAGAAGTTAAATGACGTTGCATGAGAGATTATCGCATAGCGAGAATGCTAAATTATTAAAAAATATAGATCAAGTTTGTAAATTTTTAAAATTTTTAAT
Source organism: Bombyx mori (assembly GCF_030269925.1). NCBI lineage: Eukaryota > Metazoa > Arthropoda > Insecta > Lepidoptera > Bombycidae > Bombyx > Bombyx mori. The sequence goes on from NC_085114.1 coordinate 2,876,750, forward strand.
TCACATACAAACTTTGCGTTTTAGTATTTTAAATTTTAACATGTGACGTCACAAAAGTATTGACCCCCCCCATGCCCCTTGTCACACGATGTCACACTTCGGTGATACCCTCCCTCCCCATTAACGTGTGACGTACTTTATGGATGGCCCCTAAAGTTGCAAAAATGTAGCTTAAACCAAATAGCCGTTCACCTGTCGATATGTAGATGAGAAAAAGTATGTTTTAATTTACAGCACATTTAAAAAATAACACTTTTTTTTTATCATGTGCCCTATAATCAATAAGTTACACATAAAATAAAAAAAGTGTGGCACTCGGGAACTGCCGCGGTAAAGCTATTGCGTAGCATTTTTTATCAAACTATGCAATTATAATTAGACAATGATAATTTAATATTAAAACAAGACCACGCTATATTAAACATTAATAAAAGCAAAACCTTAACTGTCCCCTTCACACTCATAAGCTAGACCGCGCGAGAGAGAGATGGGCTGACTTGTCATGATGCGCATGCAGTGTGACGTCACGCCACGCGTTTATACACAAACACTACACAAGCGCAACGTGTGAATGTGTTTAACGCCTGCTACGTGGTAGGCGGAGTGAGGGGTGTTCGGTTTTTTCGTTACGGAACTTCATGATTCGGTCGCCGCGCTCAAGGCCCACGATAAAAGCTATGCAATTTCCACATTTTATGCATGAATGATGTACACCTATTTGTCGCAAAATCAAGAGCGCCATCTATTTAAGTCGATAACTCACAGACCGCAAATAAAATATCACGCACGATTAAATTTATCTATTGTCGCAGTATTCAAAACGCTAACTTCAAATTTAAAAGCAAAACGAATCGTGCACAAGGGAATGTATCTTAAATTAAAAACTCAACTGCAACCATAGTTGCAGAACTAAAGTTTCAGAATGCAGACACATTGACTCGAGTGCGCAATTAGAAACGGTCCAGCAATTTGATTTCCTTATTAAATTTATGTTTCAAGATTTCATTTTTATTCAATTTAATATTATCATCAGTTTTCGCGAGTCATAAATATGACAATTTTTTTTTTTTTTCACCCCACGTTAACTGGTCCCGTGATAAGTTCGTAAAGAACTTGTGTTACAGGTACCAGATAACGGATATAAATGTAAGATTTTTATTATACACATACATATACATATTTAATATACATCCATAACCCTGGAAAAGACATTTTTATATTTATCATACAAATATCTTCCCTTGGCGGGATTCGAACCCGCGACCCGCTTGTGTAGTGACCATGTCACTTACCACTACACCAGACGGCCGTTAAATTACTCCTACGGTTTTTATTTGGCGCTTAGAACTACTTTTACGGTTTTTATCTTGCGTTTATTATTGTAATTATATTATTTATAAAGTTACAAATACAGTTTTCTTAAATATTTTAACAGTTTTCTTGGTCAGGACTATCGTCTTATCAGAATAGGAAAACTTAGGTGAAACAAACTACCAGATCTCAAAATAATATTTGTTGTGTGCGAAATTAAACGTAAAAGTTTTTAGATATTTTTTAATAGTTAAATCTCTCTCTCTCTCTCTCTCTTCAATCGGTTCTGGTGGTAGGACCTCTTGTGAGTCCACGCGGGTAGGTACCACCGCCCTGCCTATTTCTGCAGTAATGCGTTTCGGTTTGAAGGGTACGGCAGCCGTTGTAACTATACTGAGATCTTAGAACTTATATTTCAAGGCGGGTGGCAAATTTACGCTGTAGATGCCTATGGGATCCAGTAACCACTTAACACCAGGTGTACTGTGAGCTCGTCCAACCATCTAAGCAATAAAAAAAAAAAAAAATGCGGAGGATCGTGACTCCGTTTGATGCCGTCAACCAGCTGTCTCCATCGATTCCATTTTGTAGCTTGGTGGAGTGCGTCGCTGACAGGTATTTTTAGTTCCTCCACTATATTTTGGCCCGACCATCGTTTGGGACCTCTACCCCTAATGGATGAATAGAGTTACACTGTATTCAAATATCGATAAATAACACCTTAGTCGACCGTGACCACGAAAACTGTAAATTATTCGAATCATCGCAAACAATAGAAACTACAATAAAAAACTGAGCGAGATTGAAACCATAAAAAATAGTTTTAATTCTAATTATTTTGGGTTTCCGTAGAACTTACGAACTTTGTATGAAGATTTTTGAGTGTGATTGATATCGAATGCGGAATTCCAGATACGAACTGAACCCGAACTTGTTGAAGAAGAAACTTGATATATGCGGACGGGATAAAATAGTTTTAAAGCATACGTGTTCACGATATAGGAGAACATTTATCAGAAAAGCTGACGTTAAATGATGAATTAACAAAGTCTTTTATTCACGTTAAGTCATGTACCGGTATACCGCAACAAAACCGATCTTTTACAAGGATACTATTTAAGGTGATAAATGGTCAATAGAGACATTGGCAGGTAGGTCGTCATTGACAGGTGCTTGTTCAAGCAACGCATTGCATGCTCAGTGGTGGTGGTGGTAATCTTTCACCAGGATGGCCGGCGTGGCGTATTCTATAAACTATACATATAAATAAAATTGAAGTGTCTGTTTGTAATATTTAAACACTTTTTGCTACATACATATGAATATATACTATACGTACACCAAAATAATATTTTTTACAATTTTTGTCTGTCTGTTTGTTCCGGCTAATCTCTGGAACGGCTAGACCGATTTTGACGAGACTTTCACTGATAGGTAGCTGATAATATAAGGAGTTACTTAGGCTACTTTTCTTAGACTAGCTTCACCCCGCGGCGTTACTCACGGTACGACAATAGCCGCGGGTAACATCGCGAGACTCAGCTATCAATAATAAAATTTAATGTTTCCGAAGCGAAGCGAGGGCGGGTCGCTAGTTATCTATAATACTAAAAAATAAAACAAAGCTACCGATTCCTAACACTGAAATACCAAAATATGACTAATATAATGACCAATTCTTTGGTTCTATAATAACTTTTATGTGAGGAACATTTTATGTATGTTTGTATTTCACGGTTTATTTTTTATTTTAGAATGAAAAGTAATGCAACATAAAAAGCGCTATTATTGACTTTTATTTTCTTTACACTTTATGGGTCTTGCTTATGTTTTCACATGTGAAGTCGTCGTGGCCTTTTTTTTTGGTTTTAATAAAAGAAAATATTCTACGTATTTATATACTGAACTACATTGTTTCATTAAATTTCGAGAAATGTCATTGGTGGATCGTCAGTAGACAGTAGATCTTGGTACTAATTAAGTTTTTTTTTTTTATTGCTTAGAAGGATGGACGAGCTCACAGCCCACCTGGTGTTAAGTGGTTACTGGAGCCCATAGACATCTACAACGTAAATGCGCCACCCACCTCGAGATATAAGTTCTAAGATCTCAGTATAGTTACAACGGCTACCCCACCCTTCGAACCGAAACGCATTACTGCTTCACGGCAGAAATAGGCGGGGTGGTGGTACCTACCCGTGCGGACTCCCAAGAGGTCCTACCACCAAAAACCACCCCTTCTCTAGACCATCAGATTAGGTAAGAAAAAAAAAGATGACTCGTCCAACCCTAAGAATATGCGTAAATTGTTTTGTTACAGAAAGAAGAAATGTTTAGAAGTCATTTACATATTAAAAATACACGGAGCGGTCGCAATGCGTGTCTACCTGTATTCCGATTACCATGACCCGACGTTTGATGGATTTACTGTCCATTACCCTGAGAGGCACGATTGTTTTACTTCCCAAACTAATAATCGACCTCGATGGACTAAGTACTGCCACTATTTTCATTAAACCTTAACGTTGGTATATAACGATTTATAGAAGCAGCTAAGCTTAGAGCCCGGCTTCGCTCGCTTATAGCACCATAAACTCGGATATAAACATAAGTGGCTATAAAACTAATATACTGACAGCCCTGAATGGCACTATCGTAAGGTAATGAAACATCCTATATATGAAGTAATGAGGAGTAAGCAAGAAAGAACCATTCGAGGTTTTAATCGTTTCCAAGTAAAAGTAGAGTTGAACACGTCTAATAATATGCATTGATAGGTTGAACCGCTTTCTAAGCACGTAGGTACATATTTCATCTATATATTAATACGTGAAGCAAAAACTTTGTATCCCTTTTTACAAAAATCACGCGGACGGAGGAGTATGAAATTTTCCACACTTATAGAGAATATAGAGAAGAAGTGCACAATGCTAATTTTTTTTTTTAAATAATGCATAAAAGATACATTAAATCACTAAAGAAAACATTACACACACTACATACCATGTATTTGACGCACACACGCATGCATACTATTTATTGTCAAACGTTTGTTCTTGTCGTCTGCTGTTGTCAAATTGAGAATAAATTAAATATTGTTTGTCTTTGTTAATATTTTTTATAGTGTAGTCTTGGCGAAATTTGTGATTATAGAAGTATAAAATACAATCATAATAGTGTACAAACTTACAATTCCAATTAATTATAGTCGAATTTCGACTACTGCGGGACCTCTAGTAGATATAAAACTGTCTTGTCAATAAGGAACCTAATTTGTTTACAAATATTCTTTCAAATTACATTTGTCTCACCTGCAACAGAAATTACATCAATAGTATATTCTAATAAACACAATATTTGGTCTATTTAATGTTATTTTGAATGGTTCCTTTTTATATAAACCTATAGTACGATATAGATGCGGCACAAAATATGTTAGAATACAGTGCTTTGCAATATATTTATCGACGAATAACACTCACCCAATCACCCATAGACACAGCCCACTGAGTTTCTCGCCGGATCTTCTCAGTGGGTCGCGCTTCCGATCCGGTGGTAGATTCAGCGAACCACGGCTCTTGCTAGTGCTAGTGTTAGCAACGTCACCAAGTTAGAACCCCATGAGCTTACCTACTAACCCGGCAGATCTAGTATAACCCCTGGAAGTTACTAGAAAAGGCAGGAAAAAAAACACCAAATTGATACGATCACTGCATTCGCCATTTACAGTACATAGTGTGAATTCAAAACGAAAATCTATTTCTAAGTATCTTCCAAATGCAAATTGCGTCAAATAAACAAACTATAACACAGAGCTAGACATAAAAATAAAATTGTCGCAGGATTTTTGGGTTGCAGTAACGACAATGCTATCACCCTTTCCGGTCTGGAGGTCGGCATGGGTTACTCCACTGCAGTGGAGTCTTCGACCTCATGTCTCAAGGTTAACAACGATATTCATGTCGTGATGCCTTCCAGTTCTGTTTTTTTTTTCTTGCTTAGTGGTTACTGGAGCCCATAGACATCTACAACGTAAATGCCGCCACCCACCTTGAGATAGTGTTCTAAGGTCTCAGTATAGTTACGACGGTTGCCCAACCCTTCAAACCGAAACGCATTATTGCTTGGTGGTGGTACCTACCCGTGCGGACTCACAAGAGGTTCTATCATCAGTAATTACGCAAATTATAATTTGATTTTTACTACACGATGTTATTCCTTTACCGTGGAAGTCCATCGTGGACAATTGTGAAGTACGTATTTCATTAGAAAAATTGGTACCAGCCTGCGGGATTCGAACACCGGTGCATCGCTACACACGAATGCACCGGACGTCTTATCCGTTAGGCCACGACAACTTAAACGGCATTTAACGTGAGATCCACCGTAATCTCATCAGCTCTAAATGAAAACAGCATTTAGATTAATCAATTAAATTAGTCTGGCACTGTTCGAAGTCTTCGAATACCATTGTTCGCAGGTACTAACAATGTAATATTGACATCTTTTGATACGTTTTACAATGAAACTAGACAAAGACGTTCTTATCTTTTGACGTGAAAGTATCAATTCCATCAACCTTGCTTGGCTATTGAACCCCAATCAAGGAGCAATTTAAATTCTTGATATTTTTATCAACTGATTTAGTCAAAATTTATTTCTATTGTTGCGTATTTAAATTATTTATTTATTTATGTACACACAAAAAAGAAGACATAATACAGAGTAATAGGAAAATTATGTATAAAGGCACTGCTTATTTCTTTAAGAAATCTCTTCCAGCAGATCTGCGAGAGGATTATGAGAATAATAATTAAAAGTGATGAGTTTGTGTAGAACAGCTAAAATAACAAATACAACATGAGAATTATAGTAATGCACATACACATAGCAAATATTGTTAAACTTGAATACAAAATATTATAAGTAACAGTATATAACGATTCGGTTGATGAGAGATAAAAAAAAAGAAGATAGAATTGTTTGAGCTTGTTTTTTTTTTTATTGCTTATATGTGTGGACGAGCTCACAGCCCACCTGGTGTTAAGTGGTTACTGGAGCCCATAGACATCTATAACGTAAATGCGCCACACACCTTGAGATATAGTTCTATGGTCTCAGTATTATCACAACGGCTACCCCACCCTTCAAACCGAAACGCATTACTGCTTCACGGCAGAAATAGGCAGGGCGGTGGTACCTACCCGCCCGGACTCACAAGAGGTCCTACCACCAGTAAAAAATAGAATAGTGCATGGTATCAGTAGTTATACATATTTTATGAACAGATATGAGTAGAAGGGTTATTTTGATAATATCCTGACACGCTTTTTTACAATAAAATCATTATTTCTTACACTATTTTTAATTCAAATTTATTAAAATTTATTTTCTATTTTTTAGTTGGATTTTCTATAAAAACGTATTTATTAGTTTTTTTAAATAATTATTTATTTTTCATTTTTTAGTCCATTTTCAAACTTTTTCAATTTTATTTATTAATTTTTTAATATTGAGTTGTCATCGGTCCTTAATAAGTATACCAAATTTCGAGTTAATCGGACGCTCTGAAAGGGGTCAAAATCATGTTCAAAGATTCCGTTTCATACTAACATACATACGTCTGAAGCTAATAAAAGCGTATTAAAAATTAAGCCCACTTTCCGTAACAGTAATTGTATATACATTACTCGATCCATTATTCAGAATCAAGAAATTACAATTCCCACGCTAACAGCGCAGATTACAAGCAAAAAGTGACAACAGAAAAATGTATTTTCATCTGTAGTAAACTCAGTGATTATGACAATATAAATTAAAACCGAGTTGTCCGTCCTGTTGGGATTAGTAGAGCAACAAGGCAACATCATTTTGTTCCTCATGGGATAAAAAGGAACCAGAGAATAAAAATTATTATGAGGATACAATACAACACAGCGGTTAGTGGCGGCTTGGCTACATTCCAGGCATTGCTTACGTCCACGTGCGACGGTAACCACTCACCATCAGGTGGGCCTCATGCTCATCATGCATCAAATCAAATCAAAACAAATCAAAAAAAAATTATTCAACATAAATGAAAGTACACACTTGTTGAACGACAAAAAGAATCACGCCAATTCACAAAAACTAGCCTCCGTCCTGAGAAGAACTGGCAAGAAACTCAGCGGGCATGTCTTTTTTTTTATACATCAGTTTTTTGTTTTAATATTCATTTCATTTACAAGATGTATTATAACGTTTTCTTAAGCCTATGTATATGTAGGTTCCGAACATCTTGTGGGATTTTTTTGTACAGGCGCACATACCTATAAGGGCAATAAAAAAAATCTCGCCAGAAACAGACTCTCAAGACTTCTTTCTTAAGAGCCTTGAGTCTATGATAACTGGACAACCCCAGACGGGCTTTGAGGTTTACACATTTAGCGCAAAAAATATATATAAAATCCAGCTCGCAATAACCGAACGCATTGCAAATATGCATCTAAGCCATGTAGAACAAAGCGCTTCTTTTGACGTGACAACGTCTTATAATTCGAAGGAGCCGGCTGCACGCACGAAAAAACATGACTCATGCGGCATTACCTCACTCTGAGGCGTTCCATTTAAGGCTTGAAGTGCAAGTGAGAGCGCGCAACGAGCGACAAAGAGGCACAATCGGCCTCCGCGTTCGGCAGCGTTCGACATCTGTCTTTCTCCCACAAACAATGGCTCAAAGCACATTCATACTTGTAAAAAAACTATGTACATTGTAAAAAAAATTGACATAATTGTAATATATTTATGCGTACAAATAAATGTAACTTGATCAATTCCGTAGTGATTTCCATTTACCTCCTTCTCTATATCCATACAAAAGATCTATCAAACAAATAAAATTAAAATTTTCTTTTGAAATATGAAACCATTCCATCAGTATTTTCTTATGACGTTGTGACGTTCAACTATCGTCAGTAAACCGACTTTACAAACAACAGATTTTTTAATTAAAACGCGGAATGTAATGAAAAGAAAAACCGCGTGAATTACGTACGCTTGTCTCATTACAACTTCTTTTTTATTGCCCGAGCAGGCAGACAAGCATACGGCCCACCTGATGGTAAGTGGTTACCGTCACCCATGGACGTCAGCAATGCCAGGGGCAGAGCCAAGCCGCTGCCTACCGCTTAATACTATAATACAATTCCGAAAAAATAGTCTACATATTTTTTTCTTATTGTTATTAGTTTTCTTTAACTCCTGTTTACCTTTCACCTTTCTTTGTGACATTTAATTAATTCTTTTAATAATAGAATTTATTTCTGTACAAAGATTGAATCACGAACATATTCAACTTACTTAAGTATATTTTCTTTTTAAGCTATTGCATAGCTTTTATCGCGGGCTTTGAGCGCGGCGACCGAATCAAGAAATTCCGTAACGAAAATAAAGCCAACTTTTTTTTTCTTATATTGGTGTACGAGCTCACAGTTTACCTGGAATGAAATGGTTACTGGAGAGCCCATAGACATCTACAACGTAAATGCCGCCATCCCACCTTGAGATATGAGTTCTAAGTATCCGCTTTTACAGTATAACGGCTGCCCCGCCCTTCAGACCGAAACGCATTACTGCTTCACGGCAGTAAATAAGCATCCGAATATACATATCCATAATGTACTTATACATCAATCACATCTACATAAATATAAAAATGAATTGTTGTTCGTTAGTCTCGTTAAAACTCGAGAACGACTGGACCGATTTGACAAATTTTGGTCTTGAATTATTTGTGGAAGTCCAGAGAAGGTTTAAAATGTAGATAAATATGAAAATGCTCGGAATTATAATAAATAAAAATAACAATTTTGTTTTTCCTTTGATGTGTCCCCCGTCGGACAGATTCCTTTTGTTTGTTTTAAGTTTATTTTATACAAAAGTTTAGGTCTTTTATTTATCGATTGTGGCACTACGAAGTCTGCCAGGTCAGCTAGTATCACAACAATAGCAAAATCGTTTTTTAGGCTCCACTAATATGTTTTGTACATGTCTTATAAAAAATCATGTCCAACCTAGTTCGATACGTCGCCAGCCTTTTCCATTGTCGGCAAAATTGATTTTCAAATGGGACCGTACCGATCTCGTTTCTGATGTTATTTTATCAAATCCACTCGCAGGAACACGCCGAGCAACGGCAGATGCTCAACCACCACTCACCCTCTCGAAGCGTTACAATCGACCGTCAATTGTGTAAATATTCTGTATGGCACCCTGTTTATCTTGACATTGTGAATTCAATACGATTGCTTTAATACGATATTTAAGTATTTCATGTCAATTTTATGTGTACTTTAAGCCAGATTTTAAATGTAAAAGTTATATAATAATACTAGCTGACCCGGCAAACATTATTTAGCCATATATAAGATTTCTAGGGAATTTCTAGTGTAGAAAACGAAAAACTAACTTATTGTAAGGATGTGGTAAATGAGTGCAAGAGGCATGTAGCGCTGTGACGGGATGAGGGAATATAAAATTATCAAAACCTCATTCAACCACATAATGCCTCATAGTAACAAAAAAAAATTGTCCAAAAAATAAAAAATAAATGTGGTGGAAAACCCTTATCACTTAGGGGTATGAAAAATAAATAGTAGCCGATTCTCAGACCAACTGTACATGCATATAAAATTTCATAAAAATCGGTCAAACCGTTTCAGAGGAGTATGGTAACTAACATTGTGACACGAGAGTTTTATATATAAGATATCGGCGCAGCACTGCTATTTAGTTAACTAAGATTGATTAACTGTTTCCTTAATGTTATAATTGTTGGTTAACTGTTATAAGCCACGTCAAAAATTATTATTCAGAAAATTTAATGAAAAAACTAGCCACATAGCTCTACCATAAAAACGAGCTAGTATTGTAAAAGTTAACTCAAATTTGTATGGAGTTTGTCTTCGTTTGCCGCTAGGGGCGCTGTTCAAACTGCATACAAACTTGAGTTAACTTTTACACTATCGAGAACGTTAAAAAACTCACCCCAAGCAAACTGTACATAAGACATTAAAATATGGATTCCACCGACCGCCTTGAAACACGAAATCTAAGTATCTATATTATACAGACAGACTGTCGAAGAATAAACTCCTTAATCATTACAAAGCTATCGAGCCCAACTTTTATTAATTTAAAATACGCGATACGCATCTACGATTTAACTAAATGATGTATTTATTAAGAAAAAAGAAAATTTGGTAGGCCACGTATTGTTTATTAGTTTAGCGATTGAATATATAGTTTTGTAATTTGAAGAATGCATTTTATAATACAACATTTAGATCTGATTACCTAACACAATAGTGCATATTATTCGGAATATACCTGATAAGACAGAAGTCGTTGTGGCCTAAAGGATAAGACGTCCGGTGCATTCGTATGTAGCGATGCACCGGTGTTCGAATCCCGCAGGCGGGTACCAATTTTTCTAATGAAATACGTACTCAACAAATGTTCACGATTAACTTCCACGGTGAAGGAATAACATCGTGTAATAAAAATCAAACCAGCAAAATTATAATTTGCGTAATCACTGGTGGTAGGACCTCTTGGGAGTCCGCACGGGGAGGTACCACCACCCCGCCTATTTCCGCCGTGAAGCAGTAATGCGTTTCGGTTCGAAGGGTGGGGTAGGCGTTGTAACTATACTGAGATCTTAGAACTTATATCTCGAGGTGGGTGGCGCATTTACGTTGTAGATGTCTATGGGCTCCAGTAACCACTTAACACCAGATGGCCTGTGAGCTCGTCCATCCATCAAAAAGCAATAAAAAAAAATTAAAAAACTATATTCTATGTGTGTCTAGAACCATACCACGACTCAAGACTAACTTCACTGAACAGTTCGTCTGAGCCAATAAAACTACAAGACCAACTTCGTAAGCAACAATAGAAAAATGAACACTAAACAAGCGTCGGATAAATTTAAAATTTTATTAGAGCTGATGACAGAACCCAAGTCCCGGTAATTGATGCTAACAAGAACTCACAGACACCACCGGAGCCGGCGAAATTCAATAAAGTACAAATTGGCTTGGCGTAAATATTTGTTATGACTTGCACTTGCAAGATGTTCCGGTTCACGTTCGTTTTTTAATTCAATTTGTGAAGTGTGACGTCATAAATTTACGCAAAATTATAATTTGCGTAATTACTGGTGGCAGGGCCTCTTGTGAGTCCGCGCGGGTGGGTACCACCGCCCTGCCTATTTCTGCCGTGAAGCAGTAATGCGTTTCAATTTGAAGGGTGGGGCAGCCGTTGTAACTATGCTGAGGCCTTGGAACTTATATCTCAAGGTTGGTGGTGCATTTACGTTGTAGATGTCCATGGGCTCTAGTAACCACTTAACACCAGGTGGGCTGTGAGCTCGTCCACCCATCGAAGCAATAAAAAAAAACTTGATGATAGAATGCTGAATAGACGATTCTACACTAAACATATTTGCGCAGCTCATTACGTTGTCCGATCACCCTTACTGCTACCGAAATCTAGTAGAACATCCTTAGTCTCAATATCTTCTACTAAATAACCTACTTATAGATTAGATCCTAAATAATACTCAAAACTTAGACGACTTATGAAGAGGTCGTGGCCTAAAGGATAAGACGTCCGGTACATTCATATCAAGCGATGCAACGATGTTCGAATCGATGTACCAATTTTTCTAATGAAATACGTACTTAACAAATTTTTACGGTTGACTTTCACGATGAAGAAACAACATCGTGTAATAAAAATCAAACCTGCAAAATTACAATTTGCGTAATTACTGGTGGTGGTAGGACATCCAGTGAGTCCGCACGGATAGGTACCACCACCCCGCCTATTTCTGCGTGAAGCAGGAATGCTTTTCGGTTTAAAGGGTGGGGCAGCCGATATAACTGTACTTGAGACCTTAGAACGTAGGCGATCCCAAAGTAGGCGGCGCATTTATGTTGTAGATGTCTATGGGCTCCAATAACCACTTAACACCAGGTGGGCTGTGAGCTCGTCTTACACTTGAAACTGCATTATTAAATGCATTATTGCTTCACGGCAGAAATAGACAGGGTGGTGGTGTTACCTATCCGTTCAGGATTACAAGAAGCCTTACCGCCATTACTTTTAATAATAAACAAGCTAAGAATCCAAATGATGTTGAAAACTGTAATCCAAAGATACACGAATACGTCAATGCCATCTTAAAACATAAAGTCTCAATTACTTTGGCGCTGCGACTAATCTTTACACTATGGTTAGTATCTAAGAATAAAATCAAAAAAGGAATTATCATGAACTATGTGAAGTTTAAAAGAAGAATTATAAAAATTGATATTGATTATTTCTACAAAAATCTTCATCGTAATACAAGATTGTATAAAAACGTTATTAAATAATATTTCTCACCTAGACTATCCATTATTCTGTGCTAAGCGCGAAAGTTCATAACAGTTTTAGAGCAATTTTGGCGGTTTAAATATTTATTGCACGACATTGATATTCAAATAATCATAAATAATAGCAAATAACAAAATTACGTACGAAAAAAATATCACTCACTATTAATTGGATTATTTACAATTTTGTTCGATGAATTATTAAAACATTTACGTAGCATTAAGATGATAGATAGCATTTAGCAAATAAAAAATATAAACACGATGTCTATTGGTTGTGTTTGTGTTCAAACGGTATGATCGATTTAATTGAACTATTGGTCGCCCGGTAGTCAAAATTCAACTATAATTAATTGAAATTATAAGTTTGTACACTATTATGATTCTATTTTCAAAGACACACTTCTATAATCACAAATTTCGCCAAGACTGCTATAGAAAAATATTAATAAAGACAAACAATATTTAATCTATTCTCAATTTGACCACAGACGTCAAGAACAAAAGTTTGACAATAAATAGTATGCATGCGTGTGTGTGTCAAATACATGGTAGGTGTGTAATGTTTTCTTTATTGATTTGTTGTCTTTTTTAAAAATTATTTAAAAAAATATATTAGCATTGTGCACTTCTTCTCTATATTCTCTATAAGTGTGGAAAATTTCATACTCCTCCGTCCGCGCAATTTTCGTAAAAAGGGATACAAAGTTTTTGCTTCACGTATTAATATATAGATGTACCTTCATGAAAGCAATTACGCATGTTTGTGTTCACGCGTTAACGAATCCCAATCAACCGTTAAAATAATTGCTATTTATTTCGTTTAATATTGTTATTTATCTTACATTACATTACGCTTTAAGCGTTCGAATGTAAAAATAACTAGACTATTATAAATAACGAACAGCAAGCACTAGAGCGGTTTTTGGGAGACATGCGAAAAATAATTTGTTTATAATAAGCTGGGAAAAAAGTTTCTTTGCGTTTTAAAATTCACAACGTTTTTTAATATAGTTTATTTACATTTAACTACCTAGGTACCATTTTGTTCGATGACTTTTTGCCGTCTTGTAGGTAGGGACATGATCCCATTGCTATAGAAATTTTGGGGCTTCTGATCAAAATACCGCGTGAATTGGTTTCGGCAGTCCTCTCGTGATGTTAACCTGACACTGCCTAAAGAATTATGAAGAGACCGAAACAGGTGGAAATCTGAAGGTGCAAGGTCAGGACTATACGGCGGATGCATTAACACTAGAGCGACGTGCATGTTTGACATCAAAATTTCCGGATCGAAAACGCTTAAACCAAATTTGTGCTACTCTCACAGACACTGCACTAGGTCCATAAACATCACAAACTTTTTCGCGACTTGCGTTGCATTTTTACCTTCTTCTAGTAAAACTTTAAAACGTATCGAATTTCTTCATTAGATTCACTCATCTTGACAGTACGAAAAATAAATAAAAATCAAACATTTTTCTGATTTGAATTTGGAGTTATCTTCTTTAAAATTTAAACCTTTAATGATACCAAAACCTGTCAGATACAAATAGTATAGCCAAAGAGATTTTATTACAAGTTCATACATACTATAATATTATTCATTTATTGAACGTTCAGTATTTTCTTGCATTTGAAGTTTTTCAGGTTGACATTTAGACACCAAAATCGTTTAGTATCAGAAAATGCTATTTTCTGTACTGCTATAAAAAAAAAAATACAGATCGAAATAGAGTGCGTGTGATGAATATCGAAAATAACAAACGGTCGGGCACGGTCAGGTTTGTTGTCGAGGAATGACATGAAAACAATGATCAGTCCCGCAACGAGGCCTGACATATCTGGAACGAGTCGAGCTCCCATCTCGATACAGTAGCAATCGTTCGATCAGACCGACACGAATCCTTTAAAATCTCACGAGCACTTTGTGTGATTATCGTTCAATCGAATTGATTTCGTGGTGCGGAAGACTGCGGAATTAATTCCGTTTGTATCGAGGTTCGGAGTCGAGTGGGCACGAAGTTCTGTGGCTAACCCCTATTGTGAAGTTTCGAAGCGCTGAATCCCGATATCAACGAATCCGGTATCACGGTGGTAGCCATTGTCTAAAACAGGGGTTCCCAAACTTATTTTGTCTACTGCCCACTTTGAGAATAAATTATTTTTTAGCACCCCCATTTTTTCACTTTCGTAAAAACCACTATAGCGAGAGCTCAGTCTAAGAGTCCTCTTTAGACTGAGAAATTACAAATCGCCTCCTAAGCCTTTACACAGCGCCTCCTTTTTTTTTCTAGGTCTCTTACCGCCCCCCTTTAGGCCTGCAGCGCCCACAAGGGGGCGTTATCGCCCAATTTGGGAAAGGCTGGTCTAAAAGGTTCACAGTCGTCCGATTTCACGAAACAAACTCACGCTCACGCGAAACTAAATCCACTACTTCGTCTATTCGTTAAAAATAATTTGTTTTCTATTTCGAAAGATACATTATCGCAGATAACAGTATTTTCCTTTTAGACACTATTTTCCTTTTTGTTAGTAAAATATAATGGATGAAGAGGTTTTTTGACTTTGATAATTATTAGTAATTACGAAATCAGAATTTAGAGTGAAGTATTATGATCGTATTTTTTCCACCTAATTTCTAGTAGTCTAAGAAGCTAATCAAGATTCAAGATTTGCTAAGCTGTGCCATAATAAGAGCAGCGCATCGCTGATTCTATCACCGGATCGGAATTGCAACCCAGTGAAACTCAGTGGGTTGTGAGATGATTGTAATTTTGTTGTAACATAATTGTTTCGTGGACGTTCTGTCAATGAATTAAAATAAAATTACCGAATATTAGGTGAGCTACTTTTTTCTTATTACCGTTGTAGACAGATACGGCTCACCTGATGGCAAGTGGTTACTGTCATGGACGTCAGCAATGCCAGCGACACAGCCAAGTCGCCGCCTACTACAGTGAATAGACGATGTTGATGATTTTCATTGGAGGTACGGCATACGACCTAGCTTAATCCCGCTTCGTTTTAAGGTGAGAAAGCCGCTGTAAAACACATTATGAGACTCTGTCCTCACATTTTAAGGCGTGAAGTCGAATTTAAAACCGCCCTTCACTTCCCTGCCCTTCAAACTAGAAGGGATTATGGCTTTAAAAATATACTAGATGCTAATACCGACCCGTATAATAAAAATCGCAGACTCAATTCATTCTATTCATTCTGCAAATATCAATAGAAAACTTAAACTAATATAGAAGCCAGCGGAAACATACAAAAGCGCTTGAATAATACAAGAATCCATTAATGAAAACGAATGATTTATGTATCATATTTGAGTGGGGCTAATGCTGCATCTACACGCAGCACTTTGCCTGTTGGTATACAAGGATCTTTATTTTTATTACTTATATATTTATTTTTCCCCTACCTATACTGATAGCCTTGAGAGGCTATTTCAGCTTCTGCTTGATGTGTAGGTGAGCTCATGGGGCTCAAACCGGGTGTGTTGCTAACACTGGCCCTTGCAAGAGCAGTGCTTCGCAAAATCTACCACCGGATCAGAAACGCGAACCACTGAGAAGATCCAGCGAGAAACTTAGTGGACTCTTATATATGCAGTTGATGCTAGTATGCCTGGTCGCGAGTCTTTACTCCACAACAACTTCCACTTTGGAAGCTATACTACCTTGACTTCTGTATTTACACAGATTGGCCCCTGTAAGAGTGACTTATCAGGAAGAAAGTACACTTTGCTGTTTGCTTAAGCTAACTCATTCGTACTCAACCCAACATTGGTCTGCAAACTAGTTTGATACAGTTCCTGTTTATATGAAACTATCAATACTACGCTAGATGGACGCAAGTGTAGCTATGACGCAAGTGTAGTCCGGTGAAAGACAGCGCGCATTTACGTATTTCATTGGCACAACTTAATTTTAAAACTAAATCACTTGAGAAAATTTAAAGGTCAGGTATAGGCTATAGGTATTTCGGATATAACGCGAAACTGTCCCCAGACTGACTTTTGTTCAGTTGAAACTGTTCGCTCTTTGATTTGAGTAAGTGAAACGTATTGTGTAGACATTGCTTAAGATTGACGGCTAAGAGGGAGCTATATAGCGCGGTGTCAGACTCCACTGCAATCTCCCAGCATTAGTCAATCACTTACCTTCATACCGTAATACCATAGAATCGATACTTCTGATTATTTTACTGTACATTGCTCTTTGGTAATTAAATCTTCACAAAACAGTGTGACTAATTCCATTGCAGTAGAAGTGCGAACGATTCCGGTGTTAAGTGGTAACTCGAGAATATAGATAACACAATATAATTTCCGCCACCCACCTTACAACATAAGGCCAAATGGACCGCAATAGAAATAAGAAAGATAGTGGTATCTGCTAAATATTACGGTGACTTTTTAAATATCACAAATCAATTAATTTGGAAAACTTTTTTTTTATTGCATAGATGGTTAGACGACCTTACAGCCAACCTGGTGTTAAGTGGCTACCGGAGCCCATAGACATCTACAACGTAAATGCCACCACCTATCTTGAGATATGAGTTTTTAAGGTCTCAGTATAGTTACAACGGCTACCCCACTCTTGAAACCGAAACGCATTACTGTTTCACGGCAGATCGTTGTTAAATTATTATTTTAATTTTATAACAATTAATCGTATTTTATTCGATTAATTTAACCTTTTAATGTGATATAATTAATGATAGTATAACAAATCAAAATAATTTAACATAAATCAACTCACACAGTAGAACAAATCTTCCAATGCGCTTGAAGGAGGCACAGTTCCCAAGATACTGGCTGCGTTACCTCGTTGGACAGCCAGACTCACTCTCTGCGCAAAGTACCAGCCAGCCTTAGCATCACGTGTAACCTCCTTCAAGCGTTTGGAAATTTCTGATAAATTGTTGATTTCGATTAACTGTTAATTTTAATTCAGGCCGGTTAACACCTAATGGAATTATGTTTGTCATGGCGGGCAAACTTCAAATAATTCTATTCTATCGTTGACAGCGGTCGCACTTAGTGGTCATACACAAATCAATTGGCTCTAAATCACTAATTATTGGTGCAATCCTTGATTGTTTGAGTGATTTAACCGTCTGTATGATTAAAATAGTTTAAATTAAGCACTACAGTCTACATATTTCAAAGTTTCCTGAAGTACAACGCCCACTATAGACTCCTGTGCTCATTTATTTTTTTCGGGCCGTTGCTCATCTTTTTGCTCTTCCTTAGTCTCGCTAAAACTCGAGAACGGCTGGACCGATTTGGCTAATTTTGGTCTTGAATTATTTGTGGAAGTCCAGAGAAGGTTTAAAAGATGGGATAAATATGAAAATGCTGGGAATTAAATAAAAATAACAATTTTGTTTTTCCTTTGATGTGTCCCCCCGTCGGACGGATTCCTTTTGTTTGTTTTAAGTTTATTTTATACAAAAGTTTAGGTATTTTATTTAGCGATTGAGGTACTACGAAGTCTGCATGGTCAGTTAGTTATTAATATTTATGGCAGTCGTAGATAAAAAAATAAAAAAATATATTTAATAAAATGTTACCTTTAACATTCTCTTTCGTCGGTGCATGCCTAAATCATCAATGCTCAAACAATGTAACGCCAGGTATTCCACGAATGCAATACACTGGAGTCGATTTAACTTTGATGTTAAAAAACATTATTCAGAACGCGCATTGTATAGCGAAACATTTCGAAATGCCTTTGTTCGAAACTCGATTGGCGCTCGGAGCGGATTCCGTGACGAATAGGCAGGTCACGGACCGGTATGGTTATTTGTTATACTGACTAGAGTTGACTAAGTGTGTATTACTGTGTGTTAGATACACTTAGGGCTGTTAGCTCACAATCAACTACCTAAGTTGAATAATAGGTACCAAGTGTTCTAGTTTTGCGTTTTCGGTTTATAGACGTAATGTAATGGGAATTGTTTTGATCAATGCTCGGTTGTAGCTGTCGACAGCCTTGTACATAAAGTTTTAACAAAGAAAACCGTGTTCAAATCGTAGTCAATTAAATATCCATTATTATGGAAAACTCCAAAAACTACTGGTCATATCTTTATATAATTTAAATATAATCACATGAATTAAGAACATGTCAAATAAATAAAAAAAGAATCAGTAAAATCGATTCCCTTAGAAAACAGCTCAGAGTTAAAACACACAAAAAAACAGTGGGAACGACAACATCATCCTTTTTTGAAATCGGTTAATGTATTGACACTGTCAATGCTACGATGGATCTATGCCGCAAAGAAACTCAATATACTTTATATGTAGTACCTATTGACGAGCTTAATTATGAATATCGGAGATTCTTACCAACGACCAACTTTATCTGAAAACTGTGTCTAAAACGCGTAGAAGTTTCAAATGACGTCATTCAAACAAACACAGATGTTTAACTTCACTAAGAAATAAACATAAGCGTTCAGTTTATTGGTACAATAAACGATTCACTTCACAAGCGACCTACTTTTCTCGTCGCTATGTTCCTACGTGGCAAGTTGAGCCTATTGGTCTTTTTAGCCAACAATCTCTGTAGGTACATAAAAAGACAGTTCCGTAGAGGTTTTTGTAATAAAGTTTTAGTGCTCATGACTACGCATCAGGCATCACGTTTGCCTTTGAATTAAGAGGTTTTAAAGTGGTCATATTTTACCCCACTTTACCCCGAGTTTACTTGTAAGATAGCGTAAACCTTAACTGCTTAAGAAAGTAGAGGACTGTAGGGCGTTAGAGGAAGGTTTTTTTTTTATTGCTTAGATGGGTGGACGAGCTCACAGCCCATCTGGTGTTAAGTAGTTACTGGAGCCCATAAACATCTACAACGTAAATGCGCCACCCACCTTGAGATACAAGTTCTAAAGTCTCAGTATAGTTACAACGGCTGCCCCACCCTTCAAACCGAAACGCATTACTGCTTCCCGGCAGAAATAGGCAGGGCGGTGGTACCTATCCGCGCGGACTCACAAGTGGTCCTACCACCAGTAATTACGCAAATTATAATTTTGCGGGTTTGATTTTTTTTATTACACGATGTTATTCCTTCACCGTGGAAATCAATCGTGAACATTTGTTGAGTACGTATTTCATTAGAAAAATTGGTACCCGCCTGCGGGATTCGAACACCGGTGCATCGCTTCAACACGGTAATGTATTTTTTTAGTAAAGTACTTTATTTTAATGTCTTTAACGATATTCAGTAATATCTTCTTTGATTATTCAGAATTACCGTCACACATATTGTTGTCTAAAATTTTAATTCTAAAGAGAACAAGTATATTTTTACCTTTTACTTAATTGACCTCTAAATGGCTTTCTTTTAGTCGAACCTCGAACTGAACAGACAGTACGAGAGGTAGGAGGTAAAACCAGAAGGTCATAACTGCAATCAGATACGTAGCCTCCCTGGGGACACCGGATCTGCGTCCGCTAAAATGACTATATCGGCTACTCGTGAGGTCGACCTGGCGATACCAGTTAGAGCGGCCATTATTGTCGTTATCTATCTTTATATACTGGTGTTCCCTTTAGACTCCGGAAGAACTGGATTGATTTCAATGAAATTTTAGAAAACTTCTGACAGGCTTAGCTGGTAATTGTGTGTAAAGTTTGGTAGCGATCGAATTAAAGCGAAATCAAAGATTAACCACCAAAGCCGGTCAGATTTGACTATTTATATATCTTTAATATAATTTTGCCCAGAACCAACATGGCCGGGAGAAAATGAAACGAAATTTACATAAGAAAATAACAAAATTAAAAACTCATATTAATTTTTTCAGAAAGTAAACCTAAAAAAAAATTAAACAAAACGAAACAACTTAAATTAAATTATACAAAATATTTGACATCAGGAAATTCACCCGCAATTCGCAGATTTTGAACTCAAATCTTTGACTTTCATTTACCCGGAAACCAAACTTAACTATGCCTTAGCACGAGAAGCGTAACTCGATAAACCGATGTTAAGTTGTTCACGTATTTTCTAAGCCCATACTAGACACACCACTTTCAGCATTCTTGAAGAACTCAGCTGAAGTACTTGTGAATTATATAATAATAATTTAGGAGTTAGCAGACTCCTGTAGTGCCGTATTCGCATCAATGCGTTAAATGCCTTATATAGCCTAATAATTAATAAATTCTTAGGATAGGCGTCATGATCAGATGAAAGTTCTCTTCTGTTGGACATAGATCTCTGCATTGATCGCTCAACGACCGGTTCTGCGCTCATACAAATATCAGTAAATCTATATCTATACTAATATTATAAAGAGGAAAGATTTGTTTGTTTGTTTGTTTCGAATAGGCTCCGAAACTACTGGACCGATTTGAAAAATTCTTTTTCCATTAGAAGCCGACATTGTCCCAGATGAAAATAGGCTTTTTTTTTTTGTTTCATGTGTGTTTTAATGTTTCCGAAGCGAAGCGAGGGCGGGTCGCTAGTTTTAATATAATCGTGTTACAAATCATTATAATAGTTTTATTTAATATTTTCAGAACCATTCCCTCAAATTTGTGACTATCACGAGCACTTCGTATTTAAGCAATAATAATGACTCACAAAACTATGTAAAAATATTTTCTTTAGTCGGTCATAAAACATTACACCTATTACTGACACGTATTTAAAATAACTAGTGGTCCCGCAGTACTCGAAATTCGACTATAATTAATTGGAATTGTAAGTTTGTACACTATTATGATTATATTTTATACTTCTATAATCACAAATTTCGCCAAGACTACACTATAAAAAATATTAACAAAGACAAACAATATTTAATCTATTCTCAATTTGACAACAGACGTCAAGAACAAAAGCTTGACAATAAACAGTATGCATGCGTGTGTGCGTCAAATACATGGTACGTAGTGTGTGTAATGTTTTCTTTATTGATTTAATGTATCTTTTATGCATTATTTAAAAAAAATATTAGCGTTGTGCACTTCTTCTCTATATTCTCTATAAGTGTGGAAAATTTCATACTCCTCCGTACGCGCAATTTTCGTAAAAAGGGATACAAAGTTTTTGCTTCACGTATTAATATATAGAGATAATAAACGTAACATTTGAAAGCACATGTCACAACTAAATACCCGGCTGAGGCTTTGCTCGCCCACCTGTCCTGGTGAAACTGGAAAGGCCTCCGGGCCACCAGTATAAATAAATAAATAAATATTTACTAACCATCACGCCACGTTAACTGGTCCCGTGATAAGTTCGTAAAGAACTTGTGTTACAGGTACCAGATAACGGATATAAATGTAAGATTTTTATTATACACATACATATATTTAATATACATCCATAACCCTGGAAAAGACATTTATATTTATCATACAAATATCTTTCCTTGGCGGGATTCAACCCGCGACCCCCCTGTGTAGTGACCATGTCACTTACCATTACACCAGACGGCCGCAACTACGCCAGTAATCCCTAATTCCATAAAGAAACAAACTAATTACCAGTGAATCAGAACATGAGTGAGCCAGTTTGACAGAGGCGATGGGCATTGCTGATGTCCATGAACAATGATAACCTCTCAAAGGTGGGCCGTATGCTCGTCTGCCTAAAAGGGCAAGAAAAAAATGTAGCTCACCTAATATTCGGTAAGTTTATTTTAATTAATTGAAAGAACGCCCACGAAACAATAATTATTCTATACTAATATACTAATCTATACTAATCTATATCTATACTAATATTATAAAGAGGAAAGATTTGTTTGTTTGTTTGTTTCGAATAGGCCCCGAAACTACTGGACCGATTTGAAAAATTCTTTTTCCATTAGAAGCCGACATTGTCCCCGATGAACATAGGCTACTTTTTTTACTTTTTTTTTTATTTATTTATTTGGTTTCATGTGTGTTTTAATGTTTCCGAAGCGAAGCGAGGGCGGATCGCTAGTAATATTATAAAGAGGAAAGATTTGTTTGTTTGTTTGTATCGAATAGGCTCTGAAACTGCTGAACCGATTTGAAAAATTCTTTCACTGTTTGGAAGCTACACTAATCCCGAGCGACATAGGCTATAATCTTTTTTGAAAAAAATTAGGGATCCTTACTATAAAACTAGGTAGGCAGCGACTTGGCTCGGTAGGCAGCGACTTGGCTCTGCCCCTTGCATTGCTGAAGTCCATGGGCGACGGTAACCACTCACCATCAGGTGGGCCGTATGCCCGTCTGCCTACAAAGGCAATAAAAAAAAAACTCCAATAACGTAATCCAAGTTGTTAAAAAATTACCTAAAATATTATTTACATCGCGTGCCCTTCGAAAACTATTGATGATAGAATAAAATAATGTACTACGACTTTGTAGAACACATTATTATTTACAAGAAGTGTCGCAACAGCAGATGTCTAACTATTATAGTTATGCCGCAATAAGTGTTTTTTTTATTTAATAAAATAAAACAACGTCAAATATCGTTGAAATTTTTGTTAAAGACCCGAGCGAACCCAATAAAATTACAATCATCTCACAACCCACTGCGTTTCACTAGGTTGCAATTCCGATCCGGTGATAGACTCAGCGTTGCGTTGCTCTTACTATGGCACAACTTAGCAAATTAGCAATTTTTCACTGATGGTAGGACCTCTTGGGAGTCCGCACGGGTAGGTACCACCACCCCGCCTATTTCCGCCGTGAAGCAGTAATGCGTTTCGGTTCGAAGGGTGGGGTAGCCGTTGTAACTATACTGAGACCTTAGAACTTATATCTCAAGGTGGGTGGCGCATTTACGTTGTAGATGTCTATGGGCTCCAGTAACCATTTAACATCAGGTGGGCTGTGAGCTCGTTCATCCATCTCAGCAATAAAAAAGTCTTGAATCTTGATTAGCCTCTACTAATTCATACTAATTAGACGTTTCGCTAGTTAGATGTGATTTTAAATTCTCAATAACTTTTTAATCCATATATATAACTAAGCTCCGATTACTTGAAATGATCGGACAAATTAATTCGCCTAACCGACCAACTGTGCTCCTCTTTATACAATCAAACGGGATAGTTAACTGTGCTTTGAAGAGCACAAGTCATTGTCTAACCTATTCAGGCATCCTAACATACTAATAGCCGGGGATAAGTCACAGACACCTTACTACAAACTAAGATACCCTGTGCTATGAAAACCAGACACAGATATACATATATACTTAAATACGTTCAAATATTCATATATCTATAGTAAAAATCCAGACATCCAGGCAAACAATCCTGTCACACACAAATGCTTCCTCTGTGTGGGAATTGAAGACCTTCGGCCAATAGTCATAGGCGCTAAATACCACCAGTGGGGTACCACTGACTCAGTCAAGAATATGCTCTCGGAAGTCTACAATATGTCTATAGTGGCATACCGGAGTCTTGACAAAAGGCACTTTCTCTAAGCTCTGTATCATTTTATACGACGCTGTATCTGGCACAGTGATAGTATAATATAATATTTAGCTAACTAAAACGATGTAAAGTTGATCATCTTTTTTCCCTACCTAGTCATTGATCGCCTAAGGGTCCAAGGTCCAACTACGCCCGGACGGCTTAGTTCACGGGCCCAACTGGAAATAATTTGCTAACACTAGCCCTAACAAGACGAGTGCTTCGCAGAAACTACCACTGAATCGGAATTGCGACCCACTGAGAAGATCGGGACAGAAACTCAGTGGGTGTATCACCACAAATATATGACAGAGTAAAAGAAACCCCTGCAAAGTGTCGATAACCGACACAAATAGCACATGTAATAGTTCCACTGGCCTATACGGTTATAGAATAAGATTAAAGTGAAATCGGGATAAGCTGACGAGAGGCGTGGGCGGTCACGTCCGCCCAGCATCAAACGTACGACCCGTCACTCGCCAGGGACGGAATTAATAAATCCATACTAAATTATTTACACTCTATCGAGGACAAGTTATTTCGTAGTCATGTTTCTAGTCCTTCCCTCTTATTTGGGTAATGGAATAAATAATATACCTACACAAGTTTTATGTTATGTGATTAGGTTTTGAAATCGAACGGCGTTTTGAGAAATAAAATACTGTTAAATTACTAATGTGTCTTCGTGGTTACTTTAAACATTGTGCCTTTGTTTATAGGAAACCGTCTTCTTTCCGACCTATTGATTTCTGAACATCACAGGCCAAGCTTGAGGTCGGATATACTTTTTGACCTTTTCTCTGGGTCGCGACCTCAAAGTGAACGACAGGTTTACTTTATGATACATATAATATAACTCCATAAAACCAGGTAGACGGTGAGTTTGTGTTACTATCTAATTTAAAAAAAACGTACGGAATGGCCGAATTAAAAAAAAAAGCTACGTTATATTTCTTGCTGCTGAATTCGACCCTGATTTTCACGAATGCACGGAAATTCTCACTTGTTTGAGCAGATACTAGTGTATCAAGCAACAAAAGGGTTTTGTATTACGACAGCTCTGCCGCCATTTAATGTGAAATGAATTCGGTTCAATAGATACGCGAATGAAAAACCATCTTCATGACTATGAGTTTAACCCATAGACACAGCCCCCTGAGTTTACCGCCGGATCTTCTCAGTGGGTTGCGTTTCCGACCCGCTGGTAGATTCTGCGAAGCACTGCTCTTGCTAGGGCCAGGGTTAGCAACACTCCTGGTTTGAGCCCCGTGAGCTCATCTAATAGTTTGGTGAATCTAGAATAACCCCTCGAAGTTATCAAAAAAGGATGTCCAAAGGGACGCAGCTTTTAGATAGCTAACGTTTTTGTGAAGCTAATGAAGTATTTGAACGACCAGTCTATTATAATAGTGTGCATCTAAGACTTACAATCTATTCGATACGTGTTCATGATTCTTATACTGACATGCCAATAAAGGCTTACTATTCAATATTGGTTCTTCGGGCTGATAATATTCTTTTTTTGGAAAGAAAAATAACTCGTGTATAGAAGACCTTTCCAGTTTCACTATGAAGGTCGGGCAAATAATGGCTTAGCCAGGAAGGGAATTTGCTAACAACTGCCCGAGCTATTCCGAAAGAGGCCTATCAGCTCGAGGGCAGCTGTTTTGCAATTGCATCTACTGCCGGTAGAATCGTATGGAACGTTGCGACTGTTGCCGTGTTCGAATCCCGCAAGCGAATACCAACATTTCTAGTGTAATACATAATTAACAAACGTTCAAGAATGACTTCCACGCCGAAGGTATAAAGTCGTGTAATAAAAATCAAACCCGCAAATATTACTTTTTGCGTTATTACGGCTTGTCTTGTGAGCCTTACCTTTTTATCTTTTTATGCTGTTATTACTGATTAGGATATTGAAGCGAAGTTATAGAATTAATATACTGTCGTCGGTCCTTAATGCGTGTGCATATTTTCAAGTTAACGGGCCTTCTTGAACTGGATGAAAATTATGTTCAAAGATTCCGTTTCGTGCAAACAACATAATAATATTGTTACGCGCTGGGGATCGGGATAAATAAAATTCCACCAAAGTACAACTAAAAACTGTATTCAACACTTAAAACACTTCACAAACACTAAAATTCTCAATTCGCTTCAGGTGATCCGTTCGCTGTTTCGCTTCAAGTAGTTCCGATTACTGACTACGTGCCATCTCTGCAACGCTTTTATAGTCGATACCACATCCCTAGAATTATCGAGAATATTCCACAAATCTCTAGTATTTTTCCGCTATCTGACAATAGATGGCGTTGTACTTCTCGAGCGCTCTAGGTGCTACTAGATCCTTCGATATTCGTTCGACTATTCGGCGATAGATGGCGTTACTCTTACCGGCGTAACAATAAATAGATACCAAGCAAACAAAAGCGTGTCAAAAAGTCCTCTTCTGAATAATCGAAATATAATTTAACGTTACAAATATTCACTATTAGAAGCAGTAATACATTTTATTTTTTACTCCCCAAAAGGTCGTATTACACATTCGAATTTTACCACGTACGAAATATGCCTTTATTCTGTGTTTTATCACGAGATTTGTCAGTTTCGTGTCGGAGGAAAAATGAGTGATGTGTTCAAAGGGGTCTCTTGTAATTGCCACGCTATTTTCGGCTTTACGCCTTTGCGTTAAGATGTCAAATGTGAATCGTGACGACAAAGGAAAGTTGGTTATTAAGCATTGTTATGACTTATTAATACATATTTTGTATGTTTACATCAAATAAATTATTTAGTGAATATTGATCTATTGTTCTGTGTACTTATTGCGTTTTGTATTTATGGGAATGGACTGTTTCCTTAATTGGAGCTCTGCAGTTAATCAATGGCAAAAAAGGCTACAAATGTTTTTATTAGTTCGAACGTCAAAGCTTTTCGTTCAAACCACGTCATTTCGGATCCTCCCGATCCACTAACGGTGCTTTTAGATACCTCAAGCACAGGTCACCGTCCACGCCGAACCCGTCGCTTGCGACGAAGAGCTCGACCAGTAAATTAACCCATAGACACAGCACACTGAGTTTCTCGTCCGATCTTCTCAGTGGGTCGCGTTTCCGATCCGGTGGTAGATTCTGCGAAGCACGGCTCTTGCTAGGGCCACTGTTAGCAAAACTCCGGTTTGAGCCCCGTGAGCACACCTACACGTCAAGGAGAAACTGAAATAGCCTCTCAAGGCTATCAGCATAGGTGGGACGAAGCTTTTGTACTCGGAATTCTTACAAGTCCGACTGCTCCCTCTGTAATCCAGAGTACATTACCGCTTCACGGTATAAAAAGGCTAGATGATTGTATGTAAGCCCATGCGAGTCTAAAATGGACCGTGGTAATAAATATGTTCGCTGTAATTCGAGTTTAAGTGTGTATAAGTGTGCGACTATGCTATTGTTAAGGTTTAGATGTGTGAACGAACTCACGACCCACCTGCACTTACGCTGGTACAAGAGTTGACAACACCGTTACTGCCACTACTTTCAGATATATCGCACTGGAAATTGCATTAGTTCATAATATGAAAATGCGTTCTGATTCAAAACATTTATATTTTAAATGTTTTGAATCAGAACGCATTCATGTCAAAAATATCCATCGTCCCTATCAATTTTAATTATTTTATTATAACTTACTCATATGATAAATAAATCGGTAATAATAGTTAAATCAAAGCTCAAATACCATATATTCTTTTCTGTCTGTCACATTAATTATTGAAAATGATTTGTCTTTCAAATTTATCCTTTAAAAGCAACATTAACTTAATGATCGTTATATTAAACGCCTAATAGTAGAGTATAATGTACTCGAGTGTAACAAGATTTACCGAGCAAGTTACTTTGAGGATAAAACTCCACTTGAGTGAGCCGGGGCGCCGTGACTGACGGAGCGTGAGCGATAAGCGATTAACAGTGTAATGATTATGAGGGAAATAGTGTAAACATAATATTATGGTATTTCCTATGTTCCTCGCGAGTTGTAGACACAGACACTCTCTAAGTTGTATACCGTATGTTACATTGAGTGTGCTCTGAGGAAATGTTTAAGATGATCCCGTCACCTCTTATCACCCACGTCATTTCGAATCCTACCGATCCACTAACGGTGCTTTTAGGTACCTCAAGCACCGGTCATCGTTCTCGTCGAAACCGACGAAGGGCTCGATGAGTAAATTAATCCACAGACACAGCCCACTGAGTTTCTCGCTGGATCTTCTCAGTGGGTCGCGTTTCCGATCCGGTGATAGATTCGGCGAAGCACAGCTCTTGCTAGGGTTCGTGTTAGGAACATCGTCAGGTCGTAGGCCATCAGCTTAGGTAGGAAAAAAAATCTTATCACCACCCGCCTCCGGAGCAGAGTTCATCCATACTATCTAGAACCGCTACGTTCATTCACAGTGCGTTTCCAAAGATCTTTTTTGCCACGTAACATTGGGCTTTAGATTGAACTTCCCTCTACAGTGTTTCCCGAGCGCTCTGACATGTCCCTCTTCAAAGGAGGCTCACGGAGAGCACTCAGTGGTGTGCAGCGACTTGATTGTGACCTTGGAATTATTTTCGTCCATGAGTGACAGTAACCACTCACCATTAGTCTGCCTACAAGGGCAAAAAAAAAACTAAAGAAACGTAAATGTTAATAAATACGTTTTATAGAATATTAGACAGTAGTTAGTATAATATTAAAATATCGACGAATAAAACTAAGTCGTCCGTGACCTCAGAAGCAGTTGAGTTTTTCAAACGTCACAGCCCCGGTGTGGTCAGAGCGCGGAGGGCCTTAATCTCAGCGGTCCGTGCTGGAGTCATAGTCCAGACGGCTGGCCGATCCTTCGGTTGGTCGTAGGACCGTCGAGGCGATTCGCGTGGTTCCTTTGAATTGGGTGAATCGTGACAGAGGACGTAATATGGCTTGCGAGGCTGGGCATTTTCTAGACAGTTCGAATTTGACGTATGTTTTGTATAATTCCTCAACCTCTACTCAACATCTCTGAACATCACTCTCGTGAATTTTGAAGTGTGTTCGCAATCCGAAAAATATTATGATTCGCATGGTCAACTTTATCATCATGTATCCCTACATTCCTTACTGAAACACTGCAGACGTACAGTAAACGAAGTTTGCATGTTGCGCTCAATATTCCAATTCTCTTTATTTATTTTTTCAAAAACCGCTTGTAACATAACCCCGTCCATATGAACACGAATCTTTATAAATTTACAACAAGTTCAGTCGTCGCATGAGAACAAATGTCAACTCGGTGGCGAGGTAAGAAATTCAGTAACCGGATAACACCGGTTAAAGGTGGCTTATACCTCACATAAAATTCACAGATTTACTTCGCTGTTCTATTTATCCCGTTTACTCTCGCCATTGTGTTGCTGTAGGATTTTCTGTATTCGTTTATACTTCTTTTTTGCGTCAGCCTCATCCAGGGCTTGTGTTAGGCGATTATGGAACCTATAGGCATTTAATTGACGTGAATACTAATATTGGGAAAAAACTCTTTACCACGGCGGGGCGTTGGTATATATTTTGGAAGTTTCTGCGGGGGCGAGTATCACCAAAAGGTGAACAAAAAAGAGGAGCAGGCCGAGGCTAGGTAATGAGAAGTAGACGTACCTGCCAACGCTGGCTTCTTACAGGCTGCAAAAACCAAGGAACGTTACTGCTGAACGACGCGTAATGGCGGTGGTCAGCCTGATGACTTGACACGACACTCTGCTAATTTATCGTTAGTTCACAAAACGGTACCACACGCGCAACGACGATATGATCGTCCATAAGACTTTTATTCTTTAAGCAACGGCGACTTCAAATTTCAAACAATGCATTCAAACATGGCACGATCAAAATGAATAATGACTCCAGTTGTACTGATTTACCCCACTATACTCGGCGCTATCACTGAAGTATAGGAAACCGCGAATGCTCTCAGTGATTAGTTGACAACTCAATACAGAAACTGAGCCGCGACCATCAAAAGCCTTCAAACAGAATATTTAATAGGACGTGACGAATCTCTTTGGCGCATCTACGTCACGATCGAGACTGAACTTTGAGGCGCACAACTTAATCATTGATTGTATAATTTACGTTCGTAATGAGGCGTGATCGCTTGCTGGCTGGCTTCGTAGCGCTCAAAATATATTTGAAGGCGAAGAAGAGGGGTCTCCTTCATCGATTTCCATGTTCGATCGTAGGAAGGCTTGGGTAATCTGGCGAAAAGAATATAAAAACACAGCATTTTGCTTTACAATTCCAAGTTAATAACAATAATTTACACAAGTGCTGCCTGGTTCGTATTGTCCAATAGTTAATCGCGTCTGTATCAGATGATACTCCACCAAACACATAGTATAAAGGGGATTGCCCACTCTCCATAGTGTGCTAGGCCCAAGGTGGACATTAAATATTACTATAAAAATGGACTGATTCAAATTCTTAAATGTATTAGATATCTAAAAAATATATTGAAATTGACGCCACTATTATAAAAAATATAATAAAAATAAAAAACTCGTTTTGAGGTTAATTTTCTATATAAATACCTCAAGAACTTTTCTTTTTTTAATGTTTAAGATGTTCCTAATGTATTTTTATCCAATTGTAGTTATTAGGGTATAAAAAACACACATACTTCTTTAAATATCTATATTATTCTATATTTTCTTCATCTTCATACACAATTAGTAAATGATCTAAAAATAGCACAGGAGAGCATATACACGGTTTTAAATCTCGGTCAGGTTAAAACCACAATTCACACAATGGTTTTCAGCCGTAGTATGAAACGTTATTGATAAAAGCAAAATAAATCGAAGAAAAATCAAAACACATCCATTTTGAACGCAAGCACAAGCAGCAAGCGAAGTGTCAGTCAGTCAGATTTTTTTTTTTTTTTTTATATTTTATGACCTGGTAACTAAGACCTTTAAGTCATGTCTTGTTTTACTTTATATTCGTAATTTTATGAAAAATGATAATATGGAGTGAAATGAAATGAAGATGATT
Organism: Bombyx mori; assembly: GCF_030269925.1. Taxonomy (NCBI): domain Eukaryota; kingdom Metazoa; phylum Arthropoda; class Insecta; order Lepidoptera; family Bombycidae; genus Bombyx; species Bombyx mori. Next base: position 2,907,982 of record NC_085114.1, read on the forward strand.
AATTTGAGACATTAATCAACTGGGATGAATTTAATGAAATGAGATGATATGGGATGAAATATAATCGCAGTAAAATGGTGGTCATTTACTGAGATTTTTTCAGTGGACTTTTTGGAGGAACCCGAGAAGTTACGTCCAGCAGCTTTGTTTCATTTTCCCACATTTGTGCACTTTCACAGATATTAAACAGTTAATAAACCACCATTATTACACATTTAAACCTGAAGAAACACTAAATAGACAAAATAAAACAAATCACACAACTTCACTCCTCGCGTTCCCGCCAAAAAAGTCCGTCAGTCAGATTAAAATCAGTGTTGTCAGTATAAAGAAAAATAATTACATGAAATTCATATATCGATCATTTTTTTAAATAACCGATATTGGATTTATTTCTTACTCTTTTTTTTACGAGTACACATTATATTTTATTTTTTATGTTTTTGTTTTAGTTGTACATATTTAAATAACAATACAAGTTAAGTTTTTTTTTATTGCTTAGATGAGTGGACGATCTCACAGCCACCCTGGTGTTAAGTGGTTACTGGAGCCCACAAACATCCACAACGTAAATGCGCCACCCACCTTGAGATATAAGTTCTAAGGTCTCAAGTATAGTAACAAGTTAAAGTCCAATGGGTATGTCTTTGATGTTATTTTATGTCCTGTAGCAAACCGACCGGTACGTCACTCTCGCGGCCGTATGCCCGCTCGCTATACATAGTTAGTATCTATGTCCATCTTTTCAACAGTGTATAATCTATGTTCCGGGCGCTTCCGTTTTGAGTGTGAATAGCGTGCGCCCGCGTCTAAATGTAATTATTGTTTAAAATTGAAAATTGTTTGTGTTAAAGGAAGATTAAAATTCGAAATTCGATACTGGTGACTAACCCATAGTTTTAAATACCCCTGAGATCTACCCCTCACTATAGTCCTTAAAATCGATTAAAATCGATTGACTAATGATAATATTTAAAATGATTTATTTATATGTTTTTTTTATATACTTAAAATGTTTACTTAATACGTAAAAGGTTTTGAAGTTGGCAATATTTTTCCCGCAAAAATAAAATTCTTGTTTTTTCAATAGAGTTACTTTTTTTTAACTACTTATTGTAAACTGTAGTGGCGCTTATTTGGAAGAAAGTAAATGCATATTTATTTATGACAAAATTAATGCACTAAGTATTTTTTCTCTAATCTATTGTCCGCTTTGGGCCTGAAATGGGCCGTCCCCTTTGCGATGTCACCATATTGATAGTTTTCTGACATAATACCTGGTTTTTTTTTTAAGGGATTTTATGGCCTGGTAACTAAGACCTTTATGTCAAGTCTTATTTTCATTTTAATGAAAACTGTTTTTATATGAAAAATGATTTTATGAAATGAAGTTGATTAACATGAAACACGGCATGAAATGAAATGAAAACAAAATGAGATGAGATGATATGGGATGAAAAATAATCTCAGTAAAATGGTGGTTATTTACTGAAACTTTTTCAGTGTTATTTTTGGAGGATTCCGAGAAGTTACGTTCAGCGGCTTTGTTTCATTTTCTGACATTTCTGCTCTTTCACAGATACTAAACATTTAATAAACCACCGTTATTACACATTTGAACCTGAAGAAACACTAAATAGACAAAATAAAACAAGCTGTCCCTATAACTTGAACCATCTATAAAAAAATAATTACAATCATATTCACTTTCGTTCTTATTGTCCATGTAACATGTCCGATGTGGGAACAAAATTTATGGCTGTATTCGGCAGTGAAAATGGAATCCTGAGAACCACTTCGGCAGTTTCTATTGCCATTTGGTTGCATAATTTGTCATTTATAATATTGACTTGTGAATAGTATAGTAGACTATAATTATTCTAATAGTAATTGCGAACTGTGTTTGTGGATGAATTATTGATACTTAAAAAACCTCCGAAATTTCTAACTAACTTTTTCCCCCCGAATGTCCCCCCAAAGAATCTCTCCCCCCGAATTTCCCCCCCAAGGGCGAAAAACCTTTGCAGGGAATCCCTCCCATCTGGCAACTGTGCCTAACTATCACTCGTTGCTCGCTCAGAGTATCAATCAATAGAGCCCAACGATAATGTCAAAATCACATTGTCATTGCTACTCTCGACAATCGAACGTACCGTCATATTATTATTTTAGTTTACTGTGTGCACGTCTGGAATTCTCAGTTTTGTTATGATTTGAATATGCAATAACCTCAAAAAGCATTTTCCAGTTCCAACACAAAGCATGAAGGTAGTTATGTCTTGAATTATCTAAGAACTGAGCGTTTATGAATGTGGAGTATAAAAATCCGAACATGTCTTCGAAAACATTTTACTCAGTAACTCTTAATTCATAAAAAAAATATATACATTATTTATTAAATGTATAATTTGTTAAAGGAGTACCATGAAATACCAAGGAGTACCATACCATATTAATAAAATTAATAATTTGTTAAAGGAGTACCATGTCACGGGTTAAAATTGTTTGATGCAATGGCTCCGCTATCTTTGTGCTCCTGATGGTGAAATCATTTTGAAAAACTATGACTATTTCAATTAATTATTGAAAAATAACTACAGTTAATATATTTATGAAATATTTAGAGTAATTTATTAATTAGACCATATTTTCTAAAAAGCAAAACTTTTTTTTAAGCAATGCCCATTAGTTTGTTAGTTTGTGGATCACTCAATAAAAATACTGATATCGAAACACCATGTAAATTCATATTGGGAGATAAGAGAAAAGTTTTTGAGCATTAGGGTCTCATAATAATAGTCAATACAGCTGTTCATCAGACGAAAGAATATCGTTACTGGTGGTAGGACCTCTTGAGTCCACACGGGTAGGTACCACCGCCCTGCCTATTTCCGCCATGAAGCAGTCATGCGTTTCGGTTTGAAGGGTAGGGCAGCCGTTGTAACTATACTGAGACCTTAGGGTATCTCAAGGTGGGTGGACCATTTACGTTATAGATGTCTATGGGCTTCAGTAACCACTTAACAACCAGCTGGACTGTGAGCTCGTCCACCCATCTAAACAATAAAAAAAAATGTATATGTTCAAACATATATGTATAAGTATGTATGTCAGTCCCCGGTACCCATAAAACTGAACCCTATTTGGACCGGATGATTTGTTCCATTTGCTTGTTGCGTGATTTGTTCCCAGCTATTATCATTCCCTTATATTTTCATGCCTGTCTCCATTATACGTAACACGCCAAAATCCCGTCATGACTTACGCGAGTTTGGTGTTCGCAACACCGCCCGCACACACATAGACACCCTCCAATCTCTACAATCCCGCTTTTGCAGGTTAGCCGTCGGAGCTCCGTGGTTCGTGAGGAACGTTGACCTACACGACGACCTGGGCCTCGAATCAATCCAGAAATACATGAAGTCAGCGTCGGAACGGTACTTCGATAAGACTATGCGTCATGATAATCGCGTTATCGTTGCCGCCGCTGATTACTCCCTGAATCCTGATCACGCAGGAGCCAGTCACCGTCGACGCCCTAGACACTCCCTTACGGATCCATCAGATCCGATAACCTTTACATTAGACGCCTTCAGCTCTAACACTAGGAGTAGGCAAAATATACGAAATCGGTGACCGTACTCGTCAAACTCGACAAAGAGTTCGACGTGCAACCTAACCCATGAATCAGCTCGCTAATTTTCTCGCCGGATCTTCTCAGCGGGTCGCGATTCCGATCCGGTAGTTGATTCATTCGTGAAGCAGCTGCTCTTGAGTTGTTAAGTCTCCTTCGGAGGCGCTCGGGCAGCTGTTAGCAAATCCCACCCCTCCTGGCTGAGTCTTTACTCGCCCACCTGTAACCTATCCTGGGGAAACTAGAAAGGCCTCCGGGCCACCAGTTATACTTCAATACTAAACAAATAAAAATAAAAACGTGCCAAAATATCGGGAGCCCATTAACTGTGAAAACCGCGGTAAAAACCCGCATTATATATTATTATATATAAAAGTGCTTACAATATATAAATTACATCGAGAAAAAATATACATAAACTTGTTGTTTCTCGACAAAAATCACTTTCTTATGTGAGATCAAAACAAGGCAGGTTATTAACACGAGACTACTGCCGACGAAAAATGTAATGAAAAAACAAAACATTAACGTTGAAGTAACACTCCCGCAGAAACTTAAGTCGAAAGAATAACGACTCGAAGTTATAGGAGCAAAGGAATCCAATGTCACAGTTAATTTACTTTTACAGTAGGTACGTTGAGGGTCCTTTTCGTTACGATTATTTGACGAATTATTTCGTAGTCTTCCGTCCAGTTTTCGCGAGTCGCCGACGTGGTTGAAACTATTTTTACGGTTTAATTTAGCTTTTGCTATGCCCAAAGTGTCGAATACCTTACAGTTTTCGTGTTCATGAATGAGTAGTGTTATTCGTGCCCAATGAGTTTCTCGCCGGATCTTCTCAGTAGATTGCGATTCCGATCCGGTGGTAGATTCAGCGAAACACTGCTCTTGCCGGAGGTAGTGTTAACAAGCTGTCTCAGGCTGAGTCTGTGAGGTCACCTACCCACGAGCAAGCGTAGCTAGAATAGCCCCTTAGGCTACTTGCGAATGGGTAGAAAAAAACGTTATTCGTAGATATTATTTACTAACTAATATTTAACTATGACTGTTTTGCTGTAGCTATCATAGAAATGAAAATGTTTGACAAATGCCTAAATTGCGCTATCGACTTCCTAAGTATAGATATAGACAAGTTCCGTATGTTAACATTGTGACCGTTGGTATACGGTCGATTTAGTGGAAGATGTTCCCTTTGTCCATCCCTCCGAAACTTAAATACGTATTATAGTGGTAATTATCAACAATGAATAAAATAAACCTGTCAAAAACATGAATCGCGGTAACGATATTTACAGGATAATCTTTTATACAAGTTCCGAATGCCAGCATTACAATCTACCGCTGCGTTACTGGCGCAAAGTCTGCTATGAGGGGTAGAACAACCATTATACAGCACAACTGAGATTCCTCATGTCTAAAGACAGAAAATGGCATGGAGTTTCCGATGTCTATGGGTTCCGTGGACCACTTGACAGCAGTCGTATTTGGAGCTCGTTCACGCGTCCAGTGCAACGCGAACCCACTGTGAGTATTCTAAGCATCGTTCGACGGAGAGCGAACGCAATGTCATTTTTCATACAAATCCCTCATAATCTTCGAAAGGTCGGCAAATGAGACCGTTTAATAACGATGTAGGCCGCAAAAAAAATTTCAAACAACCAAATAAAGTAACGGAATAAGACCGCATTGAGAAGACCTTAAGCTTGGGAAAGGAGCGCGAAACCGCAAAAGTTCAAACATGAAATAATAGAAACAAAGTATTTGTGTTTATATTGCGAACACGGTTCGAATATAATACATTTTAGGAAATTTCTAGAATCAAACGGCATTGAAACGAAGGCTTTTTTTATTTATTAAATGAAGCGGATAAGCGGAATATTAGAAGTGCTTCTGTGTCTGTAAATGTCTAAAAGTGCTAACGTATTACGAGTATGTATAGTAACGTATTTTTAAGCTATTGTGTTGCTTTTATCACGGCTTTAAGCGTGGCGACCGAATCAAGAAATTCCGTAACGAAAATAAAACCTAACACCCCCCACTCCGCCTACCATGTAGGTAGCTCGCGTTCAACACATTCACACGTTGCGCTTGTGTAATGTTTGTGAAAAAGCGCGCGGCGTGACGTCGCACTGCACAAAAGTCTGCCCCTCTCTCTCTCGCGTGGTCTAGCTTATGAGTGTGAAGGGGACAGTTAATGTTTTGCTTTTGTTAATGTTTATAAATATAGCCTGGTCTTATTTTATTGTTTTAATATTAAATTATTATTGTCTAAAATTGCATAAGTTGATAAAAAATGCTACGCAATAGCTTTACCGCGGCAGTTACCGAGTGCCACACCTGTTTTTTTTTATAGTAACGTATTTTAATATGATTTTTTATGTATGTTGCTTTGTCCAACTATAAATAAATAAATACATTATTTTCTCTTAGTCTTTTTCACGTCGTCGTGGCTCAAAGTATAAGACGTTCAATGCATTCGTATCGAGCGATACAACAGTGCCGGTGTTCGAATCCCGCATGCAGGTACAATTTTTTTTTTATAAAATACGAGTTTATCTCACGTTAACGAATGACTTCCACAATGAAAGGATAACATCGTACCTATAATTTACGGTAACTCCACTTAACGTGAGCTTGTTCACTCGAAAACAAAAAATGTATGTACGCTGTGTGTTCAATCAATTGTGATGAAACTTAATACAGTTGTTCTTAGCAGTTCAGAAAAGGCTTCTATTACATGTAATACCATTGAAAAACAAACCTATTTTTATCAAAAATCTTTCTGACAAACATATTATGCCTTTGACCATCCTTTCACACTTAAAAATGATCATCTTAGCCGGAAACGGCATGATTGCGACCTTGCTTGACCTTTTTTACTGAGCGTAGGCCCTTTTGTGAGTCCGCACGGGTAGGTACCACCGCCCTGCCTAATTCTGCTGTGAAGCAGTAATGCGTTTCGGTTTGAAGGGTGGGGCAGCCGTTGTAACTATACTAAGACCTTAAAAACTCATATCTCAAGTTAGATGGCGGCTTTTACGTTGTTGATGTCTATGGGCTCTAGTGACCACTTAACACCAGGTGGGATGTGAGCTTGTCCACCAATCTATGCAAAAAAAAAAATAATAAAAAAATTGCAATACCAATTTCAATATCGACGGTGACTGATATCACATTTGCCGTAAACTATGTAGGTTAATTAAATAACTATATGGTTTACGAAATTATCTATACATTAATACGTGAAGCAAAAACTTTGTATCCCTTTTTACGAAAATTGCGCGGACAGAGGAGTATGAAATTTTCCACACTTATAGAGAATATAGAGAAGAAGTGCACAATACTAATATTTTTTTAAAAATAATGCATAAAAGAGACATTAAATCAATAAAGAAAACATTACACACACTACATACCATGTATTTGACGCACACACGCATGCATACTATAGGTATTTATTGTCAAACTTTTGTTCTTGACGTCGTTGTCAAATTGAGAATAGATTAAATATTGTTTGTTTTTGTTAATATTTTTTATAGTGTAGTCTTGGCGAAATTTGTGATTATAATAATAATAATAATAATAATATAGCCTTTTATTCAGATCCATATTACAATTTTATGACTAAAATTAAATATAATATATAAAACTTAAATTTTATTTAAACCTTAATCTAGTCTATTATTTGAATTTTTCTTATTTTCTGCAGATCTGTTTGCCAATCGACAAAGGCCTCCTCCAACCTATTCCACTCATGTCTTTCTTGAGCCACTCTGTTCCATGTGACGCCTGCCACTTGTCTTATGTCGTCATCCCATCTTTTTTGCGGTCTACCTTTTTTCCTTTTACTTTCTCTAGGATACCATTGTGTGAAATTTGTGATTATAGAAGTATAAAATACAATCATAATAGTGTACAAGTTTACAGTTCCAATTAATTATAGTCGAATTTCGACTACTGCGGGCCTCTAGTATATATTATTACGTAGTCTCATAAACTTTATAAAAATCTTTTCCTGTTCGCAACACAAAGAAATTACAAAAAAAAAAACTCAAAATAAAACACGGAAACAACCTTAAACTTTTAAAACAAGCTCTCGGAATCCATAAAAGTCCTTTATAAAGTTAGCTTTATAATAAAAAGCTTTGATAATTCTAGTGAAAAATAGCCGCGAATGAAACAAAAGACTTCACGGCTCGGTAAGGCTTAAAAAAAAAAAGAAACGAAATTATGGTATTGTTTTAAACGTAGGTACTTTAAAACATACAGAGTGTGTGTCGCATTAAATACAGTACGTTGAGGGCATCATGAACTTTCCTCAAACAAAAATGATGCAAATACAAAATCCGAATGCATAATATGTACAATTACATAATATATTTGAGTAACTATGTAGTATTATTAATATTATTGACTGACTGTGCGATCAGTCCACCAACTAAAAGTTACTCAGCGAGCTATGGAGCGAGCTATGCTTGGTTTGTCATTGCGAGACCGAATACGCAATGAGGTCATTCGGGCAAAAACCAAAGTGATCGATATAGCTCGCAGTAAGCTGAAGTGGCAGTGGGCTGGTGACATATGTCGCAGAACCGATAACCGTTGGGGTAGACGTGTTCTAGAGTGGAGACCGCGAACCGGCAAACGTAGTGTAGGGCGCCCTCCTGCTAGATGGAGCGACGACCTGCGCAAGGCAGCTGACGGTATCTGGATGCGTAGAACCGAAGATCGGGTTCAGTGGCGAGCTTTGGGGGAGGCCTATGTCCAGCAGTGGACTGCCGCAGGCTGATGATGATGATGATGATGATTAATATTATTCTATTTTTGCAACTGGAAAGGCAAGGGTGTCATACCATACAGCCTAAACTTTTATATTCTTTTTTTTTAATGAAAAATGATAATATGATGTGAAATGGAACGACGTTGATTTATTTAAAACATTAATCAATTAGCATAAAATTAAATGAATTGAAATGAGATGAGATGATATGGGATGAAATGTAATCTTAGTACAATGTTGGTTATTTACTGAGACTTTTTGAGTAGACTTTTTGGAGGATCCCGAGGACCTACGTTCAACGGTTTTGTTTCATTTTCTCACATTTGTGCACTTTCACTGATACGAAGGAGTTAATAAACCACCGTTAACATTTAAACCTGAGGAAACACTAAATAGACCAAATAAAACAATTCACACAACTTCGCTCTTCGCGTTTCTGCCAAAAAGTCTACAATCTAATAAATTTGAATTGATTTTAAACAAACAAAATATATCATAACACTTAGAACACTTTTCAGTCACTTTTGGGAATTCATTACTGCTTTAATGCAACAAAATGATAAATACTCATATTTTTTTTCATTACTCAATCTTGTACACTCCCACAGATAGTAATATGTAAAATAGGCATCGATTATCAAGTTCCAACCTGAACTAATACTATATTTATAAAGTAAAACAATTGCTATAACTTCGTACCGTTCTCGTTACAACCAAAATGTGTCATTAAAGAAAATAGCAATAATATGAGCACAGATTAACTCAGTAATTACTTTGTATTACTGTTTTAAATAGGTTCCTACAAGGTCGGTTGTCTGTAAATGGGTTAGTATCACCGTTGTGTCTATTACTGTCGCAAATTAATGAGATACAATTTGTGGGGTTGGTTGAACGAATGTTATTAAGTTCATTTGAAATTTGAGTCTTATTTTAAGGTATTTTGCCTTCTACCATTACGATTACGCCGGCTCCACACGTTGGCCCCGACATAGGCCCCAACGCCACTCGCCCAACGTGTGGATCTAGATAATAGCATTGGCCCCAACGGAGCGCCATAATTGGAGCGAACATTGGACTTGGCCGTCGAGTGTCAGTTTTATCAAAGGAATCTGTGCCAACGTTCGCGGTCTGTCCACATGTTGGCGGATGTTGGCGCTTTGCTTAGTCCTGTTGCAACACCCGTCGAACGCGATGTCTTCATCAACAAAATCTCGACCCGCATGGATCATCTCCTTTGACGTGGCTTTTTTTTAAATAACAGATATAAATTATACGCACTCAGTACTATAAAAGCGCTTAGAGCAATTTCGGCATGGCACATGTGCACGTTGGCTCTGACGAAAAGGAACTAGTATAACAGCCAACGTATGGACACTTCACTAATTTAACCGCCAACGTTGGTAGGAACGTTGGGGCCAACGTGTCGAGACGGTGTTAAACAAATTCACGCGTACGCATTTAGCAGTCCGCGCTGTTTAATAATGTTACGCGCTGGGGTTCGTGATAAATAAATGTTTCACCAAAGTACAACCAAAAACTGTATTTAGATGATAGATGATAGATTAGATAGATGGCGTTACTCTTACCGGCGTAACAATAACAACAAACTGTTTGCGAAACATTTTGATTTGGACGATGTTTGCGTCTACTTATGAACAATTAATATTGTCATGTCAAAAATACTGGTAGCGCTATTTTATTGACAGCAAAACAAGCTCTTAATACAATTGAATTAGGATACTATTCGTTTCGCGCTCCGCATGGCGGTGCGTATTGTTGGACGTCCGAGATCGCGCTCCTCCGAGAGGAGTGCGTCCGGGCGGAGGCGGCCCCCGGCCCTGACGGTGTTCATGGTCGGGTGTGGGATTTAGCCTTCGGTGCCCTTGGGGACCGGCTCGTGCGGCTCTTTTAAGCCTGCCTCGAGTCGGGACGGTTTCCGAAGCAGTGGAAGACGGGCAGAGTTGTCCTGCTGAGGAAGGAGGGACGCCCTGCTGACTAACCTGCGGGGTACCGTCCCATCCTGTGCTGGACGAGGCGGGAAAACTGCTCGAGCGGGTGGTGGCCGCCCGCGTCGTCCAGCACCTGGCGGGGGTGGGTCCCGATCTGTCAGCGGAGCAGTTTGGATTCATGGAGGGGCGCTCGTTGGAGCTTCCGCGCTCACTTTGAGAGATTAGGTCCCCGATTGATGGCGGCCGCCGGGTCGCTGAGTCGGCTGTTGCCGAGCGTCGGGGCCCTGACGTGGTGCGCCGCCTCTACACGGGGGTGGTGCGGTCGATGGCACTGTACGGGGCTCCCGTGTGGTGCCACGCCCTGACCCGGCGTTGCGACGTCCGCAGCTGGCGACTGCGGTCAGGGCGGTTCGCGGGTACCGCACCGTCTCGTTCGAGGCGTGCTCGCCGGGACGCCTCCCTGGGACCTGGAAGCGGAGGCGCTCGCTGCGGATTACGCGTGGCTATGCGATCTCCGCTCCAGGAGGGAGCCGCGTCCTGGCGCGGCGGAAGTTTGAGCGCGGTAACTTCAATCTCGGCGTGCCGTGCTCGAGGCGTGGTCTCGCCGCCTGGTGGACCCCGCCTACGGGCGACGGACCGTCGAGGCGATCCGCCTGGTCCTCTCGGACTGGGTGAATCGCGAACGAGGACGTCTCACCTTCCGAGCGACGCAGGTACTCACGGGACACGGCTGTTTCGGTCGCTACCTGCACCTCGTCGCCCGGAGGGAGCCGACGCCGAAGTGCCACCCCTGCAGTGACTGCAACGAGGACATGGTGGAGCACACGCATGCGTACTGCCCCGCTTTCGCAGAGCAACGCCGTGTACTCGTTGCAAAAATAGGACCGGACTTGACGCTTCCGATCGTCGTGGCTACGATGCTCGGCAGCGACGAGTCCTGGCACGCGATGCTCAACTTCTGAGAGTTCACCATCGGAGCGGAACGGGAAAGGGAGAGCTCTTCTTCCCTCTCGGCGCCGTGCCACCACCGCCGAGCCAGGGGTCGGAGGAGGAGGAGACAGTCTCCTCCCAGTGATGGTCACGGGGCGACCTAAGGGGGTTGAGGCTGCACCGCACGCTACCGTCACTCTAGCGCGCTGGCACCAGGAGGACGGGACGACGCGTCGGCGGCTGCGGACTGCGATGCGGTCCGCATTTTTGACGGCGCTGTCGTCGCCGAACATACTGCGGAAGAACAACCCGGTCGGCGGTGTATCGCGTTCCGACCCGGCAGGCTAGTTCTGACCCAGCGGGGTATCCCGGAACACCAGCGGCATCGCCTGGGCGGCCTGATAGGGCCGCCGTACCGCGGAGACCGACGTCGTTGGTCGTCGACTATCGCTTCGACGACCCGTTGGTCGGGCGTCCTCGGGGTGGCGCCGCGTGTCTGGTTGTAGTGTTGACCGCGGGAACCCCCCTACTCTGACTGGGTTTTGACCCCGGACGGAGATCGGACGTCGGGTGTAAGAGTGCAGGGGAGTCGTTTAGTGGGTGGGCCCTGAATTCCTTGGGCCCGCGGTCGGCTCTCAACATCTGCAGATCGTTGAGTCCCACATACCCCGCGCGCCCCCTAGGCGCGGGTACATCGTAGCAGGTTCGGCCCCCGGCCCGAAAAAAAAAAAGTATACTATTAGTTGGTGAAATGTTACCAATGTCTTGATAATTCTATGTCGTTCATCTACTGAGTACCGTGTGGCATTAGTTATTATATTATTGTTGTTTGAAGAAAGAGCGTCTTAAAGAGACTAGGAGAAAAGGGTATGAATGCAAAGGTGTTTTTTTTAATGCATTGATGGGTGAACTAGCTCACAGCCCACCTGATGTTAAGTGTTTACCGGAGCCCCAAATGCCACCACTCACCTCAGATATGATCTAGCTATAGTTACAACTAGGTATAGTTACAACGGCCGCCCCACCCTTCAAACCAAAATGCATTACTGCTTCACAGCTGAAATAGGCAGGGTGGTGGTATCTACCCATGCGGACTCACAAGAGGTCCTACCATCAGTAACGTATGATAGGCCTAAAGAGAAAAAGAGGACATGCTGCGCTGACCCAATATAAAGTGAGATAAAGATTTCTTATCTTTGACAAAATGTGAAATTCTTGTCATCTATTTTCTGCAATTTCTTGGCATCGCTTTTGACTTACAGAAAGTAAAGAATCACCAAATATGCGAATAGTTTTAATTGTATAAAATACATAATATGTAATAAGTAGAAGAAACAGTAGTAAGAAACATAATTGTATATCTGTTGTCCGAATAAAAGGCTTAATAATAATAATTGATAAATATAATTAATAATTAAAAGAATTAATAATAATTATTATTATTATTATAAGTATTACTATGTGCGCTTGTATCAATATTTACCCTACAACAAATTAACACAACATTCTATATAAATCATTAAAGAATACCTACTTTACCTAGCTCCTTTGCTAAACCACTTACAAAATAAATAAAAAACAATTAAAACAATCTGTCTACTTACGAATAATGCTTCATTCAATATTCCTTCTAAACAAACGAGAATGCTAAAAATTGAAGCGACACCAAACTTCAATATTAATTAAATTTTCTCTCCAATTAACGAAGGCATTAAGTTTAACTGTTATAATTATCGTTCAAGTTGTAGTAAATGTTTAGTGGATTACGCATCGGATAACTGTGTTCAGTACAATTGAACTACATTTGCTTAGTATAGCTCTTGTTTAGTTTCATCTAGAAACCAATGCTTTCATCACTCCATTATTTATATTGGACATGTCGAAAGAAAAAATCTTACAGATCTTATTGTGGACTAGCGACCCGCCCTCGCTTCGCTTCGGAAGCATTAAATTTTATTATTGATAGCTGAGTCCCACGGGACATCATACAACGCGAGTCCTACTACAACGTGGGACCTCATACAACGCGAGACCTCATACAACGCGAGACCTCATACAACGCGAAACCTAATACAACGCGAGACCTACTACAACACGGGACCTCATACTACGCGGGACCTCATACTATGCGAGACCTCATACAACGCGAGACCTCATACAACGCGAGACCTACTACAACTCGTGACCTCATACAACTCGAGACCTCATACAACGCGGGACCTCATACTACGCGAGACCTCATACAACACGAGACCTTCTACAACGTGGGACCTCATACAACGCGACACCTCATACAACGCGACACCTCATACAACGCGAGACCTCATACTAAGCGAGTCCTCATACAACGCGAGACCTCATACAACGCGAGACCTCATACTAAGCGAGACCTCATACTAAGCGAGACCTCATACAACGCGAGCCCTACTAGAACGCGAGACCTTATACAACGCGAGACCTCATACAACGCGAGACCTCATACAACGCGATACCTCATACAACGCGATACCTCATACAATGCGAGACCTCATACAACGCTAGACCTCATACAACGCGAGACCTTTATATTCTGACCGTAGCTGCAGTTGTTCTTCTTCGTATCGACTATAAAAGCGTTGCAGAGATGACACGCAGTGAGTCAGTAATCGGAACTACTTGAAGCGAAGCACAAATAGCAAATTGAGAATTTTAAAGTGTTATGTGTGTGTTCTAAGTTATAAATACAGTTTTAAGTCGTACTTTGGCGGAACATTTATTTATCCCGAACCCCAGCGCGTAACAATACGACAGCATAGAAGTTCTTTATTAACAGTCTTGTTATGAAAAGTTACACGGAACTAATGTACTTAATGACGCGCACTGTGTTTACCTGTGATACTTTAGATATTTTACAAAGTAAGGGCCTTTAATACTAAGTCCCGAGATAATATTTTGCAAAGTAATCTAGTCAATTTATTTTATACTTGTTGTTGTGTTCGTCTTCTCAGCGTTCGCGCGTTCAGAATGACTGATTGAGTTGAAACTTTATAGAATTGTCCAAATCAATTTACATGTTTTTTTTTTGCGTAGTCACAAAATATTTATTATTTCGTCGCCCGTCTGGTTGAAAGCAATTAGCGGTGACTAGATTCCTGCATAATTGGGGATCCCTACGATAAATCCATCTAGTTCTGGTATTATAAAAGATTACCAAGTAATAAATGCTACATATAATCTATGACACTAATAAAATTACCATAGATAATACAATTATTATTTAAGTTACCGCCGAAGGAGGAAGAAGTCTGCATAAAATAAATTAAATAATCTATTAATAAATAGTATCGCGTGTTCAAAAGTGAGCTAAATAATTCCTATCTGAAACAGTGATTCGTGATCACCTCCGGCCCTAAAAATTATCAAGTGGTGAATATGGCGACTGCCCAGAACTGAATCCCACGACTACGAGGAAACGCCGGACAAGTTAGATAGCTTCCACCACCCTGCCTATTTCTGCCGTGAAGCACAGACTTTAGAACTCATGTCTCAAGGTAGTTGGCGGCATTTACGTTGCTGATATCTATAGAAGCCGTTGACCTCTTAACACTATGTGGGCCGTGAGGTCGTCCACCTACCTCAGCACTAAAAAAAAGCGTAATAGACCGCTTTTTTTTTCTAATACAGAGTCTACTAAAAACGAAAAACGGGACATAGATTCGGACAACCAGCCTTTAGATAAAATAAAATACAACATGAAC
This sequence comes from Bombyx mori, assembly GCF_030269925.1. Taxonomy (NCBI): domain Eukaryota; kingdom Metazoa; phylum Arthropoda; class Insecta; order Lepidoptera; family Bombycidae; genus Bombyx; species Bombyx mori. The sequence goes on from NC_085114.1 coordinate 2,923,012, forward strand.
AAAAATATGAAATACGAGGTCAGCATCAACATTGATGTCACGCACGCTCTTTGTGATCCAGACTGAGTACCGACTACACTGAACGATCGTCGAACGAATAACCGAAATTTAATAATGTCCCCACAGTACGATAGAAATCGATTAATTACTGTATTATTGTAAAAAAGCGTGGGGTGCTTTTCAGGATATTATCAAAATAACCCTTCTTACTCATACCTGTTCATAAAATGTTTATAACTACTGATACCATGCACTCCACGCTGTTTACAAAAAAATCATTTTTTCTTACACTATTTTTAATTGAAATTTATTAAAATTTATTTTCAATTTTTGAGTTGGATTTTCTGTAAAAGCGTATTTTGTTAGTTTTTTTAAACTATAATTTATTTTTCATTTTTTAGTTGAATTTCAATTCTTTCAATATTTTTTTTTAATATTGAATTGTCATCGGTTCTTAATAAGTATACCAAATTTCGAGTTAATCCGACGTTTTGAAGGGGGTCAAAATAATGTTTAAAGATTCCGTTACATACATACGTCTGAAGCTAATAAAAGCGTATTAAAAAACAACAAAAACGTCAGTACTTTTCCGAGAATAACAAGTAATCAGTCTTCGGAATTGTATTACCAAGCAGCAGTCGTCTAGATGCGGACCGTAAGCGTCAATTAAACCAACGAAAATTTGGTTCAATAAGTTTCAATGCTGCGTCGTCTACTGTCGAGGCGAGAACAAGAAAATCTATTTCTGAAATACTCATAACTCGAATTTAAACGGGACTGAAACGTCACCGACTTCATAGACTAAAACTTCTGTAGCTATAAAGATGGAGGCGATAAATTTATTTACGAGCTTATAAACCACCAAACCAAATTTATTTACGAGTTTACCAAATTTTAAAAACTCAAGTGCATAACGATTGGTCGGTCTGATGCTGGTGTGCACGTCACTCCGCAGGTGCCAGCGGAGGATCAGCGCCGCAGTACCGATTGTTTCGTTACTGTTAAGCATTGCTGAGCCGGCAACCGTTTCCAAGCCTCGTTATTTTTTCTGTACCTAATTTATGTTTGGCATAAATGTTTATTATTATTATTTATATTTAAATTTTTACTTTCTCAGCTTGCGCTGGTAGTACTTTGGTGACATTTACGGACTCGCTCAAGTAAATGTCACGGTTTCTTGGGGTTGGCTAATTAAGTGTGTTTTACTATTGCATTATGTGGTTGACCATCTATTTGCAGAAACTTTCTTACGATTCTGCACGTTTTTAAATATTATTATTATTATATTAATAAAGCATGATTAACCGTTAGCTAACCCATTAACTACACAACGTGAATACTCCATACACGTGGAGACCCTAGATCGAAGTTGAATATCGGCTATCTGGCTCTTTATGCCAAAATGGCTAAGATATTCGCACCAGAAAATAATAAACGGGGACAAGTAACGGTTATCTGGCCCCAAACTAGGATTCCCTGTAGGTACTATGCGAACCAGACACTGTATGTTAAAGATACTTATATAAAATTTTATATATACGTGTCAGAAAAACCACAATTATCAACACCATCGTCAGACATCGCAGGGGCGAATAGGGTGATCGAGCTAAGAGAAACATTGAACACACCAACTACGTCTGTTGTCCCAGAACAATTTAGAAATCTTCTCTTGACGTAAGCAAACGAAAACGATTGACAGCTCGCACCGCTCTTCAAGAAGGCTGGTTGGTAAGTGTGATGGCGTCATTGGCGTCTATGCGCCTCCATCGGCTAGGGTCTGTCGTAGCGCGAAGTTAGCCGAATTCCGACGATACTGCAATCGTGCTGCCATCTCTCGGGAATCGTGCTGCATTTCATTTAGCTACCAAACTAATGGTAGCTAGAACAGACTGCCCAAGACCGATGTAAATGGAAAAATTTGATTCGAGCCCTACAACCCCAGCAGAGGGTAATAGGAAAGAATGATGATGATGACCAAACTAATGACTCTCTTCGACATACATATGCATATAAATATTACAGATACAGTCAGAGCGGAAATAGGCCTACTCATATAAACGAATATAAACACATGAAGTCAGCGTCGGAATGTGTTACTTCGATAAGGCTATGCGTCATGATAATCGCCTTATCGTTGTCGCCGTTGAGTACTCCCCGAATCCTCAGAAGCCAGTCACCGTCGACGCCCTAGACACATCCTTACGAATACATCAGATCTAATAACTCTTGCATTAGACGCCTTCAACTATAACGCTAGGAGCAGGCTTAAGGACCCCGGTAACCGTACTCGTCTCACTCGACGTGCAAGCTAACCCATGCTTCACGGGTCACGATTCCGATCCGGCAGTAAATTCATTCGCGAAGTAACTGCTCTTGAGTTGTTAGGTCTCCTTTGGAGGCGCTCGGACAGCTGTTCGCTAATCCCACCCCTCTTGGCTGAGCTATTGCTCGCCCACCTATCTGAAAAAGGAAAGACCTCCAGGCCACTAGAAATCTTTCAATAATAAAAAAAGATGTGTGGTGTCGTGGAACACCGGATAGGAACGAAGTTCCTGATTATAAAAATATTAATTTTAGGTTCTATTCGAGGTATAAATAAAATAATTAGTCGGGTATACATTTTTTATAATTTTTTTTTTTATTAATAAAAAAAAAACTACTTTACAAAGTTATCAACTTTATTTTATTCACAATTATTTATAAAAAATATATAATAAAAATATCTTATTTTTTGTACGTTATTACAAAGTTAAGTCGTACACTGTGTGCATTACTAATAAAAATCTAACGTTACGGACGTTTTTTCCCAGTTAGGGTACCCCTCCGCAACGTCCCATAAGAAACTTCGTTCCAAAAACCATCGTGAACTCACTCATTATGCCTACTTCCATTGCGCCTTCTACATTTTAATCTGCAAAAGACGACAGCTTCAAGTGAATTATAAACGGAATGGTCGGAGCTTTAATCTGCTTACCACCGGAGTGGGTTACAAAGTTCAATGAACAACTTAATATGTGATAACTCAGCGAATACGTTTCCAGTAGCTGTGCACTCTACTCCAATGTTTAACATGTAAGCTCGTGTGTTTGAAACTAGAAGTTACTTTTGTGTTTACTTAGAGTATTGAGCTTGTTATGTGTTCATTCAAGACATCTCAGGCTCGAGACTTGCTTTAGCTTTTGATGTTTTTTTTTTATTGCTCAGATGGGTGGACGAGCTCGCAGCCCACCTGGTGTTAAGTGGTTACTGGTGCCATTGGATATCTATGACGTAAATGCGCCACCCACCTTTAGATATAAGTTCTAAGATCTCAGTATAGTTACAACGGCTGCCCAACCCTTCAAACCGAAACGCATTACTGCTTCACGGCAGAAATAGGCAGGGTGGTGGTACCTACCCGCGCGGACTCACAAGAGGTCCTACCACCAGTACCACCATGAAGGCGCAAGACGGATATTGAGCGCCTTAACCCATAGACACAGCCCACTGAGTTTCTCGCCGGATCTTTTCAGTGGGTCGCGTTTCCGATCCGATGGTAGATTCTGCGAAGCACTGCTCTTGCCAGGGTCGGTGTTAGCAACACTCCAGTTTGAGCCCCGTGAGCTCACCTGCACACGTTAGGGTAAAGTTGAAATAGCCTCTCAAGGCTATCAGCATAGATAGGAAAAAAAAGAGCGCTTTAATGGCCAACGCAAACCCTTTCTTGTCATATTTAACAATCCACGTTTTGGAGCTGAATAATTGCACGAGAAACTTTAACTAAACATCCAAATGAAATACTAAAACTAATTATAAAATTCCTACAATTCGATTTAAAAAAATTAAAGATACTATTTTACCAAATCAATGTTTGCAGAGGGTGAATTAGACGTTAAAACTTACATGGTCAGTTCATCGTTTTTTGTTTGGAAACACGAAGTTAAATATCAAAGCATCCTGTATTATGGTGCCAATCGATGGCGGGTCGTCAGATTCAATATTATTATTTTTCTCAAACCAGTTTTCGTGTAATACCGTTATCCCGACATCTAGCTACACTAGATGAATCGCGAAGTAGAGTAAACTATTAACATGGCCACAATCATGCGGCACAAAGAAAATGTTTTACCAAAGCTATAATACAAATAGAAGCTCTTGCTCATTTGCTCCCTAAAGTAACAAAATAAACAAAATTGTCTCTATTATCTAGGTTATTAAACGTATTTTCCGTAAACTTCAACACAATTCCACCTGTGAAAGCGAACATCGCAGTCTCCAATGTAAATATAATTAAGACTTAATTGCATCAAAACTTCGAAAAGCCCGCGAGAATCGAGGTTAGAGGCACGACGAGCCCTGGCCTTTGCCGTATTGTTTAACTAAGTTTATTTGACAATCTAATAAAACAGGCTGTAAGGAAAGCGTTCTCAAAGCTGAGAAAGAAATCAAATAGAAGCGGTGGCTATCAGCGGATATAGTACGCCTAAAAGTAATCTTGAATCGTGCTAACGATAATTTCAAAGAAACCTTGCAAATATACAAACATTCAAACAACAGATTCCGTCAATCTACCGAGCAAAAACATCGGCTCAATGGAACAAATCCTGCCTTTGCAATAATTAGAAACACGAAATAACAACGTTTCCTACAAATTGGCGATTCCGGCGTAATATACACCGTAGCAAACTAACGATGCTATTATTAGATGTAAAACAATATTCGTTTACTGATTCGTACATTTTAATATAACGCGGATTATTCATATTCTTCATTAAGACTGTTGCTTTTAAAACTTCTTTTAGCGCTTATCTTGCTATGTGAGGTCGGCGCAGCGTATCCTCTTTTCCAATTAGGACTATCATACGTTATCTCTGCACTAACATCCTTCTCTCGCATATCCTCATATAGTCCATCTATGTCTTTTTAGGGCGCCTCCTCCTCACATTACCGTCTACTGTCAACTAAATGAATGATGCTTTAAAAAAAGGGTGAGTGTACTTATTATGTACGCACGTAAAAAGTTATACTTTATTTTTATTAAATTTATTTCATTTTTTTTTAATAATTAATAATAAATATTTAACGTTAATAATTTAATAATATTTAGTATGAATTATATGAAATAATAATTTTGTCATTTATGTTACTAAAAAATAAATGCTAATAACACCTTTTTTTACGAGTGTACATGCGCGAAAGTTCACCTGCGGCTATATTCAGACTCGCCAAGCTACGTCGGTCGTATTGTAATAAGCGATTTAGTGGGCAACTTCATTCTGTTAATTTTGTGTCACGGTGCGCGCGCATCGTAAAATTTCACTCTCATCAATTTTTCATAACGCGCCTAAAGAAGTATAACTTCAAAAATTAAATGAGAATTACTGAAGACATTACCGGATGTATTGTTCGAAAAAGGTCGCGGATAGGACACGACTGGACGAAGAACATAACAAGCGGGGTCAATTATTAATAAGGACAATGGAAGGAACATGAAAAAAACAAGCTTAATAAAATAAACTTTGCATTTATTTAACGAAAATCATAGAGTACACGTCATATTAACAGACGAATTATTATCAGTTTATCTATATATTAATACGTGAAGCAAAAACATTGTACCCCTTTTTACGAAAATTGCGAAGACGGAGGAGTATGAAATTTCCCACACTTATAGAGAATATAGAAAAGGAGTGCACAATGCTAATATTTTTTTAAATAATGCATAAAAGATACATTAAAGAAAACATTACACATACTACCATTTATTTGACACACACACGCATGCATACTATTTGTTTATTGTCAAACTTTTCTTATTGCATAAAGTCTATGGTCAAATTGAGAATAGAGATTGTTTGTCTTTGTTAATATTTGTCTAAAGTGTAGTTTTGGCGAAATCTGTGATTATAGAAGTATAATAAATAGGCTTTGGCAATATACCATAATAATGTTCAAACTTATAATTTCAATTGATTATAGTCGAATTTCGATTACTGCGGGACCACTACTTCATATTAACAGACGCCGAAACTAAAACAAACCCTAAAATTTGACGTTCGCAAAACTGTTAATTCCCAAGAGACCCATCAGCTGTGGGATAATCCGAACTAACAATAACGAAAGTTGACTTTATATACACGAATATACCTTGGCTCAGTCGTCAAAATTACGGTCCGAAAAACAATGACAGATAGCACACACAGCGGCTAAATTAAATTTTGAAACCTTACCCTTATAAAATATTTATGTTTGAGCCTATGGTGCAATACGCGAGAACAAAGCGTTTATCTTCCTTTAACACGATCATAGCGATTATTCTGTTTTAATAGGACACTTTTGATATATATTCATCTGGTTCCTACACTAAATCAACGTAACGTAACGGCCTCCGCACGACAAAATTGTTTTTTTTTAGTCCACGGAGAGATACAGACGAGATATATTGTTACACGCTGGAGTTCGGGATAAACAAAATTCCAACAAAGTACAATTAAAAACTGTATTCAACACTCAGAACGCTTAAAACACTCAACAAACACTTTAAAACTTTCAATTCGCTTCTTCCGCTTCGCTTCAGGTGATCCGTTCGCTGTTTCGCTTCAAGTAGTTCCGATTACTAACTGACTGCGTGCCATCTCTGCAACGCTTTTATAGTCGAGACGAAATCCCTAGAATCGTCGAGAATATTCCACAAAAGCTGAGTATTGTGTTTCGGCTGTCTGACAATAGATGGCGTTGTACTTCTCGAGCGTTCTAGATGCTACTAGATCCTTCGATATTCGTTCAACTATTCGGCGATAGATGGTGTCACTTTTACCGGCGTAACAATATTAAGCCTCGATTTGCTCTTAAGATATTAAAATAAACACATGCCAGTGAGTGAAAACAAACGCGAAATTAATCAGATTACCAGCGTGCTATGTTTAACAATAGGTATTGATAATAATTGTGAAGAAATTTATCTTTGGCAAGACGAACATTGTTTCGGAGCCGTTGCACGACAGACAAAAACAAGTGATTTAAAGTTGGCATATCTTTCAACATGGAATACGGGATTTTTGTGCCCATAAATAAACAAAATGGCAGTACCCGTTTAAAAAGGTTAAGAATTAGAGTTAGGTAGGCATGGGGAAAGTCAAGCTTAAAGTCCGGACTAGACGCTCCACCATTTGCCTGCGAAGGATTCTTGAATACTTTGGCCACATTGCAAGGAAAGACAGTGACAACTTGGAGAAATTGGTGGTCACTGGAAAGGTCGAGGGCAAGCGACCAAGAGGCAGGAGCTCGACCCGTTGGACGTACCAGATTCGTGCAGCCCTTGATACAACAGTGCACGATGCTCTGCACTCAGCTGCAGATAGGAACAGATGGCGGTGCATTAGAAAAAACAAACTGTTTCAAGGCCATCATGACCACGACCCTCAGTAATGAGGAAACCGACGCAAAGAGGAGGCATGGGGAAACATTTTCCTACATAGGATAAGAATTTGGCCACTAGGAATTACTGTGAAAACTGTCGTCCAATCATCCGTCTGTCTGTATAACGGAAGACATTCTGTTGCTTCTCCGTGTGAATTTTGTACTGCTTTTGTCTTTTATTAGTTCACCTGGCGCGTTCGACGTTTCTCAATATAGTTTTCAATTTTGTTTTACTACCGATTACTTTAATATCATTAATTCTGATCCTGACATTAAAACTTCATTTTTTTCCTACCTATTCGCTGGTAGCCTAAGGGGCTATTCCGGCTAAGCGCGGACGGGCAGGTGAGCTCAGGGGCTCAGTCTGAGAGAATTCGCTAGTAGTAACCTTAGCAAGGGCAGAATTCACAGAATCTACCACTGGATCAGAATCGCGACCTACTGAGAAAACTTCATTATCATGTCATTCTTAATAAACTATTAAAATTTGTCGCCTGAAACTTACGGCAAACCTACAAAGATGACACCATATGAAGATACATAACGCTCACAAACCCAATAAGATAAGGTTCATAATCCAATGACACCGGGCTCGCTACCTAATGAGTATTTGATTTTCCATTTCTGAGTCACATGTTATGTACGTCGCACATTCGATTCCATCACGAATACATTACAAGGACACTAGTAAAATTGAAATATAACCGAGAATATTTCGGGTTAGGCTTAGACGAAACAATAGAGTTTATGATCAATTTCGGTTTTTCTTAATATTGATAGACATTTGATTAACGATGTAATATTTTGTTGCGAGGAAATTATTAGCTATTTTTTAAGATACTTATAATTTTTAAAACACCACCATATTTCCAACTCTTCGACTTATTTTCGATAATAAACAAAACGTCTTTCCGCACTTCCTTGAATGTTGTCTTATCGCTATTATAAATGTGTCAAGATCCAGTAGGTACACCAGCCTTTTACATAAAGTTGAAAATCGCATACCTATCATTTAAAATAAGTATATCAAATTTCAAGTTAATCCGACGTTTTGAAGGGAGTCAAAATCATATTCAAAGATTCCGTTACAAACATACATACGTCTGAAGCTAATAAAAGCGTATTAATTAGATTGTCTAGATGATATACATTTTTAAGACTTTATTAATTTGATCGAAATATATTAAACATTTTCTGTCGTAAAAAACGTACAAGATTAAAATGGAGATTTCGAATTCATACACGTTGTGAACTCTATGGGTTTCAGTAACGACTCGAATTTAACGGCCGTCTGGTGTAGTGGTAAGTGACATGGTCACTACACAAGGGGGTCGCGGGTTCGAATCCCGCCAAGGGAAGATATTTGTATGATAAATATAAATGTCTTTTCCAGGGTTATGGATGTATATTAAGTATATGTATGTGTATAATAAAAATCTTACATTTATTTCCGTTATCTGGTACCTGTAACACAAGTTCTTTACGAACTTATCACGGGACCAGTTAACGTGGCGTGATTGTTAGTAAATGTTAGTAAAATATTCATCGCTACCACCTGTTAATGTCTTATAGGTCTGACTATCCACAGGTTTTGGGATAAACCATGTGACTTTTCGATAACTTATGTCAAACTTGTGTGTACTTCTACAGCTAATTTGTCTAGGATTTATTTTTGAATAACAGGTGTAATGTCATTCCTTCTATTTATTATTCAGTTTGAATCATTAAAATCGTTACAATTAATATGTATTATGATAGAAGCATATTTCACAAATTACTATTTACTCCGTCAATAATTTCGTTTTATGATTAGCGACAGTCGATACGGGCTTTGGGTATGATGTTTGGGTGGTTGGGTGGGATGGGTTTGGGTTTGGTATTGATTTTAAGGGAACATGGTTCGAACGAGTTTTGGATGCTGTGATTATAATATGACTACGAAATACGGGCGGTTCATTTTGTTTATAACGTGTATAATAGTAGTAAGATTTTTTTACGGACCATTGTATGATGTTCCGTGACACAATTGGCTTGGCTATCTCTCTGATTTTTTTGAGTTATACCTAATTCCTTGCAGTCCGGGATATTTTTGAACGTTTTCAAGACTAGGTAGGTAGCTCGAGGGCCCACCCGGGCGTGGGTTTCTATAGTGCACGCAGAAGCGCTAGTCCCCTCCTGAGTTATGTGGCGGGGTAAGACGGGGGAGGGCGTGATTGACAAGACGCACACGACATTATATTTAAGTGCAGATAAATCTCAGAATAACATGTTAGAATTAATGTAATGGGTACCTAATTGTAATATTGTATTTTTCTATTTCTCGGTTAAACAAAAAATTCATAATATTCAAAAGTGTTGATTACATTTTATTATTTACGATACAAAACAATTTTATAAGCAAACAGCAATCACTGTTATAGTACATTATAAAAAAATAAAAATATTTATCAATTTTGATTTTTTATCAACAAAAACTGATGAAGTCGAAATCATCAATGTGGATTCTCTTTTTTATTTCTTTAGGTTTTCGTGGAGAAGTAAAATAGGTGTTTCCGATTCGCATTTCCTTCAGCTACAATTCTCATTACAGTCTGAGAAAAAAAATTGTGCACATTGTAAATTACATTTTACACTGGCCGTGGACCCATCTTAAGGCATTTTATCTCGTGTATGTTTGAAACAAACTGACAAGAACAACTAAATTGTGTAACCGTCGCGGTGGTCGACGGCAGACTGAGTTAGCTTGACGTTTGTCTACCTCGCCCGCCCTGCCGCTCACATACCTCAGGCGGTGACTAGCACTTCCGCGCACACTATAACAGTAGTTTCTTTTATTATTATTGTTTTATTGCTTAGATGGGTGTACAAATCCACCTGGTGTTAAGTGATCACTGGAGCCCATGGACATCTACAACGTAAATGCCGGAGCCACCTTGAGATGTGAGTTCTAAGGTCTCAGTAAAGTTACAACGGCTGCTCCACCCTCAAAGCGAAACGAATTACTGCTCCGCGGCAGAAAGAGGCAGGGTGAAGCTACCCGTGCGAAATCACAAGAGGTCCTACCACCAGTAATTACGCAAATTATAATTTTGCGGGTTTGATTTTTATTTATCATTCACTTCACCGTGGAAGTCATCGTGAATATTTGTTAAGTACGTAATTCATTACAAAAATTGATACCTTCCTGCGGAATTCGAACACCGACGCATCGCTAGATACGAATGCACCGGACGTCTTATCCTTTAGGCCACGACGACTTCTCCAGCATTTCTGATAAGCCACAGTAGCTACCGCAAGTCAAATGGGTGGTTGACTTTCAATTACAAAGAACTGGGCATTCATGTTACGAGATCTTAAAGCGCTGAAAAGATTCATTGGTAGGGAAGAATTAAAAAAAAGTTTTGAAGCGCGCGCGAAGTTGTCCTACTCTAATTTCAGATGCGATTTAAATCTTATAACATGTATATTAAATTGGATGGATTGTGGATTCGAATACGAAAAATCACTGCGAAAAATCCGTTTTACCCAAACTTCAATGAGAATCAAATACGAACTGACACTAACCTTGTTATACATAAAAATATGAATATTTACGGAAATTTGGTGCTCGACCTTTTGGCCACATTTTTGTTAGAATTTACTGAGACTACAATTTACTTTTGGGGCAAACAGATAGTGCTTTCATTCAGTTTCATCGCATTAGCGCATTTTCAGTTTTACTAATCGGTTTAAAATCCGACACTAAAACATTGAACTCAAACGGAAAGAAACAAAGCATTATTATAAATAAACAAAAAAGCGTTTCCGCAAAAAAGCGTCAGCCAGAAAAGCGTGAAAAGGTGTGTAAGGATATTTTTAAATACAAGAAATAAAACGCAAATCTCAGCAGAAACATTTATTAAAAGTCTTAAAAACAATAAAAATTAATTCAACTATGTGATTTTAAAACTTTAAAAATATTTAATATTATCACAGTACGCATACATGAAGCAGATTCAAATAAAGCAACATTGTTTCTTTTTTAATAATAACCTATTGAATATAATTAATAAATTTTATGCATGTAATTCTTCACATGTATGTTGTCAAAACTGTCAAGTGTCACATAGAAGCAACAGCACAAAATAAAAAATTTAGGGTTCTATGATATTAAAATTCAAATAAAAAAAAATTATAAATGAAATAAACTTTTTTTACAAACAATTCATATAACCTTTTCTGTAAACTTAAGATTTTTTATTTTGTATATATGTATGTATATTTTATGTAGTCAACATTGCTTAATATATGTTTCTCTTTAATCGGATCAGTAAAGCAGCTTATATCTAGATTAAAAATTCATTACAATCACATTTCAAAATTAAACGATCGATATTCACTATCGTGAGCACACGCGAACATAATACCTATATTGGATCTCACAAATCGTGTAGCAAATGTAGGGTACATTAGCTACATGCGGAATATCAACAAACACATTATCTAAGTTGCGTATCAAATTTAATTGAGATTATGCTACTATATCTATATTAGTGATTCTCAACCACTGTTCCGCGGCACTTTTGTGTGTCGCGAAATTTCAAAAGTGTGCCGCCAAATTTTGCCAATATAGTATTATTAAATTATATCTAATAATTTTTTTTTATTATTAGTTTGTAATTAATCCCTTTTTAAACGTTTAAATATTATTAAAGCATATATTAGTTTATTTCGTATATTTAATGGGTTTTTATAAACGTTTTATGCAGTGTTTTAGAAAGTAAATAGTTTAAATCTTTTTCTTTGTGTGCCGCCAAATTTTAAAATCGTTAAATATGTGCCGCAACAAATAAAAGGTTGAGAATCACTGATCTATATACTTAAAAGAGAATATATATTTGTATGCATGTTCACCTAAAACTAGAGAAACGTTAGTTTTATTGATATGAAACTTTGCACAAATACAAAGGACGACATGACCACTCAGACGAACAAAGTTATCTTAGTGCCTGATAGGTGACGCTGATGGCAGTGATTTGTATCTTTTGAACCATAGGCCGAATTGTTACGAAATCTATTTAAATAAATGATAATGTACGTATGTATGTGTGTTCACCTAAAATTACCTTACGTAGTTAGCTTTCTGAATCGTCTTATGGCTTTTAAGATTTTTAATTTAACATTGCGTTTTGTTGCGGGCCCAGCTAGTCACTTAAAAAACAAAGAAACACTACCGACAGTACCAAATAAATCCGTCCTCACATTTGAAATTAGACAAAACATCGTAATTAGAACAATAACGTCATACGTCTATTTCTCTAATTGTTTCCTTGAAATGGGACACAAAACTTGACCATACATATTTATTTAATGAAAACGTCTTAGTTATTTCATATTTCACGTATTTATAACAAACTTTAGAACTGCACGCGTTCCACTGATGAAGATCCGATTAATTTTATGCGAGAACGACATGCGAACTCGCAATTAGTTCCGCGCCCGACTCGAGGCGAATGCAAAAAGCGACATTAGCGCGGCTCCAATCAAAAACCGGTTACCGCCGGCTCTGACTAGTTTCGTTCGACACTAACCTCGTCTTTTTTTTCGATACTATACGTAATATCAGTGTGCTTAGTGCGAGTTTTTTAACGTTCCCCATAGCGTAATACCGGTCACTCACATTCGCACGAATACGCAAACCCACAAGTGTAGGACGACATTTGCAAATGATTATGCAAAGTTTTAACTGCATTCGCGGTTTTCCAAGCTGTGTCGGTTTTTTAACGGACATCAAAGCGCGCGAACCGCGATTCTTCGCATAGTCTCCCACACATTCGTGTGACCAGTTGCGCCCACGATTGCGAAGGTAACGGACGTTTCGCCATTTTCATAATTCGTGACGTCTACTGTGTAGCGTACCTTCATCATGGATTGGAACAACACCAAGGTGATGGAGTTCATTGAACTCCTGCAAAATGAATCGACCATATGGGACCCTCAAAAGAAATCCCATAACAACAGAATGACCGTTAATGACGCCTAGGAAAGAATTAAAAACTCTTTTTCTCTTCAATGTTCTATTGACGAATTAAAAAAGAAGAGAAATCCGTGAGACATTCATAAGCAAGTGTAGGAGGAAGCGCAAACGGGTTCGCAAATTGTATACCGAACCCATTTGCACAGCCGCTAAGTTTGCGAATTAATGTATGACGGCCCTACGGCCGGCATAAAAGTTAAGCCAATTTTGTATGCAGTTAGAACAGCGCCCCTAGCGGCAAACGTACGCAAACGATCCCATTCCATACAAAAGTATGAGCTAACTTTTACGCTATCGAGAACTTTAAAAAACTCGCTCTAAGCACTCAGAACTTGGCTTTACTAGTACTTCATATATTTCAGAGTATCTCAAGTAATATAATTAAATTCATTGAATTATTTATTTATTAATCTCATATTTTATTTTGCTTTGGGATATCGAACATATTTTTGAAGTAAAGTCACTAAGCGAAAGGTCACTAAACTATACGAGATATGTTTTTTTTTTAAAGAAATTTGCGAGGCAAACGGTCTTGTTTTTGCAATATATTTATCTAGTAAAAAAATATTATATACTTTTTTGATATTAAACCTAAGACTCTTTTAGAGATTGTTATTGCATATATACCCTAATATTTACCTCTAATGAACGAATTACATACAATATTAACTATGTAATTACAACTAAAAGGAGTTACTAATTTTGAAAAGATGCGACATATTAGATTTTTAAATACACGATTCGACGTCGTATAACAACACAGTCGAAATTGGCAACACCTTATTATTTGAAATTTTAATTTCTACTTTCGTCACAAAAAAAAAATGTTATTATATATACATATTATGTCAAGCTTATTTACGGGCACCTTTAAAATATAATTTTAAGATGTTACATTCGGACTTTTTAATCCAAAACACAACAAGAATTTTTAACTAAAAAATACTATTTATAAAATTTATATTATTATTAAAATTATTAATACAAAATTATTAAAATTTGATGTCGCAAACATAATTTTACAATGGAATTTCTCTTTACATACAGCGGGCCAAGTGTTGATGTGAGGTCAAAAATGCCGATCCTCCATCTTCATGAGACGGCGGCGTTTCTAATCGCGCTGCTCGCATGTCACCGGGCAGGTGGACCTCAACTCCAGTATGAAGGGCCCTTCCTGCCCGGGCAGGAACGTGGATACCGTCACTACGTACTTACCGGCCGGTAGGTTCGGCATTTCCAGTACCACGAAACCCGATCTGCAGACGACGAGAAAAACGCGAATTCATAAATTTTATTTTAGATTTGCATTATAAGTCATCGGGGCCTAAAGGATAAGACGTCCGGTGCATTCGTATCTAGCGATGCACTGGTGTTCGAATCTCAGGCGGGTACCATTTTTTCCAATGAAATACGTACTCAATAAATGTTCACAATTGACTTCCACGGTGATGTCTGACGATGGTGTTAATAATGCTGTTTCTCCGACATATATATATACTAGCTATACCCGTCCAATTCGCTGGGCATTTAAAATTAACATTATTATTTATTGTCATTATTATTAGGGAGTCCGACACTCATATAAATATTAACCTATCCATTAAGCACATATATTTTCTACATGAATACCAAGTTTCAAGTCAGTCGGATGCACGGCTCAGCATTTATAACGGAACATCCGTAAAAACCACTGTAGTTTTATATATTGGTACAAATATAGATATAGATATATATCTCTTTCTGTCACCCACCTGAACGGTCCAGAAGTGAGTTTCAGGAAGGGTGCAGTGACGTTCGGGTCGTCCAGCGCCTCGACCTTCGCGTCCATCCCGAGCTGGTACTGCTTGGGGCCCTTGAGCTGCAGCAGCACGCTGCAGGCCCGCGCGTCCGGCACGCCCAGCGCGAACTTGGGGTTGTGCGGGTACGTCAGCCGGTGGTTCTCGCAGCCGCCCGCGCTCCGACCCGACCACTCGCCCTTCAGCTGCGACCAAACTTTATTTTTTTGTGACGTGACAACGTCTTATAAGTCGTGGGAGCCGGCTGCACGCACGAAAAACCATGACTCACGCGGCGTTACCTCGCTCTGAGGCGTATTTTCTTGTGACGTTGTCACGTTCAACTATCGTCAGGAAACCGACTTTACAGACAACCGATTTTTTTAAAGGAATTTTATGACCTGGTAACTAAGACCTTTAGGTCAAGTCTTGTTTTAATTTTAATGAAAACTTTTTTATATGAAAAATGATATTATGAAACGAAATGAGATGAGATGATATGGGATGAAATGTAATCTCAGTAAAATCCACCATTGAAGTTTTTGGAGGATCCCGAGAAGTTACGTTCAGCAACTTTGTTTCATTTTCCCACATTTGTGCACTTTCACAGATACTAAACAGTTAATAAACCACCGTTATTACACACTTAAACCTGAAGAAACGCTAAACAGACGAATTAAAACAAATCACACAACTTCACTCCTCGCGTTCCCGCCAAAAAATCCGGCGAAACTTTACGTTAAGCAAAAATCGACCATAATACAAGTAACCCCTCCGATATGACAGGTAGATAAGGTCCTATAAAGTCCCGTGTTGTACGAAACCGTGTTATATGAGACTAGAAGTCAGTACAAAAAGAACGAGCAATTTTTCTTGTATGGATTTTTAAGCCGTTATACATAAAAAATGAGCGGGAAAATTCGGTTATTCTCATATAATTATGTATTGTGTGTTCATGGTGCATAATGTAATTTTCTAAATAATTCTAAACAAAAATCTCGTTATCGGTGTTGTAGAAGTACCGCGTTATAAGAGGGATTTGGGGATATTTTCTTTTGTGTTAGTGTGGAACCGCGTTGTAAAACACCGTGTTATAGAAGGTACAGGTACCATAGAATTACGAATAAAATTAAAACAAAACCTCGACACTTAATCACTCATTTTCGCTGCAATTGAGACATCGACCTCACGCCTCAAGCTGACAACATTCAATTAGTAACGCCTATTTGGTCCAGTGACCACTCCATATAGCCCGTGAAGCTGGTTACGTAACTACAATAACAAATAAAAAAGGCCATAACAAAACATAGTACGTGTATTATATTTAGCCAAAAGTGACGTAACCACACCGTATAAGAACAAAGCAATACATACCGTTTTGACATAAGGATAAGGTTCATGTTTGGATAAAGCGAACGGACACGTGCCGTACGCACGCAATGTGTAGTATATGGTTTTCGTCTTCTCGAACTGTGCGACGACCAGTGTGTAGAGATCTGTGCTGCCTTCCCCGACTATGATCTTGCAGAGGTAATGTGGACTGTTGATCCTTACTCCGTCGATATAGGGCTCAGGATCGTCTGAAATTTTAAAAACACATAAATAACACATAAGGTCTCTTAGTATAAACGACTTTTACTGGACTCGTGTTTCATTTTGTTAATTTAGTGTTTCTTTATGGTTAAATGTGTGATAACGATGGTTTATTAACTGTTTAGCATTTGTAAAAGTTGACTAATGTGGGAAAATTTCACGAAATTTTACTGTATACTGAATAATGTACCATATGTGAAGTCGCTCATACAACTCCATGCTCCATCGATGAAAAATAACGTATCCGACAAAACGGACTAGTAAAATGGAAACCATGTGTGAACGGGCTTTAAATGTCGCCATCCACTTTGAGATATGAGTTCTGAGGTCTCAGTATAGTTAGACTTGAAGAGTCACCATCTTGGTCAGCGGTCACCGTCCGCTATAGAAGCCGAGAGATATATAGAAAAGCAAAGTGACACTCACACGGATAGTACACGTGTTTCCCTTCGTTCTTGTAGACGAGTAGCGCTATGTACTCCTTGTTGTCCCTGAAGTCGTCTATGTTGGTGATGTGCCTGGTCAGCAGCAGCCACACGACCCCCTTGCCGTGGACTTGCAGCGAGAACTGCGGGTTGTCGCCGATGTTGTAAGCGTCCTTCGCGGGACCGTTCCCGGCGTCCCACTTTCTGGAACGTTCGTTTAACTTCAACGCTAATAACTCATTCATTTTTTAATTTGTGATAATTATTGTGATAGACGTTTTTCGCGTTAAATATCAATATAATTACTAAAAAAAATATAAAAATAAAAATAAAAAACCATTTTTTTTGACAGTACTAATTATTATATCCGCGATCGAAAATGTAAGAAAACAACGAGCCGTTCGCCTTTGAAATTTGGTGTGAGAGTGAGTATTAATGTTAAGTAACAAAAAAAGGACGCGTATTATAACGGTTTATGACGTCACCGACTCCAAATTGCGGGCGTGCGGATAGAACATCGCTCTGCATAATTTTGTTACGCTATAAGTAATCTGGTATGTATGTCCCACTCTTACAACTGGTACGCACGACCACGTCGTATATTTCATACTCAAACATCCTAGCAAGGGAAAAAAAAACGGTGCGCGTGCAAATTCGGGTTCGTGAATAAGTGAAGTTAACTGAATGAAGTGAAACTTGTTGGAAGTGGCATTAGAAGTTCCACTTCAATAAAAACATACGGCAATACGACAGTAAAATGAAGTGTTTTTCTTGCATATTATTTCCCTCTATTCCGCATACCTCGTTGGTCCACTAATTACTGAACACCCTGTATAAGTATGTACAGGTATACAGTGTGTGTCGAGCTGAGAGGGAGAGCGCGTTAGTAACAAACCCACTGGTGTATGCAATAGGTGAACTGGAACAGCGCCGGGTTCCAGTTCAAGTAGAAGACGTCGAAGAAGTTGAGGATGCTGGCGTAGTCGATCCAGAAGACTCCGTTGTCGTACTGCGCCGCGCTGTCCGGGTCGTAGCGCAGCGCCGCGCGCAGCCGCGCCGTCCAGTGCGCCGCGTCCAGCTCCGAGTAGTTGCCGCGCCAGCGCAGGTGCGACCACGGGTTCTTCAGTTTCAGCAGTTTCACGCCCTGTATGCATCACAGTTCATTGCTAATTTTTTTAAGCTATTGCATAGCTTTTATCGCGGCATTTGACCGAATCCTCCCCTCCCCGAAACCCCTCCACACAATGTAGCTCGCGTTCAACACATTCACACGTTGCGCTTGTTATAGACATCTACAACGTAAATGCACCACCCACCTTGAGATATAAGTTCTAAGGTCTCAGTATAGTTACAACGGCTGTCCCACCCTTCAAACCGAAACGCATTACTGTTTCACGGCAGAAATAGGCAGAGTGGTGGTACCTTCCCGAGCGGACTCACAAGACGTCCTACCAGTTCCAGTTTGAAGGGTGGGGCCACCGTTAGACTGTATAATCGAGACTTAGATCTCATGTCTCAAGATAATAACAGCATCTATAGTGTTTAGTATTACAACTAGTGTAACGTGAGCCCTACACTTACGTTCACAAGTTGTACATCGAGCACCGCGTAGGCGTGCGTGGGCACGAGGCCGGTCCGCTGCGCCTGCGCGTCGGACAGCGGGCCGGTGGCGACGGTGACCAGCACGTCGCCGCGCTCCAGCCGCGTCCGGATCGTCTCGTACAGCGCGTCCGCGTTGAAGTCCTCGTCGCTGTTCCTTATGGCGCTCCGCTCCGGTATCCAGCCGGTCAGGGCGTGCAGGTCTATATTCTGTATTTAAAACAGATGTGTGGTGTCGTGGGACACCGGATAGGAACGAAATTCCTTATTATAAAAATATTAATTTTAAGTTCTATGCGAGGTATAAAGAAAATGAAAGTGGAGGTTTCGGTAACGTGCGAACTTATTGTGGTACACTTCATTCACGGTTGTTTGCATAAGAGTTAGTGTATTGCGCCAACGAACGCTCTGAGATCGTGGTCAATGAATGATAAAAAAATATGTTATTTTTTGTACGTTATTGCAAAGTTAAGTCGTACACTGTGTGCATTACTAATAAAAATCTTACGTTACGGATGTTTTTCCCGGTTAGGGTACCCCTCCGCATCGTCCCATAAGGAACTTCGTTCCAAAATAAAAACTAACAATTTAGAGGTAAGCTTCCTGTTATAATGAACGCGCTGGAATTTAGCTTAACGTCAACTGTCAACCAATAATCTGTCATGGGAGATTTTTGGCGGGAACGCGAGGAGTACAGTTGTGTGATTTGTTTTATTCTGTCTATTTAGTGTTTCTTCAGGTCTAAATGTGTAATAACGGTGGTTTGTTAACTGTTTAATATCTCTGAAAGTACACAAATGTGGGAAAATGAAACAAAGCCGCTGGACGTAGCTTCTCGGGATCCTCCAAACAGCCCACTGAAAAAGTCTCAGTGAATAACCACCATTTTACTGAGATTATATTTCATCCCATATCATCTCATTTAATTTAATTTCATCACAGTTGATTACTGTCTCAAATTAATCATCTTCATTTCATTTCACTCCATATTCCACAGATTTCGCCAAGACTACACTATAGTCAAATAATATTAAAGACAAACAATATTAATCTGTTCTCAATTTGACCACAGACTTCAAGCAATAAGCAAATAGTATTTAAGCGTGTGTTTGTCAAATACATGGTAGTGGTGTAATGTTTTATTTATTAATTTAATGTATTTTTAATGAATTATTTAAAAAATTTTTTGGCATTGTGCACTTCTTCTCTATATTCTCTATAAGTGTGGGAAATTTCATACTCCTCCGTCCGCGCAATTTTCGTAAAAAGGGATACAAAGTTTTTGCTTCACGTATTAATATATAGATGACAATAAAAAACACGAGATCAAACCGTTATAGACTTACGCTGTTCGAACCGGGAAAGTCATATCCTCCCATCACTTTCATGTAAGCTTTCTCCAGCAGAGACACCCAGAACTCGTTTCTGTTACTTGAATACGAGCACAGCAGACGGCGTTGTCGGCTGTACGGCAGACGATCATCTATGATGACCTGAAATAATTACTAATATAAAAAATATATACAGTGACTACCTGACCCGGCAGACTTCGTAGTGCCTCAATCGATAAACAAAAGACATTTGTATAAAATAAACTTAAAACAAACAAAAGGAATCCATCCGACCGGGGACACATCAAAGGAAAAACCAAATGTTTATTTTTATTTAATTCCGGACATTTTCATATTTATCTACCTTTTAAACTTTCTCTGGACTTCGACAAATAATTCAAGACCAAATTTAGCCAAATCGGTCCAGCCGTTCTCGAGTTTTAGCGAGACTAACGAACAGCAATTCATTTTTATATATATAGATAGATAGAAGATAGATAACATTTCTTCCGCAAAGTATTGAACCTTTTTTTGAACCTGGTTTGAAGTTTATGACTGATGTTATTACAACATTATCTGATACTTCATACTTTACAACGGACTCCGGGCACCAATAACCACTCTTTTTTTCCCTACCTAATCTAATAGCCTTGAGAGGTTATTTCAGCGTAACCTTAACTAGTAGGTGAGCTCAGGGGGCTCAAACCGGAGTGATGCTAACACTGACCCTAGCAAGAGTAGTGCCCCCACTTAGAGACGATACGCGACCGTGCCGCCTTCATACTAGGACGCCTCTACCCCATGACTCCGTCATGACCTATGCAAGTGTAGTGTTCGCTCACGCGGCCCGCACTAACTTAAAATCATTCCAAGTAATTCAATCCCGTTTTTGCAGGATAGCCGTCGGAGCCCTGTGGTTCGTCAGGAACGTCGACCTTCATGACGACCTGGACTTACAGTCCATCAGTAAGTATACGCAGTCGGCGTCGATGCGCCACTTCGATAAAGCGGCACGACACGAGAACCCTCTCATCGTGGCCGCCGGTAACTACATTCCCGATCCTGCGGACAGAATGGAAAGCAGTCGACGTCGCCCCAAGCACATTTCGAGTCCTCCCGATCCATTAACGGTGCTTTAAGGTATCTCAAGCACCGGTCACCGTTCTCGTCGAACCCGTCGCTCGCGACGAAGGGCTCGACGAGTAAATTAACCCACAGACACAGCCCACTGAGTTTCTCGTCGGATCTTCTCAGTGGGTCGCGTTTCCGATCCGGTGGTATGGTACATAAACATAAACCATTGTTGTTATTCTAATTTTATTTTTTACCATGTTTCGAATAGTTTAAAGTTCGTGGTCTATATTTTGTAATAATCATTTGAACTGTAAGCAGAAGCACTTTAGTCCGATAAAATCAAATTCCAGTATTTATATGTGTATTTTTATTTTGCACTTTCAATACTTCCTTTTTACTTTATGAAATAGAATTTCGTAATGGAAAATAAGTTATTTCACCATCGTTATGTGCTCATCTGCCAAGCATCAATGCA
The DNA here is from genome assembly GCF_030269925.1 of Bombyx mori. Lineage (NCBI taxonomy): Eukaryota > Metazoa > Arthropoda > Insecta > Lepidoptera > Bombycidae > Bombyx > Bombyx mori. Next base: position 2,944,698 of record NC_085114.1, read on the forward strand.
ACTACAGTTTGAATATAAAAAAAACTATTTAATTTTTTTTAATTGATAAACTATGGACTCACCTTCCTTCTGACCCCATTCAAGTGTAATTTCACCATGTATTTCCCAAACGGGTTGTAAACTGGAACTTTATTCTTATTCTTTGGATAAATAATCGATGTGATGATGCTTTTGTTAAATCTCTTCTCGTACAACGCGCTTACCGCTAAAGAAGCGACAAACGAACAATCAGATACTATCTGAAATTAAACATTATTTTTATGTGCCATAGTCAAATGTTATGATAACATTTAAAAGAGTGAATCTGTATGTATCTATTTCATAATATAATATCTCATAATAATCTAGAACATAAGTGGCTATAAAACTAATATACTGACAGCCCTGAATGGCACTATCGTAAGGTAATGAAACATCCTATATATGAAGTAATGAGGAGTAAGCAAGAAAGAACCATTCGACGTTTTAATCGTTTCCAAGTAAAAGTATAGTTGAACACGTCTAATAATATGCATTGATAGGTTGAACCGCTTTCTAAGCACGGAGGTACATCTATACTAATATATAAATCTACAGTGGTTTTTACGGATGTTCCGTTATAACTACTGAACGATGCATCCGATTGACTTGAACCTTGGCATCCATGTAGAAAATACATGTACTTAATGGATAGGCTGTGGGTGACTCACATGTATTTATTTATTTTATAATATTTTATTATAATTACACTACACAACAACACATACATACTTTATTTTATATCAACACATTCATTTATCACACAATCATACAAAACATTATTTACACTAAACAAAATAAAATTCACAAGCAAATTCAGGCGATAACTGCAGTATAGCGGCGGCGATAATATTTCGCTAATACATCGGTGCATAGACGAACCGGTCGTCGCATTTTTACCGATCCACCGCCACAAGTCGAAATCTGACTAGCGAGCGCGCATCCCGTATTATCTTTTCTTTTCTACGCCTTTTATAATTTTTGCTTTTTGTTTCGTGTACCTGCTTGTGTTGCTTGGACTATCTATTTCTTGTTACTTTCTCCTTCTTTGTATATTTTGTGTTCGTCTTAAATATAAACTTTCTTCGTGTCCTTTTGTGTTTGAAAAGACATTTATATTACAACCCAAGACGACTAAATAGGCTAATATTTATATGAGTGTTGGACTCCCTACACCAGTTGTGAGGGCGTTAATGATGAGAATCTTTGTGGGGGTGAGGAATAATAATGTTAATTTTAAATGCCCAGCGAAGCGGACGGGTATAGCTAGTAGCTTATATTCCAATACAATGGAATCCAAACTTATTGCTCATGTAGTTTATATTGTGATATCCATAATACCACTTTTAACTCAGGTACGGTCAGTCTTAAAAATGCCTCAAAATGGAAGTATTACGATTAATAAACTTACAGTTTGCTTAATACTGAAACAATCAATACGATCTCCTACAATTAACATTGGGTTAGTGCAAATCTCATGCGGACGAATCCAACAGTCAAATTCCTGAGCTTGCTTCGCCGATAATTTCAGTTCACTGGCTCTATCCTCAAAAGGTATGGCATATTGGAATCTCTCAGACAAATCAATATCCATGAACGGTAGAAAGCAATTGTTGTTAATGTTCGATGTTGTACGTAACACTTCTTTTTCTTCTTCTGTGTAAATAGCATTTTTTCCTGAGACTTTTAAGTGGACACTCTGCTCCCTTTGTATTTTAGCTGTAAAGTTATAATGTAAAAATTAATCTAAAACGGTAATATTTAAAAATAGCCCAATTTTTTTTTTTCTTATCATAGAACATCTAGCGTAGCATAGCAAGGTAGTGTACTTGAAACAAAAAATATAACAATATTTAGAACCATTCATATATGTACATACAGCCACAACATGTATTATTTGATTGTGCTCTAAGACAACCACGGTTTCGCAACACATTAGTAAGTCGTCAACTTTTGTCAAGTGTATCATAAGATTAACAAATACGATTTTTTTTATTGCTTAGATGGGTCGACGAGCTCACAGCCCACCTGGTGTTAATTGATTAATGGAGCCTATAGATATCTACAACGTAAATGCGCCACCCACCTTGAGATATAGGTTCTAAGGTCTCACGTATAGTTACAACGGCTGCTCCACACTTCAAACTGAAATGTATTACTGCTTCACAGCAGAAATAGGCAGGCATTACTATCTAAGGTGACCCGGGAAATTGCAATTGTGAAGCACGTATAGGACAAATTTACAACTATTTACTAGATGTGGTCTCTACAATCACATGTACATTAATGATCTATAATTAATTGTACCTACACAACCTAATTTTACTTCAAGTTCGGTGGTAGACTCTGAAGCAGTGCTCTTGCTAGGGCTAATGTTAGCAAATTCTTTCAGGTTGAGACCATGAGCTCACCTACCCATCCAGACGTAGCTGAACCAAATTACTTCAACTATCAAAATTTTACATGATATGTAATGTTGTTGCGAACATGTAGAGTATGTTAGTGTATCACGGAGTTAAAAAAAATGGAAGCCCCTGCTCTAAGCAATAGTGCATAACCGCTTTTCTAAATTATGTCAACAACCTTTTTATAAATGCCAAACACATTACTGTCATAGTATAAAATCTACAACTTACGTGGATTTTTTGGTTTAGATATAGACAGAGAATTTAATTTCTTTAAACCTTTTATTTGCTCAGCCCTATCTAATGCCTTTTTAGCTAAGTTCTTCAAATTTGTTTTCACATCTGTGTCATCTGTTTTCTGCAACAATTAACATTGTATCAAAGCCATGTTCTGGTTCTTATCTGGTTAGTTCTGGTTCATATCACACTACTATATTGGTGGCGGCCAATTCTTAAGGTATAAGGGTGTTCAGAAGAGGCATATGAAGAAATGCAACTTGGGAGGCCCAAGCACAGAATCTTTTGGAGTGGAGACGCTTGGTGCAGCAGGGCGTGTATGTCTTTGAAAACGACAGGAGGCGCGAACTGGACGACAGACGAATTAAACTGAATAACAGACCGCCTTCCACCATTTTTTACAACTTCGTGGGTGGTGTTCTTACGTGTAGCTTCTGTTTGCGCACTTTTAAGAACAAGATAGGCTACCATAGCCTTATTAGAGCGCATGAGAGGCGCGGACATTAGCTTTTAAGTAATTGAACAGAAAATTTTGGTCACCGTTGTCGAAACCGGCTTGGAACCATGATGATAATGATGATGATGATGATGATGATGATATTTGTTAAAGCTTTAACTTTACTGTGTTGCCCTTTTATTCTTAGATTACTTTGTCACATTAAGCCTAAGCAAAACAAAATTAAAACTACTTTTACAGTTTCATCTCGAACATATATTGATCAGTTTATAATTACCGAAATTCCAAATACTTTATATTTTTCATCATCATTAATGAAACTAGTGCTATTGGTGAATATTTGAGTATTGTGGTAATTACAGTTTGCAGAAACCTGGAGTATTAAGAATTTCAACATCACATTAGACATACCATATACATAACAGTAGATAAGACATAAAATTATCAATTCAAGTTATTAATGGCATTATATTCAGGCAAAACAACAAATATTGCACCTTTGATAGATATTTTCATCTCATAATACATTTTATAAAGTTAATAAACTATATTAACTAGATATTACTTACAATATTAACTGCGAATTCAACAGCTTGCATATAAAGATTCAGTGCTGAATCTGTTTGTTCTGCGTTATCAGCATCTAACGCTTGCTCCATTAGGAAAAAGCACTGTTGTACTGCACGTTCAACTTCAGCCTGCTGAGTTCGATCTGTTAATAAAGATTGATGAACAAAAAATAAAAAGAGGAAAATGTTCAATATTCAGTGCATAAATATATCATGTGGAAATGGGGTCAGAGACAGAGAGATATGGTAGGATACTACCCATCATTTGTCACTTAGGATTGTTCAAGGAACCCCTTATGATTCATAAACAAGAACCTCCATTGTCTGCACCCCAAAAATGCACACTTTAGAATCAACATACAAAAAGTTCTTAACCTCATTTACAGAGATGCCCCCACTTCTTTAAATTAAATCTTGTGAGGATTACTTCTTCTAAATAAAAAACCACTTCCAGAAGTAGTTCCTTGCACTTTGCAAATCTTAACAACGGCTGTCAGCAACAACAGGTTGCAACAGGTTGCCTACCCTGAGGACTTGAGCTCCCTCTGCCTTTCAGGGCAAAGGAGATATAAATGTCCATTGTAGTAAGCCCAGGCATAGTTTTGTTTGCTCTCTGGAAAGCAAGCAATCTGAATTCCGCATGATGCATCCTTCGAATACAAGACCAGTTTTCTCATAGAATTAAGCTTCTTTACTTTATCAACAAAAAAGTTTTATTAAATTCCTTCCTGATTAAATTCATTTAATCAACTGATTTAGGAACGTATTTAACCAATTAGCTTGTCAATTGATTTAATTTGTATCTGGGTAAATGTCTGATTAGTTTAAGTTTTGTAAGTTGGATAGATTATAGGTATTTATGTAAAAAAATTGTGTATTTATGTTTACTTGTAAAATAATAGTACTATTACTACATTATTGGTATTTGGAACTACATATTTTTAATGTTCAATGTCAGGTATTTGTACTTAATGAACAGAGTGGTGACTCACCACAAGAGAAATATATATTCATAAGACATGCATTTTAAATTATACACCTCCTTCCGAATTGCTTTAAATTACCTGTTTTTTCTAGTAATAAATTTGCTCTTTCAAGATATTCGCGGACTTTATATCTCAATTCTATTTGTTTTTCTGGTGGTAGACGATCCATAATTCGATCTAATAGTCTTGCAGCGGTTCTATAGCATTCTGCAGCTTTTTCTGTTTCTCCTGCGACATCGAAACGCACAGCAAGAGATGCAGCTTCCGATGCATTAGTTAGGTCAGACATTTGTCTTGATTTTTTTGTAAAACTTTAAAATAATGCAATTAAAAGATGTAAATATAAACAAAAACTATCAAGTATCAATTCAATCAATCAAAATTTTGTTTCTTTAACTTTTTGATACCTGACTGAGTGGCAAAAGAGTCACAGCTCATACCATCCAGTATTTTCTAACAAAGAGAAATTAAGTCTTTTGGGTAGAAAAAGAAAAGGAACGAATATAAAAAATATATATTAAATCAATTAAAATTGATTTAAATGAAGTTTTTTTTTTTTTTTTTTTTTATTGCTTATGTGTGTGGACGAGCTCACAGCCCACCTGGTGTTAAGTGGTTACTGGAGCCCATAGACATCTACAACGTAAATGCGCCACACACCTTGAGATATAGTTCTAAGGTCTCAGTATAGTCACAACGGCTGCCCCACCCTTCAAACCGAAACGCATTGCTGCTTCACGGCAGAAATAGGCGGGGCGGTGGTACCTACCCGTGCGGACTCACAAGAGGTCCTACCACCAGTAATTACGCAAATTATAATTTTAAGTTAAGCAAAGTTAAGAAGTTAGGCAAAATGAGGTAAATTAAACCAAAAATCAGTAAATTAACAAAATATAACAACAAAAATGGCGTTACTCTACGGCATTATTGCCGAAAAGTGTCGATACAAGAATTTCAGAAAAAATATTTTTAAAATCCAGGATACTTCGACATTGTTTTTCGGAAAATACCAATTTTGAACGCATTTTTACTTCCCGAGAGTTGAAGTATGAGTTTTGAAGTCATCGTGGCCTAGATGACAATATTCTCGGTACACTCGCTGTAGGCAATGTGATTATGTAGTAATATTAGATAGTTTTTAATTGACATTTGCTGATTTAATCATTAACATAAATTATACACCATTCATCGGCACTAATCGGCAGTCGCTTTATTGTGCCCTGGCGTTGCTGACGTGCATGAGCACAGGTGGTAATCAATTATCAGATGAGCCGTATGCTTGTTAACCTATTCGGCAATAAAATAAGTCCAAATACACTCAAACCTTCGATCAACAATTGTAACTAGATAAAGGGACACGTACAAAATCGAAGCAAAAACTGTCCGCGTGAATATACACATACATAGCTACGTTGGTTTACAACAAACGGAGAAAAAAGTTTTGAAACAGTTTTAAGTTCAAACTAATTACAACTATGCCACCATAAAGTTCCAAATCTCCAAAACATTATCTAATACATTCGTTACAAAGCAATAAATTACTCCTGTCACTTACAAATGAAAAGGCATATGTTAAACAACCTTTAATGTTAAATAAACCTTATGCGCCAACAAATAAAGTAATTTTTCCCGTTATACCTTTGAGAACTAACATCGTTTTGTTTTATTTATTTTTGCTTCTTGAAATTTCAATTTCTATTTACTACAGGAGGTAACGGAGTCGCGTTGAACACTAAAATAATTTATTATATGAATAAAAGTAAAAGTTTAGTTGTTTACTTTTTATGTTTTGAGGATTTATGTTTGTTGGTATCTTACATTACTTATTATTTTATTAGCGTTACGTTTTGTGTAATAGATATTTTTATAGTATCAACTTTATGACTCTTCCCGAAATCTATTGGCGAATAATAATACTATTTTTCTTAATTGTGGGCAATTAGCCGCTTTAAAGACACAACAAAATGGCGTTATCAAAAAAAAAACGAGCAAAGCTCGGTCATTGTCTAGCTACACATTTAAACCTGCAAAAACACGAAATAGACAAAATAAAACAAATCACACAACTTCACTCCTCGCCAGAGACTAGCGTTTCCGCTGTTTTGTAGCAATGATGCAACCGGTTGCATTTCTTTTTGAAACCTGTTGCGTCAATAGGTTGCTTTTGCAACAGGTTTATTTTAATAATCAGATCAGGAGCCCTCGCGTTCCCGCCAAAAATTTCCGAAAGGCAGTCCATGGTCCAATGCTCTAAAAAATATTAAGCATAGAGTAAGATTATAATTATGTGTATATAGAACAGACCAGGCGGGATGGGCTTAGATCCTCTTGCCTTACCTAATAACTATTAACTCTAAATACTAACTCTATGGGAAAAATTGTACAAAAAAAACTCTATGGCTCTAATAACATTGGTCATTTGGTCACTCAATAATAGAATCATTTCAATAAAATTTGATTATTCTTACACAAGATCCGTAATAAAATAGAAAATTTGACCTAAGTAAATTTTACATATATTTTTATTATATAGTTACCAACAACATAACCAGAAGAATGAGTACAGAAACTTTAATCGCTGCTGGGGACGGAGTACGAGAAAATTTGGTAAGTTTTATTAAATTTTAATAAAATTCTCGTACCGGTATTCTTAATAAAAACACTTAAAAAAATATCAATTTTAAGAAGTGACCAATATTAAGTTATCTAAAATAAAAATTGCAAAGTATTCTTTAGAAGACAGATTCGACCTTCGATCCCGAAATCTTCACCAATTTTCGTATTCTAAATTCGTATACTTAAAAAATGCCCATGTACCATATCAGTCAAGGCCTCTGAATTTCTGTCCCACAATAAATCGTTCCAAAATAAATCACGTAAATTTCAACTCACATTTACCTAACAAGATATATTAATTAGCATACATTGGTCATACAAATACAGACATATTATTAATTCCATAATGTTTACACAGGCAGTCTGTTGAAATGTTGCTCAATTATATCTGTCGGACTACTTATATATGCGCATTTTGAAACACAAAAAACATAAATGCTACCAACCATTCCTTGTGAATATCAAATAAGCCATTGGGGACAAAATGAACAAAGTAACCTATTGTAAACGAAATTTATTGTAAAATCATTTAGTTTAATCAAATTTAATAACAGGGAAAATAGTGAAATATTTAATGTCATTACAATGGCTCTTCGTTAGTTGTAAGAAAAATGTGAATTTAGAAATACAGTCAAACCTGGATAAGCGAGAACTGGATAAGTGAGAAAACTCTATAAGTGAGAGTAATAGCCAGGACCCGTCATTTTAAGCTCCCAAAACCTCTATTAGTGAGAAACAGAAACCTGTGTAAGAAAGAGTCATTTTTCCCTCATGGACCTCCGTAAGTGAGACTGCTACTTATCTATACCTCTATAAGCGACAGTAGAGCTTTATTTATTTATATTATTTAGGAGGAACAAAGGACAAAACAAATAACAAATTTAACATCTGCTATTTTATGATTCATTCTTAACTTTCGTGGAACTTCCTACCATTGTTTTTGTATTTTTTTCTCGTCAATATTGAACCTATTCTATTTCGTGGAACTAAATAAAATTGTTATTTTATCGCATTCTTTTCGACTGGACACGTGTGCCTGTGTACCGTCCTGTTTTGACGGCCTTACTCAGTTTATCGTTAATCAATTGCGAAGGAAAGTTCTGTTCTGCATCATGTCAAAACGGAAAATTAAAGTACTGTCATTAAGTGATAAACTTAAAATAGTGAATGCGTTTGAATCTGGAAAATCGCGAAATGAAATTCAGAGGGAGCATTAGCGAGAAACTCGGGTTAGTGAGAAACCTCTATAAGCGAGAATGAGATTGTGCTCCCTTGAACACTCGCTTATCCAGGTTTGACTGTAATACATAATTTTATTTAAAGAATTTCACTTATAAACTATATCTAATCTCCTACTACTACCCAATAAAATGTACATAATGTGGGCTGAAGTAAAAATTTCTTTGTTTATTACTTTCATATTAATTTATTTGCTTTTCATGTGCTAATTATATAGTAACATTAAGACTTGGAAACAAAATGAATGCCCCAAATTCTGAGATTTGCATTTATTATTAGGAGGGAAATTAAGAGTGTCCTATACCATTCTTGCAAAGCATGGTACTGTGAAAAATGAATAATGAATAAACATAATATTGATATTTCACCATATGTTTTTAAATAAATCTGTTTCATTTATCTCTGTTTCTTTTCAACTAGGTAACAACAGCAGTGAATTTCCTGACAAACCCAAACGTGCAAAGGTGCACAGTAGAAAGCAAAGAACGATTCCTACGTAGCAAAGGTCTAACTGATACTGAAATTCAGAAAGCTTTAGAGAAATGCATGAATCTAGTTGAGTTTCCCTCGATGTCATCTGAGCTGATGTTTTTCCACCAATCCAGGAGTTCTTGGTTCAGAGATCATGTTCTTCCATTTTTGATGTATGGAAGTTTAGCTTATGGATGTTACTGGTTTTATAAGGTAAGATCAGTATTGTTATTTATGATATCTCATTTTGAATATCTCGAGTTGCTTAATTTAAAAAGAGCTTTGTTTGTATGTGAAAAATACTTCCTACATAAACTTGCCAGATAAAGTGGAAGTTAACTAACTACAGTCCTCACTCCTATAATATTGCCTGTCAGCGTATTGCCTTCAGTTTTTGCGAGTCGTAGATATAATTTGAACTACTTTTAACGGTTTAATCTCATGGTTTTCAATGTGGTTATATTATTTGCAATGTTTCGAATATTTTATATTTTTTATGCACAAAAATTACCACCTAACTATCATATTCCTTCCAATTATTAGTCCTTAAAATTATTTCTAGACTTTTATATTTCATTTCACATACCATAGTAACTTGAGATCTGGCTCGCTTAACTTGGTAGATGGTAGATGTCTATGGGCTCCAGTAACCACTTAACACCAGGTGGGCTGTGAGCTCGCTCACTGACCTAAACTATAAAAAAAACTTGGGTTTATCTTCATCTTCACAATAAGTAAACCTCAGGTGTTCGATAAGCACAAACCATCTCTTTGTATCTATTAAGGTTAGGGTTTTTATTTATTTGGCTCTATACTTAATGCACTATGAAGGGAATTAATTTGTTTTATTTAGTGGGTATTTTCATTTGGTCAAATCTTATAAAATGGTTGGCAGCTGTTTATCAAGTGTAAAAGAATAGATAAAGATAGATAAAACAATTAAATAATTTTTCTATTCCATTTATTATCATATTCACGTTTCTTTTTAATACGCATTTATTAGCTTCATTCGTATTTTAGTAAGTAACAGAATCGTTGACCATGTTTTTTGTCAGATTAACTCGAAACTTGGTGTACTCATAAAGGACCGATGACAATTCAATATTTTAAACACTTAGACCCGCTACTTACGTTCGGCAAACAAAATAATAAATTCATTAGAGCGCCTTCTTTTTTGTTTTGTAGCTCTTAACTCTAAAATAGCATTAATCTTGTAAATTTTTATAAAATTCTATTTATCTTATAATGTCAATAACAAAACCAAAATTCTAATACATAAAATGAATCACTCTAGTAAATGTTTATAATCGAATTTATAGTATTATATATCTTTATATTAATAGGTGAAGCAAAAACTTTGTGCCCCTTTTTACGAAATTTGTGCAGATGGAGGAGTATGAAATTTCTTACATACAGAATATAGGGAAGAAGTGCGAATGCTAATATTTTTCAAAAATTGTGCATTAATAATACATTAAATCAATTAAAAAAACATTACACACACGTATCACGTATTTGACACACACACACACACACACACACACACACACACACACACGCGCACACACACACACACACACACACACACGCGCACACACACACACACACACACACACACACACACACACACACACACACACACACACACACACACACACGTATACTCTTTGTTTATGGTCAAACTTTTTTTATTACTTAAATTCTGTGGTCAAATTGAGCATAGGTGTTTAACTATAATATTATTTGTCCATAGTGTAGTCTTGGCGAAATCTGTGGACAAATAGAAGTATAGAACCATAATAATGTTCAAACGTATCATTTCTATTTATATATAATTGTGTCTAATGGATAGGCTGGTTTCATGGTATTTTTAAAATGATGACATTAGTATCATTGCCTTCCATAGTGACAGGAATTAAGACTCTCTTTTCGAATGAATTCCGTTTATTACATTTCAAGTGTACGACGATAACAGCAGAGAGCTCCGCTCCATTCGACTGCTCGAGACGGAGTGTTTTGTGTGACATTAGTCATTACTATTTATGGTAGAAGATGGGGGTAGCTTAGTCATGAATTCTTTTTTTTTATTGCTTAGGATCCACCTACGAGCTCACAGCCCACCCGGTGTTAAGTGGTTACTGGAGCCCATAGACATCTACAACGTAAATGCGCCACCCCCCTTGAGATATATTTTCTAAAGTGTCAAGTATAGTTACAACGGCTGCCCCATCCTTCAAACCGAAACGCATTACTGCTTCACGGCAGAAATTGGCAGGGTGTTGGTACCTACCCGCGCGGACTCACAAGAGGTCCTACAACAAGTATAATTACGCAAATTAGAATTTTTGCGGGTTTGATTTTTAATGCACGATGTTACTCCTTCACCGTGGAAGTCAATCGTGAACATACATATTCTCTGGAATACTGTATGTAAAGCTTTTGACATGCGTAACATTTAGGAAACAGTTAACAATTTTTATTTAACTAAATAGTGACGTGAATGTTATTCCTTCACCGTGGAAGTCAATCGTGAACATACATATTCTCTGGAATACTGTATGTAAAGCTTTTGACATGCGTAACATTTAGGAAACAGTTAACAATTTTTATTTAACTAAATAGTGACGTGAATGTTATTCCTTCACCGTGGAAGTCAATCGTGAACATACATATTCTCTTGAATACTGTATGTAAAGCTTTTGACATGCGTAACATTTAGGAAACAGTTAACAATTTTTATTTAACTAAATAGTGACGTGAATGTTATTCCTTCACCGTGGAAGTCAATCGTGAACATACATATTCTCTGGAATACTGTATGTAAAGCTTTTGACATGCGTAACATTTAGGAAACAGTTAACAATTTTTATTTAACTAAATAGTGACGTGAATGTTATTCCTTCACCGTGGAAGTCAATCGTGAACATACATATTCTCTTGAATACTGTATGTAAAGCTTTTGACATGCGTAACATTTAGGAAACAGTTAACAATTTTTATTTAACTAAATAGTGACGTGAATGTTATTCCTTCACCGTGGAAGTCAATCGTGAACATACATATTCTCTTGAATACTGTATGTAAAGCTTTTGACATGCGTCACATTTAGGAAACAGTTAAAAATTTTTAGTTAACTAAATAGTGACGTTGCGCCGAAATGTATTTTTTCATTGTATTGGTTATATAAATATATGTGAATAGATTTGACAGTACAATAAAAGAAATACTATTTAACTAGTTGGGCTTTCGTAATTTGTAAAGAGGTAAGTTTGAAAAATAAATTTACCACAGTGTGGGTAATAACACCTGTCCTAATTGTTATTACTGTTATAATTTCATAATAGACTCGATCTCGTCTAGAAAAAAATGGCGGCTCAAATGGAAATACGACTTTTTTCCCTTTTTACAATACGAAAATGGCAATTATTGGAAAACTTTTTTAAGGTAAATAAATAAAAATACGTAAAGCTGAAAACAATTATATGCATAAAGCAACTCGATTGTAAGCGAAGAAGATCGCGAAATGGGAAAGTATTACTATTTCTTAGAAATATAACACAGGCCTCGAACTTACAATGCCATAACATCAGTAATTACACCCATAGACACAGCCCACTGAGTTTCTCGTCGGATCTTCTCAGTGTGCCACGATTTCGACCCTATTGTAGACTCTGCGAAGCACTGCTCTTGCTAAGGCTAGTGTTAGCAAATTCTCTCAGGTTGAGCCTTTGAGCTAATCTATCCATTCCCGAGAAGCTGGAATCAGGCTCGCGACACTAAAGTTTATTCAAAATGACTTCCGTTATTTTGAATACAGGCCTTCAATCTGCGCGGCCAGTCGTCTATCGCAGCACGAACGGGGTCCATGTCAATATCGGCGGCTGCCTTAATCAAGGATGTCTTGAGTGACTCCAAATAGGGATGAGGCTTTGAGCACGCCTTTTCCTCCAAGTGTTGCCATATCTTGTAATATAACGGATTCAAATCTGGACTGGAGAAGGGCCAGTCTTCGTGCCGGATGAAGTCGATTTCACGCGCCGCCAGCCAGTCTTGTGTGCTCTTCGCTCTATGAGCTGGCGCCGAATCTTGTTGGAATACCCAGTGCCTGTTATTGAACATGGTATGAGAAACAGGTTCCACAAGGTTCGTCAGGACTGTATTTTGATATACAACTGCATTCGTTTTTACACCTTTCTCACAAAAATGTACCTCTGTTAAGCCCCAATAAGAAACTCCCAACCATACCATGAGCGAGAATGGAAAATGACCTCGTTGGACACGCGGAATACGGTTGCTCGCTTCTTCACTACTGTGTGCGTACACCTTATCATTTTGTTTGTTGTAGCTCTCTTCTACGGTAAAAATTTTTTCATCCGAAAAAAGAATTTCCCGATATTTTTTTCCCGCGTACCGCTTCAACAAAGCGCGGCATCTCTTCAGTCTCAGGTCCATTAGACGAGCATTCAAACGATGTCTTGTTTTTCTTCGATATGCCCGAAGCCCTAAGTCTTCATTTAACACCCTTTTCACCGTGGTTCTGCTCACGGAATAGATAAATAAGGTTGGAATGGTAATGTAGGCGGGGCAAGCGTGCCACAGTTATGATAGAACAAACATAACTCGACCGATTCTTTCATTCACCGCGTTTAGTGCGCTTCGGACTACTTGGCGAACAGATCTCCGCTTTATAGTGCCGTGTTGTGCAATTATAACTTGTAAAAAAAAAATCAGACCTCAAGTATAGAGCGAGGAGGTATATCTTTCGATCGGTAAGTCGAAATTACCATTTAATTACAATATTATTTGTCTAAAACATAAAAATATACTGAGCATTATGAAATTCCAAACATTAACAATATTATTGCAGCAAGTTATAAATAGCATACATTGCGCGATGTGTACTCGCCCAATGAACGCAATGACCAAGTCAGCTTCCAATGTACTACATGCATTGCGTTCTCTACACTTCAATCTTTGAAATTTCGGCCTTTGCCCTGATTGGCCGTGCAGTTTGTCGATAGTGAGGTGACCATGTGGTGAAATAAAATCATCGACAGAATTCTCGACTATATTTACATTTGACATGGATAATTTTTGCATTATTTTATATTTAATTAATGATACCTAGTATATTCTTAGTGAGACGTATTTTGAGTAAAATAAATATGTATTATTATTATTGAATTATTGTCATTGAATTAAAGTGAAGGTATAATATAAAGGGACATGTAGTCCTCTAATTTACGGGTATTTACTATATTGTCTAAGACGTATTAAAATCTAAGTAAAATGCTATTTGACTTATGCAGTAAATTAAAAATTTTAGGTTTCCTAAAGAACCTAACGCCAGGGAACAATGGATTGACGTGACAGGTAGAGAAAACTGGAGACAAAGACAAGTACTATTTGCTCTAAACATTTTACTGAAAATGATTTTATCATAAAAAAAATCAGAATACACTTAGTTTTGAAAAATTCATTCGCAATTAATAGCAAGCGCCAACTGCTTAACAAATACGTTTTATTCCAGCGACAGTGACTATTTGTAATTAATAAAAGTAAAATAGTTTTTTTTTTCAATATTTATTTCATGTTTCATTTTCTCCATTCATTCATCAGATAATTTATCGATAAAGAATATCGATTTTATCAAGCACTAGCGTGTATGAACATTTTTATTGCCTTTTTGCGTGTGTGAGTGTGTATGCCTACGGGTGTTTTGTGCTAGTTTGCGAACGAATATCTGTCCTGAGATTTATGTGTGGGTGTTTTTGTTGTGTGCGAAATACTTGTAATCACAGTGTGTGTATGTGTAGAAATTAAAATAGTGGGGATGAAGCGGCGACACTGGTTCTAATACAAAATTAGAGCAAAGGCCTTTCCAACCTTATTTATCTATTCCGTGGTTCTGCTTAACCCCATCTGAAGGGCCAACAGTTTCTGCTTACGTTTGGGATTTCTTTGAATTCGCGCCTTCACAGCTTTTATCACTGCTGGAGTCCTAACAGACCGAGGGCGACCACTTCTTGACCTGTCATCTACACTAGAGTCTTCACTGTATCGTTTGATGGTACGATAAACGAATCTTTTGGTTAAATTCAAATTTTTTAGTATGTTAAAAATTTGAATTGGCGCGTAACCGCAACGATGCAACGCAATAACTGCAACACGGTCTTCTTTAAGCGTCCACTCCATATTTAAAAATGAGTAAAATCCTAAAAGTATACATTTTTATTTTCATGAACAATTCGAAATTCGAATTCAATAAACTTTTTTGTGGCCAGCATTCTAAAAGAAAAGTTTTTACTGTGTGACAATATTTATGACCTGACTAGTAATATATATATGTAAAAATGGTTCTAGTGATGTCTAAGGATTTTCGAAAAGCCAAAAAAAAACTGATTGTAGGTTTTAAACGTAATTTTTTTCAGTATTATGAAAATTGCCAAGGTCGTTGATAAAACTTAATCGTGTAATCAACTTTATCGGTCAATGTGATGTCAAACAGTAGGAATTGCTTTATATACACGCGAGCAAAAGTTTGGAATCACTTACTTGAAATTGGTTCCGCGCGATCTTGGTTACTAAATAAATTTTTAATTATCATAAAAATTACATAATTTTAAAGGTTCAACTGTCAACTTTAAATTGATACCAAATTTATTTAAATCGAGCCAGTAGTTAAGGAGCTATCCCTGATTAAGTGAAGGAGGTAGGAAAACAAGGAAATATGGAAAAATAATGAATGAACAAAACAACAAAAATTAATAAGTAAAATAAATTATTTAGCCTTAAAATTAAGTATCAGTACTTTGTGTTCCCTTCCCTCGCCCTAATAACTGCTCGAAGACGATTCTTCATAGAGATGATCAGCTTCTGAATTGATTCTTGTGATACCTTCCCACTCGAAAATCAACGCCGATTTCAGCTCATTCAGACATGAAGGAGCAGGAGCTCTAAAACGAAACTTCCTCTTCGGTTCATTCCACACGTGCTCAATGGGATTCAAGTCAGGACTGAGCGCTGGCCAGTCCAATGTGGCGATACCGACTTCTTCGAGGTATACAGTTTTTACACGGGCAGTGTGACAACGGGCGCTATCGTGCATAAGGAGGAAGTGATCACCGATATATCCAGCATAGGTAAGGACATGCTCCAGCAGAATATTGGAAATGTACCAGTCTGAAGTTAGACCGCCTCCTCGTCCCCCGACAGGCACGAAAACAAGCTCGGTTTTACCATCGAAGGAAATGCTGGCCCACATCATACAATGGCGCCCCCATAAGCCACTGTTTTAGCGAAACAGCACTGCGCAAATCGCTCCCCAGGCCACCTGTAGACCCGACCTCTTCGGTCACTACCGTGCAAACACATCCTGCTCTCGTCGGAGAACAGGACTTGCCTCTATTGCTCAACCTCCCAATCAAGATGGGTGCGAGCAAATTGAAGGAGTGCTTGTCGGTGAGCTACCGTGAGTTTCGAGCCTGTGGGAGGCCTTTTTGGAGTCAGATTCGCTAGCTTGATTCGTCGACAAAGTGTCCACTCACTGGCTGCTACCCCACGAATATCTCGGAGCTCCTGTTGGACGTCGACACCATGTAAATGCCGATTTTGGAGAAAGGTTGGCACGATAAAACGGTCATCCCTATCCGATTTGCACCGGCGCCGTCCAGATCTTAGTCTCGGGATAAAGCCACCAGTCTCCTGAAAGCGCTTGTAAGCTTTCGAAACACATGTCTGGCTTATGTGGAGCCGACGAGCGACAACCCGCTGGCTGAGCCCTTCTTGCAATAGGTCTACGATTTGTGCTGCTTCTGTAGGTGTTGTCTCCATTGTCGTACAAGGTAAAAGATCAAAATTAGCGGAGATATGTACCGGTCAACGTGTGAAAGTCAACTGATAAAGAAAATCCGATAACAGGTGCTTTTATAGGGGTCAATAAGTCACAACTCGCGACGTATGAAGCAATTGAAACACGTCTTTTTCGTTATTCCTTCACTTAATCCGGAATAGCTTCTTAAATACTGGCTTGATTTTAATGAATTTAGTATCAATTTAAAGTTAAGAATTGAACCTTTAAAACGATGTCATTTTTATGATTATTAATAAAAAAATTAGTACACGAGATCGCGCGGAACTAATTTCAAGTAAGTGATTCCAAACTTTTGCTCGCGAGTGTAGTTCCTTGTTACCTAGTTGAAATATTTTTATAATAAACTAGCTTTTGCCCGCGACTCTGTCCGCGTGAAATAGTTACTTTGGCATAACGTTAAATTTTACCCCCCCCCCCCCCCCAACCCCCACTTCATTTACGTAGAAAGTGAAAATATTTTTGTATGATAGAATGTTAAGGAGCTATTTAAACCCCTATTTTGAAACATTCTTTATTGGTGTTCCACTTGTATTAGTCTTACCGTGATATTATACAGCCTATATAGCCTTTCTCAATAAATGGGCTATCTAACACTGATAGAATTTTTCAAATCGGACCGGTAGTTCCTGAGATTTTTTTTATTGATTTAATGTATTTTTACACAAATTTTAAAAAAATATTAACATACTACACTCCTTCTCTATATTCTGTATGTGTGGGAAATTTCATACTCCTCCGTCCGTCCCATTTTCGTAAAAAGGGGTACAAAGTTTTTGCTTCACGTATTAATATATAGAGTCTACCTTTTTTTCTATAACTACAGAGTAACTAAAGATTGGTATCCTTCAAACAATTATGCTTTTCGGTTTAAAAGACATCGGACTACGACACTATGTCATGTTTGAACAACTGGCTTTATCTCGTCCGGTCTCGTCTGTTGTCTGCCTTCGAAAACTCCAATTAATTAGTAAAAAATTATATATATTCACAGAACTGCGTCCGACATTTAATATTCGTAGATCAACCAAAGCGCAAGACTACGAACGAATGCCTAGAGGAGGTTCGGAAAAGTCTAGAAGATTTGAATACCAATGTCTTCGCACTGAAGGGCGAATTGAATTCCCTCCAGCAAAACACGTTTAGGTGCAGTCTAGACACTATTAAAGGTGATATAGCTTCAGTTAAAGGGATTTTATTGAACAGGTACGTAAGAATTGTACTCTGCTATTTTCTAGGCTTTTCAATTTTGTACTATATAAGTTATTTGAAGTAAATAAATGTTCTTAATTGATTTAATCATTGGATATGCTTGTTATCGAATCCTTCCGAGCACGGATTTTGAGGAACATGAAGGGAAAACAAACCCATGTTTTGCGAAAAACATTATTTGAAATCATATATTTTTTAAATAAACTAAAAAGTGTGATTGAACTACGTATTGATTGATTGCTGTTCGTTAGTCTCAGTAAAACTCGAGAACGGCTGGACCGATTTGGCTAATTTTGGTCTTGAATTATTTGTGGAAGTCCAGAGAAGGTTTAAAAGGTAGATAAATATCAAAAATGCACGGAGTATGTATTGGTGGTAGGACCTCTTGTGAGTCCGCATGGGCAGGTACCACCACCCCGCCTATTTCTGCCGTGAAGCATTATTGCGTTTCGGTTGGAAGGGTGGGGCAGCCGTTGTAACTATACCTAAGACCTTAGAACTCATATCTCAATGTGGGTGGCGCATTTACGGTTGTAGATGTCTATGGGCTC
Source organism: Bombyx mori (assembly GCF_030269925.1). Taxonomy (NCBI): domain Eukaryota; kingdom Metazoa; phylum Arthropoda; class Insecta; order Lepidoptera; family Bombycidae; genus Bombyx; species Bombyx mori. The sequence goes on from NC_085114.1 coordinate 2,963,329, forward strand.
CAGTAACCACTTAACACCAGGTGGGCTGTGAGCTCGTCCACCCATCTAAGCAATAAAAAAAAGTTAAATAAAAATAACAATTTTGTTTTTCCTTTGATGTGTCCCCCGTCGGACGGATTCATTTTGTTTGTTTTAAGTTTATTTTATACAAAAGTTTAGGTCTTTTATTTATCGATTGAGGCACTACGAAGTCTGCCGGGTCAGCTAGTAAAAGATCAAAATTGGCGTTAGGAATCAATTCCCGTCACTGAAGAGTCGCACAGACCCGCCGTCGATACCGGCGTGGCAGCGGCAGTCCGAGGAGGCGACGTCCACTGAGGCGCCCGGCGAGGACAAGAAGAAGACGCACCGCGCCCGCAGCCAACGATCAGAGTCCGGCGGCTCCAACTCCAGCGAGGGAGAGCAGGCGACCAAGAACAGCGACAGCAGCTTGGAGATAATGTGAGTTGTTTGTCGAACGTCTCGTAACAAAATTCGAATTTTTTTTTTCGAAATTTCTAGATTTCTTCTTGTTGTGGGCGTTTCTTATCGGATGTTCCAAAAAGAATTTGAATCCCGGTACCAACGATTACCTTATATCAGGGGTTCCCAAACTGATTTTGCCTACTGCCCACTTTGAGAATAAATTATTTTTTAGCACCCCCATTTTTTCACCTATTAAAAAACCACTATAGCGAGAGCTCGGTCGGTGTCTAAGAGTCCTAGATGAAATTACAAATCGCCTTCCAAGCCTCTGTCTCTTGCCGCCCCTCTTTAGGCCTGCAGCTCCCACAAGGGGGCGTCTGCGCCCACTTTGGGAAAGGCTGCCTTATATGGTCATTAAGAAGCTATCACTAGCTAAAGTGTGCGGTTTTCATTCATTGTAACAACTAGATATTTTGTTTGTTTGTGTGTAATTATTTTTGTATTAATTTTATATTTTAGAATTTTGTTACGACGTCACACGTTCCTCATCAAATTACTTAGGCAAACAAACTAATTCCACTGTATTTAGTGTTGGCTGTAAGCCTGCATGGATGGATACCGCTACCGTGCCTATTTCTGCTGTGAAGCCAAATCATTATCCAGTTTAGAAGGATTTGACAGCCCTTATAACGTATACCGAGTTGGCCTTATAGCTTAGACCTCATGTCTCAAGGTGGGTGGCGGCAGCGACGGTATTCCCGGAATCAGCGCAGAAGCAGTGTTGTATTCTAATTTACCAATATAGAGTGCCTTCATGTCATATATGCTGAGTCGAGATTCATAGATTCGATTCCCATATCTTGCAAACATTCGTGTGATGAAGATTGCCCTAAACACGTCATTACGGATCTTTCCGGTCCATTAACGGTGCTTTTAGGTACCTCAAGCACTGGGCACCTTCCTCGCCGAACCCCTCGCTTGCGACAAAGGGCTCGAGGAGTAAAGTAACTCATAGACACAGCCCACTGAGTTTCTCGCCGGATCTTCTTTGAGGATCGCGTTTCCGATCCAGTGGTAAATTCTGCGAAGCACGGCTCTTGCTAGGGCCAGTATTGGCCTGCTAGCTAGCTCGGTGAATCTAGAATAACCCCTCGAGGTAACTAGAATAGGTAGGAAAAAAGTGATGGACAAGATTGGGTTACTCTTGATCTGGGCAAGTTAATTATCTATATATGTGTAATTTAAATATATATAAGTATTCATGTCAGTATCTGGTTCGCATAGTACAGTAAATCTTAGTTTGGGCCCAAGCGGTCATGTGTGAACATTGATAAGTGCATACATAATTGAATTGATTCATTGAAGTAAATGAACTTAATTCGGGTTCCAGTCAGTGAGACCAGCCCCCTCTCGCCCCTCGACGTATTCGTGGCACCACCACCCGCCCCTGACAAGGACATTGTGCTACCCAGCGGTGGGCTTCGATATCATTCAGGTGTACATAAATAAGACATTAAGCGTTCTCTGCTTTTAATCGTATGTGATCGAAACGGAGCTTGTTATGCAAAATCTGAGCCATTCAAACAAATAAACTTTCCGTTAGATAATTGTAGTCTTTTGCGTTTCAGTTACTGACAACGTTTTGCATAACAATGTCCGGTTAGTGATTTAAAATTGAAAGTGTGCTGTGTTTACGCCATTCATAAAGTGACAACATGTTTTTATTGTTTTATTAGAATATAATTTAGGGTACATACGGACTACGTGAATATTGTTATATACGGTGTAAGGGAATCGTCGTTGAAGACGGATTCAAAGCTGCACGGAGATTCGTAACATAAATTAGGGGTTCCATTGCTGCGTTAGTTCCTCAACTAGTCTGTCTGCGTGTCTAGTTTGAACGGAGCCCGTGCGCATGCGTTAACACGCCGGTTTCATTCAGACCCCCCAACCCTCCTCCCCCCTTTAACCATTGTATTGCCTCCGATATCGATATGTGGTAGATATTATATTTATCCAATATAATCACCAACCGGCTCAGTTTTTTTTTAATTTTTATTCCTTATATATGTGGACGAGGTCACGGGCCACCTGATGTTAAATGGTTACCGGAGCCCATAGACATTTACAACGTAAAAGCCGTCATCCACCTCGAGATATGAGTTCTAAGTTCTCACTTTTAACAGTACAGCGGCTGCCCCACCCTTCAAACCTTTCAAGTTTTTGACACAATTCTCTTACACTGTGATTATCTAGAAAATTTTGTATATATTTTTGAAAAAAAAAAAGACATATTTACCGTCTATTGTTATATGCTCACGAAAATAAAAAGTTGGTTTCTTCTTTTATGACCATTGAATTCTATGTGGGTTTAACAATTACAAGTGTAATGAACACCCTTGCTTGGCATTCAACATTTGCTGTATATAGTTTAAATGATATTTCAGAGACTAAAATATATTAGAAAGTATTTTTGAAAACCAAAATGAATCTACTATTTCATTAAATTATATAATCTTTAGCAGAAATCTTACTATAAATTTTGTTACATTGGGTTTTTGATTAATAAAACGTTTTTGCTTTGTTTTACGAAAGTATTTTTTTTATTCAATTTTTCATTACTTGTTTCACATAAAAGAGAATACTTACTAGTTGAATCAATAGTAGATCTATTGATTATTGACATATTTCTTCCAATTATTTTAGACTAGTTTCAAGTAATAGCTTACTTAGACAAATATAAGACTAAATCTAGTATCATTTTTATAATATAAGTTCTCAGATGCTCAATAAAAATGTGTGCCTAATGAGGAGGTTATATGCAGTAAATTTATATTGTGAAAATGAATACTGATATATTGATTAAACAAAATAAGATGAAAATAATATAACCAGCGAACTACAAAGGAGGTAGTTCTCAATTTTAGATTATTTTGTGCACACAGTGGCTTTCAGCGCGGTACGTACTGCTATGGAGCACCAGACGCGTCTGTTGTATGATTATCATTACTTTACTAGTAAATGGAAATTAAATAGTAAATGAAATTGAATGTAAATAGTAAAATAATAAATGGAAATGGAATAATCCTTTTTTAAAATAAAATAATCTTATTATTTTGTGTGAAGCTAATTGTTTATTTATAAAATTATCGGGATACAAGTCCATTGGTCTATATTAATTCAGTTATTGCTGGTGTTGCCAATATGAATTATTATGTGAAAATCTAAAACGGTTTGATTAAACTAAGCTTATAGATTGTATACGAATAAAGTGTAAAGTGCATACAATCTAATCTTTCCATAGAAAATATCTGATAAAATTAAGTATTATTAGTGAAATAACTTCCTTGGGGCAGATTGCAAATAATAATAAAAAAATCGATATTTAACGCGTAGGGTTTTACTGATGGTATAGCGTGTTGCGAACCGCATGCGGTAAACAAACCTTAAAAAATATCGACAGCCCTGAATAACGTTCATATCCGGTACAAATCATCACCTTAAGAATTATAGAGAGCCAACCCAAAACATCGAATAAAGTTTTCAAACCGAAAAAACTTAGAGGAAGGGGACGGAGTGAAAGAGACCGATGGATAAGTTTGTCCCTTTTTAAGCTACTTTTGGTCATTTGATTATTAAGAGTCGCTGAAAACGGTCGTAATAGGTAAATTCTTGAATGAAATTCGCATTCCAAAAATTTCAAAATGGGTCTTTAAAATTCTAAAGGTGCGTAAATCTCTCGACGTTTTACAACCCTAACAATTCATAATTGCATTCGAGCAGTAAGCTAACCTTCCCAGTCTCATTACAACAACCTTGATTTGACTATTGGTATTTTTGTTTTAATAAAATTGTTAACTAATATTAGGTACGAAGTATTTTTGTTTCCATTACAAATAAGGACTTTTTTATTTTATTTAAGAACTTAATTGAATTTAATAAAACAACTAGTAATCTCAGTAAGCCGCAACTCTTTGTTCCGTTATTGAGATTAATAATCCCGTATACCTGTTCACCTATTGTTTATTTTAATGAACAAATTGTGAGAATAGTGTAAAGATTATACATTTATTATGCCCTTCAGACATGACTAAAATTAATGATAGCGAAAATTAAAAAAGTAAATAGACGAAACGAAACTTTTTAAATACAAAAAATATTACTTGTAAAGATTTGAAGTGAGATAGATGTATCGTTCGTTCGCGTTATTCCCATGTATTAATTAAAGTTACCAATTTAGTAATTTTTTAATTAATTTTAATCATGTAGCTTCTGGATTATTGGATGCTTTCAATGTGTTGGTGTTAATTTATTTTTAATGTTACACTTACCTTCTTGTGAATTAACGAGGTTTGTTTTGTTGGGATTTCGATATTTTTTGTAACTACCTGCATAATTATGAAATTGTGTGCATGTGATAAATAAACCAAATAAATAAAATATTATTATCTTTTATTTGTGTCTGCCGAATTTTATGACTTTCAAATATATGCTTGGAATATTTTTATTTTATTTTATTTATTTATATACTAGCTACTCTCCTATCGCAGATAACTTAGATTGTTATTACCGTTCATATGTGGGTCCGTAAAAACAATAGCCGAAATGGCGCTGCTCACATCTTGCATTACGCCACTGGTTGGTAACGGTAATGTTACGACAAAGTTCCAATTTAAATCCTAGGGGTCGGTGATACGTTAATCCGACCCGCTATTTCGGACCAAATGGTACAATGGAGGAATATCGTGTACCAAAAAACTAACCTAAATACAACGAAGAGTTCGACGTGCAACCCAGCCCGCCTTTCCAGTGAGTTGCGATTCCGATCCGATGGTAGAATCAGCGAAACGCTGCTCTTGCCTGGGTGTGTTATCAGATTCACTCAGGTTGAGCCCATCTCATGTCCGCGCGTAGTTGGAATAGCCCATTAGGCCCTAGATAATACGCTTATTAATTAACCTTTGGCTACCAACAATTAGGATGGAAAAAGGTACGATCGTGCCTATTTCTGCCGCAAAATATGCCTTCATTTGTGTCCGTTTGAAAAACGAGGGTAATCGTAATAAAATACAATTGACTCTTAGATCTAGTGTCATAAATTTCACAAATGAGCCGTGAAACAAATCAAACAAAATTAAGTACAGTTACGCACAATTTTTATTTTATAAAAATACATCACAAGGTATATATTGAGCTTAATAATTGAAGATCCTGTATAATGATAGAACACACTTTAACAGTTTTATTCAGTTGAAGATAACAATAGTATTTTATAACAATTTATGAGTGAGCACGGTCACATAACTCGGGACAAGGGAGGTGTTTAGGCAATAATAGGTTTTCTGTTGTGGTCATATTATTTCACTATTCAATATATTATTATTTTACAAGCCTTGGTATGTTTCTCTTTAGTCCAAATCAGTATTTTCCTGAGAATAATGTACTCTGAGGTATGAAGCCATGAACCAAAGTTAATAGAAGGCCCATCTTTAGAGCTTTCCAACAAATAACAAATACATATTATATCACTGGGTGATTCCGCAGTGTTGTCAAGTTATAAAATCGACAACTCAAATTCAACTTTAATTCAATATGAATTCCAAACATCAAGCTAAATTTACAAAAAGGGACGCATAGTCAACCGTTTTTTTGTTACCATATAAAGTAGCGTTAAAGTTGTGTTTAATCAAGATATTTTCATCATCACACCCCCCCCCCCTCCCCCCCAGTTATGCGACCCTGCTATTCGAGTCGCCTAATCCGTATGCATTCGTAAATACTTCAAAAAACCCTCACCCCGAGATCACCTGTATACACTAAAATAAAATACTCATCGACGGAATTAGGCGACCGTGAAAAGTTCAACATTTTTTAAAAGTAGCGTGCGTTCATATGGCACAAAGGACAAGAAGACGATATCCTATTTTAAAAACGTATTATTAAATCCTGTTTCGTAAAATCAATTATTACGGGACGAATATTTTTGCTACACAACTAGCGGCACAACCAGGCGATTGTAGCATGTCACAGAGCAAATAAATAATAGTTTAAAAAAACTAACAAAATACGCTTTTATAGAAAATCCAACTAAAAAAATAGAAAACAATAATTTAATAAATTTGAATTAAAAATAGTGTAAGAAAAAATGATTTTATTGTAAAAAAAGAGTGGGGTGCTTTTCAGGATATTATCAAAATAACCCTTCTACTCACATATGTTCATAAAATATTTATAACTACTGATACCATGCACCACACGCTTTTTTAATGACGTTGTGTGTGCGCTGTCAATGACTAATAATATCGAGGGTTGACAGGCGATTTGGTTTAAACGACTTTACCGGAGAGCCATTTAAAGTTTAAAAATTGGAAAAAATATCATAACAAAAAAACTTATTTAGCTATTTGAATGGTGTAAGCTTCATTAAAGTTCAACTAAAAACATCGAATTGTTGATACTAATCACTACATAGTATAAAACAAAGTCGCTTTCTCTGTCCCTATTTCCCTATGTACACTTAAATCTTTAAAGCTACGCAACGGATTTTGATCCGGTTTTTTTTTAATAGATAGAGTGATTGAAGAGGAAAGTTTATATGTATAATAACATCCATTAAATAGTGGAGAAATCAATAATAAATTACAGTTTCCGAAGCGAAGCGAGGGCGGGTCGCTAATAGCAAATAAAACGGACATTTAATTACAAAGATAAATATCGCTTAAAAGAAATAGCCTTTTATCCTTCGATATTTGGGTCAATAATTCCACAAAATCAACTAAAATCCGATTACATGCCCAGTCTTGTTTGTCTTATCTATGATATCCAGGCATTTGAATAAGTATGCCTTCAGCCAAGACGGAGATCTAAGATGGGGTATAAACCTTCTAAAATAATCTTTGAAATTGATGTCATTATGTATTAAACTAAAATTTAATCAAATAAAAAACATGAAATAAGGTAAGGAGTCAGTCATCATGTCTGACCTACATTTAACAGATTTTACGTCAACAATCGCGCGATTAGTACTGGCACATTATCTCTGCATTATGTATTTTTACAAAAACAAAACTTATCTATATGTGCAAAAGGTCTATTTTTGTTCCATCAAATAGAACTGTATTATTTTTAAATACGCAAAATGGATTGTCAGCTCTAAAGAATATTAACAGTTTATTTTATTATACCTAATCTATAGAATGCCTTATTAATAAACCAACTCGGATTCGTCTGGGTGACGTAATTTTTTCATTTTGGCTAATGAAATGTCAAAAAATCTTAAATTTATTTTACGAAACAGGATATGAAATTTATCAAAGTAATATATAACTTATTTATATATAAATAAACATATTATGTATCGTAAAAGGGATGCACAAACATTTAATTAACCACCAACAACGGGTATAGGCATCAAGGGTTCTTACGACACAGTAAAGCAATAGAATAATTTTATTATTATCACACCGATAAACTTTTTTACTAAAAATAGTTTTTTTTTTTTTTGTAATATATCTCGTCTACTCTTTTTATCACCACATCAATTTTTTTTATTATATTAAAACATATTTAAATGCATTAAAATACAACAATGTTTTGAGAAATCACGAATATTGTGAACTTTTTTTTTTGTTACGTTTATTAGTTTGGAAGTCACGTTTTTGGCGGCAAAAAGTTACTCTCGACGTATCGAAATGCAATTAATGCAACAAAATTCCCGAATGCTAAATATACATAGCGCTTTAATACGATAAATTGACTAAAATAACACGAAATCCTGACTAGAATTAGTTGAGGTCAATGAAATATTAATCGAAGACTATTGGACTGTAGAAATATATGAATCTGTATGATTCAAATATCAGACGTCTGCGTCTGCGCACCACGCATTAGAGGATAAACGTTTATAAAGACGTTTACGGAAGTACTCGATAGATGGCGCTATTAGTTTCTCAGAGTTGATTGAGAAAAAAAAGGGATGGGAGGAGAGAAGCGGCCGCCCCATCAAGAAGCAAATAGATGTAGAGGCCGAGATCATCTTCATCTTCACCTTAAACGTCCAACCCACCAACAGCAAGCCTGCTACAACATACAAACCCGCAGTTCATCAAGCTGCAGTTACAAGCCCAGGCAGAGGGGTTTCCCCGGGGCCCGTTCCGCGCCCTCGTAAGGGGACGCCCCCGTTGCCGATTGAATTTCTCGCCGGATCTTCTCAGTGGGTCGCGTTCCCGATCCGGTGATAGATTCTGAGCACTGCCTTGCTAGGGCTAGTGTTAGCAATGTCCTCAGGTTAGAGGCCCGTGAGCTCACTTACTGCCGCTACTAGTTCTGTGAATCTAGTATGACCTCTTGAGGTCACTAGAATAGGTAGGAAAAAAATGATGCATACGAAGATAGAATCGGGGGGCAATGCCTTTGCACTCGCCTCCACTGTCTACGTAGCGGAAACTAAATTTATTGGCGCCAAACGAAACATTTTAAATTTAGTTCTTGAAGATACTTAAATTAGTTTCTGAAATCATATCCACGTACAAACGAGACACAGGAACGGAATGTTCTATTTCGTACGATAGAATATTTTATTATTATTATTTACAATACAAACTTCGAGTTCACACCTCGAGGCGGACAGACGGACAATCAAACAGAAGCATTAACTGACAGACACGGAACCATCAGAAAATTTAGCATTCGAGAATTTGTGTTTTATTTATTTATTTTGTAACTGGGAACTTTCAACAATAGAATAAATATACACCACAAAAATATTGATATTATTCAATTCAACATGACGCCAGTAACGCGTGACGTTTACAAATTATCCCCCCTTGAAGTTTCTCCTCGATCAGACTGCTCTCGCGTGTCTAAATAATAATCGGCGGAGATTCCTGGCTATCGAATAACCGTTTTTAGTTTTATCTTGTATGAGCCTTTACATTATATGTCTCCGAAGATACCGTTACAACATGAACCAATGAGATAGTTAGCATTTAGATAGTTAGATAGCAAATAGTTAATAATATAAATCCGCCATTATTACACAGCCCCCACCCGTCCCGAGCCGTCGAGGAGTCTACAGGAGGATCTTCTTTTCGAAGGCGTTTTTCTCGCACTTCTCAATGGCTTCATCAGACTTGACTCTCAACAGCTCCTTGGCCCTAGTGAGTTTTTCGATGAGGTCCCTGCCCCTCTCGGTGCGCATGATGTGTCGCTTGGGCAGCAGGTTCTTGGAGAGGTACGCCACGAGCTTGTGCCAGTCCTGCAGCAGCACGAAGGTCCGGTCGGCGCGGGTCTCCGGCGGCAGCGCGGCGCCCGAGTGCTCGAAGCGCACGTTGAGCACGTGCTTGGGGCGGCGGGAGGCGCGGCTGGCCCGCAGGAAGGACAGCAGCAGCGCGTCCACGTCCTTGTGCGCGCTGAGGATGGGCTTGTCGTAGATGTTGGGGTAGAGGTGCACGTGCTCGGGCGGGCCGGCGGCGTACAGCACGTGCGTGGCGGTGCGGAAGGCCTCCTCGGCCCACAGGAAGGGGTCGCCGTGCGGCGTGCCCGCGACGTCGCCGTCGTACAGCACGTCGAGCCCGTACTCCGCGCGCAGGTACTGCACCAGCGCCGCCACGCACTCCGCGTGCAGTCGGCTCGACGCCGGGTACACCACCAGCACCTTGGGCGGCGCCGGGATGTCGTCTGCCGGACAACGACAGCGTCATCAACCAGACATCAGTGTAAATTATATAGATCACTACACAATCTCTCCTACAGATAGCATCATGTGCTCCCGAACTGTTTTTTTTATTGTTTAGGCAGGTGGACGAACTTACAGTCCGGTGTTAAGTAGTTACCAGAGCCAACGGCTGCCCCACTCTTCAAATCGAAACGCATTACTACTTCACGGCAGCAACTGACAGCATACCATGCATTTGTGGCATCAACCCTTAGATATGGTTTAACATTCTGGGGAAACGCCACTAATACAGAGTACGTATTTAAAGCACAAAAGAAATCTGTGCATGCTATAGCAAATATTCATGTACCAGACTCATGTAAGCCTTTCTGTCAGAAATAAAAAATTATGACTTTTACGTGTTTATATATTAATGGGGTAGCGATTTTCATCAAAACGAACAAACATCTATTTGCAAAACCGCAATCTATTAGGAATGCTTTAAAGATTTCTTCGCTACCTCATAGAATTGCCCTTTATGGCAAAAGTTTTTTTAGTATGTCAACAAGAATATATAATAAAATAACTACCTATAAAAATTTCGAAGACAGTATATTTATAAGATTTTAAGAAAAAATTGCAAGTATTTTTATTAGATAAGGCTTACTATACTATGTCGGAATATATAAACGATAACATTAGATAATTTAGATGATAAAGTGGAATAGAGTTGAATAATATGATACACTTATTAATATTAAGCACCATCTTTTTTAACCTATGACCACAAATAATAATAAATAAATAAATAAAAGAAAAAGGCAGGGTGGTGGTACCTACCCGTGGGGACTCCACGGATTGACTTCCACGGTGAAGGAATAACATCGTGTAATTAAAATGAAACCCGCAAAATTATAATTTGCGTAATCACTGGTGGTAGGACCTCTTGTGAGTCCGCGCGGGTAGGTACCACCACCCCGCCTATTTCTGCCGTGAAGCAGTAATGCGTTTCGTTTTGAAGGGTGGGGCAGCCGTTGTAGCTATACTGAGACCTTAGAACTTATATCTCAAGGTGGGTGGCGCATTTACGTTGTAGATGTCTATGGGCTCCAGTAACCACTTAACACCAGGTGGGCTGTGGTGAGCTCGTCCACCCATGTAAGCAATAAAAAAAATAAAAAATAAACGCATAACACGTCCTGCCACCAGTAAAGACGGTAGAAGTAATAGTAGTAATCACAATGCAAGTGATCGATAGAGTATGGTATCGACAGTAACCAGACAAGCAGACGGTTAACTTTGTGTTAAGTTTAAGTAATTGGACTCCGGATGTCCGCTGTACGAACTCACAATACGGCCTGCCATTAAGATCTGTCTATTTTTATTTTTTTTAAAAGTGTACTCACTCAAAGCCAACTTGTAATCTTTGCACCAATAACGTCTGATGACCCGGAGCGCGATGTAATACGCGAACAATGACGTCACTATGAGCGCAGTGACGCTCGCGATGCATATGTTCAATGACTCAGGGCTGTCTGTAACAAGATGTCGTAAATTTCAATATATACATATAAATAAAATTAGAGTGTCTGTTTGTAGTATTGAAATAACTGCTTTTTACTACATGCATATGAATATATATACGGTACATACACCAAAATAACATTTTTTACAATTTTTGTCTGTCTGTCTGTTTGTTCCGGCTAATCTCTGGAACGGCTGGACCGATTTTGATGAGACTTTCACTGATAGGTAGCTGATGATATAAGGAGTAACTTGGTTACTTTTTTTAGACTAGCTTTGCCCCGCGGCGTCACCCGCAGTTATTGTCGTACCACGCGCAACGTGGCGGGCTTCGCCTATCAATAGTAAAATTTAATGTTTCCGAAGCGAAGCGAGGGCGGGTCGCTAGTTTGTAATAAGTATTGACTACATACAGAAATACTTACTTAAATCGATTGATTATCGAAATACGCAAATATTTTAGGAACAGTAGATTGGAGGGGATAGGAATTAGCGATAGAATAGGGACAGGGGGAAATCTGGGATGTCACAATACTTTTTTCGGGTTGTTAGAGATTCAACTTTGTTGAACTGAAAATGACTTTTATTTGGTGTTTAAGAATATTAAATAGTTTAATTTAGTCATCAAAGTTTTTTAACTCATTAAAGATGTTAAAAAGTTAATTACCTAAAGTTAGGTACCTACCTAACTACTAAATAGTGCCAGCCCTATCGAAAAACTTTATTATCCACATATGTAACCCGATTTACACCAACGCCTAGATGAATAGGGACAAGTGAGTTTTTATCACTTTTTATGATTATTCTTTAATACTATAGGTATATTAATGCATTATAAATTAAAAATTTAAACTAGCGGAACCATTATGATCTCCGTTTTATTACTACTAGAGGATGATCGGTTTTCTTTTTTTGTTGATAAATTGTTTTTTAGAAATTATATTTAAGTACGAATTACTTAATGATACCTATTATATTATATTATTTGTTATTTTCTTTCAATAAAAAAAGTACATGTTTAAGTTGATTATATTATCGATAAAGTTTACTATTGAAAACACGAATAAAACAATATTTTCTGAAAATAAATCGTAGTTAGATCGATTTATCGCCCAAGAAATCCCCTGTATACTATCTTTTATGAAAATCGTTGGAGCCGTTTCCGAGATTCAGATTACTATATATATATATATTTAATATTTTTTACTTAGATGGATGGACGAGCTCACAGCCCACCTGGTGTTAAGTGGTTACTGGAGCTCATAGATATCTACGACGTAAATGCGCCACCCACCTTGAGATATAAGTTCTAAGGTCTCAGTATAGTTACAACGGCTGCCCCAACATTCATACCGAAACGCATTACTGCTTCACGGCAGAATTAGGGAGGGTGGTGGTACCTACCCGCGCGGACTCTCAAGAGGTCCAGGTACCATCAGTAAGATATATTTATAGACAAGAATTGCTCGTTTAAAGATTTTGTTATTATTACTATAACTATCTTATACCTTTAAATGAGCAATTCTTGTATATTCATATAAATATAATCTGAATCTCGGAAATGGCTCCAACGATTTTCATAAAATTTAGTATACAGGGGACTTCAGGGGCGATAAATCGATCTAGCTACGATTTATTTTCAGAAAATGTTGTTTTATTCGTGTTTTCAATAATCAACTCTTCCCGACATCAATTGGCGAATAATAATACTATTTTTCTTAATTGAGGGCAACTAACCGCTTTAAAGACACAACGAGATGGCGTTATCAAAAAAATCATCTAGTAAAAAAACGATAATCATCACCCTGCCCTCCCATTTTACGGAACTTACTTATTCTTATCTTCTGGCTCTCGACGTTCCGGCATCCGATTCCGTTCAGACATTTAGCATGCAACGGGACCACGACGAAGCTGTACAAGCCATTGTCTCCGATGAAATTGTAATCGTACGTGAGTTCGGTCTGCGCATTCGCCGGGTCCACGGTCGTCGAGCTGACCTCGCACGAGCCGCCCTTGTCGCACTCCTTGACCACCCGGATCCTGTAGCCCGTGATGCGGAGGTGCGGCGGGGGCGGCATCACGTGCAAACGCATCTTCGACGGAAATATCTCGACGTAAACGAACGGCTTCCAATCTTCTTCCGTAACGGATTCACCTTGAAATTCAATTTACTTATCACTAGAATTCGCGAACACATTTTTTTTTATTGCTTAAATCAGCGGTAGGGGAACCGGAGTGAATTACCCCAAATGGGGTAAAATGAAATTTTGGGGGATAAAAATGAAACTTCTGTGAGTAAAAAGTATATATTCAAGTGAAGCTGCGCTAGAATGGTTAAATTTTTAGTTATTGTTTTCTTATCCAAATTATCATGGGAGCTATAATATGAAAGATACTAAAAAGAAGCGATTTCGTTTTTTTTGGTTCTTCGCCAAGGGGTAATATCAACTTACACAAAAATATTTTGGGGTAATACTTAAAAAAGTTCCCCGACCGCTGGCTTAAATGGACGAGCTCACCGCCCGTCTGGTATTAAGTGGTTACTGGAGCCCATAGACATCTACAACATAAAAGCCACCTTGAGATATGAGTTCTAAGGTCTCAGTACAGTTGCAACGGCTGACCCACCCTTCAAACCGAAACGCGTTACTGCTTCACGGCAGAAATAGGCAGGGTGGTGGTAGTACCACGCGAAACACGGCTCACTGAGAAGATCCGGCGAGAAACACAGTGGACTATGTCTGTGGGGAAACTTCAAGTAACTTGTAAATGTTCTAGTATTTTCGGGGGGTCGAATCCGAGACCGACTCTGAAAAGTCCTTAGAAATATTACCCACTTAAATATTACGATTAACGCTAAGTGTCGCCGCACACGGGCCACCGGCCACAACCACAAAACGCAGCCACCTTCTATCTATTTCCTGTTGTTTTCATACATTTTGCTTGGACTCGCCGCACATTGTCGACGCCGGTGGTCGCCACACGCCACTAATCGCCACTGCGCGCCTCTTGTGGTGGTCAAAACGCCGACACAAGCCACTCGCGCGACTCCCCACCCCTCTCTCTCTTCATTGCTTTTATTATTGCTTAGATGGGTGGACGAGCTCACAGCCCAGCTGTTGTTAAGTGGTCACTGGAGCCCATAGACACCTACAACGTAAATGCGCCACCCACCTCGAGATATAAGTTCTAAGGTCTCAGTATAGTTACAACGGCTGCCCCACACTTCCGACCGAAACGCGTTACTGCTTCACGGCAGAAATAAGCGGGGTGTTGGTACCTACCCGTGCGGACTCACAAGAGGTCCTTCCACCAGTAATGTCCCTTTCTTTCTATATAAATCTTTCGTCTGAGTCCATTAAGATACTGCAAGCACGCGTTACAAAAGTAGCGACCACCGATCGCAAGTGTCCAACACGGACCACAAGTGGTTGTCGCGCGTCAGCTTGTTTTGTAGCCGCTCCTAGCTTCAAATGGCAGCGATTGTGAATGTGGCTAGTGGCCCGTGTGCAGCGACCCTAATGAGACACTCACTTAGCATCGCGGCAGACGGTACGTTGAAGTAAAACTGCCCTCTGTAGACGCTCCAGTCGTTGGCGGCCTCGAAGTCCAACATGTGACTCTGCAGGGCCGCGTCTTCGACCATCGGCCAGTAACAATCGTAATAAAGTACCGACTGATCGTCTATAGTCAGATCTTTCGAGATGACTATGTTCAGACAGTGGTTCTTCAGGTCGCGGTATTTGTCTTGAAAACGAAATTTCATAGCTGAAACAAAATATGCATTCGCTGTTTTAGCAACGCCTGGTGATAAAGTTTGCGAATGTGATTCCGAAAAACCTGTCATATATATGAGGCAGTCAGGGCATAACCCACAATTTTTCATTGTAGTACTTATTTATATATTTGCAATTTATTTAAAACATAATAAATTTTGTAAAAAGTAGGTATGGAGCCAAATGCAATTTTTAAAACTCTCCATACGCTTGGTATTAGTAAAATGTTTGTGTACCGGGCTATTAATAGGTGCAATGAGACCTCCTCTGTTTGTGACAGAAAAAGAACTGGCCGTCCACGTAGTGTTCTTACGAGAAAGGTGGTCAAAGCAGTAAGGGAAAGAATTCGAAGAAATCCTGTCCGATAGCAAAAGATTTTATCTCGAGAGATGAAGATAGCACCTAGAACCATGTCGAGTTTTTTAAAAGATGACTTAGGACTTGCAGGCTGTAAGAGACGTACTGGTTATTTCTTAACTGATAATTTAAAAGAGAATAGGGTGGTAAAATCGAAACAACTACTGAAGCGGTACGCAAAGGGAGGTCATAGAAAAATTTTGTTTACGGATGAGAAAATTTTTACAATTGAGCAACATTTTAACAAACAATATGACCGTATTTATGCTCAAAGTTCTAAGGAAGCTTCCCAATTAGTCGACAGAGTGCAACGTGGGCACTATCCGACTTCTGTGATGGTTTGGTGAAAAAGGTATCACAACATAGGCACAAGTGTATCAAGATACCATTCTTGAGAAGGTAGTAAAGCCCCTTAACAACACCATATTCAATAATCAAGAATGGTCTTTCCAGCAAGATTCGGCGCCAGGTCATAAAGCTCGGTCTACGCAGTCTTGGTTGAAAACGAACGTTTCGGACTTCATCAGAGCTGAAGACTGGCCGTCGTCTAATCCCGATCTTAATCCGCTGGATTATGATTTATAGTCAGTTTTAGAGAGTACGGCTTGCTCTAAACGCCATGATAATTTGGAGTCCCTAAAACAATCCGTACGATTGGCAGAGAAAATTTTTCCCATGGAAAGAGTGCGTGCTTCTATTGATAACTGACTGGCCTCAACGTTTAAAGGACTGTATTGCAGCCAATGGAGACCACTTCGAATAAGCTTTTTATACTTTAAATTGTTTTACATTTATGTATTAAACTAACACACTGTAAAAGTAATAAATGTTATTTGCAATAGATTTTTTTTCCTTTGTCTCAGTATTTATGGCAAGACTATAGTAGAATTATTTTGTCCGTGCAGTTTGGGTCATAAAACATAGCCCGGCTAGGGCGGTGAGCATGTTGCGCGGGCGCAACGCCATTATCGATAAAAACAAATGAGTCATCGAAAGCAGGTACACGGCGGCGCACAGTGGGTCGATACTATGATTTTAGTGACTTAGGGACCAAGTTTGTTTTTTAAGATTTTTCTTCACGTAGATAGATAGAGCTCGTTAATCTCAATAATAATTGTTTTGGGCAAAAATTACAAAAACTTTATAGTTTGGTCAGAAAAATGTGTTTTATGATTTTTTTGTATGGAGCGGGTCACATTAAATTAAATTCCTGCTAAGTACCGTGAGGTCCCGCTTTGAAACTTTATTTTTCTTACACCTTGTCTAGTCTACTATCATTTGGTGCTATGAACATGTGCATAAAGTTGCAACTCTGCCAAATAAATGGATCGAAAAAAATGAATAAATACATAGAATAAAAACCTTTATTTTTATTTTCGTAAGTGCTTTTAAGTTAAATTTGATATGGATTAGTAAGTACAAACACGCAACAATACCCATAATTACATAATACCTAACAAAAATACATTTAGTAGGTCTCTAATTAATCAATCTCTGTAATTATTAGGATAGTTAACATTAGTTACTGAGGATAATTAGTTAAGCAGCCATTACTGGGTAGTAGAAAATATAGTACACATTTGTGTCTCTCTGGAAGTATAAAGTGACCATATTTATTATATACTAACTAGTGTTCGTTTATTCGTACTACTACTAACATCTTGTGATTGTCGTCGTGATCTTCCTTTTTCCGTTATAATGGATAATTTTATTAACAATTTAGGATTATTTATGATTTTAAGAGAGCAACTACAGTCGCTGTCTGATAATAAAAAACTTTCAATTCCTACAAAATCAAATGAACGTGACCGAAGAGAAAAGTGTTGAGCCCCAAAAATTCTGTACGCACTTTTGTTCAAATATAAGTGCAATATGGAAACGAAGTAGTCGCATGTTAGCACAGTTTATAAGAAAAAAATGTGATTAGTTCGAATGTGCAATAAACTGGCCCGAAGGCATGATACCTGAAGATATCAACACTGTACAGGAAAGGCTCGAGATTTCTAATACTGAAGATGTTGAAAATGTACCACGCTCTAATGTACTACAGAAGCCTCGACATCTACTTTTACACCTCGAAAACCTTTTGAAGAATTGGGATCCAGGCACATTGAACAAATTTACCAATCGCTTTCGTTAACCCCGGATTAAATGAAAGCTACTACAGTTGCTAGTTTGAGAAACACTGGAAATGAAGATGTAGGAGAAATAATGAACCATTTGTCAAATCACCCCGAAGATCTAGAAAAAGTTAAGGAGTGTTTAAGTACAAGTAAAGTGAAAAGTAGTACATATTCTCCCGATAAGGCACTATTAGTTTCACTTAAATTAAGTAAGTGGCAGTATATAAATCTAAGAGAAGCAGCAAATGAAAATGGGTCCGATTTATACCCTTCTTAATATAAAATTAAGCAAGAAAAGACCAAATGTTATCCAGGGAAAGACGAGGTAGTTATTAATGAAGAAAGAGCTGCTATTAAAATGCAAGCATTACTAAGCTTGGCGGTATATAGGCTTTTAAATGTGATTACTTCGGATTTCGACTCGGCAAGAGAGCTACTGCTTATAAGCAAATAGGCTTTGATAGAGCCCCAGGTCAAAGTAATTATAAACAAAAGACTGAAACAGAGTTTGATGATTCATCTATTTTCTTGACCAGTCTAGTTCCATAAGGCTTCAGAAATTTTATGGAACAATTGTTTGGGAAAACGACCTACCCTCATCAACTTTTTGTTGCCGTCCAATAATGTTTAAATTTATAAAAGAAACGCAGTCAACAGTGGCAATTATAAAAGCTAGCATAACAGAAGAAATAGAAAGACTTCAGCCATCAAAAATCAAACAAGTTGAAGTTAAGCATCAATTGCACATGACGATGATAGACGGCAAAATAACCTCATATTTGTCAGAAACATTTTCTGCTGTCTGTGATATTTGCAAAGCAAAACCGTCAGACTTTTTTGGAGTCACTTGCTTATCAAAGAGAAAATAATGAAGGAATATTCCAGTATGGAATGCCATCTTTACATGCCTGGATAAGACGCATGGAGTGCTTACTTCATATCGGTAAATATAATTTTATTACTTCACAATTTTTTCATCCTATGTAGTTTCCTGTGAGATTATTTTTTAAATGACATTTTTTTTTTTGCGTCTAGTCGTTTGGACTTCAAGAAATGGAGTTGCAAGGGGCGATGACTAAGAAAAAATATCAATCAGAAAGAGCGCTATACCTTAAGCGTTTAAAAAGGAATACGGTTTACTTATAATATAAAAATATAACTTATAATATAAAAATATAACTTAAAATATAACACCTAATGATCTCTCAACACTAGTCCGCAGCATCTGTTCACGACTTAACCTAACCTAATCTATCTTAAGAAGGAGGGAGCCTGGAGATCAGTAATACAGGTCTTTGAACCTAGTACAGACTTCAGCTCTTTCAAAGGCTTACAAAATAAATTATAAGGTTAATTTATTTCCATTTGAATTTGTATGTACCTTGTACCTTTAAGAGAGAAATAAATAAATTATTATTATTATTATTATTATAGATGTTGTCAAGCAAGAAGTAGGAACAACCAATGATGGCAATACTGCCAGAAGATTTTTCAGGAATGCAGAAGGAACAGCCCGCATAACAGGAATACGTAAAGATTTAATAGAGAGGTTTCACGTGATTCTTCAGACTGTTGCATCTGGAGAGCGCCTGGACCTTTCCAATTTTTCCGAGTTTTGTAGATATACTGCAGAATTGTATATTAATTTATATCCCTAGTATTATATGCCTTCCAGTATCCATAAATTGTTGGCACATGGCAGTGATATACAATAATAAAAAGCTTTGCCTTTCGTGCCATTCCTATAGGTAAACTGTCGGAAGAGGCAGCGGAAGCTCGCAATAAAGATTTTCGGAAATATACAGAGAGTTGTTATTTTAGAAAGATAAGTAGACTGCCGACTAATGAGGATATTTTACACAATCTTCTTTTGTCTTCTGATCTAAAGATCGAATGGTGAAACAAAATATATAATACTTAGAGAGATTGATTAATTAAGACCTACTAAATGTATTTTTGTTAGGTATTATGTAATTATGGGTATTGTTGCGTGTTTGTACTTACTAATCCATATCAAATTTAACTTAAAAGCACTTACGAAAATAAAAATAAAGGTTTTTATTCTATGTATTTATTCATTTTTTTCGATCCATTTATTTGGCAGAGTTGCAACTTTATGCACATGTTCATAGCATCAAACGATAGTAGACTAGACAAGGTGTAAGAAAAATAAAGTTTCAAAGCGGGACCTCACGGTACTTAGCAGGAATTTAATTTAATGTGACCCGCTCCATACAAAAAAATCACAAAACACATTTTTCTGACCAATCTATAAAGTTTTTGTAATTTTTGCCCAAAACAATTATTATTGAGATTAACGAGCTCTATCTATCTACGTAAAAAAATTTGTTAAAAAACAAAGTTGGTCCCTAAGTCACTCAAATCATAGTATCGACCCACTGTGCGGCGGGGTGGTATATGAACGGTGGTGGGACATTGTTATATTAAGAGTCATTTGTACTTACTTACCTGCAAATTATACTACATTATGTCGAAGAGAAATGCGTTTTTATGCATTCGTTCTCTGAATTTCTTTAGCGACACATGGCTACTCCTTTGTTTTGTATCAAAACGGCAGAATTTATTCAAAATAATATTTGCACGTGTTGTTATCAACAATGTGTTAAAATTTTTCACAATAGATCCCGAAAAGTTACAAAGTGTTAATTTCTGCCGTTCTTGTTAACTTGCTGCGACGATATGTGGTGTAAGTGTTCGATTAGTGATTTTTTCTTTCATTTTTATCACTAACCCACAAAATGACAAAACTAAATACACTATCGATAACGCTTATCGACAACAATAATGCGCATCACTATGCCCGTCCATAAGGCTCGTGAGTGGAAGCGAGAGCGAAATACTCGCTTCACCGCTTCGATTTTTTATGACCCAAACTGCAGCGACAAAATAACTCTACTATAGGTATGTAATTAAAATTGTACTTATTGTATCTAATTTTAAATAAGACTTCAGTATGTTGTTGCTCTGTCAAAACAAGGAAACAACTGTTATCGAGTAACACTTCAGGCCTCACATACTTAATATGTGAGCCATTACTTACAAACAAGTTCATGTACATCCTAATGATTAGGTAATATATAGAACTTATTTTTGTTTTATAAATAGTAATTTTGTAATCAAGTAAATAGTTGATTCATATTTCTTTATACTTTTATAATATTTTATGGCGCCTTCCGCTTGACAGCTTTCGGCGCCGCGGCGTAATAAGCCTTTAATGTTATAAAATTATATAAGTCGATATTATTAAGTAATAAGTAATAATTGTACGTAAATTATCAACAGAATAATTAAGATAAACAATGTTTAATATTACCTACTAAGTTTGTATTAAAGTAGGTCAAGACGATTGTATAAATACCGGTGGTTAGCATATTTCAACCCCTTTGTGTACTCTACCCGTCGTAACGTGCATTAAAGAGAACTTATTATCTTCGTGTCTCAATTATCGCCTCCACCCTGATAATCCTTCAACACAACATTTAAATTCTATTCTAAAGTAAATTCGTACGCAATTCTACACAGAAATTAATTTTATAACTTCATATCTCTTCCTCTCTGTCACCGCTCTTTTATTGAAATTCACACCTGTCCTGGTGAAATTGGAAAGGCCTCTGTGCCACCCGTAAGCCTTCAATCATAAAAAAATTGGCTTTGCCATGGCTGTCAGCCGAACTTACAGGGGCTCAGCTTGAAAGGGTTTACTAACATCTGCCCTAGCAGATACCGTGTAACGAAAGTACAAAGTAGAAACGGTAACCGGTGCTTGGAATGCCTAAAAGCGCCAAGATTGAATCGAGAGGATCCCAAATGAACCTGAGAGATAGGTATCGACTGACAAAGCTGAGTCATTGCTAACCTCAGTAGACTTCAAAAAGCCATTAAGTATGACCCCGTCTATTTTCCAATATGAGGCTTTTTTTTTTTTCCTACCTAAGCTGGTAGCCTAGAGAGGCTATTCCAGCGTAACCGTAACTAGTAGGTGAGCTCACGGGGCTCAAACCTGACGACGATGCTAACACGAACCCTAGTAAGAGCCGTGCTTCGCAGAATCTACCACCGGATTGGAAACGCGACCCACTGAGAAGATCCGGCGAGAAACCCAGTCTGAGAGTTAATTTACTCGTCGAGCCCTTCGTCGCAAGCGACGGGTTCGACGAGAACGGTGACCGGTGCTTGAAGTACCTAGAAGCACCGTTAGTGGATCGGGAGGATCCGAGATGACGTGTGCAATATGAGGCATGATACTGCTAAAACACAATATTAAAAATATGTTCTTCGCCATTTGACGGTATGAGTTTTAATAATAAGTAAGTACATAATAAATACTGGTTTTCCTCATAATTACGAATATTGAATTCTTTCTTATCTATTAAAATAATAAACTTAAGTTTCTCTATCGTCAATAATTAAATATTTAATTTAAATACAAACATTGATATTAGAAAGTTTTCGTGTTAAATTAAACTTAATTAAAGTATATATGGCGCAGGTGAAAGCTGCTAGTATCGATTTGTGCATCACTTCCATCAAATTACATTACGAGTGTTTATTCACATTATGTTTCATTTAGAGGATGTTTCAATGGTTTTTGTTATATTGAATTTCATTACTGAAGAATTACGAGCTAATAATTAAATGGTAATTAACAACAAAGTACGGGGATGTGCGATAAACCGGCCAACAGTTTCTCTTGAAGCCCGGTTCTGTATAGACCATTGTATATTGTATTTGCTTATCCCTTTTAGTACTGAGCATATTTTCACCTATTTTGCAAAATATGTCAAGGGATTTTTAAATAAGTATTTTTAACTTAAAAAAATATAAATAAGTAATGCTAAATTCACAGCTAATTAATATTAAATGTTTATTTATAAATGTTTTTAACTTGTAAATAACCTTTTTTTTATGGTTAAAGCATCGACGAACTCACAGCCCACCTGGTGTTAAGTGGTTACTGGAGCCCATAGACATCCACAACGTAAATGCGCCACCCACCTTGAGATATAAGTTCTAAGGTCTCAGTATTGTCCCAGAGGCCTATCCAGTTTCACCAGGATAGGTGAGCGAGCAAAAGCTGAGCCAGGAGGGGTGGGGTTTGCTAACAACTGCTCGAGCGCCTCCGAAGGATACCTACAAAACTTAAGCGCAGCTGCTTCGCGAATGACCATTAAAAACCTTAAACATGACACCTGCATACATGTCGATACCTAATACTTATAATAAAACTGCGCAAATACTCGATATTCCGATGCTCCGCACTTTATACGCATTAATAAAGTCGATCAATCGATCGTTCGCGCTCAAAGGTTTAAATCCAACCCATTAGACAGAGACTTGCGCTTTCACTGCGAAGAAGGACCCGTTTGTCATGGCCTCATAACTCCAAGCTATACTCTAAGTATGTTATGCATTTTCGGTCATTTCGGGTCAATATGAGCATATCTATATTAATATCGAAGCGGGCCACAAATACGAATTTATTTCAATACGTAGATGATGTTGCGGTCATCATTGACAACTCTGGGCAAGTTGACGCAATATATACTGATTTTTCTAAGGCCTTTGATAAAGTTAACCACAGCATTTTACTAGAAAAACTACATCAATTTGGTATCGAAGTTCCTCTGCTTAGATGGTGTTCTTCGTATCTAAACCAAAGGCCATCACAGGTTGTTATTGACGGGCACTGTTCCTATCCATTCATAGCTTCTTCGGGTGTACCTCAGGGTTCCATCTTGGGTCCACTATTTTTTAACATCTTTATCAACGAAATTACAAATCTTTTTAAATATTCTACCTGTTACCTATTTGCTGACGATCTTAAAATAATGCGTGTTATAAATGATGTGAATGATGCTGAACTATTACAGAGAGATATTGATAAATTGGTTGATTGGTGCCAAATTAATAAAATGTATTTGAATATTTCGAAATGTCTACATATAAAATTTACATTAAAACGCAATATAATACCAACACAATATCATATTTCAGGGGAATGCTTGAGTGAAGTTTCTCAGACTCGTGATTTAGGGGTGGAGCTTGATACCAAGCTGAATTTCACTAAGCACATTGACAAAATTATAGATGCCGCGAACAAATCACTGGGTTTTGTATTTAGGAATGGTAAGGAGTTTAAGAAGGTTTCCACTACGCTAATGCTTTACAACAGTTATGTTAGAAGCAAACTTGATTACTGCAGCACTGTGTGGTGTCCTACATACAAAACCCATATTAACAGGATTGAGAGAATTCAAAAAAAGTTACTTCGCCACATGTCGTACCGTTTTAGGCCGCCTAATTATGTTGAATCTTATGTTGATAGGGCTAAACATTTTAAAATGCAAACATTGAGTGATCGCCGCGATATGTTAGGCTTATGTTTTTTACATCAAGTTATGAGCGGTACTGTCGACTCCCAATTCATCCTCAATAAATTCTCTTTAAAGGTGCCATCTAGGTTACCTCGTCGCCCCGTTGCTCTTTTCAGCACCCGCTTTAGCAGAACCAATCTAGGCAAGCACTCACCTACTCCTCGTCTAACTAACCTTTATAATAATCTTGTTAGAAAAGTTGAAAACCTTGACATATTTGGCGATTCCCTTCCAATATTTAAGAACAAAATTATAAAAAGTTGTTGTTGAACCTCAGCCTCAGCCTCGGTCTGAGTACTCGGGTATTACTGCCCTTGTTGTCTTTCTTTTGTTTTTAATTTTTTATTATTATTAATAGTATTATTAAATCTCTATTAATATATTAATGTAATGCATGCTGTGATTGCCTATAATTAGAGTTGCAGTTATCAATTGCTCTATACATGTCAATGTTATTTTATGTCTTACTGTAAACCCTGTCGGTAATCCTTAAATAAATAAATAAATAAATAAATAAATAAATAAATAAAAAAATAAATAAAAAAATAAATAAATATTATAAAGCTGAAGAGTTTGTTTGTTTGAACGCGCTAATCTCAGGAACTACTGGTCCGATTTGAAAAATTCTGTCAGTGATAGATAGCTCATTTATTGAGGAAGGCTATAGGCTATATAACATAACGCTAAGACCAATGCAAGCGGAGAACCAATAAAGAATGTTTCAAAATCGGGTTTTTTTCCCTTTTGAGAGCTTCCGCTGCTTGCGCTGCGGAAACGATTAAAGTTTCGCTAAAATAATGTATGACAGAATTGTTACCCTTTAAAAGATCTAAAAAAAAGTCCTCGACAGTATATGTCTGTGTTAAGGTTGGCTCACTATAACGGTTTTTAGGCTAACCAAATTTGTTCTAAAATTAAGCATTATTTGTGAACTATTCCACGCGGACGAAGTCGCGGGCAAAAGCTAGTGATTTAATAATTCTCCAATGTGCTATATTGATTTCATGATACTCACTAGTCCACTTAATGTTACTGAAAGTTATGTTCAATACAGTTTTGTTGATACGCATAGGTCTCGTCTGCTCATTGTGGGTAACGGTTATGATGTGCGGTTTCAGCGTTACTCCTCCAATGCCACTGTTAGCAACTACGGGACCAAAAGTCATTGTGCCGCATTCAGGGCTATTTTGTGGGTATACTTCCATTTGACAAAGATCATAGTCGGCATGGTCCCAATCTCCAATTATCTGTAACAAACAAAGATTGGCCGTGTTACATAGATAAGGTTGAGTTCAAATCTTTGAATAAATATAAATAAAAATCAAATATTGCTTGGATCGCTAACTCAAAAGTTAGATTCCGTAGAAATTTCATTATTATTTTTTATATAGAAATATGCTAAAAGGTTGGTGACATCTTACACGGATCTACAATTGTTATTTTTTTTCTTTCGGGCCGGGTGCCGAACCTCCTACGAGGTACCCGCGCCTAGGGGGCGTGCGGGGTATGTGGTACTAGATGATCTACAAGGTGTTGGGAGCAGACCGCGGGCCCAAGGAATTTTAGGGCCCTACCTCACTAAACGACTCCCCTGTACTCTTACACTCGACGTCCGATCTCCGTCCAGTCAGAACCCGGTCAGAGTACGGGGTTCCCGCGGTCAACACTACAACCAGACACGCGGCGCCACCCCGAGGACACCCGACCGACGGGTCTTCGAGGCGATAGTCGACGACCAACGACGCCGGTCTGCGCGGTATGGCGGCCCTATCAGGCCGCCCGAGCCATGCCGTTGGTGTTACGGGATACCCCGCTGGGCCAGAACCAGCCTGCCGGCTCGGAGCGCGATACACCGCCGACCGGGTTGCTCTTCCACAGTCAGTTTGGCGACGACAGCGACGACGACAACGCGGACCGCTTCGCAGGCCGCAGCCACCGACGCGTCGTCCCATCCTCCTGGTGCCAGCACGCTAGAGTGACGGTAGCGTGCGGCACAACCTCAACCCCCTCAGGTCGCCCCTTGGCCATCATCGGGAGGAGACTGCCTAGCCTAGACAAGGGCCGGAGCTGGACGAACGCCCTCCTCCGGCGTCGGCACGGCGCCGAGAGGGAAGAAGAGCTCACTCTCTCACGGATCTACAACTTAGCCTATTACTGTTTTTTAAATACTCTCACTGAATAACCTAATTCATAATTTAAATAACTTTTACAGTTTGATCTCCAGTACGTTAATTGTCCTTATATTATTTTTTGACTTTCAAATCATTTAGTTCATATGATCTAGTCATGACTTACGCGAGTGTTCGCTCACGCGGCCCAGACACACATAACCCTCCAATCCCTACAATCCCGTCTTTGTAGGTTAGCCATCGGAGCTCCGTGGTTGAGGAGCGTCGACTTACCCAGCCTGGGCCTCAAATCGACACGAAAACAAATGAAATCATCGCCAGAACGCTACTTCGATAAGGCAATACGTCTTGATAATCGCCTTATTGTTGCCGCCGCGGACTACTTTCCGAATCCTGATCACGCAGGAGCCAACAACGTCGACGCCTGAGACACGTCCATACAGATCCATCGGATCCAATAACCCTTTCATTAGACGCCTTCAGCTCTAACACTAGGAGCAGGCTTAGAGATCCCGGTAACCGTACTTGTCTAACTTTACATGATGTGTAACCTAACCATGTATCAGCTTGCTGAGTTTCTCAGTGGATCTTCAGCGGGTCGCGATTCTGATCCGACAGTAGATTCATTCACGAGGCAGCTGCCCTTTAGTTGTTAGGTCTCATTTGAAGGCGCTTGGACAGCTGTTAACAAATCCCACCCCTCCTGGCTGAGCCTTTGCAAAACTAAATGTCTTTTAATAAAAAGTGTCTCTGCAAAGCTGCCGGTATATTATGTAACTCTAGCTGCCATTCAAATTTAACTTATTCGAATAAATCATCATCATCATCATTCTTTCCTATTACCCTCTGCTGGGGTGTAAGGCTCAAATCAAATTTTTCCATTTACATCGGTCTTGGACAGTGTGTTCTAGCTCCTCCCACGTGAGCTCCTGCTCCACCGAGCGACGCCAAGTTGTTCTGGGGCGGCCTCACTTCCTTTTGCCAGACACTTTCCAGGTCAGTGCTCTCTTTGATAGGTGAGTACCGGACTTTCTCAAAATGTGACTAATCCAATGCCAATTCGAATAAATAACGCAAGTAATTTGATTGATGATTCTTGCGTCGAGTGTTTAAGTTTATAAAGATGATTAAAATTTGAATTATGTTATTCTAAAAAGTTCTATTATGTTTACTTTTTCAAATAAATAATAATATTTCTTGGTTGTTTTATTGTAGGTTGAACCAATAAGAAGAGTAAAACCTAGTTTTAACCACGTAGGATTGGCTACATCTAGTTGTAGCCAGCATAAAGAAGGCTATACCTAGTTTTAACCAAATGAAATAGTCTACACCTAATATTAGCCTTGAACAAATCTGTTAGGCCTAGGTTTAAACACTTCAGGTATTAGCCGTAACACATAGACTGAATGTAATAAACTGATACTGAATTACAGGAAAAACTTCTAAACTTAATTTTTATCATATTAAATATTTATGAAAGTGCACACCACTACTACAAAAATTTATTTAAATTTGTGTAGTGGAACTTCTTATATCACTTATTTTTAATATACTTTAATTTAATATACTTATTATATCACTTATTTTTAATATACCTAGTATACCTACATAACAGTTATTAGGGTTAGCCAATTATAGCTTAACATGACCTTGAACAGGTAGGTACTAGTGTGCTCACTAATAATCAATATCTACAGTTGACGCAATAACCTAAGAGTAGGTAGGTACATGCCGAGAGGGATCAGCGGGCTGACACCTAAAGTTCAATGCCACACAATATCTAGATGCACTAGATTAGTTAAAATCAATACATCATAAGTACATAATTCAAGAAAGTATTCCAGTAGCATAAATGAATGATATTACCTCTTTAGTACAACTAAGGGTCTTCTCCGTTTTATTTCCACACAGTTGACTATATCCAGAAACGTATTTCAATATCACAAATGTAAAAACATAATAAGGTAAACGGAACATATCGGAAGTGATCCTCGCCAATGTCCAGATGATTAAAACTAAGCTAATAAATAACAATAGCGGCTGGATATTTTAACATCACTGTAACGAATTAATTAAAAGTCCTGTTTTAATAAAACAGAAAACAACAGAAAATATTTACACCAAACAAAAGCTGACGAACACAGACTAATTTGAAATACTATGACTATTACGTCTGACGAATTATCTTTCCACCGTAGAAGACTCCACACTAATATCAAATACTACCTGAAAAAACTGATATGGACTAGGTAGTATAGTGAACTAAACACATATACCAGTACGAAATTTGAACCGCTGCCCATTGCCAAAAACTCTCGGCACTAGATATCCAACTTGCGACGAAGGGCTTGACGAGTAAATTAACCCTCAGACACAGCCCACTGAGTTTCTCGCCGGATCTTTTCAGTGGGTCACGTTTCCGATCCGGTGGTAGATTCTGCGAAGCACGGCTCTTGCTAGGGTTCGTGTTAGCAACGTCGTCAGGTTTGAGCCTCGCGAGCTCACCTACTAGTTAAGGTTACGCTGAAATAGCCACTCAAGGCTATCAGCTTAGGTAGGGAAAAAAAATCTAACATGTATTACGATTGTCAGATAGAACACTTTTAAACAGAAGTGCCAAAGTCATCATCATCATCAACAGCCTACAGTCGTCCACTGCTGGACATAGGCCTCTCCCAATCAACACCACTGAGCCCGGTCTGCGGATCTCCTCATCCACTTCTTGCCGGTCACCGTGCGGAGGTCATCGCACCATCTAGCCAGGGGGCGTCCCACGTTACGTCTTCCGCTGCGCGGTCTCCACTCGAGAACCCGTCTGCTCCAGCGATCGTCAGTCCTACGGCATATATGGCCAGCCCACTGCCACTTCAGCTTGCTGACTCTTTGAGCTATG
Organism: Bombyx mori; assembly: GCF_030269925.1. Classification (NCBI taxonomy): domain Eukaryota; kingdom Metazoa; phylum Arthropoda; class Insecta; order Lepidoptera; family Bombycidae; genus Bombyx; species Bombyx mori. Next base: position 2,992,586 of record NC_085114.1, read on the forward strand.
TCGATGACTTTAGTTCTCTGTCGAATAATCTCATTCCGGATTTTATCCTTCAGAGAAACTCCGAGCATGACTCTTTCCATGGCTCGCTGAGCAACTTTGAGATGACTGACCAACCGTACTGTGAGTGTCCACGTTTCGCCTCCGTAAGTCATTACCGGTAGGACGCACTGGTTAAAAACTTTCGTTTTCAGGCACTGTGTATGTGCGATGTAAAGACTCCACGCCATTTGCCGAACGCCGCCCAGCCCAGTTGAATCCTTCTCTTGACTTCCCTCTCCAAACTGTGTTTACCCATCTGCAGCGTCTGCCCGAGTTATAAATATTCATCAACAGCTTTAAGCGGGCAGCCCTTTACGACGATCGGACCCGGGCTAATGTAACCATTGAACATCACTTTGGTTTTATCCATGTTCATCCGGAGTCCGATTCGTCGTGAAGAATCTGCTAAGCCGTTCAGCATCTGCTGCAGATCTTGCAACGATTCCGCCATGAGAACTATGTCATCTGCAAACCGCAAGTGTGAAATGTACTGGCCATTAATGTTTATGCCCATCTTTTTCCAGTTCAGCGTCTTAAACATATCTTCCAATGCGTTGGTAAACAGTTTCGGGGAAATGACATCCCCCTGTCTCACTCCCCTACGCAATTGGATAGGGTTAGACTGCTGATTCTGTACTCGAACATTCATCGTGGCACAGTCGTAGAGGCATTTCAACACCTGGGCATAGCGATGGTCTACCTGGCATCGCCGCAGAGAGTCCAGAACAGACCAAGTCTCAATGGAGTCGAAAGCCTTCTCATAATCCACGAATGCTAAACACAGGGGCCGATTATATTCTGTGGTCTTTTCTATAATCTGCCGCACTGTGTGTATGTGGTCTATGGTTCCATAGCCGCTCCGAAACCCAGCCTGCTCTGGGGGTTGAAATTCGTCGAACCTTCTTGCCAGGCGATTTGTAATGACTCGTGAGAACAACTTATAGATGTGGCTGAGGAGGGAGATTGGTCTGTAGTTCTTTAAAAGAGTTTTGTCTCCTTTTTTGAAAAAAAGTACCACAATACTGTTGTTCCACGCCTTCGGAGTTCTCCCGCGGTAAATGACGTGGCTGAAAAGCTTCTGTAGCTCTACTAAGAGAGGTATTCCTCCTGCTTTCAATAGCTCAGTTGTTATACCATCATCTCCGGGGGCTTTTCCATTCTTGAGTTGTCTCAGAGCCAATCTTATTTCGTCCACACTGACGTCCGGCAGCTCATCGGTGAAATGGCGCGTGAGTGGGGCTCTACAATCGTGACAGTTCTGTACAGGACGGGTGGTGCAGGACTCGTACAGCTGACCGTAATATTTTTCAATCTCAGCGAGAATTCCCGTCTGTGACATAATGACGCTACCATCGGAGGTCTTGAGTTTCGATAAACGACTTCTCTTAAGCTGCTGCTTAAATACCTTCGACCCACGGTTTTGTTCAATGGCTCTTTCAATTCTTCGAGTAGTGGAGCGTCGAAGGTCACGTCGAACCAATTTCGTTATCTGCTTGCTGAGAGCCGATCGTTCTGACGGAGAGGCGGATGTGTCCTGACGCCGTATGGCCATGAGTCGCAACGTCTCGTCTGAGAGTTCGGATTTTTTTCCCGTTCGCTTCTCGCTGAAAAATTTTGCACCCTCTTCCCTCATGAGTGTGACCAGATTTTTGAGGTTTTCGTCAACATCATCAGTGGTTTCCAAGTTAACAAATCGATTTTCCAAGGTTTTATGGAAAACTTCTGAACCTGCACTGATTTGGAGCTGGCTAGGTCGGAGTGTAGACTGTATCATGCGGTGTCTTTCCAATCGAGCGTCTATGCTCAGCGTAACTCTTACTAGCCGGTGGTCGCTTCCAGTGTTAAACCTGTTGACCACTGAGACATCCCTAAATAGCCTTTTTTATCCGCAATGATAAAATCAATCTCATTTTTCGTTACAGTGTCCGGGCTTCGCCATGTCCATTTTCTTTGGGACTGCTTTTTAAAAAATGAGTTCATTAAGAATAGCTCCTCTTGCTCTAGAAAGTTAATAAGCATTTGCCCCCTATCGTTCGTGCTTCCAAATCCATGTGGTCCCACTCTCGACTCGTCACACATCTGTACACCCACTTTGGCATTAAAGTCTCCCATGACTACATTGAAGTGAGTCTTAGTGGCCTTAGTGAGTCTTAGTCTAGTGCCAAAGTATCTACCATATATTAAAATAATTTTTTTTTGCAAACAACTGTTTCTGTAATATTTTTAACAAAAAATTTAGAAATGTGAAATGAACAGAAGGTAAACATCAAAAAGTTTTTTTTGTTTTTAAATCAAACTAAAGCTCTTTTAATTTTCTTTTGGCAGTTTGAAAAATATGTGATAAAATATGTGCATTGCATATTTATGTAAGTACATAGTCCCTACCAGAGATACACCTGATATTGTACCTACCTATTAACGTCTGAAATATTAAGTGTATAATCTATGCTAAGAGGACTTTTTTGGCGGGAACGCCAGGAGTGAAGTGATATGATTTGTTTTATTTTGTCTATTTAGTGTTTCTTCAGGTTTAAATGTGTAATAGCGGTGGTTTATTAACTGTTTAGCATTTGTGAAAGTGCACAAATGTGGGAAAATGAAACAAAGCCGCTGAACGTAACTTCTCGGGATCTTCCAAAAATTCCACTGAGAAAAGTCTCAGTAAATGACCACCATTTTACTGAGATTGTATTCATCCCATATCATCTCATTTCATTTCATTTCGTTTTCATTACATTTCATGCCATGTTTCATAATAACCAACTTCATTTAGTTTTGTTTCATAATATCGTTTTTCATATACAAAAGTTATCATTAAAACTAAAATAAGACTTGACCTAAAGGTCTTACCAGGTCATAAAATCCATTTTAAAAAAGTTGTCATAGATTATATACATATAATACGTAAAAAATCTCAAGTATATTAAGTGTATAATCTATGGTAATAAAATTGTATTCAATCAAAGCTTAAAGTTTTAGCGTAGATGATTTTGTAATTTGTATGCAATTAAATATGTAGTAGGTAACAAAAATGAGAGAGTATTTAATTACTGAGCGAATGTACCCACAGAAATGCACAATGACTGTGAGTATTCATAAAAACATTTTTTTTAATAGTGGTCGGCACTATCGTAATATATAATTTAAGTTAACAAATTCAAACATTAATATTACAAAATACACTATCTTATCATGCAGTCTTGATCCGGTACGACGAGCGTAGGTGTCAGTATATTATATGAATAGCAAATGTATCGCCAGTAAATACGTAGAGCTCATTAGTATTTAAAAACAAAATCTGATTTAAATATTAATTTTTACATTGTTGCTTACAAAGGTGAGTGTGCACACACATCAATTGAAGATAATCTGTCTACTACCACTTATGTAGTGTTTATATCTATAGTTGTTAATATCAAAACTGTTGTTTATGATGCAGTAGTTCTTGATATCAGAGGACAGACAAGGGTTAGTTATTAAGGAGCAGTTATCCAATAATTTAGGATGATATTTTATAAGACACTTTAATTTGTTCACAACTATTATTAAAAAAAATGAATTATATAATTTTTATATTCATAAAATTTCTTCTTGTAGCTGGTCATAATAATACTAAATTTATGAATATTTTGTGTTTTCTTGTTTTTGTTATCTCTCAGTGCTTGGTGCTATTTTCACTTGGGGAATTTGAAAATTTTAAATGCTATCCCTAATAATAATGATTCATTTTTATTTAATGTATAATACTTCAAATAATAATTAGGTATACCTTTCAAGTTTTATGTCTATCAGTGTGAAAAAGCTGTTCCAAACAAAACTGAATAATGATAGTTTCTTTTTCCGGTAACCTATAGAACACTAAAATTATTTAAAGTCCACAGAATCTCATAATGATAATATTTTGTAGATTGATATATTATGATCCTAGCCTTTTTGAGCCACAAAAGATATTTATACTCCAACTGTATATCTAAAGCATTTATTTTGTACTATTTATGATTTCTTACAACCACCTATGAGCAGGGGTACAATCAAAATAAATTACGTCTGTGCACAGTTCAATCTTCTCTTTCACAATAAATGTATTCCTTTCAAAAATTGTTTGAAGATAGCAATACAATATTTAGTTATAAGTTCAGAAAATATTATATTAAATTTTGTGGAAGATGATAAACACTATTAATATTTAAAAAAAATAAGTAATACAGGTAGACCACCCTGGTCATAAATGAGATATCACATGTTCTATATTATTAGAATAACTGATATAATTTTTTTTTGTTCCGCAATCCTTAGACTATATATGTAGACACGATATAAATGCTACCATTCCCTTTAAAGGCAGCTCAAAACATGGTCATTTCGGATCCTCCTGATCCACTAACGGTGCTTTTAGGTACCTCAAGCACTGGTCATCGTTCTCGTCGAACCCGTCGCTTGTGACGAAGGGCTCAGCGTGTAAATTAACCCACACTGAGTTTCTCGCCGGATCTTCTCAGTGGGTCGTGTTTCCAATCCGGTGATAGATTCGGCGAAGCACTGCTCTTGCTAGGGTTAGTGTTAGTAACATCGTCAGGTTTGAGCCCCGTGAGCTCACCTACTTATTAGGTTACGCTGACATAGACTCTCAAAGCTATAAGCTTAGGAAGGAAAAAAAAAAACAATACATGACCAAAACGAAGCTAACGGACGTATGCGCTTAGATAGACCTATATATTTTATTTTTTGTTCATATCTCATAAGTTACACATTATTCATTAAAAACAAACATACAAAATATTATTAGAGCTAAATTTCCAAGCCGCTGTCAAACTCCATTCCCAAATATTTCAAATTGTTACACACGATAAGGCTCTCAAACCGCAGACTAGAACCGCCACAAAGATAGGACATTTCGGATGAGGTGCCGATTGTGAATGTGTGATTATATAAACAATGGTACATTGTATTTCGGACGTTTTCGGATTATAATGTTTGTCGCTTACAAGAAACTAATAACCCAATCAGAATTAATTTAATTCACGAATGGGAAACAATAATCGCCACTAATGCCAAGTTGCAACGCGTTTATTGGAGGCGACCTAGCTAATTTTGTGGCCATATACAAGCGCTATGCGAAACTTCCGAACACTATCTATCGCTAGCCTATTAATAGGCTTTTCTGTTGCCAACGTTTATCGACCGATAGCCTTTACATCGGGCTTCGACTAATCGCCTTAGCTACCAACGGCTTTCTATTTCGTTAGAAGCTGAATACTAATTAGTCTGCCTATCCTTAGCAATTATAATATGATGCGCGCGACCAAACCGATCTTTAGTCAGTAGTCCTTTAACTCAAGGATATATCGTTCGTGGAGTATATGTCTCTCGCCTCAAATGTAGATCGCTATGTACAATGTTCCGTTTACATTTATCTTTACCTATCGGTGCGTAGTAGAAGCAATCCGGCAAGACCCTGAATCGCGTTACTGATACAATACTACCCTAATTATGTGCAAGTTTTGAATAACAATATTGGGACTGCCGCTACTAATAAATGACTATCGCTTGGAAAAAGATCTTTATGTCGTATCAAATAAGTGCGAATGAAGACCGGTACCTCGTTGGTTTAGTGTATACTGTAGCATATTTTTTCATTTTACAATCTATATATTAATACGTGAAGCAAAAACTTTGTATCCCGTTTTACGAAAATTGCGCAGACGGAGGAGTATGAAATTTTCCACACTTATAGAGAATAAAAAGAAGAAGTGCACAATGCTAATATTTTTTTAAAATAATGCTTAAAAGATACATTAAATCAATAAAGAAAACATTGCACACACCCATGTATTTGACATAATACATATAAATATACTCTTTGCTTATTGTCAATTGTCCAACTATTGTTAGTGCTTAAAGTCTGTGGTCAAATTGAAAATAGATGAATATTGTTTGTTTTTATTTATTATTTATATATATAGTGTTAGTTAGTTATATATATTATTTATTACTGGTGGTAGGACCTCTTGTGAGTCCGCACGGGTAGGTACCACCACCCTGCCTATTTCTGCCGTGAAGCAGTAATGCGTTTCGGCTTGAAGGGTGGGGCAGCCGTTGTAACTATAATTGAGACCTTAGAACTTATATCTCAAGATGGGTGGCGCATTTACGTTGTAGATGTCTATGGGCTCCAGTAACCACTTAACACCAGGTGGGCTGTGAGCTCGTCCACTTATCTAAGCAATAAAAAAAAATAAAAAAAATTGTGTAGTTTTGGCGAAATCTGTGATTATATTATATAAGTACAATAGTATTTGACAATAGAACCATGATAATGTTTAAATATAAAATTTCAATTAAAAGTCGAATTTCGACTTCTGCGGGACTACTAGTAAACAATAGTTTTTCTAAATTACAAATTTGATAATACCCTATCTTGTAATTAGTGGAACAGTGGAACGACTTAAAAATTTAAAACCTAATTAATTCTAGTCGAATACTTCAATTTTATTGATCGTTAAAACGGTCTTTGCCTAGTTGGAAACTATCAGTATAATTAAGTCTACCATTTAATCATGAAATGGTAGCGTAAAAACTATAATATAAAAAGAGATTAGGAATTAGGGTTCTACTGTAAAAGAAATGCTCTGCTTTCAATGTCAAAATCAATAAATTAAGGTTATTGTTCCTCCTCCTGTTTCATAATAAAAGTGATTAAGAAATGAATATCCCCAAAATGTCATAATTATATGTGATAAGATTTATATATGTGCTGTTTTTTTAAAAATATGTATCGATTTTCATTTTTAAGTACCATTTATGTTAAGGCCATTTTCATTTCAAGGCAATTTGGTCTAGGGTTGTCACTGAACTGCGAACTGGAAAACGATTGATTTTCTTCGATAGATTTCTCAGGATTCCTATTTCGAGAGCCGTTTTCGTGAAGAAATCAATGATTTTGAACTTCTGCAACGTTTACTTTAGTTTGATTAGTTTCGCGAAGAAACTAGACTCCCTAATCACTTAATCTATTGTGTAAAGGAGTACTTTATGATAAGCAGCAGTTTCACTGAATTGTAATCACTTTTTAAACGGCTTTAAAATAATGTCTTGTTCACTTCGTTCGTCTACATAAAACATTTTGATCGGGGATATTGCTATTTGAATGAACCATAAAAATTACAATTGAATGGAATGATTTAAAAACAGACAACACGTTAAATAAACAATAACAACTTGATGAATTCGTAAACAAGTCAACAATGAATAGTCTGAACACTTGTATTTTGTATTAAATGAAAATATGTGTTAAATTATGATAATAATATTAGGTCGGGGGAAAAAGGTTTTTCATATTTTGTTATTATTTAAAAGTTTCAGTAAAATATTTTTCTTGGTTGTAGTGTTTGTATACTGCTGGTTATAATAAATAGCGTTAAATAGTTGATAATCTAAAAACGGAAAAACAAAAAGTAAAATCTGTTCCTGTCTGTTTGTCTATTGTTTTTCCGTCTGTCAGAAATTCGATGCCTTATGAAGTTTTAATAAAAAGGAAAATTGGTTCACAAGCCACTTGAGAAAATTTGTATATCGTTTTCATGGCCTATAGCACTAAATTGAATCAAAAGCTTTCCGTGAGGAAATTTTGCTGTCAAAGATCAGATCAACCTGCTAGGCAATAAAGCCGATGTTACTTTTGAAAGACTCTGGCAAGGTCAGCGTTTTAAAATTCACGACGTAACTGAAGAAATATGGGTTGATAAAAAAATATTTTTTATAAAAATTATTTTAATATTAAAATTATTTATAAAAAACTCTGGATACACAAAAAACTTAGGTGCCCCCACATGAGCCGAGCGATCTTATAATATTTGTGTAAAGATGCCAAACATATATCTCATAATTTTTTACTAATAATTATTAAATCAATCGTTTAATTTTGTAACTTTGAAATTAAATAATTTGTATAAATTTACCCAAAATCCGCATGGAATTCTCGTTCCTCTCTCTCTCTCACTCTTTCTCTTTCTCTTTCTCTTTCTAGCAATATGGGATGCAATGTGGGATAACCCACATGGTGGGTTCAGCTTTCCTTATTATTCTACTTCTCCACTTCGCTCTGTCTTCGATATCCCCGCCAGCGACGTTGCCATTCCCTCTATCAGCACTACATCTTTCCACCTTGTCTTGGGTCTTTCTCCAGGTCTCCGTTTCTAAAATTAATTATTATATATTTTAAAATGCTAAGGATGTAGACTGAATCCTTTAAAGTAAGATGCACTGGTGTGGTAATTAACAATTGTTGGCGATGGCACGCTATGCCATTTTTTGTTTAATACCCATTATTCAAACATAAACCGTTAGTGAAGGGCTTAAAGTTTAATTTGTGTTCCTTCTAAAAGCACTGCGATTGATACAAGAACAAGAAAATACGATCACGAAGATTAATATGCTAATTGTAAATATGCAAATAATATAAATATATATAATTTAATGATAATATGTTAGCTATAGTTAAAGCTATTTAAGCTTCTTCATTTGTGTCCACGACGGTACACTGTTGTACACTGTAGTACCTTACGAAAATGTTGGCGGTAGTTTGTTAACACAGCTGCGTACATTGACTTTCTTGTTTGTTTAACATTGATTTTTTATACGTCCGATCGAATATTTGAATCGAACCGTTCGTTATCTATATATTAATACGTGAAGCAAAAACTTTGTATCCCTTTTTACGAAAATTGCGCGGACGGAGGAGTATGAAATTTTCCACACTTATAGAGAATATAGAGAAGAAGTGCACAATGCTAATATTTTTTTTAAATAATGCATAAAAGATACATTAAATCAATAAAGAAAACATTACACACACTACATACCATGTATTTGACGCACACACGCATGCATACTATTTATTGTCAAACTTTTGTTCTTGACGTCTTTTTTTATTTTATTTTATGACCTGGTGACAGAAACCTTTATCTTGACGTCTGTGGTCAAATTGAGAATAGATTAAATATTGTTTGTCTTTATTAATATTTTTTTATAGAGTAGCCTTGGCGAAATTTGTGATTGTAGAAGTATAAAATACAATCATAATAGTGTACAAACTTACAATTCCAATTAATTATAGTCAAATTTCGACTACTCCGGGACCTCTAGCAAAATTAAAACTATGAAAGATCCGCGTATTATCAGTATGTACCACAGGTGGCCAATCTGTCGATAGCGGTTTTTGGTACAGTCGATAGTGGCAAGGATAAATAATGTAATATATAAATTATATAAAAAATAATAGCGCCTGTATATAAATCAAATAATGCATAATAATACATAGAATAGACTGCGCAACGTAATCATTAACTGCTGCTCGTATCATTTTCATCACATTATTTATCCTCTCTTCCACGCATTAGACTTTTTTTTATTTTTGGAACGCTATAGACTCATACTGAAAAGAGTTACTAAAATTAAATCTCAGTTTTATGTAAATCTTTTTAATATAATATAATTGTAAAAATAGACATGCTTTAACAAAAACCGACTTCAAACCGTAAAAAAAAGATATTCCGAAACAAATTAATATAGACTAAAAACAATAATCATCGAAATCGATTCACCCAGTCAAAAGTTATGAAGTAACAAACATAAAAAAAAAACATACAGTCGAATTGTGAACCTCCTCCTTTTTTGAAGTCTGTTAAAAATAAACTAATTGTTTGAATACGGAACTATATTGTTTCCTTAAATTTCAAGAAATTTTATTGGTAGTTCCCAGAGGCTTTCGTCAGTAAACATTAGATCTTGGTTCCAACCCTACCCTACCTACCCCTGGCTTATATAATGTAGCTTAAGACGATTATTGCGATGTTGCCTTTACACCGTAAGTGTGAGATATACTCATCGTTAATGTGATTATATCCGTTCTTAAATATATCCTTCAATGCATTGATGAAGTCTCGGGGGTATAATAGTCTACGAACCTTCCCCCCTCCCTGTTTAAACTCTGAATTGCTCAATTGAAAAAGATGAAAAATTTATTTGAAAAAAAAAAAAGTAAATTTTATTCCGAATTCTGAAGCGTATTTTATCGCTTAAATTGGATACAATTGTGTACACTGTCTGTTTTGTTGTTTGTGTAATAATTGCTTGGGAATTTTTTTTGTACATGTATTGCATTTATAACACCTCCCTGAAGGAGTTGCTAGGCAGCGGCTTGGCTCTGCCCCTGGCATTGCTGAAGTCCAGGGACGACGGTAACCACTCACCATCAGGAAATAAAAAAAACCTTAAATTTTTGTTTACGTAAATTACATACCGAGGGAAGAAAGGCTGTTTGGTTTAAGCGACATTTCGCTTAAATACGCGCCATTTATCTTTGTAATTAAAGGTGCGTTTTATTTGGTATCACCATAAACAGTTCGATGTTTTTAATTGAACTTCCATTAAGTTTGCTTCATTCGAATAGATGAAGATTTTTTTTTGTTATGATATATTTTTTCCAAATTTTAAACTAAATATTTCTCCTGTAAAGTTACTATTATTTTTATTGCTTAGATGGGTGGACGAGCTCACAGCCCGTCTGGTGTTAAGTGGTTATTGGAGCCCGTAGACATATACAACGTAAATGCGCCACCCACCTTGAGATATGAGTTCTAAGGTCTCAAAGCCAAATAACTTTTCGTCTGTTGATGTGCACAATATTTGCGTACGTATAAATCAAACGTTAAGAACATTGGCCCCGTTTTATAAACATTAGACAGAAGTAGCCTTCAACGAATCAAGTTCTCAACAAGACAAAATTACTCTCGTTGAGAAGACCCGTTGTCAGCATTGATACAATTGACTGTGCGCAGTTTACTATCTGTGTCGAATGCGAATTGAATAATTTTATTAATTGGTAATTTTCGATATGACGTCATTGAATCTGGTCCAATTCGAATTGGCAGTTCTAGACATTGTATTTCGTGTCTTCCAACTGGAGGCAGGGCAGCGGGAATTTACCACCGCCCTGCCTATTTCTGCCGCGAAACAGTGAGGGCAGCCGTACTATATAACTGAGACTTAAAAACTTAGAACTTATGCGTGAAGTAGGGTGACAGCGACATTGTTGATGTCCGACAGCCACTTTACCCAAGACGGGCCGTGAAATCGTTCATAAGACTAACTAAAAAAAAATCCACGTACATTATTATTATCTCACGGGCGAATCGAGATTGTGATATATTATAAATACAAATACAAGTGTATCAACTCCAAACATCATTGTCACGAAAATATAATAAACAAACGCTTTCGTTAATCTCATAATTTTTAGGTCACTTGTGGCTAATACATATTGTTTTCATTATTATTTTTTATTGTTAAAAACTAAAAAGGTTTTATGTAAAAATAGTTCCCTTTGCGCTCGATAGAGGCGCTGTACGATCTTCCAACGAATTATTTGCGAATGTACACATATGTTCAGAACACGAGTGTTTTTTTCGATAAGTTCAGTTGTAATTGCGCGCTGTCAGTGTGTAGCCACTTTTTTTTTTTTTTTGTTAATTTACGAAGGTTCGATTCAAGTTGCGATATATGTGTGATGAACGCCCAACAGGAAGGTCGGGTGATGGGTCGTCGATTTGTGCTAACCCTGGTGATCGGCATATCGGCCGGATTTAGTTTTGCGTACATATTATTAACATCCACGGCAGGCTCAAGGGATGTGGCTTGGCCAGCGTACAGGTAACTTTACACTTTAAAGCACAACTTGCATGAGTTTGAGCACTTGCTGCACAATTTTTAATTATTTTTATGGCATGATTCTTGTTGCATGCTTTTATTTGTATTTTAATTAATATTAATGAATTTAGATGAACAATTCTAGATAGTGATTTTCAATTTAATAAGATAACAATATTATAATCGATAGATTTATGTACAACGGTAATATGAATAGGCAAAAATGTTCCAGTTTTTTTTGTCATCACTGAGAGGACACTTTGAGAGAAGACACTGTGAGATGATTTTCGAAATAGAAATTTAATATACACAAGGATAATATGTACAACATGCGAACAAACATGCGCTCCAATACCAGTAAATTTTCTAAACTATTTGTTACAAAAACTTCTTAGTACTAATCAGTGGTGAATTTACACTAGGGGCAGTCGGGGCAAGTGCCCAGGGCTGCAAATTTTTTAGGGCGGCAAATTTTGAAATTGAATTTTTTCTTTTTCTTGTCAAGATAGATCTTATCAAGATTTTCTGTTTAATTGATAATTCAAGAAATTCAATTCATCCATTATTTGTGAATTATAATTTTGGCACTTTTGGTAAAATTAATAATCAAAATGATTTAATGAATTAATTTCCTTGGAGATTTAAAATAATAATCGTTTTTTATATTTTCCAGAATGAAAGAAATTTAATTATTTTTTCATGTGTAATTATGACTCAGCCTTAGTGCCAAATTTATAATTGTTAAAAAAACACGTATATTTATTTATGTTTTTGGAATATATAACATATTACGAGTATAATAAAGTTTCTAGTAAAGTTGAAGAAGAAAATATTTAAACTATAAGCTTAAGTAAAATTTCAGTATTGGGGCGGATTTTTTTCTGGTGCCCAGGAGCGGCATTTAGTTTAAATCCGGCCCTGGTACTAGTACTTAGTTAGTTATTAGATTTGTTGAGTTAGGTAGCGAGCTCACGGCCCATCTAATGTGAACCGGTCAATAGACACCACAAAATTAATATCATGTTGCTGCCCATCTTGGTATCAAAGTCAAAAGATTCAATTCCATTGCGAATGATGCCTTTACAGCAGAATTATACAGAGATTATAGATTCTTAGAATGCAGGGGCTTAAGGATTAGTAGTTCTTTATGTAGGAATATAAGTGCGTTTAGTCTCACGGGCGGACGATAGTGAAACAGCATTAGTTGTATTCGGATTAGTGACTAGACAGAATATATGTGTCAAAGCATCCGTCGAAAGTTATTGGCAAATCGAGTAGTCTGTAAATGATACTATATTTGCTTAAGGTTAATTGTGGGAATTTTGTTTGTGTGCTGAGTAGATAATGACATTAGAGTCGCATATCTAACAAAATATTCATTTAACACAGACGATATTACACATATGTTTGATCTTTGAATACTCTTTTTTTCATATTTACGGACGCATTTTATTTTTATTTTCATCAACCGCATCAAATCAAAACGTTATCCTAGTGAAATGGCCGACCTAACTGAAAACACGTTTTACTGGTGGTACCTCTTGTGAGTCCGCACGGGCAGGTACCACCGCCCTGTCTATTTCTGCCGTGAAGCAGTAAGGCTTGAAGGTTGGGGCAGCCGTTGTAATTACGGGGGCCGGAGGAGGGCGTTTGTCCAGCTCCGGCCCCTATGAGGAGGCAGTCTCCTTCCGGTGATGGTCACGGGGCGACCTAAGGGAGTTGAGGCTGCGCCGCACGCTATCGTCACTCTAGCGCGCTGGCACCAGGAGGACAGGACGGCGCGTCGGCGGCTGCGGCCTGCGATGCGGTCCGCATTTTTGTCGTCGCTGTCGTCGCCGAACATACTGTAGCAGAGCAACCCGGTCGGCGGTGTATCGCGTTCCGACCCGGTAGGCTGGTTCTGGCCCAGCGGGGTATTCCGGAACACCAGCGGCATCGCCCGGGCGGCCTGGTAGGGCCGCCGTACTGCGGAGACCGATGTCGTTGGTCGTCGACTATCGCCTCGAAGACCCGTCGGTCGGGCGTCCTCGGGGTGGCGCAGCGTGTCTGGTTGTAGTGTTGACCGCTGGAACCCGCCTACTCTGACCGGGTTTGACCCCGGACGGAGATCGGACGTCGGGTGCAGGGGAGTCGTTTAGTGGGTGGGCCCTAAAATCCTTGGGCCCGCGATCTGCTCTCAACACCTGCAGATCGTTGAGTCTCACATTCCCCGCGCGCCCCCTAGGCGCGGGGACCTCGTAGGAGGTTCGGCCCCCGGCCCGTGTAATTATACTGAGACCTTAGAACTTATATCTCAAGGCGGGTGGCGCATTTATTTTGTAGATGTATATGAGCTCCAGTAACCACTTAACACCAGGTGGGCTGTGGGTTCACCCATATAAGTAATTAAAAAAAAACACGTGTGATGTAATTGTAGGGATTCAGTTTTATCGTCAATAGCTATAAAACCCTAGAAAGAAAAATATTCAATTTTACATATTACTATATCAACAAAATAAGTAGCTTATTTTATTAACCTTAGCGCGAATTAAAGGTTAAATGCAATTGTAATTTAATAGTAGAAAAGCCAAATGCATTAATTTTCTAAAGAAAACTTGTCGCAATAAAATGTCATTGTGCAAAAATGTACTCTTAAACGTAATCGAGACACCATTTATTGAATAACACTAACCAGCTGGTTAATAAGAAACAGCTGTTATCTGTAATACAGATAACCTTTTTGGCACTTAATAGAAGTGTTGGGTCTTATCGAACAGTGCGGCAATGAACTGGCTACGTGAAAAACCAATATCTATTTATTTATTTATTAAGTTGCACCAACAAAGTGGTCATCAATACAAAACATTGAAAAACTGACAAAAGTACATAGCAGATGTCACCTCAATTATAGGTGCAATCGATAATGCATTGACAATTAAAATAAAAAATATATAACTAAAACTTGATTACATTTGATTACTTATGATTAATGAATATGACCTGCTTTTAATACTATAACATAGAAATACAATTTCTAATTAGAAAAAGAGTGGACTTAAATATGCGGTCTCCACTTGGGGTTGGTGAAGTTCAGGAAATCGCTTATTATTATAGCTTTATTTCCAGTGCAATTCAGTCCAAATCAGTTCAAATCTAGTTATTAACAGTGCAATTATATATCAGTTTACAAACTAGTAATTTCTTCTTTTTTCTTTGTTATGTGACCCCTTCTTTAGTAAAAGTCTCCTCCATTATTTTCCACCTTTCCCTGTCATTGGCCAAATGCATCCAATTTGTTCCAGCAATATATTATTATATCATCGTCCCATCTTTTCTTCTGTCTCCCCAAATTTCGTTTGCCTTTTGGGCCCAACCATTTAGTAGTTTGTTAAGTTCGTTACTCGTCCTCATATCTGGATAAGTATCCTGCCCAGTTCCACTACTGTTTCTAACTAAAATGAAGGGCATCAGTTAATTTAGTTTTCATGCGGATGCTTGTGTTTTTCTTTTTGTGTATTTTTCGTAGTTTAAGTATACTTATATAAGTTGCTTACCATTCCCCAATATGCACGGTATCTAAAAAACACATTTTGTCATCGATAGGCGGAGGGTGAACAGTCCAAAGAATAGGGTGTAAGGTATATATATTCCTTCGCATCGGATCAAATATACGATGGACGAAAATTAAAATTGAAAATTAGGTTGAGGGATCCGAGACCAAGCTTAGGCTCAGGTTATGGAGGCTTGGCAATATTAGCCCAATAGTTCGACCCCAGGCATGCTTTGTGTCATAATTTATTAGTACGGTAGTCTTTTAAATAAGTTTACGGGCGAGCAAGATTGCTCTTTTTCTAGAAAGTGCATCAGTAAGAAACAAAAAATTTGATGAACAGCTGATGTAAGAATATAACCTATCCACATGAATGTTTGCTATAGCACACTGTATATAGAGCTCCGCATGCTATGTAATCTCATTATACCACATTCAAAGCAAACAATGTGTATCTAAGAGGAATAAATTATGAAACCTAAATTGTCAAAATGAATTATTCAATGGCAACATAAAACATTTTACTTTGGTCGTCGAAACTATACAAATAAAGTTTAACATTTTATTGCCAAATTTAATTTTCTGATAGCGCAGTCCAAGTTAGTAATTAGTTAGTTAGTTATTTGAATTTAATTGGCAATACAGTTATAGTGCTGAAAAGTCATACGTAAAATTAATTGAAAAACTAAAATGGTTGCCAATTTATTGGTAACTATTTTTTTAGCGATTGCAATGTCGATTTGTATTACTGAATTCAGATGGTTGCGTATGAGCTCTGTATGGATGTTTAATTCTCACCCACAGCGAGCATGCACTTCGGTTCCGCAAATAGAATAACACCATATTGTCTGAATGAAGCAAAAGATTTAAAAAAAAACACGACTAAATATGAAGTGGTACTAAAATTAATTTAATTTTACCCTGGAGATCTTAGACTGGATATTAGTTTGAAATAATATAACTATTCTAATATCATCAGAAGTTGGAGTGCAAATTTTTTAGTTCATCGCACATCTTGAAATATGTGAAAGATTCTGTCACATATTACAGTCAAAGCTAAAATAAAGCGTGTTAAGAAAACCCGCTTTTTTTATTAAGTTTAGTATTAACGTCCTGTATACACAATGGGTCGCGAAGCAGACGCGCTTTCTCAAAAGTCTAAAGAGTCCTTATTCCAATGAGACTTCATGTCTCAAAGGTGGTGGCAGTATCAGCGTTATGGTTGTGTGGGTGTTCCCGCCTGACAGGGAAAACTGACCCAAACTCTGCGACAATCCTCATTTTTGCGTCGCCTTCCTCATTACTTAGGGCTGTGACTCCCCCGCTGCGTCATTTTCTCACGTACAATTTTCTTCCAACCTTGACTTAGTGAAGGGTATCGTGGAACTTGGTGTTCAGAGATCAAATTTGGTCCGACCGTCTCTTGGGGTTGCGTCCTCTGGGACATTTGCCCTCTAACTTGCTTGTCACTATCAGCCCTTGGAGATAGTGAACTTCTTTTCGAGCAACGTGTTCAAATAACTCCAGTACTCTACGAAAGCATATGGTGGAGAGTTTAGTTTTAATGTCAAGTTCTTGTAAGATTGACACATTGTACGAAAGGCAGTCCATGGAATCCGCGACAATTGGACCATGGATTCTACGGTAGTAATGTATGATGAAATAATTGAGGAAATACACTTAAAATTATGGAGCAGCGTAATACTGAAGTGCTATTTGCGATTTTCACACCGGTTCGAATAGAATCATCATTTATATTTTGACCAGGCGTGGAAATATCCAAATAGTTATTATGAAGACGCCACAAATGAATAAATATTAATAATTACAATTCGAAATAATAATCATTATGGTTTTGTTAATTCGAATGAAAAATAAACTTTAAGTTCTCAAAGGAAAATTCCCGCTCTATATTTTATTTTTACCCAAGAAATGATATAAAATCCGTAGCATCGGATCGCATGTTGCATTCAAATGATGCATCTGATCAATAGTAAGCGATTTTCAAAGGTTTTCGTGTTTTCTGTATTGGTATAATAAGTAGCTGTGATTCGACTTTGAAGTAAAACATTTTACGTTGGTCAGATTAGGTTCGATAACGATATCTCGATGGATACTTTCGTTGGGTCCATCTTGACAACAGAAACATAAGGTAAGATCTAATCCGTGCCAAAAATCGATTTTACACGTATTCGTGTGTCAGAACTATATTATTGATTAATTATTAAAAGAATTCGTATCTTTAAAAAAATCACCTATCTAATATATGTACAAACCAATCAGAGCTGGAAAGTAATTTTAACTACTTTAATGGCCTAATCTTGCATTCAGTATTGTCTTATTTATCATTCGACAATTTGTGATGGCCGGTATATTGCACATCCCTCGTAATATGATGTTCCTAACGTATTGGTTATTAACTAGTTGACTTTGGAATGAACTCCCCTCCACGGTGTTTTCCGAGCGCTATGACATGTCCTTCAAACGGGGCTTGCGGAGAGTACTTAATGGTAGGCACTGGCTTGGCACTGCCCCAGGTATTGCTGACGTCCATGAGCGACGGTGACCACTTTCCATCAGGTATGCTCGTCTGCCTACAAAGGAAATAAAAAAAATGTAGTAATAAATAATGATAAGTAACTGGAAACAAATCACGCACGGTTATCCGGCTCCAAATTAAGACTCCCTATGTTATGACGTACACAATTATATACGTTTAAATATAACTATATCTATCTGTGTATATAGATAATGTAATGAAATTTAGAAACTTTTAGTTTCTAAATTTCATTTACGGAACATTTGAAATTATTCTGACGTTCCCTTGCAATTTATTTTAATAGTGTAGGCAATGTTCGCGAAAAGCAAAAGGAAATGCCAGACTTTCTAAACTTGAAACCATGTTCGAGATTCTAATGTTCAATTTTAATTATTATTTCTATAAGACATATTGCGCTGTTTTGCCAGCAGAACTAGGATTATTATTATTTAAACATTTTCTTAGAGCAAATTATGTAGATTAAATAATTGTACGCACGTTACAATTAAGTAGAGTTAATTTAGCTGTTTATTTTTGCCCTTTTTTTTTTTATTGCCTTTGCCCACATCTAATAGTACATAATATGAATACGTTTTAAGCCTTTTTTAGTAGTTTTAATTTAGTTGCTGTACGTTTTATTCAGCTTTTTTAAATAAGTTTGTTATTATAGTAATATTCTGTGCACATAGCAATTTATGGCCCGCTATCTAAAATTACCAGTATCGAAGCCACAAAATAAAATAATTAATTAAAAAAATAATTTGCGTAAATACTGGTGCTAGGACCTCTTGTGAGTCCGCGCGGGTAGGTACCAACACCCTGCCTATTTCTGCCGTGAAGTAGTAAATGCATTTCGGTTTGAAGGGTGTCGCAGCCATTGTAACTATACTTGAGACCTTAGAACTTATGTCTCAAGGTGGGTGACCCATTTATGTCGTAGACGTCTATGGGCTCCAGTAACTTAACACCAGGTGGGCTGTGAGCACGACCAACAATCTAAGCAAAAAAACATTTTTTTTAATAAAATAGTTATCTCCAATAATAGCACTTGAGCGTATCCTTTCACTAGATTACTTGATGTGTGTAGTCATATCGAGGGATGGGATTATACTGGTGAGACCAGTTCAGATCTTGGGGTTTGCGGCGGTCCTGCCGCTAAAAGCTTTGTTGTTTTTGAATATGAGTAATCAGATCATGATTTTAGTTCCTACATAATCAATGGTATCTTTATTGAATTATGTCTCATCATAATATTTCAGCCAAATAATAAACTACAATAGAAATTTTGTGACGTCCGCTTACATCTGATAATATAGCCCGACTGGATATTGGACACGTTTTACGATTAATTTGACCTATAAATGCGAATGTGGTATTTCAGAGAGTCCCTACGTGACCTCGACAGACATCCAATAGTGAATATAGTTGATCACGGAAGCGACGAACCGGCCCACAAGGATGAGGACCGATCGATTGCCGACGAACTGTCCAAACGCGTCAGAGTGTTGTGCTGGGTGATGACGCAGCCGAGCAACCATGAGAAAAAGGCCAAACACGTGAAGGCCACGTGGGGGAAACGGTGCAATAAACTACTCTTCATGAGCAGCGTTGAAGGTAGCTTGTCTGTTGAATTCTGGAGCCTTTGTAGGGAATGTTCGATCCTGCTGTATCAATACTGGACTATATCTTATGAATTATAATTGGGGGTTAAGACGCTTCATGAGCTTGCAGTTGGTGTTAGTCATCCTTCAAAAACGCGCTTCGTCCCGGCAATTAGGTTTGCTCAAGATTTGTAGACGAGTTCACGATCCAGTCGATATTAAGTGATATTATTATAAGTATTTTACTGTTGGTAAGATCTCTTGTTAGTCCGCACTGGTAGGTACCCCACCCCGCCTATTTCTGCCGTGAAGCAGTAATGCGTTTCGGTTTGAAGGGTGGGGCAGCCGTTGTAACTATACCGAGACCTTAGAACTTATATCTAAAGGTGGGTGGCGCAGTTACGTTGTAGATGTCTGTGGGCTCGTCCACCCATCTAAGCAATAAAAAAGGAAAAATAGTCCATAGACGTTACAGCTGTCATTCATCTTGAGCCGCGAATTGGAAGTCTTTATTGTATTGTAATGCTTGTAGAAATAGGGGGATGTTACCCTACTCCCTCCTACCCTTGCTATAGCGTTCCGTACGAAGTATTGTAATGTCATTTTTGCATCAGGAAATCTCATCTCAAGCTTGGAACGATAATAGCCGCTTTGACTTCGCAAACACCAGTCCTCTTTCGAGTTAAACTTAAAAAATGTATTATCCTCAGACAGCAACCTGCCATCGGTAAAGCTTCCCGTGCAAGAAGGTCGAGATTACTTGTGGGCGAAGACGAAAGCCGCCTTCAGATACGTGTACGAACATCACCGGAGGGAGGCCGACTGGTTCCTGAAAGCCGACGACGATACGTACGTCTGATGATTGTACTGGTATTTAGATAGTGCGACAGCCGAGACGACTATGAACTAACTACTACGCCAGTTCACAAGGTTTATAGACACCTACTGGTGGTAGGACCACTTGCGAGTCCATGCGGGTAGGTACCACCGCCCTGCCTATTTCTGCCGTGAAGCAGTAATCCCTTTCAGGCGGGCCGTGAGCTCGTTGACCCATACAGGCAATAAAAAAAAAACCTCACAGAATAAGCGAGCTGAAGTTTTTATTTACTTCTTTCTTAAAAAATACTAGATTGACGAACGAGTCTAAGGCGTGTTTGTTTACGTCTCCAGTGTCAAGTGTCAAGTGACGTCACAGTGTCACATGACTAATGTCACTCATGTCGAAACATTAGGTCGAAGTCTTTTTTTTCCTACCTATTCACTGGAAATCTATGAGGCTATTCCAGCTACGCCCGGACGGGTAGGTGAGCTCACAGGCTCAACCTGAGCGAATTTGCTGACACTAGCCCTAGCAAGAGCAGAGCTTCGCAGAATCTAAAACCGGTTCGTAATCGCGACCCACTGAGAAGATCCGGCGAGAAACTCAGTGAGCTGTCGAAGTCTCCATTTTACTGTTCAACATTAAAACTTCAATTGTGGTACACGCCCACGCGGGATTGCGATATGTCCTATCACATCAGAAACGATAGAAAACGAAATAACGTTGGAAGCGGCAAAACAATTGTATCATCGAAATTCATTGTGTTAATAAAAATGAATTTATTTAACAAAAAATATTATTTTTAAAACAAATACTCGTCACGTACCGTTATGTAAATTATTATGAAGTATGACAAAAACATAACAACCGTCCTTCATGGTTTGAATTCGAAATGTCTCGCGTATCTAAACTCTAGCGCGAGTCGTATATCAACGAATGAATGTCATTCCAAATTGCACCGTAAAAACAAAATCATTATTTGTCAAACGAAAATTCCATTGCTTTTATGTGTTACCTAATGTCTACTTTGAATCTCCCTAATTTGAATTGTAAGAGGGCAACACTGAAGTGCGACGCATCAGCTGATCGGCCATCTAAAAACATCGGTTTCCAAACTTCAACTTCTAATGAAATACGCACTTAATAATTCATGATTGTCTTCTACGGTGAAGGAATAACATTCTGTAATAAACTGAAATAATAAATAAATAAATAATAAAATCAAACCCGCAAAAGTATAATTTGCGTAATTACTGGTGGTGGGACCTCTTGTGAGTGCGCACGGGTAGGTACTACCGCCCTGCCTATTTCTGCCGTGGAACAGTAATGCGTTTCGGTTTGAAGGGCGGGGCAGCCGTTGTACTGTTAAAACTGAGACTTTACCACTCATGTCTCGAGATGGGTGGCTGCTTTTAAGTTGTAGATGTCTATGGGCCCCGGTAACCACTTAACTCCTCGTGGGCCGTGAGCTCGTCTACCCACATAAGCTTTTAAAAAAGTAAGTTAAATTCTATCGTAAAAAGAAAATTTATGATCTTCGTAAGTATGCATTTGATAAAATCTTATTACAGTTATGTTGTCGTCGAAAATCTGAGGTACATGTTGGCTGACTACAGTAGCAACGATCCTGTGTACTTCGGATGCAGGTTCAAGCCGTTTACGCCCCAGGTGAGGAATTGAAGTCGAGAAATAACTATCTGAGCATGTCAAATATCTCTTCTTTTTAAGGAATTTTATGACCTGGTAACTAACACCTTTAAGTCATATCTTATTTTTATGAAAAATGATAATATGGAGTTAAATGAAATAAAATGAATATGATTAATTTGAGATATTAATCAGCTGGTATGAAATTAAATTAAATGAGTTGAGATGAGATAATATGGGATGAAATATAATCTCAGTAA
Source organism: Bombyx mori (assembly GCF_030269925.1). Lineage (NCBI taxonomy): Eukaryota > Metazoa > Arthropoda > Insecta > Lepidoptera > Bombycidae > Bombyx > Bombyx mori. Next base: position 3,014,727 of record NC_085114.1, read on the forward strand.
AATGGTGGTCATTTACTGAGACTTTTTCAGTGGACTTTTTGTAGGATCCCAAGAAGTTACGTCCAGCGGCTTTGTTTTATTTTCCCACATTTGTGCACTTCCACAGATACTAAACATTTAATAAAACACCCTTATTAAACTTGAAGAAACACTAAATAGACAAAATACAACAAATCACACAACTTCCCTCGCGTTCCCGCCAAAAAGTCATATTTTAATCTATTAGAATAATATAAAAATAATATTTTGTTTGGGATTTTATGACCTGGTAACTAAGACCTTTAAGAACAACTCAACAAAAAGTTCCGTCAAGACGGCCATCATAGCGTGCCTGTAGGGTAGTGTGTGTCGGCCACCCATGCACGTGCTCGTCCCCAGGGGTACATGAGCGGCGGCGCGGGCTACGTGCTCAGCCGGGAGGCGCTGGACCAGTTCGTGAACAAGGCGCTGCCCTCCCCGCATCTGTGCAAGGCCAGCGACCACGGCGCAGAGGACGCGGAGATCGGTACGTGTACCATCTGTCCGGGGGCCGCGCCCGATCTGACTACACACCGTCACAGACCACACACTGTCACTGACCACACACCATCACTGACCACCCACCATCACTGACCATACACCATCACTGACCACACACTGTCACTAACGATACACCGTCACGCGGATCGCACAATGCTTGTAAAATATATATATTTCGACTTTTTTTTTATTGTCCGAGCAGGCAGACGGGCTTACAGCTCACCTGATGGTAAGTGGTTACCATCGCCCACGGACTTCAGCAATGCCAGGGGCAGAGCCAAGCCGCTGCCTACCGTTACATCTCAACTTTAACACATCGATGGTCGGACCAAATACCGGAGGAACTGAGGGTGCCTGTCAGCGACGCACTCCACCAAGCTACAGAACGGGATCGGACAGAGTCACGAGTCTAGTCTAATCACGTCTTAGAGCTGATACGTTTTAAACTTTATAACATTCAGTTTTACGTTCAGGCAAATGTCTCCACAACATCGGGGTGAGGGCGATGGACTCCCGCGACTCGATGAGGCGGGGCCGGTTCTTCCCGTTCGTCCCGCAGGACCACCTGTTCCCCAACAAGGACAAGGGCTTCTGGTACTGGAGCTACATCTACTACCCCAGCGACGAGGTAAGGGCGGCTTTCAACTAATCACTACATTCTATGCTTTGCGACCCACCGGTGGGCCGAGAGTAGTATCCGCAGAATCAGTTTTGTTTATCCGCGTTAATAGTTTGTGTTCGTTTCACATAGTGCAGCAATCATCACCACTGGTTAGTATATAAGTTAGTCCATGGCCCATCAGCTCATCATATACCCGATCCTGCGGATCAAATGGTAAACAGTTGACGTCGCCCAAAACACGTCATTTCGGATTCTCCCGATCCACTAACGGTGCTTTTAGATACCACAAGCACCGGTCAACGTTCTCGTCGAACCCGTCGCGTGCGATGAAGGGCTCGACGAGCGAATTAACCCATAGACACAGCCCACTGAGTTTCTCGCCGGATCTTCTCAGTAGGTTGTGTTTCAGATGCGGTGGTAGATTCTGCGAAGCACTGCTCTTGCTAGGGTCAGTGTTACGAACGTCGTCAAGTTTGAGCCCCGCGAGCTCACCTGCTTGTTAGGGTTACTCTGAAATGGCCTATTATCAGCTTAGGTATGAAAAAAAGTCAGCTCATTCGTTCGTCCCGCTGATGTTAATGTCTATGGGCTCCGGTAACCACTTAACGTCAGACGGGCCGTGAGATCCTCGGCAAGATTTTTCAAGATTTTTTTTCTTCTTCAGGGCCTGGATTGTTGCTCCGACCACGCCGTGACGTTCCACTACGTCAACCCGCAACAGATGTACGTGTTCGACTATCTCATATACCACCTTCGGCCTTACGGCATCACGTTCGGAGCTGGCGAGCTGCCCAAGATACTCAGGAACGATACCAAGTAGATATTTACTTTAGTAACTAGTCAGACCCCACGGAGGTTACGTTTGAAGAAGAAAAAAAAAGAAAAGATAAAAAACTTTCTAGTCGTTCTTAAATAACGGCTCGCCATTGTTTCCCAAAGAAGAAAAAAACTAAGCAATATCGTACAGTACCCGGCGATAAATATTTCACATCGGCTTTTTAAGTAAAGATATTATAGATTATCGGCTTATTTCGGCTTCGGACACGGCTACTGATAAGCGTCTCATAGGTAGTGTGCGACAGAGATAGCGCTCCACGAAAAACAAATTAGCAAATTGTTTCTTGTCCAAAAGTCGATGTGCAGTATTTAATGTCGGGTACTGTACAAAACTAAAACATTTTATTTTTTTAGTTTTTAATTCGCTATCGTTCCTGAAAAATTGATCGCATAATACATTCCTACAGACTTACTGTAATAAGACTAGAAACTTGTAAATATGTTAATTGAAGAAAACTTAAAAATAAGAGAATTAAAGACATAATATTAAGGATTATTTACTATTAGAATATAAGACTTGATTTAACTTTTGCAAGAGTAAAGCGCTTTGTAACACTCAAAAGCATTTTGTTTCAAAATTTAGCGCGATTAAATATAAAGTGTAGTCATAAATCTAAGGATTCATAGTTAATGAAAATTTAAAAGGACATAAGCCAGCTTAGTTGAACTCTGCCTTAGTTTTAGCGTTATCGTAACTAGATGTCGGTGGGTTTGACATTCTCAATGCACCAACATTAATTACATGTTTATCTTTTTTGGTATTTATTATTTATTATATTTAAATATTTGATATTATTGTAAATACTGATTGGTACATTCGTTAATTAGAAATATTAAAAAAAAATCTGTGTATTAAGAAATGTTTGTGTAGTTTTTAAAAACATTTGACGTCCGCATTACACGTGTATCGAACGTCAAATGAACAACTAACGCCATCTCTGATCTAAGCAATATACTTGTAATATTTGATATTAGTTAAAAAATATATAATTTATATCACGTTTAAGTGAAAAAATCTAGGTAAGTAATCTGCGTAGAAATATTAAAGCAAATACAATAATTATTATTACAAGAAAATACCAAAGAATCTCAAGTCTTAGATTAATACGTATGCAAATAGAGGTACTAATGTAGCATTTCTACGTCACTTCGTTACCTATTCTAAATGTAAGCAAATAAGGATTTTATTTTATTATTTGAAGAAGTTTTCTAAAGACGCTTTATTGAAAAAGGTGTTTTAAAATTTGTTGTTGATTAAAGACCTGTATTGTATTGATGTGTATTTTAAGTTTGCCGGTGCGACATTGGTGGGAATATACAGCGTGTATTAACGGTTTGTAGTAAAGCGGATCGTTCGCCTATCTAGGTGGTAATTACTTCTTCTTCTTTTTCTCCACCTTATCCCACTAGGTGGGGTCGGCACAGCTAATTTTTCTCTTCCATTCTCCCCTATCAGCCGTCATCTCGACACTCATCATAGCGTCATTCATATACTACATCGGTCGACCTCTATCTTGCACTACCATTATCATAAATCTCCTAGTCACATGCATCTCCTCTCTACGCATCACATGTCCATACCACGCTAACCGTCCGCTCTTTAATTTGTTGATTACGGGGCTACTTTCACATTTCCTATAGGCGGTAATTTTTTTTTTATTGCTTTTATGGGTGGACGTGCTCACAGCCCACCTGGAGTTAAGTGGTTACTGGAGCCCATGGACAGCCACAACTTCAAATACTTAATTTTCGAAACAAGCACCGTAATACAAATAAATCTAAGGCAGATTTGTCGCGCGTAGTGGGCGTCGGCTAACTGCCCTTTGCTGGTTCCCAAAATAAGAATTTATTAACAACAAGTTTTAATGCTTTGCTTATAGACATGTATACATATATCGAAGGATGAAAGGCTTAAGTGACATTTTTGCAACTTCACAGGAGAACAATTTAATGGCTAAAATTTGGAAAAAATATCAACAACAAAAAACTTGTTCAGTTATTTGAATAGAGTAAACTTAATTGAAGTTCAATTAAAAACATCGAATCAACAATTCAATTAAAAACATCGATACTAATAGCAAATAAAAGGGATCTTTATTTAGAAAGATAAATGTCGCGTATTTAGCAAAATGATACTTAAACCAAATTAGTAGTTATCCCTGGATATAGTTTTACCGTTTTTGCTTAGGAAAAGGACAGTTTATCAAGTAATAAGGACAGATCTTAGTAAGAGGGCAGATCTAAAAGAAAAGTTCGGATTTTTTAAACTAAAAGTCAATAAACCGAGGAAAGTGTATCCTTATTTAAAAAATAATACTAATAGGTTAATAAAAACCTTAATTTTTAATTAAAATATTAATTAAAAATGTAAATTGAATCGAATTTTAAAGCACCTTAAGTGATCTTCAGACAATGCGTTCGCTTAGTACATTTCTCGTAGTCAATATTAATTTATTTTCTTGCCAATTACGAATATTCCTAATTTGTGATAAAATATTATTTAAAAATTTTGCAAAAGCGTTTTGATAAACCAAAGATTTAAGACAAACTTGTACAAAGTTTTCAATAAATTAGTTTATTATTTGTATTTCTTTTATCACTTCGAAGGTTAAATATTCCGCCCCAAACACAAATCTATTTTAACATTTAGTAATTACACATTACTTACTTTGAAGTACATTATTATTATTTTTCAATGTTTTCGGACGAAAAAACCGAAGTAATTTTTTTTTCTCCTAACTATGCTGATAGCCTTGAGAGGCTATTTCTGTATTTGCTTTGCGGGAAAGAGACGCAGCATCCTTTCTCAACTCCCACCAAATCGACCAATGTCAGAACTTTTTTGGTCGGTTTTAATTATTTCTTGAAAACTATAATATGTGCTGTATTACAGCTATGTTTCCACCATTTTTACCACACTTTTTTACCTGTATCTATAAATTATTAGCTTCACCTGTATGCGACTAACTCTTGTATCTTTCCACATACTTCAAGACATCAGATTAATTCGAAAATGTGTAACACTTATATCGTATTCATTGTTTTGACCTAATTTTCTGACAAGAATCAGTAGAATAATAAAAGATTTTTAATTTATAACTCTGTCTGCTATTGTTTGCTTGTTTTTTTCTTCATTATATTATTTATTAATTGAAAACAATGAGTATTGCGTTCACGTTTGGTCTGCGAGCAATTTCGCTACACGTCCGCCATTATAAGCCATTATAATAAATTTATTTGATTTATACGATATTTATATTTTGTTATTTTTAAGTTGTTCATTGCTCAGTTTTTTTATTTTATTTATATTTAATAAAGATACTTGAAGTTGTTTTTGATTTTTTCATGACTAGCTTTCCGCCCGCGGCTTCGGTCGCGTGGGCTACACCTTATAACTTGTGTCCTATGATTAGTAGTTACAGAAAAGTGGCCAGCCTATCTATTATTTTATTATTGGTGGTACGACGTCTTGGGAGACCGCACGGGTAGGTACTACCGCCCTGCTTCTTTCTGCCGTGAAGCACTAATGCGTTTCGGTTTGAATGGTGGGGCAACCGTCGTAACTATACTGAGACCTTAGAACTTATATCTCAAGGTGGGTGGCGTATTTACGTTGTAGATGTCTATGGGCTCCAGTAACCACTTAACACCAGATGGGCTGTGAGCCCGTCCACACATTGAAGCAATAAAAAAATGAAAAATAAATATTATTTCGCAGGATTCAAGCTTACAACATACAGAATTCAATTAAAGTCTCGTGTGGTTTGGCTATAAAAAGGTAAAAGACAGGGTTATTTCGTTATTTAAATAATATTTTTTGTGTAACTTCTAAAATATGAAAGTAGTGTACAAGTAAATTCCAAAATTTTAAGTGACCATTCTTGAAACATTCTTTCTAGCTTATAATCTGATCCAAATTAACGTTAGCACCAGAAGCGCCATGATGGAGACTACGTGATAATCTGTTGACCAGCTCAATAAATATACCCAAGTAAAAACAAATGTGGAATTGTTGTAAAAGTTATGCGTACTAACAAAACACTATACCGTAATAAATCTTCACAACAAATTAACATGTTATTGTCATAGGATAGGATTAGGAATCGCACGTAATTACGGATCCTCCCGATCCATTAACGGTGCTTTTAGGTACCACAAGCACCGGTCACCGTAAATTAACCCACAGACACAACCCACTGAGTTTCTCGCCGGATCTTCTCAGTGGGTCGCGTTTCCGATCCGGTGGTAGATTCTGCGAAGCACGGCTCTTGCTAGGGCTAGTGTTAGCAACACTCCGGTTAGAGCCCCGTGAGCTCACCTACACGTCAAGGAGATGCTGAAATAGCCTCTCAAGGCTATCAGCATAGGTAGGAAAAAAAAGAAGATTAGGAATAGGAGTTATTAGGAATACTATTATCCTCCTCTCTCCAGTCTCCGCGTATTAAGTGCTTTTGAAAGCGACAGAAAAAACAGCAACTTGCGTGAACATTTTATTTATTGTAAAATAATAAAAGCCACAAACAACTTTGTTAACATTGTGTCAACGTAAATATTTACGTTTCTGTTTACGAATACATCCATTAAACAAACTAAAGTTAGTCAATCAAAAGTACTGTAAGAAGGTAAGAATGGTATTTTTTACCTTCTTAAAGTGTGAATTATTTTTAAATATTAGAGCTATATCAAATTATTAACTAAAATTGGGATTAAAGTGTGAAATAAAACTAAAAAAAAAAAATACTATGCTTACTTAAATCAGAATTATAAACATCATAAATAATATATATGTATATAATAATAAAGATACAACAAAAGAAAGAAATATTTTATTTACTAACAATATGAGTTTATAATAAAGCAAAATGGCTCCAGTTCGCAACGAATATTTTTATACTAATAATAATATCTGAGAATAACTCATGATCATCCGGACCCAATTTAGGATTCCCTGCGTTATGGGTACCAGAGACGGACAAACATATACGATTTAAATATATACATATATAAACAACAGGCATCCAGACACAGAGCAAACGACCGACCACGCACCACCGGCTCAGTCATGCTAGGCACACTAAATCCTATCTACCTCATACTAGCGATTAGGGTTGCCACCTTTTTTTTGCAGATAAAGTACATCAAATAAAGTATTTTCGTGTACTTTATCGTTCACATAAAATATAGAGTACAATTACCTGAAATAACGTACAATACTTTATTATAAAGTACGGGTGGCAACCCTACTAGCGATTCACAGGGTTCTTACCTAAAACAAGGATATTTAGGCGAGAACGTATTTGATAGAGTCATGAGACACTACTATATGTTCGAGTTAGTAACGGCCGCAAACAAAATTATACAAAGATAAAAAAGAAGAAAAAAAAATACATGAAAACGCATAGTTTGTCTAAGACGTTGAATACGACTAGTCCTCCGAAACAATACATATTTGTAACACACACACACACACACGCACGCAACAAATCTATCTCTAGAATCTCATGGTTATAACTTTTTTTAATTGAGTTACCTGAAATTTTAACATGTTTTTATTGACTTGAACCTGTATCCAGATAACGAAACATTTCAAGGTAAATCACATTCATTTCAAAATAGCTGCTTTACTTCAACGGCGGATCCAGGGGGGGGGGGGTCGTGGGGGTCATGACCCCCCCCTGAGCTAGTTCCAGTACTTGAACTAACTTGGACTAATTGAAGAACATCATGATTTACTTATTATCTATTGTTATCAAAATTAAATAATAAGTTCTTAACTTGCCCACGACTATGTGACCCCCTCCTGGCGCCAAAGCTGGATCCACCCTTGCTTTACTTAAAGTATGCCCAAGTACTGTTGCCAATACAATAATTTTATTACTTTTTTTGGTGTGTTGAATTGGGTTACGACCATTTACAAAAAAATTAAAAACAATTTTACAATCACCCCACCAAACTTAGATGGTATCTAGACACAATGTGTTCTAGGATTACAACTACTTTCCTTTCACAGGTTTATAAGGGTGACCAAGCTCACAGTCCCATTTGTTGTTAAGTCGTTCCCGGAGCTCAGACACGACTGCCGCCACCCTCCCAGAGACACGAGGTCATAGTTTTAATTCTACAGTACACGCGAGCAGAATTAGCAGGGTTATTATATATTAAAAAAAAATATATTTACTAGTTAAGTACATAAAGTATGTAAACTATTGTTTAGTAATACATTTGGAAGAAAAACTAAATACTAATGACAAATTAGCTAGCTTAAGATATAATTGAATATGCAATTTCGAAAAGGGCACATCTCTGAAAATGTAAAATATTCAGGAAATAGAAAAAAAACTGATTATTTTCTAAAGCAGTGTAAAATTTAAAATATTAACTTTTGAGATATATTTAAGTGTTAATTAGCAATTGAAAATTACTGGAATTATTATAAAATGGGTGTAGGTAAGCCTCAAAACTACATGTATATGAAAAAACGCATTTGACAAAATATGCGACATGTGCCCTTTTCGAAATTGCATATTCAATTAATCTGATCATATCTTCACACCGCGGCACGCCGAGCTCGAATGCGTCAGAGTTTTTTAACGTTCTCGATAGCGTAAAAGTTAACTCAAATTTGTATGGAGTTAGAACAGCGCCCCTAGCGGCAAACGTAGGCAAACGTTTCAACTCCATACAAACTTGAGTTAACTTTTACGCTATCGAGAACGTTAAAAAACTCACAACTAAGCACACTGATGTTCGTACGTACAGTTTCACAGAACACAATTCAGTTGTGTAACTACGTCAATTATATCACATGTTCTGTCTCGTGTCTGCTCATAGTGGCAATTGAACAAACACTTCTGTACTAAAGTGATCATAAAACAACTACTACGTTAACGGAAGTTCGTTTGAGAAAGCTCTACATTGCGCTCCGACTTCACTCAGCACTCGAAATCGGCGCAGACTGCAGTAAAGCTCTTGAAAAAACTTACAATGCTACTGTTATCGTAAAGGTCATGATAACTAAACTTAATTCTAAACGACATTAACTAAGTATGTTCGAACAAATAGACGGTTATTACATTGGCGACTATTTCTACGGTTTACAATATTAAATAAAAATGATTGTCAGATGTTTCTCAAGATCCACAGCGTTTTAATTTAATTATTTAAATTGTCGGGTAGTTTACAATAATTATTAAATTATCACACATTTCCAAAACAAAGGTTTATGCAAAAGCCAATAAAGTGTCTCTCTTTTACTTGTTATTACTTTTCAAAGATTAATTTTTTTTTTTCAGTAATTGATTAATTTTAACACATAAAAAGTTGTATTTGTTTTAATAACAAAAAAAAATGTGCGAGCAAAAATAATGATAATGATAAGTACCTTACTGCTAAGTATATTTAACACTAAACATACCATAACGGGTCAAATTACCCATTTTAGACTTTAGCATTGAATATGCACGTATCATCTTATTGCTTTTGCACATTTGACTTCATGACTATTTCTTACCAATTAATCTACAATTATTATACTATTTTGTTTTGTTTTTTTAAAGGAATAGTTGTTGTATACCTTTATTTACCCGCTATGGTAGAAATAGGCATCAGTAAGTGTTGGTATGATTAGTGTTAAATGTGGATCGAGCTAACTCCGTACATCACCAAGTAAATTCAATTCAAAGTATTACAAAAGTCAAAACTACATATTAAATTATTAGTTAATTACACAAGTTTTAAATTATGAAAAAGAAGAAAATGAAAACAAACATACTTAAATGGATTGGTTAACATAAGCGTTGGCGCGCCGCCCGCTCCTCACTGGAAATAGTTGCGCTTCTTCCTCGACACACTGCGAGTACAAATTATCTATATATTAATATACGTGAAACAAAAACATTGTATCCCTTTTTACGAAAATTGCGCGAACGGAGTATGTATGAAATTTCCCACACTTATAGAGAATATAGAGAAGGAGTGCAGAATGTTGATAAATTTTTTTAAATTATGTATAACAAATACATTAAATCAATAATAAAAACATTACACACACACTACCATGTATTTGACAGACATACGCATGCATACAATATGTTTATTGTCAAACTTTTTTTTAAAGTAATAAATATAAGTAATAGTCTGTGGTCAAATTGAGAAAAGATTAAATATTGGACTTTTTGGCGGGAACGCGAGGAGTGAAGTTGTATGATTTGTTTTACCATTCACTCATGCCTATAGCTCTCAGTTATAGATTGGATCACAATTCTGTGGTGAGTTTGTGTATGAACTTGCCCCGTGTCGGCCGGCGAAAAGAAGAAGGCCCGGGGCCGCGGCGAGCCCGCGCCGTCCGCCGGGCACGCCCACTGCGCCCAGTACTCGCTCGGCAGCGACAGCATTATCTGCATCACCTGCCGTAGATAATACATATAAATCAGTTATAGATAAGCAACTCAAGCGCTCGACAAAAATGTTTACGGGCGTCGGCCACTAGATGGCTTCGCTTCGATAAGTTTCTCATTGTTCCTGTAGATGGTAGTAACATATTATCTAGCGATGCAACGATGTTCCAATACCACAGGCGGGTACCAATTTTTCTAATGAAATACGTACTTATCAAATGTTCGCAATTGACTTGCATGGTGAAGGAATAACATCGTGTAATAATAATCAAACCCGCAAAATTATAATTTGCGTAATTAATGGTGGTAGGACCTCTTGTGAGCCACTACCCCGCCTATTTCTGCCGGGAAGCAGTAATGCGTTTCGGTTTGAAGTGTGGGGCAGCTGTTGTAATTATACTGAGACCTTAGAACGCATATCTCAAGGTGGGTGGCGGCATTTACGTTATAGATGTCCATGGGCTCCAGTAACCACTTAATAAAAGGTGGGCTGTGAGCTCTTCCAAATATCTAAGAAATAAAAAAGACACTTCTTAAAACGCTCTCTGTAGCACATACAAAACGCAAATAAGAGGTTAAGTAAATTTCATTTCCATTTTACCTTGAACATCTGCGCTGTGGCGGCGTACATCTCCGCGGCTTGCGACATCATGCCGTACCCGACGACGGTCGGACCAAATATTTTAGCCAGATTGTCTATGCCCATCTCGCATTCGGGGCTCTCTGCCACTCTGTACCAAGTCATAAATTGTTATTAGTGTAAGGTCTGTAATCTAAATATTAAAAAAAAAGATTTGATGGCTTAAAGGTCTCGTTACCAGGTCGAAGTTCAAAATTTTTAAAATATTTGTTTTGATCAAATTTTGATTAAAAAAATTAAGAAAATTTTAAATATGAGAGATATAAGAAAAAATGGATGGATTGCGTGAAAGACTATATGTGTAAGAGGGGAATGAGCGAAGAAATGGCATATGATAGAGGAGTATGGAAAGAGAAAACATGTTGGTAGGACCACTTGTGAATCCGCACTGGTAGGTACCGCCCCTCTGCCTATTTCAGCCGTCAAGCAGTAATGAGTTTCGGTTTGAAGAGTGGGACAGCCGTTGTAACTATACTGAAGGTATCAGTACAACTTATATCTCAAGTTGGGTGGCGCATTTACGTTGTAGATGTCTATGGGCTCCGGTAACCACTTAACACCAGGTTGCGACGACCCCAGGTGAGTAGGAGAGGGGCTCGTGAGCGTGAGTGAGCGTGAGTACTTCTGCAGATGCAGCACGAGGAAGGCGAGCGTGTCGCGGTTGGGCGGCGGCAGCTGCGTGACGGCGTGCAGCAGCGCGGCGGCGGCGTCGGCGCGGTCGGGCAGCGCGGCGGCCTGCATGAAGTCGGCCCACAGCGCCGCGCTCACCAGCGGCTCGCGCAGTCCGCGCAGGAAGTCCTTCACGCAGCCGCACACCGCGTGCACGTCCTCGCCCGCCAGCCACGGCGACCCGTGCCCGCGCAGGAACCGCTCCTGCGCATTCACACGCATCTACTGTGTTAAAATGCATGCACGACAAATAACTTTCAAAGGGAGTTATGTGAATTTTAATTTCGTTGTACTCAGAAAAAAAACCCACATTGAACAAGGACATAAATATTCATCAAACATATTAAATAGGAAAACATTTGATTTGTCAGAAATTATAAAAGCGTCCTGTTTGTGACCTACAAAAAAGCTTACACTTAAGGATATAATTAATATTTTTTTGTTTTTTATTATAATATTGTATGTTATATTTTAATGTAGTCATTAAGTTAATTTATGACATCAAGCATTCATTTAAAAGTCAGATATTCAAAGATACAATTAAATTGGAGGTACCTTGAGCCTTTTAACATCCTTCTCTGTGGCACTGATCCTGTAGATTCCCCTCTCGCTGAGTCCGCGTTTCTCGATCTCATTAATACAATGTACCATCAAGGCCGGCACCATCGGCGGGGTGGTGGGCGCGTAGTCAGAGATACAGCCCTCCTGAAACATGTATACGGTGAGCCTTAGCTCGTGCCGTGGCGTGGCGGGGCGGGGCGGGGCGTGGCGGGGCGGGGCGTGGCGGGGCGGGGCGGGGCGTCACATACCTGCTGCGTGTGTCGCGGCGCCTGCGCGGGCGGCGGCACGCAGGGCAGCGGCAGCATGGCGCGGCACTCGTGGTGCGCCTGCCCGCGGCACGACTCGCATTTCACGCCCATCTTAGCAAACTTGATGCTGCCGACATACAACTCAATCTTTAATTTTATATGTAATTATTAGTGATTATGAACGCTGTACCATTGAGTTCACATTTAATTACCTTCAATCGGTTCAAATGCAATGACAAATCTCACGGCGACGAGCGACCATGACAAAATGGTGCCTTTCTACTCATGATTTTCAAACATCATGCTTAACTTTCACAAGCGTCAAGAGTCTATATCTCGACCTGACTGACCATAATTTAAGATCAGTGCTTGCTAGGTGACAGGTTGTGGATGCACACTCTCCACTTCTTCCTTGCATAAATCCATAAAGGTCAATACTGTCTATTCAACAAACATGTATAAAAGTCATTACTCCGTGACAATTATCATCCAATAAACATCCAGTTTGATCGAATGATTAGTTAAATATACGAACGTCTTCCCACAGGGCCCGCATGTCTCCCTCTTGTAGAAGTTCTTGGCCACGAAGTTGTGTTGGCGCACGCGGTTGCGGGGCGAGCCGTAGGCCGCAGAGATGATGGAGGGGGTCCGCTGCGGCGCCGCGCGGGGGGTGTCCGACCCGCTCTCTGTTTCTGCAAATAATCATTACATAGTATAAAACAAAGTCGGTTTCTCTGTCCCTATATTCATATGTATGCTTAAATCTTTAAAACTACACAACGAATCTTTATGCGGTTTTTTTTAATAGATAAGAGTGATTGTAGAGGAAGGTTTATATGTATAATAACATCCATGAAATAGTGAAGAAATCAATAATTAATTACAATTTTCGAAGCGAAGCGAGGGCCGGTCGCTAGTTTATTATATACCATGCTGTCCCAGCTTGTAGGACAAGACAGACATTTTCATTTAATATTAGCTGACCCGGTAGACTTCTTAGTGCCTCAATCGATAAATAAAATACCTAAGCTTTTGTATAAAATAAACTTAAAACAAACACAAAAGGAATCCGTCCGACAGGGGAACACATCAAAGGAAAAACAAAATTGTTATTTTTATTTAATTCCGAGCATTTTTATATTTATCTACCTTTTAAACCTTCTCTGGACCTTCACAAATAATTCAAGACCAAAATTAGTCAAATTGGTCCAGCCGTTTTCGAGTTTTAGCGAGACTAACGAACAGATATATATATAGATATATCTATAATTGCAAATTTTTTTTTTTTTTAATTGCCGTAGAATAGGTAAACGTGCATACGGCCGACCTGATGGTGAGTGGTTACCGTCGCTCGTGGACGTCAGCAATGCCAGGACCAGGCCGCTGCTTACCAATATTAATATTCACCTGTACGAGGCGGTGCTGAGGGTGTATACTCCTCTTTGATGGCAGTCACGCCACCCCCCGATGTACGAGCTGAAGACTTCCGTGGAGGGGGTGGTGCTTCGTCGCTACTCTCCGATATTGGTTGCTGTAGGTGTGAAAAATATATTTTCAAAGTATTCACAGGTACACTTAATTTTTATATTAGCATTATTGAAACTTTTTAGTTGAGTTTTGTAATGAATCTGACATATTAACATTTAGATATATACCTTGTTCTAACAGTGCCTATGCAAATTGCAGATAGTAATAAATCTAGATATAAATATGTTTTATATGTATATGAATGAAATAAATATTTATTAAAAAATCTTTGTTTTTTTTTTGCATAGATGGGTGGACGAGCTCACAGCCCACTTGGGGTTAAGTGGTTACTGGGGCCCATAGATATCTATTTACAACGTAAATGCCGCCACCCACCTTGTGACATGAGTTCCAAGGTCTCAGTAGTAACTTTAAGGCTTGTGTCTTAGATTATATCCTGAAGATTTTAATTGGTTCAATAATACTCTGGTAATTTTGCTTGTAACCTTATTGGGTAACAAAGACTATTTAAAATCAAGCCTAAACTTACAAAGTTCTGTGGAGGCTTGAGGTCATGGTTGGTTGGGGCTCGTTCCAGTGTCAGTGTAGTGGTAGCGGTGGCCAGCACCTTGCCGCCCTGCAACTCCACTGTCTGAATAATGATATCCATAATTATGTATTCTTACATGAAAGTTTTTTTTTTTAGTAATGCACACAGTGTACCACTTAACTTTGTAATAACGTACAAAAAATAACATTTTTTTATCATTTATTGACCACGATCTCAGAGTGTTTGTTTGCGCAATACACTAACTCTTATGCAAACAACCGTGAATGAAGTGTACCACAATAAGTTCGCACGTTACCAAATGACCGTGGGTTGTTGCGAAACCTCCAGTTTTAGAATTTAAAGTTAATAGAATAGAAATTAAAATTAATATTTTTATAATAAGGAACTTCGTTCCAATCCGGTGTCCCACGACACATTTTGTTTCTTCTGAAATATTAAACATATTTCAACCTGCTCTATACAATAGTGAAAATATAATTACATATTTTGCTGAACCATAGTATTTGGTATGATGTAGCACAAATAGTACAAAAATTGTATATATATTGTGTTGATTTTCAAAATTTTCTTTGTGTTATTATACCCAACTGATTCTTAATTTATAGACATTCAAAATTAATCAAGATAATCTAGAGCTCAACTATACATATTATGTATATTAATCCTTTTTTTTTTAAATTAACTTGAAGTGCTCTTGCATAACAGTCTCAAACAATAACATCAGTGCCCACATTATAGATACTTGTTTTTTTAAAAGCCGTCCCTTACTTTAGTAGCAGAGGAAGTTGACGATCGCCTTTTCTTATTGGCGGGCTGGTTCTCTCTGGCATGCCACCCGCCGCGCTGAACCCAAGAACGTCGAGACGAAGCCAGTGACAGGTCTAGGTCATCTTCCGAACGAGAATATGACATCTCTGATAGTAGTGTACCTGGACATTTTAAGGTTTTTTTTTTCTGTAATTTAACTAAGCAAATGTTTTCACAAAACAAGTGAAGTAGTGTAGTACTGATTATTTTATATTACATTGAACTTGTTAACATTGAAAATTATTATTTTCATAGACTCACGATATGGCAAACTCAATCTTGTTAAATACTTTTCAAATACTTGTTATGTGTATTTAATAGGGCCTATAAATACCACAGCGTGAATAATGCTATTTGCTTTAAAATAAATCATGATGTTGGCAGGCCAGTACTATTATTACTGGTCCATAAATTTATTTCAAATTGATATTGAGATCATCTTTTAGAAGACATAGAGCATATAATAATTGTTGGTGCATGATAATTGAAGTATTTACTTTAAATAAATAATTGTGAGTTAGATGTTGTTTAACTCTAGTTGTATAGATCTTGCTTTAATTATTTTTTAAAAGTAATGAAATGTCAGTACCTATCCGACTTTAAATGCATTACTAAAAGTATTACTGTCTCTTTCTAATGATTGCAATTAAGCTACAATGTTTTAATTAAATAACATTAATTTTATTGTTATTTATCAGGGTGACACAAATTGTGAAATAAACCTGTATATAAACTTTGATGTTTAAATTTTCAGAAAGAGAATCTTTTCGTAAACTTTATTACACAATAAGTGAAATCATCAACTTGTGAGGGCCATATGTACCAGTGAGGTGCCCTAACAACAAGCGAAATCATTTTTTTACCAGTAGAATTAAGTTCTGGAACTCCACTAAGCTTAGCATTGTGGTCTTGTTGAGCAGTTCCATTAAGGAATGCAAGCTTCTGTAAGGTTTCATCATTCAACTTGGCACGATTGTCATTGAATAAGAGGTCACGGGCCATGTCCAGTAGTTTACTCTGAAACAAATCAGATACACTTTCATAAATATCCATAAGTTGAATACTATGTCCCAAATGGTTTTTTTTTCTATTACTTCTACTCAATGGCTTAAAAGTTACCGGAGAAAATGCAAATTTGTACATTTTATTTGTTTAAGAGTGCCACTTCTATATCTTTCCATAATCCTATACACTGTTGCATAGATTTTTATACTATACAAGTCAAACCCAACCTACTTTACTGGTCAATCGTTGCCTTGGATCTGATCACTACAAAATTCACAAAATGACCTGCTAGACTAATCTGAAAATTTCATCAAAATTGGTCGAGCAATTTGACACCATCGGGATATTAACTTATATGTATAGGTATATTATTTATATAATTAAAACATCTATATCAATTAACAGTATTAATTAAGCATGTCTGTGACTTGGAAAACAACTATTACTATTTTATAACGAAAATAAACTTTTAAATGCCTTTATAATCAAACTTTCCTTACCAGTTCATTGTACTTCTTCAATATTATGTTTCTTTCTCTTTTTTCTCCATCAAGCAGTTTCCTGACATGAGCAAACTTAGATTCCCACTTGCCTAGTGTCTTTAGAGCTTCGTCAAGCTCACTTTGAAGGCGAACAGCCTCGGACTCGGCTGCTGCCCATTGACAGCGCACCCATTCCATTTGCTTTAAGAATGCTAAGAAATCTGCAAAGGGCAAACACAATTTTCACTGGATCCCTTCTGTCACTTAATATCATTCGTTAAAACAATACTAAAGGCTCTTATCGAATTATTTATGAATATGTAGGTGGGTTTATAACGCATCAATCACAATGTACACAAAATGAGTGGGTAGTTTATACACGCATTAAAAGTTGGTAGATTCTAATCATTTACAATGAACAACTAAAGAAAACTATGTTAAATGTAGTTTTAGTTTAATTTTTACATACATTCTTCTGCGGCTCCATCATTTAAAACATTATTCAAGCGGTTGATGTCATCAAATTGGGCTACAAGGGAGAGCGCGATGCTTGGACCGGAATCTGAATTTTCTGAACTCATTTTAATAAGTATATAGCTTTTTCCATTAAATAATTACTACAAAACTTTCAACACTTCTTCGCATTTCAATCTATATTTTGAAATGAATGCATAAATTCACTAATATATATTTTGTCAACTGTATAAACTTGAAATAACGACCATTCAGTGACGGATTTTCAAATTGAAGGAAGTATCTTAATCTACGGAAGTGTCAACGTCAAATTTATGGTCGTAGTTCCATTCAGCCTATTCTTTTGTATGATCTGAGTTGATTAATTTCAGACATTATTCCATTAGGATAAAATTAAATTAACGAAAGGATATTCGACAAACAATAGTCTCAGTATAATGGGGGCTATTTACAGAGGCTTTTTCAGTGAACTTTTTGGAAAATCCATAGAAGCTTTATTCATTGGCTTTGTTTCATTTCCCCATATATTTGCATTTTCACAGATGCCAAACTGTTTATAAACCACCATTATTACACATTTTTGTGTATTACATAGTGTACTTAAGAAATATGCAATTGTGAATTTTTTTGAAATTTTACTATTATTGTGACTTAATTTATAATTGAAAATTGAATAATAAGTGAATCACTAAATAAGTTTAAGATACGCAATAAAAATTATTGAGGATTGAAACCCCTTTCCCTATTTTAAATTCATTGTTTTTGTAAAAATCATTACAAAAACACCCTTTCAACAATAAAAAAAACTATAATTAAGACATCGGAAACTTCACTCAAGACAGATTTATTTTACCTTTTAGTGAAAGACAAAATGCAGCAAAAGCTATAATAATTACCAGCTGCATCACAAAATGAGTTCGTTTTCAAAGGATTGCTAGGGCTCACTAGGTAGGTACTTAAAAGTTTTACCCAATCTTTTAGAGGATTTTGTTTTTATAGCTTGGTAATATTTTATTTTGACATTGACAACAGATGGGACTCTTCAGTGAACTGACAAATCGCAATGACATTCGGCTGAGGACGGCGGTCTGTCCGTGTGGGCTTCGCAGTCTTGCGAGTAGTTGCCTGTGAGATAATAATATTTTCGAGTTTCCCGGCGCATTTCGCGACCGCGAATCGGTATGGCGGACGAGGAAAATAATTGTGATGACGGTGGTGGTGACCTGAAAGTGGGCCAGGCGTTTCGTTTGCGAGGCCGCAAGGGTGCCCTAAAGAAGAAGAATGTTTACCTGGTGAAAGATCACAAATTCATGCCGAGATTCTTCAAGCAGCCGACGTTTTGTTCCCACTGCAAAGATTTCATATGGTATGTATGTTGCATGTGTTGCTCTACCTTTGTTTTGTAGATCTTGTAGTATTAAAAATAGTAAAAATATACTCATTTGTTTACAGTTTAAATCGCTTTTCTTATCCGGTTATAGTTTTAGCTCGTAGGCCCAAGGTAAGAAGATACAAGCCAGTTTAAAAATCTGAAGGACAAAAAATTATTATTTTTCTTTTTGTATATTTTTATTTGTGTATATTTTTTGCAAACAAAGCAGATAACTAAATTAGTCCTATCACAGACTTAATTTAATTAACAGGTAAATTATTAAATCAAAATACATAATCTATTAAGTTTATAATAAATAGTAATAAGTTTAGTTTATTAGTAATTAATGAAGAGTATGTAGGTAATAAAATAAAAGTTTCCCCTTCACAAAAAATGCCAGAAATATTTTTCCATATACTTTACTTAAATTTTAGACATTATTATATCATACAACAATAGAACTTATTATATCATACAAAAATATTTCTGCCTGCATACACAGAAATTGAGAGAAATTTGGAACCACAGAAATAAAATGAAACACATAATTTTCAAAATGTGTAAATAACAAAACATCATCAATTTTACAGTAAATTAAAACAGTCTGATGTATGTGCTGTCAAAACTCACACAATTTATTGTAAGCGCTATGAATGTGGGTTTCACGTTTGTATTATAATTTCTATTTAGTATACCAATCAGTATTTAGTCTACAGTAAGTACCTTGTAGACTCACATACCTGTGAGACATTTGACTGAGTCTTTGATCTTGCCAATGTCCATAAATGACAGTGAACTCTCACCTTCTTCTGACTAACCAGACAGTTCATCTGCTTGCAAATATCAATATTTTTTTCTAATTCTAAATATTATAAATATATATATAAATATTAATAATTCTAAATTCTAAATTCACTCATTTTAGCTATGATTTTTGACATGATGTTATTTTTTTAACTCAATATTTCTGTTTTGAAACATTTCAACATTGATAGTAGGGCATTGTAAATCCACTAGGATAGGTACCACTGTCCTACCTATTGATCTGTGAAGTATAAGATACCGGTATTATAATGCTATTAAAAGCTCCACTTCGGTGATCATTTAACAGCAGATGGGCAATATGTTTGTCTGCTGAAGTAATAAAAAAAACACTACTATAGTATAGCTCTTATGAAATGTAGTAGGAGCCCAGAGACTAGGGTCGTTGAGCCACCTTCTGATCAATTTTTTGTTACAATTCTTCTACTTGACAGACAGATATGTATGTCCAATACTGGAGATTGACCGCTTAGTGTAACGATTTAATTAGTAGGAGCTATAATAGTGTTGATACCAATACTTCTTCATTTTAAATTCACGAAATGCCAATCATAACTGAGAAGCTTTGAGTAAATTTAATTTTCGTCTAGAATATCAATTGATTAAGTTAAAGTCAGACTTTGAGACTGGCTATCAATTTGTCAAAATACGTGTAAGGTCTTACAAATTAATTTAGGGGTGTGTGTGTGTATGTGTGTGATTAAGAACAGTTTGAATTATTCATTTATAGTGATCGTTCAATTTATTAAATAATTTTAGTGTAGAAGTCCTCGTGGTCTAAAGGATAGGACACTCTGACACTAGGACACTTTCACTAGGACACTCTCACTAGGGCAATTGGTGCATTCGTATCGAGCGATGCGATTATGCCGGTATTCGAATCGGGCAGGTTTTCTAATGAAATACGTACTGCACAGAAGTTCATGAATGACTTCTACGGTGAAGGAACAAATAAATCAAAATCGCAAAAAAATATAATTAGCTGTATTACTTGACTTACCGTACGGTTAGTTACTCCCGCCCCGCCTATTTCTGCCGTGAAGCAGTAATGCGGTTCGGTTTGAAGGCTAGGGCAGCCGTTGTACTGTAAAAACTGGGACCTACAACTCATGTCTGAAGATGGGCTGCGGAATTGACGTGGTTGATGCCTATGGACTCCGGTGCCCGCTTAACACCATGTGGACCGTGAGCTCGTCCACCTTGCTTGGCAATTTAAAAAAATACTTTACTATTGAACTAAATTAAATCGTACCTTTGTTTCTTTAATTCTGTTTGAAAGCTTTAGAAAATACGAATCGATTTACGCTACGAAGTAATATTAAGATTAAAATTTTAAATGTTGTAAATTCTTAAAAGAGATTCCGCCGGTAGTGGCAGCCGTAGCAGATGCGAAGTGGAAACCGCTGCTTTCATTCGTAGTGCGTTTTAAGATACCATATTAGCTACGTACCATTCTGCTTTGTAATGAATTCCTCTTTCTGTTGCTACGACGTGCTGTTTCAAAGGAACTATTGGCGGCACTACACTGCTATCCAAGGACAACTTCCATTGTTTGCTTCTGATAGAAATAATTCCTAGAATTCGCCCGTGCTTACCAATATAAATAATACTTAGTTTAAAAGAACTAACAAAATACGCTTTTATAGAAAATCCAACTAAAAAATAGAAAATAAATTTTAATAAATTTGAATTAAAAATAGTGTAAGAAAAAATTATTTTATTGTAAAAAAGCGTGGGGTGCTTTTCAGGATATTATCAAAATAACCCTTCTACTCATATCTGTCCATAAAATATTTATAACTACTGATACCATGCACCCAAGTTTTTTTCAACTAATATTTATTTTTCATTTTTTTATTGAATTTCAATTTTTTCAATTTTTTTTTAAATTTTGAACTGTCTCGTCTGTCCTTAAAAAGTATACCAAATTTCGAGTTAATCCGACGTTTTTAAGGGGGTCAAAATCATGTTTTTTTTAAATTTATTTTTATTGCTTAGATGGATGGACGAGCTCTCAGCCCACCTGGTGTTAAGTGGTTACTGGAGCCCATAGACATCTACAACGTAAATGCGCCACCCACCTCGAGATATAAGTTCTAAGATCTCAGTATAGTTACAACGGCTACCCCACCCTTCGAACCGAAACGCATATTACTGCTTCACTGTTCAAATATTCCGTTACAAACATGCATACTAACATACATACGCCTGAAGCTAATAAAAGCGTATTAAAAAGTGCAAAAGAACATTTCATGATGCGATAGAAAATATTAAAATTCATGTTAACACGCCCATTTCAGTACCGCAAATTCAATTTACTGTGACGTCTAATATTGCTCGTGTTCTGCGCTAACGCCTCGTTCTTTTGGCTCGATCTAATAATGTTATGCACTTTGACGCGGCTCCGGCACGTCAGATAAAATGACAGATAAATTATATTTATTTACCCATATTCATTCTACTTTGATATAAAAATAAAATTGCTGTAAGTAAAAATGTGGCGTTGTGTTTACTACGTTGATGCTTGTTCCGTCCTTTTGGCTCTGTGATCGCGGTCATATGCAGTGAATACAATGACTCGGATATTCAACGTTCAGCTGTATGTTTTGTGTTTTAATAAATAATAGTTTAAAAACCCAACAAAATACGCTTTTATAGAAAATCCAACTAAAAAATAGAAAATAAATTTAAATGCATGATATCAGTAGTTATAAATACTTTATGAACAGATATGAGTAGTAGTGTTATTTTGATAATATCCTGAAAAGCACCCCACGCTTTTTTACAATAAAATCATTTTTTCTTACACTATATTTAATTTAAATTTATTAAAATTTATTTTCTATTTTTTAGTTAGATTTTCTACAAAAGCGTATTTTATTAGTTTTTTTTTAAACTATTGTTTATTTTTCATTTTTAGTTGAATTTAAATTTTTCCTTTTTTAAATTTAAAATTGTCATCGGTCCTTAATTAGTATACCAAATTTCGAGTTAATCCGACGTTTTGAAGGGGGTCAAAATCATGTTCAAAGTTTCCGTTACATACTAACATACATACGTCTGAAGCTAATAAAAGCGTATTAAAAATGATATTCGGTGATATCGCCCATCGTAAAGTACCTCACTAGTGTGATTGCCGACGTCCCTTACTTCTGGTCAAAGGCTTAACTGCCTTGGAATGTATTTTTATTTACTTAATTAAGCCTAAGGGGCTATTCTCACTACGCGCGGACGGATAGGTGGGCTCACGGAGCTCAACCTGAGAGAACTTGCTAACACTAGCCCTAGCAAGAGCAGTGCTTCCCTGAATTTACCATCGCATCGGAATCGCGACCGACTGAGATGATTCGGCGAGAAACTCTGTGGGTTCTGTCTATGGGTTGGAATGATACCTACTAAAGTATAACGCTTCCGTAAAACCCAAACATACAGCTAACTAACGTTAGAAGAAAATGGACGGTGGCACCCCCGCCTCCTTTTTTTTTGCAGACGAGCACTCGATTCACCTGATGGTGAGTGGTTACCGTCGCCCATGGATTTCAGCAATGCCAGGAGCAGAGCCAAGCCGTTGCCTACCCCTTGTGTTGATTCTCGGCATACATAGCCGACCGCATGCATACCTAAAGAGGTTTAAAAGTTAAACAACATTGATAGCAAATCGAACAGTATAGTTACAACGGCAGCCCCGCCCTTCAAACCGAAACGCATTACTGCTTCACGGCAGAAATAGGCAGGGTGGTGGTACCTGCCCGTGTGGAGACACAAGACGTCCTACCACCACCAAAAGTAGTACCATTAGTAGTTAGTACATTATTACCGTTCCGACCCGATAGTTTTTACTTTGGTAATGAATAAATAAAATGCTAGAAAAGTCATGAAGAAGATCTTACAGTATCGCTCGTAACATATTACATATTTACAAATTAGAACAACGTTAAATAAAACTTTCATTGCGCACGTAGAACACGTGAATACTTTATTGCGAATTAAAATTGACGTGCGACTACTCGAGTTTAATTCTAAGAAAACTGAACGCGCACATTCGGCTATGCTGTAGTAATTAAGACATAATTCTTGTTTCCGTTAAGGCCCTCGTATTGTTTACGACTCACGGAATTCGGATGAATTATTAAGCTATTGCATAGATTTTATCGCGGGCTTTGAGCGCGGCGACTGAATCAAGAAATTCCGTAACGAAAATAACCGGACACCCCCACTACGCCTACGATGTAGCTCGCGTTCAACACATTCACACGTCGCGCTTTTGTAGTGTTTGTGAATAAGCGCGTGGCGTGACGTCACACTGCATGCGCATCATGAAAAGTCTGCCCATCTCTCTCTCGCGCGGTCTAGCTTATGAGTGTGAAGGGGACAGTTAATGTTTTGCTTTTATTAATGTTTAATGTAGCGTGGTCTTGTTTTATTATTGTATTAATATTCAATTATCATTGTCTAATTATAATTGCATAAGTTGATAAAAAATGCTATGCAATAGCTTTACCGCGGCAGTTCCCGAGTGCCACACGTTTTTTAATTAATGCACTCGTAATTTCGAACGAACGCTCCCAATAAAATACACTCTACCTTTGACTTTGTGATTAAATCGAATCCGATTAACAGTTTTAGTGCTGAGCTTATTTTCACATTTTTACTGGTGGTAGGACGACGTCTGTTGACTCCGCACGGGTAGGTAAAATGTTTGCTTCGCTCTC
The DNA here is from genome assembly GCF_030269925.1 of Bombyx mori. Classification (NCBI taxonomy): domain Eukaryota; kingdom Metazoa; phylum Arthropoda; class Insecta; order Lepidoptera; family Bombycidae; genus Bombyx; species Bombyx mori. The sequence continues at coordinate 3,038,931 of NC_085114.1, forward strand.
GTAAGATGGTGTCAACTCTTGCAGTTTTTCAATACGGCCATGCTTAGGGTTCACGGCTTTGTAGTTTGAGGAGGTCGAGCCGTGGTATCGTCTGATTTGAAAACACCTAAAGAGGTTTGCGTCGACCAGAATCTGTAAAAGGTTTAAGTTAACAAAAAAAAAACACTGAAACCTCTTTGAGATTAATAACCTAACAATCCATAATATGTAGTTAGGATTCCTTCGCCTTACCTGTCACGCTGGTGACACAAGAGCGCGTTTATTTTGAAAGTGGCAAATAACACTAGGTGTTGGGTCCAAAAAAAAGAGCGCGTTCTTAATTTGAACGTATGTGCAGCTTGTTCAAATTTGTTACAACAAAGTAATCCAGTCAAATTGTCACGTTTCAAAGCAATTTTAGCAGCAATACGAAAGGAATGCATCAGTTTTATAACGAATAGCCACGTAAATCATATTGTAATCAAAGTATTACCTAATGTCGGTTAAATATAGTAACACGCGAACGTTGCGAGGAAATATTATTTCCTGTTTCATCTGAATCCGCAATGTATGTGTACGTGTCAAAAATATTTGTAATATGTAGTAGTTGAAAATCGAATGTCAAACTATTTCAATGAGAACTTTTTTAAAGAGTTTTATTAAACTGATTCGATAAATAAATAACTATTTGAAATAAGAATCAGTTTAAAATTTTAGAGCATCGGTTTGCCAATTGCTCCAGGAAAATCGACGTTATTTTCATTGACAATTTGAGGTATTTTGACATGGTACTACGTCTGAATTTTTCATTACTGGCAGATATAAGATAAAATAAAATACAATTTACACACACATAATAATATATAACCATATACTACATATAATATATCCATATAACACATCTATATATTAATACGTGAAGCAAAAACGATATGTACCACTTTTTACGAAAATTGCGCTTACGGAGGGGTATGAATTTTCCCACATTTATAGAGAATATAAAAGAGCGCGAAATGTTATTTTTTTTTTAATTATGCATAACAAATACATTAAACCAATAATCAAAACATGACACACACTACTATATATTTGATACACACACGCATATATACTCTTTTGTTTACTGTTAAAGTCTGTGGCCAAATTGAGATTATATTAATGTTGTTTGTCTTTAATATTATTTGTCTATAGTGTAGTCTTGGCGAAATCTGTGGTTATTAGAAGTATAATAGTATTTCACAGTAGAACCATAATAATGTTCAAACTTATAATTTTAATCAATTATGCGAGTACTCGAATTTCGACTACTGGGGGACCACTATTAAATATCTATATAATAATACGTGAAGCAAAAACTTTGTACCCTTTTTTACGACAATTGCGCGGACGGAGGATTATGAAATTTCCTACACTTATAGAGAATATAGAGAAGGAGTGCAGAATATTAATATTTTTTTTAAATTATGCGTAAAAAATACAATAAATCAATAAAAAAACATTACACACACTACCATATATTTGACACACACACACGCAAGCATACTATTTCTGCCGCAAAACAGTAATACTGGTTTCCGGTCTGAAGGACAGGATAGCCGGTGTAACATACATAAGGCTGCCCATCCAGGCCAGGATAGGCAGCGCATCTGAGTCACTGATGTAGTTTGGATGTCTATGGGCGACGGTTATCATTTCCCATCAGATGAGCCGTAAGCTCGTCTGCCTATCGAAAGCAATAAAAAAAAAATACTATTTGTTTATTGTCTAACTATTCTTATTGCTTATAGTCCGTGGTCAAATTGAGAATAGATTAAAATATTGTTTGTCGTTAACATTATTTGTCTAAAGTGTAGTCTTGGCGAAATCTGTGATTAAAGAATTATAATAGTCTTTGACAATAGAACCATAATAGTGTACAAACTTATAATTTCAATTAATTATAGTCGAATTTCGACTACTGGGGGACCACTAGTATAAATAAACCTATAATGATACTTATTGATTCTGTGATTTAAAAAAAAAAAAACCGGCCAAAAGTTTTCGAATTTGAGTTAGTCACCTTTTCGATTCTCTGTAACAATGACGTTCGGAATCTCGGCGAGATGTACCGCCACATCGTAAAAGATCAACGTTCCGCGCCTCTATTATTCATGTTTACATTCGTGTTTCTGTTTAGCGTTACGAAGACGTAACGTCATAACTTGTATATGGTTTTTCATGAAACTTATGTCTATTCGTTTGTACATTCACTCAGAGTTTGATTACTTTGATGATTTATATGTAATAATCCGGCTTTGGAATTATCTCTCCTTCACGGTGTTTCCCGAGCGCTATTACATGTTCTTATCCTTTTTTTTTATTTATTGCTTAGATGGATGGACGAGCTCACAGCCCATCTGATGTTAAGTGGTTACTGGAGCCCATAGACATCTACAACGTAAATGCGCCACCCACCTCGAGATATAAGTTCTAAGGTCTCAGTATAGTTACAACGGCTACCCCACCCTTCGAACCAAAACGCATTACTGCTTCACGGCGGAAATAGGCGGGGTGGTGGTACCTACCCGTGCGGACTCACAAGAAGTCCTACCACCAGTGATTACGCAAATTATAATTTTGCGGGTTTGATTTTTATTACACGATGTTATTCCTTCACCGTGGAAGTCAATCGTGAACATTTGTTGAGTACGTATTTCATTAGAAAATCAACCTTCTTCAAACGAGGCTTGTGGAGAGTATTAAGCGGTAGGCAGCGGCTTGGCTCTGCCCCTGGCATTGCTGACGTACATGGGCGACGGTAACCGCTCACCAGCGGGTAGGCCGTATGATCGTCTGCTTAGAAAGGCAATAAAAAAAAACATTTACAGCGCTTAATATTTGTTTTTAAAGAAATTTAGATTCTCGTTACCATACTTTAGTGTTTTCTTGGTAACTCGACAAAAAGAAAGATGACCCCTAAAAGTAAATTTATTCGTACTTTTTATTTCAGGTCTATTTTTTAGTCGGGATTCAGAAATAATCCTCACTCTAAATCCTTCCGAGATGCTCTGCGACCGAAGTTCTTGGAGCGTCCTCCTCTTCGAGACCTTTGTAATCCTAAAATATAGTATATTTTTGTCTTTTTATTTGTCCAGTTATAAATAGTAATCTTTCGGGAAGACAGAACTGTTCTGTGGCGGATGTGGATTTGCAATTCAGCTCCTAATTTAACTCCAATAAAGGCTTTAATAAATTACGCCTAATATTATTGGTAGTAATCGTTTAATTTCAAATTCTATTGACTGTTAGACGTCCGCTTCGATAGTACTAGTACTATAGGATTTAAGGTTTAGATTTGACAGAAAACGTTTATTATTACGTAAAACTATTTAATAAAGTTTTTTTGGAGTTTACTCCTTTAGAATCGATTTACATATATAGGCCCGGGGTATGAAAATTATGGGGACCAAAATCGTACTAGCATGTCACACGAAATGCGTTATCGCAGGTGACGCCGGGCTGCTGCGCCGGCAGTCCGCCACAAAGCCTCGTACTGATCGCGCGTTTCTCTCATTATTGTATTTTCATATATTTGTTAGTCGTTTGTTTTGTGTCTCGTTAATTTGTTAATAATCTGTAGTGTATCGTGTTGTCGTAATATAGAACTATTTCTCGTATTGTTTCGTTTAATTTTTTATATCCAGTAAACTCCAGTCGTGCGTCGGAGCGGACACACACACTTTTATTTTTTAGATATTTTTGGAGTTTACTCCTTTAGAATCGATTTACATATATAGGCCCGGGGTATGAAAATTATGGGGACCAAAATCGTACTAGCATGTCACACGAAATGCGTTATGCGCCTGATTGCGCATGTCACACGAAATGCGTTATCGCAGGTGACGCCGGGCTGCTGCGCCGGCAGTCCGCCACAAAGCCTCGTACTGATCGCGCGTTTCTCTCATTATTGTATTTTCATATATTTGTTAGTCGTTTGTTTTGTGTCTCGTTAATTTGTTAATAATCTGTAGTGTATCGTGTTGTCGTAATATAGAACTATTTCTCGTATTGTTTCGTTTAATTTTTTATATCCAGTAAACTCCAGTCGTGCGTCGGAGCGGACACACACACTTTTTTTTTCCCTACCTATGCTGATAGCCTTGAGAGGCTATTTCAGTGTAGGTGAGCTCACGGGGCTCAAACCGGGAGTGTTGCTAACACTGGCCCTAGCGAGAGCAGTGCTTCGCAGAATCTACCACCGGATCAGAAACGCGACCCACTGAGAAGATCCGGCGAGAAACTCAGTGGGCTGGGTCTATGGGTTAATTTACGATAGCCTTGAGAGGCTATTTCAGTGTAGGTGAGCTCACGGAGCTCAAACGGGAAGTGTTGCTAACACTGGCCCTAGCAAGAGCAGTGCTTCGCAGAATCTACCGCCGGATCAGAAACGCGACCCACTGAGAAGATCCGGCGAGAAACTCAGTGGGATGGGTCTATGGGTTAATTTACTCGTCAAGCCCTTCGTCGCAAGCGACGGGTTCGGCGAGGACGATGACCGGTGCTTGAGGTACCTAAAAGCACCTTTGATGGATCGGGAGGATCCGTAATGACGTATTTAGGGCTAAAGTTTGAGTTAAACTTTGTGCATTAAGCTTAAATAAACTAGACAAATGTATCTTGGCGTCAAGGCAAATGATACCTTGCTCTTCTAAAGATTATGCATTAACAGTGTTGTTTGTCTTTTGGGATCTCAACTTCTTTGAAAGTTATATTTATACGCAAATAATTAAATAAATATGAGTTTTGGCATCTTTGGTATCTCATACTCCTTCATCACATATCGCAGCTGCGGCTGTGAAGCTGTAAAGCCTTTATTTTTTTACAATTCGTATAATCAGTCTGCAGTCAGATTGTTGCGTAATCTTGACTCATGATATTTTAATGCGTCGGCTACTTTTATTTTTTATGCCACGTCACACATTCAAGAAGTAAACCTACCGTTGGTGCGTCTGCACTTAAAATGTTTTTTTTTTATTGCTTTAGATGGGTGGAGCTCTCAGCCCATCTGGTGTTAAGTGGTTACTGGAGCCCATAGACATCTACAACGTAAATGCGCCACCCACCTTTATATATAAGGTCTCAAGTATAGTTACAGCGGCTGCCCCACCCATCAAACCGAAACGCATTACTGCTTCACGGCAGAAATAGGCAGGGTGGTGGTACCTACCCGCGTGGACTCACGAGAGGTCCGACCACCACTAATTACGCAAATTATAATTTTACGGATTTGATTTTTATTACACGATCTTATTCCGTCACCGTGGAAATCAATCGTGAACATTTGTTGAGTACGTATTTCATTAGAAAAATTGATACGCGCCTGGGATTCTAACACCGGTGCATCGCTCAACACGAATGCACCGTATGTCTTATCTTTTAGGCCATAAAGACTTGCAAAAAATCAAAACTCGACTATCTGGGCTTTTGAAATCATTCGAGAATCAAATAATTTTTTTTCGGTTAAGCTCTTGGCTCGCTGCACGGCAACCTGTTACTTGGTTACCGGAGCCTATAGACATCAACCACGTAAACGCCGCCGCTCACTTTGAAACATGAGTTCTAAGTCTCAGTTCTATAGTACTGCCCCACCCCTTCGATCGCAACGTATTGATGTTTCGCGGCAGAAATGTCGAAGTGGTTGTCCCTACCCCTGCGAGCAATCCAGCTGTACCACCAATAAAAAAGACTTATGTTTAAAATCTTAGGTTAATCGTACAAAGGAGAAGTAAGTCTTAAATCCTTAAATTTATATTATTAATACCTTAATTTCTTTCTAATTTTCAGTATACAGGAAATAAATGGTAATGCTGGAAGGCTAGAAGTTATTTCGGAAATTTCGTAAGGTTTTTGAGCAGTAAATATACCCGTTAAATACAAATGAGTATACCAACTGGTCCTCTGAGCCCACTGATATCATGTCAATGTTTGAAACAATTTCGTTTGTTTACTTAATGTTAAATGTTCGAGATTTGCAGAATATAAAACAAGTTCAAACAACAAATCAGTGTGTTAAGTCCGAAAAACCAGTATTTATAATTTCTACGTCTGTTAAAAATGACCAAGTTTATATAGCCGTGTTAATTTTCGGATGTCGTCAAATTAAATTAGCACTATTACTATTCTCGGTCCTTAAATGTAAGACTGTGATAAAAAAATTATCAACCTACCGCAATGTTATCAAGAGCCGTGCATATAAAACTGATTTGCGTGACTTGTCTAAAACACAAAGACGGTAAATAGATATTATTTTTGTTGTATACATATATCTACATTTTTTTTATTGCTTAGGCAGGTGGAAGTGCTCACGGCTCACCTGTTGTTAAGTAGTTACTGGAGCCCATAGACATCAACAACGTAAATGCCGCCAACCACATTGAGATTAGAGTTCTAAGGTCTCAGTATGGTACAACGGCTGCCCCACCTTTCAAACCGAAACGCATTACTGCTACACGGCAGAAATAGGTAGGGCGGTACTTATCGTGCGGTCTCACAAGACTTCCTTCCACCAGTAAACATACAACATAAATATATAACACTTTTATCAGAGAAAAAGAAAAATAATAAAAAACATAGTAGAAATATAGTATATGGCACAGAAGAATACCAACATACTAAATTGCGAGTCTAATTTTGAAATGTTACTGCCAATTCCTTCAGAAAAAATTGCCGAACCTTTATTTTGAAAGTTAGCGATCAGTGATCATCCTAACATCAGGAGGAAGCGAAATCCAAAGTTGAACACATTGAACTACGAAAGACGAACGAACCAAACTAGAGTTGTGCGTGGGACAGTGACGGAGTAAATTATTAGAAGAACGCAAGTCCTTATCTTGCGAAGAATGTAAATATTTAAAGTACTGAGTCAGATAGGAGGTAGGAGTTGGGCATGTCAGTATAGAGTGAAGTGTAGTGAGAGCGTGCAGATTGCGGTGCTCACGTAGATGAAAAAAATATATATGAGAGCGGTAAGTAGACACGTGGTCATACTTGCGAAGATTAGAAATGGTCTGCAATGCAATGGAAAAGTCTGCATTTGGGTCAAGCTAACAAACATCACCATAGTCAATTATAAAAGGATTTTTCTTTGTTTATTAGTTTAAGGAAAAATGCGAAAAATTCCTATAGATTTGTCCGGACTTGGCGCCAACTAGTAAACCCAGCCAATGCCCAATGGCATTATCAATATAATGTCAATACAATGCAGCTTAAAACTAAACTATTAGTCTGGAACGCTTGAGCCGAGGATTTAAGGAGCGCTCTTGACACTGCTCTATAACATGTGCATCAAACTTCAATAGAAAGAATCACATGTAGAGGATGTGATCATAGTCTGAATGTATTAATTGGTAATAGCATTGTGCAAACTAGAAGCGCTCAGGAAACACAGCAGCGGGTTTTTCGAAGATTTCTTAAATTAACTCTAATAACTTGATTTACCATTTATTTTTAAGCCTTAATAAATACCTAAGTCAAACCACCTAGGCTTACTGTCCCTTCAAACCGAAACGCGTTACTGCTTCACGGTAGAAATAATCAGGGTGGTGGTACCAACCCAAATTATAATTTTACGAGTTTGATTACGATACCACTATATGATGTTATTCCTTCACCGTGGAAGTCAATCTTAAACGTTTGTTAAGTACGTATTTCAATTGAAAAATTGGTACTTGCCTGCAGGATTCGAACACCGTTGCATCGCTAGATACGAATGCACCGGACGCCTCATCCTTTAGGCCACTACGACCACTGAACTCTAATATCCTCCTAATTTACCAACCCAAAGCCTTACTGTATACCTAATCACGTCAAGTGAGTCACGTTGAGAAAGAACGATACAAAATTGAGGATCCGAACATGCGTAGATCACTCTGTGATTATAGAAGCCAGGCGAATAGGACTCATTGTATATTATTATGAAGAAATGAACACTTCGAATAAAGCACTTTACTCACTATTATGAATAATCTTCGATCGGACATTTATTATAGCACAGCATTAGACGCAAGTTTAGTGATGTAATGATTTATTTAACATTTATAGTATTTTTGGACACAAACTAATAAGTGAATTATATAATAAATGTACAAATATGCGGGAATAAATAATCAACGCTTACCTGAGAGATATCAGTAACCAAAGAGACAGACAGACACCAATCAGACACCAACAATACATAAAATCACATATAATCACATACAATCACATATCAGACACCAAAGGAGTGCTAAGGTTATCACAAGCAAACAGACAAGTTCAAATTACGGTGTCATAATTAACATGTATAGTGTGCTTAGTGCGAGTGAACTTTTACACTATCGAGAACGTTAAAAAACTCGCACTAAGCACAGATATGTTACAGGTCTATGTTATCTAAAATTTACGGGTGTACTTCTGCTACTACTACCACTAATATTATTGTTATTACAGCATTAATTCTATTCCTGCTATAGTTCTCTACTGTATCATCAACCGTCTGTAGTCCGCACCTTATTTTTCTCTCCATTCTTTGATTGCGGCAGAATTGCACTGTTGGCTGCCTGGATGTTATCCTAGTGGTACGTTTGAACGCGGGCTTACAATATGTTATTGTTGTTGTACTGTAAAAACTGAGACCTTAGAACTCATATCTCAAAGTAGGTGATATTTTAATTGTAGAAGTAGGTAACCACTTTACACCAGGTGGGGCGTGAGCTCGTCCACCCATTTAAGCAATAAAAAAAAGCTCTTCTGTCACTAAAAAATTCTGATTAGTTATGACTCCACGTATAAATTTGGAAAGTTTGAGAATCCGTGCTCATTGTCGGTAGATTCATGTTGGTTTTTACTTATCTATACTAATATTATAAAGAGGAAAGATTTGTTTGTTTGTTTGTATTGAATAGGCTCCGAAACTACTGAACCGATTTCAAAAATTATTTTACTGTTTGGAAGCCACACTATTCCCAAGTGACATACATGGCTATATTTTTTGAAAAAAATGAGGGAACCTTACTAAAACTCCAATAATGTAACCCAAGGTGTAAAATATTACCTAAAATATTATTTACATCGTGTGCCCTGCGAAAACGATTGATGATAGAATAAGATAATGTACTAAGACTTTGTAGAACACATTATTATTTACAAGAAGTGTCGCGACAGCATATGTCTTACTATTATAGTTATGCCGCAAGAAGTGTTCTTTTATTTAAAAAATAAAACAACGTCAGATATTGTTGTAAATTTTGTTAAACCGAAAGAGCTTTGAAAAGACCCGAGCGGAGTCGGAGCGGGCCGCTAGCTATGTGAATATAATTCTTCCAGAAAGTACGATCGCCTTCCACGATGTGTAGACCGGGTGATGGTATCAGACAACGTTGAAACACCCCTCCCGAACCAAGTAACATTTATCTCTTAGGGAACAATTCTTTTCGTGATATTACATTGTTTTTTCCCCGACATCGGTAACTATAATGGGGAAATCCATCAAGCTTACCTAATGTTGAGCGACTGAATCATTCTTTTTCTGCGTATCCATTCATCTTCATAAGTTAATATCATTGATCGTTTACTTCACGAAACAATTTTTTGCCTTGTGTTTTTTTTTTGTGTTCTATTGTTTGAGAGTCTTGTATAAGTCAAAGCACTTCCTAAAATGAATCATTGGTCAAAAGTAATTGTGTAGGTAGTCACTTATCTTAGTACATAATTATGTTTACGTTCGATTCCACATTAATTTCCTTGTTATTATTAATTTTATTATATTTAGGTATAATAAGTAGGTATGTTTCTGTTCTGATGACTGATTGAAAATTATAAATAAATATAATGCCAGTAAAACAATATATATATATAATTATTTTTGTTGACGGCCTAATTAGCAATCGAATGATCAGTTTCAAAAGTTGACACAGTAATGAAGAAAGTGTTTAGTCGTGATGAAATTTTCACAAACACAAAATTCGACCAAACCGCTTGGTTAATGTAACAATATTATGTATAGATGTGACTGGTGCTACCGAACCATTCTTTGAAACCCTCACACAGAGAAAGCTGCCATAGTGTCAGGCTAACACCACCACACTTGGAATACAGAATATATAACGCAGGGTCTATAGGACGGAGCCTAGTCTACTAGAAAATCTTACGACGTTATATTTTTTTTTGGATTTTAAACTTTAATAAAAGTAGCAGCAAAATAATAGAGTAATTTTATTTAAGATTCTATTCTGTTCCGAATATGTACACAGAATATAATAAAAGGAGATTTCACAAAAAGGTAAACATGACGATTTTGTGAAATACTCAAATTAAAACACAAAATCTATATCATATCACAATTTGTCATCGGTTGCTCTTACTTATAGTCGTTCTCTAAGTAGTGCTGATGTATATAGGCCACTCCTTTTCCCCCTCGCATTATGGTGAACATGACCATTTTCACCGGGCTTAAATGTTAAAAGCATTCGAATTTTTATAAAACAATCACCCACACATTCATAACAGCGAGTACTTTTGAAAGTACTAAAACAAATACTGATTATAAATTTGAGTGCATTTTCGACAGACATTTAAGATTTCATCTCGGTTGTTCGTCAACAACTAAATATAAAAACGGAAGGAGCTTTCATCTGCGTTATTTTGAATAAAAATAAATCCAAGTATAATGGGAGACGTAAAAGTTATTTGCAGTGTGACTCAGTGGGCTGCACGGTCAATGTCACGAGCAATTCGGACTATCTCCGCGCAATAAGACTACGACTTCCGAGCAGAATCTCTTATAACAACTCAAAACTTGTTATTAAGATCTGTCTAAAAGCGTATATAATCCCCAAATGTTTGAAAATTATCTTTTTTATCAGCGTAAATGGGCGGGTTAAAATATATGGGCGGCGGTTGTGCCAATGTTGAGATGGATGTGTGGAGTGACAAGAATGGACAAGATAAGGAATGAGTATATGAGAGGAAGTGTGAAAATAGCCCCGGTAAGCAATTATTAATTATTATTATCAAATTAAAGAGCGCACGGTTATTGTGGAGTGAGTGTTAAGATCACGACTAATAGAAGAGAATAAAATAGAAAAATTCGCTGTGCTGAACCCACCTAGTGGGATAAGGTGGAGCAAAAGAGAAGAAATGGGTGGGTAATCTAACGGTTTCCCTGGTCTTTGGAAATGAGCGTGAATGCATTCGACCCCGTTAAGGCATTAGATTAAAGTTTTTAGTTACTTTAGATTTTAGGATGTTCAGACTTTCAGATAGGAAATCCAGAAGTGGTCTTTACCTAAAGGAAGAGTCTGTACGGTCGGCATAAAAACTGAGTAGCAGCTACACCGGTGTTCAATTTTTAAGAACATGCGTACCTAACACGGATCTTCACGAACGACTTCCTAGACTGCAGAAGATAGTGACTTGGATTTGCCCTTAACAGTGCTGATATACGTGAGTGGTGGTGACAACTTTCCGTCAGGAAGGCCTAATGATTTGTCGGTTAGCGGGTTCAAGACTGGTTTGTAGGTAGTTTTAAATAATGTTGTTACGTAAACTTATTGTTCTCATTAATGCTCTGGGTTGACACTTTCTTGTATTTATAGTTTGCGGTCTAAATGAAATGGCCGCTTTCACGTATACCAATATTAATAAAGAGACGATATTTTATTTGTCCTCTTTATTTCTAAATTCCTGTCCTAAGAAGGATACCATTGAAGTTATTTTAAAAATAATTTTTTCTACAGCTTTATATAGGTACTGTTATACTTTTCTTTTTATTTTCCCTCTTTAATTTTTTCGGTAGGCTTCATTGTTTACACGTATTACTTTCCGGTTCCGAATTAGTTTTGTGTCAACAAAATAATTATTCAAACGGTGTAATAATGTTATATGGTATCAATTTGTCCCAAAACCTGGACAGCGATATTGTCGCGTAGGAAAAAACCACAAAAAAAAACCAAACAAATACGCGAGGGCGTATCGCGTAAAGAAATGGTAAAAAAATATTACACGTCAATGTATCAGTAACGGTAATGGGCTTCTGTAAATCTTCCTCCTCGATTTTTGGTCTGCGATTCATCAATGTCAAATTCGAAAAATTGTGGACTTTACAACTCTCTGTTTAAGGAAAAACGTTTGGTATTTTAAGTATATTTGTAACCAACTATTTTTAGAGCTTAAGGAAGGCAAGCAAAGATCTTATTAAGCTGATATTATATAGTTAATTGAATACGAAGCAGTCAGTCGGGTTTCCCAAACTCGGAGAATGTCAGTGTAGTTTCCTATGGGAGTGAGATTTTTTTCCTGATAAAAATTCACATTAAAAAAAGAACCTTGTTGCTTTGTTTCGACGCGAAAGAAGCAAACACAAACAAATTTTCACGTTTATAATATTAGTACGGAAATTTATAGTGTGGACATCCAATAAAGAACCGAATGGGTGTTTCGTCATTCGGTTTCAAATTAAACGATGAGCCGATCGAGTTGATAGATCTTACATTTATACAAAACGATTGGCCACATGTGACGTCACGCGTTGTGATTGATATCTTTGGCTCTCACAAAAATAGTAATGTTCATATTAATGTAATTAACATCGTGCCTATTACATTACAATTCAAAATCTAATTTATCTTGTGGCTTATGAGCAATTGTCTAGGTATTTGCAAGACGAAACTTATTGACGATGGTATCGAAGCAATAAAACATGTATTTTCAATTGCTCTGACCTTTAATCCGTTACATTTTTTATTGCCAACGTAAACCGTATCCCTTTGTTTTCATAATAATATGTATGTGTATACTTTATGTATGTTGGCCTTTTATAAAACATATCGCGATCGTAGGTATTTGACGAAATGTGTAAAATCTTAAACTGAAGTCGTCGTGGCCTAAAGAATAAGACGTCCGGTGCATTCGTATGTAGCGATGCACCGGTGTTCGAATCCCGCAGGCGGGTACCAATTTTTCTAAATAACATCGTGTAATAAAAATCAAACCGCAAACATGAATTTAATGCTACATATACGTATCGTACTTGATTGAGTACTTTCATCGGCTTTGATAATGGCCATAATGAAGACTTAACATTTAGTATGAAGAGATTAATCCTTGGGATTTCGAAGACATAATAATATACTTTAATAGGCTTTAGCAGAACCAATCTGGGCAAGCACTCACCTGCTCCTCGTCTAACTAACCTTTATAATAATCTAGTCAAAAAAGCTGAAAACCTTGACATATTTGGCGATTCCCTACCAATATTTAGGAACAAAATTATAAAAAGTTGTTGTTGAACCTCAGCCTCAGCCTTGGTCTGAGTACTCGGGTATTACTACTGTCCTTATTGTCTTTCTTTTGTTTTTAATTTTTTATTATTATTAATAGTATTGTTAAATCTCTATTGATATATTAATGTAATGCATGCTGTGATTACCTCTAATTAGAGTTGCAGTTATCAATTGCTCTATACATGTCAATGTTATTTTATGTCTTACTGTAAACCCTGTCGGTAATCCATAAATAAATAAATATCGTATCAATGAATTTCGAGGAAAATTAGTTTTCGCCGTGGTTTTTTATTTTTTATTTTGTCATCTTCCTTATTTACGAAGATACGCAAATTATCCATCCATGCGTGTCCGGCATATTTCTTGAGTTAAATCTGCGAATAATCACATTCACGGTATTCAATAAATCGATATTATTTTGACGAAAAACGGTTTTTTTCTGGTATAAAATAAAAGAACACGATCCTAGTCTATGATTTGTACAAAGTGATGAACTATCAGACAATTTTGCTTGAGTCTGATAGGACCATAAAGAATGTATCTGGAGTTTGCCGTCAACGATTAAAGGGCTTGCTCTTTTGTCAGCTTAAGCTAATAAAATAAAGTAAATTACATATTGGGCGTCGGTGAGTACTCACAAGAGTGTTCGGTAGCGATAAAGCTACTTCAAACTCGGGCCGGGATTATGTCCGCGTGTCCGCAAATACGAGATAATTTTAGCGAAAGAAGTTTGGTGGTGGCCGATATAGGAAATTAGAAGTGGATGCGTGTCTGTTAGTTGTCTATTTAATTTAAACAAACATGTATGTATGTTTGTATGTATATAATATACTTATTCATAAAAAGTTACACTTTCATTTAAACCATGCCCCGCAAATCTTTTTTATTTATTTTTAATGCTTAGATGGGTGGACGAGCTCACAGCCCACCTGCTGTTAAGTGGTTACTGGAGCCCATAGACATCCACAACGTAAATGCGCCACCCACCTTGAGATGTTAGTTCTAAGGTCTCAGTATAGTTACAACGGCTGTCCTACCCTTCAAACCGAAACGCATTACTGCTTCACGGCAGAAATAGGTAGGGCGGTGGTACCCACCAGCGCGGACTCACAAGAGGTCCTACCACCAGTAATTACGCAAATTATAATTTTGCGGGTTTGATTTTTATTACACGATGTTATTCCTTCACCGTGTGGAAGTCAATCGTGAACATTTGTTAAGTACGTATTTCATTAGAAAAATTGGTACCCGCCTGAAATTCGAACATCGGTGCATCGCTCAACGCGAATGCATCGGACGTCTTATCCGTTAGGCCACGACGACTTCAGAACTGCTTACGTAGTTTGACTGCAGGTAACTCGCTTTGTATAAACATAGCTTAGATTACTTAATTAGGTTATATTAATACAATTATATATTATTAGCGACCCAGACAGACAGATAGACAAAAATTGTAAAATATGTTATTTTGGTGTATGTACCGTATATACCTATATATTCATATGCATGTTGTAAAAAGCGGTTATTTCAATATTACAAACAGACACTCCAATTTTATTTATATGTATAGATAGATAATATACAATAGCCGATTTTATTTGGTTAAAACTAGATTATATTCTTCGTATTGGTTCAACTTACTATAAAACAAGCTAACATTAGCCGTGAACAAATCTGTTACACCTAGGCTTAAACACCGAAGTGCGGCTAAAACCTAGTTTTAGTTAGTTCGGTGCTTAAACCTAGGTGTAACAGATTAGTTAACCTTTATATAGTTTAACTAGGCTACACCTAGTTTTAGCCGGCTAGAACTAGGTGTAGCCGCACTTCAGTTATTAGCCTATTAACATATATAGAGTGTATAGAGTGAATGTTTTTAATTCCAGTGACAAAAATACGAGTGATTCAATTAATTGCAGTTCTGTATTTATTTCATATTAACACATAATATTTTAGAAACACTGAAACGATAAAGCAACACCGAAAGGAGGCGAACATATGCATCTATAAGATTTAGTTTGCGAGAAAATGAGATAGAATACCTCGTGGCCTGCTGGATAAGGCGCCCTATGTATATGAACCGATACAACTAAGCAAAGGGAAAAGTCTGGTTTGCATGGCTATTATGAGCGCGTTTCGGACCACTAACTACGTATATTGCGGCAGAACTGGACTATAAGCCTATGCTTACATCTCTTCAAACAATTATTCAATGTGCCTTGAAAAAAATATTATTTTACCGTAATCAATGATATAAAGTGAAAATTTTCGAGATTACCATACCGGCCGTGGCTTTGACAAAACTTAACAATAATAAGCTTTCAGGACAATGTGCTTTTCGTTGGAGTTTTTAAAAACAGAACAGAGAAAAATAGAACAGAGAAAGGAAATTCAGGAGTTTTTTTCAGCATGAAGAACTTCTTTTCGATAATGATTAGCTATTAAAGTTTGTTTAGCTAAAAATAAGCCTAGGCTTATTTGGCTGTAAATAGACAGTCGAACCCACCGCCCATCGATGTTAAGGGGTTACTGGAACCTATGGACATCAAAAGGTGAAGATCACCACTGACCTTGAAACACATCTTCGAAGTCTTTGGAGCAAGGATGAGTAACACGCGGCCCCCGGGCGCTTAGGGCCCGCCGAGCATTTCTATCCTTGAATTTATTTTATCTACTTTCTCGTTTCTGTTCGTTTTTCTGTTCTTTTCTTGTTTGTTTTTATCTTGCATTACAATTTGTATATGAAATCTGTACTTTTTTTAGGTTTAATATTTTTTATTCTAATATTTATTATAAACTAGCTGACCCGTCAGACTTTGTAGTGCCTCAATCGATAAATAAAAGACCTAAACT
The DNA here is from genome assembly GCF_030269925.1 of Bombyx mori. Classification (NCBI taxonomy): domain Eukaryota; kingdom Metazoa; phylum Arthropoda; class Insecta; order Lepidoptera; family Bombycidae; genus Bombyx; species Bombyx mori. The sequence goes on from NC_085114.1 coordinate 3,055,061, forward strand.
TTTGTATAAAATAAACTTAAAACCACAAAAGGAATCCGTCCGACGGGGGACACATAAAAGTGAAAACAAAATTGTTATTTTTATTTAATTCCGAGCATTTTCCTATTTATCTATCTTTTAAACCTTCTCTGGACTTCCACGAATAATTCAAGACCAAAATTAGCCAAATCGGCCCAGCCGTTCTCGAGTTTTAGCGAGACTAACGAACAGCAATTTATTTTTATATATACATATATAGTTAATATAAAATTTTGTAAATCATTAATAAGAGTCAATTCATGTGCGGCCCTCCAAAAAAAAATTAAAATTCACCCATTGATTAAAAAGGTTGCTCACCCCTGCTTTAAGCATTACAATTATTACATATTGAAATCCGATCACATCTAACTTCTAAGTATGAATAATCTGGTTGTATTTTATTGAATTGTTCTCTTCCAATTTTCTGGTCACAAATACTCAACTAGAACTTACTAAATAGGGCTTTGCTTTCACGTTGTCACGTGCACAGAAAAAATAACACAGGTTCAGAAAAAATATTCGACTATTTTTTTACCTTAGCGTGCGCACCAAAACGCGAGTGAAGCCCCGCGCTAAAACTAGTTCTAATTAATCACCGAAAATTTGTTTCATTAGTTTTAAACTAAAACAAATTAATATTCTCAAACGCTTTCGAAAACCTAATAATATAATATATCATCATAATATTTCAGATTAGGTTCAAGAGTTTGAATTGAGACTATATAGTAATATCGACGCGACCTGTAGTTTCCAGTCGCATGCAGAGATATAACTTTAAGTTCGTTGCAAATTAAATTTGTTATCGAGCGATTCAAACTATATCGTGCTTGCGCGAGTGGGTGTTATAATTGACTTTGCTCATTCGAGTAAGTTTATATTTAGTAGTTTGATTTAGCAATCAAATCTAGAACCTTCGCTGTTGCATCATTTCGATTTTAAAACTACATCCTAATAGTAATATTAGTTAGTGTTTCACGTTAAGGATCACTAGTTGAAGGATCCAAAAATATAATAGTTTGGGTGATTTCTTGTAAAGTTTCAATAAAAAGCGTCATAATGTTTGATTGGTTTTAATTTTTTTTATCATCATCATCGTCTACAGTGAGCTGAAATTTCATACATTACAATAATAAATCCAAGGACACATAAATGTAAACAGACTGGTTTGTGCGTTAGTATTACGCAAATCATTACAATGGTTGAATCAAATTTATTATCGTTGTCACGAGTGTCTTAGGATTAATTTAGATCGATATTTAATATTATTTTCATTCATACTAAAATTACTCTAATAATATGTATACTAATTTCGAAATTCGTACGATACATTTAAAACATTCTTGTTACATAAATATATAATGCAAACGTAATGAATACTTACTATTTAATAAAAATAATAATTGCAGAGTAACATCACCAATCGTTCCGATAGATGGCGTGGTTCTTGACGTTATTGTCTTTATGACAGCTGTCAGTGATGCGGTTATCTTCCACGCGCCGCCATTGTGTGAACCCGTCTGTCTTCTAAAAGTGATTTTAATTGAATTTCATTTTATTCAATTGTAACATTAACGTTTTAGTGCTTTTGCTTCGAGAAATGTTATAAATTGTTATGGTCACTTTGTACATATTTAAAAAAAACTTACCAAAAATAATATATTTAAGGCATGCCTAATAATTAACATATGCGTACTATACACATTCTTATTAGGTTTGTATGTAATGGACTAGTTCATAGTCCAATTAACTTAAAAATTTGAACATGCATCAAGGATTGATGACAATATAATAATTTTATAATTTTGCTTCAATATCCTGACCAATGCCAAAGGGATAAAAAAAAATTGTTTTCAGTTCGGTTTGGTAATTAAGGCATGATTTTTTTGTTGTTTTTAAACTACATATTGAGGTGTAAAAGGCTATGTTTTAAACGATATATCGCTTAATAAGCGACATTTATCTTGGTAATTAAAAGTGCGTTTTAACGCAGTTTTCTCAAGGAATCCGTCCAACGGGGGACATATCAAAGGAAGAAAAAATTGTTATTTTTATTTAATTCCGAGCATTTTCATATTTATCTACCTTTTAAACCTTCTCTGGACTTCCACAAATAATTCAAGAACAAAATTAGTGAAATCGGTCCAGCCGTTCTCGAGTTTTAGCGAGACTAACGAACAGCAATTCATTTTTATATATATATAGATTAGCAACAAGAATTCGATGTTTTTAATTGAACTCAATTAAGATTACTCTATTCAAATAGCTGTAGAAGTTTTTTTTGTTATGATATTTTTTTGAAATTTTCACATTTAAATGTCTCTCCTGTAAAGTTCCAAAAATGTAAATAAAACCAAATAACTTTTCAAAGCTCGATATAAATGCATATAAACGGATGTACATAATATCAGGCGGCTAACCGAGACAAAAGTTGTTGGACCAAAAGCGAGTTAAGGTTCTAATTCTATCCCTTTTGGACCAGAATGCACGATCATATTGTCCAGAAATAAACAGGGCGATGCTTAATACCGTTGAATGTCAATAACATGCTCAACACAACTGCTACTACCACTTTTCAAAAGTTTATCAATGCTACTGAATGAAGAATAACACACGAGAGACTTAACACAAAACCATTGTATAGCCACAGCCTTATATCTCGTCCGTCCGTCGCAACTTTACGAGCTGTTACATGTATACATCTCCGATTGTTAATAACCACGGTCCCAGAACAAATATCATCATCTATACATTTCTGTAGGGTTACATTTGAAATAATTGAACGTCAAAAAATATGATTTTTTTTATTTTTTTTTATTGCTTTGATGGTTGGACGAGCTCATAGCCTACCTGGTGTTAAGTGGTTACTGAAGCCCATAGACATCTACGACGTAAATGCGCCACCAACCTTGAGATATAAGTTCTAAGGTCTCAGTATAGTTACAACGGCTGCCTCACTCTTCAAACCGAAACGCATTACTGCTTTTACGGCAGAAATAGGCGGGGTGGTGGTACCTACCTGCGCGGACTCACAACAGATCCTACCATCAGTAAAAATAAACCAGCAGAAAGAAGAATATGTAAGAAAAAAATATCAGTTCCTATTTTGAATTATTTGCATTATTGATTTAACTTTAGTGTTTCATAAGTACATATCATATTCTTCGGTTTTCGCGATTTATAGACGTAATAAAATTAATTTTAACGGTTAACGTTGCGTTAGGTGGCGGGGGTCATTCGCATATTGATTGTCGATGTCTATGGGCTTCTTTAATCACTTAGTGCTTAACGTGAACCTGTTTGTCTGTTCTATATTAAAATGTGATTAATTTTGGTAAACTCAGTGCAAGGAACTATTTACTCTGTCGCGATATTTATCGTTGAATAGAACATTATTTATTGCCAGCACAGACAACGAGCATATGGCCGATCTGGTGGTTAGTGGTTACCGTCTCTCATCAATGTCAACTATACCAGGGTACCAGTTCAATCGCTGCCGACGACTGAATATTTTTCTGAATTCTTAATTAATATGTAATTAAAATAATTACCTACTGTTTTCGCGAGCTCTATACTGAATTTAACTAGAACGCGATTTAACACGATGCGCACCTGTGTTCAAACAGCTTGTAGAATTCAGAAAGGGACTTCAAGTTCAAAAGACATGCAAAAAAAAAATTTTTAATCAGTTCTCTAAGCGAAGTCAATATTGGCGCCCAACGTGTTACCTATACTCTTTTACTCCGCACGTCATAACATTGAATAATAACATTCAACATTGTCGTATTCGTGCTTTTTATGGTTGTTACACGGTTTTACGACGTAGTACGCATAATAACAGTGAACATCACGCTCAAGTGTTTATTGAAAAATGTTTTATTCTTCCTATCTTTGTAGGAGGTAAGCTTCGCCGCCTCTTGTGTATACGTCGTCGTTTTTTATGTTCCAATAAAACGGGTTTGATACGGTCTCCGGTGGGTTAGACGCGACGTGACGTAGGTTAAAGTAATTTTGAGCTTTATTTTGTAGGCTCAAAATATCATGTATTCGAAATATTTTGTAAGCTAGTAGTGGTAAGTTTGTAAGTCAGTACCAGGTCAGTCTGAAATATAACGTTGTGCCACTAAGACGTGCATTTTATTAAATCCCGCGAGCCCCGCACTCCGCATGGCGACCCTAGCCAGTCGTGCGATAAAAGTCACCGCGTGCACTTCCTCAGTAATACACACATTTGCACAGTAATATCCGTTCGATATAAATGAAAAAATTTTTTTTTATTGCCCTTGTAGGCTGACGAGCATACGGCCCACCTGATGGTGAGTGGTTACCGTCGCCCATGGACTTCAGCAATGCCAGGGGCAGAGCCAAGCCGCTGCCTACAAATGCACGTTTTAGTTGCACAACGCTATATTTCAGATTGACCTGCTACTAACTTACATAGCACAGTGTATGACTGATGTATATCTCACCTACGGTATATATATTCTTATCACCTGGGAGCAAAACTACCTTAAAAATCATTTTAGTAATAATATACATTTAAGTAACACATTAAGAAGAGCAAGGGAAGGAAAGGGTAAAGTTCAAGGCACTCCCCGAGCTTTAAAAAATAATTACACAGAATAACGTTTTCTAAAAAAAACGAATGATATAAATAAACCATTGCTAACTTATGTGCTAAAAGGATAAGTACGCACGCGCCAGCTTATATTATAAATAAATCATTGCTAAGTTACGTGTTAAAAAAACGGTAAGTACGCATGCGTGAGTAAAATTGAGCCGGTTGAGAAAGTGGCAATATCTCTCTTGAATATAGGCTCTGGTTCTGTCTGCCATAATAAAAAGTATTTTACAATTTACTCTGCCTATTTCTGCCGTGAAGCAATAATGCATTTCAATTTGAAGGTTGGAGTAGCCGTTGTACTGTAACTTAAACTCATGTCTGAAGGTGGGTGGCGGCACTTACGTTGTAAATGTCTATGGGCTCAGATAACCACTTAACATGAGGTGAGTAGTGAGCTCTTCCACCCATCGAAGCAATAAAAAAAAGATCATCAATTTTCCAGCTACGTCCCATTATATCGATTAAGGTTTGAATACGAAGCAAAATTAGCTACATCTTTGAAATTTTTCAATTATCATGTGACGAATTTATGTAAACATTTGTACCTATATTGAAATGTGTTCTCAAGTTGTTATGATTAGTAGCTGTCTGACTAACTGACTAGTGCGAGTTCCTCAAACTTATTCGGATAATTCGTTAAGAACATTTATCGAAGCTAACTGCATTCGCACTGACAATCATCAACTCGGCAAATTTATTCGAAAACTGTTCGATTGCATCCACGTCATAATATAACCTCGAAACTTCTTAAAATTTTAAAGTATGAAAAAACTCATAAAATGCCCATAATATCACGTTCTGTTTAATTTTCACGTGCGAGCTGATTACAGACATCTTTGAGGACGTAAACAGTCATATCGACATAATATTTCCAGTTAGTGTTCATCACCATCAGCGATGCTTCCAATGAACACTACTCTAACTCAAAATTTTGATATTTTAATTTTTCACGCAAATCGATTCACTATTTTAAACGTATTACAAATTCATTATTGATGGGGTTCGAAGCAAGAGTAAGTCAGCTAGTTACACAAGAAAAAACCATAAATATATCCGTAATAATAAAGATTTTACAAATTTTTTTTGCTTAAACTATCCTCCTGTAAACCTACAAATTTGGAGTTAGAGTAGTGTTCATTGGAGGCATCGAGATGATGGTGAGTGCTGTCGTCGCTGACAGGGACGATGAGGATATCGGGATCTGGTAACAGGGCAGACGGACTGTGCACTCGTCTGCCTACAGAAACAAAAGAATGTTCTTGTTTCATACTTCGCGAAGCCGATACTTATATTAATTATAATTTTTATTTTCTTACTTTTATGAGATATTTATTATATTCTCTTTGTATATCAATATGGTTGGTTAATTTCATTCAATAAAGACTAAACAAATGTTCGAATGAAAGTTTTCGTTTCGGAAAGAATATGTAAATTCTGTTATTTTTAATTTTTTTTATTGCTTAGATGGGTGGATGAGCTCACAACCCTCCTGGTGTTAAAGGGTTACTGGAACTCATAGACATCCACAACGTAAATGCGCCACCCACCTTGAGATATAAGTTCTAAAGTCTCAAGTATAGTTACAACGGCTGCGACACCCTTCAAAGCGAAATGCATTACTGCTTCACGGCAGAAATAAGCAGGGTGGTGGTACCTACCCGCGCGGACTCATAAGAGGTCCTACCACCAGCAGTTTAGTTATGTCCAAGGTGAAAAACGAAGGAAATTATCATCTACCTTCATAATCACCTTATGACGTCGCCTCTCGGTTTTCAGTATTTACACAACGAAGTCGTTAAGATCACGAATGGTAAATAAATGTAGTGACCCCTTCGTAATGGTACGTAATGGATCGTAGCCGCGTCCGCAGTTTGTGCCCACACAAGAGAATCATTTACATTTACAACTGCGGCACTTTGAAATCAAGAACGCTTATAAACGCGCCATCCCCCGCTTATGATTATCGTACACGAGAATTCTCTGCGACAAATCTTCTTAGATATCCGTTCGATGTAGGTTTTTGTCTCGGTATCTTGGTGTCTTAATGAAATGGCCGTTTCTTACTCCAATATCACGCCTCTATTACATTAATAAAAAATAATTTGTTGTGTTTTTAATGCATAAAAGTAAATGTAAATAAAAGAATACCATTTTTGTGTGTGGTTTTGGCAGGTAAACCGATAGACCACTGGTGTTAAATATTTACCGAAGCCAATAGACAACAACAACGTAAATAGGATTATTATATTAAGTATAAATATGATTGCTGGTCGATTGGTTATTCGAACCTAGATGTATTTACTGTGGTCCTCTTGTGGTATTACAAGAGGAAATCCTAATTTAGGACCTTGACTGTTTATTTAATCATTTAGTTATCACAAATGTGATCAATGCAATTATTATTGTATCTAAACAAGCAAGGGCGGATCCAGCTTTGGCGCCAGGAGGGGGTCACATAGTCGTGGGCAAGTTAAGAACTTATAATTTAATTTTGATAACAATAGATAATAAATAAGTCATGATGTTCTTCAATTAGTCCAAGTTAGTTCAAGTCCTGGAACTAGCTCAGGGGGGGGTCATGACCCCCATGACACCACCCTGGATCCGCCGTTGTAAACAAGTACTCACATAGTTTAGCTACTACCCACATATTATGACGTCATCGGTATATTAGTTAGGTCTGCTTCTGGCATTGTTGACAACTATAAGCGGCGGTGACCACTTGCCATTGAACAAACCGTTTAGTCTTCTGTCTTATAAACGCAATTGAAAAAAATCTTTTGAGGAGAAATTTGATAGGTACCTTTACCTATTAGATACTGCACGAATTCGGTGTAACAAGACTTATTCAATAGATTATAGTAAATTTTGGGAATGCAATAAAAACACTTTTCATGAATACATGATGATATGATCCTCTATTAGTGAATTAAATTCAATTGAACATTCGTAAAAAACAAAACTCTGAAGGTGAATCTCGGAGTGGAGTAGACGAAATTATGCATAATACCCTCATTTGAATATTTTACAGAAATTACGTTTTCATTATTATTCAGGGGCCCGGCGGCCGAGCTGCCCAGGACATCTCGTCCCTTAATAATTCGAATACAAATCGTGGAATATTAAAAACTTGACTAATCTCGCCGAAAAGCCGCCCAGATACTAATGGAAATGTTAATTTTGTACCTAGTCCTTAATTTAATATCATAGTGACTACGAGCATTAAAAGTATAAAATGACGTGTATGTACGTGCATTAAGACGACGAACCCAACGGATTTATTTGGTTCGGTAATCTTTTTCTTCCTTGTCACCACCTTATCCCACTAAGTGCGGTCAGCGAATTTTTCTATTCCATTCTCTTCTATCAGCCGTCATCTCAACACTCACTCCTCTCTTTCTCATATCGTCATTCACACACTCCATCCATGTCTTCTTCAGTCGACCTTTGATTTGGTAATAAGTTCACGTAAGTTTATTTATAATTGACGCTTTCACCACATGCCTCCAGGCCGGTGAAAGTATTAGCCTGGTGATGTCCACTACTTAACACTAAGTAGATTATGAACTCGTTGATAAACTAAGGCAGCGATTCCTAACCGATGGTACCCGTAAATCTGGGGGTACGCGGAGTCCCTTTGAGGGTACGTAAAAATTACATTGGTAATGGCAGAAATACTGTGATGTTAAAACAGTTAACTTATATAAACATTGTAATTATAGTGTTTTATGCCTACGAAATGTAGTTTAAAATTAAGTTATTAATAGAAACCGACATACCGATAGACCTTAAGAGAAACGAGACATATTTTTAGGTGTAGGTATCGTTATCAGAGAAGGGACGCTTATAAATGAAAAGCTTTATTAAGGGATACGGAAACGAAAAAAGGTTAGGAAGCACTGTACCAAGGTAATAAAAAGAATTTGTAACTTTGAAAAAGTGTGGATGACAAACACGAGTATACATTTGCATGAAAACAAGAGATGAGCTATCGACAACATGAACGAATTATCTATTAAATTACGACTATTTGTCGAGTCTGATTGTTTCATTAAATCAGATCGTAAAAAGACTTAACATACTGGCAATTACTGCCGTTCATGTTGTAAGACTTTTACTGGTGGAAGGACCACTTTACTGGTGGAAGGACCAGTACTGGTGGAAAGACCACTTACTGGTGGAAGGACCACTTGTGAGTCCGCACGGGTAGGTACCACCACCCTGCCTATTTCTGCCGTGAAGCAGTAATGCATTTCGGTTTGAAGGGTGGGGCAGCCGTTGTAACTATACTTGAGACCTTAGAACTTATATCTCAAGGTGGGTGGCGCATTTACGTTGTAGATGTCTATGGGCTCCAGTAACCACTTAACACCAGGTGGGCTGTGAGCTCGTTCACCCATCTAAGCAATAAAAAAAAAAGAGTACATCATGTTACGTTTTCGTTATGTATTTAATCGAAATATGAACAACTGTATTCTAACCAAAAAAATCACATCACAACTTAAGTTATTGTGGTTCTAATTCTGAAAGGCTATATAGATTTAAAATGAAAACACAATGTTTCTGTAGCGGCAATAGATATGCCTCACTTGAAATTGTCATTAATATTTCTGGTCTTGAGATTTCAGTGAAATTAAAAGATGTTTATTTTTGAAAAACAAGTTGGTCTGTATATTCTGATTCAGTAATCGTGCAGTTTTATAGGATAGTGGGGGTAGCTAAAATTTACATAATAATAAGAATATACTTAATAATACCAATAACAAAATGCAATGATTTCAAGGATCGACATCCTCACCATGGCAGATGCGTGAACAGTCTCTGATTAATAGGGTGGCTATTATTCCAGGGATACCCGATTTTCTATCTTTTTTTTATTGATTTTATCCGCTTCGTTCGTGCTATATTACCATGTAACGCATTAACCATTTTACGACCACTAACACCGTTTACTAAAAGCGACTGCAAATTTTATGGTTTTGTTCTTTGTAAATCAGTCGTAAAATCTGCGACAATACCTAGTGTCCGCGTAACGACATCTATCACTGTTTTACGACTAGTAATCGAGAGACTTTTATTCTTTGAAACAATGTGTTTTTTACTATGGTAGAGTTTAGGTAATACCAGCAGTCGGGAATTTCAATAGATTTTCTTAGGTAAATGAGCGTATGGCCCACCTGATGCTGAGTGGTTACAGTCGCCCATGGACTTCAGCAACGCTAGGGACAGAGCCAAGCCGCTGCCTACCGTTAAGTACTCTCCATAAGTCTTGTTGTAAGAAGGACAAGTCATAGCGCTCCCAGTTCAAATATGTAGCCATTCATTTTTACGTTGGTAACCACGGAAAGCATGCGAAACGTCAAAAATAATAAACGCTTGATTAAATGCTAAAACTGGCTTATAAATAAATAGTTCCGCGATTCGTGAAAACCCGAAAGTAGAACCATTTTGTCGTGATCTTTTATATTTAATCTATTTATTTAAACGGTACGCGAAATCTATACACGATATGCTATTTTTATTGTGGATCATTGCGTTGTGGTTTAAGCGTCATTTTTGCAACTTTACAGGAGAGCCATTTGCAATTTAAAATTTAGAAAAAATATAATAATAAAACAAAACTGCCGCTGTTTAAAAATGGGGTAAACTTAATTAAAGTTCAATTAAAGACAGCGAATTTATTTATTTACAAAAAAAAAAAAAACAAAAGCAATACACGCAAAACAATGAAGCTTTAAAATTAACAAGTATAAAATTAAGTACTGATATGTAAGCCAGGTATAGGCATGTACAGCAATCTCTTATAACAAACACACTGTGACATATTACAGCGATTTTACAAACAGCGGAAAAATAGGTTAAATTCAAATGTTAACAGAACGACATAAGAAAAATTGTTGATGCCAATACCAAATAAAACGGACCTTTAATTACAAAGATAAATGTCTTAAACGATACGTCTCTTAAACTTAAAAAGCCTTTTATTCCACGACATTCATTTTCCATTAATGCGCTTGTTTGCAGCTTTTGATGACTATATAGTCGCATCTTTTGTTGATACCAATAGTGGTATATAGAGCTCTCGGTTAAGAAATCGCTTACGGTAATCTTTAGGTCGCATTTGAGAAACTGACGCTATGCGTGTTACGTAAAAAAGCTGAAGCGCTTTCGCGCTCCCTGTGTTTTTGTATATCACTTAATTATTTTTTTATTGCTTAGATGGGTGGACGAGCTCACAGCTCACCTAGTGGAACCACTTAGGTTACTGAGAGTGTTACTGACTTAGAGCCCATAGACATCTACAACGTAAATTCGCCACACACCTTGAGATATAAGTTCTAAGGTCTCAGTATAGTTACAACGGCTGCCCCACCCTTCAAACTGAAATGCATTACTACTTCACGGCTAAAATAGGCAGGGTGGTGGTACCTACCCGCGCGGACTCACAAGAGGTCCTACCACCAGTAAAAATTTAACCGGCTCGTATTTTAGTAGTATTTATTTTACTGTTTTAAGTCTCGGCGATTTCTGCCGCGTAATGGTTACGCAGAGGGGGAGATATTGAAAACAATTGCAATTGCGTATGTTAAAGTTAACAGGTATTCAAGTTGCGATATTTATGAACCCTGGTTACCGTCTCATGCTTTTAAAACGGTCAGCTGATGGTGAACGGTCACCGTCGATCACTGACGTAAGCAATGCTGTACACAACCAAGCCGCTTACTTCCTATTGTATTCGTCTAACAAAAGAATTTCTAAGTATCTAATTTGCGTTGAAAACACGACGAGTATTTGCTTATTCCCTTAGCGTGTTTCGGTGCGATAATGAGTAACAAAATGAGCATCCTTCGGTAAGCATTGTTTGTGTTTACGACGCCCGCGGGCAACGAACGAATGGCTCCGTAATGAAATAATTTTTGTCCGTGACTATCTTGTATATTAGACGGTATTTAGGCTAATTAAACTTAGCTTTTTTTGTAATACGGTCTAATACTTCACGGTCGAGAACGTTAATTTACAATTAGTTGTATTCAACAATAGTTTTCGTCCGATTGTCTTTTGATATTGCTTTTTTTATTTATTGTGTTGATGGGTGGAAGAGCTCACAGCCCACCTAGTGTTAAGTGGTTACCGGAACCCATAGACATCTACAGTGTAAATGCCGCCACCCATCTTGAGATATGAGTTTGAAGTTCTATAGTACAACGGCCCACGGTAGAAATAGGCAGGTCGGTGGTATCCACCCGTGCGAGCTCACAAGACGTCTTACCATTAAGATCGTGTCAAGCACCAATTTTCGCAAGTAAAAAATTACTTTAAGTCAATTGGCCTTCAATTGGTTCGGCTTCGCTTTTGTTCAACAAAAATAATTACACGCTCTAAATTCGTAACCGCTTAAGCATAATAGAGCGGTTTTTTTTTACAAAAATACACGTGCCTTTTTGGAATAACTAAGCTACCTCAAGCACCGGTCACCGTCCTCGCCGAACCCGTCGCTTGCGACGAAGGGCTCGACGAGTAAAGCAACCCATAGATATAGCACACTGAGTTTCTCGCCGGATCTTCTCAGTGGGTCGCCTTTCCGATCCGGTGGTAGATTCTGCAAAGTGTTAGCAATACTCCGGTTTGAGCCCCGTGAGCTCACCTACATGTCAAGAAGAAGCCTCTCAAGGCTATCATCATAGGTAGGGAAAATAAAAAAAATTAAAGGATTAACTAAAAAGTTATACAGCTTATTTCTGCGGCCACGAGCTTTAAAATGAAAGTGTGAAATCTCAATTCAAAGAGATACATAGCGGAATTTCCGCTGATGTACTACGTAGATACAGAGTGTATACGCTAGGTAGTTGAGAACACAAAGTGGGCTGGCTAATGGATTTTAAGTGCGGTGTTAGCCTTCACACCGACCTTGTTTTTTATTTACCCAGATACCCGCTTTTTCGCTGGTACATATAATAATATTATAAAATAGTTTTTTTTACGTTACAATTATTATTTAGTATAATTATGCGCTTCGAAGAAGTAACAAAGAATTACCTTAGAAGGAACAAACTCTTTAGATTATGACCATTACAGAATGTATCCATAAATAATTCTGGTAAGTTTTTCCCATTCCCATTGTAGCTGTCTACGTAATATTACTATCGAACCTTCTGTACATATATATGGTCCAGAAGATTTTTTATTTTTTTATTTTTTTTATTGCCCTTGTAGGCAGACGAGCATACGGCCCACCTGATGGTGAGTGGTTACCGTCGCCCATGGACTTCAGCAATGCCAGGGGCAGAGCCAAGCCGCTGCCTATCGCTTAATACTCTCCACAAGCCTCTTTTAAAGAAGGACATGTCATAGCGCTCGGGAAACACCGTGGAGGGGAGCTCATTCCATAGCCGGATGGTACGTGGCAGAAAAGACCTCTGGAAACGCACTGTCGATGCCCGCAGTGGCTCCAGGTAGTATGGATGAACTCTACTCCGGTGGCGGGCGGTGCGATGGTAAAAACGAGATGCCGGTATCATCTCGAACAATTCCTCAGAGCACTCCCCATGGAACATTCGGTACAAAATACAGAGGGAACCGAAGTCCCTCCGCAGACCCAAAGGTTCCAAACGATCCGCGAGAATGGGATTATCGACGATTCGAACGGCCCTCCTCTGTATGGAGTCAAATGGAAGAAGCTGGTATTTGGGAGCCCCGGCCCAGAGATGGGAACAGTACTCCACGCGAGGCCGGACTTGTGCTTTATAAAGCAAAAGTCTTTGTCTAGGCGTGAAATACCGCTTCGCTCTGTTGAGGACTCCCAGCATTTTGGACGCCAACTTGGCTTTGCCTTCCAAATGACTCCGAAATTGGACATCACTCGAAATGTCGACCCCAAGTATCCCGATGCTCGTGGAAGGTTGCAGGGATACTCCTTGGAATTGCGGCGCCATGACAAAGGGGTCCTTCTTCGCAGTGAACGCGCAAACTTGTGTCTTCAACGGGTTGAATTGAACTAAGTTCGATTCACCCCACTCGGAGACTCGCCCCAGAGAGTTCTCCACTTCAGACACAAGTTTTGATCGTCTCTCTTGCACCACGCTCCGAGAAAGACTCTGATGGCCGATATATCGCGCATCCCCCGTGCTGTCATCCGCATAGCAATGCATGCCATCAATAGACAGCATGTCATTGATATACAGGATGAAAAGCGTGGGGGAGAGCACCGAACCTTGTGGAACGCCAGCATTAATGGTCATGGTATCAGAACAATCACCGTCTACAACGACCGTGATGCTCCGCCCATCCAGAAAGCTAGCGATCCACTTGCAGAGACCCTCGGGGATTCCGTAAGATGGTAGCTTCGACAGAAGCGCCCTATGCCAGACCCTGTCGAAGGCCTTCGCGATATCAAGGCTCACAGCAAGAGCCTCGCCCTTGCTCTCCAAGGCTTCAGCCCACCTGTGAGTAAGGTATACAAGAAGATCGCCAGCTGAACGACCGTGACGGAAACCGTACTGTCGGTCACTGATCAGCTGGCGATCTTCAAGATACTTCAGGAGTTGTGTGTTTATTATTCGCTCCATCACCTTGGAAAGCAAGGAAGTTATCGCGATAGGCCTATAGCTCGATGGGTCCGACCGGTCACCCTTCTTGGGGATAGGGTGGACGTGGGCGGTCTTCCATGAAGACGGAACCCTGTTAGTGCAATAAGAGAGGCGATACAAACGCGTTAGCGCAGGCGTCAGCTCAGGGGCGCACTTTTTCAGAACCACTGCGGGGATGCCGTCTGGCCCACTCGACTTATGGACGTCCAGGAGTCGGAGCTCCCGCCTGACTGCACACTGTGTGAAGCAGATTTCCGGCAGGGAGCTATCACACCGGGGGATGTTCGGTGGTGTGGCACCCCTGTCGTCCACAGTCGAGTTCGAGGCGAGTTTGACCAGAAGGTCAGCCTTCTCTTTCGCACTGTGGGCCAGAGTGTCATCGGACTTGCGCAGTGGTGGGAGACTAGACCTGCAAAAGTTTCCTTCTGCAGCTTTGGCGAGCGACCAAAAAGCACGGCTCCCAGAGGGATAGCTCTTTAGTCGCTCGCCAACTCTAGCAACGTGCTCCGACTTCGCCTTGGCAATTACCTTCTTGTAGGACCTGGAGGCGGCGTTATATTTCCGCCTTTCCTCTGAGATGTTAGGATCCCGACGCCTCCTGGCATCATCCCATGCCACGTATGCGGACCGCTTGAGGTGTGTAGCATCCCTGCTGACATTGTTATACCAGGGTCTGCTGCGACCCCCAACGGGCACTTCAGAAGAGGGAACAAACAATTCCATCCCCTGGAGCACCACGTCTTTAAGACGGTCCGCACAGACGTCAGGATCAGCAGAGGAAAAGCAGAACCGCCCCCATGGGTAGGATGCGTAAAATTCACGCAATCCATCCCAATCTGCTGACATATACCGCCAAACTCTTTGATACCCGGTCGTCGTTCGACGACCAGGACGAGAGAGTGGTACGGCAGCACGGATAAGGCAGTGATCGGACGATCCAAGCGGAGCGTCGACCACCACACTGTATCCGGCCGGATCCGTGGTCAGCAGAAGGTCCAACAGAGAAGGCTTAAGAAGCACTTAGGCTTAAGCACGCTTAAGAAATAAAACGATTATACAAAATTACAAATACTAATAGTGTACGAACACGAATTCTGAATAGGAACGAGAATAAAGCATCAGCCTTATTAACTTACAAGCGGCCCGCTCCGGCTCCGCTCGGGTTAACAAAAATTTCAACGATATTTGACATTTTTCGTATTTATATATTTTAGTATTTTTTTAAATAAAATAACACTTATTACGGCATAACTATAATAGTTAGAAATATGCTGTCGCGACACTTTTTGTAAATAATAATGTGTTCTACAAAGTCGTAGTACATTATTTTATTCTATCATCAATAGCTTTCGCAGGGCACCCGATGTAAAGAAAATTGTAGGTAATTTTTTTACGCTTTGGGTTACATTATTGGAGTTTTAGTAAGGATTTTTTTTTTTCAAAAAGGATTATAGCTTATGTCACTCGGGAATAGTGTAGCTTCCGAACAGTGAAAGAATTTTTCAAATCGGTTCAGTAGTTTCGGAGCCTATTCAATACAAACAAACAAACAAATCTTTCCTCTTTATAATATTAGTATAGAAGTATAGATATAGATAATAGCAAAAATATTCATTTACTTTTTGTTTTTGTAAGTGGGTAGTTGTAGTCCACCGCCATTTTGTAGAGGTCGTTGACCCTTCGCGTCATGTATATTAATTTTTTATTGCGTTATAAATACATTAGGTATAAAAATACAGTAAATATAAATTATATGTTTGTATGCTACCTGCCTGCAGAATTCGAACACCGGTATAGACGTATCGCTTCATACAAGAACTTTTATCAGCTTAACAAAGGCATTTATTTGCTTACGCATATTGTGTCATTACATTAATTACCTTTCGGCTTTAAGGTGCTTAACCTGCGTGTATATTGAACGCCTTCTATATTTGCTATATGTATATAAACGCCGAATTTCGATGCCGATTTTCTCTGATGCTAAACTCTTCAAGTTACAAATTGTAATCTCCGAAACATGGGGCGCAGGAGAAAGACCCTAATCTCGAAAATGGGAAGCAAACGTGAAAGCGTGCAGAATTCACGCAGAGTTTCGCGTTAAAATTTAATTTCTCTAATGAGTACTCGCGTGCTTGCCCGAAATTATCATTAAATTCAGAGCTCCGCGGTGCGTGGGTATTAATACCTCTGTGTGTTCTTTTATACTAAGCGCGCCTCACGGTTACATCCGTGTTAAGCTTCTAATTTGTATATAACTTACTTTCACTTATTAAAGAGTTTGCTTGTGTAATTCTCTGTTCGAAAAACCTGTAGATGTCAAAGATGATTACTATTAAAACTATCACATGTTAAACCTTTAAAACATTCCTGTAAAATTAGTAAGTTTTGAGATTATACAGTTTTAATGCGAGAGGACGATGTATGTACACATATGTTTTTAATATTGGTCTACGTATGTCGTTAGAACTGGGAGTACGGTCTATCGTGAGCTCGGGCATGCACCGATATACTGCCTATCTCTGTCCTGAAGCAATCATGGGCTCTGGTTTAAATGGTAAGGACACGTATTTAATCAATGTATCCCTCGTAGTTAAGTGGCAGTGTAAAGGTAATGGTATTACTGGTACCCATGCCTTCCAATTACTACATAACTTGAGGTGATTACTGCATAACTACATACATAACTTTGAAGTCGTCATGGTCTAAAGGATAAGACGCCCGATGAATTCATGTTGAGCGATACACCGGTGTTCGAATCCCAAGCGGGTACCTACAAATTTTTGTAACAAAACAAATGTTCACGATTGACTTCCACGGTGAAGGAATAACATAATAATTTGCGTAATTACTGGTGGTAGGACCTCTTGCGAGTCCGCGCGGGTAGGTACCACCACCCTACTTATTTCTGCCGTGAAGCAGTAATGCGTTTCGGTTTGAAGGGTGGGGCAGCCGTTGTAACTAAACTGAGATGTTAGAACTTATATCTCAAGGTGGGTGGCGCATTTACGTTGTAGATGTCTATGGGCTCCAGTAACCACTTAACACCAGGTGGGCTGTGAGCTCGTAAACCCATCTATGCAATAAAAAAATAAAAAAAGGTGAGCTTTAACTAGCGAAATAATTGTTTTTTTTTCTTTCAGGTAAGTTTTCGTGGAATGTTTTCTTCATATGGGTAGGTAGGTACAAAACAGCCGAAAGAAAATAACGTTCTAATGTAAGTAATATTAGTAGACAGCGGTTTGGTTGGGCCCCTGACATTGCTGATGCCCATGAGCACGGGGACTACTTACCATCGGGTAAGTCGTATGTTTGTTATGTTAAAATAAGATTTTTTTAAATACTAGCTGACCCGGCAAACATTGTTTTGCCATATATAAGATTTCTAGGGAATTTCTAGTGTAGAAAAAAAACTAACTTATTGTAAGTGTGTAAGGATGTGGTAAATGAGTGAAAGAGGTATGTAGTGCTGTGAACGATGAGGGAATATATAATAAAAATAACAAAACCTCATTCAACCACATAATACCTCATTATAACAAAAAAAAATGTCCAAATAAAAAAAATATGTTAGGGGTGGACAACCCTAATCACTTAGGGGTATGAAAAATAGATAGTAGCTGATTCTCAGGCTTACTGAATATGCATAAAAAATTTCATGAGAATCGGTCAAGCGGTTTCGGAGGAGTATGGGAACGAACATTGTGACACGAGAATTTTATATATTAGATAATATCTGTACGATATTGTACACCCCTTCCATAGAAACCAATTTGCATATTCGAATTAGATATGATTCAACTCATATAAGATCGTTGAAGTATGTAGTACGTAACTAGTAGTAAAACAAAATCTCTTTATGTATTCGTTGGTATCGTCCGATAGACACCCTCCCAACTTCACGGCTCATTTGATGTTGGAAACTATAATAATTTGATTACCGCCATTCACTTTGATCGCATTATAATTACATGTGAATTGAATAAATCTATATATTAATACGTGAAGCAAAAACTTTGTATCCCTTTTTACGAAAATTGCGCGGACCTAGGAGTATGAAATTTTCCACACTTATAGAGAATATAGAGAAGAAGTGCACAATGCTAATATTTTTTTTTTAATAATGCATAAAAGATACATTAATTCAATAAAGAAAACATTACACACACTACCTACCGTGTATTTGACGCACACACGCATGCTTACTATTTATTGTCAAACCTTTGTTCTTGACGTCTGTTGTCAAATTGAGAATAAATTAAATATTGTTTGTCTTTGTTAATATTTTTTATAATGTGTAGTCTTGGCGTAATTTGTGATTATAGAAGTATAAAATACAATCATAATAGTGTACAAACTTACGATCCCAATTAATTATAGTCGAATTTCGACTACTGCAGGACCACTAGTAAAAATTAATCGATAATAATATATAAATAATAATCGATAATCGATATTATTAAGAAGTTTCTTGTGCGAGAAACTTGAAATGCGGACTGAGCGGTATTCGCCAGAAGATTATTTCTTCAGAGAAGATTCTCAGAAAATCTTATTATCGCAATTCAGAAGTCGCTAATCGTGATCCAGAGATGTAGTTAGAAATGCAATTAATCCAGATTTGAAGTTTATCAAATAAATTTCCGAGTTAACGATCTTCACATAAATCTTACTATAAAGTTTATTTACTAACAGCTTCCGCCCGGATCGTTAGACGTTAGATCTCACTCCGCAACCAGTGTTGGAAATCCTGTCGCACAGTTATACTGTGTTAATTTTTTACTTTCTCCCTGAGGAATTTAGTAAAAAAGTGTAGGTTGACAACCATAAGACGAGAGCGTTCTATTTAAAATTGGAACAAATTAAAATGATCCGAAATTATACACGTAATAATAATGGGAACATTTTTGCGTTTGTACAATTACTTTTTCGGTAGGCTAAGCTTTGGGAGTCGTCAAGG
The DNA here is from genome assembly GCF_030269925.1 of Bombyx mori. Lineage (NCBI taxonomy): Eukaryota > Metazoa > Arthropoda > Insecta > Lepidoptera > Bombycidae > Bombyx > Bombyx mori. Next base: position 3,074,241 of record NC_085114.1, read on the forward strand.
TGACTAAGAACTTTTTGATCACGTCTAGAACCATACTTTATTGTGTGGAAAGGAAATGTGTATTTATAAATCTATACTAATATATAAATATACAGTGGTTTTTACGGATGTTCCGTTATAACTACTGAACCATGCATCAGATTGACTTGAAACTTGGTATCCATGTAGAAACTACATGCACTTAATGGGTAGGCTAATATTTATATGAGTGTTGGACTCCCTACACCAGTTGCGGGGCGTTAATGATGAGAATCTTTGTGGGGGTGAGAAATAATAATTTTAATTTTAAATGGCCAGCGAAGCGGACAGGCTCAGCTACTAATTAATATGATCACGTGCAAAGTCAACGAAATTTGGATAGTATAGCTTAATAGTAAATAAAGAACATAGAAAGAGTAAGAAGAAATACTTAAAAAATATACGAATAAAAAAGAAATGTATGGAGTTTTTTTGTGCTTTTAGGTATCTCAAGCACCGGTCATCATTCTCGTCGAACCCGTCGCTTGTGACTAAGGGCTCAGCGAGTCAACTAACCCACAGACACAGCCCACTGAGTTTCTTGCCGGATCTTCTCAGCGGGTCGCGTTTCCGATCCGGTGGTAGATTCTGCGAAGCACTGCTCTTGCTAGGGTCAGTGTTAGTAACTTCGCCAGGTTTGAGCCCCGTGAGCTCACCTACTCGTTCGGTAGTGCTGATATAGCCTCTCAAGGTTATCACTTAGGTAGGAAACAATTTTTTTTTTAATGAAATTCCTTTTGGAACGATGCGGAGGGGTACCCTTGCCGGAAAAAAACGTCCGTAACGTAAGATTTTTTTTATTAAGTTTGTTATCAACAGACGTCGCTACACGTAAATTCAACAATTCTTGAATCGCGGTGACGGGATGTTACACAGTTGATAGACATTCTCGTATTTCTCTTGCTAAATCATACTTACCTGGCGTAGGGGATACCGTGATCATGCAGGCGGCTCCCCCAGGGCGAGGCTCCTCCATTGCACGGCGGAGTGGTTGACCCTTGCGATTATTTTTAGTTTCATCAATAAAAAAATTATAATAAAAAATGTATACTCGAATAATTATTTTCTTTATAACTCGAATAGAACTTAAAATTAATATTTTTATAATATGGAACTTCGTTCCGATCCGGTGTCCCACGACACCACACCTCTTTTTTATTGTTTTTTTTTTTTTTGTAACATAAACGCTTTTCAAATAACCCGTGAGCCGAACTATAAAGCGTGGATCTGTTTACGGCCGCCGAAAGCCAAATAGCGCCAGGCCACATGGACACGCATATAAAATGCGATTGAGTCGTATCGATGTATTGTGATGGAACAGTATGATACACTCGATTATTTTATTCGCGAATATATATAGCTTTATTTATTTTCCGGTGTTTTTCGTTTCAACTGATTCGCCGATTCGGTATTTTAAAACATTTCCTTGATACTTGAATATTTTTTTCCATAGTCGATCTTGATATATTAAGAGTGTCACTGAAGGTGAAGTGAAAAGGTTAGTTTAATTACTGATAAATAATATTAACTTAATGAGTATTCAATAATAATGCCACAAATTTTTACCGTGAATACGTTTTCAAATCTTTTAAGGTCACAGGTGCTTAGACGACTAGAAATATGTAAGATACAGCAGATTTTTTACCTTTTTAGGTTAGAAGCGGCCTGGCTCGCATTCCATTACCGCGATATTTGTTTATTCTTTACGTCGTTATATATTAATTATAATAAATCCGAGTCTGCGATTTTACTTCCCATTAAATATGTAATTCGGGATGAATGGGAGTCATTACATTTTCAACGGTATAAAGAGTTGTTCGCGTCGGTCTCTTTCATCTCTAAACTACCCGTCGATTTGTAGATGCGTTGGTATTTGCGTAAAATTGTAAATCAGCAATCACATTGTCCTACTAAATATAGTGGTAACAAACATATCGACGCTTGAAAGGCAAACGTGACTAAGCGACAATGCGTGAACTTTACAGTAGACTAAAGTTGAAATACCTGAAAAAAAATCTATTTTAACGAATCTAGCTGTAGGATTGAAATGATTTTAATAGACCTAGAAATATTTTTTTTGCGCAACGAATATGGTTATTGCCTATCTATACTAATATACTAATATTATAAAGAGGAAAGATATGTTTGTTTGTTTGTTTCGAATAGGCTCCGAAACTACTGGACCGATTTGAAAAATTCTTTTTCCATTAGAAGCCGACATTGTCCCTGATGAACATAGGCTACTTTTTTTAATTTTTTTTAAATTTTTTTTTTTTGTTTCATGTTTGTTTTAATGTTTCCGAAGCGAAGCGAGGGTGGGTCGCTAGTCATTTATGTACAAAGCAGCTATTGTCGCTTAGTCCCTTTGCCTTTCAAGCGTCGATATGATAAAAGTATCCTAGAATTAACTATCTTAGTGCAACATTTAATCCCAATTCGTTCAGTTATTTTCGCGTGATTGAGTAGCACAGCATACGAACTTTCACATTTATCATATTTACACATCATATGGATTTTTTTTAAAATCAAACCTTTTAAATTAGCCATAATCAATAAATTCAAAGTTATCTTACTGTACCTCCTCCGTTTGCGTCACATAATAAACCGTAATTCAAGGTTGATAAAGTCGGAGTTACGTCACAGCTATCCAAGACATTGTTTTGATTACAAACTGCGAATGCTTCCCGTCGACTTAACATCAATGTAATCGTTTTAAGTATTTTAACACGCTTTTATTAGCTTCAGACGTATGTATGTTAGTATGTAACGGAATCTTTGAACATGATTTTGACCCCTTCAAAATGTCGGATTAACTCGAAATTAGTATACATATTAAGGACTGATGACAATACAATATTAAAAAAAAAATTGAAATTTAACTAAAAATGAAAAATAAATAATAGTTTAAAAAACTAAAATTCTTCTCGCCGGATCTTCTCAGCGGGTCGCGATTCCGATCCGGTAGTAGATTCATTCGCGAAGCAGCTGCCCTTGAGTTGTTAGGTCTCCTTCGGAGGCGCTCGGGCAACTGTTAGCAAATCCCACCCCTCCTGGCTGAGCCTTTGTTCGCCCACCTGACCTGGTGAAACTGGAAAGGCCACCGGGCCACCAGTAATCCATTAATCCTAAAAAAAAACGTTTTTACTCGAATGAAAATCTACCGTATACTACTAATCGAGTGATTGTACGTTAAAATAACGAATACAAAGAAAACTGGCAGGACAATGCCGTGTGAACCCAACCTTACACTACATCAGTATTACGTCGTGTATAATTAGTTTGAACGTAGTAGTTGATTTTAATGTGTTTTTAAATAGTTCAACTAAGCGTATGTTCTCGGCTCAACAGACTAGAAGTTTTCAGTATTACTTTTCTTGTTTTCTGACTGTAATTTTAATCGTACACATTTGCAGAACACGTAATATATTTGCCGTAAGGAATGTTAACGATTTGTGGCTGTTTCTTCATTACCTATTAGGTTATCATTGGCGAATTAAATTGTGTGGTTGGTCCATCTTAGTTCCACAGTTCGTCTGAGTTTATGCGCTTCGGTAAAGAGAGCTCACGACAAACCTGGTGTTGGAATCCGCAGACAAGCACTCCCGAATTGTGGCTTTAACGGATTTTCTATAGAGTGGAGCGCATAACCTTTCCGTGGGGAATAACAATACAACCTGTTACTATTAAAGAACAATTTAAAGCCCCATAAAATTAAGAGGCAATAAACCTCTTATTGGCTCTCCTTTTAATCGATTTGTAAATCTTACTGTCAATGAAAATGATATGCCTTTGCAGTATGTTATACTCGTGTCCTGTCATGTCAGTTTGAATTTATTCTTTTGATCTCACATTTTTTATATAGATATATTTATATTATATATATGGCACAATCTTAGTACAGGACCCTAGTATTTAAATTCTGTTTAGATGTAAAAAATACAAGTAAGTTCTATGTTCTATGTCCTAGAAAGTTCTGGAAATAGGGATGAAAACGATACACAATTTAGACGATTTTCATTTCTACCATAAGACTCATAATCTACATAGCTAATAATACACTTATGTTATGTTACCAGAACGCAAATAAAATTACGCACTGCATTAAATAATACTTCCGAGGAACAAAACAGAAAAATGCTAAACCCTGTCCGCATTTATGCCAATAATACTAACACTATATACCAATAAATACGGAAATTGTTTTTGTATTTATGTATGTATGTATATGTAAATTAAAAACTATTTTTCAATGTTAAGTATACAAATCCAATGTTTTATTCGTAATCCTGAAAAACAAGTGTTCGCTTAGAATTCGTAGGTATTGTCGTCATCCATGAATAAAATATGAATGAATAAAATGACGCGTTCATTTTCTCGAATCTCAAGTGAAATACGGCAGAATACTTCTGTATCTATCACTATGAAACTAACAAAATCTGTTTGTAAATCGATAGTGTTTACAAAAGGAAAAGTATTACAATCTGGGATTTAAATTTTAGATAAATCTGAACCCAAATCTACGATTTCAATTTGATACTTTTGTATTATTGCATCAATGAGTAATTATATCCTAGCAGAGTAGCACTTCTCTTCAACGACGATATTGTATTCATATTTGACATTAAATTTATTAATTTAGATTTTGCCATCCATATGCCTGCGAGATATTGGCAGTTTTCTGATTCACATATTAAATTTATTAATTAATTTATTAGACTTCATGTTTGCATTGGCGGACTTAATGCTTAAGGCATAATCTATCAGTCAACCAAAGGTAGTGCAGAATAAATAATGTTAGGTGCATTGAAATGTATTATAATTTAAGGACACAAACACAAAAATACTGGTGGAAGAACCTCTTGTGAGTCCGCACGGGTAGGTACCTATATTAGCCGTGAAGCAGTAATGCGTTTCGGTTTGAAGGGTGGGGCGTTGTAACTATATGTATACTGAGACCTTAGAACTTATACCTCAAGGTGGGTGGCGCATTTACGTTGTAGAGGTCTATGGGCGCCAGTAACCACTTAACACCAGGTGGGCTGTGAGCTCGTACACCCATCTAAGCAATAAAAAAAAAGAAACATACATACTAAGCTTTTAGGAACCAGAAATGAAATACTGTTAAAAAATTACAGTTTTGCTCTAAAAAGAGGTCTTAGGTAACGATCTTTAACAATAAGATTTATTTACATTCAGATCGTATGCTCTAAGTAAGACTTTATGGCAATTAAAATAAAACTCAAAGAACCAATCAAACAGTAAAATGGAACGGACTTACAAATCACACCGAGTCGAACCAACAGAGCTTTAGGTACGCGACAGCATCACAAAATATGGCTCCTTGACCTTTCCCGTACGGTACTGTCTTTTATAGGTAGCGGTGACCTACCTTCAAATAAAAATGTCAGAAGGAGCTCTTCTTCTTCTTCTTTATTTTTTGGCTCCGGCACTGTTTGTGCATTGGCCAGCGTCAAGTAATAAGATTTATATAATTCGCCGTTTTAATTATTTACAGTTTATGAATAATAAAAAACGAAAGAAACTGATCGCGACATAACATAAATTATTAAAAATGAATTAAGTTTCCAAAAAAAATAACATGGCATGTAATAAAATGAAATGATACGGGATGAAATATAATCCCAGTAAAATAGTGGTCATTTACTGAGACTTTTTCAGTGGACTTTTTGGAGGATCCCGAGAAGTTACGTCCAGCGGCTTTGTTTTCTTTTCCCACACTTGTGCACTTTCACAGATACTAAACAGTTCATAAACCATCGTTATTACATATTTAAACCTGAAGAAACACTAAATAGACATAACAAAACAAATCACACAACTTCACTCCTGGCGTTGTCGCCAAAAAGTCCAGAGAGAGTTAAACATACCTATATCGTTTTACGCTTTTTCCTAATAATACATAAATACATATTAATTTATACCAAACTAAAACTCGAGTGCTGCTACGGTGTTAAGTATCAATGGTGGTTCCTCTTCAGATACATTCATTTCAGTTTTGATTTATTATCTATCTCAAGATATAGGAGTTGGCTTTAGTTCCCTTAGTTCTTTCATTAATTATTACTTTCACATCAGTTTTTGACTGATACCATGGATTGAAAACTTGGTCTCTAGTAATTTACTGATGCTACATGTTTGGTTAAAATTAAATTCTTGAAATTATATTACTTTAGCCACTCGAACATCTGGCAACTTAATTAACCAGGAAAATATCTTACTTTTTTTTTATTGCTTAGATGGGTGGACGAGCTCACAGCCCGCCTGGTGTTAAGTGCTTACTGGAGCCCATAGACATCCACAACGTAAATGCGCTACCCACCTTGAAATATAAGTTCTAAGGTCTCAAGTAAGTTACGCTTAATATTCGAGTTACTTCTAAACATTCGAGCCGAAAAATCAAGAGACGTAGTCGAAACATTTCATACTGCGCAAAACTTATTTAATTTCGCATACTACATACATATATAAATACATACATATATTTTCAGAACAGATGCCACGAATTTTGTAAGTTTTCAAACTTTTAAGTGCCGAAATCTCATTAGTTGTTACGGAACTTGGATAGTTTAGTGTTCGGCGTCGGTGCTAATGAGTTCACGTGATACTAAAATTATTTTTAACGGTTTAATGTTTTGTATTTTTATTATTATGCAGATTTGAGAATTTTATATTATCTACATAAATAAGAATTACAAAGTACAATGATTAAATAAATGTGTGCCTGCGAGATGTTTTTGTCTTTACTACAGATGAAAACAATAGCAGTGTTCGGGGGCTTATCTGTTTGTTTACCAATTGTTTTTGTTTACTATTATCGTTTAACTTTTTTTCCTCTATTCATACGTAGCCCCAAGGCGCTATTCCAGCTGCGCACGCACGGCTTTGGTAGGTGAGCTCACGGGCTTAACCTGAGAGAGCTTTGAGCTTTTTTATGTTTGAGGGATTACTGGTGGCCCGGGAGCCTCTCCAGTTTCACCAGGGCAGGTGGGCGAGCAAAGGCTCAGAGCCAGGATGGGTAGAATTTGCTAACAGTTGCCCGAGCGCCTCCAAAGGATAACTAACAACTCAAGGGCAGCTGCTTCGCGAATTAATCTACTACCAGATCGGAATCGCGCTCCGCTGAGAAGATCCGGCGTGAAACTCAGTGGGCTGATGCATGGGTTAGGTTGCACCAGTTCGGTTACCGGGGTCCCTAAGCGTGTTCCTAGTGTTAGAGCTGAAAGTGTCTAATGCAAAGGTTATTGGATCCGATGGATCCGTAAGGGAGTGTCTAGAGTCTAGAGCGTCGACGGTGACTACGGGATCAGGATTCGGGGAGTAGTCAGCGGCGGCAACAATAAGGCGATTATCATGACGCATTGCCTTATTGAAGTAACGTTCCGATGCCCCTGAGAGAGCTTGAATCTACCACCGGATCGGAATCGCGACCCGCTGAGATGATTACAGTAATTTACAGTAATGTATTTTTTTTTTTTTATAATAAATAAATAAATATTTACTCACAATCACGCCACGTTAACTGGTCCCGTGATAAGTTCGTTATATTTATCATACAAATATCTTCCCTTGGCGGGATTCGAACCCGCGACCCCCTTGTGTAGTGACCATGTCACTTACCACTACACCAGACAGCCGTTAAATTCATGACGGTATTTGTTTGTTTATTCTCCTATTGTTTACTGAGGGTTGTTTAATAAAAGTGATTGTTTGTTCGGCTGAGTCATGAATAACAGATATGTTTATTAATAATGCTGGATGTATCGTCATATCCCGATGAATGTAAATATTTTTGGCTGTATTTTTCTATGGTCTAGGCGTTGGTCGTTTTTGATGTGGATTCTGTTGTTTTGCGAAATTCAGGAAAAGTTTTTGGTTATACTAAAATAGGTGGAGTGCGGGTAGATTTAAAAAATGGCTGTATTTCGAACAGATTATTCACAGCGACGTATGACATTTGTTCACTAGTTATCAGTAAAGTGAAAAGCGAATTATATTTCCATGTTTCGAGGCTTTAATTGTAATTAACTGAAAAAAGTATAGGCCTCTGCGTTCGTATACAAAGAGAGGGCGAGAGAGAGTATACTATATTGCATACCAAAACACAAAATTGAAGAACAGTCAACAGGCACGTATAATTGTATAATAGGTAGATAAGCTCACGGACCGTTTGTTGTTAGATGTATACTGTTCATGAACGGTAGATATATTATCACATATTGGTAAATTCATTTGAAATATATAAGGCAACTTTACGCAGCGCTGTCAAGTATAAATGCAAAACATCACAAGAGTCAAGATAATTAGGGAGTAATTAGCAATCGTACGATTGTAAAGTACACCTTACAATTTGGACACACCTTTTAAATTTACTCATTAATTGATGATAGGGCGCGTAGTGAGCACGCACGGGTTAGTGCCACCGTCTAACCCAGGGCCTCCCAAACTTATTTTGTTTGCTGCCCACTTTGGGAATAAATTATTTTTAGCGCACTCATTTTCATTTCAACTATAGCGAGAGCTTAATCGGTGTCTAAGAGTAATCCTAGATGAAATTACAAATCGCCTCCCAAGCCTCTACAAATCGCCCCCATTTTTTCTGGGTCTCTTACCGCCCCCCTTTAGGCCTGCAGCGCCCACAAGAGGGCGTTATCGCCCACTTTGGGAAAAGCTGGTCTAACCTATTTTTGTCGCGAAGCAGTCACGCGTTCCTATGAAAGGGTAAGGGCAATTCATTTTGAGATCCATTGCAATAAAAAAGACCCAGTCGCCCCCTTCTCCGGAGACACAAAGACGTCTCCCCCGAAACATCGGAACAGAGTTTAATTAGACAAACTTAGGCTCGCTTCGTCATTTCAAAGATCGTTAATTCTTTTCGAAGTACGAATAGAAAGTTTAAATTCTCAATTAATTTCCTTTGAGAGTTTCAACGGAGTTTGGATAGGTTCTTTCAGATAATGCATTGAAGAATCTGTTTTGCATTAATAAGAACTGATTCTCTATATTGTTGAGTACAGTGAGACGCGATTTGGCGAATAGAGTATCTATATGTCGGCACACGTCAGGGATGGCTGAGCGGTAGGTTTCGTCATCACTCGTATTCGATTGAACTCAGTTTAGTCAATAAAACTTTTCAATAATAATTATTGAAACTCAACACACACAACTTTCACAATGACAGGATAAACCGACAGTTTCGTTGCACATACCGACAGACCGACTGACTGACTGACTGACGGCCAGAGACTCACTGACTGAGACGGACGGAATGACTGTCTGACACGGAATGCCACGACTCTGTCCACGTACCGCCATTTTATACTGTGGCGTTACGGAGTCTACCCTTCATTTTGTGATATTTATCAAAAAATGCATACTATTAAAATTTGTTTATTGCCAAACTTTTCTTATTGCTTATAGTCTGTGGTCAAATTGAGAATGGATTAAATATTGTTTGTCTTTATTAATATTTGTCTAAAGTGTAGTCGAAATCTGTGGTCATAGAAGTTTAATAGTCTTTGACAATAGAATCAAAATAGTGTAAAAGATTGTAATTTCAAGCAATTGTAGTGGAATTTCGACTACTGCGGGACCACTAGTGTATAGGAAACACGCAAACCGCGCTGTCCTTACATGCAAAGGTAAACTGTCGTGTGTTTGCGTAAAGACGCGTAGATCTGGGCGATTGGTTGTACTAACACATCGTTAAGTACATAAATGTTTATGTAAACGACTGTTGCACACGCGCGTAAGACTTACATTATCTGTATTGGTAATTGTATTTCTTTATATTGATAACTGTATCTGTATTGGCAATAGCCAATATTACGAAGAATATGCAGAGTTTTTCAGAAGTGGACGATAAAAAACATGAATTTTAGAAAGATAATAAAACATTTCAAAAGAAAATGTTGATGATGGGAATTCATGAAGAAATTATGTAAAATTTTATATATTTACTTTTTAAAAGAAAAGTAAAATTAAATAATTCATGTAGGAATTGAAGAAAAAAAATCAGCCGCCTTTGTTTTGCCAGCTTTACTGAAGCATTTTTTTGTAACTGGTGTTTTTACTTATATTTTTACTTACGAGTATAACTTAGCGTCATGTGGTTTGAAAGAAATTAATAGATAATACATATTTACATAAAAAATAATCGTCAAATGACCTATCAAAAGATGCGTACAGTTGCAATCAGAAAACTGGAATTAAATGTAATTTGATCCACTTTATAATAAAAAAATATATACACATCGAATTTTGAAAGTTAATCATTTCGTTTTAGAAGTGGAAAATGATGATAAATCAAAATGAATTAAAATAGATAATCAACAAAGTGTGTCACTATAATTTATGAAAGTAGTAAAGGAATGAATAAACTTAGCTTCAAATTTATCATATGTATACTTATAACTTATGTACATACATACATAATATAATATCTGTAATGTTTGCTCGTCCTTCCGATCGTCTTCAAAATATCTCTTAAAGTTGTTAACTCATTTTTTTATTTGTGCAATCTTGACTGTCTCTTATTTGCTAAACGTCTAAATATTACAATAATTTTCGGTTGTCTGTTCTGTCCTTTTTAAATTGTAAACATTGAGTGTCTAATCGCACTGTAGTAAAATACAGAGATCAATACTGGTAATTATTATTTGAAAAAAATTGTTTTGGGTTCGTCGATTTTTACTTCTCGAGATAATTAATACAAATTATTTTTGCTTGCTTAGAGGGTGAACGAAGTCACGGCTCATCTGGCGTTAAGTGGCTATCGGAGCGTATAGACATTAATTAACATGAATTATGCCATCATGCGGGTGATATTTGCTCGGTAGACTGACGATCCAAATGTTGTTGTTCGGAACTTGTATATATGCAGGCTTATCTTGAAAATGTCGTAATAGAGATTCAGTCATCTGTCAAATATCCTGTGTTCTGTGATGGCTACCGCCACATCATCCACTTCGAAGCGTGATTTTGAATTCTCAGTTATATTGATTTACGGCTATTCGAACCTCGTAGCCAGAACGCACGACTGCTTCGCGGCATAAATAGGAGGAATAATGGACCCATCTGAGCGGAGCACAATACGCTAAAAAAACCAGTTAACTGTTTTAAGTTTTTACCCTTTTTTTTATAGCTTAGATGGGTGGACAAGCTCACATAGACATCTACAACGTAAATGCGCCACCCACCTTGAGATATAAGTTCTAAGGTCTCAAGTATAGTTACAACGGCTGCCCTACCCTTCAAACCGAAACGCATTACTGCTTCACGGCAGGAATAGGCAGGGTGGTGGTTCCTACCCGCGCGGACTCACAAAAGGTCCCACCACCTGTAATAACTACTTCAACTCTATTCATTTGTCTACCGAACGATTCACTCACACACAAACATTTGTCAGATGTGTCATATTTGTATGTTTTGTTAGTTGTTTTAAGCGACGCGTGTTTGTGTAGTCATCACGAGATTTATGATCTCATCAACTGTTTATCTCGTCGTTTACTACGGGTACATTTACTTGCGCTAAGGCTCAGAATGTCCTTGCTAACTTAAACGCAGACCTGTACTGGGTATTATCGAGTTGTTCATGGAAACTAAGCCTTGTGATTAGTTTTTTTTAGGTGGATGGACGAACTCACAGCCCACCTGGTGTTAAGTGGTTACTGGAGCCCGTAAACATATACAACGTAAATGCGCCATCCACCTTGAGACACAAGTTCCAAGGTCTCAAGTATAGTTACAACGGCTGCCCCACCCTTCAAACCGAAACGCGTTACTGCTTCACGGCAGAAATAGGCAGGGTGGAGGTAACTATCTGCGCGGACTCACAAGAGGTACTACCACCAGTAAAAACCAGTAGTGGTGACTTCCGTAAATTTCCCATGCGATAATCAAACATCAAGGAATATTTTGACACATCAACTCGTGTTCACTGACGACTTCGACGATAATTCACTATAGAACCCGCAAATGCACAATTTGCGTGATGTGAGTCTTCGACTGGTTGGATTCACCGTTCTATCTATGCTACTTCTTCACAGCATAAATAGCACCGCCCTCCACCAAAGCTGAGTCCAAACATACTACTTAGAACTGCGTCATCCAGAGTGCGTTTCCAGAGATCTTTACTGCTACCATCCGGCTTTGGAATAACCTACCCTCCACGGTGTTTTGACATCTCCTTCTTCAAACGAGGCTTGCGAAGAGCACTCAGCGATTGGCGGTTTGGCCCTGGCATTGCTGAGGTCCATAAGCGACGGTAACCACTCACCATCAAGTCGGCTGTTGCTCGTATGACGACTACAAGGGCAATGAAAAAAATTATAGGTAGAAAATTCCATGTGTTCTTGTCGTAGCCAATTCAATTGAAGTTTTGATCTGAGTTCTGAAGGTGAGCGGTGGCTTTCGATAGGTTTCCTTAAAGCCAGGGTCGTTAGATTGTCGGTTCATTCACCCCAAGAAACAAGCATGCACGGTCTTCATGTGATTAACATCAGTATTTGTATAGGGAATGTATGATCAGTGTTTTGCTATCGCAAAGGGAAGACTTATGGCGAGAGGGCGTTTTTGTTCGCAGTACGTAATACGTCTGTGTGTACGGGTTACGAATTTATGGAAATAATTTGTATATCAAATGCTAATTCAATTTTATTTATTGTCAGCGATAATTTTTTTTTCATGTTGAATTAAAACAAAAAGGTTTTCGTACGTATCAAAGTTAATCTCGCTCGCGCTAGGCAAATTTCTATGTAGACTTTGTGTACGCGGTCTTGAACGTTTACGTCATTGTGCAAGATAGTGTGCTCTGTGTCTAGCTCAATAATAAAACGGTCATTGCCTGTCTTGCCTTCTGTGTACTTTTTAATTTGGTTTTTATGGGCGAGCTGTTTTTATAATTGTATAATATTTTGTTAACACAAAGATGCGAAAGATAGAGGTTAGTCCAGTGTATTAAAATTATAATCGATTTTTCCATTTTTAGTCGAGTTAATTACCTCTTCCTTACCTTGAAACTATCGTTACGTTGCGAACAAGTAAATATGACACCTAGTAACTTTTATTAATGTACTTAAACGGATAAACGACCTTACGGTCGTTTGACCTGGTGCTAATTGGTCGAGTTTGATAGACACCACGAGCTTGAGATTTGAGGTCTCAACTATATTATATTCCCTGTCCACCGCTCAAGTTGAACGGAACCAATATTTTCAATATTTTCAATTACATACATACAACTGGAATGCAATGAGAGTCAAGCATCTATATACTATACATATCGCCGTTTCGCATTAAAAGTGTACAATTTCCAAAAATATTCGAAATTGAGTTAATATGCGTAAACATTTGGTATCACCAGTATTTTTCTCATAAATACTGTCAAAAGAGCGTAATTTAGTTTTTTTTTTTTTTTTTAGTTTACCTATGTTTTGCCTACTATTAACAAAATTAATACATAATTTTATCTTACTTTAAAAGACAGATAATGTAACTGGTAAAAAATAAAAATAAAATATGTTGCAAAGATGATTAATATTAAAAATATTACATGTTAAACCTTTAAAACACTCTCCTGTAAAATTAATAAGTTTTGAGATTATACAGTTTTAATGCGAGAAGACGATATGTACATATATCTAATGAGGCCTTACAAAACACAGAACACAAAGACTGCAGGTAACACAGGACTGTACAGTATCGACTGCAGGCAACTGCACGCGCCGGTGAACTTATCGGAGATCTGTCGTTCATTGTATGTAGCGCGCATCTGTCTATTATTTTTTTTTTTTTTTTTTATTGCTTAGATGTGTGGACGAGCTCACAGCCCACCTGGTGTTAAGTGGTTACTGGAGCCCATAGACACCTACAACGTAAATGCGCCACACACCTTGAGATATAGTTCTAAGGTCTCAGTATAGTCACAACGGCTGCCCCACCCTTCAAACCGAAACGCATTACTGCTTCACGGCAGAAATAGGCGGGGCGGTGGTACCTACCCGTGCGGACTCACAAGAGGTCCTACCACCAGTAATTACGCAAATTATAATTTTGCGGGTTTGATTTTTATTGCACGATGTTATTCCTTCACCGTGGAAGTCAATCGTGAACATTTGCTGAGTACGTATTTCATTAGAGAAATTGGTACCCGCCAGCGGGATTCGAACACCGGTGCATCGCTCGATACGAATGCACCGGACGTCTTATCCTTTAGGCCACGACGACTTCAACGTCTGTATGGTCCAAACGTCAGTGACATGCGTTTATGTGAAAACCATTTTATACTTACGTTTTTTGATGGTCCTTTTTAACGTAGGGGGAGTATCTCATGAGATCGTAGCTTAAGTATCACGATTATGCCTGTATTATCAGCCGGTAAGCATCAATACCTTTTCAACGGTGGGAAGCCATTATGGTATAAACTGGAGACATTGGGTATCAAAGGTCAGTTTTTATTTTATTTTTATTGCTCTTGTAGGCAGACTTGCATACGGCCCACCTGATGGTAAGTGATTATCGTCGTCCATGGACATCAGCAATGCCAAGAGCAGAGCCAAGCCGCTGCCTACCGTTAAGTACTCCAGAAGCCTCGTTTGAAGAAGGATTTGTCATAGAGCTCGGGAAACTCATTCCTTAGCCGAATAGTAAGTGGCAAAAAAGATCTCTGGAAGCGCACTCTGGATGAACGCAGTGGCTCCAGGTAGTAGTTTTAACGACCTCTCTCTGTCCAATGGGCTCTCGTTACCCGTTGAGTCCTGGAATTGTTCTAGATCAATTCGTTCATTCAAAGAAAGAAACAAATACGAGATCAGGAAATATGGATAGATTGTACCTCAGAAGCGAAGTTCCAATTTAGGCCATTGGCATACAACTATTGGCTGTACAGATTTAATTAGATGAATTGTTATAGTTATAGTTTAGACAGTCAGTTGTTTATTTTCATGAAACAAAGGCCATTGTCTGATTGTGATGAGCCATTTGCACCTGATAGAATAGATGATCGGGCGTTACACGGTTTGATTTTGGCATAAAAAATTTACATCAGAGGGGCACCTTACTATAATTAACTGGAAATAAACCCAATCATACCACACTCGTTAATGAGCCCAAAATTGATTAGCAGTGTATCATAGCAATTTAAATTCGCTTTAAAAACGTAGTAGCCATATTAAAAAAATCGAACGCCCAAAATGAGTATACGTAAAAAATGGCGCCAAAATTCCTGTGTATACAATACTGTAGGTAAATCTAATTACAAACACGTTTGATGGTTAGCACATGTGTGATCGACGCGGTCGGTCTCGTGAATGTTTTGTTTACAAAAACAACAACGCCCGATGATACTGGTCCGTCTAGAATGTTTTCGTAAACACTAATCAAGCGAATATTTCGATCGGTTGATTTTTCATTATTTGTACACATATTTCCTAATAATTTGCTACAATTCAAGACATGAGTGTATGAAGGGGATACGATACAATTTGTTAATTTTGAGAAAACGGGCAACAAACTTTTGCTAGTTGTACTTTTTTCTTCGTGCATTTCTCTGTCTCTCTCTCTTCAATCGGTCCCTCATTGCTGAGGATCTTGACTCCGTCCGATTCCGTCAACCAGCTGTTTCCATGGATCCTGTTCTGTAGCTTGGTAGAGTGCGTCGCTGACAGGTATTTTCACTTCCTCCGCTATTTGATCCGACCATCGTTTGGGACCTCTACCCTTAGGCCTTTTCCCCTTGACATAAGAGACTCTAACCCTCCTATCCTAAGCCTATTGTACAAATGTATCTGCTTTTTGATTGTTTTTTGAATGTAATTTGTGTTTTGGTGTGCAATAAAGTGTATTCTCTCTCTCTCTCCTTCATCACATGCGATTTCTAAATCTAAATAGCCTTTAAACCCGGGGTATTAAGGTCTAATATGGTTTATAGGCATATAACACCTTCATTCAATGTAAAAACTCAAAAATCTAAAAAATTGTACTTAACCCCTTCATCCACTCATGTCTCCAATTGTAAAGACCACTCGCAAAGTTGGCTATTGAAGTTAACAGAGAATATAACGGTTAATCTTTTTGATCGTGTCTAAGGTTTTAAGTTGTTTATCTTAGACAGGATTTATTCAAGGCTCAGAACTCCCAGCGAGATTCCTAAATGTGATGTTTTGTGTCAGCTTTAGTGCTTTTTTTGGCCTGAAAGCTTCGGTTCACGTAATCAATTATGACAGTCCGGTACAGATGGATCAATGGCGTGTCTTTGGAAACTTTTATGCGACAGCGGATACTGCACGAATGAAGTGTGAAATTTAGATAATCTTGAAAATCTAGTATTTTTTTTTTTATTGCTTAGATGAGTGGACGAGCTCACAGCCCACCTGGTGTTAAGTGGTTACTGGAGCCCATAGACATCTACAACGTAAATGCGCCACCCACCTTGAGATATAAGTTCTAAGGTCTCAATTATAGTTACAACGGCTGCCCCACCCTTCAAACCGAAACAGAACACATTAAGTACATTAAGTACATTAGTACAGAACACATTAAGTATTGGTGGTTAGGCCCAGAGATAGGGAGTTATAGTTGTGTGGTCGAGCCTACGGTTTATAGAGTGAATAAGTTTTAGAACAGAATTTGAATGGCCCTTTGCTCTGTTGAGCGGCTTGACCTTCCAAAGGAGTCCGATATCAGTATCTGTGTGTGAAGTGTTCAGACACCGGACGAAATTTTAACTCAAGTATCTCAATAATCTCGAATTTTCGCAAGGGTACTCCTTCCTTGAAATTGTGGCTCTGTAACAAACAAGTCAAGAGTTTAAACTACCGGATAAAATCGCACATTCTATTTCTTAATTGAATACATTTGCTTATGTTGCATTTTATAACGAGTATTATTTGTCACTCTCTTTTTCCTACCTAAGCTGACAGCCTTGGGGGCTATTTCAGCGTAACCCTAACGTTTGTAGGTGAGCTCACGGGGCTCAAACCTGATGAAGTTGCTAACACGAACCCTAGCAAGAGCCGTGCTTCGCAGACTCTACCACCGGATCGGAAACGCGACCCATTGAGAAGATCCGGCGAGAAACTCAGTGGGCTGTGTCTGAGAGCCGAATGTTGTTGTTCGGAACTTGTATATATGCAAGCTTATCTTGAAAATGTCGTAAGCGAGATTCAGGCATTTGTCAAATATGTATCTTGTGTTGCATGATGACTACCGCCACAATCTGTATCCGACATAAACATATAATTAACCATTACAGAAAGTAACCTATTTAAACGACATCCCATCAAAATCTGATCAGTAATACCTACGTCATCGAGTATCAAACATCAACGTTTACAAACATTATTATCAAGATTGCTCGACGAGCGAATTAACTCAGAGACAGCTCACTGAGTTTCTCGCCGGATCTTCTCAGTGGGTCGCGTTTCCGATCCGGTGGTAGATTCTGCGAAGCACTGCTCTTGCTAGGGCCAGTGTTAGCAACACTCCGGTTTGAGCCCCGTGAGCTCACCTACACGTTAGGGCGAAGCTGATATAGCCTCTCAAGGCTATCAGTATAGGTAGGAGGAAAAAAATATCAAGATATTTAATGAAGTTTTTAAGTTTGTAAAAAAGAAAACGGTATAGCTTAACACTTGGACCGATTTTCACTCGTTTTCTATCAACTTCAGTGGTCGTTGTATACCACAAGCACTGCAATGTAATCTGTTTTATAACTATGACAATGTTGTGATTTCATTCAAGAGATTGTATTGTGATGAGTACGATCTCATTCGCGGACCATTAGTATCTGTGCTTATTGTTGGAGTTTGCTGTTACATTTTAGATGTACATAGATTATGGCATCGGCCATTGTAATTGCTGCAGGAAGACACGGCTCTTATTAAAGTTGTTTATGAATTCAGAACGTCATCTACGTCGATCTGAGATTCTGAGATCTGAGATTTTTAAAATAAATAATACAACAAAATACGCTTTTTATAGAAAATCCAACTAAAAGATAGAAAATAAATTTTAATAAATTTGAAGTAAAAATAGTGTCAGAAAAAATGATGTGGGTGGCGGCATTTACGTTGTTGATGTCTATGGGCTCCGGTAACCACTTAATACTACGGAGGCCGTGAGCTCGTTTATCCAATAAATAATTGTAAATAGACACGCTTTAACAAAAACCGACTTCAAATAGAAAAAATTGTCGCGCACGTACTTAATGCAAATTTAAGACTTATATGGTTTTCTCATGGATATAATAATCAGAACTGGACTAAAATGGGACCACACGGGAAGCATCAGCTTTCTAATAAAAAAAGAATGATCAAAATCGATTCACCCAGTCAAAAGTTATGAGGTAACAAACATAAAAAAAAATACGGTCGAATTGAGAATCTCCTCCTTTTTTGAAGTCGGTTAAAAAGAAAAAAATCAGGCCGTAATATATCTTGTCATCAAAAATGTTTAAAAAAATACCCAACGCGTCCTTCTCATATCATATTACGCTCTACAGGCGAACTACTTTGTGACAGGATTGAAGTTGTTTTAAAAAAGCATATAAGTATATCCAAATGCGAAATATGCCGTTCCGCCTGAGGTATATCCACTTAGTTTTGAATGTCCTTGGAATGAGGTGAGTGGTTCTCGTCGACTATGGACGTCATATAGACTCCAATGATGGCAGAAGCAGCACGCTTTTTTTCTTTCAGTTGTGCCTATGAAGTTGCGTCACAAACTCTTTCTACAAAACTCAATTGTTTAGCTTCTTATACCTGTATTATCTTTTAACTGGGAAAGGTGAATCGTTCGATTGGTGGTAGAACGTGAATTCTAAAGGGATGATGACGTAAACTAAAGGGATGATGACGTAAATTCATGTTTAAAACATTCTATTTTTAAACTATTGTCTTATTAATATAACTATCGTATTGTGTTATGGGAACGTGGAGGGTATTTTCCAGTCTTCGCTATACATTGCTCAAGGGGGACTTTTTGGCGGGAACGCGAGGAGTGAAGTTGTGTAATTTGTTTTATTTTGTCTATTTAGTGTTTGTTCAGGTTTAACGGTGGTTTATTAACTGTTTAATATCTGTGAAAGTGCACAAATATGGGAAAATGAAACAAAGCTGCTGGACGCAACTTCTCGGGATCCTCTAAAAAGTCCACTGAAAAAACCTTAGTAAATGACCACCGTTTTACTAAGATTATATTTCATCCCATATCATCTCATTTCATTTAATTTCATCCCAGTTGATTAATGTCTCAAATCAATCATCTTCATTTCATTTCACTCCATATTATCATTTGTCATAAAAATAAGAATATAAATTAAAATAAGACATGCCTTAAAGGTCTCAGCTACCAGGTCATAAAATCCCTTAAAAAAAACATTGCTCAAGGTCAATAATTATACAAACAATGACTATCCATGCTGGAGTAAGTAAACGAATATTGTTTACAGCTATTAATTTTGTATAGAAGGATGAACTAGTACGGGCTTACAATATGCCGTAACACTACTATGCTAATAAGGTATAGGTAGTAAGGAATATATACAGTGTCAATACAAAGAAAAGGTTTTTCGCACTTGACTATGGAACTCCAGAAAATCCTGAGCTTTTTTTCGTGTACAAATACTCATTGATTATTAAGAGGGTAAAAAAAAATGTAACCTCTCAATGCTTTTACCGCCGCCAATAAAATAAGTGCTGCAAAGAATTTATTTATTGAATAATTTAAGAGCTACGCCGCTGCCGTGCTACGCCGTAGCAGGCTACGAGAGCAAACGCCTACGTCAGTGTATTTTAAATATTCATTAGCCGTGAACCGTGTGAGGCCTCCGTGGCCAATGAAAACACGTTACACGTGCGAAGATTAAATTTTACGTACACACATACATGCAGGTAATTTAGGTTTTTATGTGTGTAAGGATAAGCTCTGATTCTGTTTGTGCATTATTGTCTGTTGATCAATTTATTTATTTCGAGTTTTATTACATTTGTAGATCATAATTAAAGAAATATTCTTGCGTATTCTGTTTGCGTAATTTATCCTTTAGTCGTAAAAAGTTTAATAACTGATACTGGTAAAACAATTTATGAATAAACTGTTCGGTGTAAGGGTTGTACGTAATTTTGTAGGAAAACGGCTGTGAGTTTTTATGATATAGGCCGTCAATTGAAGCTGTATTCTTCGTTCGTAGTCTTTAGTTAATGCTTAGAATCAGATTCCGTCCTCTCATGTTTTTGATTACCTTGTTTCTGTCCACTACTGTCAGCTACTGGTTAAACTCATTTCTAATAATAATAATAATTAAGTAAATACTCGGTTTTCGCGAGTCGTGTGCTTATATTTATTTTAACAGTAGGCAGCGGCTTGGCCCTTGGCATTGCTGATGTCCATGGGCGACGGTAACCACTAGCCATCAGGTGGACGGTTGCTCGTCTGCCTACACGAGCAATAAATATATATATGTATATGGCTTAACGGTATAGTTTCGGGTTTTTGTTTGTCGTTATAATATTTCTGACGATTCGAATTACTGTTTAGTTTTCGTGGTCACCGGGCGACTAAGGTATTATCTGTCAACATTTGAATTTTGTACTAAGTTTTTCCCTACTATTTGGCTGTAGAATAGCCCCTCAGGCTGGTAGCCTAGCTTTTCTAGCTACGTTCTGACGGCTAGGTGAGCTCCCAGGTTATATCTGAGAGAATTTGCTAACACTAGCCCTAGCAAGAGCAGTGCTTCGCAGATTCTACCATCGGATCGGAATCGCGACCCACTAAGAAGCTCACACGAGAAACTCAGCGGGAAAACTAACTTCTATTGTTCTATACAAAAAAAAAAATAAGTCGTTTTAAATTAATAATTACATATATAATAAATCTTATTTCTATTGATTGTTAAAATTTAAAAATCAATATGACACTTAACACATTTGCAACATTATTCAAAAGATCTAAGATCAAGGGAAAGGCAACAAAAATGACTATCAGAATTCCTCATAGAGGTTCTATATAACATATTCCCCTCATACAACGTAAGCGTGTAAGTACACACTGCTATTGTGCAGTGAACAATGGAGTCATGAGTGTACCGGTGTGGGTTCTGCCGCAAATAGTTGCTTCGTTCCTTTCCGATTGGAGTGGTCTCGATAAATTTGCAGGGCTAATAATTGTATGTATCGAAAAAGGTTGGCGTTTTGAAGTAGCGTGTATATGCTTCGATTTTTTTTTCGGTTTGTTAAATGTAGAACCTCTGTCTGCGGATGTGACTTGAGGAGACGTTGTCACGATGCTGGAATCCAGCGAGAACAACATTTCTCTCTTCGCACCATCCATCAAGCAGACATTAGGAATTTCGACCTTTTTGCAGACCAACTTCTCACCATCCATCAAGCAGACATTCGGTATTTCAACCTTTTTGCAGACCAAATCCTCAACATCCATCAAGCAGACATTCGGTATTTCAACCTTTTTGCAGACCAAATCCTCACCATCCATCAAGCAGACATTAGGTATTTCGACCTTTTTGCAGACCAAATACTCACCATCCATCAAGCAGATATTAGGTATTTCGATCTTTTTGCAAACCAAATCCTCACCATCCATCGAGCAGGCATTAGGTATTTCGACCTTTTTGCAGACCAAATCCTCACCATCTATCAAGCAGATATTAGGTATTTCGACCTTTTTGGTGTCTCTTGTAGGCTGTTAAAAAG
Organism: Bombyx mori; assembly: GCF_030269925.1. Classification (NCBI taxonomy): domain Eukaryota; kingdom Metazoa; phylum Arthropoda; class Insecta; order Lepidoptera; family Bombycidae; genus Bombyx; species Bombyx mori. The sequence goes on from NC_085114.1 coordinate 3,095,984, forward strand.
ATCAGTGAAAGAGACCCAAAAAGTAAACTGCCACACGCGCGCCTTGCGAAAAGCAAGCATGAAAGAACTTCATTGTGTTTTGTATCATATATCCCATGGGGTGAGCTCTGAGAATATCGGCGTCTCCTTTTCACCACTGAACTGCGAGAAGAGTTCTAACATACCAAAGCAAGACAGAGAGTATCTAGACATCATACTTGCCACGTTCTTCTTAATTATAAAACTAACAGAGTGTTTCTTGGACGCTTTGACACGTCCGTGGTATGAAAGCTGTTCTCGGCTGTCTTTACCCGTTAAGGTCTAAGATCCAAGAGCAATATTGGTCATTCATCATCATCATCGCCACAGATACTTCTATTTTACATACTGCAATAAATAAATAAAAACTACACAAAATTTTGTATAAAAAATGAAAACTCCCTTTTGTGTTTTGGCTTGTTCCAGCTTGTATCAGCTCGAGACTAGGGTATTGCCTAAAACAGTTGTTAAAACAAACGAAAAATGAAAAGATATTTTTTAATTCATTCATTATAACTGTACAACATAGGATTTATACATTTACCAAAGGATGAGATTACTTTTTGCGGGCGTCTTCTGTGGGCTGCAATAAGCTTAGCGGGGTCGTGAGCTCTTAGCCCACATTAGCTAATTAAAAACGAAGCAAACCGCTTAAATATGGCGGTGATCATAACCAATGTGAAGACATAAGATACAAACTGTCAACAGTAAAGTGATGGTTCGCATCTACATACTTACATGATCCACCTAATAAGTAACCACCTGGTAAGTAACCAGGTGGTTCTCATAAATGCGACTGCTGCGATCCGTCTTGAGACATGAGGTCGAAGTCTCAATTGTCCCATCCTTCGAACTAGACTGGAACCCGCTTTGCGGTAGAAATATACAGACAGGTCACACCCAGCGGTGGGGTTTCCCAAAATACTCTTAACCCCATTTAAAAATAAAGATTTTTAAAGCTTACATTAAATTTTTTACAAAGGTACGCGGAGTTAGATAGTGGATAAACAAGGACACAATTTATAATCTCCTTTGCTTCTGAAACTCAAAATTGAAACTCGCCTATTTACATTTCGTGGATAGAACTTTTCGTGCCTAAGTGATCAGGGTTTATACCTTGATACATAGTTCTTTTCCAACTATTTCCACTCCCTTCCAATCTTCGCTGTCCATGTACCTATAGCGTCTCCTAATTTTTTTTATGTCGCTCCATCTTTTTACTTGTCTACCTCTTTCTGACGAATGAGGTTCTAGGTCGATTAAATACATAAAGAGGCACATTAAGATTGTGAGAACTGAAATAGTAAATATAAATGGAATGGTATCAGTCACTGATTCCAAGGAAAATATAATAAATAATACAATACCAGTTAGTCCAGACTTATTTTTCTTTTGAAGCGGCGATTATCCGCCAAAACGTTTATTTGTCTGGAGCTGTTAGATCCGGATTAAACCGGATAGAAAGGGACAATACCGGTTGTGGTCTGGCTAGCGAAGAAGTATCAGTTATTTCTTAGATTTTTTGTGTAGTAATTGGAGTTTACTCCTTTAGAATCGATTTACATATATAGGCCCGGGGTATGAAAATTATGGGGACCAAAATCGTACTAGCATGTCACACGAAATGCGTTATGCGCCTGATTGGCTCCTGATTGCGTGATGCGTGCGCGCGCCAATCAGGAGCCAACGCGCGGCCGCGTTATCGCAGGTGACGCCGGGCTGCTGCGCCGGCAGTCCGCCACAAAGCCTCGTACTGATCGCGCGTTTCTCTCATTATTGTATTTTCATATATTTGTTAGTCGTTTGTTTTGTGTCTCGTTAATTTGTTAATAATCTGTAGTGTATCGTGTTGTCGTAATATAGAACTATTTCTCGTATTGTTTCGTTTAATTTTTTATATCCAGTAAACTCCAGTCGTGCGTCGGAGCGGACACACACACTTTTTTTTTGTTATTACAGTTTATAAGTTACACAAAAATATATTTTATCGTTGTAGACAAAACGAACATACATACGTCCTAGCCGATGTTAAGTAGCCAACGTCGCTTATGGACATTAGCAAATGCTGTTACAAGAGATCGTGTTACAGTGTAAACTAATATTTAAAAAAAACAACAGCCGCAGTAAACTTAATTAGAATTTTTCCTTTTAAGTTTTACTTACAAGCTTTTATTTTACTTGCAGCATTTGTGTAATAAGTTGGCTTAACTTAAATCTTGGAAGTCAAATTAATACTAATAAATGAAAACTAGATGATAACCGTTTTTTTGATAACGCCATCTTGTTGTGTCTTTAAAGCGGTTAGTTGCCCTCAATTAAGAAAAATAGTATTATTATTCGCCAATAGATGTCGGGGATAGTTGATTATTGAAAACACGAATAAAACAACATTTTCTGAAAATAAAATGTAGCTAGATCGATTTATCGCCCCCGAAATCCCATGTATACTAAATTTTATGAATATCGTCGGAGCCGTTTCCGAGATTCTGATTATATATATATACATATATACAAGAATTGCTCGTTTAAAAGTATAAGATTATCATCATCATCATTCTCCTGCCCTTCTCCCAGTCCCTGGGGTCGGCGCAACATGTTTTATCCTTCCATACTCCTCTATCATATACCATTTCTTCACTCACGCCCCTCTTACATATCGTCTTCCACGCAAACCATCCATATTTTTTTATTAAATAAAGAAATAAATGTCAATTATACAATATATAAGTATAAATTATGTAGTATTGTAATTATCTTTTTAAAATAATATTGTATTATAATATTTTATTAACATTTTGTACTTTTCTATGTCTAAAATTGAATGTAATGTAAATTTTTAGGGTAAAATTTTTTCAATAATTTTTATTTTATTTTATTTAAGACCCGAGCGAAGCTGGAGCCCTCCGTTAGTACATGATAAAATCATTGAACAAAGTATAAAAATAAACGTAAGCACAAACAACAGAGCCGTGCATAAAACAAGAATTCTGAACTGAATACTGAAATTCCGAATGTATCGAAACAATAGCTCGGGTTTCGCGGATTGGAACATTGAATTGAATATTTGAAGCGGTGGCTCGCAACGGTACATAACATTACGATTTGTAATACAGTACATACCGTTTGCATATTTTCACTGCAATAATTTAATTCTACTGGTGGTAGGATCTCTTGTGAGTCCGCGCGGGTAGGTACCACCGCCCTGCCTATTTCTGCCGTGAAGCAGTAATGCGTTTCGGTTTGAAGGGTGGGGCAGCCGTTGTAACTATACTGAGATCTTAGAACTTATATCTCAAGATGGGTGGCGCATTTACGTCGTAGATGTCCATGGGCTCCAGTAACCACTTAACATCAGGTGGGCTGTGAGCTCGTCCACCCATCTAAGCAATAAAAAAAAAAGTAATATTCAATTTGCGGGTAAGTTGTTTTGCTACGCGGCGTAGCATCGTTCTACGTGAATTGTGTTCGTAACAGTGTCGTAGCTCGTGCTCTACGAGCTCGGATGAAGTTATACGTCATATTCATAGTAAAACACTATGTTCTTAAACTTTTTTTTTTAACATCGCAATATACTTTTTTTTTTAATAAATAATGATGAACGCGCTAGAAGCAATTATGCAGCAAAAAAAAAAAGAATTATCATTGTTTTTAGATATATTATAATGTTATGAAATGAAATGCGTTTATTTCAGGCAACTTAAGGCCATAAAATGTCACATACAATTACATAACATCTAAATCAAAATACAATAAAATTAAAATTACAATTTATCAGAATGACTTAAAACAAAAACAAACAAAAATGAAACCAAATTAAAATTATTAAAATTAAAATTGTCAACTATTAATATAAAAGTAAAATTAATAAAGGAACTAATACAATAAATAATGAAATAATGTTAACCGAGTAACCGCCACCATACCAGTCACTGTGTTAGATTAATGAGAGACAGATGCTTACTACAACAGTGTCTTATATAGGGGCAGTCCAGTCTGTTTGCAAACATGGCTAAGACCGTGTTGGAGCTTCCCAGGACCGTGTTGGAGTTATATGATCACTGCGCTACACTATTTATCTTATAAAACGTGTTTGCACAATTTCGAATTATTGAAACCCATGAAAACGTTCATCGTTCGAAAGATATAACATTTATTATTTATTGCTCAGAGAAAACGCGTTTACGCTTCTAAAGTATCAAAAAAACATAATTTTTAATAAGATAAGATAACAAACGAATAAGATAAGTATAAGAATTAAGAAGAGAAGATAAATTAAATTTTCTGTATCCTTGAAAATGTATATATTAAACAAAATGTATTTTAAGGGTGGTCTACAATTATTCCTTTGTTACAACTCTGCTAACAACGAGGTCAAGTGTTCCCTTGTATCGGAACTGACAACTGATCGATTGGTAGCGCGCCGCATTGGGAACGCGGTGACAATACAACAATTTCCTTTTTTTTTGGCTTTGGAATGAGCTCCACTCCACGGTGTTTGTTGAGCGCTATGACATATCCTTCTTCAAAAACGAGGCTTGTAGAGAATATTTTACGGTAGTCAGGTCCGGTCACCGTCCTCGTCTAGCCCGTCGCTTGCGACGAAGGGCTCGACGAGCGAATGAACCCATAGACACAGCCCACTGAGTTTCTCGCCGGATTTTTTCAGTGGGTCGCGCTTCCGATCCGGTGGTATATTCTGCGAAGCACTGCTCTTGCCAGGGCCAGTGTTAGCAACACTCCGGTTTGAGCGCCGTGAGCTCACCTACATGTTAGGGCGAAGCTGAAATAGCCTCTTAAGGCTATTAGCATAGGCAGGGGGAAGAAAAGAAGAAAAAAATACGGTAGGCAGCGGCTTGACTCTGCCCCTGGCATCGCTGAAGTCCATGGGCGACGGTAACCCCTCATCATCACGGGGGCCGTATGCTCGTCTGCCTACAAGGGTAATAAAATAAAAGGAAACGGTGACTGACACTGACTACTAAAGCCAATTCTGTTCTGCCGCCTTTTAACAATAAATCGTCTTTATATTAAGACAATCCATTCAGGAATGCCTTAGTCTGCATTATTATTTATAATGCGTTATTATTGAGGGGCATATGTAACAGTACCGCGTTAAATTTTCCTTTGCGCGTTCTACGCTCAAGAATCCGTCAGTTCTAGCGATAATCGATTTTACGGCATATAGTTGTTCTATTTAGTGCCAATGACCTAAGCATCTAGCAAAAGGAAAACTGATTCAGTTTATTTGTTTTCTCGAGTTCCAGCGAGGTCAAGTACATTTCTGTGAGATTTGATAGCCGCTTGATTGAGAGCACTCGGTCTCCCGTCGCTTATTCACTAGAAAGCTACTTCAACTGCTTGCCGCTGCAAATAGCTTCCTTGCTTCAACTCAGCCTGCCGAATAGTAAATTTTTACGCTAGAACATTTTAATCAAAACTTCTGATCGTTCTATTAAACAACAACGGTGTTTCCCGAGCGCTATGACGTGTCCTTCTTCAAACGAGGCTTGTGGAGAGTATTAAGCAGTAGGCAGCGGCTTGGTTCTGCTCCTGGCATTGCTGAAATCCATGGGCGACGGTAACCACTCACCATCAGGTGGGCCGTATGCTCGTCTGCCTACAAAGGCAATAGAAAAAGAAATAACATTGACAGGTTTAAAAATAAACGTTATGTTATATTTCCGAAAACGAAAATAAGTATGTTTGATGACACAACGAATAATGCGTGATTAGAATACTAATAAAATTTCGAGAACCTTTCGAATAACTCATCAGTATGAGGCCTACAAAAACGCGTTACCACAAGTAGAATTGGGAGAGAATTTGGTGGACGCGACGAATTTAAGTAAAGAAATACTAAATTGAAACTACGATCACGAGTTGTTTCAAACGTTCACGGCTATCTAAATTCCACACATTATTATTTAACGGGTTCTTACTGGTGGTAGGACCTCTTGTGAGGCCGCGCGGGTGGGTACCACCACCCTGCCTATTTCTGTCGTGAAGCAGTAATGCGTTTCGGTTTGAAGGGTGGGGCAGCCGTTGTAACTATACTTGAGACCTTAGAACTTGTATCTCAAGGTGGGTGGCGCATTTACGTTGTGGATGTCTATGGGCTCCAGTAACCACTTAACACCAGGTGGGCTGTGAGCTCGTCCACCCATCTAAGCAATAAAAAAAAATATCTTACCATTATTTTCACATTTTCTATTCTATCAGCCCACAGACGCTCACTGCTAGACATAGGCCTTGCCCCAAGCCTCGCTACAAAGACCGGTCTTGCGCTGCCTACAGCCAGCGGATAATCGCAAACCTCAATAGGTCGACGGTCCATCTTTCACGTTATTGGGTCCCAACATTTCGATGTGTTGAAAGCGCCATGCTCACGGCTAGAAAATTACTTGAAATCCCTTACAGCAATAAGTGGGAACGGGGGCGACTGAAAATCAGCGAGGTTCGATGCATCCACTTGTTACAGCAGCAGCTTAGTCGAGTCTTTTTCTTTATCTGTAAAAATCGAAGTGTTTTATTTTTTATTTATTTATTTATGTACACACAGAAAAGAAGACATAGTACAGAGTAATAGGAAAATTATGTACAAAGGCGCTGCTAATTTCTTTAAGAAATCTCTTCCAGCAGACCTGCGAGAGGATTATGAGAATAATAATTAAAAGTGATGAGTGTGTATGAAACAAATAACACATAACTAAAATAACAAATACAACATGAGAATTATAGTAATGCACATACACATAGAAAATATTGTTTTCTGTGCGTAAGGAAATGAATTTTTATTATTATTATAGTATATTTTAAGTACTAAGTATTATAAACTACTAGGGGCCCGCTTACGCTTCGCTTCGTGAACTGTAATTTATTACTGATCTTATTGAATCTTGATGCCAGATTTTTTTTCTTCTTCCTTGGCTCTTATCGTTATATTTCGGGCAATTCACACTACATCTTTATAAATTATAGCCTATGTGTTATTCTGATGTGCGAGCTATATCTATATATTAATACGTGAAGCAAAAACTTTGTATCCCTTTTTACGAAAATTGCGCGGACGGAGGAGTATGAAATTTTCCACACTTATAGAGAATATAGAGAAGAAGTGCACAATGCTAATATTTTTTTAAAATAATGCATAAAATAATGCATAAATCAATAAAGAAAACATTACACACACCACATACCATGTGTTTGACGCACACACGCATGCATACAATTTACTGTCAAACTTTTGTTCTTGACGTCTGTGGTCAAATTGAGAATAGATTAAAATTAAATATTGTTTGTCTTTATTAATATTTTTTTATAGTGTAGCCTTGGCGAAATTGGTGATTATAGTATGTGTACAAACTTACAATTCCAATTAATTATAGTCGAATTTCGACTACTGTGGGACCTCTAGTTATTGTAAAGTTTCATCAAAATCCATTCAGTAGTTTTTGCGTGAAAGACTAACAAACATACACACATACATACATTCTTACATACTGTCGCGTTTATAATATTAGTGGGATTATCAGGGTAAGGTTCTTTGACCAAAATAATATTAATAATGCAATGGACGACGGTTAAGTTCAAACGTAACGTCAGAGAGAATCTGGTGGTCCTTTGTCGTCGAACAATGACCGGTTTGACCGGGTTGTAAACTAGGTTTGTATCAGATATCATACGCTTGCTTATCAAGAGGCCTTTACCCGGGGTCCTTTGGACACTCGGATGTTCAGGGTACCCGGATAAGATTCCGGGTGGACGCGCAACCTTTGATAAACGCGATACGTACGTTGCCCAAACTCCGTGAAGTTATCGTTATGAAAGTTTAGTGCATTAGTTAAAATGATATTGAGAAGCTTTGAAGTTGACAAGCGTACACGACGAAAACGTATTATCCGAAAATCTACGGAGAGTTAATAGAACAAACACTGAACAACAACAATAGAACCTCATCGTTGTGAAAATATATTGTTTCATTGGAAAGTTTGGAGCAGAAACATCTCTTTTACACAAAAACGTATCAATCCGGTCAATATTACTGGTGTTCGGGCGCCTTGTGAGCCGACATGAGTAGATACCACCGGCCTGCCTTTCTACCGCGAAGCATTAATGCGTTCCGGCTTGAAGGGTGTCACAATTAAATCTAAGTTTCAAGGTGGGTGGAGATATTACCATAATAATTTCTATGGACTTCGTAATCGCTTATTCTCAGATGGGTCGCGAGCTCGTTCACCAAACTAATCAAAAAGAGTCTGTAATCGGCATTATTGGTTTAGGTCAGAAATAAACACAGGGTGATGCACATGCTGTGCTCACCACTATTAATCGTAACGCTAATGTGTATACGATATCCGTGTCGGGTACATATCCTAATAAATAGATGTAATTTAAAAAATTAAAAAGATACACGCTTAAATAGCAAAGCGGATCAAAAATTAAGTTCATATACATCATTTTTTTTTCATTTCATTTTTACCGGTCAGGATATTAGAGCGAAGAGGCGATGGCGTAGAGCACGACCTCAAAGTTATCGGTGTCAAGAACTGGAAGGAGAGGCGTACTAGACCAAGCTATGTCGGTGAAAGTGATATTCAATGATTGCGTACAAACAAACAAATACGTACGTACCAATCTAATAAATGCGTATTAAAAACGAACGCTAATGCGGCTTAAACTTTCCTATACAAAAGTCCAAGATCCGATCCGTATTGTAGTCGTAGGTCGCGACATAAACAATGATATCTTTAGGAATGCAGTACATTTCAGACGCCCTTCTTTACAACACATCGTAGTTACGTACGCAAAGTCCTTACACTGTCGCCGTAAATCGCAGTAAAGTGTGTTTAGGAACGGCTGCCTTAATATCTTTTCGGTGCTAACGGGCCATTCGAAATAGTATAAAGCCGGTTCGGGAATCATTACCTGTACGATCCGTACGATCGGTGAACGAGATTCGAAGCTAAAAGTAAAATAAACGGTGAATAATGCTCGTTAAGTTAAGATTCTTTACATAAATTACTGGGAGAACTTGCTAAAACTGGCCCTAGCAATTGCTTCTTTTTTTCCTACTTATTCGCTGGTAGCTTATAAGGCTATTTCAGCCACGCCCTGACAGGTAGTTGAGCTCACGGGCTCAACGTGAAGGAATTTACTAACACCAGCCTTAGCAAGTGCAATAATTTGCAGAATCTACCACCAGATCGGAATTGCGATCCACTGAGAAGATCCGGCGAGAAACTCAATGGGCTGTGTCTATGGTTTAGTTCGCTCGTCGAACTCTTCGTCGTAATCGACGAGTTCGATGAGGATGGTGATCTTTTTTTTATTGCCCTTGTAGGCAGACGAGCATACGGCCCGCCTGATAGTGAGTGGTTGCCGTCGCCCATGGACTTCAGCAATGCCAGGAGCAGAACCAAACTGTTGCCTACCACAATCGGTATGATCGGTGCTTGAGGGTCCTAAAAGTACCGAGAGTGAATCCGAGGGATCCAACAAGACATGCTTCTGGCGGCTTTGCGTTGCCCCGTCGCGGTCTGATAAGTAACAGTGCTTCGCTGAATCTACCACGGTATCAGAATCGCGACCCGCTAAGAAGAAAAGAATGATAAAATACCATTATGCACACAGTTTCTCGAAAGTCAATCACATTTACCAAAGGAGAACTCCAATCGGGAATAGATCTCTTCAAAACGTTGCAAGCTATATATTCGAAGCCAGTTAAGGTTTGAATTGCAATTCGGGTTGCGGCACTGACTTCGTTGTGTAGAAGAAAACCTCAATAATTAAATTAACAACGAAAATATATTCAATCATTAAATTTAAACAACCTCTTTCTTAGAAAGATATCGAATATCAAAAGAACGAGAAAATAAAAAAATATTGTGTTGGTACAAAAAACATTACCTCATTGTGATCCACCGCAATTATCGTTCTATCCTTGAGCAAAATATACGAACGTGAACAACGGCCCCGGTATTAAAACATGCCCCGTAAATTGGATGAGGAATAAAAACGCGAAGTCCTAAGGCGTTCCGGCGGCAAACATTTCATTAAATTCAGAAATAGCGCTGTTAAATGCTTAAAGGGAAAGTGTATCTTCTTATTGTGTTTCAGAAACTGATTTTTAATAAAAAAAAAAAGTGTGTGTGTCCGCTCCGACGCACGACTGGAGTTTACTGGATATAAAAAATTAAACGAAACAATACGAGAAATAGTTCTATATTACGACAACACGATACACTACAGATTATTAACAAATTAACGAGACACAAAACAAACGACTAACAAATATATGAAAATACAATAATGAGAGAAACGCGCGATCAGTACGAGGCTTTGTGGCGGACTGCCGGCGCAGGCGCATAACGCATTTCGTGTGACATGCTAGTACGATTTTGGTCCCCATAATTTTCATACCCCGGGCCTATATATGTAAATCGATTCTAAAGGAGTAAACTCCAAAAATTAGAAGAAATTATATATCTATACTAATATTATAAAGAGGAAAGATTTGTTTGTTTGTTTGTATTGAATAGGCTCCGAAACTACTGAACCGATTTGAAGAAATCCTTACTAAAACTCCAATAATGTAACCCAAGGTGTAAAAAAATTACTGATGATAGAATAAAATAATGTTCTACGACTTTGTAGAACACATTATCATTTACAAAAAGTATTGCGACAACATATGTCTAACTCTTATAGTTACGCCGCGATAAGTGTTCTTTTATTTAAAAAAATAAAACAACGTCAAATATCGTTGAAATTTTTCTAGTATTTTATAAGTAGCTTTATCTTTGTTGGCGAGGAAGAAGCAGCAAGTAAGTGGTGTACGAAAGAAATGATTGTTTTGTTTTTCCTTCCAAATTATATTTTAAATAACGGCCGTGACGATGCAGGCTCACAGGTGTGTAAGGTTGTTGCGAGAGAAGTGTGTGCGGTGGCAGTAGTGCTCCTTGACTGATATTGTTTTTTTGGAGTTTACTCCTTTAGAATCGATTTACATATATAGGCCCGGGGTATGAAAATTATGGGGACCAAAATCGTACTAGCATGTCACACGAAATGCGTTATGCGCCTGATTGGCTCCTGATTGCGTGATGCGTGCGCGCGCCAATCAAAATCGTACTAGCATGTCACACGAAATGCGTTATGCGCCTGATTGGCTCCTGATTGCGTGATGCGTGCGCGCGCCAATCAAAATCGTACTAGCATGTCACACGAAATGCGTTATGCGCCTGATTGGCTCCTGATTGCGTGATGCGTGCGCGCGCCAATCAGGAGCCAACGCGCGGCCGCGTTATTGCAGGTGACGCCGGGCTGCTGCGCCGGCAGTCCGCCACAAAGCCTCGTACTGATCGCGCGTTTCTCTCATTATTGTATTTTCATATATTTGTTAGTCGTTTGTTTTGTGTCTCGTTAATTTGTTAATAATCTGTAGTGTATCGTGTTGTCGTAATATAGAACTATTTCTCGTATTGTTTCGTTTAATTTTTTATATCCAGTAAACTCCAGTCGTGCGTCGGAGCGGACACACACACTTTTTTTTGGTAGTATTTTGCGCATAGACTATCTTAACATAGATTAGACAGGAGTACGTCCTACCTGATTACTTGTAGTACGCTATAATAGACATGATAATTTTAAATGCGTGTATACTCATGTTGGTTTTAAAAGAATAATAAAAAACCGCACAATATATAAAACATATTGTATAGTGTGTAAATTTTCCAAGTTAATTGTACGTCTTGAAATCAGTGAAAATTACGTTCAAAAATTCCTTTACATATAAACATATGAAGCTAATAAGAGCATGTTTTTATTACTTAATTTGATAACACAACACTTAATATTCGCACCAACGATAGAAATAGAGTTACGCACTCCACAAGTTTAACGGTAGACAGCGGCTTGGTTCTGTCCCTGGCATTGCTGATGTCCATGAGCAACGATAACCACTTACCATCACGCGGGCCTTATGTATGCTCTTAACAAGGGCGATTAAAAAGCTATTTTGAAATTTATCAACATTAATTAGTTAAATCGTATCAATATCGTATCCACCTCGTGTCTGATCGTCTAAATATTACGGTGACATCACTCGAATCTAGACGTGTTAACTATATCCTTATTAATGCGCCGACGGACGAGTGATACGGTTTGGACTAATCAGTTTAAATTAGAGCTTATTGTGTAGTGCAAAACGCTGTAATTTGCTTACCAAGTAAGCGCACGATTCAACAGAAGAATGAATTAAGAGTGAAATAAAATATTCAGGTTGAAAAATTCGTAGTGTTTTTATTCTTTATTTACACATCTTTTCCCCTTGATTTTCAATAGTATTAATCAAGGATCTTAATTAAAAGCTTAGCTTAGTAAACTACGGTAAAAGAGATATAAATAATTTAAATAAAGAAATACAAAAAATTTTAAAGTACATTTTTTGAGGGATACGTTTTACTCGTAATGCCGCACATTGAAATTTCGCATTGATGGACACCACCGTTCTGTCAAATTCTATTACAAAGCAGCTTACGGTTCCTTCAAACCCGGTAAGGCAGTCTTCCTACCAATATAGTTGAAATTTAAATAATATGTCTCAAAATCGGTAATGGAACCGCTTATAGTACCCGAAGATAAATATTGTACATCTTTGATTCTTCGAGCTCTTATCACAGAGTGCTTGGTGGCATTGATGTGTCGAGACTTCGGTTACCACTTAACACCAGTTGGGTTGTTTTAAAGAACAGATAGCCTTTATATAATACCAATTTTTAACCCGGACATCAAAACGCCAAGTGCACAAAGACCCCTTAATGTAAAAAGTATGGTCTCTTTAAGGTTTAAGAACTTATCTTTAAAGATCTTTAAAGATATCTTAAAGGCGAAAGCCACAGTCTCGATGTTACAAAAAGTTATGTATCGGAAATCAGCCAATTTTCCGAACACACGGTCGGAATATTGACTTGTCTCCGGGCAATTTCGCGGACAGATTCGGTCCCAGTTTGGACAGGAAAAGGACATATCGAAAGAAACCCGAGGCCAATTTCCGAAACTTTTATCTCTTATTTTGTGTTTATTGTTGGTTGACTCACTCTCATAAGTTTAGTTCGCGAAGGTTTGTTTCGGTGTTCTGTTATTTTTGAGTTTCAAGTAAATCGTGTAGGATATACTTACAAGAATTTGGGATGACTTTTTTTGTATCTTTTATGGCACTTCATAGGTAGACGAGCAAACGGCCTTTATAAATGTTGTCGCGCATGGACAACGACAATTTCATGAGCATAGCAAAGCCGTTGCTAACTTACTTCGATCGTTTCATTAGGTTGGCACATCGCAAAAGATACAAATCGTCAAGATCACTGTGCTAAATTGAAGTGATTTCGTTTTGCAATCAGAGAAAATTTTCATTATTTCTCCCAAAAACCATGGGAAAGCTAATCAAATTGAATTGAAGATTGATTGCCGGGCAACCATTCGATACTTTCCGTTACAATGGCGGATACCTCTAAATAATAATATAGGATCGCTTCGCTGGTCAAATGGCTAGAGACCGTGGCTAGTGCAACACAGAAATCGGATTTCATTCCCGGAATCTGTATCCTTGATAAAGGTATTTTTATTATTTTTATTTCACATTCACACCTCGAGTGTACTCGTTTCTGTACTTATTAATTTAGTGTTTATCCGACATACAAATAGCACACGTCAAAATCCTGGCTCATCATCTTCAGCTCACAGCCGTACACTGCTGGACATAGGCCTCTCCCAAGTCCCAATCCACACCACTGAGCCCGGTCTGAATCAGAATCAAAATCCTGGCTCAGACACTCAGAATTTTAGCTCGGAACTGATAGAATAATAAAAATGTGACGTAACATACGAAGTCCAAACAAATAAAAATGGTTTCACATTTGCACCACAATATTCCCCGTATTCTTCACGATCTATAAAATAAAAACTTATTCTCGAAGCCGTCTCGAACTAACAACGCTGGTTCAGTGCTCTATAAAGCTGGGAGCGAACGGAAATCGTTTCTGGAGATCAGACGGTAACTCCCTTAAATGTGTCAGAGGATTCCGCTGTATCGTCTCATCAATTTCCCTTACGTTTTAATAAAAGTTCCGCGAACGCGAAGATGCAACTTTACTGATGTTTTGTAACGATGATAAATGTCGTCTGTAGAATTTCTATACTACATTGTACACGATTTTTGAAGTTATACTTCCTTAGGCGCGTTATGAAAAATTGATGAGAGTGAAATTTTACGATGGGCGCGCACCGTGACACAAAATTAACAGAAATGAAGTTGCACACTAAATCGCTCATTACAATACGACCGACGTAACTTGGCGAGTCTGAATATAGCCGCAGGTGAACTTTCCGAACCGTACCGAGAATTACCGAATTTATACGATCTCAAGAAAAGGGATGTCCAATATGCGTGTTTGAGGATGCTGTTTAATCGATTTTTTTCAAATAAATAAAAAAAAAAAAATTAATAAAAATAAAGTATAACTTCTTAAGCGCGTACATAAGTACACAGTTGATAGAGAACGTCTATTTCTCTTGCTAAATCATACTTACCTGACATAGGGGATACCGTGATTTTGCAGGCGGTTCCCCCAGGGCGAGGTTGCTCCATTGCACTGCGGAGTGGTTGACCCTTGCGATTATTTTTATTTTTATCAAAAAAAAATCATAATAAAAAATCTATACCCGACTAATTATTTTCTTTATACCTCGAATAGAACTTAAAATTAATAATTTTATAATAAGGAACTTCGTTCCTATCCGGTGTCCCACGACACCATACATCTTTTTTTTTTAAAAAGAATGTCCAAATGATACATTCGAAAGTGATCTTCGCCCAATCCTGAGTTATTAATAGCAGAGAGAAACAATGTGTAAATTCGGAACAAAAAGGTGCAACATAATAAAAACAATTGAAGCGAAGGAAGTAGAACTCTTTCCCTCACGCTCCGTCTTCCCTTCACTCAAAGCATGAAGCATTCGGAGAAGTCCAACATATTACAGTACGAAGTACAGCGTAATTTTGCCTTTTTAGAATATTTATAAGGTGAATTTTTAAGGTGAGGTAGGTCCGATGTATGTTATTAATTTTTAAAATATACATAATATGTATATAGGTATTATGAGTATACTCCCTGTCCACCTCAAGCTCAAGTCGAACGGGGCCAATATTTTCAACATTTTCAATTAACATACAACAAAATTACACGAAATGAGAGTCTATCTATATTCAATACATATCGAAGCTTGAAAGGCAAACGTGACTAAGCGACAATGCGTGAACTAATTTAGACGAATTTAAAATTGATATACCTAAAAAAAAATCTATTTTAACGAATCTAGCTGTAGGATTGAAATGATTTTAATAGACCTAGAAATATATATTTTTTGCGCTTCGAATATGGTTATTGCCTATCATTTATATACAAAGCAGTTATTGTCGCTTAGTCACGTTTGCCTTTCAAGCGTCGATATGTATATATATATATATAATGAGGCCTTACAAAACATTCTAGAGCACAAAGACTGCAGGTAACACAGGACTGTACAGTATCAACTGCAAACTGTATCCACATAAAATAAAGGTGAATGTACATACTTATGTGCGTATTGTGTTGCTTCTCTTTTTTTTTGGAATTAAATTTATAATTTCTTTTTTTTTTTGCCGTTCACTTTCTACTAGTATGCGATTTTGACGGTGGAAACTTGTTTGATTTTTGCTTTGGCTAAATAATATAATAAATAAATATAAATTACGCATAAATTTCATTGACATATTTTATAGAAAATTATTAATTACTTTTAATAAAATATTAATTAAATCTAGACCTTTTATTAACATTTTCAACGCGAACTCTTCGAGTGACATTCATAAAACGCAATATTATGGAAGAGAATGTGTCAATGTTTACATAACAAGCCCAGATGTTTGACACGGAGGCGATCCGTGTTTTCTAAACAATCAACCGTGGATTTGTTAGTGTGATTTGCGCCAAGAATTATTATGTTTACATTCTGCACTCGTGCGACTTCAACGAGACTTTTTATTGGAAACATAATTATTAATGTAAATTGTACAATATTGTTTCGGGATTTCGAACTCGTGTCTCAGCGTGAATGAGCGATATCTTATACCTTTAAACGAGCAATTCTTGTATATTAATATATATATAATCTGAATCTCGGAAACGGGTCCAACGATTTTCATAAAATTTAGAGGGGATTTCGGGGGCGATAAATCGATCTAGGTTCGATTTATTTTCAGAAAATGTTGTTTTATTCGTGTTCTCAATAATCAACTCTTCCCGGCATCTATTGGCGAATAATAATACTATTTTTCTTAATTGAGGGCAACTAACCGCTTTAAAGACACAACAAGACGGCGTTATCAAAAAAAATAATCATCGTCTAGTTCACTTTATATCTGAGCTAAAAAATTGACTGTGAGCACCCGTGAACACACTTTAAAATCAAAACAATAGCATAAAATAAACTGTTGTTTATATACCTGGTCAAAATATTTCATGAACATATGAAAGTTCGTTAGGTTTCCTAACGTACTGTATAAATCACTGAATAGGGTTGTCGCATAACTTTCACTTTGAACTTCAGCTGTAAAACAGTTTGTGAATAAGTCAAACTGAGTAACGCAATACTCCTTTGAATTTGAACTGTGCTTAATATAGACCTGTTCTAGTTTCGATTACACTTATTTTATGTAATTTAATAAATGTAATAAATTTTGCGTGTAGCTTTATATTATATACCTATATACTCGTGCTTATATTGGAAAAGACCAAGCCGTCGTGAACGTGCTAATTGGAGCTAAAGTTAAAACATTTTAAAAGTTTCTGTGAAGACCTCCTCCATAAAAGAAACATTTCCGTTTTAATTTGGTATTCTTGAAGTATATCGTGGTTTTAATGGAAAAGAGATGAGAGTCGATTTATAAAAATTATTATATTTTTTAAATGTTTATAATCTGTTTAGAAATAAGGAAGTTGTAGACTTTTGTGTTATAATTAATATAAAAATAAATTAAATTTTCGCATGCCTAAACAGGCGAAATATATGAAGCTATGTCCTATATCTTGTAAACTATATTTCTGGCGAATAAAGATTTTCTTTCTTTCTTTCTTTCTTTCTTTCTTTCTTTCTTTCTTTCTTTTTAAATCTTCGCTAGACAGAGATCCCACTATTGTATACAATGACGTCAATATGAAAGGCCGCGATTTATTTTATACCAATACTCGCGTTCTGGGATAGCACAGAGTACCCCTCTCAATGCATACGTAAAAAAAAGATAGGACTTTTTGGCGGGAACGCGAGGAGTGAAGTTGTGTGATTTGTTTTATTTTGTCTTTTTAGTGTTTCTTCAGGTTTAAATGTGTAATAACGGTGGTTTATTAGGTGTTTAATATCTGTGAAAGTCCGCAAATGTGAGAAAATGAAACAAAGCCGCTGAACGTAATTTCTCGAGACTTCCATTGAAAAAATCTCAGTATATGACCACCATTTTACTGAGATTATATTTCATCCCATATCATCTCATTTCATTTATTTTCTTCCTAGTTGATTAATGTCTCAAATTAATCATCTTCATTTCAATTAATTTTACTCCATATTTTCGTTTTTCAGAAAAATAAGAATATAAATTAAAATAAGACTTGACCTAAAGGTCTTAGTTACCAGGTCATAAAATCCCTTAAGAAAAAAGTAAAAAATGTAACTGTCAAACTGACTTAAATTACTAATTCTTTAATACACGCCTTATATTCCACTAGCGACCCGCCCTCTCTTCGCTTCGGAAACTGTAATTTATTATTGATTTCTCCACTATTTAATGGATGTTATTATACATATAAACGTTCCTCTTCAATCACTCTATCTATTAAAAAAACCGCATCAAAATCCGTTGCGTAGTTTTAAAGATTTAAGCATACATAGGGATATAGGGACAGAGAAAGCAACTTTGTTTTATACTATGTAATGATTAGATTCCTCCTGTTTGGTTTCAATAAGCTCAACAGAGATTATAATAATATATATTACATTATAACACAATCTCCATTTAATTGCCATTAATAAAATACAAGCTATAATTCTAGCATCAAGCATGGAGATAGATTTAAAAACAGTAATAATATTTTCCAGCAGTTCGTTGAGAGGCAAATTAGTGATGGGTTTCCAAGCCACTGATCCGTGACGATGGATGCTTGCAACCACACAGCTGATTTCACCATACAGATAAACTCGCTGTAAACGAATTCGTCTTTAATTGATTATAATTGAAATGAAAACGATTTTTTTTATCTTTCACTATTGCATTAACTGTTCTCTGGATAGATTACTCACAGACACAGCACACTGAGTTTCTCTTGAGTGAGTGAGCACTGCTCTTGTTAGGGCTAGAGTTAGCAATGTCACCAGGTTAGAGCCCGTGAGCTCACCTACGTTCGGTGAACCTAATATGGCCCCTCAAGGTCACTAGAATAGGTAGGAAAAAGCTCTAAAGATATATACGTACACTAATTAATAACAGGTGAATCATGAAATATGTCAACTCATCGAGAGTAAGCAACAAAAAAATCCCTGCATGGAATTTCCTTTTTTTCTTTTATTGATTGCTGCTCTAGGCAAACGAGCATACCGCCTACCTGATGGTAAGTGGTTACCGTCGCTCATGGACGTCAGCAATGCCAGGGGCAGAGCCAAGCCTCTGCCTATAGCTATGTATCTGGCAAATAAATTATTTGTATTGAATTGAATTGAATTAAAGACACTTTTACGGCTTAATCTCGCGTATTCTATTGTCATTGTACGGGTGACTCATCGCGACCACGAAAAATGTAAAGTACTCAAAAAGTCGGAATTAATATAATAACTCTAACACAGGCGAGATTAAACCGTAAAATTAGTTTTAATTAAATATTTATACGGTAAAACGTGATCATTCGTGAACACATCGACGTGGTGAACTTAAAAAAAAACAAAGTATATATATTTCAAATATTTGATCCAATAAACAAACAATACAACTGAAATATAGTTCGGGTTAAAAGGTATTTGATTATTTACTCACCCAATGTTTGCCATACCCGCTGCGGTCCATTCGTTTGATGGATGCAATCGTTTGTCCGCACTGAGTGTTTCCAATATGGCCGCGGACTGAATACTTATCGGTATTCGGCAAGGGAAATGTTATTGTGTTTTCTTGGTGTGTGTTTGTAAACGTATGGAATTATTGCTGTAGACGGATGGTTTTTTTTATTGCGTTAAGGTGGACGAGCTCACACATGGTGTTAAGTGGTTACTGGAGCCCATAGACAACTATAACGTAAATAGCGCCCCCCACCTTGAGATTTGAGTTCTAAGGTCTCAGTATAGTTACAACCGCTGCCCCAGCCTTCAAGCCGAAACACATTACTGCTTCACGGCTGAAATAGGCAGGGCGGTGTTACCTACTCGTGCGGACTCACAAGAGGTTCTACCATCAGTAATAAAGGTCTCAAGATAGGCGGTGGCATTTACGTTACAGATGTCTATGGGCTCCGGTTACTACTTAACATCAAGCGGGCCGTGAGCTCGTCCACCCATCTAAGCAATAAAAAATAAAAATATCAGATAGCTCATCGAACGTGATTTAAAAAAATCATGCGAGAAATTAATTAATGATAATGATTACAGTCGGTTGAGCTATGTCATTATTCGTGATATGAACAGGACAGAGCACGTCGTTAATAAAATAGATGGCTGACGCCAAAATGTTCCTAAATGGCGACTGCGTACCGGAGGATATAGCGTAGGTAGGCCTCCCATAAGATAGACCGACGAACTATTGAAGTTCGTGAGAAACCTCTGGATTGGAAAGAGGAGGACCATTCGTTGTGACGAGATTTTGGGGAGGCCTATGTTTAGTACTGGACGTCTTTTGGTTGAAACACAGAGATTCATACTTACACTTTTTAAACACTTCAACTTTGTAGGCAGCGGCTTGGCTCTGCCTCTGACATTGCTGACCATGGGCGACGGTAACCACTCACTATCAGGTGGACCGTATGCTCGTCTGCCTACAAGGGCAATAAAAATAAATAAATAAAGCTTCAAACTGCGTTACTCTACTTGAATTGAAGAAGTATCCGTGCGAACTAAAAATAAGATTTTTATTAATACTTATAATAGATAGGTACATAAATCGATACTAGTATATATCGGTCGTCTAAGCGATTAGGCCACGGTCGCTTCAAGTGAAGTTGGCAATTAATTATAAACACGAGACGCAGGTCAGTGTTAAGCCGGTGGCTAGGACACCAGGGGCTTCCAAAGCCCCAATCCACTTAGACACATCGGCTTACTTGCGTTTTATGGCTTGTAGCCATCCCTTACGTGCCGCTAATCTATATGGAAGGTAATAAATATATAGACGACTCGAGAATTGCAATACTTTGAATCGATTACCTACATTGCAATCGATACAATGTATCAAAATAGATGAATTAAGTCTGGTCTGGTCACCGATTATGGACCATAGTAATTACGCAAATTATGATTTTTGTGATATTTTTCGTTTTTTCGTTTTTTTTATTACACGCTGCTATTCCTTCATCGTGGTACTTAAAAACAAATATGTGGAACTACATAAGAGGAAGGGCTCACGGCGTAAATGAAGCTACCCATCTTCAGACATGAAGTCTCTGTGTCATTTTTATAATGCAAAGGCTGCCTCACCCTTTAAAACGAAAAGCATTACCGCTTCACGGCCAAATTTGGCACGGTGGTGGTAGCTACTCGTGCGGCCTCACAAGACGCTCTATAACCAGTAAATAACCTCACTTTCCTCCAAATCTCTTTATATTGTCTGGTGTGGGGTGTGTTTTGAGTCAACCTATTTCCACATAGGAGCAGTAATGCGTTTCGGTTTCAAGCGAACCAGTACAAAATATATACCCCCAGAAACAAAATAGATTCTATAACTGATCCTGTGACGTCAGAGCGACGTTACAAGATCGATTGAGAAATATATGTTTATTAAATCACTTTGGGCACGGCTTATTTTAAGCTAGCACGGATGGTACCACTATTATCCCTATTTCTATCAGGGTCGGCATAAACTTTGAGGATATTGTGCTGGAGAGAAATTCAAATAATCACTCAGTATCTGGTGATCTGATCCTTTTACAGCAGTAAAGAGCTCTTTGCCTATGAATTTCGATCGGATATCTTCGTGAAATCGTGGAGGTCCAAGGTTGACAGATAATTTTATTAAGAGCGAAGTCGACAGGTCTTGAAGACATTTCACAGGCACATTCTTAGATGTGCTTATGATCAAAAATAGGAACTATTTTCTAAGCACACGCATCTGTTGAATCAACTCTTTACGGTTGCCATTGATATAGAAAGGTTTCACACAAAGGGAAACGAAGATAAGCAAAGGCATGTTCCTGAAGCATTGAGGACGATCGATTTTCCCGTAATTCGCTTGAAATTAAATAGTGCTGTCGAATACAATTGCATTTCATCATGTCCGTTTCTTTGCGTTAATAATTAATGAACGGGTCGCGTAGAGCCTTTATTAAATACTAGTGCATTTCAATCGTCCGTGACTACGAAGACTATAAAGTTTAGCGGGAAGTATTGTCATTATAATTACCTACATCGTGTAGGTTTGCTGCCACGAAAGAGTCTTGAGGTCGGTTGGGGCGATCACTTGACGCCCATAGTCTCTAGGTACCGTTTTAAAGCTAAATGGTTTTAATTGGTTCAGAGGCCATAGACTGTGTACCAGACGAACGTTCCTACCGGCATTGAGAAATCAGTTTTAATATTCTTTAAATTACAGTATTTGCGACGTTGAAGTGGCAGTGGGCAGGACACATTGCTCGTAGAACGGATAGAGGTTAGAGCCAGAAAGTACTTGAGTGGCGACCGCTTACCGGAAGACGTAGCGTGAGTAGGCCTTCCACAAGATGAACCGACGATCTATCGAGGTTCGCGGGGATCCGCTGGATGCAGGCAGCGCAGGATCGGTCTTTGTGGCGAGACTTGGGGAGGCCTATGTCCAACAGTGGACGTCTGTGGGCTGATAAGAAGAAGAAGAAGAAAGTACAGTATTTAGTCACGACCTGTGATGTTGTCAAACGGACAGCTCATATACGCAACGTGGATCCCGTCACGTTAAGACATGACATCGATCGGACCATGGGCTATGTTCGTTTCACATTAATCGAGAGAACGGTGCCACTAATTCATTGGAACCCGTGCGTACAAAATTTTGCTTCACAAAATTCAAAACCCAAAACTCCTCCGAATTCCGCAAAGTTACAAAACACTTACGAAACGTAAACAGAATAATTAAACAATGCGAAACTAAGCCTGAAGGAAAGGCTTTCAATGTTTAATTAATTAAGCTTGTTGTTCAACTAAACCGGTTATTATACAATTTCTTTGCCGTCGAAGGCTGATCAGATGGAAACAGTCCGTGTTGCGAAAGACCAGGCGCCGGGAGTACTCGTATACAATCGCAGTCTTCAATTCCTACGGAAACTACTAAACTTTCTAAATAAACGTGAAAGACATTGTCGACCAAATAAAAAAGAAAATCGTCCTCTAAAATCAACTAATGTAATTATTTGTGGAATTCGATTGGTATAAACAGCTGGCCTTGTTGTACCAGGAAGCAATCGTGGGTTCCGCTTTCTTGTACAGCCTCAAGGTCTTCTTCTTTGTCTCCACCTTATCCCACTAGGTAGGGTCGGTCGGAATTTTCTTTTCTATTCTCCTATATCAACCGCCATCTCAACACTCACTTCTCTTTCTCTCATACCGTCATTCGTATACTCTAATTGTGTCTTCTTCGGTCGACCTCTTCTCCCTCTATCTTGCACTACCATTTCCACACATCTTCTAGTCACATGCATCTCCTCTCTACGCATCAAATTTCGATACTACGCTAACAAGTCGCCGATCTTTAATTTATCAGTCACTGCGGTTACTTTTACACTTGCAACCTCAAGGTAATACCGTCAAATATTGTTTTCGTATACCTTTCCATATTTGAAACGCTCGCCAACAGTGCAATGATCCAACCAATGTAAATACATAGGTCGAATATTCGCATTTACAATATTTGCTTAGAGAATTTAAGTTCTCGGATTGTTCTAGTTTAGAATATTGATGAAGTGGCGTCGGAATTATTTGAATGAGATAAGTATTCAATGGCAGCGCTCAAGTTTGAACGATTCAGGGATCGACTTGAACAAAGGCTTATTGTGGGACTTAGACTTAGCATCCTTGTTATCGCAAATTGAATTTTGAATGTATTAGTCGATTACTCGAAGATATACACCACTCTGGATTTTCTGGAAGTGATCTAAGTGTATTTGAGTTAGTGCAGGTTAATGTTGATGCATAATTTGAACTGACTTGATGGTGCATTAATTAGCGCTCTTGACTGCTGTACCGAGGGTTGTGGGTTTTTTTCCCACATCGAGCAAACATTTGTGTGATGAACAGGTTTGGTTGCTCTTTGTCTGGGTGTTTGTCTATGTCGGTCTCTGGTACCCACAACACGGGGAATCTGAAATTTAGGCCAGATGACCGTGCGTGATTATTTCACCACCCCGCCCGTAAAGCAGTAATCGGTTTGAAGGGTGGGGCAGTCGTTGTACTGTAAAACTGAGACACAGAACTTATGTTTGAGGGTTGGGTGGTGGCGTTTACGTTTTTGATGTCTATGGGTTCCGGTAACAGCTTAACACATCCGAAAAACTAATGTAATATTTGGCATGATTAAACTTTAAAATGTACAGCGAAATACGCGCTCAAAAACCGAAGAAAACTAATGTAGACTTGTTCATTATCTTTGTCTTATTTCGTCCAACAAAACGTAAAAACATTGCACTGAATCAAGTAAGACCACTAATTTCCGAATATCCACGGAACACAAGGCTCTTTTACGATCCTAAGTACACGAGAATAAATTGTCTATTTATTAACTTCTACATAAAAGCACTACCTAATCTTGAATCCCACTCGTGACCCTCTTTAAACCGAAATATCCCCATTGAGGTCAGCAGTACCTTAGTCCTGGACCCTCCGATCGAAGTAAATTGATTAGGGTCCATAAATAATGGCCTTGTTACATGTAAATTTGTACGTGATGTCTTTAAAATTAATGAGGATTAAATGTGTGTGTGTTTGTGTTTTAGTTAATGCTTGCGATTATCTTCCCAGTAGTTTTATTCGGTTCATCTTGGTTTTTGTCATACGAAGTATTTCGTTTTTATGTCTTCAAGCCAGTATCGTCAATTGAGCTCTGAGATTGAGTGGAAAAGTAATTTGAAATTGTAAATTACTTGTGTTTAGATCTGATAAGTTGATAGGATTAGTGGAAACCCAGTCTCATCTACATACATATTTATTATGTATCTAAATTGTATAAAAATAAAACATTTCTAACAAGACTAACAGAAGTGTAAGGTAAACATCATTAACTTCAATATTTGCACACGTATCAAGGACCGATGATAGTACAATAATTTTATCACTTTGCCGAACATTTCAATCAGGATAATTGGGACAAAATAGCAATTATTTCATTTTGTCGTGTTTTCTTTACTGTTTTTTTTTTTTTTTGAATCCGAATATCTGTATCTAAATAGAAAATCTATGTTCGAAGAAACTACGCTGAATTGATTTATATCGATACTGCTCCGGGATTTCGCGAATCGGTTTATTTATATCTATACTAGGATTGGCTCTTGGACGCTAAAGTTACAGTGTAGGTTACATAAACACGTGCACAAGATATTCATTGCTAATGTTCCTGGAAGTGCTGTGAGGAGGATTAAGCCCATCTGTATTACATTTTGGGCGACTTCCGTGCCGTAGGCGGTAAAAAAGATGCATCCCTTGATGCGCCTTTTTCGCCGTTAGTTCAGGACTGTCTGCCCAAATACTGTGTTCTGGTTTATGCTAGACTTCGATTCAAAGATTTTTAATGTTTTGGGGTGCAATACGTGGAATACCGCGACTGGTGGGTTAATTGTGCTGCGATCATGTTCAAGAATCAAGAAGTATATAGATTTCTGCGTTACGTTCAATGTAGGTGGGGTGCTCACGCTTGGTACAAGCTCAGCTGTATGCCCGATACAAGACAACTCATTACACGGATCTAAAATTCGCCGTGTAATCCTCAAAACTCCAAAGACATCTTCGCTAGTACACAGAGTATCGCAAGTCAAATTCGAAGCTATTTTCTAATTGCGACACATAATCAGAGTACCTCTTATCACAATCACATCCGAGCTCGGAACTACAGTTTCAATAGCCACGATCTGGCTTCTCAAAGTTCGCTCCAAGAGACCGCGGCTCCCAAAGTTTGACAGTCAAAATTTCGGCCCCTACCGCCATCAATAACGCAGTTCGCCTCAGGAGCCTCAGGGAAACTTCTCGAAATTTCACTTTAATATAAATCGGGCTTCACGTTACACCGCGTCGGGTTATTTCTCGTAACCTTTTTGCCGAAAAAAAAAAATGAATTTGTTCAGCTATTTTAGGCGTTCGCGTTTTCATACGTAATGAGTGTTTATTTAACGTAATGCTATTGTGATAAGGGACGAGGGAAAATGGCTTGTTGTTTTAAGGTTATTTTGTTACGTAACGCTTTGTATGATTTGGATATTGAAAGGATCCCTCGTGGAATGAAAATTTGAAACTGGAATACTGAGTGAAATAAATAGTTGTTCAGGGCAGTAATGTAATCATTAAAGTAAGTACTTAGCTAAATAATTCCATGTAACGATTCATATGTATTTTGAAATAGTCAGTAAAAGGATTTAATTTTTTATATGAAGTGAAGTATGTGTATTATCTATAGTGAATTTTGTTGTGGCCTAAACGATAAGACGTCCGGTGCATTCGTATCTTGCGATTCACCGGTGTTCGAAACCCGGGCGCAGGCGGTTACCAATTTTTCTAATGAAATACGTACTTAGCAAATGTTAACGATTGACTTCCACGGTGAAAAAATAACATCGTGTAATAAAAAAAAACCCGCAAAATTATAATTTGCATAATGACTGGTGGTAGGACCTCTTATGAGGGTTCGCACGGGTAGATACCACCACCCTGTCTATTTCTGCCGTGAAGCAGTAATGCGTTTCGGTTTGAGGGCGGCAGCTGTTGTCACTATACTGAGACCTTAGAACGTATATCTCAAGGTGGGTGGCGCATTTACGTTGTAGATGTCTATGGACTCCGGTAACCACTTAACACCAGGTTGGCCGTGAGCACGTCCACCCATCTATGCAATAAAAAAACCCTTTTTAAATTCAATATAGCCCCTGCTGATAACACAGACTAGTTTCATTATTGTGTTTGTCATTCATTTTACATCTGTAGTATATAGCGTGAAACAAGGGTACGTGCTTTTTGGCGGGAACGCGAGGAGTTAAGTTATGTGATTTGTTTTATTTTGTCTATTTAGTGTTTCTTCAGGTTTAAATGCGTAATAACGGTGGTTTATTAACTGTTTAATATCTGTGAAAGTGCACAAATGTGGGAAAATGAAACAAAGCCGCTGGACGTAACTTCTCGAGATCCT
Organism: Bombyx mori; assembly: GCF_030269925.1. Lineage (NCBI taxonomy): Eukaryota > Metazoa > Arthropoda > Insecta > Lepidoptera > Bombycidae > Bombyx > Bombyx mori. Next base: position 3,122,640 of record NC_085114.1, read on the forward strand.
CCAAAAAGTCTACTGATAAAATCTTAGTGAATTACCACCATTTTACTGAGATTATATTTCATCCCATATCATCTCATCTCATCTCATTTAATTTCATCCCAATTGATTAATGTCTCAAATTAATCTTATGAATTAATTTACTCCTTATATTATTATTTTTCATAAAAATAAGAATATAAATTAAAATAAGACATGACCTAAAGGTCCTAGTTACCAGGTCATAAAATCCCTTTAAAAAAAGCAAGGTTACGTATTAGTCGGAAGGGCGGGTTAGCCAAGTCTTTGACATCAAGTATCAAACACATCAGTTTGACCATAACTTGAAGCATCGACGCACGTTCAACTTGACACAGATTACCTACGATGTGTGTCCCATCTATTATTCATCTGTCATTTTAAAGTTGATGTTCCGAGTTACCTATCCAAACAAATTACCCCATTCACGATCGGGTAATTTAAATTTCTATTTCACCTTCAAGGAAAATGTGTGAACATTTATTTTATCGGCGTCCCATTTTTAAGGAGCGCCTGACAGGAATTGATTACATAGATTATGGCCGCGCGCGCCACACAATACGGGATTAGAGCCGTGCCCTTAAATATTCATTCTTTACCGGTATTTCTTGTTTTAATTGAAAATTAAATGAGAAACGGTGATTATGAATTTTACAAAATCTTAAAACGAAGGTAGATGTTTTCTTCACGGATTTTGGAGTTAATTTAAATTTACGATTCGAAAGATAAATGGATAAAACTATATTCTTGCACCAGTTATATTATAACCCTTTGACTGCTATATGCGTTACCCGTGCCCTACGTGGTGCACTGAAGTAATTATGGCGATCTCTGTTACTAAGGCGCCGGAATATCAAGTAGACTTTGGAAAAGACGAATCAAAACACTGAGAAGGAATCTATTTTACTGGTGGTAGGACCTCTTGTGAGTCCGCGCGGGTAGCTACCACCACCCTGCCTATTTCTGCCGTGAAGCAGTAATGCGTTTCGGTTTGAAGGGCGTGGTAGCCGTTGTAACTATACTTGAGACCTTAGAACTGATATCACAGGGTGGGTGGCGCATTTACGTCGTAGATGTCTATGGGCTCCAGTAACCACTTAACACCAGGTGGGCTGTGAGCTCTAGCATCTAGCAATAAAAAAATTAAAAAAAATATATTTTGTTTTTTAATAGAAAAATTGCATAAAAACATATATTTTATTCTACTACATAATATTACATACATATTTAATTGTTTTCGACAATAGAAGTAAGAATTAAAATGTCGCTTAATGCCAATGAAACAATTACCGTTCAATTCGTTCTTGCGATATAAAACAATTAATAAACCACTCATTAAGGTATGTTGTGGACGCAACCATAAATTAATCTCGAAATTAAATTTCCACCCATCTAAGCAATAAAAAAAAAATTTCGGTGCGCCGCGTAGGGTACCGGTGACCTACATGGCAGTCAAAGGGTTAAATATTGCTTGTTCTATTGACGAGTGGTGCAATAAGTATTCTTAAATTTTACTCTAGACATCCTCGGAATAAAATGGCAATAGAAGTTACTCAAATTTTTTTTAACAAACAATATAAAGCCTTTTCATTATAATTAAAATATGCGAGACTGTTTCAGTAGACTTAAAAGATACGAAGGTTCTTCACATAATATAGGAGATCTTATTTTCTGTTACGCCAACACAATATTTTTGGAACGAAGTTCCCTATGGGACGATGCGGAGGGGTACCCTAACCGGGAAAAAACGTCCGTAACGTAAGATTTTTATTATTTATATATAGTCTTAGAATGGCTATACAGTGTCTAATAGCTGTTTCTTTGTATAATAATATTATTATTATATATCTTTTATAAATCATTGTGAATAAAATAAAGTTGATAACTTTGTAAAGTAGTTTTTATTTATATTTTTATCAATAAAAAAATCATAATAAAAATGTATACCTAAATAATTATTTTCTTTATACCTCGAATAGAATTTAAAATTAATATTTTTATAATGAGGAACTTCGTTCCTATCCGGTGTCCCACGACACCACACATCTTTTATTTTTTAAATGTATTTAGAACGGTATTGTGTTTTATTCACGTGAATATTAAATAACCTAGATAAATAATAAACTAATTAGGGAAACGCCGATAGCTAAGTCCTAAGTATTTGTAGTCGACCAATAAGCTGTTTAGCGAGGCCAATCCATTTAGCATTATAGGCTGAGGGCATTCCTGCGGGACTTAGCGCACGCAACCCTCCAACGTCGTGTTACTGTCATTACTTATATTAAACATAATTCACAACATGCTATTTGAGTTCTAGTTTGTTTTATTCAAACTCGCTTAGGTTGGTGTTTTCGCATTAAAAGTGTACAATTTCCAAAAATATTCGAATTTGAGTTAAATTGCGGAATCATTTGGTATCACCAGTACTATTTTTATCATAGTGTCAAAAGAGGGTAGTTTAGTTTTTTTTTTTTTTTAGTTTACCTACTATTAACAAAATTAATACATAATTTTATCTTAATTTAAAAGACATATAATATAAATGATAAAAAAAATTGCAACGATGATTAATAATAAAAATAACACATGTTAAACCTTTAAAGCACTCTCCTGTAAAATTAGTAAGTTTTGAGATTATACAGTTTTAATGCGAGAAGACGATATGTACAGTGGTTGATGATAACATTTATGGATACACTAGACGAAATTCCGCTCTGAAATGGGAGTCTCGACAATTTTGCAACTTCTACCTTGAGATCGTAAGGCACGATTGCTTAGCACGAAAAAAAATTAATTAGACTTATCATCGATATAATTAGGGGCATAGTGGGGGCTTAGGAAGAATTTGGGAGGATGACAACTTAATGCACTGCTACTGGTGATGGACTAAGTGAATGAGGTATTCCAGCTAGAGTCGATCGTGTTGTGTACTTGTATCCTCAGATGGAAAGCTGGGCGGGCTACAATTCTTGGAAGATTTTTTTTATTGCTTAGATGGGTGGACGAGCTCACAGCCACCCAGCCTGGTTTTAAGTGGTTACTGAAGCCCATAGACATCTACAACGTAAATGCGCCACCCACCTTGAGATATAAGTTCTAAGGTCTCAGTCCAGTTACAACGGCTGCCCCACCCTTCAAACCGAAACGCATTGAACACTTGAAACATGAGTTCTAAATCTCAGCTTTATAGTACAACGTCTTTTTTTTAAAGAAATAGACAGAGCGGTGGCACTGTACGGGCGCGTACAAGACGTCCAGTAATTATGCAAATCATAATATTGAGGGTTTGAAACTCATCTACCTACACCTACCTACACATCTAGTACAAAAAAATATAAGCAACGGAGCTCGGAGAAAACTAATCTCTCTCTCTCTTTTTCTCTTTCTCTTTCGTTATTGCAATAAACATACACAAAAAAAAAGGTGGCGTTTCAGTTTAGTATCGTTCTCCATTATCAAAGCAAGCTAGCCTAGTTAATGGAATATCAAATGTACACCAATATTATGTTAAGCAAACAACCGAAATGAGGATAGCCCGTGACGTTGTTTTCGCGAGCCCGTGGGGACGGAAGGGAGAATCGAATGTACCTAATCACGTGAATGGTGTTTTTTTTTTGAGAAATATTAAAATTATTAAGTCTTTCGGGGAGTAGGCGTAGGTAGTGGATTTTCAGCGGTAGGCACGGCTTGCTTAAGTCCCTCGTCACGTCATTTCGGATCCTCCCGATCCACTAACGATGCTTTTAGGTACCCCAAGCACCGGTCATCGTTCTCGTCGAACCCGTCGCTTGCGGCAATCGGCGAGTAAATTAACCTACAGACACAAACCTACTAAGTTTCCCGCCGGGTCTTCTCAGCGAGTCGCGTTGCCGATCTGGTGGTAGATTCTGCGAAGCACGGCTCTTCCTAGGGTTCGCGTTAGTAACGTCGTCAGGTTAGAGCCCCGTGAGCTCACCTACTCGTTCTGTGAATCTAGTATAACAACCCCCGAGATTACTAGAATAGGAATGAAAAAAATTTAAGTCCCTCACATTGTTAACGTCAATGGGCGTAACCACTCGTAATTATCACAACCACAACCACACAGTACCAATATTTCTAATGAAATACGTACTCAACAAATGTTCACGATTGACTTCCACGATGAAGGAATAACATCGTGTAATAAAAATAAAACCTGCAAAATTATAATTTGCGTAATTACTGGTGGTATTCCCTCTTGTGATTCCGCACGGGTAGGTACCGCCACCCTGCCTATTTCAGCAGTAATGCGTTTCGGTTTGAAGGTTAGGGCAATCGTTGTAACTATACTGAGACCTTAGAACTCATATCTGAAGCTGGATGGCGGCATTTACGTTATATGTCTATGGGCTCCGTTAATCACTTAACACCAGGTGGGCTAGGAGCTCGTTCACCCATCTCTGAGGAATTGTTCGAGATGTCGCCGGCATCTCGTTTTTACCATCGCACCGGCCGGCACCGGAGTAGAGTTCATCCATACTAGCTGGAGCCACTGCGTTCATCCACAGTGCGTTTCCAGAGATCTTTTTTGCCACCTACCATCCGGCTATGGAATGAGCTCCCCTCCACGGTGTTTCCCGAGCGCTATGACATGTCCTTCTTCAAACGAGGCTTGTGGAGAGTATTGAGCGGTAGGCAGCGGCTTGGCTCTGCCTCTGGCATTGCTGAAGTCCATGGGCGACGGTAACCACTCACCATCAGGTGGGCCGTATGTTCGTCTGCCTACAAGGGCAATAAAAAAAAATCTGTGCATTAAATAAATAAAATTGCCACATAGCCTATATTTTGAGATAGTTTTTTTTTCATGAGATCCTCGGATAGGTAACTCCCGATTCCGTCACGAAGCTATCAGAATATTCAATTCATAGTGACGTTAATTGAAATAAAAGCCTAAAAATAGCTTTTTTTTATCTCGGCAAATAAAAAAACTTTGAGGGCCTTTTCAAGTTCAATATAACTCGCGATTTGTATTCCACGAAATAAGTAATGAAAGAAAAATCTTAAAATCCCTTTTTAATCTTGCAAAAAAAAAGCTTTGAGGGCCTTTAAAAAGTTCAGTACAACTCGCGATTTGTAAACCTTGAAATAAGTAATGACCAATGACGAAATTATTAGAAATTCATTTTTATCTCATACTTCAGAAGAGATCTACGTTTTTTATTATTTTATTGATTATTTTTAATTTCTTTAATTTATTATTTAATTTCTTAATTTATTATAATTTTTTAAACTCTACGTAAATTATCCTAAATTATCTGAATTATAATCTGAATATTCAAATAGACTCATGATCTTATCCGTGTTGATTTTCTACACATATTATGTCAATAAACTTGTCATGCTAATTTAGCTCACATAAAACTTAATTACGATTCCAAGTCTTTAGACAGTAGTGTTGACTTCCAGAAAATCAAGACGCATTGCACATATGACACAACTTCAAGTATCAAGTCTTTAATCACTCGTATAGCGACGTTTCTAAGCGATCTGTTTTTATACGTGTTCTATGTATTAATTTTTATATACTTTACTATATATGTATTTATGCTTAAAATTAAAACAAAGATTGAGCTATAGATTTTTCCTTGTGTCGCTCTCCTCATTATTGAGGGTCTTGATTCCGCCGCTGCATTATTCTCTCATGTCCAATTGCTCTCCATCTGCTGCGATCCTTGGTATCGTGGAGAGCATTATGACTATACATTAATTTTTATTAAATATGACATTTCACAGTTTCTGCTCTACTTTTGTCCAATGGCACCAAAGGCGGATCCAGGGGGGGGGGTCATGGAGGTCATGACCCCCCCCCTGAGCTGCTTCCAAGACTTAGATGAACCACTAATTGAACATAATGATTTTATTTATATATTTTGTCACCATATTTTATGTAACTACATACCTTCAATATATAATTAATTTAATATAATATAATAACTTTGTATGATGGCGGAATGAACGCATTGAAAATTTGACTATGTGACCCCCTCCTGACGCCAAAGCTGGATCCGCCCTTGAATGGCACATGCAAAAAGCACATTGCCCACACAACAAATTTTATTGATTATAAGCCGAAATTGTGCTAATCACTTCAAACACTAAGCTTGAATGTTATATGGATTCTTATAATCAAATTACTTTGATCATTTTGTAGGCTCGCCATGAGATTTTTTTGCAAATGTTTTGCTTCCGATGATAACACTAAAACATATATGATCCCGTTCTGGTCCTTGAGCTCATAGAGTCTTGACATAGACTTTGATATGAATATATTTGTCTTGACGAGATTATTTTGATTTATCTAAAGGAAACACAGAGTGTTTTTGTTTTCTTTTTCTATTAACAAGCTGAAATAAACGCAGCCATCGTAAATCTCTCTTTATTATGTTTTTGTTGGATAATATATTTTGTCTTGTGAAAGATAGACAAAGAGAGAAGATACTTTATTGCACACCGAAATACAATTAACATTTTAAAAAAACAGCAGATATAGTTGTACAATAGGTAGTCTTATCGGTAAAAGGGATATCTTCCAGACGACCGTTTTATTTACAGAAATTCTGAAAAGATAAAGATAGAGCACCTATGTCGCGGTGTACTTTTAACAATACATTATTTATTTCTTTAATAATAATGTCTTTTGCTGTTGTTAATGGATAAAGTCCTCCGATATAGTGCCATTTCACGTATTTTCCAACTTCACCGTCTCCGTAATGATAATAAATACTCAATTTTCGTTTTCTTTTACAGGTAAGGCTTAGTAAAAATTCTTCAAATCAATCATTTTATGAATAAGGTAAGTCGGCCACATTGTAAACAGGTAAGTGCAAATATGTATTTTAATTTCCATAGCATTCCACATTATTAACGTATGAACGATGACGACCTGCCTACCTATTTGGGGGTCGATTGCTTCCCGCTTCCGTAGGTTTTACCCGCGATTCCCTACAAGTGACCCCTGGGTGGTGCAAAACGGGAGCCGAATACATAATCGGTGGTAGGACTTGTCCGACTGGCTGGCGACCACCCTCCAACTAGAGTCCGCCGCCAAATAGCCTAGCTGTGTTCCGGCGTGTGGGTTGGAGAGCCAGTGTTATTCCTTCCCTTTCCTCTTCCTTGTTGGGGGTGAATCTTGGCGATACCTGGAACATGCGGAGCAGACGTGCGTGTGAGCTCGCGGGACGTGATTGTTTGACGGGGGTATAGGGAGACCCAGTGAAACGGTGTTCGCCGCCGCCCGCCGGTCAGTTGGGGACCTGAACCCGGGTGTCACTACTAAACTCCGCCCCGGGAAGCTGTCCCGCCAACCGGTGTAAAATCCTGTCGTGCGGTCGTCGTGCCGGAGTCGGAGACCGGAGTGGATCCCGGCGATCGCACGCAGGGTGGACTGGGGGCCCTTCCATGCCCTGCGTCAGTCGCTCACGCAACCCGTGGTCGAGCACGTACTGTGCTCCGCGCTTTATTCAGGTATTGTCACGATTTCGCCTCGAACATCCTACCCCACCCAATCCCACTCTCCAAATAAAATTAAAAAAATATATATGAAAGTTCGAAAAAGGAAAAGGGTTTTGTCGGCGATTCCCCATTCCACATTTAATGTGGATTTCAGCAATGTAAGGGGTCTACATAGCAACCTCGACGCCGTACACCACCATCTTGAGACGGCGCAGCCTGCCCTCCTTTTTCTGACGGAGACGCAGATATCTGCTCCAGATGATACTTCGTACCTTGAATACCCCGGCTACGTATTGGAGCACAACTTCCTGCGTAAAGCCGGGGTGTGTGTATTCGTCCGGGCTGATGTCTGTTGTCGCCGTCTACGAAGCCTCGAGCAACGGGACCTGTCCCTCTTGTGGCTGCGCGTAGATCACGGGGGTTGTACCCGAGTCTACGCGTGCCTGTACAGGTCCCACAGCAGTGATGCAGGTTCAGCTCTGATAGAGCATGTGCAAGAGGGGACTAACCGCGTGCTTGAGCAGTACCCATCTGCGGAGGTGGTGGTTCTTGGAGACTTTAATGCTCACCACCAAGAGTGGTTGGGGTCCAGAACCACTGACCTCCCGGGTCGGGCTGCCTACGATTTCGCCTTGGCCTACGGCCTCTCCCAGCTGGTGACACAGCCCACCCGTGTCCCAGATATTGAGGGGCACGAGCCTTCTCTGTTGGACCTTCTGCTGACCACCGATCCAGCCGGATACAGTGTGGTGGTCGACGCTCCACTTGGATCGTCTGATCACTGCCTTATCCGTGCTGCCACACCACTCTCTCGTCCTAGTCGTCGAACGACGACCAGGTATCGAAGAGTTTGGCAGTATTTGTCAGCAGATTGGGATGGATTGCGTGAGTTTTATGCATCCTACCCATGGGGGCGGTTCTGCTTTTCCTCTGCTGATCCTGACGTCTGTGCGGACCGTCTTAAAGACGTGGTGCTCCAGGGGATGGAATTGTTTATCCCCTCCTCTGAAGTGCCCGTTGGGGGTCGCAGCAGACCCTGGTATAACAATGCCAGCAGGGATGCTGCACACCTCAAGCGGTCCGCATACGTTGCATGGGACGATGCTAGGAGACGTCGGGATCCTAACATCTCAGAGGAAAGGCGGAAATATAACGCCGCTTCCAGGTCCTACAAGAAGGTTATTGCCAGGGCGAAATCGGAGCACGTTGCTAGAATTGGCGAGCGACTGAAGAGCTTTCCCTCTGGGAGCCGTGCTTTTTGGTCGCTCGCCAAAGCTGCAGAAGGTAACTTTTGCAGGTCTAGTCTCCCACCACTACGCAAGTCCGATGACAGTCTGGCCCATAGTGCGAAAGAGAAGGCTGACCTTCTGGTCAAACTCTTCGCCTCGAACTCGACTGTGGACGACGGGGGTGCCACACCACCGAACATCCTCCGGTGTGATAGTTCCCTGCCGGAGATCTGCTTTACACAGTGTGCAGTCAGGCGGGAACTCCGACTCCTGGACGTCCATAAGTCGAGTGGGCCAGACGGTATCCCTGCAGTGGTTCTAAAAACGTGTGCCCCTGAGCTGACGCCTGCGCTAACGCGTTTGTATCGCCTCTCTTACTGCGCTAACAGGGTTCCGTCTTCATGGAAGACCGCCCACGTCCACCCTATCCCCAAGAAGGGTGACCGGTCGGACCCATCGAGCTATAGGCCTATCGCGATAACTTCCTTGCTTTCCAAGGTGATGGAGCGAATAATTAATATACAACTCCTGAAGTATCTGGAGGATCGCCAGCTGATCAGTGACCGACAGTACGGTTTCCGTCACGGTCGCTCAGCTGGCGATCTTCTTGTATACCTAACTCACAGGTGGGCTGAAGCCTTGGAGAGCAAGGGCGAGGCTCTTGCTGTGAGCCTTGATATCGCGAAGGCCTTCGACAGGGTCTGGCATAGGGCACTTCTGTCGAAGTTACCATCTTACGGAATCCCCGAGGGTCTCTGCAAGTGGATCGCTAGCTTTTTGGATGGGCGGAACATCACGGTCGTTGTAGACGGTGATTGTTCTGATACCATGACCATTAACGCTGGCGTTCCACAAGGTTCGGTGCTCTCCCCCACGCTTTTCATCCTGTATATCAATGACATGCTGTCTATTGATGGCATGCATTGCTATGCGGATGACAGCACGGGGGATGCGCGATATATCGGCCATCAGAGTCTCTCTCGTGGCGTGGTGCAAGAGAGACGATCAAAACTTGTGTCTGAAGTGGAGAACTCTCTGGGGCGAGTCTCCAAATGGGGTGAATTGAACTTGGTTCAATTCAACCCGTTAAAGACACAAGTTTGCGCGTTCACTGCGAAGAAGGACCCCTTTGTCATGGCGCCGCAATTCCAAGGAGTATCCCTGCAACCTTCCGAGAGTATTGGGATACTTGGGGTCGACATTTCGAGCGATGTCCAGTTTCGGAGTCATTTGGAAGGCAAAGCCAAGTTGGCGTCCAAAATGCTGGGAGTCCTCAACAGAGCGAAGCGGTACTTCACGCCTGGACAAAGACTTTTGCTTTATAAAGCACAAGTCCGGCCTCGCGTGGAGTACTGCTCCCATCTCTGGGCCGGGGCTCCCAAATACCAGCTTCTTCCATTTGACTCCATACAGAGGAGGGCCGTTCGGATTGTCGATAATCCCATTCTCACGGATCGTTTGGAACCTCTGGGTCTGCGGAGGGACTTCGGTTCCCTCTGTATTTTGTACCGTATGTTCCATGGGGAGTGCTCTGAGGAATTGTTCGAGATGATACCGGCATCTCGTTTTTACCATCGCACCGCCCGCCACCGGAGTAGAGTTCATCCATACTACCTGGAGCCACTGCGGTCATCCACAGTGCGTTTCCAGAGGTCTTTTTTGCCACGTACCATCCGGCTATGGAATGAGCTCCCCTCCACGGTGTTTCCCGAGCGCTATGACATGTCCTTCTTCAAACGAGGCTTGTGGAGAGTATTAAACGGTAGGCAGCGGCTTGGCTCTGCCCCTGGCATTGCTGAAGTCCATGGGCGACGGTAACCACTCACCATCAGGTGGGCCGTATGCTCGTCTGCCTACAAGGGCAATAAAAAAAAAAAAAAAAAAAAAAAAAAAAAAAAAAAAAAAAAAAAAAAAAAAAAAAAAAAAAAAAAAAAAAAAACCTAACGTATGAACGATGCCTACCTCTAGTGTACCAATATAACAGGTCAATATATATATCTATCGTTATCGATATATCGATAAAATATACAGTCATTTTTTAAGTACACTTGACTCCATGACCAAGCCTAATTTTGCATTGTACAATGGAAATGGCTCCAATGTACTGTAATGTTAATTCGAAATACAAATTATATTTTCTCTGATTTTTAATAATTAATATTGTTATTTTTGGCTCTGCAGTAAAAGGAAAGAAGTAGTAACTTTTAGTAGTAGTAACTTTAGTTTGATATCGTACTGCAGAGTTTATCGATATTTAGGCAAGAATTCAAAATATTTACGAAATAAATGATAAAGGCTAGTTAGTAGTAGGGAAAACGTACCCTAAAATATTATCTAAGCAATTATGTATCTTCTAGTGAAAAACAAACATAAAAAATACTTACTGATACTGATAGATATTGACCAGTAGAGAATGCCTTAGGCATTAAGTCCATTAATGTACGATAATGTGCATAAAGTGTAATTAAAAAAATACTAAACAGCGACAAGAAAAGTTAATAAATCAAATTTTTTATTAATAAACATCATAAACTAAGTGACTTCTTCAAATACTTTTTTTTATTGCTTAGGTGGGTGGACGAGCTCACAGCCCACCTGGTGTTAAGTGGTTACTGGAGCCCATATACATCTACAACGTAAATGCGCCACCCACCTTGAGACATAAGTTCTAAGGTCTCAGGTATAGTTACAACGGCTACCCCACCCTTCAAACCGAAACGCATTACTGCTTCACGGCAGAAATAAGCAGGGTGGTGGTACCTACCCGCGCGGACTCTCAAGAGGTCCTGCCACCACTAAAAATTACTGTTAAACTATACTCATTCGAAGGCTAATAAGTTCGGATAACTAAAAGCTCACTTTACTGCTAAAATGTTCGCTGAGTAAGTATCCAGAACGTTCGCTCATTGGCTTCAAACTCCGCTCAACGTCTGGGATACCCGCTCAAGAGAATAATGGCAACGAGACACTAAAACATGACTATTATTTAACACGACGTCAACCGCACACGGCCTTCGTCCATTCTGAATAACAACGCGACCGCTGAAACGTGTCGAAATTACAGGGCTGATACTAAATAGTTTTTAGATTAATGAAATTATTTTCAGTACGACGCTGCTCGTGTAGTCGTATGACCTTTTCAAAGGCCTTTGATGGTTTGTAAGCAGCGTGGCAATGATGACGTCATATCTTATTTGAAATGGCTTGGAACTCCCATCAGGCCACAGTCGCCCCTGCTAGGCAGGCCTTTCGCCACAGTGACCAGGCTCGTGAAACCTAGCCTTGAATCTACTGGATTCAAGTAGATTTCGGCGCCCTTTCAAAGGTCTTCGGTCCTCCGTTAGGGAGGCCTCCACTAAGTATGGAACTTGTGGATTAGGAATGGTTTTAGGTTTCCTTAATCAATGTTACAGTTTTTCATGGCAAAGTCTGTATGTATGTCATTGGGTTATTATCGAAATTTGGTAGTGCAGAGATCCAATTGGGCTGAAATCAATTTTGTCCAGCTAGAGCAAACACAAATTTAAGGGTTCTGCTGCAAAAAATATCCCTTTTATATCATATTCACTTTTAAGAGTCTCTGTAAAACTTGAGTTTTGGAGTTTATAGTTTGAAACGTATTTAGTATGACGTGGAAGATGAATAATTTTTTTTTAAAATTAAAAGTCGGTTTTCGGTAACCGGTAAAACCACTTTTGACCTTTTTAATATTATTACATTAATGAATGAATATTGTTATTTTTAATTTGCTTGGCGTTACGTGGTTATTAGAGACCATAACCCACTTTGAGACATGAGCTCGTACTATTGTGTAAAGGCTGTTCAAGCCTTCAAATCGAAGCGCATAACTGCTTCGTGGCAAAAATCGACAGGATGAAGGTACTTATTCGTTCGTCAATTTGTAACAATAAAACTTATATGGCGACAACCCTACAAATGTTCCGCGGTGTCGACCGCGCCATCGTAAATAACATATGTAACTATTTGTGCTGCGCGCACTAACGGTAAATAAACTCTTCAAATACTGTATGTGCGCGAAAGTTCAAAAATGTGATAGTTTTTTTTTTTTTTTTTTAAATGAGCATGCCAGTTCGAATGTTGGGATTAAGACCACATATCTAAAGGTTATCTCGTCGAAGCCGTCGTAGCCTAAAGGATAAGACGTCCGATGTGCTCGTATCGAGCGATGCGATTAGGCCGAGATCCAGTAGTAAAGTCAATTCATCTAATGAGATATGGACTTAACAAACGTTCGGGAATGATATTCGTGTAACAATAATCAAACCCGCAGAAATATAATTGGTGTAATTAGTGGTGGTGGTAGGGCGTCTTGTTAGGCCGCATTGGTAGGTACCACATATGCTTATTTCTGCCGCAAATCAGTGATGACTTTCGATTCGAAAGGGACAGTCTTCGTACTGTGCAATTGAGGCCCTTTGTCTCAATATGGATAGTAACGAGCTTTTTATAATATCTAAGAGTTCCGGTAACTCCTTAATACCAAGTGGACCCCGTGCTCGTAAATTATCATAAATAATACGACGATGCTAAGTAATACAGAGATGCTTCCACCACTTGTGACGTCACAGTTCGGCTGATAATCATATCGGCAGAAATTCAATTGAGTCAAGTACACTTGTCACCTGTTTTGAATTCTCGATCAAAGCTCAATTCTCAAATTATGTGTAAAGATAATATAAATACTGGTGGTGATAATAATACTAATAATAATACTAATAATAATACTGGTGGTAGGACCTCTTGTGAGTCCGCGCGGGTAGGTACCACCGCCCTGCCTATTTGTACCGTGAAGCAGTAATGCGTTCCGGTTTGAAGGGTGGGGCAGCCGTTGTGACTGTACTGAGATCTTAGAACTTATATCTCAAGGTGGGTGGCGCCTTTACGTTGTCGATGTCCATGGGCCCCAGTAACCACTAAACACCAGGTGGGCTCGTCCACCCATCTAAGCAATAAAAAAAAATAAAAAAAAAGAATTCTTGAAAGTCTGCTGAAATACATTAATAAAACTTATAATGGAAGCAAAGAATAAAGAATCCGAAAATCATAGGGATCTTTCTAGAATCTCCTGGAATTGTACTACATATAAGTGTTTCGGCGACACCTGTAGGCCCGTAATTAAGGAAAAGTAATAAGAATTAATTCGGCCCCTTTAATGCCCAATTAGGGACAGAAATCCGTCAGAGAGACGGCGCCTTATTTTCTAAGCCTAGGCTTTTTGGGAATAATTTCAGTAACACGTTCGTACAGCGACGGTATTTCGGGACCTCGGATTCATTTGAATCACAAATACAGTAGAATTTATTTTGGATAGTCATAATTTGTAATTTAAACTGATTTTCATATTGCTTTTTTATAATATACTAGCGACCAGCCCTCGCTTCGCTTCGGAAACATTAAATTTTATTATCGATAGTTGAGTCCCGCGATGTTACCCGCGGTTATTGTCGTACCGCAGGTGACGACGACGCGGAGAAAAAGTCGTCCAGCCGTTCCAGAGATTAGCCGGAACAAACAGACAGACAGACAAAAATTGTAAAAAATCTTATTTTGGTGTATGTACCGTATATATATTCATATGCATCTAGTAAAAAGCGGTTATTTCAATATTACAAACAGACACTCCAATTTTATTTATATGTATAGATTTAACAGTTATTGTGGCGAGATCAATCCGTGTAAGTAAATATGTTGTTTTAACTATTTTTGCGAAACCCGAAAAAAATACTAGGTATAATTATTTGTTGTAGATTTTTATTATTTATTCGGACCATTGCCAACTTTTACACAACACGACCTCCCAATAAAACGTTGTATGTCAAACTAAGAACAAGCATGACCTTTTTAAAATTCGCAACACAGTTATGTGAAGCAAGATAGCTTACTGTTTATTACGGTTCATTTTCCTGTAAAATGTGCTGCTGTCATACATACAGCCTTTATTCGTAGCATACAGCCATACGCGATATCTATAAAGGTTTTTTTCAATCCTTTATTACACTTCATACGTTCTTTCGCGTCCTTTAAGCCGATTCCAGAATATTACAGACAATATTTATTTATAATTGACGAAAAATACTGTATTTTGATGTTTTTGTTTTTGCTTTTGAGCCGTCTCGTTTTTCTTGTGGTTCTCTACTTGAAATTCGGTGTTCCTGTAACAAAAAAGGGATAAGAAAAAGTAATGTACTATCTCACAATGTAATCTAGAAAGAGGGGCCTGATAAAATTATACGGGTCTTTTACTACAGTAGAGGCGGCCAGATAAGAAATCTCTAGTTTAAGGGAAGATTCAATAAAATTCGTGAACTTAGATGATAAATTTAGTCAACGGAAAACCCGTTCTCATTTTGCCCGTTTTGACGTAGGTAAAACCTATTTTGCGAGAGATGGACGAAAAAAGTATGCGTGATTCTATTTTTGAAAATAGAATTAGTCGCTTCTATATCTATATTAGTCTACTTAAATATATGTATTATATATAGTTTTGAATATTTTGGATGGATAGATAAACTTTATTATAAGATATAAATTTGGGATATAATTTTAAATTGTTTTTGTGAATTTCGGGAGTTTTTTTTATTTTTAATCAATAAAAATAAAATAAAACGGATGATGAGATGGACGAACGAGCTCACAGCCCACCGGGTGCTAAGTGGTTACTGGAGCCCATAGACATCTACAACGTAAATGCGCCACCCACCTTGAGATATCAGTTTTAGGGCTTCAGTGTAGTATAGCGAGTCTATTATTTTTATTTTATTATTGTTTCTTATCTTTATTATATTATTTCCAACGTTTCAAATACTAAATTTTTGGTCCGTAAAAAATAAAACGTTCGTTTTTATATCATAATCTATATATTAATACGTGAAGTAAACACTTTGTATCCCTTTTTACGTAAATTGCGCGGACGGAGGAGTATTAAATTTTCCACACTTATAGAGAATATAGAGAAGAAGTGCACAATGCTAATTTTTTTTTCAAATAATGCATAACAGATACATTAAATCAATAAAGAAAACATTACACACACTACATACCATGTATTTGACGCACACACGCGTGCATACTATTTATTGTCAAACTTTTGTTCTTGACGTCTGTGGTCAAATTGAGAATAGATTAAATATTAATTGTCTTTATTAATATTTTTTTATAATGTAGCCTTGGCGAAATTTGTGATTATAGGAGTATAAAATACAATCATAATAGTGTGCAAACTTACAATTCCAATTAATTATAGTGGAATTTCGACTACGGCGGGACCTCTAGTAATATAAATTTGCTATCAAAGTCAAAGCACAAAGAAAATACCCAATTAGTTTTAACTTAGTTCTTTTTTCGAAATATATCAAAATGATTCAATTTGTAATAATAATTATTTAAATAATTTATACAAAACGTATGTGAAATTGATAGAGAAAGTAGATGGAATGAATTTGAATATAAACATTCGCAGAACTAAAACAAAGACCTATTCTATTAGTACAAGACTCTTCCATTAAATTACAATCGTGAGCAGTCAACTTTATATGAATAAGAGAGGCTAAGTGCAAATTAATGTTGGTATAACAACAACAGAGTTTGTCTGATTTTGAACCTTTTAACTAAACATATAAAGTTTACTTAAAACTATTCGTTAGTAAATTTAGATTTGTATTTTGAGTACGCAGGCTGAGAATATTACTGATTTGAATGAAATTTGAGGTAACGTGAATATTGGAACGATTAGCAGCCTGATGGTAATGTAAAGAAGAAGAAGAATAAGCTCTCAAACCAGCAATTCGATTGGTTACTATTGCAAATAGTGTTTATGATTTATCGCAATTTTGGGTATATGTACTGCAGTCGTGGTGGCCTAAAGGTTAAGACGCCAGGAGTAATTCGTATCGAGCGATGAAGCGCCAGCGTTCAAATCCTGTAGGCGACTAAAATTTCTTCCATTGAAATACGTACTTAACACATATTCACGAGTGACTTTCACTATGAAGGTAAAAAGTCGTGTAACAAGATTCGAACCAGCAGAAATTTTATAGTGCGTATCGGTAGGCAGCGGCTTGACTCTGCCCCTGGCATTGCTGAAGTCCATGGGCGACGGTAACCAACCACTCACAATCAGGTGGACCGTAAGCTTGTCTGCTTACAAGGGCAATAAAAAAAATTGAGACATAGACCTCAAGTAGCAAGGATGGTGACGGCATCCATGTTTTGATGTGCTGTTGGCTCCTATAATCACTTAACACCAGGTAAGCAATGAAAAAAATATTATTTTTTACGATGACCGCTGTATTGTCTCTTTCCTCTATAGAATCGGCTAATCGTATTCGTTGGATAGTACTTAATATACAATCAGTATTCGTATGCGTACGTAGTATTCATTGCATTATTAGTAGCTAAAAATACTCGGCGAGGAACACTGTAACATCTATTGGTCTAAATAAACAAGGATAAATTTGAATTTTGTTACTCATGTGTAAGACTCTGTTCAAGGGACGTGGGTGAGGTAATTGTCTACTGTAATATTGTCGAAAGGTTCGTTCCGAAATAATCTATCCTCTCAACTTTTATTTTCGTCAGCGGCGAACGACAATATTGAGTAGGGCTTCGAAGATCAAACGCCTCGACACTCGCGGACTTGATATTTCGGGTACAGGCGTCCAATCCGAACAATTTCGCCTATTTAATTTGGCTAAGAGATATTTTAGGGTTCCACACTGCAATGGGAATGAGGCGTTTGCTCCTGGCCTTTTAATTTTTCATTATTATATTTTTTTTATTGTATTTTTTGACTTGTTTCTTCCTTTATTGTAAATATTTTTATAATTTAAAAAAAAAAGTAAATATTTGAGAAAAAACAAAAAAAAAGCCCGCTGAGTTTGTTTCGCCGGTTCTTCTCAGGACTGTGGCTTTTTTTGGAACCGGTGGTAGAGTTAACATTGTTATTTATATTTTGACATTCAACAAGTGTGTTATACTGACATCTAAGTTGAAATAAATGATTTTGAATTTGAATTTGAATTTGCAAAAAACTCAACACTAAGTTGTATATTAAAAATATATATTATTATGTCGAAGACCGTCATTAGTTTGGTAGCTAAACGAAACACGATACGATTCCCGAGAGATGGCAGCACGATTGCGGTAACGTTGGAACTCGGCTAACTTCGTGCTACGACACAGCCTAGGCGATGGAGGCGCGTAGACGCCATTACACACTTACCTATCACCCTTCTTGGAGAGCGTTGCCTCCGTCCTAAGAACTGTCATTCGTTTTCGTTTGATAACGTCATTAGAAGATTCCTAAATTATTCTAAGACAACAAACGTGATTGGTGTACTCAATATTTCTCTCTGTCGATCACCCTATTCGCCCCTGTGATATCTGACGATAGTGTTAATGCTTGTAACTTCTCCGACATATAAATATATATTCATCCAGTATTATTAAGAAGATTATAACACGAAGACGAAAGAACCTGAAAAAATCCTGTTGCAAAGTAAATTTTATCAAATGAAATGTATGGAACAGCTGGAACTATCTCGTAAAATTTTTGATTAATTTCTTAATTAAAAAAAAAAACATATATTTTCAACAAAATAGATGCGCTAGTCGTAATTTAACTGATAATTTCAACATCTTGGGCGGTAAGCAAAGAATAGTAAAAAATCTGAACATTTGGAATGAGTAAAATATTCGAGCTTATACTTAATAAAGCTCTACCAGAGCTTCTCAGTTAGTCACTAGGGTGCCTCGTGGATATTATTTAGCTGCAGTTATAGCTTGCTGAGGTGTTAGCTACCAAGGAGTAACCGGGCCATATTTTTGTGAAAAAGTTATCAAAAACACTGGACTGCTTGTTTTTTTCTCCAAAATAAACACCATATTTTAAATCCTCCATTGCTTCACAAGTCCTATAACAGGGATTTTGAGAAAAGTTGAACCAAAAAAAACTACTAAAAATATATACCTATGTATACACCGAATTTGTAAGAATTACGTGGAACGCCAAGCGTAAGATCAACGGAGGGCTGCTGGAAAAAAGATAGGAAGTGTGAGGTCCGTAAAAAAAAAACGTGATTAATACGGAAGCATCTGAAAATTACTTCCTCGTTCCGAGAACTTCATAAACGTAACAAATGAAATATCAGTGATGTTTTTGGGCCGCGTCCGAGTCATCCTTTTGATGTTCAGCCGGCTACAGACTTAGTTCTCCGTAATCGGCATCAATAAATCTTTTACCTCGATGAGGTTCTTTGCGATTGGCTGTTGGGTTGATGACGTCGTTCTGTTTTTTTTTATGTTAGTTCGTAAGATTCTAGTACGTTCTTTTTTAATTGAATTTTGGGTTGAGGAGCATACGGCCCACCTGATGGCGAGTGGTTTTACCATCGCTCGGGGACCTCAGCAATGCCAGGGGCAGAGCCAAGTCGCTGCCTACCGTTTAATACTTCCCATAAGCTTCAACGGAATCATTATTTTACTGGTCATTTTATGAGTTTACCAAAATTAATATAATTATTATTTAAAAAAAAAATTAACCGTTTTGTCATCAATGTTTTCAAGTTTAGTGGTGATCCAAAACTTTTAAAGTTTAGTGGTGATCCAAAACTTTTAAAGTTTAGTGGTGATGCAAAACTTTTAAGAGTGATATTTTAGTTTTAATATTCATTTATATGCGAAGTTCACACAACGCTGATTTCGTTATAACATTAAAGTTCGAAGTTTAAATTATGACGCACAACGGCTGTCCCACCTCAAATCGAAACGACACGTTATTGCTTCATTCGTCGACAGTATACATGTGCCCATCGATGCAGGCTCATAATAGCGTAAATTTTCTATTTTCCTATACTTATTTAGACATAGTCTACTTTTTTTTTTTATTGCTTACATGAGTGGACGAGCTCACAGCCCACCTGGTGTTAAGTGGTTACTGGAGCCCATAGACATCTACAACGTAAATGCGCCACCCATCTTGAGATATAAGTTCTAAGGTCTCAGTATAGTTACAACGGCTGCCCCACCCTTCAAACCGAAACGCATTACTGCTTCACGGCAGAAATAGGCAGGGTGGTGGTACCTACCCGTGCGGACTCACAAGAGGTCCTACCACCAAATTAATATTTTTCGGCCGTCTGGTATAGTGGTCTGGTAAGTATACACAAGGGGGTCGCGGGTTCGAATCCCGTCAAGGGAAGATATTTGTTTGATAAATATAAAAATGTATTTTCCAGGTTTATGGATGTATATTAAATATATTATGTATTTGTATAATAAAAATCTTATATTTATTTCCGTTATCTGGTACCTATAACACAAGTTCTTTACGAACTTAACACGGGACCAGTTAACGTGACGTGATTGTTAGTAAATATTTATTATTATTATTTTTGGAATAACTGTAAGCCGGATTAATCTAATCGTTCTTTTTTTTAAATGCAATCAAAATCAGAAATTCAGAATGACGTTTTACAGGCAGCGTTAACGGTAAATCATCGCCTTAAGCTTGTCCAGATCAAGACTCGAAAGCCCTTAGTATTAACATGACCTCAACAAACGCGTCGGTGCGTATCCGACAAAAACTAATTAGTAACTGATATTAATGGCGCTTATCCATCAAGGGGTTAAAACCTTGTCCTACGTGAATGAGAAATTTGAGAACGCGATGCTAAGCGATGCGTAATGCGTCTGAACGTAAAAAAGTTTTCTACATACGAGCTAGGCTTTAGGATGTCTCGTAGACCTCTACGTGTGGTCTACGTAAATTCGTAGACTTCTACGGCGCGTCTACTTATTATGTACATTTTTTTTATAATAATGAGAGTTATTAAAATGGGTCTCTTCTTTTTTCCTACCTATGCTGTAGCCTTGAAAGGCTATTTCAGCTTCGCCCTAACATGTAGGTGAGCTCAGGGGGCTCAAACCGGAGTGCTGCTAACACTGGCCCTAGCAAGGGCAATGCTTCGCAGAATCTACCAACGGATCGGAAACACGACCCACTGAGAAGATCCGGCGAGAAACTCAGTGGGCTGTGTCTGTGGGTAAATGGGTCTCTGATTATCACAGATTTCTATTTTTCAGAGAGAGAGAGATTATCAGAGATTACGCGTAAACTAGTGAATTCCTGCTATTTTACAATGACGCGATTTTTTTTTTATTGCTTAGAACGGACAAACTCACGGTCTGTCTGGTGTCAAGGTGTTAACCAGAGACCATATCCATAAGCATATAATAATGCCTTTATCCACCCGAGACATTAGTTCTAAGCTTTATTTCTGTAAAGTATAACAACTGCTCCGCAAATTGAGACCGGAATGGCTTAAAATACGTTAATAAGAAAAATAAAAAAGTTTAGATTTATTTACTAATGCTGTTATTCGGTATGAGTAACGCCATCTTTGGTACGTTAACAAAAATGCATGTCGACACAACTAGGAATTCTTTCGAATGATCTAAAACATGCTGGAATGTTCCAATTACATCGAGAGTGCTCTAATGAAGCCGAGAATGTTCTCGACATAAATCAGACGAGTGGCGACATGAAGGTAGTTCTAGTCGAAGCGACGAACGGATCACCTGAAGCGAAACGATAAAGTGGATCGCGATTATGAAGTCTACCTGAAGTGACCCATAGACACCGCCCATTGAGTTTCTCGCCGGATCTTCTCAGTGGGTCGTGATTCCGATCCGGCGGTAGATTCTATGAATCACTGCTCTTACTAGGGCTAATGTTAGCAAATTCTCTCAAGTTGAGCCCGTGAGCTCACTTAACCGTCCGAGTGTAGCTGGAATAGCTTCTTAGGCTACCAGCGAATAGGTGGGTAAAATCTGCTTTTCTTACACAAACTACATATCGCCTTTTCGCATTAAAAGTGTACAATTTCCAAAAATATTCGAAATTGAAACTGCGTAGCGTAAACATTTGGAATCACCAGTATTTTTCTCATTAATACTGTCAAAATAGGGTACTTTAGTTTTAGTTTTTTTCTTTTTTAGTTTGCCTATATTTTGACAACTAGTAAAAAATTTATACTTATTTTTATCTTACTTTAAAAGACAGATAATGTAACTAGTAAAAGATAAAAAATAAATGTTGCAAAGATTATTAATATTAAAAATATCACATGTTAAACCTTTAAAACACTCTCCTGTAAAATTAGTAAGTTTTGAGATTATACAGTTTTAACGTGAGAAGGCGGGATCGAACATTTTCTTACAAAAATTATTTTACGGGTTGTTTTACATTTAATTTTTCTCAAAAAACCCTTACAGCAGCAACTAACTGATATTTCATTTGTCTGATGAGACACGCGTCGCGTATTGCCTTAATAAGTTACGTTAGCTGTTGTCGCATTGTTCCGCGTCGCTAATAATCGCTTCCCTCCGCTCAACTAGGACGACATTAATAGTTTGGCCACGTGCGTATGCGGGATGAACGCTATTCGCTATATTCCGCGACCCTGGGTGGGACGTTTAATATCACCCGGATGATATAACAAGCCTGCGGGAATACATGTTTAATTAGTCATCTTTAATATTATTATGTTACTAGCGGCCCGCTCCGGCTCAGCTCGGATCTTTAACAAAAATTTCAACGATATTTGACGTTGTTTTATTTTTTAAAATAAAAGAACACTTATTGCGGCACAACTATAATAGTTAGACATATGTTGTCCCGACACTTTTTGTAAATAATAATGTGTTCTACAAAGTCGTAGTATATTACTTTATTCTATCATCAATAGTTTTCGCAGGGCACGCGATGTAAAGAATATTTTAGGTACTTTTTTTACACCTAGGGTTACACTATTGGAGTTTTAGTAAGGATCCCTAATTTTTTTTTTTAAAAAGATTCTAGCCTATGTCACTCGGGAATAGTGTAGCTTCCAAACAGTGAAATAATTTTTCAAATCGGTTCAGTAGTTTCGGAGCCTATTCAATACAAACAAACAAACAAATCTTTTCTCTTTATAATATTAAGTATAGATAAACGTTAAAGTTTAGTGTTTTTGTCTTGAACTTTGTTACTCAATTACGCAAAAACGGCTGGTTGGATTTCGGTGACAGATAGTTTGGGATAGGATACTTTTTACATATTTTTATTGGGTGGACGAGCTCACGGCTCACCTGGTGTTGAAAGGTCACCGGACCTATAGACATCTACCACGTAAATGCCGCAACCCACCATGAGATATGAGTTCTAAGGTATCAGCGGCCCCACTCTTCAAACCGAAACGCATACAAGGGGTCCTACCACCAGTATGACATGATCCGGACAGTTCTGTATAACGCCATCTGTCGTCAAATAGCAAATAACGATATCAAAAAAAACTAGAACATTTCTTGAATGGTCTGGAACATTGTAGACACAGTGATTTTAAAGCATGCCATAGACGATATGAAGATCGTTCTATTCAAAGTGAATCAGCGAACGGATCACCTCAAGAAAGCGATGAATGAAATGTGATATTAAAGTTTACTTCTAATTGTCGTAATAATTAAAATGAATTTTATTTTATCCTGAATCGTAGTGCTTTTAACACTACTATTATAAATATCAGAATGTATCAACGTATCTGTTATACTGTTTGGTCGGTACTTTTTATTGGGTCAGTGTGCATCCAAGCAAAGCATCTAAGACTGTTCTCAAACTTTGAAAACCAAGGCCGTTTTGAAACTGAGCTTAAATCCGTCACAATACTACCATAGTATTTAAGTGTAACTAGACTGGTATTAACGACAAACGCTTGTTCCCACCAAATCCTGTCATAAAAAACCAAAAGAGGTCAAATTTACGGCGTCTCCCAAAGGTCCTATTAATAAAACGAAAATGTTCTAACATGCAAACTTTTGATTTACGCACACCCATTTATCATCAGATAAGGGCGGAGGAAAATTTGAAATTATTTTGTATATACGCGAACGAACACCTATTTCATTGTAAAATTCAAAAGTTAAAGGCTTCGCACACACCGAACCCTTGCTAGGGAATTTGTCCTGTATTATGAATGCTGGAAATTAATACAAAAAAAATCGGTTGTCTGTAAAGTCGGTTTACTGACGATAGTTGAAAGTGACAACGTCATAAGAAAATACAGATGGAATGGTTTCATTTTTCAAAAGAAAATTTTTATTTTATTTGTTTGATAGATATTTTGTATGGACAATTGACACCACATTCATTTTTCACTGAACTTCATACTTGGCGAAAACATGTAAATGTATTATTGTATAGCAGCTGTCCACGCGGATGCATCGCTCACTCTAGTAGGAGAGAGACAGATGTCGAACCCTGCCGAACGCGGAGGCCGATTGTGCCTCTTTTTCGCTCGTTGCGCGCTCTCGCTTGCACTTCAAGCCTTAAATGGAACGCCTCAACGAGTCATGTTTTTTCGTGCGTGCAGCCGGCTCCATCGAATTATAAACGTTGTCACGTCAAAAAAACCGATACAGCCCAACATCCGAACACTAAACTGTGCTTACTTTATTTCATATCTTTTGTCGCAGAATTAGCTGACATCTTCATTATCTTTTGACATAACGTACGAGTAGTGGTTCGTCATGCACTGAGATTCTGTATCAATGACAAATAAAATTTAATAATTACGAAGATACCACGTCACCCGAAGTGAGTTGACTACTAGTTGCAGCCTAAATCCACCAGGTGACGCTTTCGCTTCGTGACAAAGTAACGATGCATATTATAGTTAAGATAGTTAACTATTCATTTTCGCCCCCCTAATAATGCCTAAGACATTATCTGCCAGCCAAAATCAAGATAAAGAAATTAGGCGCAATGATGAATAAAAACAAATACACACATTATATTTCAATCAAATCAAATATACCTACCTACATATACATACTTCAATCGATAGGTACACCGCCTGTAATTCATTTCTAAATGATTCTTGTTCACCTGATGGTTGTCTGGAAGAGATCGCTCTTAGCGATAAGACCACGAATTAAAAATTTTTTTTTGTATTTAAGGTTTTGCGTTGTTTATTTTTTTTGTTGTACAATAAAGAATACTCTTTCTCTCTCTCTTTCTATAATTTTTTTTTTTATTGCTTATATGTGTGTACGAGCTCACAGCCCTCTTGGTATTAAGTGGTTACTGGAGCCCATAGACATCTACAACGTAAATGCGCCACACACCTTGAGATATAGTTGTAAGGTCTCAGTATAGTCAGTCACAACGGCTGCCCCACCCTTCAAACCGAAACGCATTACTGCTTCACGGCAAAAATAGGCGGGGCGGTGGTACCTACCCGTGCGGACTCACAAGAGGTCCTACCACCAGTAATTACGCAAATTATAATTTTGCGGGTTTGATTTTAATTGCACGATGTTATTCCTTCACCGTGGAAGTCAATCGTGAACATTTGCTGAGTACGTATTTCATTAGAAAAATTGGTACCCGCCAGCGGGATGCGAAGACCGGTGCATCGCTAAAACAAAATTTTTAATACATATATAGTTTATGCAATATTAAATCGATAACATAAATTTCATTAAAACAATTCACACATTTAAAATTTTCTTCTAACAACAAATTTAATCACTGCGACTTGACAATCGTTAGTCTCTGCCCATGATAGACTCTGATGAGCAGCCCAACGTGTTCATTTGCAAACAGCTAATTATGAGCTTTACGATAACATGTTAAAGGTTATTTTCCATTGAAGCCCTATTCAATGACCGAACTAAGACTGTGATTACCAGAATTAAGATTACACATACAGTTTGTCTGCCATTCATTCATAATTCATATTATCGCTTAGCTCACTCGGACAAAACGAAAGAGACGTTATTTATTAAAGGCTCAATGCGTTGGGTGTATCGACATAAATCCTGCGTATTAGGGATTACTAATAAAGATATTTCGTAAGTGAAAATATTATTGTATCGCTTAACCTTAATTGCTCTATTATTTTTCTATGAAATAATGAAATATTGGCCGGATTATTCTTGTTATTGGTGGTGTGGAATCTGTTTTGTGTATACTTTGTTTAAGTGAGGGCCTAAAGCAGGGGCGGCCAACTTGATTAGAACCAAGATCTACTGTCTACTGACGAAACACACTGCGATCTACCAATGACCTTTCTTGAATCAAATCAAACCAAATCAAATCAAAAAAAATTTATTCAACATAAATGAAAGTAAATACTTGTTGAACGTCAAAAGAACTACCGCCAATTCACAAGAACTAGCCTCCGTCCTGAGAAGAATTGGCAAGAAACTCAGCGGGCTAGTCTTTTTTTTTTTAAATATGATTTTTTTACAATGAATATTATAACGTAACAATTACTACAATATTGAAATGAAATTTAATGAAACAATGTAGTTCAGTATACAAGTAAGTAGCATATTTTCTTTTATTAAAAATATTAAAATAAACCTGAAATTAAATAATAAAAGATAACTTTTGTGTGGAAAAGAGGATAAATAATGTGTCGTAATGGTCATTAACAAATGATACAAGATGCAGATGATGCGTGCAGGTGATGATGATGATGATTATGTTGCGCAGTCTGTTCTATGTATTTATATTTTTTTGTCTTACCACGATCGACTGAACTAATAGCCACGATAGACCGGTCGATCGCGATCTACCGGTTGGCCACCTCTGGTCTAAAGCATCGTATTTCTGGTGCTTATGAGTGATTGCGATCAATGTTCTTTTGAAGGCAATAAAAACCAAACTTCCGTTGCGCTAATGTCTATCTTCAATATTGATGTTAAAAACCACTTCACGGGGATTAAAAAAAAATTGCGATTTATTTTGAAACACTTGTCCCAAATTCTGTGTCTTTTGAAGTTCAAATAAACGAAATATTACACAGAAGATATTTTTTATTAACGTAATACAAATGTTTCTCTGTCGAAGGATGTAGTATTGTGTACAAAGCACAAACATAATGTTAGTGTCAATAAATCAAGACCCCGGGGCCTGTAGGCGAAGGTCCCTTTAGAGCTATGCTCGGACAATCGACAGTAATGACCGTAATATTGAAGAAAGCCTGAGTCTGGTCACAATAACGTACTGCCTTTCATTGAATCTAGTTTATTTACACCCTGAATGGAATACAATAAATTCATCTTCAAGTGAACTTTTGTAGTCATTTAAAATTATTACTATACTCTACTAGAGGTCCCGCAGTAGTCGAAATTCGACTATAATTAATTGGAATTGTAAGTTTGTACACTATTATGACTGTATTTTATACTTCTATAATTACAAATTTCGCCACTATAAAAAATGTTAACAAAGACAAACAATATTTAATCTATTCTCAATTTAACAACAGACGCCAAGAACAAAAGTTTGACAATAAATAGTATGCATGCGTGTGTGCGTCAAATACATGGTATGTAGTGTGTGTAATGTTTTCTTTATTGATTTAATGTATCTTTTATGCATTATTTTTAAAAAAATATTAGCATTGTGTACTTCTCTATATTCTCTATAAGTGTGGAAAATTCCATACTCCTCCGTCTGGGCAATTTTCGTAAAAAGGGATACAAAGTTTTTGCTTCACGTATTAATATATAGATTCCAATTACGAAGTCCCTTTTGACATTTCTTAGAACGTAACTCTTCACGTTTCGCTTAATTTGAAATAATAATCATTTTTTGTTCATGGTCGTAAATGTTTATTTAAAAATCTATATACATATATAAATGAATTGCTGTTCGTTAGTCTCGCTAAAACTCGAGAACGGCTGGACCGATTTGGCTAATTTTAGTCTTTAATTATTTGTAGAAGTCCAGAGAAGGTTTAAGATAAATATCAAAATGCTCGGAATTAAATAAAAATAATAATTTTGTTTTCGCTTTGATGTGTCCCCCTTCGGACGCATCCCTTTTGTTTGTTTTAAGTTTATTTTATACAAAAGTTTAGGTCTTTTATTTATCGATTGAGGTACTACGAAGTCTGCCGGATCAGCTAGTACACAATAAATTTAAATCATTATACAATTGATTCGCACACACAATAACATAATAATAACATCTGTGAAATGGGACTTCGTAATTGGAATAGAGTATAACTTATTTATAACATCAATCATACATCAATTACATACATCAATTACTAGTGATCCCCCAGTAGTCGAAATTCGACTATATTTTAACTGAAATTATAAGTTTGAACATTATTATGGTTCTATTTTCAAATGTATACTTCTATAACCACAGATTTCGCTAAGACTACACTATAGACAAATAATAATAGACAAACAATATTCATCTATTCTCAATTTGACCACAGACTTTAAACAATAACAAAAGTTTGACAATAAACGAAGGGTAGGTATTTATATATGTGTGCTGTGTCAAATACATGATAGTGTGTGTAATGTTTTTTTATTGATTTAATGTATCTGTTATGCATAATTAAGAAAAATATTAGCATTGTGCACTTCTTCTCTATATTCTCTATAAGTGTGGAAAATTTCATACTCCTCCGTCCGCGCTATTTTCGTAAAAAGGGGTACAAAGTTTTTGCTTCACGTATTAATATATAAACTAGTGATCCCGCAGTAGTCGAGATTCGACTATAATTAATTGAAATTATATGTTTAAACATTATTATGGTTCTATTGTCAAACACTATTATATTTCGATAATATAATCACAGTATTCGCCAAAACTGCACTATAGATCAATAATGTTAAAGACAAACAATATTAATCTATTTTCAATTCGACCACAGACTTTTATTGTAAAGTTTCCCAATTGACAGTAAACAAAGAGTATATTTTTATGTATGTGTTGTGTCAAAGCATTCTCTCTCTATATTCTCGACAAGTGTGAGAAATTTCATACTCTTCCGTCCCCGCAATTTTCGTAAAAAGGGATACAAAGTTTTTGCTTCACGTATTAATATATAAATTATACAATAAACTAACAGTCTTGTTATATCTGGCA
This sequence comes from Bombyx mori, assembly GCF_030269925.1. Lineage (NCBI taxonomy): Eukaryota > Metazoa > Arthropoda > Insecta > Lepidoptera > Bombycidae > Bombyx > Bombyx mori. The sequence goes on from NC_085114.1 coordinate 3,151,311, forward strand.
TTATTTACGTGTCCATTTTAGCTCAATTTGTGCAGGACGAAATATTTTATGGAAGTTACGCAGTAATATGCTTAACACCGGCCACTGAGCTTTATCTGCATGCGCATCAAAAGCTATAAAAAATAAAAGGAAACGAACATACATGACATAAAACAATACATATGACATAAAACAAATTAGCTTTTTTTTTATTGCTTAGATGGGTGGACGAGCTCACAGCTCACCTGATATTAAGTGGTTACTGGAGCCCATAGACATCTACAACGTAAATACGCCAGCCACCTTGAGATATAAGTTCTAAGGTCTCAGTAAAGTTACAACGGCTGCCTCAACCTTCAAACCGAAACGCATTACTGCTTCACGGCAGAAATAGCTACCTGAAACCTCTTCAAACAGACTGATTGGCGTTTCAAATTAAAAGTTTCAAAAACAAACCTACCTTTGGAGTTGTTTGTACACCAAAGACGAATCGTCTGTCGTATCCAATCCGAACTGAAGGCATCGTACAAATTGACACAATGTCAAAGATGATTGATCGTTTAAGCAACACTTTTACAGCTAAAGGCATTGTGGGGGCCCATTTCCTGAAGTGATTTTTTTACCTCGATGTTACGTGAGATTCACGAATGACATCACACTTCCAATGCGGCTGCTATTGTCCGATCCTAGGACAATTCTTTGTTATATAAAGGGCTTTAAGTTACTTTTGATTTGTTTAAATCTTTATTTCACTAAACGAACCATACATTTTGTTAGTATTACTTATTATGAGATATCAAACCCATTCCTAAACGCATTCGATATCTGTCATTCTAAAATGTAGCTATCTCACTCTTTACTCAACTTCCGTCTCGTTTTTTACTAAGTGCTCGGTTAAGTGTCATCATCCTCATCCTCATGTATTAAATAATACTTATTAATTAATTGTTTTAATCCATATATGAAACTTATAATCTACGTTAGTAACTAAAAAACCTAACACATTACTATCTGACTATTTTTTACAATAATTTTTTCCCAAGGTAATGTTGCAAAGGCTATTTATTCATTAGTAGTCTATATAGCAAAGTATCTTGCTCGATATGATATTTAATGTGTAACAGAGATATATGGTTGGCTATGCGTTAGTAAATTTTTAAAATCAAACCATGATTTAATACAAGCGGCTGATATAGTTGAGAAAAAGTTTTGGAGTTTACTCCTTTAGAATCGATTTACATATATAGGCCCGGGGTATGAAAATTATGGGGACCAAAATCGTACTAGCATGTCACACGAAATGCGTTATGCGCCTGCGCCGGCAGTCCGCCACAAAGCCTCGTACTGATCGCGCGTTTCTCTCATTATTGTATTTTCATATATTTGTTAGTCGTTTGTTTTGTGTCTCGTTAATTTGTTAATAATCTGTAGTGTATCGTGTTGTCGTAATATAGAACTATTTCTCGTATTGTTTCGTTTAATTTTTTATATCCAGTAAACTCCAGTCGTGCGTCGGAGCGGACACACACACTTTTTTTTATTGCTTTTGAAAAAAGACGAGCATACAGTTCATCTGACGGTCAATATCAGCGTTGAACGTGAACATCAGTTATGCTTGGGGAATAGTTAAGTCACTGCTTAGAAGTATATGGAATTTTCAAAAACAATTGCTACATTTTTAGTAAATCCAAGGTAAGTTAGTGATGATTATATAAGCCTATCTATTCATGAAAGTGATGATACTTATCCTTGGGAACTCACAACCCACCATATAACCAATATACAACACACCACAATTAAAGACCTTGAACTTTTTTCGATTTGCATTGAAAACTTTGATTCCCACTCATCGCACATCACTAACAACTCTAAATTCCAAATATACGCTCCTTGAATCAAATTAATATTCAGATACGTCCGATCCAATTTGGTACCATTCGCCGCGCCACTACATCACGTAAATTGCTTTTCGAAAAGCGTTCGCGTGAGCTTCGACGCCGTTTTTGAATTAGGGTCCATTCAAATGTACCGCACGACAGCCGCGGAAAGCGGTCGGCCTAATTATATCATTGGGATTGTTGTAACTTTGAAATAGATTTACGCATATGGCAATATAGAGGGCAATATAACGCACCCTTAGATAGAGTTATGTGAGAAAACATGTTAGGATCCAACTGCTACAGGTATAATAGTATTAGTATAACTGGTGGCAGCATGTAGGGTGTAGAAGCAGTCATGCGTTCGGTTTTTTGGGACAGACAGAACGACGTACGATTCAATTGAGATTACGACCTCTAATTTTAAATTGTATGGCGCTCGTGCATGGGCGCTATAATTTTTTGGACATATTTCCCGGCGAGGAAATGACTCCATAGAGCGCCTTGTCGTTTAGGGCAAAGTAGAAGACACAAAACCGCGTGGAAAAATGCCCATACGATGGACCGACCAAGTTAAGTCGGCAGTTGGCGGCTGTTTGCATTAGTGCACCAGACTCACCACAAACCGGGAGGAGTGGCGATTGCTCGTGCGCAGCATAACATTAGCCCACAGCAATAATACTGAATGACAACCACGACCGGATCAGAACCGATTATCAGGATAAGAGTGATACGACAAAGGAAACGAAAGGCGGTATTCACGTTGTGTATGAACTCTGGTCACCACTCAATACCAGTTAGGTCTTGATCTCCGTCTGAGTTTGCTGTCTCATATGGCTGGGGCTGGTCAATAATAGGACAGACTCGCCATCTTTATTAGGTATTTTAACTAATAATTGATACTTGGCAGTCAATTTTCCAATAGGGCCAGACAAATTTGTTCATATATCCGACAATCTGATCCCCTTCAGTATCATTTGTCCTTTATTTAATCGCTTCGACCCACAAATATAGCATTGCGTATACTGATTCTATAGCCGGCCATAAACACACGAGTGAATTAGTTGTGTCAATAACAGAAGATCGAGTAAAGCAAATTCTCTTTCGTCAAAATACCGTTTCGTAAATTGGAATGATACGATCCGCTTATTAACGATTTCAATCTTGCACGTTTTCTTTAAGTGAGACTGAATTGAATTTCATTGGTAGATACGGACAGCACACAAAACTTGTGTTTAGCAGAATTCATAGACATTGTAACGTAGATATGAGTTAAGGTACAGGTCGAAAGATAAAGTCTATTATATGACGGCTATCGCATCCAACAAATGACGCTTCTTAAAGCTTAATTATATACAAAACTGAAATCCCATATAATCACATAAACGCAATATAATCGCATCACACAATATGACTGAACCAATTGTCGTAATCGCTAGTCCAGTAGAAGCTGCAGGATTAGTAGGACTCTTTTTACTCACAAAAAAGCAAAGCTTCCTTATTGGTTATTGGCGACCTCTTTAATCTAATTATATATATTTCTAGTTTCATTTGCCTTGTTATAAAATAATGAAAACATTAATGTGTCAATAAAACATCAACTCGTTAATCAATTCCCAACTTGCTACAATCCACAAAACTAAAGAAAAAACGAATAAAACTATCGATGGTACGTCATGCATCATCCTGCCAAAGATACATATCTTACGTTCTGTTCTGTAGGGAAGTCACGTAAACTGCGATAAGTGAAAAAGTCACGTCTCAGAATTACCTCGGGGCTGACGATAAATCAAGCAGGGAACCGATGGACCGAGATGTCGTGACACGATTTATCAAGAATCGATTCCGTATCGTGGCACTATCGATTGTGTTTATTCAATCGGTTTTGTATTTTTATTAAGTTATTCTTTCTTTTAATAAAAACGATTTTTCATGTTTTTTTGCTCTTGATTTATTGAAATAATTATTTTTTAATTAAAATATATCTTATTTCTTTTTTGTGTCTACTACTAACAAGCCACAAAAGATTGGCAGTGACAACGTAATTACGTAATCATATATTTTCTAAACCGTATTACTGTTCAATTATATCTGGTATATGTTTGTCCAATGTTGGAAATAAAATTCGCTAAATTAAATAGAACCATTAAAAGCCTGGCATTCGATTTTTCTTATTCACTTCCAGCCTTTGACAAATCATGTCTCCACCTAGCCGTTCCCACTCAATGGTCCCCTGTCCAGACTTCTACTCCATACTGTTTATTAACTGTTATTATGACAAGCAAACATTCATTGTCATCTCGTTTTCATCATCATCATTTTCGATTAGTTTCTGATTCGGTCGCTATCACAATCTTACTAGATTCATTCGATGAATTAGATTCTTGCCAGAAGCGTCCTTATTAATGAACACCGAACCATCCAAATGTCGTGCCTATAAATATCAGGCATAGTTGTGTTATTTAATTACCGCGAACAATTACGAAACCCTCCAAATATTGTTAATGGCTGTCGATCGAAATGGCTGCCTCTCCGTCAAAGTCATTGAATAATTTGAATAGTTATTAATACCATCGTGATCGCTTGAAAATTAAGATGGGTTAAATTCAACGGTCAAATGTGCCGATCTTCGGTTGCTTATAGTCAAGTGTTTCATTTGTTATGTATTGCTTATTAGCTAGAATAGTTATTATTTTAGCTCTTATTTATAAGCATTATTTAAATAGATAATTTATACGCATAGTGTATATTAAATGAATATATTTAAAGAGCTGGCATTAGGTTGTCCACAGCGAATTTTCGTAAACCATTACTTACTGGTGGTAAGGCATCTTATGGTCCCGCGTGGGTAGGTACCTACCATCACTACCCTGCTTATTTCTGCTGAGAAAATGATACTAGAACTCATGTCCCTAGGTGGGTGGCGACATTTACGTTGTGCATGTCTATGGGCTCTGATAACTACTTAACACCAGATTAGTCGAGAATTTGTCCAGTTATCTAAATAATAAAATGGCTGGTTTTAGATCGATTTTTTTAATTTACAAAGAAGAAACTGATTTTTACGACCGTACCTTCGTTGCTATATTGTCAACTTTTAACCGGTAAACTCACCATTACGTCTCCGCCATGTTTATTAATCAGTGCGAAAAGTACAATCTTGGTAAAGGAATAAAAAGCAATGTATTATAATTTATTATTTATTCCTTATGTTATTCTACATGTATATTCCTAAATAAACCACCTTCTATACACCATGGCTGAACCAATTTGGTTGCTATTTCGTAACTATTGATTAAGTTGGAAAATAACATTCAGGATTAGTTTCATTTCAATTAGATCTTTGAATGTAATAAAGATAATTATGGTTGTAGTAAAAAAAATATTTAATTGTTTTTTTTTTCAATATTTTTCATAAGATGCGGATAAATAAGTGTGGCCCGGCCGTAAGTTAATAAAGCAATCCGTCATAAAACCGCTTCAGGGCCAAACTCATTTCGAGCACGTGTACGCATCTGAGGTGCCCATATTATATTGTTCGCGTCGCCGATGCTCATTTCCGTATACTTATATATATGAATCTACGAGTTTTGGAAGAATTTCTTATCAAATCGAAATAATTGAAATTTTGACTTGTGGTAGGACCTCTTGTGAGTCCGCACGGGTAGGTACCACCACCCTACCTATTTCTGCCGTGAAGCAGTAATGCGTTTCGGTTTGAAGGCCGGGGCAGCCGTTGTAACTATACTGAGACCATAGAACTTATATCTCAAGGTGGGTGGCGCATTTACGTTGTAGATGTCTATGGACTAAAGTAACCACTTAACACCAGGTGGGCTTGTCCACCCATCTAAGCATTAAAACAAAAAAAAAAATGTCTTTTTTTTTCGTTTTTTATTTGACTCATACTTGACGCCATTGTTATGAAAATATGTAATAGTTTTATCTCCTTGGTTCTGAAACTGAAAATGTTTAAGAAATTGTATTTTTATTTTAAGAATGAATTAAAAATAAAATGATCACTTTTTTAATTTCTTAGTATAATTTAAATATTCGATAGCTATTTTTAAATTCGATCAGAATTCATACAATCTTAATTACAGTTCAAAGACAGTTTTTTGAAAATCGAAGTTTGACAATCAATGATTAATTCTTCTTACTTCATTTGAATATGGCAATTAACCATTGTAATATTGGTAATATTAAGTTCAATAAATTCCAATTCTTGAGTTAACTTGAATTTGTTGAAGGTTGTTTGTTATAACAACTAAGATAAGCTAAAAGTCGACTATCTGCTGGCCGGAAAAACGTTTAAAAATTTTAATTAAGTCGGAAAGCTCATAAAATATACAGAAACTCTTCTTATATCAACAAGAAAAAGCGGCAAAAAACTTAGAATAAACTGTTGTTGGAAACTAGTTGTTTTTCGGTTTCTCTGGGGAACTCACAACTAGATGAAGAGTATTCATTTATTCAGAGCTGGTTTTTCCAGAGTTATAGATAGGAAAAAGAAAAAATAAATCCACAAAATATATTTTGTGGTGCAGTATTGTATTCTTGGAAATGTCTATTGGAACAAATGCAGTCAGTGGCAACGAAACCTATCTCTGTTTTGTTACTATTGCTTAGATGTGTGGACGAACTCATAGTCCGTCTGGTTTAAAGTGATAGAGCCCATATAGACTTCAATAACGTAAATGTCGCCGTCCACTTTGAAACATGAATTGTACGTCTCGTTTTTTGTATTACAACGGCTGCCTCGCCTTTCAAACCGAAATACATTACTGCTTCATGGCAAAAATAGGTAGGGCTGTGGTAGTGGGCGGGTCTTAAACAACTTTGGCCAGCGAGTCGCACATAACCCGTGTACCCCTAGGCGGGGGAACTAGATAGGAGGTTCGGCCCACCGCCAGAAAAAAAAGGGGTGACGGTACTTACCTGTGCGAACTCACAAGATGCCCTACCATAAGTAATACAAATTGTCAATCTTGGAAAATACCGCTACTGAAACATAGCGCAAACAAAAACAGCTTGTATAACAACTAACGCCTTTTAGTACGGAAAAAAGATACTACATAGAATAATCCAGTTCTTACTAAAATTCGTCGCCTGTCTGCAACGCATAATGTGCTACTTTGGCCACGTTGCACGCAGAGGTGTAGACAACTTGGAACGTCTGATGGTCACTGGGAAAGTAGAAGGAAAACGTCCTAGAGGCCGGAGCCCCAAACGTTGGTCCGACCAGATCTCCGAGCAAACCAGCGGACCACTTAGCGCTGCACTACACCAGGCAACTGACCGAAACCGATGGAGGCTGACAGTCGACAAGCTAAAACGGAGTCACGATCCTCAGCAATGAGGGAGCGATGGAGAAGAAAGACTAAAATTCGTATCTCAGTTCAGAAAGGTTCGATTGCGTTTTAGGGTCATAAGTAATGCGTATAAACGTGGCAAAATTAAATTTAAACACAATACTGTGAAGCGCAATAAATCATACGTAGTGAAGGGAATAGCGAACCAAAGTCAAATTTAGAACATGTAACATAATGAGTGAATGCGGAACGATAATCTGAACTTTCATGTGTGATTTTGATGCTACGGATACGTCAGTCCAGTCTCTTTGATATACTTTTATTCTATTTACCACATAAATGTACAGATTTTTCAACTAACCCCACATTCGTCCTTGTAAGTTTTTTTTTGCTTAGGTAGGTGGATGAACTCACAGTCTTCCTGGTGCTAAGTGATTACCGGAGCCCATACACATCTACAACGTAAATGCCGTCACCTACCGTGAGATATGAGTTCTAAGGTCTCAAGTATAGTTACAACGGCTGCCCCACCCTTCAAACCGAAACGCATTGCTGCTTCACGGCAGAAATAGGCAAGGTGCTGGTACCTACCCGTGCGGACTCACAAGACGTCCTACCACCAGTAATTACGCAAATTATAATTTTGCGGGTTTGATTTTTACTACACAATGTTATTTCTTCACCGTGGAAGTCAAATCAAATCAAATCAAAAGAACTACCGCCAATTCACAAGAACTAGCCTCCGTCCTGAGAAGAATTGGCAAGAAACTCAGCGGGCATGTCTTTTTTTTTTTTAATAAGAAATTATTATTTATTAATTTTTTAATATTTGATTTTTTTTTAAATATGATTTTTTTACAATGAGTATTATAACGTAACAATTACTACAATATTGAAATGCCCGGAGCGAGCAACTCATTCCCACTTTGTGCAATCTTCTAGATAATCATTGACTTTATAGTAAGCTTTATTGCACAGATGTTCTTTAATAGTTTTCTTAAACCTATGTATATGTAGGTTCTAACATCTTGTGGGATTTTGTTGTACAGGCGCACAATTGTGAACATTTGCTAAGTACGTATTTCTTTAAAAAAATTGGTACTTGCCAGCGAGATTCAAGCACCGGTGTATCACTAGATACGAATGCACCGGACGTCTTATCCTTTAAGAAGTGGAATCCAGAAGTGTAATTATCTATCTTGACTATTAAAGACGTTACGAGAACAATGGGAAACCTTTATTAGCTAAATGAATTGGGCAGTTACATTCTATATTTTACGGGCTCTATGGTACTTACCAAGAAGAATGCATGATCCATCCAATCGTGAACCATACTTACTGTCAAAATTCAAAGAGTCCTCCAACACTACCAAACCTTTATCGAATAAATACGCTAAATTCGATGTCGCATTCACTATCTAGCTTCACGCTTATTCGTTTCAATGCTTTGCATTCACATGCTAATTCCACGGCGACCCCCTCCCCTCCATTAGCTGTGTAAGCCATTCTTCGCGAATACGGATGCCGATCGTGTTCCTGACACTCTTCAAACGAATACCAACAGGGATTCAATAGTGTTCTATTGAATACTGCATCCGGCTCATGAATATTTTATTGGATGAATACCATTTCGTTTCTAGCCTCGCGGAAAAGAATTCTCGAGCCAATCATGGACCAAATTGTGTGTTGCTTCCATTGGTATGGTTTTTGTTTGAAAATAGTGAGATTTGTAAATTTTAAAAACGGTGTCCGCCTTCGTTTGCTTAAGGCATTTGTTTGGATAATTATAAATCTACTAGTTGACCCGGCAGACTTCATAGTGCCTCAATCGATAAATAAAAGACAAAAGGAATCCGTCCGATGGGGGACACATCAAAGGACAAACAGAATTGATATTTATATTTAATTAGGAGCATTTTCATATTTATATACCTTTTAAACCTTCTCTGGACTTCCACAAATAATTTAAGACCAAAATTAGCCAAATCGGTCCAGTCGTTCTCGAGTTTTAGCGAGACTAACGAACAGCAATTCATTTTTATATATATAGATTTCTTTATCGCCGCTGGTTCTTTGCAGTACCAGTGAAATATTTTTTAAGCATCCGTGGCGTGTACTCGGGAGTTGGAATTTTTGGGCAGCATTATTTTAACTAAAACTAAAACTTAACTGAATACGTATAATTAACTAAATATGTTTGTCACGCGTTCATATAACTTCTACACTAGGAAAACGCTTTTCGGAAGATCGGTTTTACTAATCGAGTGGCGATTTTAATCCGGTCTATGCATATGCAATCATCTGTATTGAGCTGTGACATTTTTTTCGGAAGCGCTCGAGTTCCACCTCTCCTGGCTGAGCCCAACACTCGTCCACCTGTCCTAGTGAAGGATGTTCGAGCCACCAGGAAAACTTATTTCTAAAAAAAGAAAAATCCTTAATGTTTTCGTAGAACGTATAATATTAAATCAACCACGGAACTTAATATCGACTTCATACGAAAAAGTACACGAAACGGAAGCAACTAAAGTGGAAGGATATTGGAATATGTCTCTGTGTCATAGGCAGAAACCTATTATATTTACATACGAGTCAGGCGGGTTGGAATGAATAACGTATTAGAAGTGAATATAATATTCATGGCAGTTGCCTCTCAAATACACTTCCTAGTATGGCACTTGTGTATAATTATTATCTAATTTCTTGAATAGCTTGAAGACGCTATGTCATCTTTTGTCATGCTAACCGATATTAGCCTTTTTTTTTTTTTTTTTTTTTTTCCGGATAGAGGGCCGAACCTCCTACGAGGTCCCCGCGCAAAAGGGGCGCGCGGGGTATGTGAGACTCAACGATCTGCATGGTGTTGTGAGCAGACCGCGGGCCCAAGGATTTTAGGACCCACCCACTAAACGACTCCTCTGCACTCTTACACCCGACGTCCGATCCCCTCCGAGGTCAGAACCCGGATGAGGTAGGGGGGCTACCACGGTCAACACTACAACCAGACGGCGCGGCTCACCCCAAGGACGCCCAGCCGACGGAGCCTTCGAGGCGAATCGAAGGCTCTGAAACGTCGGCCGTCTCGGTACGGCAGCCCGACGGGCCGCCCAGACGGTGCCGCTGGTGTCCCGGAATACCCCGCTGGACCAGAACCAGCCTGCCGGGTCGGGACGCGATACACCGTCGACCGGTCGCTCTATTCACTCCACGGCAGCGCGCTAGAGTGCTGGTAGCGCGCCGCGCGGCCTCACCCCCTCAGGTCGCCCCTTGACCTTCACCGGGGGGAGACCGTCACCTACAGGGGCCGGGACGTACGGGCGTATTCCCGCCTCCGGCCCCCGGCTCGACGGCGACGGATCGGTGCGGAAAGGGAAGAGCTCTCCCTCTCTCGCTCCGCCGCCTCCTTCTGCGAGATGGTGGACTCGCAGAAGTCGAGCATCGCCTTCCAGGACGCATCGCTGCCGAGCATCGTAGCCACGACGCGCGGCAGCGAGAGGTCCTCTCCAATGACCGCGACGAGGGCGGCGCGTTGCTCGTCGAATCCAGAGCAACGCGCCAGCGTGTGTTCCGCTGTGTCATCCTCGTCGCGGTCCGCGCAGTGATGGCACTGCGCCGTCGGTTCCCTTCCGGCTATCTTGTGCAAGTACCGGCCAAAACAACCATGGCCGGTCAACATTTGCGTCAGCCGGAAGGTGAGGCATCCGCGGTCGCGGCCCACCCAGTCCGCGAGGACCGGACGGACCGCCTCGACAGTACGGAGGCCGGCCGACGGGTCCGCCAAGCGGCGAGACCACGCCTCCAGCACGGACCGCCGAGATTGGAGCCTCCGCGCTCGAACTACTCCTTCGCCGGGGCGCCCTTCCCCCCTAGAGCGGAGGTCGCTACGCCACCGGTAATCGGCAGCGAGCGCCTCCGCCTCCAGGTCCCAGGGTGGCGCCCCGGCGAGCAAGCACGCCGCCTCGAAGGAGACGGTGCGGTATCCTCGGATCGCCCTGACCGCGATCGCGCGCTGCGGACGTCGCAGCGCGGCGACGTTCTGGCGGGTCAGGGCGTGGCACCATACGGGCGCGCCGTATAGTGCCATCGACCGCACCACCCCCATGTAGAGGCGGCGCACCACCTGATCGGGACCCCCGACGTTTGGAAGGAGCCGGCTCAAAGAGCCGGCCGTTGCCATCAGCCGAGGGCCCAACTTCTCAAAGTGAGCGCGGAAGTTCCACCGACCGTCCAGTTCGAGGCCGAGGTACCGAAGACCGGTCACCCCGACCCCGACGCGGACGCCTCCGATCACGAGGTGAACCGATATTAGCCTACCACCTCTTGTTTTTTATTTATTTATTGCTCAGACATTAAACCATAAAAGTAATTGTAGTACCTAATGGTGTCAAATTTATTAGTATCTCTATCCATGTCTAGTATCTCTTTCCACGGTCTGATCGGGTGTTCGAGCTCAAAATCCACAGTGTGTTAATTGGTTACGAGAGCTTGAACTACGTCTTAAGTTTAGCTGAGGCATTCACGTCGTGGTATCTATGAAGCTAGAAGTTTTTAACTGCTTTAGCGAAGAGACTGAAAGCATATTTGGCCATCTGCACTACGAAAACCTACCCAGTATCCCATTAAAGAAACCTAAGCCAGAATTTCTCTGGGGCTACGGATTTTTACGAATGCACATTTGTGACAAAGCATTTAGATTGGAAACCAAATGTCTTTAACAAAGACACTTACTTTGACCACGAATCGAATTCGATCCTATAGTGCTCTTCTTCTTTTTCTCCTCCTTATCCCACTAGGTGAGGCCGGCACAGCTAATTTTTCTCTTCCATTCGCTTCTATCAGCCGTCATCTACACACTCACTCCTCTCTCCCTCTCATATCGTCATTCACACACTCCATCCATGTCTTCTTCGGTCGACCTCTTCCCTCTCTACCTTGCACTACCATTTCCATACATCTCCTAATCACATGCATCTTCTCTGCTGAAATCTCTAAATACTAACGAGGACACTGAATAAATAAATTATAATGATATCACGGATGCCGTAAAAGTACACCTTAAATCTAATTTAAACAACGCGAACAAAGAAGAAACACAAGAGAAAAATAACTCTCTCGTTCCATAACAATGATTCAAAGGTGTAAAACTTAATATGCGATTTAGGACGTCCTTATACTTAATTCAGGATGCTTGGATTTATGGCCGCGCTGCCAACCTTGACCCTTACCACCCAGGACCGAATTTCGGCTTTAGTTTAGGCCAGATAATATTTTTTTTTCATAGCTCGTCCCCTGAATATCTTCGGTCTTTTTTATTGCAAAGTAATGAGTTTCAGTATGGAGGTATTCTATTCACGTAGAAGCGTTCTCAACACTAGAAGGTACTTGACTATGAGAATGTTTTTTTTTTTATGTGAATGTCTTAAGTAGTGGACCATTCCTACTAAATTTGCGTGAAATACAAGATTAATGAAAACAGTTTTTTTGAGATATACCCAAAGGTTCTCCCTTCCGCTTTCTAAATAAACGCCCAAATTCATCCCTGATTCTCTACCAGCCCACCCCATAAAGCCAAGAGTGATTTGCGTGCCTCTCAGGAGCTATCGTGGCTGGCGTGGAAATTTGAATTGTGAGTGCTGATATGAAACGAAGTATACGAAATATTTAGCTGCAGTATTTTTTAACATTCTAAGTGGTACCTTGTCCGCTACTGTATAAAACAAGTTATAGTTTTAACTTTATCTAAATTACAAGGAAATAGTTTTTTTTTGTTACCTGCCTAACTCAAAGTATGATTTAACAGTTAATGTTGGTCGCGTTAATAAAGTTGCGTGTTCGCAAGAACTTACAAAAATATAATTCACAAGTTCATTTTCAGGGGCTTTGTTTGATAGGGAACTCATAAAATTTTGTTCAATTCCTCTATTTATATGTCATGAATATTTACAAGGGGACTACTTATGGTGCGCGTAGTTTTTTTTTCATATTAAGTCTATGTAGGAAAACATGCTCATGATTAACTTCGTGTTATATTATAAATAAATAATATAAATATTTCCTAACAATCACGCCACGTTAACTGGTCCCGTGCTAAGTTCGTAAAGAACTTGTGTAACAGGTACCAGATAACGGAAATAAATGTACGATTTTTATTATACACATAGATATACTTAATATACTTCCATAATCCTGGAAAAGACATTTGTATATTTATCTTACAAATATCTTCCCTTGGCGGGATTCGAACCCACGACCTCCTTGTGTTGTGACCTTGTCACTTACCACTACACCAGACGGCCGTTAATATCACGTATATATGTCTATATATCACAATAGAAATATCAAGCACCTAACAACGTTGGAATACCTCTCAAACTATCTAAAAAAATTGAGATTTTTCTCTTTTTACACCCGTTACCTAAAATTTCGGTACATCCATAATTACAATGGCCACGACTCAAAACTATGTACTTTGGAATAATTTATTAGTAATCAAATACAAATTTCAATGAAATTACCTAAATAAAATATAAGTTTCAATGAAAATAATTGATATTCTTTCTACTGTCAGAAACACAAGAATTGGAGCGCTAAAATAAAAGATTCTTCAACAATAGGAACTCGACAATCGTGTAGATATTCCGACATTTTCTTTTGACAAGTTCGACGCCCATTGTTGCTGGACTGCACCATTATTTAAGAAAATGCCTGTTACTTACAGCTAATGAATTAAATCATTATGGGAGACTTTTGAATTGAATATCTGGGTCACGTGCTAAAGCTTAATAAATATCAGCTGCTATGATTAATAAGGATTGGGGATATGGAAAGGGAAAAGATGAATTGGATGGTGAAAGAAGTTGTGGTTAGGAAACGTCCGGTTTTATTAGCATAAAACATCTTTTTCGCTTGGCACACAACAGAAGATAGTGCAGGTAACCCTCGATAACACGGTATTTTACAACGCGGCTTCACTCTAACACGAAAAAAAATATTTCCCAAAACCCTGTTATAACAGGGTACTCTTACAACACTCTCTGGTGGAGATGGTCTGGAGGGTACTCTTACTGGTGGTAGGACCTCTTGTGAGTCCGCACGGATAGGTACCACCACCCTGCCTATTTCTGCCGTGAAGCAGTAATGCGTTTCGGTTTGAAGGGTGGGGCAACCGTTGTAACTAAACTTGAGACCTTAGAACTTATATCTCAAAGCAGGTGGCGCATTTACGTTGTAGATGTCTATGGGCTCCAGTAACCACTTAGCACTAGGTGGGCTGTGAGCTCGTCGACCCGTCTAAGCAATAAAAAGAAGAAAGAAGTCGTGGTTGGGAAACGTCCTGTTTTATTACCACAAAAACATCTTTTTCACTTGGCACACAACAGAACATAGTCCAGATAACCCTCCATAACACTGTGTTTTAAAAGCTACAACTCTAACACGAAAAGAAAAATTCCCCAAAACCTTCTTATAACGCGGTACTTCTACAACACGATAGCGAGATTTTTGTTTGAAATTATTTAGAAAATTACATTATTCACTACGAACACACAATATATGGGAACAACGGACATTTCACTGCTTATTTTTAATGTATAATAGGTAACAAATAGTACATACAGGCATAGTTGAGATGTTTCATTGCAATTGCATTGAAAAATTGCTCTCTTTTTTGTACTGATTTCTAGTCGAATATAACACCGTTTGGCACAACACGGAACTTTGTAGGAACGTATTGCCTTGTTATAGGAGGGTTTCCTGTATTGGAATTAACGACCAAAATTCGGTAACGGAGAAAGTGCCATATGGACAATAAAAATGTATGGAAGTATTTTATTAAAGACTAGCGGCCCGGTCCGGCTTCGTTCAAGTCTAGCAAAAGTTTTAGTAAGGATCCCTAATTTTTGTTAAAAAAAATATAGCCTATGTCACTCGGAGATAGTGTAGCTTTCAAACAGTTAATGAATTTTTCAAATCGGTTCAGTAGTTTCGGAGCCTATTCAATACAAACAAACAAATCTTTCCTCTTTATAGGAATTCCTCTTCCTAATATTAGTATTAGCAAAAGTTTTGGTAAGGACCCCTAATATTTGTTAAAAAAAATATGCAGTGAGCAGCGCTCACCTTGAAAATCAGATTCAAAACATGCTCGTGTGTAATCACAGCTTTGAAAACGAGCCAACGAGCCTATAGAACAAATGTATGTGCTGACCACCCGGTCAGGCTCACAAGTTTTTGTTTCGTTAGATTAATATTGTCGGGCGGGCTGGGCGACAATATCATTTCTAATATTACCCGTATTGTGTTTCAGGTAAGCGACGTCAACGAAATGCCAAAAGAGATTTCACACGATTTGTCAAAAGTGTGAACAAAATTTGAAAAGGGTAAGATTATTCTAGAACCACAAGTGTTTTTTTTTTTAATTCAGACTACTTGGTCACTGAAGCTTTTGGGTTATTTTAATTGTTGCAATAACATTTAAAAATCATCATTAAAACGGCGGTAATATTGAGCGTTACGAATCGTTCGTTTACAGATGTGTCGTGTTCGTAAACGGGCTTAGGTAATAGTTTGCACAACTCGTCAAGCCACAAAACACACGGACCGTTTTAATTAACTAAAAGCGTCTAAAGCTCTTTTGTGACCTCGAAAAACTCAATTACGTACTTTATTGTGTATGATTCTTTTTTTTCTTTCTCTGTAATTTTCTGTTCGCAACGAGAAAATCGCTCGAGGCGAAACCTCAAGCGCGGAGTTAACATTCGAATATTTTTCGTTTGTAACTCATCAAAAAAAAAATGTTACGTAATTTTTAATTACGTCGGAAAAGTTTTCTTTGTCTGCTTTGCTGAGTATTGGGAATTACTTTATTGGGTAATATGCTTATGTAATTTTGATACTTGATCGTGTATTCATTTATAGATAGGTTCGGGCCCTATCTATTCAGTTTAGACCAAGCATCAAAGTACTTTAGTTTGCCAAGTCGGAAATAGGAAGTTTTTTTTATATATCTACCTCTCTGTATTACTTAATTGGGTAGTGAAGTTTTAAAAGTTTGCTACTTGATCGCGTGTCCTTTTATATAAAGATATAGGACTCATCTATTGAATTCAGACCAAGTATTTGAAAGCACGAGCGTGGTCGAAAATCCGAGGTCGTAACAACAAAAAGTCAAATTAATAAAATTTTTGGAATTCATTTTTACTCCAGGGAAAAGTCGTGGCGTAATATTTTCCGCAATCCCGAAGAGTATCTCGACAACCTTTTAAAGCTATTGAAATTCGTAGGAATGATATTTCTAGTGTAACTTAGTGAGTAAAACTAAATTAGCATCTGAAATGTTGCCAGACGTTTTGAGTTTTTGAATCTCTTATGTTGAATTCCTTGCGGTGTGTGTGCTCTGCGGTATTGTTTGTAATATGCTTCAGGCATGCTAATAGGCTTCAGACGTATGTATGTTATTATGTAACGGAATCTTTGAACATGATTTTGACCCCTTCAAAACGTCGAATTAACTCGAAATTTGGTATACTTATTAAGGACCGCTGACAATTGAATATTAAAAAAAATAATGAAATTCAACTAATAATTTGAAAATAAATAATAGTTTCAAAAAAACGAACAAAATACGCTTTTATACAAAATCCAACTAAAAAATAGAAAATAAATTTTAATAAATTTGAATTAAAAATAGTGTGAGAAAAAAGATTTTATTGTAAAAAAAAGCGTGGGGTGCAGGGTATCAGTAGTTATAAATATTTTATGAACAGATATGAGTAGAAGGGTTGTTTTGATAATATCCTGAAAAGCACTCCACGCTTTTCTACAATAAAATCATTTTTTCTTACACTATTTTTAATTCAAATTTATTAAAATTTATTTTCAATTTTTTAATTGGATTTTCTATAAAAGCGTATTTTGTTAGTTTTTTTTAACTATTATTTATTACAATACTACTATATATCTGTCTTCAAACGATGCTTCAAAAGTGTGAATAGCGGTAGGTTGCACCGTGTCCTTCGCATTGCTAAGCGCTAATGAGCGGCAGTAAGTACTTGCTATTGCAGCAAACACTTAATTACTCAGCAGGATCGTATGCTCGTCTGCCTTTCTTTTTGTTGTTTCATCAGGACCTTGCCACTGCTGCGGATATGTACGAATCACATTAATTTATAAATTTGTAGACACTCTCATATCATCATCTTCACCATCATCATCTCATATCAGATTACTACACTATGATATTCCTTCATTGTGAAAGTTTCGTCAATTTGTTAGGTACTTAGAATAAATATAAATTAACTTAGGTTCCGAGCGAATACACCGGACAGAGACATTACGATACCAATTCAATCTGCACTGTATTTCTATGATTTCTTTGCCTCTGTAATTTTTTTTGGATTAATCGTATACCGTTTGCTGGCCCCAAATTACAATTCCTGTATTGACCAGATACCGATAATCATAATAATAAGTACGTTAAAATCTAGACATAAATAAATTTATAGGTATTAATCACCCGGACAAAGAACAAGCATAACTGCCCATCTCACAAATGTCTGTCTGATGTAGCACCTACAAACTTCAGCCCATCAGTTGGCGACGCCAATAACTGCGTCACCCATTCGGTCAATAGCCAGCCACTCAATAATAGTCAATAATATAGACAAAAAATTCTTCAAGGGATGTTTTCTTTTTAAATAACTCTTGTAGACCCTTTATGGTAAGTGGCGCTAAGGGCCGCGTTTTCTTTCATTCACACATTCCCGAAAAGCTAAGTAAGGGATGTCGAAGCAATTCGGTTTTTGCCTCTAAAACTGGGCCGAAAATTAGTAGACCTTAAAACGTTATGTCTGTGTAAGTTGCTGACTATGGAATGTGAATTTTGTTATCCGATCGTTTTTGCCTAGTAAACATTTTATATCCGTTTATGTTAATTAAATATCATTCGAATATTAATATCATTATATTTGTTTCATCAACTTTTCTATTTTATTCTTCGTTAATTGCTTTTATATTATTACTTTATATACGTTTATGTTAATTTAATATCATTCGAATATTAATATCATTATATTTGTTTCATCAACTTTTCTATTTTATTCTTCGTTAATTGCTTTTATATTATTACTTTATATACGTTTATGTTAATTAAATATCATTCGAATATTAATATCATTATATTTGTTTCATCAACTTTTCTATTTTATTCTTCGTTAATTGCTTTTATATTATTACTTTATATACGTTTATGTTAATTAAATATCATTCGAATATTAATATCATTATATTTGTTTCATCAACTTTTCTGTTTTATTCATCGTCAATTATTTTTATTTCACTTAGCATATTAATTTTACAGACGGTTGAGTAAGTAGTGAGTGCTTATAATGCCCTAATATCTTTAGCCAAGATTTAGTGTTACTCTTGGAAGGTCGGGTAGACATTAAAGCAATTAGCAAGACTGACGCGTCCCTCCTTGCAGTCTTACAATACGCTCTAACGTTAACAATCGAGATGATAGGCCGAATGGATATTATTGGGTAGGAAATGAGTTACGGATATTAGCGAAAATGTTGAATTAATTTGAAATCGTACTCACACAAAATGGAATTAGCTAGAAATTGTTGGGATCGCATACCGGTATCTTAAGATTCAGATTGGACTTTTTAAAGTTGCTTTGTTTCAAAATAATAGGCGGACACAATATTTGGAAGTGAAATGGTATCTTAAGATTTAGATTAGATGAACTTTTTAAAGTTGCTTTGTTTCAAAATAATAGGCGGACACAATATTTGGAAGTGAAATGGTATCTTAAGATTTAGATTAGATGGACTTTTTAAAGTTGCTTTGTTTTAAAATAATAGGCAGACACAATATTTGGAAGTGAAATGGTATCTTAAGATTTAGATTAGATGGACTTTTTAAAGTTGCTTTGTTTCAAAATAATAGGCGTACACAATATTTGGAAGTGAAATACTGCGGTATCCGTAAAAGCTATTCCCCTGTTTCTTGTTTTTGCTGTCACATGAAATTTCGTTACAAAACAAACATCCAAGATATACGGTATATTATATTTTGCCTTACAACCGAAACGATGCCTAATTGGGTTGGGGCCGTGTCAACAAAATTCTCTCGGTCCCCACAAAAGGACTCGAAAGAATTTTACGTTGAAAATCTGCGGAATTTTCATGTTACGCTTGGAAATGCATTTCGTTGTGAGTTTCCAGTCTAAGGATCAAAACGTATAAATATTTTTAGGGATGTAACGTGTGTACTATAAAATAAGACTTGTTTTAGGTTTCGCTGAGTTTTACGTTACCGTAGTAAGCGGTGGCTTGGCTAGATTTACAGTATGATTCTATCAGTCTTTGGAAGTAATAAAATTAAATTAAATCGTACTTTAAAGCGTCGCAGAAGGTTTTGCTCTAATAGGTCCCTCCAATGGATCTTAGGTTCGCTAGGGCTGACAATGCCAGATTTTATAGTAAGTACCTGACGGTAACTGTAGAGCTACACTCTGTTTATGGCTTCAATTTCTCCAAATTGTCTGTCTATATTTGTGACATTTTTTTGGGAATTAAATCCACAAATATAATATTCTTGATAAATAACCTAAATTATTCTTTGGCATATAACGATGAGTAACTTAACCTTAAATTCAATTCAATTAAACCTTAAATACGCTCTAGAATCGTATCTATAAAGAAATAGGCAGAAACAATACAATTTTCTCTCTTTATAGCCTTACACTAATTCGAACTGCTTTTCAAACAAAGCAAGCGTAGAAGAACTTAATCTTTGATCTAAATCGTTAGATTTCAGACTAAAACAAAGATTATGACGTTACTCTGACATCCTTTTGAGGCAGTACCCTTCTCGACCCCGCGGGCGACCTCTGAAAACTTCAACACAGATTAAATTTGTGTAAGATTGAAGTTGGAAAGAAACTTATGAGGTGCTGTTTTTATTCAAGACTCGGGTTATTAGGCTTTTTAGGGATTTGCGGTTTATTGGAGTCCTTCTGCTCCAGTCGTCCTCTTCATGTCTGAGTGTCGTGAGCATCTTCATCTATCGCTTTCGTCCTCACGGCGTGTGGCATCTCATCTTGTCTTTGGTTACTCGGCATATAGAAATAAACTGTATAAAATGATATATGTTTTCATTAAATTATGCCCCGTCAATTGTTTTCGAGTTTTGACTTTGCCACCACATATGTCCGCCCGCCATAGGTAAAAACGTTGCGTCACAGAAATAGATGGCGCTGCAATCGTTTTATATTTGAATTAACTTGAGAGTTGAATTTTGTTTCTGGCTGAACGATTAAGATAAATTTCGTAATTTTAAATAATATTCCCGCGTCACCAAACATTCATTACTTATTAAATTATTATGAAATACAGAGCATCTTTTATTTTTATAATGATTTGTGAAGTTTTATATAATGTTAACACGAATATTATTTATATAAATATTTATTTACTTCAGCAGGAAATAGAAACTGAATAATATTTGCGAAATATATCCCTCGCGAGAGAACATTAACTGAAACATACGCATAAATTCACAGCTTTCGAGAAAAACAGTGTCGAGAAGCTCTAGTTAATTAAGCTAACGCATTAAAAGTTCAGACAAAAACGGGTTCCAGATAAAACTTCACCTCCAGCGGATGAGAAAACTATAATCATCAATTTCAGCGTCTTTCAGTGTTGTGACCATGATTTTGTATTTCCAATGGGACAGTCCCGGTAGGCTACTTTAGTGCCATAACTTTTTAGATGAGATGACACCTAACGTTGAGAATGCTTTATGACAAAATTGACAGATTGCCCACTAACTATGGTTGTTTTTCATCGGAAAATAATACACATGTCGGAGAAGCCAGATACAAATTAACACCAGACCAGACACAGCTTAACACAGACAGAGATTAACACCATCGTCAGACATCGTAGGGGCGAATATGGTGATCGAGCTAAGAGAAATATTGAGTACACCGATAATGTTTGTTGTCTTAGAGCAATTTAGAAATCTTCTCTTCACGTTATCAAATGAAAACGAATGACAGTTCTTAGGACGGAAGTACCGCTCTTCAAGAAGGCTGGTTGGTAAGTGTGATGGCGTCTACGCGCCTCCATCGGCTAGGCTCCGTCGTAGCACGAAGCCAGCTGAGCTCCGACGATACTGCAATCGTGCTGCCATCTTTCTATTCGGGAATCGTCCTGCGTTTCGTTTAGCTACCAAACTAATGACCGTCTCCGACATATACACATGTTCAATGAGATCTATTGACGACGATGTAATAAAAACATGTAAAAAATCTTACCAGAAATCTTTCGTGATTACTAGCGCTGGCTATGTTACCACGGGGTACTTCGTTGGAATTTACATTTCAAAGCGACCCTTGAGTTTTCGTCTATTTACGCCAGCAAAACCAAATTATACAAGATAAAAATACTACATTAGATATAAAAAATAGCAATTTTTATAAGTTTTTTTTTCAGCTTCCGCGAGTCATAGTAATTAAAACGTCTAAAATAATATAACTTAAAAAAATGCGAGTTTAAATCGTAAAAGTAGTTTAATTAAATTATTATTTCAAAATAAAAAAATTAAGTAGTATGCATTAATTATTAAATACTTAATTTATATAACACCCGTTCGTGTTTTGTATGTTCTCTTATCGTAGTACCACCAAAATACGATAATTAGCTCGCACATAGTTTCAAGAAATCGATGTTTCTCGAACCATTATCAAAACCGTCGCGAATACCGCCAAGCGTTGCCTGGTTCCTCTAATATTTGGTATAATTTAGTCCTTAGGTAACGATCAAAATAGAAACTATTTATTTTATCCTCAATAACATTAAAATCATAGTATCCCGAATACTCTCAGCAATTTCGTTGAGTTGAGATTAATGATGGTGCGAGTCTGGGATTGACAATGTTGCTTATTAAATACTTTGAGTCAACGTTTTATTTATTATTATCTCTCGTGATATTTCTTTGAAGCAATACCTCCGAACAGTAAACCCTTGAAATATATATCTTTCATTAAATCATTTTCCCAATTAACGTATCTAAGTTTGGGGCAATAAAGGTAATGCTATAAAAGTTTTTTGTGAAACTTTCTCGCATTTCGGCAGCAATAACATCATTTAGCAGCTCTCTTTCGCAGCAAATAACCATACTGGATTTAAAAGGGTGCGAATTTTTCAAAAAACTTACTTAAGAGAAACATATTTAGTTATGGTTGTTCACGATACACAGTCTTGGATAGGCTACAAGTTATATATTTCTTCTTGTATTTTTTTTTGATATGACAAATGGCTTCTTGCGATGCCATTGTTGCCAGTGTCTTGTTATATTTTATCAAATACTACAAAAATTGAATGAAACGAGATGAGTTCAAATAAAATAAATATTCAGTAAACAGTATGTTGTAAACTGCATTACATGTTTCTCTTTTTTGTCTCCACCTTATCCCACTAGGATAAGGTGGAGACAAAAAAAGGCACAGGGAATTTTTGCATTCCACTCTATGAGCCGCCATCTCAACACTTACTCCTCTTTCTCTCATATCGTCATTCGCACACTCCATCCATGTCTTCTTCGGTCGATCTCTTCCCCCTCTATCTTGCAGTACCATTTCCATACACCACATGCATTACATGTCCATACCACGCTAACCGTCCGTTCTTTAATTTGTTGCTTACCAGGGCTATTTTCACACTTCCTCTGATATACTCATTCTTTATCGTGTCCATTCTTGATGATTGACGGTCTTAATTACATTTCTGTTTTAGTCACTTGCTTGTATAACAACAGAATCTAAATCATCTTAAATTCTTTCAATTCATCTTGTTTTTAAAAACGAATACTCATAAGTGTCTATCTGTTCATTTTCTTTCATTCATTGTCTTCCGATTCTGAGCGATGTTAACAAAATCCAAGTCCCCATCCATTAATCCATAAGAAACCATCCATTAATAAACCTTTACGTATTCAGTCTTCGAATAAATAAATCCCTGCGATGGAGTGGCCAAGTCTGTAGTGGGAAGTTCCAGAAATGCGTGCCGCAGGATAGTCTTATGTAGAGAGATGGCGAGACTTCGCGAGACTAGAGGTAGAGACTCCGGTAACCGTACTCGTGGAACTTGGCAAAGAGTTCGACGTGCAACCTAACCTAAGCATCAGCCCGTTGAGTTTCTCGCCGGATCTTCTAGGCGGGCCGCGGTTCCGATCCAGTAGTAGATTCATTCGCGAAGCAGCTACTCTTGAGTTGTTAGGTCTCCCTTGGAGGCGCTCGTGTATCTCCCTCCCCTTCTGGAGCCCTTACTCGCCCACCTGTCCTTGTGAAAGTGGAAAGGCCCCCAGGCCACCAGTAAACCCCCAATCATAAAAAAGAAAAACATCGCGAGACACATTAAATCTACCCGATATACAACGATCATATCCACTCCGTCGAGAATAAAACGAATAAGAAGAAGAGAATAATCCAAGACTAATGCTTTCAGAACATCCATTATTTAAGTCAAGTACTGAATATTAAAAGCAAATTCGTTCTATGTTTTATAATTCTGTTTGTGTTACAAGAGATATGTACTTATGTAAAACCATTTGAAATATTTTGTGCGTGTGTATAAGGTTATGTTTAAAAACAGTTTTATTTTCTACCTATATTGATTTCTATATTCACGTTACCTGTTTAAAGAAAACTGTTTGTAGGCGTCGTGGCCTAAAGGATAAGACGTCCGGTGCATTCGTATGTAGCGGCGCACCGGTGTTCGAATCCCGCAGGCGGGTACCAATTTTTTCAATTAAATACGAGTACGTACTTAACAAATGTTCACGATTTACTTCCACGGTGAAGGAATAACATCGTGTAATAAAAATCAAACCCACAAAATTATAATTTGCGTAATTACTGGTGGTAGGACCTCTTGTGAGTCCGCGCGGGTAGGTACCATCAACCCGCCTATTTCTGTCGTAAAGCAGCAATGCGATTCGATTTGAAAGGCGGGGCAGCCGTTATAAACTATACTGAGACCTTAGAACTTATATCTCAAGGTGGGTGGCGCATTTACGTTGTAGATCTAGATGTCTATGCGCTCCAGTAACACCAGGTGGGCTGTGAGATTGTCCACCAATATCAGCTATAAAAAATAAAAAATAAAAATGTTAATTAAATCTAAATATATTCTATTTAGGTATATTTACAGGTCATCTATCCACGATGTGGATAGATGACCTGCTAAAGGTCTGCATGCAAGGATGCAATTGCGGACCGGTCTTAATGGCGAACCTTAGGAGAGTCCTTTCTCGAGCACTGGAAGTTAAAAATAGCTATTTTATTCTTACTTTCTAAATGGCAACACTTTAGACACGTCACTGTCAAAATGAGATGTATAACGTAATTACAAATTATTATATACGATTTTTATAGCAAATTTGACTATTTTTTATTTATTAATTAATTAAACTGTGCTCTTTCACCTTACAATTTTTTTTTTTCATTTATCTTCTATCAAATAATATTTCAATGTAAAATCATAAAAAAATAGCACAGATTTTTACTCTCTCTCTCTCAATTTTATTATCAAATTCTGTACAAGAAGCCCGTTAGCTTTTGTCGACTAATAAAGAATATTGTATAAGCGGAGTTGCTTTTAATTAAATTAGTACGAGTCTTTGATACTATAAATTATTACAAGCTAAGAACAGAAATAATGAAACTCGGGAAGCCGAATATTTGTAATGTTGTTTTAAGTTTTTCTTCAAAGGCGTACGAATACGGTCCACCTGATTACGAACGATTGTCGCCCGCGGACATCAACAATGTGACCATTGAAATTGTTTTTGAAATTGTTTTGGCTGTATGTTTTTGTTGTTAATGCACTGTCGGTTTGCACCTATAATTTAGGTGACATCTACCAAGAACTTTTGTCAATGGGTTAATGTTTTGTATTGATCACTTTCTTGGTGCAACTTAATAAATAAATAAATAAATATCATCGTATAAGGTAAGTAAGTCTATTTCTGCTGTGTGTTGCTATAAATTGAACAACCATTATAAAAAACCTTTGAGAGAGAGAGAGAGAGAGAGAGCTATAATATACTTTTTTACACACCAAAACACAATTGACATTTAAAAAAACAGCCAAAAAGTAGAAATAGTTGTACAATAGCCGGTCTTATTGTTAAAAGCGATTTACTCCAGACAAAGATACAGCAGTTATGTTGCGGTGTACTATCTATATATATGTATAAAAATGAATTACTGTTCGTTAGTCTCGCTAAAACTCGAGAACGGCTAGACCGATTTAGCTAATTTTGGTCTTGAATTATTCGTGGAAGTCCAGAGAAGGTTTGCTCGGAATTAAATAAAAATAACAATTTTGTTTTTCCTTAGATGTGTCCCCCGTCGAACGAATTCCTTTTATTTGTTTTAAGTTTATTTTATACAAAAGTTTAGGTCTTTTAGTTATCGATTGAGGCACTACGAAGTCTGCCGGGTCAGCTAGTTAACAATACATTATTCAAGAAAATACATACATGCATTAAATAGATGCGTATGTATTTACCGTTAGTAATGGAAATCTTAATTTCCAGCTCAAGTCACGTGGGTGACGGCAATCATGTTGACTAGTTATTCCAACTAGGCAAGTGGTCGGCAACCTTGTCAACCAAATGAACCAAATATAGATAACGCACAATTGAAATTTCTTCAAAGCGCTAGTTTTTTGAAGTGAAAACTTCTTTAGAATCGTTGTGGTTTCAAACCGGATGCAACGAAAAAACGACAGGTAAGAGACACAAATACAAAAGAATGAGACAGAAATATACATACTATTTAATACAGCGCCATCTGTGAGATTTTTTAATACTAACGTGTGTATGAAAGCTCTTGTAGTGAATTTTAATTTAGGATTATACGTGAAATTAAAATATCAATTCACAGAGGGCGCTACCTTACAATTATTTACTAATGACAAAATTTTACATATACTTAAGACGTTTAGGATAATTGTATTTTAATTTTGGAAGGTTTCACTTCTACCACGTGTGAATTGCACACATGTATTTTTCTTAGCATTCATATTTGTATAGCCTCGTCTTTCAAAAGTGTTTAGGTACTCGTCTCTTAGAAGGAAAGATAATGAGTAATATACCCTGCCTGTGGGCTCGGTTTTTTAACGTTCTCGATAGCGTAAAAGTTAACTTAAATTTGTATGAAGTTGGAACGTTTGCCTGCGTTTGCCGCTAGGGGCGCTGTTCCAACTTTATACAAATTTCTGTATTACAATAACGTTCACGATAACGTAAAAGCTAACTTAAATTTGTATGGAGTTGGAAAGTTTGCCTGTGTTTGCCGCTAGGGGCGCTGTTCCAACTTTATACAAATTTCTGTATTACAATAACGTTCACGATAACGTAAAAGCTAACTTAAATTTGTATGGAGTTGGAAAGTTTGCCTGCGTTTGCCGCTAGGGGCGCTGTTCCAACTTTATACAAATTTCTGTATTACAATAACGTTCACGATAACGTAAAAGCTAACTTAAATTTGTATGGAGTTGGAAAGTTTGCCTGCGTTTGCCGCTAGGGGCGCTGTTCCAACTTTATACAAATTTCTGTATTACAATAACGTTCACGATAACGTAAAAGCTAACTTAAATTTGTATGGAGTTGGAAAGTTTGCCTGCGTTTGCCGCTAGGGGCGCTGTTCCAACTTTATACAAATTTCTGTATTACAATAACGTTCACGATAACGTAAAAGCTAACTTAAATTTGTATGGAGTTGGAAGTTTGCCTGCGTTTGCCGCTAGGGGCGCTGTTCCAACTGTATACAAATTTGAGTTAATTTTTACGCTATCGAGAACGTTGAAAAAACCGCACTAAGCACACTGAACTAAGAATTTCGCAGAAGAGCCGTAGCCGAGGAGTCAAAGAGTCGTATGTGGCTCGCGAGTCGCGCATTACCGACCACTGAACTACCCTATTAAATAGGCCTTGCATTAGTAAATTTGTTCCCCATAAAAGCCGCCTTTTATTCTATATTTGTTTTAAAGAGAATAAAATTGTTAATAATTTAATTAGCGTTTCGTGGCGGTAGCTGCTTTGATTAAAGAAATCTAAATTGCTTTTGCGTGCTCCGTTTGTTGATTAGATTTGAAATTTATTCAACCGATCCGGCATTACACATTTTGTTCTCGAAGACGAACGGTTCACGTCCCACCTAATTTTTAATGGTCAGGGCCTAAGCCCTTGGACATCAACAATATAAATGCCGCCACGCCCACCTTGAGGCTCGGGGTCATAGCAATCGTAGAAGCGCGAGCATCTTTTAAATACGTAGGTTAAGTAGGTACTTATATTACAGAATAAGCAAATATGTATTATACATTTTTAGAACAGGAATTAACACGTGCTAAAGTGTCCGTATATAAAAAATCTGTGTAATATGTTGTAATAATATATGTAGTACACCTTAAAAATTATATTTGTGGTAAAACGGCGTGATTGAAACACACTCGTATGTAGTCGAGATTAATTGCGTTTTTTTGCCTTAATTAGTAGTTTCAACTGAACGAAGAGAGTTTTTGATGTAAAATAATCGCGCTATTTAGTCAATGACTAGGGAAAACATTTGTAATAGAAATTTCGGACAAAAAAAACTTTAGTACAAGACAAGTTGATTACTCTTGTACCCGGTCACCGTCCTCGCCAAACCCGTTGTTTGCGACGAAGGGCTCGACGAGTAAATTAACCCGTAGACACAGCTCACTGAGTTTCTCGCCAGATCTTCTCATTGGGTCGCGTTTCCGATCCGGTGGTAGATACTGCGAAGCACTGCTCTTGCTAGGGCTAGTGTTAGCAATATTTCCGGTTTGAGGCCCGTGGGCTCACCTATCCATTAGAGTGAAGCTGAAATAGCCTCTCAAGGCTATCAGCATAGGTAGGAAAAAAACTTATAGCTAGATAGTGTAACTACATTTTTTATTATTAAATACTACATGTCCAATGTGCTGGTCGAACCAGATACGCTCTACTGTTAATACTTCAGTCTACGACGCCATCCGCGCAGGATAGGCAGGGTTGGCACAGTTATTAAAGTTATTAAAGGAGGCCAGACGACGCAAGGAGGAGAGAGCTAGAAATTATATATTATCTAACTACAATTATTAAGCATTTTTAGTAATCTTTAAAGTATTTTTACGAGGTAGTACGTGTGATTTCCTTTTACGGATATTCATCAGAAAATTATGAACTACGACAAATTATTTTAGAATGATTTTATCTGACGTTTCTCACGGCTCGAGAGTAGGTTGACCACACGCCGCCTTGAATTCTGTAAAAGGATTTATGTTAATTAAAACTATTTATATTATTATTTTTTGTATTTCGTGGACATTTCTAGCCACAGATCGATATGATTGCAATCTGATTTATGAGCCAGAGCGTAATAGAAACGAACGGAATATAATGATAATAAAAACGCGAGATTAAGCCGTAAAAGCACTTTTAATTATACATACCCATAGTATTTGTAAATCCTTTAATTTCATATTACAATTAATTTATAACAAATTTGAATTTTTAAATCGCCTTGTGAACTAATTTCCATGCCACCTATAGTCGTTGAAAGCAAGCGAGCGGGCATCGAATTTTGATACACATACTTCGACTTCATTGAAAATTCAAAATTTGTGTAAAGTAAAAACATTGCCATAAGATAGATGGAACGAAATTATCACCAATCTGAAGTCAATTTTTGAAATCAATAGTCTAAAATTTGAACAAAATGTTACTGATGTAATCATATAATCATTAGGAATTACTTTTTTAACCTAAAAAACATTTTTATGGTGATTAATCTCAATATGTTGGATCAAAGTAATAAAAATCCTTTTCATTCAATCTTTAAGTTAATAAAACTAATAAACTTCTTGTTGTTGGTTAAAATTGCGTTTAAAGATTCCGTTACATCGGTAAATATGGGTGAAGTTATTAAGAAAGCGTATTAAAAATATAAAATATTTATAATGGTCACCCATCACGTGGCCCGTAATGGCGGTCTTTAGCGCGGTTGATCGACAAATACGGGCTATCCTGTGTAACAGTTGTACAGCTAGCTGTTTTACTAGTTTTTAAACGTGTCCGCGAATGAAGCAAATGAATTACGATTAATTTGTACTCGATTTAGCCATTAAATAGAAGTTTTTACTAAACGTGATGATAAATGCGAAGAAAAGCGGTCGGCGTCCATTTTGTTTTGTTTGACGTGTTTTTTTTTTCTTCTATCTTCTTCTATATATAAAAATGAATTGCTGTTCGTTAGTCTCGCTAAAACTCGAGAACAGCTGGACCGATTTGGCTAATTTTGGTCTTGAATTATTTGCGGAAGTCCAGAGAAGGCTTAAAAGGTAGATAAATATGAAAATGCTCGGAACTAAATAAAAATAACAATTTTGTTTCTCCTTTGATGTGTCCCCCGTCAGACGGAATCCTTTTGTTTGTTTTAAGTTTATTTAATACAAAAGTTTAGGTCTTTTATTTATCGATTGACGCACTACGAAGTCTGCCGGGTCAGCTAGTAATGACATAAATGTCTTAAGCATTCGTTTTCAAACAGTCTTAATAAATTAGGTAAAAATGAGTTTTAGTTTTCTAAAAACAATTAGACACAAAGTTTTAGTGTCTGAATAATGTAACTAACTATATATTAAGAAATCTTTGTATTTACAGAATTACATAGTTTCAACTGAATTAGAATCCCGATTATACATACATATATGAATACGGTTAATTCGTAGTGAATATTTTAACGAGGGTCACTGGAAACGAAAACTTGTCGTCCACAACGAAAGCTAAGCTATCAAAGTAAATTTGAATTTGTATTCTAATTCTTATAGCACAGAAATTTCTAGTTTGGACCCATGTTGGTCGGTTGTGATTAATAAGTAGTCTTACGATTGCTGTACGACAAAACTGTCAGATATTCGAAACATCAGAAATCATGTACTGAAAATAGCATAAGCGAATTTAAACTGTATAAGTAGTTTTTATTACGTCTATTTACTCCTTGGGTTTTTTTTGGAACGAAGTTCCTTATGGGACGATGCGAAGGGGGAAAAAACGTCCGTAACGTAAGATTTTTCTATTTAGTTTGTTATCAACAGATGTCGCTGCATTTAAATTCAACAATTCCTGAATCGCGGTGAACAGATGTTACACAGTTGATAGACGTTCTCGTATTTCTCTTTTGCTAAATCATACTTACCCAGCGTAGAGGGATACCGTGATCATGCAGGCGGTTCCCCCAAGGCGAGGCTGCTTCACTGCACTGCGGAGTGGTTGACCCTTGCGATTATTTTTACGATTATCAATAAAAAAAATCATAATAAAAATGTATACCCGAATAATTATTTTCTTTATACCTTGAATAGGACTTAAAATTAATATTTTTATAATATGGAACTTCGTTCCTATCCGGTGTTCCACGATACCACACATCTTTTATTTCTTTTTTTTATATCTCTAGATGACAGATACGTGCACCTTCTTCCTTCTTTGTTGTCTTAAGCGATTACCTCGCCCACAGATAATACAAACTGAATGTCTGAATGTATGATGTAAACGTTTTTAGAGTATAGCATATGTAGTATAACTTTCAATGTGTCATCAGCCTATTCACATGTTACAAAATGTGTTAAATAATTGAATGTGGGCGAAAAGTTTTGAATTTGATGTAATAGGGAACCGAATTCAGCTGTATAATAGTGTGGATAAGGGTATTTGGATTGGCTTATCAAATTAACATTTATGATCCTGAAGAACATTTACGGTATGTTTCTAAAAGAAATATTAACGTAGTAAGCCGTAGCTTTTCTGTGCCCCTGGCATTGCTGATGTCCATGAACTACAGTGAATACAGTGAATGAACTACAGTCCATGAACTAAAAAACAATTCAATGTATATTTTACTGTCAAAAAATGGTTGCCGTTGTTGGCAGTGTTAAGACCCAAATTACACGTAGTCAGTGTGAATCTTACAATACGCATCGTGTCATGAATGTTCTCTGTGTCGAGTCTTTTATTCAGATGTATAGCGAAAGTTTCTTCATTGTCAATGGGAGAAAGATGTAAATCTGTGCTAAGAGCTGAGTATATGGAAAGAAACCTTACATGACATAGAAACGTTATATTAAATAGGAATTACATAGTTGATTTGATGCTACTGAGCTCTATTAAAAATGTTTAATAAAAAAAACCATTTTACGTATTTTTTTGCATTGTGGTACACACATAGTACTAGTCCTGATAGTTTAGTGTCTATAAAATAAATGTTGTGTCTAATTTGGTCCTAATTACGTGTCAATCTATTAAATATAAATAAACCCGCCTTTAATAGACAAGATTTAAATTTATTCAACGATTCAATCTAAACTCAACTTAGTCCGTTTTTTTGTCTACAATCCAATAAATTCAAAACATTCAGGTCACATAGAATGAGTGCTGGAAAAGAATATGTCGTAATTAGCTTTTATTACTCTATCCGAGGCTGTATGGTCGTTAGCTGAATTCTTTAACGTGGTCGTATCGAAGAAAAAAACTTTGGCACTGATGCGTATGGTGTTATTATCTATGGAGCTTGGAATATTACTCGGGTTTTTTTTTTTATCAAGGAATCGTAACTCAACTCCGTATTTAGATGATTTTAGATTATTAAGCTATTGCATAGCTTTTATCGCGGGCTTTGAGCGCGGTGACCGAATCAAGAAATTCCGTAACGAAAATAAAACCTAACACCCCCCATTCCGCCTACCATGTAGCTCGCGTTGAAACATTCACACGTTGCGCTTGTGTTGTATTTGTGAATAAACGTGCGGCGTGACGTCGCATTGCATGCGCATCATGAAAAGTCTGCCCATCTCTCTCTCGCGCGGTCTAGCTTATAAGTGTGAAGGGGAGAGTTAATGTTTTGCTTTTGATAATGAATATAGCGTGGTCTTATTTTATTATTGTTTTAATATTAAATTATTATTGTCTAATTATAATTGCATAAGTTGATTAAACATACTATGCAATAACTTTACCGCGGGAGTCCCCGAGTGCCACACGTGTTTTTTTTTCGGGTTTTTATTAAGATACAATTTTTATTTTATCGGAACATCTCCGATTGTTAACTCCTGAACTCTGCAGCACATATATCCATGGTGGGCATTCAGCTTCCGGAAGCCTCGAAATATGTAAACTGTAGTGTTGACTTTACATTATTTTAATTACACAGCCGGTAATGTTACTTAAACAATCAGGGATTACAATAAATATTATCGATTTAGAGCCAATAGGTTTGCGAATGATCATCACGTGCGACCGTTGTCAACGAGAGAATAGACTTGACGATCGACCGACATGACAAGCGCAACTTCGTTCGGTGTTGCCTGCTCTTAATTAAAATTTCCATTTATAATTTACCAACGATCACAAAAATATCAAAATAAATTATAAATTTCGGAATTAACTGATTTTCAATATCTAAAAATTTCATGTGCCACTATCTATATTTATTAGAAGTTCTGATATTAAGAATAGGGTAGGATGGCAGAATTGAAATTGTAATTTTGTAATCTGATCACTTTTTTTTTAATTGCCCGTGTAGGCAAACGAGCATACGGTGGTCCACCTTATGAAGAGTAGTCAGCAATGCCAGGGACAAAGCAAACCTGCTGAATACTCTGTCTCATGTCACAAGTCAGAAGTCATGTCTCTGTCATGTCATGTCATGTTGGAAATGTTGCAAAATTGACTTAAATGTTTAATTAAATAGATAGTGATCGTTAAATTTTTGAATATTGATCTATAAATATTACCTGTGTAATAAAAAGATCTATATATTAATACGTGAAGCAAAAACTTTGTATCCCTTTTGACGAAAATTGCGCGGACGGAGGAGTATGAAATTTTCCACACTTATAAAGATTATAGAGAAGAAGTGCACAATGCTAATTTTTTTTTTAAATAATGCATAAGAGATACATTAAATCAATAAAGAAAACATTACACACACTACCATGTATTTGACACACACTCGCATGCATACTATTTGTTTATTGTCAAACTATTCTTTGTAGTCTGTCAGTTATAGTCTGTCAAATTGAGAATAGATTAAATATTGTTTTCTCTTTATTTTATTTTTTCTAAAGTGTAGTCTTGACGAAATCTTTAATCACAAAGTAGTATAATAGTCCTTGACAATAGAATCATAATAGTGTACAAACTTTTCATTTCCATTAGTTATAGTCGAATTTCGACTACCAGTAAACCTCTAGTTTAAGTAAAATTTCGTACACATAGAAAAAAATTAAGTATAATTTAAATTTTATTGTTAATGTTTGCTAGATCTGTCTAAAATTCAGTTGGTATAAAACGGAATTGAAAAAAAAAAACATTACTCCAATAGTCATCAAAGAAACAGGGTAAAATGTAAACGTATTAAGAAAAATTCACAAATACTTTGTCACACATAAAAGTTTGGCGTGCGAAACTCGCGAATGATAAGCATTATTTATCTCAACTCCTCAAAGCGAGTAAACTCGGTTCGAAACTGAAAACAAACTTGGGAGCCCGCTTAAAAGGATAACTTGGGGTTGCCAGATTTAGAATTACTTCGGACGAAGAAATCTTGGTTGATTTGTTGAGGTTTCGTTTAATAATTTAATGCTTTACGTATTACGATATAATAAATTTGTTTTCGTTCTGAAATGGCAGTTACATAACAAATTTTATTCCCGAATTTGCCTCTAGTGAAGTTTTTCAATTAAATATGGTATGATTAATCTTAATTCAATTCGATTTGTGTGCTCTGTCGTTCCCGTTTCTATAGTGGAAATAATTTGAAGCGTTTTCTATTTGGTTTTTCATAGAATTATGTTAGAATTGTATAATTCCTAAACGCATCTTTATGTTAATACCAACTGCCAGCTGTCACTCGAGTAATATATGTCAACGTCGTTCGTGTGCTCTTCATTTTTGTTCTTGCGTCGTCAATGAGTACGGACCCAAAAAATTGTATCGCCGATAGAATAAAAACTATCCATAAAAATCTGCGTCTTTATTATAAGAAACCCAGACGATCACTCCAACAAATTACCTAGTTAAAAAGACCAGTTTAATGGCGCGTAATAGTTAATGAAGTAAAGGTGACTAGTATGATTCAAGGATTTAAATGCACTCAAGTTCCAAAATACGAGGAAATAATTATGATTGCTGGTAATTAATATAGAACAAAGAATAGAATAAAAATAGTATAATTATGTGTCTTGCTGGAAACATTGTTGCAATCAATCAATTTAGTTTCAGAAATGCATAATTGTTATTAGAATATGAAAAAATTGGTTTGTTAGTAATTATATTTATTGTTAAAATGCCAGAAATAGCTCGGCTGAAATGATGTTAAAACTGTGTAAAGTGGTTACACTTACGGCCGTATGGGCTATGATCCTTTTGCCTGTTCAATGGTGAATAAAAAAAGGTTAATTAAATATAGACCTTTACTAAATTCGGAAGTTTAATAGAATTAATTCATTTTTTTACATACATACTCGAACCAAAATTACCCTCCATCAAAATTCAAAGTTTTTCTATAAACTGCTTATAGACAATATTAGCCAACCAGCCAAATTATGGCACACTTCCAAAAGTTCTCGAAAAACATACCGAGTTTTTATTATTATGTTTAGAAAGCGCATTAACAAATTACTCCGGGAAGGTGTCACGAAAGAATGACAAAAAGAAAAAAGGAACTTCAAAAAGTTCCGAGCTCCTACCGCTTCTGAACCATTTTTAATTAGACGAACTGAAATTCCGTAATGAAGAAACGGTATGCGCTAAGAATTTTTTGAGGGCGAATTAATTCAGTTCCTTCAGCTATATCAGTAGTTTTTTTAATTAAGAAACTGTAGCGAGAATTAATTACGGGTAATCGAGACGGTAAAATATCTTGAGGAAGAAAACGATGCCTGAGGCTACTCCATTAGAACGGAAGGCAGAAACGAGCTGCTGCGGCATGTCCATAGAAGCCGTGGATCCTTAATAGCGAGAGAACGACTTTAGGAGGAAGGAGAATTGTGACGTGACATGTCCGCTGTAATTCTTATTTTCCGATTACGAAGTTCAAAAATTGCAAAAAAATAGTATAGTACTTACTATTATACACTATTAATTTATACTACTTTTAAGTAGACACTGTGCTATAATATAATCCCAAACGATAAATATTTTTTCGACCAATTAAGACGTTCGTGTGCAGACGTGTCAACTGATAACGTGTTTTGAATTTTTATATATTACCTTACACAGTTTTTATTTCTTTTTTTTTTTCATTGCTTAGCTATGTGGACGAGAGCCCACCTGGTGTTAAGTAGTTACTGGAGCCCACAGACATCTACAACGTAAATGCGCCCCACCCTTCAAACCGAAACGCATTTCTGCTTCACGGCAGAAATAGGCAGGGTGGGGGTACCTACCTGTGCGGACTCACAAGAGGCCCTACCACCAGTAAAAAGTATTACAGTATTACATCCCATAGTCAAAAGCCGGCTTTATACACGTATTATTGTCACTTTCATTTAATTTTACGATGCCTATTACCGTAGCGTTCCGTAATTCGTAAAACAATAAACCAGGTTTCGCTTTTATATTTACGCTCGGCTCACGATAACAGCTACTCTGACACGCCGCGTCGTAAACAATTGAGTGGACACACGTACCACAGGATCCAGATCTGATTTCTGTTTAAGGTATCCCAATAATCATAAAAAGAATCACTTTTCAAACATGAAGCATTAAGGAAAATCTATCATCTAAGCAATAAATAAAAAAAAAGGAAAAGTAATAGAAACTTCGGAAATAATATAAAGACAATAAAATCAACCAGAGACTAAACCGTAAAAGTGGTTTTGTATTGTGTCTATGACTCGGGGAAACCCGAAGGAGACACTATTTTAATACGCTTTTATTAGTATGTAACGGAAACTTTGAACATGATTTTGACCCCCTTCAAAACGTCGGGTTTACTCGAAATTTGGCATACTTATTAAGGACCGATGACAATTCAATATTTTAAACAGTTTGATCCGTTATCCTTACTAGGATGATCAGGATTAGCGATATTTTTTTTCCTGAGACCCGGAGCGTCTGCGTCGAGACCAAGAAGAGAAACTGTCAGGCGCATCGATCATTTCTCGGATAAGTTACCGACAGATCCAGATGAAATTTTTGAAAAATATAAAATTTAAACAAATAGATAAATTTAAATTCAACTTAAAAATTAAAAATAAATAATAGTTTAAATGACTAAAAAAATACGCTTTTATAGAAAATCCAACTAAAAAATAGAAATTATAAACAGTGTAAGAAAAAATTATTTTATTCTAAAAAAAGCGTGGGGTGCATGGTACCAATAGCTATAAATATTTTATGAACAGATATGAGTAGAAGGGTTATTTTGATAATGTCCTGAAAAGCACCTCACGCTATTTTTTATTTTTTTATTGGATTTTCTATAAAAGCGTATTTTTTTTACATTTTTAAATTATTCTTTATTTTTCCTTACATTTTGCTTTAAGTTTAAATACGCGAAAACACAATGTTGTTTGTGCCGGGCTCAGTTAAGTTCACAGAGAAATGTCAAATGTTCTGCCGTTAAAACCTTTGACATTTTTCAAGCCCACGCTGTCTGAAATATTGCGAGTTTTCGTTAATAACGAAAGTATTTCATGGCTTCGTTATTAATGGAGAGAACGCTGGTAGTTTTAGTTAGAAATTCAATTTTAAAAATTTCTTATTTTCTTACTTAAATTTCGAACTAAAAACTGTTTTAAGAAAAACTTTGGAGTGTTTTGTTAGTTTCAAAATGGAAACGGTATGTTTAATTAATTTCTCAACATTAAATGGGCCATAAGCGAATCACATGTGCTGGATATAAAAAGTTCTGTGGAAATCTCATATAAGAAATTTTTTTTTTTTATCTCTTTTAATTCGACAAACGATTTTGTCTTGGATGATAGGAAAGTGTTATCGAACTCCAATCACATCCCAAGTCCAATATTGTCATCCACCTTGAAGCATTGAGGTCTTAATAGTATTACGGCAATTCTATACTTACAGCTTCCTCACGCGTCTTCCCTTTAAGCCACGGAAGATGAAACTTTAACACGTGATTTCTAATAGTCTCCTCCTCCTTTGAGACGGGTCACGCACTCGCCCTAAAACTATGCTTCCCGGCGGCGTGTGTGTAGCGTGCTCTGCGTTGATCAGCGCACGAGATGCTTCCGAACTCCGCCCGATCCTCTAACACTCATATTAGACGACTATGTAAATGTATATCAGTATATCAACTATACTGAGTGAGACCTTAGATTCATATCTCAAGGTGGTTGGCGCATTTACGTTGTAGATGTCTATGGGCTCCAATAACCACTTAATACCTCACACCTTAACACCTTTTATTACTGGCGATAGGACCTCTTGTGAGTCCGCGCGGGTAGGTACCACCACCCTGCCTATTTCTGCCGTGAAGCAGTAATGCGTTTCGGTTTGAAGGGTGAGGCAGCCGTTGTAACTATACTTGAGACATTAGAACTTATATCTCAAGGTGGGTGGCGCATTTACGTTGTAGATGTCTATGGGCTCCAGTAACCACTTAACACCAGGTAGGCTGTGAGCTCGTCGACCCAACTAAGCAATAAAAAAAACACCAAGTGGGCTGTGAGCTCGTCCACTAATCTAAGGAATAAAAAAAAAAACGTCTGCAGCTCTAGCACTAATAGGTATAAGAGATCCCGGTAACCGTACTCATCGGACTGATCAAAGAGTGGGACATAAAACCTAGTCTATAACATCAGTCCGTTGAGTTTCTCGACGGATCGTCTCAGCGGGTCGCACTTCCGATCTGGTAGTAGATGTGTTCCTGAAGTAACTGCTCGGGCACTACTAGGTACCCTTCGGATGCATTCGGACAGTTGTTACAGCAAATCTCACACCTTGCTGAGCTAGTGCTCGACCAACTGTTTTGATGAAATTGGAAAGGTGTTGGGACGACCACTAATTTTTCGTTCCTATCTTCTTCTTCTAATCTTCTCATTAACCACGAATCTGTTCGTAGCGTACCTTGTGCAGCAATCGAATCGCGGTTATCTCCACGATCACGGCTGAGTTTACGTCGATCGAAACGTGGACAAATATACGAAGTTAAAAACAAGATGGAAAGACTTTATTAAGTCATCTACGATTTTTTTTATTGCTCTTGTAGGCAGACGAGCATACGGCCCACCTGATGGTGAGTCAGTGTGGTGGTCGCCCATGGACTTCAGCAACGCCAGAGAGGCAGAGCCAAACCGCTGCCTACCGAAGTGTTGTTCCCTTATTGAATTTACGCGCACCGCCACAAATGCAGAGAGATTTTTTTTTTTTTTTTTTTTCCACAGGAGAAAATCGCCGGATCCCCACCCGCACGGCAGGTGGGGTATGTGGGAGTCGAACCTCACTAAAAACTCCTGCCGCTCACAGCAGGCGCCCTACCCCGGACCGGGTGGGAACCCAGTCGGAGTTATTGAGACGGCGGGACAGGGTTTACGCAAAGCACATTACATCCATCCCGCCGTCCCCCAGACGCCGGACCGGCGGCCGCCAGCAACATGACCGCCGGTTCCCTCGGTCGACGGGCCAAGAGCCCGATTGATAGCGCCGCGCTACACCTTCCCCCGGAGCGGTCGGGGGAACGCGACCTACCACGCTGCCCCACGCCTAAGCTCCTCCCCGCACAAAGGGGGTGGAGCCCGAAGCTCTTAGGGGGCCGGGTTACGGACGGGACCCCGGTCCCGACCCCCTGCTCGGCGGCGGCGGGTTTCTGCGTAGTGAGGAGAGCTTTGCCTCACTCGCCCCGCCGCCTCCTTCTGCGAGATGGTGCACTCGCAGAAGTCGAGCATAGCCTTCCAAGACTCGTCGCCGCCAAGCATCGACGCCACGACGCCAGGCAGCGACAAGTCTGGTCCTATCTTTGCGACAAGGACACGGCGCTGCACCTCCCAAGCGGGGCAGACAGCGAGCGTATGCTCCGCCGTGTCCAGGTCGTGTCCACAATGGTGGCACCTCGTCGTCGGCTCAGCTCCTATCCGGTGCAGGTACTTTCCAAAGCATCCGTGCCCAGTCAGCACCTGCACCAGACGGAAGGTGAGGCGTCCTCGGCCACGATTCACCCAGTCATAAAAGACCGGGTAAACCGCCTCGACGGTCCGTAGACCCCACGTGGGGTTGGCCAACCGCCTCGACCACGATTCGAGCAAATGCAGAGAGATAGAGAAGCCTCGCAAAAGCCGCAACCAATAAATAAAGACAATACATTACAACGACCACTCCCACAGGAGTGTACGACTGAGAAGAAAAGAACGAAGGAAGATTCTTAAATAGTGAACCTAACTAACAATTTATTTTATGTTATTTTATCTTGTTGGGATAGATATTAGAGCGAAATTAAAATTATTATTGTAGAACCCTCAGACACAGCCCACTGAGTTTCTCGTCGGATCTTCTCAGTGGGTCGCGTTTCCGATCCGGTGGGAGATTCTGCGAAGCACAACTCTTGCTAGGGTTCGTGTTAGCAACGTCGTCAGGTTTGACCCCCGTGAGCTCACCTACTAGTTAAGGTTACGCTGAAACAGCCTCTCATGGCTTTCAGCTTAGGTAGGAAAAAAAATTATTGTAGTGACATTAGTCCGTAGTGTACGTAAAAATTTTCCAGTTAATCGGACGCCTTGAAATCGGTGTAAATCACATGAAAAGATTCGATTACATACATACAAACATAAAAAACAATCAAGCCAATAAAAGCATGTTAAAAAGAATTTATTCTTTTTTAAGACGTGTTTATGTCTAGTTTTGTTCGAGAAAATTCTTACAATGTTCCTTATTTTAAGGAACACAGTGTTCATTGTGTGATATTTGCATTATTATGCATGACATCAAATCGAGTATAGAGCTATATCGTCTGTGTTGCAACAGGTATGCAAATGCGAGTCGCAGTCTCTCCGCTTGGCTCGTGTTGCCCGTTCAAATTAACATGTAAAGAGAAAATTGAACTATTCTGTTGCTCTGAGAATAATTTAATGCTTTTTAAACTGAATAAATCTGTATAATAACCGGCAAACTTCTTGAGCATTTGTTGACGTAGTGGGGGTAAGTTTGCGCATGGTACACTCACGTGCAAAAACATTACTTACTCTGCGTCATAATGCTATTAAATTGTTAAAATCAACATATGTATTTATTTATATATTTATTAGAACATCAACAATACATATAGGTTAATAATTGTAATAATTTAATATTGGGGTAAAATAGATATTCCTTCTATTAAGTCAAAACTAGAGCTGTTGCCAGGTCTTGGTTCAGTTGAAGCGAAGCTGGTATTTGTAATTTTTTTTTCGTTATCATAATCTTGACCATCATCATCATCACTGTTTTCATCACCCGAGTCGCTATCATCGTGATGAGTCGACATAGGGCTCATCGGCGTAGTTTACAACTCGGTCGATTCGGTCTTCTTTTTTGTCTATAATTAATTATTTTTTGAAGATATTCGATTCGTAGTAATCGAATGTTACTTTTTTCATTTACCAGCTTCCGATTATTTTCTGTTATTTTTTTCCATCTGAAGCCTAGCTCTTTCATAATTCGTCGTAAGCTTCATTCCGAGCCATTAAAATTTATATCTTCTTTAAATTTTTCGAAGCCTTTCTACGGTACGGAGTTTCGCTGCTTGTTATGTAGTTATTATGATTACATCTTTTTATTACAGATTGAACGAAACTATCCATTCCGGTAACTTTCTTCTTCCCTGGTCTTTTCTTACCCGGAGTCCGAAACACGGCGAGCAAGCCAGAGCCTTTAGCTTCGTTAATAATGCACCTAACAGTACTCACTGATGTTTTTGTTGCTTCCGAAGTCTGTTTTAATTTTTCCATATCATTCTTCCCCTGTTTTATAATGAAGCAATATACGTCGTACACAAATTTTCTACCCTTTCTTTTAAGTACTACACCATTTTGTCACGGCATAGTGTATGTTTTATAAAAATCAACAAACACTCAACAAATAGCAATGGCAACAAAGTCCACAAGCAATTATAACAAATAACTTAACGATTAATAACGATAGACTTTCCACTGTACGCAAGCGTACTTTTGGGAGCAAGCGGAATGAGGGCGCGGTGCGGGACGCAAGGTTCGACTGATCTACCAATAACGCGCTCGATACGATTTCCCCTGCCGTCGCGCCTCACCCTCACCACCAAAGTGATCTAAAATTCGGTTCTGCGCAGTCAAGGTCATTTGCTCAAGAAGTTTGCCGATTACTATAACTATTTTGATTTTAAACCGACTTTAAAAAAGGAGGAGTTTTTCAATTCGACTATTTTTTTCTTTTTTGTTTGTTACCTCATAACTTTGACTGGGTGAATCGATTTTGATGATTTTTTTTATTAAAAAGCTGATGCTTCTCGTGTGGTCCCATTTCAATTTAGTCCAGTTCTGATAATGGTATCCATGAGAAAACCATATACGAGTAAGTCTTAAATTTGCATTAAGTACGCACGCGACAAATAGATGAATAACTCAATATCACGCCAACCGATTTGGTTTAAGCGGTAGGCAGCGGCTTGGCTCTGCCACTGGCAATCCTGAAGTCCATGGGCGACGGTAGGCACTCACCATTAGGTGGCCGTATGGTCGTCTACCTACAAGGGCAATAAATAAAAAATAAAATAAAAAAGGTTATAAACAGAGTTAAATTAATTGCTAGTTTGATATTTAAGCACGTTTTTATACGACGTATATTATTTTAGGTCTTCACTAATTATAGACCCAATTGAGAGACAGTTCATTCCTGAATCGCTGTCGTAAACTGCAAAACTGTATGGTGTGATTAATTTTCTTCTCGATTTAACATAAAAAAAGCGCGACCTTAAACTGTAACACTGTCTCACAGTCGCATCGTAAGTTAAGCAGATATTTTAAGTAAACTAAAGAGCATACTTTAAGGCTATAAAATTAATGTATGTAGAGTTGTTCAAGAACAGTCTAGAAGTTGCTAAAATAAGCATAGAGCGATGAGCTATATTTTTCTTTTATATATATGTAAAGAAAGTCGTTTTAGTCACACTATTTATAACTTTTTATCACGTTCCCGTTGGACGTGACACAAAACGTGGTATAACAAAACGCAACTGACAGCTAAACGTAGTGTAGTCTATGGTTAATTATAATAGAATTTTGAATTTGACCGGTTGATGTGTTTGTTTCGAGTTTATATTAGCTTATTGTGCCGAGATAGGTAATCATTAAGAAAGCCATACCGCGACCAACACGATCAAACCAAGAAGAACAAGAAATAAAATAATAATAATAATAATTAAAATACATGGCCAGAAAAGAATCATTAAAATACTTGCTTTTTTAATTTACACTTATAATCCAAATAAAAAATTGACTTTGATAAAATCAAAAGTATGCTCATTTATTGCTTCTAAGACGGAACAAAGTTCGCCGGCTTACTAATATAGCTAGTTACTAATATTATAGAAAAACGAGACGCTCTTCCTTCAAATCTTTTTTTTTAATTACGACGCACGAAAGCCATATCTTGCCATAACAAGCACGCTTAATGTACGAACTTGAAAGTTCAGCACTGAAAGCTTCCGTGTTATTTACATATTCAACACTTAATACGTAATGGGTTGCCGAGTTTTGTTCGTTCTCGTTCTCTGAAACTCGACCCCGCTATTCCAGCTTAAAGCTCAGGTGAATTAGCTCTAAGCAGGGAGAATTCAATTCAGTCTGAAAGCGTCTAAGCTGAAGTAAGGTAAGTAAAGTAAGTGAAGGTCGTCTATTAGAAACGTCGGTTTTAGCTTCAATTCAGAGCTTGTTCATGAATTAGTATCTTTTGAAACACTTTCCTTTGTATTCCCAATGTAATTTTCATGCGTATGCTTTAATATAGTACTAATGGCACTAATATATACTAAACAAAAGTTTTTTTTTTTATTTTTTTTTTTATTGCTAGATGAGTGGACGAGCATACGGCCCACCTGATTGTGAGGGGTTACCGGAGCCCATAGACATCTACAACGTAAACGCCGCCACCTAACTTGAGATAATAGTTCTAAAGGCTCATTAAAGTTACAACGGCTGCCCCACCCTTCAAACCGAAACGCATTATTGCTTCACGGCAGAAATAGGCATATCTATTAACAAATACGAACAGTTTCATATGTACTGGTGAAGAAATGACGCCAGTTATGACGGAAGAAATTAACTCATGGCGTTATTCAGTTTTCTGAATTACAGATGTAATGCGAGCGAAACCGCGCATCCCATGTTGAAGGCCCACCAATCAAGGCTCTAAATATAAAGTTTCAATTCATACATTCAAAAGGTTTTTTTTATTGCCCTTGTAGGCCAACGAGCATACGGCCCAACTGATGGTGAGTGGTTACCGTCGCCCA
Source organism: Bombyx mori (assembly GCF_030269925.1). NCBI lineage: Eukaryota > Metazoa > Arthropoda > Insecta > Lepidoptera > Bombycidae > Bombyx > Bombyx mori. The sequence continues at coordinate 3,195,035 of NC_085114.1, forward strand.
TAGAGTTCAGCAATGTCAGGGGCAGACCGCTTAATACTCTCCACAAGCCTCGTTTGAAGAAGGACATGTCATAGCGCTCGGGAAACACCGTGGAGGGGAGCTCATTCCATAGCCGGATGGTACGTATAAAAGTGTATAAAACGTTCCGTTTCACGCAACAATAAAAAAATTCCAGCTCAGCTGTCAGTTGCGAAATTCGATTATGTTTAATTAAATTCTCCTTTGAAGGCTTAATTGTTTGAAATCGCACCGGTTCGACGTGGCCGCGATCGGTTATCACGGGCCGTTGGGCTCACCTGTTGCGGCGCGCGCACATCGACCCGCCTGCATAGTGCCACCACCTCCCCATCTCATCTGGGTTGCAACTTCCCTGGGGCTTACTCTAGGTGCCCTAATTCTATGGTTTTTAATATTCGACCGCGCGCTTTGGAGGTCAGGGAATCGTTTGGTTTTCTAACCGTAAACTTCAATTGTTTGTCTGCTTTGGATTTTATACTAAACTAGCGACCCGCCTTCACTTCGCTTCAGAAATTCTAATTTATTATTGATTTTTCCACTATTTAATGGATGTTATTATACATATAAACCTTCCTCTTCAATCACTCTATCTATTTAAAAAAACCGTATCAAAATCCGTTGCGTAGTTTTAAAGATTTAAGCATACATAGGGATATAGGGACAGACAAAACGACTTTGTTTTATACTATGTAGTGATACATTAGTTTTGTTTAGATTTAACTAGTGATTTTCCGTTTTGATATAATCAAAATATTTGGTCACCACATATGGTCGATTAATATGGCATAAATTCGCCTGCGCCATATTGTAAAATTTAAACAAAGTGTTTGTATTATAATATAATTTTTTATTTTAATTTAGAAATAATTTAACATTTTTTGGCAACCCTCATCTCGCAATTTACACAGAAAGAAGAGTTACATAATCGAAGTAATGTATTATAGGAACTTAGCGTAACGTTTCTAAATACATTTTTAATGGTATAGCAAATTGCTTTACGGTGCAATTTAAGTTAGCATTGGGCGATAATACATTGCTTGACTTGCTATTCTCGCTCCACTCTCGGTGCTTTTAGGCATTCCAAGCATTGTTCTCGATTCTCGTCGAACCCGTGGAATGCGAAGAAGGCTTCGTCGTGAAAATTAACCTACAGTACATAGCCCACTGAACTTTTCGCAGGACGTGATTCCGATCCGGTAGTAGATTCAGTGAAGCACTGCTCTTTCTAGGGCAGCTGTTATCAAAGTCTTCTAGGCTGAGCCCCGTGAGCTCGCTTACACGTCCGGTGAAGCTAGAATAACCCCTCGAGGTTGTTAGCAATAGGTAGGCAAAGTATTAATTTAATTGTTGAATCCTCAAAACTTACTCGTGAAATTAAAAATCGAAATAAAAAATCTACTATTCGTCCACTACTTTTTTTCTACTAGTATACTAAACTTTTTTCCGACTGGCAACACCACTACGTAGCGAAATGTGGGTCGCCGCTTTTAAATAACGAATCTGCATCTATTGGTCCGGGGACTGCGGTCGACACGAACGAAACGAATCACGTTCAAACGATTTTCGACCTTAAATCTGAGCGGTTAAATAAAACACTTTGACATTATACTGTATGTTTTTCAGTTCCATGTGAAAGAACCGTGACCGTCACTCGTTTTGTTCTTTAATCAGTCACATACATACTTTCAAACAATATGATTTTGTTTATACAAATTAAAAATGATTGGACCAGAGTTTCAAGTTTTTAAAGGTATTTAAAATTTAGACAGAAACACACAGCTTTGTTTTTGTTTAGTATCTAATGATGTCTTTGATACTAAATAGTACTTTTACAACTGTCATTAAATAAACAAATTCCAATGATTTGTGTCGGTAGATTAAGGTCAAATTTTAAAAGCTGTTCGAAAAAAGTATGTTTTTTTATATTTCATTATTTTTTTGCAATATTATCTAATCATTACTGAACTGTTCTCGTTTTAAAAATGATAATTCCATTTTATAACTCCCACATAATTAAAAGCACACCAGAAAATAAAAATGTCTCCGATCCATCACAAAAACAACACAAGTGCTATAATAAAAAGAGAAAAGGTTCTGTTTAATTTTTTCATTAAAACTTCCTTGCTCAAGATTAAAATGAATAATGACGTCATTTATTCAGAAGTATAATTTTCCTGAGTGCCTTAATTTTTCTAACAAGGACTCAATTGTTACTTTTTATTTGGTCTCCGTCTTTAAAACAATACTATATACACACTGACCTCTATTTTATTCAGTATTAAATAACAAGCCTCCCACGAGATGAACCGAAGACCTGCTAAATGTCGCGAGAACCCGCGAATTCAGACTGCACAAGACCGGCTATCATAACGAACCTTGGAGGAGGTCTATGGACATAGGTCCACGGAAATCCACTGCTGGACAGCAGATGAAAGGTACTGCGTTGCGTGCCAAGATCGTGGTCATACTATTACTTGTATTTACTTGCATCTTTTATTACGTCAACAAGATTTGAAAAGACAAACTCCATTTTTTTATTGGTAACACTAAAGCTTGTCTATAGTTGAACGGTGACTAGGTATTATGTAAATGTAGTTCGTACAATATGACAAAATAATAAATAAAAAAGAGGTTTATGAACAGATGAGAAAATAGTATGTACTTGATTATTTTTATTTTATTGCCCTTGTTGGTAGATGAGCATAGGGCCCGCCTAATGGTGTGAGGTTACCGTCGCCCATGGACTTCAGCAATGGCAGTTGCAGAGTCAAGCCGCTGCCTACCGAAAACCTACACCCTAATCTGTTGCTAGAACGAAAACAACAGTCTGGTTTTAAAGTCTAAGATAACCTTTTTTCATAGCACAGGCATCTCCATCTCGTGTATCAAGTTGGAGCATTCTCGCGGTTTTAGCTATAACTTAACTAAACAGGTCGTGAACTCGGTTCTCAGTCTACGTCAAAAATGTTTTTTTTTTATTGCTTAGATGGGTGGACGAGCTTGCAGCCCACCTGGTGTTAAGTGGTTACTGGAGCCCATAGACATCTACAATGTAAATACGCCACCCACCTTGAGATATAAGTTCTAAGGTCTCAGTATAGTTACAACGGCTACCCCACCCTTCAAACCGAAACGCATTACTGCTTCACGGCAGAAATAGACGTGGTGGTGGTACCTACCCGTGCGAACTCACAAAAGGTCCTACCACCAGTGATAAAAACCGAGTAAAAGTATCCGAAAAAACCTTACTTTTGAAGTGAAACTTCTTTAGAATCGGACTTCAAACTCGATGAAACGAAAAAATAAGTCCATAGAGACACAAACACATAAATGTAAAGGATTCAGCCGGCGAGAGAATGAGATAGAATACATTAGACGTTCTCGGTCTCCTCTTTGTGCGACTCTTCGTAGCATTCCCACTATCGTCTACTAAACATTGTCCATATGTAAGCTCCTGTGTAGTGGGATAGTCAGTGTATCTATATCTTATTTATAAGTTTCACTTCTACCGTGTGTGACTTGCACACAGACGCACACACACTTTTTTGTTCAAATTCAAAATGGACACATACCGAAATTCCCGTTAACACGTCCTCTGGATGCTTTCAGTGAAATTGCTAAGGGTATTCCGATAAATTAGCCGGAATAGAAGGCGAAAGGTTAGAATAAATATTTATGAGATCCTCTCACGGCCGTCCGCCGGTCCTTTCGTGATGGAACAAGGGATTACGGGATGAACACGTTAAAGGTAAAATGTATATACGTAACGTATATTTTTGTATTGAATATCGTGGTTAAGTTTCGTTAGCTGGACTTATACGTGCCGATGATGCATTCTTAATACTCATGTTCCTCAATTCCCCTTAATTTAATTTGTGGTAGGATGTATTATAAGACCGCAACAAGCATATAAAGACTTTATATTTTTACTACAAAGGCTCGAATTTCTCTAATAATATATCAGACATGAAAGCTAGCAGTTCTAAAATCATGACACGGATTATTGTGGCTTGCGGTGTACAAATACCAACAACGATCGAACTACGGAATGTCCGTTATCTTGAATATAATGTCGCGTTCTAGACCAGAGTCGACCACTGAACTACATATGATGTGTAGGTGAATGGTACATTTAATATCTCTTATCCCGTCTTTCGCTTATTCTTTGCCGCAGAGTATTGGATTTTTAAAACGCTTTTTTTTCCTCTACCTATTCGATCACGGGCTCGACCTGAAAGAATTTGCTAACACCAGCCCTAGTAAGGGCAGTGCTTCGCAGAATCTACCTCCGGCTCGGAATCGCGACCCACTGAGAAGATCCATCCCGAAATATAGTGGGCTGTGTCTATAGGGCCTCTGAAACGGCTGCGTTCATCCGCAATACCTATACAGGCATCAATTTTGTCAGGGAATCGTCTTGGAGTTGGAATGAATTCGAATTGGAATGAAATCCTTTGCATGATGTTTCCCGAACGCAAAATGTAGTGATTTAGAATCATTTTCAATAAATAGCGGCTCGATTCCTCATTGCCAGCGATGATGACTAACAGTAAACACTACCATTATTAAACAACTATTCGATTGCAAAAAAGGCTTTATCGTACATTAATCGCGTCCTGACGACGTTTTACTTTTCTTAATCTGTGGCATCGAAAAAGTAACAAACTAGATTTTTATCCTATAATTAACTTAAATACGTGTGTGTATATTTAAGTTTCGTAAAGATAAACACGTAGTCTGCCATGTTGATTTTTCTTTAAAACTAAAAAAGGTCGACAAAATATTCTTACGCGCTGGGGTTCGGGATAAATAAAAATTCTACCAAATTACAAGTTAACACAGTATTCAGCACTCAGAACACTTAAAACACTCAACAAAAACTTTAAAACTCTCAATTCGCTTCTTCCGGTTCGCATCAGGTGATCTGTTCGGTGTCACGCTTCGAGTAGTTTCGATTACTGATCTCTGCAACGCTTTTATAGTCGAGACGAAATCCCTAGAATCGTCGAGAATATTCCACAAAAATCTAGTATTGTGTGTTTCCGCTATCTGACAATAGATGGCGTTGTACTTCTCGAGCGTTCTAGGTACTACTAAATCCTTCGATATTCGTTTGACTTTTCGGCGATAGATGACGTTACTCTTACCGGCGTAACATTATCATAACTTAATATTGTTTTTCATATTCGGCTAATTCTAAATAGAATTGTGAACGTTTTAAGCTAGCAAAACACTAGATCATAGTGGACTCATTATACTCTATTGATATTCTAGTGATGTTGATAAGATGACCGTGATCTGACTCTCTCTTCTGCACTCAATGACAATCGCCTGTGAAACTTTTTTTTCATGTTACTTATACCGTTCATGAACTACGCTTAGGAATCGGAATATAAACCATCGAAAATTAACAGTAATCACCTCTCCAACAAGTAATCAAGACATAGAACAAATATATTTCATCGCGGTCTACGAAAGCTAGTAGTACATTTCAGGACGGCCTTATCCAATAAAACTTGTACTATCAAAGATTTACGGATGTAATTATCAAGAGAACCGTCCAAGTTGTGTTTTCGTTTCGAGTTTTAGAACTAATTTCGCTTCGCCTTCGAAGAATAAAGACGATTCGAGGCTCCGATAAGTGGAAGTTGAGGCGGTCTGGTTTAAATATGGTTTTACAACAGAATATTAAAATATTGGTATTAAAATAAAGGTGGGTGGCGCTATTTACGTTGTAGATGTCCATGGGCTCCAGTAACCACTTAACACCAGATGGGCTGTGAGATCGTTCACCCAACTAAGCAATAAAAAAAAAATTTTTTTTTATTGATTGATAACTTTAAATGTAGCGTGTCGCCAATCTATAAACATTTTTCGAAAAATCGGTAAAAACATGAATAAGTAATAAATTTTTTGTATTGTCAACAGTCCTTGATATGTGCGCGAATTTTCAACATAATTTAATGTTAGTGAAAATTTCATTGAAAGGTTTCGTTATACTGGTGGTAGGGCCTCTTGTGAGTCCGCACGGGTAGGTACCACCACCCTGTCTATTTCTGCCGTGAAGCAGTAATGCGTTTCGGCTTGAAGGGCGGGGCAGCCGTTATACTGTAGAAACTGAGACTTCGAACTCATGTCTCAAGGTGGGTGACGCTATTTACGTTGTAGATGTCTATTGGGCTCCGGTAACTACTACTTAAAGCCAGGTGTGCCGCGAGATCGTATACACATCGAAGCAATTAAAAAAAAATTTATAAATTTGTGAACAAAAAAAAACATCTTACGTAAGTATTAACATGTTCATTTTGATTATTAACCATAATCCTAATAGTTTAATATATATAGATCTACACGAATAAAATCGATTTCATTTTTACGAATTTCGAAAAGCCGTATAATGAAATCCGCTTTTAAAATCTCCGTGGAAATCTATCGTAGATTTCGTTCTGGAATTAAATAAACGACAGCATCTGTCAATTATAATGAGATTAAACCGTCAATTTTTTCGAAGAGTATTCAAGTTTAATCGAGAAATTTCGAGAGTGAAAAAAAAAAAAACGGCGGGTCCTCGACGAGAGACGCCCCCTTCGAAACTTTCCTTTTCAATTAAGTGGGAGAGCGCGAAGTTCGCCGTAAGTGGTTCCCGGCAATGAACGTGTTAGCATTAAGTAAATCTGGAAGTTCCGGTTTGGAGTTTTTCTTTTATTCATCTTTTTTGTATTGAACGATGTTAATAGTACATTGCGGGATGAGATGTCCTACTTTTTTCCCGCGATGCACATACTATTTTTTCTCCTACCAGGCCGATAGTTCGTGGAGTACCGAGCCGGGATCCAAGGGCGAAGGTCCGGTGGGGTTCAGGGGCGAAGCCCTGGCAGGGGGTAGGGGGGCAGAGCCCCCCATACTCATAAAAAAACAAATTAACGGTATTTTTATTTTTAAATAAACTACTACTAATTTAATAACAACTGTCTGATGAACTCATCTTTGTTTAATACTTCAGTATTAAATTTTATTGCATTTTGTTTATTTCACTTTTACACTAAACACAATATTGCCCGGGCACAACAATGGCGGAGAATTTTAGGAGCGTGAGAGCAGACGTAGACACTAACGCGCATTCGCACTTGTACCCAGGGAGGAAAAGTTACACTTTCTTCCCTGTACAGCGGGAGGAAAACCGAACTTTCGGCATAGGTAAGAGAAAAAAATATATGATGTGATCCTTGATACAGCGTACATTCCGATGTTTCTCGCTCTAGATTCCCCTAATAATCACCGGTGGTTTGAGTTCTTCAAACTTGCGAACGACAATCCATGTTCTGAAAAGGGTTTTAAAACCTAAGAAGTTTTTTAAAAAAATCCCCGAAATTAGCCGATTACTTCATTACAACGGTCGGTGTGAAATATTTATCGCCGGGTACTGTACCATTTACTAAATAATGCCACCTTTAAAAAAAAACACATGTTTTTAAATAAAGCTATCCAATCAATGTCAATCTATGCATTGAATAATCCAAACTATGTGTATATATTACACACAAACAGTGTGTGTGTTCTATACAGTCCGTGTGTGCACAATACCAGGTTATGAACGTTTGAATGATTTATTTTTCATCAAACCACGTTTATTCAGCTCTGATCAATATCAATTGCGGCGTTGTTACATATACGCTGTTTGTTGTTTATTATTTTATATTTTATACTTACAGAACGTATTGTGGGTTAGAACGGGTAATTCCTACTAACCTGCCGATGCTGCCGAAGCATGCGTTGAAACTGACGCATCATGCAATTTTTAAGTTATTGCATAACTTCTATCGCGGGCCTTGAGCGCGGCGACTGAATCAAGAAATTCCGTAACGAAAATAACCTGACATCCCCACTACGCCTACTATGTAGCTCGTATTCAACACATTCACACGTTGCGCTTGTGTAGTGTTTGTAAATAAGCGCGCGGCGTGACGTCGCACTGCATGAGCATCATGAAAATCTCTGCCCATCTCTCTCTCACGCGGTCTAGCTTATGAGTGTGAAGTGGACAGTTAATGTTTTGCTTTTGTTAATGTTTATAAATATAGCGGGTCTTATTTTTATTATTTGTTTTAATATTAAATTATTATTGTCTAATTGTAATTGCATAAGTTGATAAAAAATTATTTGCAATAGCTTTACTGCGGCAGTCCCCGAGTGCCACACGTCTTTTATTTTTATACTTTATTTAATTTTTTTTGTTAAAACCATAACATTTTATTAGTAAGAATCACTTATAAACTATGTTAGTAACTTAAAAATCTAACACATAACTATCAGGCATACATTATATATCATTACTTTCTTTTTCATTCCAATTACCTACTGCAATGGCTATTAATCAGCACTCCCTCGATCTTGCTCGATATGATGTTCAGAAGACTTTAGCCACTGTCTCTGACTCGACGCAATAGCGATGCACTTCTCTTCCGCATTATTGCAAAGAAGTCATCAGTGTGAGATGTCGCAAACATCTAGATGCACTATGCATGCAATACAGTAATGCAAAACGAAGCAATACAGTCGAAATATTGACCTCATGTCTCAACAAGAGTAGCTTTGTCATGACGGCTACGATCTCTGGCAACAGTTCATACGGAGCGAGTAATGTAACCGACAAATTAGTACAACAAAAAAGATGTGTGGTGTCGTGGGACGCCGGATAGGAATGAAGTTCCTTATTATAAAAATATTAATTTTAAGTTCTATTCGAGGTATAACGAAAATAGTTATTCGAATATACATTTTCTATTTTGATTTTTTTATTGATAAAAAAAAACCACTTTACAAAGTTATCAACTTTATTTTATTCATAATGATTTTAAAAAATATTTATTTATTTATTTAAGGATTACCGACAGGGTTTACAGTAAGACATAAAATAACATTGACTTGTATAGAGCAATTGATAACTGCAACTCTAATTATAGGCAATCACAGCATGCATTACATTAACATATTAATAGAGATTTAACAATAATATAAATAATAATAAAAAATTAAAAACAGAAAGACAACAAGGACAGTAATACCCGAGTACTCAGACCAAGGCCGAGGCTGATGTTCAACAATAGCTTTTTATAATTTTGTTCTTAAATATTGGAATAACATATTTTTTAATATAAAATATATTAAAAAAATATGTTATTTTTGTACGTTATTACAAAGTTAAGTCGTACACTGTGTGCATTACTATCAAAAATCTTACGTTACGGACGTTTTTTCCCGGTTAGGGCACCCCTCCGCAACGCCCATAAGGAACTTCGTTCTTAAAAAAAAACTATTCAATTCTCAGTGCTGTCGTATCGTTCCTAAACTTTCAAGTCTCACAGTGAAACATTATAGAAGTTAGTAATGTGTTTGATTTGCTAATGGAAGGGAGGTAGCGCGTTCCCGCTATGAAACTAGGAGTGCTCGTTCGTTTGTAAACAGACCTTAAAATCGTCGACGTTATATGTTTTCCTTTATTGTCACATAAGTAACAAGTGCATTACATTGTACATTATTACTAGCTTTTGCCCGTGACTCCATCCGCGTGGAATAATTACTTTGGCATAACGCTAAATTTTACCCCCCACTTCATTAACGTAGAAAGTGAAAGTATTTTTGAATTATAGAATGTTAAGGAGCTATGTAAACCCCTATTTTGAAACATTCTTGATTAGTGCTCCACTTGTATTGGTCTTACCGTGATGTTATATATAGCCTATAGCCTTCCTCAATAAATGCGTTACCTAACACTGAAAGAATTTTTCATTTTACTGGTGGTAGGACCTCTTGAGAGTCCGCGCGGGTAGGTACCACCACCCTGCTTATTTCTGCCGTGAAGCAGTAATGCGTTTCGGTTTGAAGGGTGGGGCAGCCGTTGTAACTATACTTGAGACCTTCGAACTTATATCTCAAGGTGGGTGGCGCATTTACGTTGTAGATGTCTATGTAGTAATCACTTAACATCAGGTGGGCTGTGACCTCGACCACCCATCTAAGCAATAAAAAAAAATAAAAAAAAATCGGACCAGTAGTTCCTGAGATAAGCGCGTTCAAACAAACAAACTCTTTAGCTTTATAATATTAGTATAGATTCGCAGGTCGTATAGATACAATCAAAACTATTTTTACGGCTTAACCTCGCGTTTAGTGTTAGCACATTATATTATTTACGGCCTTTGGAATGCTTTACAGTTTTTGTGTTACAATTTTACTTAATTAGTGAATTAGAATTTTTGAGCGCACAACATATTTCTTTTATCGTGGTTGTTGTGCAAAATATATTCTATGAGACGGATCAAAGGCGCCATGTTGTTTTTTTTTATTGATGGTTTTCTTCATTCTTTCATTAATTCTCTTCATTATTATTAGTGTCTTTTATAGTGACAGTAATTAAATCTTACTTTTCCAAACAATTCCTTTTATTGAATTCCAAGTGTACATCAAATACAACAGAGAGATTCACCCTGTTGGAATTTATAGTAGCAAAGTGGCGGTAGTGTCTTCATAAATTCTCTTGAGTATTTTCTTAAACAATTGTTTATATGCGTTGTGTTTATAACAATAAACTAATGACTTTAACATTAGGAAACCGTCAACTGTCAACTAATTTTACTTACTTATCTATATATTAATACGTGAAGCAAAAACTTTGTATCCCTTTTTACGAAAATTGCGGGGACGGAGGAGTATGAAATTTTCCACACTTATAGAGAATATAGAGAAGAAGTGCACAATGCTAATATTTTTTTTAAATAATACATAAAAGATACATTAAATCAATAAAGAAAACATTACACACACTACAGACCATGTATTTGACGCACACACGCATCCATACTATTTATAGTCAAACTTTTGTTCTTGACGTCTGTTGTCAAATTGAGAATAGATTAAATATTCTTTGGCTTTGTTAATATTTTTTATACTGTAGTCTTAGCGAAATTTGTGATTATAGAAGTATAAAATACAATCATAATAGTGTACAAACTTATAATTTCATTTAATTATAGTTGAATTTCGACTACTGCGGGACCTCTAGTTTTAGTAAATAGTGGTGTTGCCCCGATGTACATATAAGTAATATAACAACCATAACGCATTAGTCGTAACATACCATATTAGTCGTATCGGTTAGTATCGGTCGTATCGTGTCGTATTAGGCGATATGAGTACAATACGCTTTTGAAGTGTAGTTAGAGTAAATTTAATACTTACACTTTTTTATTGGTCTAATTTCAAAAAAACTGTCGTAGGTAGCCTCTATTCGGCTATTCCGGATTCACCTAACTGGTAGGCGAACTCACGGGGCTCAGCCTGGAAGACACTGCTAAAATATGCTCTGCTCTGGTGGTAGGACCTCTTGTGAGTCCGCGCGTGTAGGTACCACCACTCTGCCAATTTCTGCCGTGAAGCAGTAATGCGTTTCGGTTTGAAGGGTGGGGCAGCCGTTGTAACTATACTGAGACGTTAGAACTCATATCTCAAGATGGTGGCAGCATTTACGTTGTAGATGTCTATGGGCTCTAGTAATCGCTTTAGACCAGTTGGGCTGTGAGCTCGTCCACCCATCTATGCAATAAAAAGATAAGTGGGACGGTAGGAAAAATAAATGCACATAAAATTTCATCGGTTTTTGTGATAAAATCTCGCTAAGAACTTTAAAATGAAATCGATGGTTTTAAGTTGTACAGAGGCATTGTGGGGAAGTGGCACGCAACAACCTCACTCCCCTCCTTCAGCGTCCCACTTTCGAACTACAGCCTGTGGAGGCGGTTTCAACGGGCACAGTATCATTATTGTTTACTTTTGTACGCTACCCGACAATCTCTTCTGCCTAAACTCCTTTCGGGTTTATTTTTGTGTAGCGAAAAAATTGTTTAACACCGCTGCGATATAAAACTCTATAAAAATGATGATGACACTAAAAACATATACATGTAAAGGATTCGATGCGTGAGAGCGAGATAGAATGCTTCTGAAGTTTTTACTTGTACAGTTTGTGAAATGCACATGCTTTTTTCTTCCTAATATTTGTTTTTCTAAGTTAATAAATTTAAGACATCTATACATATAAATAAAATTGGAGTGTCTGTTTGTAATATTGAAATAACCACTTTTTACTACATGCATATGAATATATATCTAGTCAGGTCATAAATTCTGTCACATGTTTAATGTAAAATAATTGAAACAAGTTTATTCATTATGTAACCATTCATATACCAAAATGAACTTAACAAAACATAGATTCTTATGACACTAAAGTTTATTCAAAATGACCTCCGTGATTTTGAATACAGTCTTCAATCTGCGCGGCCAGTCGTCTATCGCAGCACGAACGAGGTCCATGTCAATATCGGCGGCTGCCTTAATCAAGGATGTCTTGAGTGACTCCAAATTGGGATGAGGCTTTGAGCACGCCTTTTCCTCCAAGTGTTGCCATATCTTGTAATCTAACGGATTCAAATCTGGACTGGAGGAGGGCCAGTCTTCGTGCCGGATGAAGTCGATTTCACGCGCCGCCAGCCAGTCTTGTGTGCTCTTCGCTCTATGAGCTGGCGCCGAATCTTATTGGAATACCTAGTGCCTGTTATTGAACATGGTATGAGAAACAGGTTCCACAAGGTTCGTCAGGACTGTATTTTCATACACAACTGCATTCGTTTTTACACCTTTCTCACAAAAATGTACCTCTGTTAAGCCCCAATAAGAAACTCCCAACCATACCATAAGCGAGGATGGAAAATGACCTCGTTGGACACGCGGAATACGGTTGCTCGCTTCTTCACTACTGTGTGCGTACACCTTATCATTTTGTTTCTTGTAGCTCTCTTCTACGGTAAAAATTTTTTCATCCGAAAAAAGAATTTCCCGATATTTTTTTCCCGCGTACCGCTTCAACAAAGCGCGGCATCTCTTCAGTCTCAGGTCCATTAGACGAGCATTCAAACGATGCCCTGTTTTTCTTCGATATGCCCGAAGCCCTAAGTCTTCATTTAACACCCTTATCACCGTGGTTCTGCTTAACCCCATCTGAAGGGCCTACAGTTTCTGCTTACGTTTGGGATTTCTTTGAACTCGCGCCTTCACAGCTTTTATCACTGCTGGAGTCCTAACAGACCGAGGGCGACCACTTCTTGACCTGTCATCTACACTAGAGTCTTCATTGTATCGTTTGATGGTACGATAAACGAATCTTTTGGGTATATTCAAATTTTTGAGTATGTTAAAAATTTGAATTGGCGCGTAACCGCAACGATGCAACGCAATAACTGCAACACGGTCTTCTTTAAGCGTCCACTCCATATTTAAAAATGAGTAAAATTCTAAAAGTATACATTTTTATTTTCATGAACAATTCGAAATTCGAATTCAATAAACTTTTTTGTGGCCAGCATTCTAAAAGAAAAGTTTTTACTGTGTGACAATACTTATGACCTGACTAGTTACATACTGATTTACGGTACATACACCAAAATAATTTTTTTTACAATTTTTGTCTGTCTGTTTGTTCCGGCTAATCTCTGGAACGGCTGGATCGATTTTGACGAGACTTTCACTGATAGGTAGCTGATGATATAAGGAGTAACATTCTTTAATACATTTTCAGTGTTTTTGAATACTATATAACCATTTTCGTTTTAAACGGTGATAATGCGTAAAGCAATCACCTAATCCACAATTTCCCCTTTTCAATCACTTCTAAATGTAATTTATACGGAATAAAACGAAGATTACGTAAAACAATTAGTATTAATAAACAGAGAAGAACGCTAAAGCTCCACAAAGTAGAAGAAAATTTCAACTTAACCTTTTTTTCCCGCCCATCATTAAATCTTTCCAGCCATTACTCTCATCGTAATTTTGTACGGCTCCGGGGTCATTTCTTTTCGCTCCAAATCGGACATTCTCACCTTACAATTAGCGAGTAATGCGCCCGCACCCTTGACCGTGCAGTAAGTACCTTTGCGTCGTTCGCTTCGTTTCCACGATCTGAACGAAGGTATTACGTGAAATACAATAGCTTTCATGTTGAATGGGGCAATTTAAGCAAAATAAATCAGATTTTTAATACGCTTTTATTAGCTTCAGACGTATGTGTGATTGTAACGGAATCTTTGAACATGATTTCGACCCTCTTCAAAACGTCGGATTAACGCTTTTTTTACAATAAAATCATTTTTTCTTACACTATTTTTAATTCAAATTTATTAAAATTTATTTTCAACTTTTTAGTTGGATTTTCTATAAAAGCGTATTTTTTTAGATTTTTTTATTTCTTAGCAAGTACTAATTAACTGGTAAAGAATGTTGCAAAATAATAGCGAAATAAAAAAGATGAAACTAGCAACCGCGATTCGTATACTCAAATATTGACAATAATTAAAATGAATTTCATATTAGTAGAATACAAATTTAAATATCTAGGTAATTAATTACATGAGACATGGACGCTCACATAGCAAATTATGACCAAAATGCAAGTCGCGCAGAGCCATGTAAGGCATTTCTATACGGGATAGAGTGCGCAATACCGAAATCCGCAGAAGAATTGGTTTGATTGACATAGCCAAAGGGATTGCCCGGAAAGTTTTTTTTATTTTTTTTTATTGCCTTGTAGGCAGACGAGCATACGGCCCACCTGATGGTGAGTGGTTACCGTCGCCCATGGACTTCAGCAATGCCAGGGGCAGAGCCAAGCCGCTGCCTACCGCTAAAGTAAATGTGGGCCGACCACATATGCCGTCGCATTGACAATCGGTGGGACACAAAAATACTGGAGTGGAGACCTCGTACTGGGCAGACAGCCAACGAGGTGAACCGATGACCTGGTCAAAGTCGTTGGTAGGGTCTGGATGGGTCGTTTTCAAATTTGGGGCCAAAAGCGAGCTATTTGATTTAATTCTCATATCCTTAATGTTACCGTAATTATGAGTACAGTAAAGGGGACGGCCCATTTCAGGCCCAAAGCGGACAATAGATTAGAGAAAAAATACTTAGTGCATTAATTTTGTCATAAATAAATATGCATTTACTTTCTTGCAAATAAGCGCCACTATAGTTTACAATAAGTAGTTTAAAAAAAGTAACTCTATTGAAAAAAAACAAGAATTTTATTTTTGCGGGAAAAATATTGCCAACTTCAAAACCTTTTACGTATTAAGTAAACATTTTAAGTATATAAAAAAACATATAAATAAATCATTTTAAATATTATCATTAATCAATCGATTTTAATCGATTTTAAGCACATAAAATAACATCAAAGACATACCCATTGGACTTTAACTTGTTACTATACTTGAGACCTTAGAACTTATATCTCAAGGTGGGTGGCGCATTTACGTTGTGGATGTTTGTGGGCTCCAGTAACCACTTAACACCAGGGTGGCTGTGAGATCGTCCACCCATCTAAGCAATAAAAAAAAACTTAACTTGTATTGTTATTTAAATATGTACAACTAAAACAAAAACATAAAAAATAAAATATAATGTGTACTAGTAAAAAAAAGATTAAGAAATAAATCCAATATCGGTTATTTAAAAAAATGATCGATATATGAATTTCATGTAATTATTTTTCTTTATACTGACAACACTGATTTTAATCTGACTGACTGACACTTCGCTTGCTGCTTGTGCTTGCGTTCAAAATGGATGTGTTTTGATTTTTCTTCGATTTATTTTGCTTTTATCAATAACGTTTCATACTACGGCTGAAAACCATTGTGTGAATTGTGGTTTTAACCTGACCGAGATTTTAAACCGTGTATATGCTCTCCTGTGCTATTTTTAGATGATTTACTAATTGTGTATGAAGATGAAGAAAATATAGAATAATATAGATATTTAAAGAAGTATGTGTGTTTTTTATACCCTAATAACTACAATTGGATAAAAATACATTAGGAACATCTTAAACATTAAAAAAAGAAAAGTTCTCGAGGTATTTATATAGAAAATTAACCTCAAAACGAGTTTTTTATTTTTATTATATTTTTTATAATAGTGGCGTCAATTTCAATATATTTTTTAGATATCTAATACATTTAAGAATTTGAATCAGTCCATTTTTATAGTAATATTTAATGTCCACCTTGGGCCTAGCACACTATGGAGAGTGGGCAATCCCCTTTGCTGTCATAACAACAGGCACGTGATCCTTTAACTATATATTCGTAAACATTGTTAAATTAGGAGTTATACTTTAAAAACTACCCCAAATCTCATTCGTATCACTGGTCCGAAATTCAAATTATAACTTATTTGCTATTTTTCCAGTAATGCGTGTTGAAATTCGGCAATTTTATTTAATACAATAATAAAGGAAAACTAAGTGGATATTAGAACATTATTAAAAACAAAAGAAGTACGATTTCTAAGCTTTTAAAAAGTTCCTATTTAAGTTGTCATCCGTGTTGTCGTTATCAAATGCGTAAAATGGAAAATATAAATGAATATTATATAAATGAGTGATTCACTTGATTGTGATGAAGCATTTTTTATTCTGAACGTGCCTAAATACAAAAAAACGGAAAATTAGAGAAAGTTTGAATTCATGAAATTGTTACTTTATTGGCCGTAAAATTGAAAGCAACCCGGATGCGAAAGGCATGAGACCGAAAAGAATGGGGTGCTTTTGAAGTGATCTACCCTCAGCATTGGGTGGACACAGGTTGAAGAAGAAGAGTAATTCATTATGCACGGCATCTAACTATTGTATTTATGGTAACCGAATACTCTGTGGAAATACTGAAGGATCGAAAAACAGAAGATGATTGCTCTCGCTTTATTTACGCGCGAAACGTTCTGTAGGCGGCCATTTTGGAAACGTTCCAAACTAATCTTTATCTCGAGTCTCGAATATTGTAAATTATAACGACTTATTACGTGAGACTAGATCGTAAAATATAATTTATTTTGTGGGAACAACAATACTCGAAACACTCAGACAAATGACGATATTAAAAACAAACAAAACGAAAGTGGAACGTGACTTTTAGTTTCGGAATAAAGCTCGGCGGAGTTTTCGAGCTTTGAAAGCTGCGTTTTTAAAGTTTACTACTCGCTGTTCGCTCATTAATCGTCCATTTTAACTAATGAATTTTCTCTTTTGTTTCGTTACCGCCATTTATTGGAACGAAGTTCCTTACGGCAGGCTTGGAGGAGATAGGGATTTTGCTGCGTGACCGAACTGAAAGAAATGTGATAGTAAAACCGTAAGAAAAAATCCGTGGAATAAAACCGTTAAATGAGACGTGCGCAGGCGCGACAGTCGTATACACAAGCGAGTAGTGTATAATACCTTTCTCTTTCTCCTTCTTTTTTTTTGCAAATTGTGTCGATTCTACATTAGCCGAAGGAACTTCGTTCCTACCTGGTGTCCCACGACACCACATTTTAGTTTTTTTTTGTAAAGATGGGAAATCACACTTACCGAAACTTTTTTATTATGCCTAATAGACAGAAATGCAAACTATCTGGTGGTAAGAGGCTACCTACGTTTTTAAACATTACTAGTTCTCAGAGAGCAGTTATCGCTTTGCCTGCCGCTACTTATCTTATTGGTGATATTAAAGTTAATACAATAGCTACTAATCAAAAACGAAAAAAATCTTTTGACAAACTATCTAGGAAAAGGTACTGAGCTCTTTGGTATATTTATAAATAATTGTAAGATTACAACAATTTGACCACAGACTATAAGCAATAAGAAAAGTTTGACAATAAACAAATAGTATGCGTGCGTGCGTATGTCAAATACATGGTAGTGTGTGTAATGTTTTTATTTGTTGTTTTAATCATTGAAAAAAAATAACATTCTGAATTCCTTCTCTATATTGTCTACTAGCGACCCGCCCTCGCTTCGCTTCGGAAACATTAAAACATACATGAAACCAAAAAAAAAAATTAAAAAAAAAATTAAAAAAAGTAGCCTGTGTTCATCAGGGACAATGTCGGCTTCTAATGGAAAAAGAATTTTTCAAATCGGTCCAGTAGTTTCGGAGCCTATCCGAAACAAACAAACAAACAAATCTTTCCTCTTTATAATATTAGTATAGATAAGTGTGTGAAATTTGATACTCCTCCGTCCGCGCAATTTTCGAAAAAAGGGGTACAAAGTTTTAGCTTCACGTATTAATATATAGATATAAGTATGTACATATATCTGATACCCATAACACAGGGAATCCTAAATTTAAACCGGATGAGTGTGCGTGATTTGTTCCCAATTATTTATTTATTGCCTGCGCTCCAAACCTTAAGTGTAGTCATCACCTTTACGACAACCCGTGTCCGTGTACTTTTCATTATACGTAATGAATTATTAACACCGATGCATGCGTATTTCATGTCTTTTTTTTAAATATATATCTATAAATTAGCGTCTTCGCCGCTCGTATGTAAAAGCCCACACTAGATACGAAGACAGACATTAAATTTTTGTCACATTGCGAAACGCTTTCGTTGGTTTTCGACTGCGGGACATGATAAATGCGCTCTTGTCGGATTATCAACACGGAATCCGCTAAAAGATTTCACAAAATGTGGATCTATCTACCTGTAATAATAGCGTTTGGTTTTTTTATTCATTTTTATTGGATAATATTTGAATATAGTTTTTTTTTATTTATTGCTTAGATGGGGAGACGAGCTCACAGCCCACCTGGTGTTAAGTGGTTACTGGAGCCCATATACATCTACAACGTAAATGCGCCACCCACCTTGAGATATAAGTTGTAAGGTCTCAGTATAGTTACAACGGCTGCCCCACCCTTCAAACCGAAACGCATTACTGCTTCACGGCAGAAATAGGCAGAGTGGTGGTGCCCACCCGCGCGGACTCACCAGTAAAAATCTATCTACCTGTAATAATAGCATTTGGTTTTTTTATTCATTTTTATTAGAGATAATATTTGAATATAGATGTGAAGAAGTTGCAATTGTAGAAATGATTTGCCTAGCGATATGAATGTTTCAAAATAGTGTAATACATAAATACGACCGAATAAGTGTTCTGTTACGACAAGATGACGCTTGACGGCAGGCAGCGGCTTGGCTCTGCCCCTGGTATTGCTGATGTCCATGGGCGATGGTAACCCTATGCTGCCCTATGAGCCGTATGCTGGTCTGCCTACAAGGTCAATAAAATATTTATTTTTTATTGATCAGATGTGCTCATGGGATATTAAGTGGTTAATAGATCTCATAGGAGACAAAACGGTAATTTCACCGTCAACCTTGATAGGTACTTGGAAGCTGTCGATACCGAATATGTGACCACGAACCGATAACAACACAAACGGGACGTACCTTCAAACCGGACTAGAGATATTCGAGGAATCATTAGTTAAGCAACAGTATGTTTTGTGACCGAGATAGTGATGACAAGACAATGATCAGTATGGAGAATTTTTTTAACCGTTTTTTTTTTCGCGTTTCGCTTCACTGTAGAAATAGGCAGAGTGGTGATATTACATTCAGTATAAAGTATTCAGAATGATTTATTTATTTATTAAGTTCACACAACTGAATAAAATCTACACACATTAACATTTAATTTAAATAGAAAAATTTAGTACACTATTAAACTCAGCCTTTTGCGTGTGAACACATTTTGCTAAGGTCGTTTGTGTTAAAAATCGTCAGAGGCTGACTTTTATTTATAACTAGCAACCTGCCCTCGCTTCGCTTCGGAAACATTAAATTTTATTATTGGTACTTGAGTCCCGCGACATTACCCACGGTTATTGTCGTACCGCGGGTGACGCCGTGGGGCGAAGCTAGTCTAAAAAAAGTAGCCTAAGTTACTCCTTATATCATCAGCTACCTGTCAGTGAAAGTCCCGTCAAAATCAGTCCAGCCGTTCCAGAGATTACCCGGAACAAACAGACAGACAGACAGCCAAAAATTGTAAAAAATATTATTTTGGTGTATATGCCGTGTATTCATATGCATGTAGCAAAAAGCGGTTATTTCAATATTAAAAACAGACACTCCAATTTTATTTATATGTATAAATAGAATAACAACAAGAACTACAATAAAATTTGATATAAACTATGGAAATAAAAACATAAACTATAATACAAATACTATTTGTTTTAAAAATAAAATTCATTCGAGACAACACCTAACCTCATAAAATTTGCCTGAACTGATTAAATGTTTTCTTAATAGAAAGATATGTTTTTGAGTGTTCTAGAACAAACATTCGTCTTTCATAGACTGATTTTCAAAATAGATATTTATTCTGGTTATAAAAAAAAAATGCTTTCGTTCAACTTCAGTTTAATAATTCAAGAGTAGGTATCTCGCTAATTCGGCGTACATAGCTTTTACCGTGATCACGACGGAAATAAGTATTGGGCGAAATACAACAATCTAACAAAAAACTAACTTCAACGAAATTACATTTTATTCATTTATTGTATAGATGGGTGAACGAGCTCACAGCCCACCTGGAGTTATGTAGTTACCCGAGGCCTTAGACAACGGAAATGCGCCACCACCCACCTTGAGATATAAGTTCTAAGGTCTCAGTATAGTTACAACGGCTGCCCCACCCTTCAAACCGAAACGTATTACTGCTTCGCGGCAGAAAAAGGCAGGGTGGTGGTACCTACGCGTGCGAACTCACACGTTTGATTTTTATTACACGATGTTATTCCTTCGCCGTGGAAGTCAATCGTGAACATTTGTTAAGTACGTATTTCATTAGAAAAATTGGTACCCGCCTGCGGGATTCGAACACCGGTGCATCGCTACACACGAATGCACCAGACGTCTTATCCTTTAGGCCACGACGACGACTACATGTGAATAACATCAATGTAGACGAAGTCAATAAAAAATCATTATTCTGGATAGCCCTTAAAAAAACTGGTCACATCTTTATAAAACTTAAATGGAAACAATCGCATGAGAAGCATCAGCATTCAAATAAAAAAATCATCACCATCATCAAAACCATCACGAAAAATAATTTAGTCAAATTGAGAACATCCTACTTTTTTGTAATCGGTTAAAAGTATTAGAGAAAATCATCATTACACAGATTTAGAGTGCCTAATTAAATGAACACCGATATAGAACGATTGTAATGTGATATCTTTAAGTATTAATATACCTAATTCATTGATGAGCGTGGCTGGCTCGTTGCCAGTCTGATAATAAACTTTACTATATGTTATAATTATGTTTGTATTGCCAGTCGAAATATTTCTGCTCCCCTTAAAACGTCATTCCTAAAGTGTTATTCTGTAACGGCCACAATTTTTTCTGTTTTTTCTTTGAGGTGTTTGAAAAGTAAATATTAATGATGCTAGAAATGGCTTCTTTTTCTAGTTAATACTTTAGAAGGAACTTTGTAGTTAATAGTTAAGTTGATGGATGGTAAAGGGGCATGCCAGACCTAGGCTCAGAGCTGCACAGTTATCTGGTTACACTAAAAAAAATATTGTTACGCGCTGGGGTTCGGGATAAATAAAATTTCACCAAAGTACAATTAAAAACTGTATTCAACACTTAGAACACTTAAACACTTCACAAACACTTTAAAACTCTCAATTCGCTTGTTCCGCTTCGAGTAGTTCCGATTACTGACTGACTGCGTGCCATCTCTACAACGCTTTTATAGCCGATACCTCTTCCCTATAATTATCGAGAATATTCTACACATCTCTAGTCGTAGTTTCCGCTATCTGTCAATAGATGGCGTTGTAATTCTCGAGCATTCTGGATCCTTCAATATTCGTTCGACTATTCGGCGATAGATGGCGTTACTCTTACTGGCGTAACAATATTAATATTTATGCTAGTTCTTCCATGTATTCATTATTCTGTGCAAGTTGGTAATATTTTTCCAAAATTATTAAACATTTAATCGACTACGCTTGGAAGGGTACCATACATTACCGTACAAATGTTGCTCCGACAAAAAATATGTTGACAGATTAACTAACCTGGAAAATAATTAATTTTTTTGTATCATATATTATTTCAATCGTTCACTATTCATTTTGTAAAAATATATACAATAACACAGGAAGCACCTTTAACAATAATTATGATTATTTTTGTATGATAGCATTGATTAAGTTAAAGCAACTGAACTGAACTTCTTGTTACGTAATTTCTGTAGTACCACAATATCAATGGTCGTATAAATATAAAACTGCTTAGTTTGTAATTCGAAAATGAGAATTTTAAATTTTTACGTTATACCAACATAAAAATTCCGCATACGAACCATTAAAAGGCGAGGATGACAGGGGTGCCAATTTCACGGGTCAGTGGCGCGTGAGAACAAGCCGAGAAACGTTCGGGCGACGATGACGCGTGTGAGATTAAATGATGCAAGACGATATACTGAATGAATTTCGATATGAAAAAAAATATGTATATACGCTCTTCATATTCCTCGATATTTTTTTATTTTATTTTTATTGCCTAGATATGTGGACGAGCTCACAGCCCACCTGGTGTTAAATGGTTACTGGAGCCCATAGACATCTACAACGTAAATGCGCCACCCACCTTGAGATATAAGTTCTAAGGTCTCAAGTATAGTTACAACGGCTGCCCCTCCCTTCAAACTGAAACGCATTACTACTTCACGGCAGAAATAGGCAGGGTGGTGGTACCCACCCGCGCGGACTCACAAGAGGTCCTACCACCAGTAAAACCCAGTTTTTGGGTAATGTACAGATACTACATACTTGATCACATGGAAAGGCAGGAATCTGTCATAATGTATTAAAATTTAAGTCATTATACATTTTAACCGACTTCAAAAAAGGAGGAGTTTTTCAATTCGACTATATGTTTTTTTGATGTTTGTTATCTCATAACTTTTGACTGGGTGAATCGATTTTGATGATTATTATTTTATTAGAAAGCTAACGCTTCCCGTGTGGTCCCAATTCTTCTTCAATTCGGTCTCGTTCTTCAATTCAAATTCGGTCTTCAATTTAGTCCAATTCTGATAATGGTATCCATGTGAAAACCATATAACTCTTAAATTTGCATTAAGTACGTTTGCATTAAGTATAAATAGATGAATAAGTGGTGTGGAGACCTTTAAGCCACTAAAGTCATTACAACTAACATCTAATGAAACTCAAAGCGACTGATTTCAAAATGCCTTCTTTAACTTCAAAACTACTTCAAGGTTTTTTATTGCTTAGATGGGTGAACGAGCTCACGGCCCGGTAAAGTGGTTACCGGAGCCCTTAGTCATTAACAACGTTAATGCCGTCATCCACCTTGAGGTATGAGTTCTAAGTCTCACTGTTATAGTTCTAGGGCTGCCCCACCCTTCAAACCGGGACGCATTACTGCTTCGCGACAAAAACAGGCAGAGTCACAAGATATTCTATCACCAGTGACGGTGATCATATGAAATCTTCCATCAGTACACATGAACTGCTTAACCTACTCGCTGTGTCATTCAAAATACTTGCTTGATCTAGACTATAAAGTCATTCATTCATTATCCTGCCCTTCTCCCAGTCACCTGGGGTCGGCGCAACATGTTTTCTCCTTCCATACTCTTCTATCATATACCATTTCTTCGCTCACTCCCCTCCTACCCATATCGTCTTTCACACAATCCATCCATTTCTTCTTAGGTCTACCTCTTCCTCTAAATCCTTCCACATTCATAGTTAACACTCTCTTAACAACCTCATCTTCACTTCGTCTCATCACATGTCCATACCATCCCAAACGTGCACTCCTCAGCTTCTCTGTCACAGGTGCCACTTTCAGACTTCCTCTAACATATTCATTCCGTATTCTATCCATTCTCGTTACTACAACGTATACTATACTATAACGTATAAAGTATCAAACACTATTCACGCAAAGTCACAGTCGTTAAAATGTTCTATTAAATTCACACTGGCGTAAATCGGACGTGGACATTCAATGATACGATCAGAGAATGAATCGTGCGATAGTTATATACGAGACATACTCTAGTTACGGAGGCTGGCTTGTAGAGACTGGCCTTTATGGAAAGAGAAGCTTTTAGAGTTAGGACACGTTTGTATTTTTTATACTACTAGAGGTTCGCAGTAGTCGAAATTCGACTATAATTAATTGGAATTGTAAGTTTGTACACTATTATGATTGTATTGTATACTTCTATAATCACAAATTTCGCCAAGGCTACACTATAAAAAAATATTAATAAAGACAAACAATATTTAATCTATTCTCAGTTTGACCACAGACGTCAAGAACAAAAGTTTGACAATAAATAGTATGCATGAGTGTGTGTGTCAAATCCACGGTATGTAGTGTGTGTAATGTTTTCTTTATTGATTTAATGTATCTTTTATGCATTATTTAAAAAAAGTCTTAGCATTGTGCACTTCTTCTCTATATTCTCTATAAGTGTGGAGAATTTCATACTCCTCCGTCCGCGCAATTTTCGTAAAAAGGGATACAAAGTTTTTGCTTCGCGTATTAATATATAGATATATGTATATTAAGGGTTCGGCGAATGTTGTTGGACAAGTTAGCGGAATGGTCATGAACTTATTAAGATGAAGTTATTTGTTATGGAATTTTTTGTTAATATATTCCTTTTAATACTATATAAACTATTATAAGTATGTGTGTATGTATGTATATACTTTTTGTAACTTAATATAAATTTCATTGCACCTACCACTATCTACTCTGCACTACCTTTGGTTGACTGGTAGAGAATGCCTCAGGCATTAAGTCCGCCAATGTAAATTTTACATGAAGTGTAATAAATAAAAAATAAATAAATATATTGTACTTTTAATTCCGTTGTTGACCCAAGACGGATATAACGATTTTAAACGTGATTATTTCATTTAAATTGATTGAAAAAGTAATCATTTTATTCGCCAGTTGACACAATGGATATTAGATGAAAATCTTTTTGTACCGGCTTGTGGTACATAAGAAAGATTCTTGTGGTAATAAAACTAAAGCACTTGATATCATTCTTATAATATTTAAATGGAGATGTACAGCGTGCTTGAAGAGCGGGTAGTGAATGAACGAATGATAGTGAAATACATTGAGTTATTAAACTGTGATGCTTAGCGCCTTAGAATCCTAGCATCTTTGACATTGCTATTGAAAAAATTGAAGGCGCTGGCCTGAACACTTTTCATTTATTCTAGAGAACAGTAGAACTGGGGAGGAAGGACTGTTGCACAATTTGTGTTCCATGGAATGTGCTAGATGAATAAACTTACATTGAACACTGACTGCTAAAAGAGAAAAAAAAATACGAACATAATATCGATAATCAATATTTTGATGTACAGATACTTGCTTAGCAAAAAAAATACGAACATAATATCGTTAATCAATATTTTTATATACAGATACTTGCTTAGCAACAAAAATACGAACATAATATCGATAATCAATATTCTGATGTACAGATACTTGCTTAGCAAAAAAAATACGAACATAATATCGATAATCAATATTCTGATGTACAGATACTTGCTTAGCATACATACTAGTGGTTATCTAGTACATCATAATGTATCAGTACGTTCGCATGAAGTCAATTTACAGTCGACGAAGCGTGAGATCTGTCGTCAATCATCTCCTGGTCTCGATGCGTCCGGGATAGTTCGGCTCGTGGTTTTGAAGATCAATCGAGCGGTTAATTCCTTAGATTTTGCGTTATCTTCGGCTATTATAAATTACCGATTAATTTGATATAAAATTGTCATTAGACAGTAAAGTCTTTCAGTAGGAAACCGTAGTAGCGATAAAACGTATTTATGACCCTGCACTATTAATTTTTGCAGTTAAGTGACTCGTTTTCAAAGAGTAACCGTTTTTACGTCTTACAATAAAAAATATATCTCTCAAACTAGCTGACCCGGCAAACTTCGTAGTGCCTCAATCGATAAAGAAAAGACCTAAACTTTTGTATAAAATAAAATTAAAACAAACAAAAGGAATCCGTCTGACGGGGGATACATCAAAGGAAAAACAAAATTGTTATTTTTATTTAATTCCGAGCATTTTCATATTTATATACCTTTTAAACCTTCTCTGGACTTCCACAAATAATTCAAGACCAAAATTAGCCAAATCGGTTCAGCCGCTCTCGAGTTTTAGCGAGACTAACGAACAGCAATTCATTTTTATATACAGTCAAACCTGGATAAGCGAGAGTTCAAGGGAGCACAATCTCATTCTCGCTTATAGAGGTTTCTCACTAACCCGAGTTTCTCGCTAATGCTCCCTCTGAATTTCGATTCGCGATTTTCCGCATTCAAATGCATTCACTATTTTAAGTTTATGACTTTAATGACAGTACTTTAATTTTCCGTTTTTACATGATGCAGAACAGAACTTTCCTTCGCAATTGATTAACGATAAACTGAGTAAGTCCGACAAACAGGATGGTACACAGGCACACGTGTCCATTCGAAAATAATGCGATAAAAGAATACGATAAAATAACAACGTAATTTAGTTCCACGAAATAGAATAGGTTCAATATTCACGAGAAAACAATACAAAAACAATGATAAGAAGTTCCACGAAAGTTAAAAATGAGTCATAAAATAGCAGATGTTAAATTTGTAATTTGTTTTGTCATTTGTTCCTCCTAAATAATATAAATAAAGCTCAGCTGTCGCTTATAGAGGTATAGATAGGTAGCAGTCTCACTTACGGAGGTACATGAGGAAAAAACGACTCTCTCTTACAGAGGTTTCTGTTTCTCGCTAATAGAGGTTATGGGAGCTTAAAATGACGGGTCCTTGCTATTACTCTCACTTATAGAGTTTTCTTACTTATCCAGTTCTCACTTACCCAGGTTTGACTGTATATAGATTATGGCCGTATTCACGTTGCCATGCTTACGGGCTTGAAGCAGCTAAAACTACACAATATAAATAAAGTTGCCAAAGAAGGCATTTAAAAATGTTTTAAGGAGAGAATGACCACGGCCTATGTTTCTCCAAAGCGCGCAGTGTGATAGAATCGGCGCAGTGGTAATTGTAGTTAATGCCTTCATATGGGCGATCATTCGATTCGGTAACATTTCCGCTTCGTGCGATGACAACGTAGAGCTCGAAATATTGGACGCGTCGTAATTCTACAAGCATTAAATTAATAAATAAATAATAAATAAATATTTACTAACAATTACGCCACGGTAACTGATCCCGTGATAATTTCGTAAAGAACTTGTGTTACAGGTACCAGATAACGGAAATAAATGTAAGATTTTTATTATACACATAGATATATTTAATACACATCCATAACCCTGGAAAATACATTTATATTTATCATACAAATATCTTCCCTTGCGGGATTCGAACCTGCGACCCCCTTGTGTAGTGACCAAGTCACTTACCACTACACCAGACAGCCGATATATTAGCCGACATCATTAACATTAATTAAGCATTATGACTGTTGGTACTTTAACCATTGTACCATGGTTCACTTGCGGACTAAATAATAATAATAATAATGGTTAGTTCGAAGTAAGTATCCGTTGAATGGAATATTTGAAATGTATTCAACTGATAATAATTTTTAATAAATGTATATTTTTTATTTGATTGGTTTTATTAATTTTAAGTATGTTTCAATGATACTATGTAAACATATGGACTTGTTGTTGTCTGAAATAAAATTAATTATTCATCCATTCATTCATTCATTCATTCATTAACGATTATGGCAAATTAACTGAAACTTATTAAATGAACTGAAAAATATATTTATTAATGAAAAACTAACATCGTCACAAGAACCACTATCTTCAGTTTCTGATTTTGTCAATTCACTTTCATCATCGTCAGAAGATTTTTTTATTGTCTTTGTAGGCAAACGAGCATACATACGGCTTGATGGTGAGTGGTTACCGTCGCCCATGGACTTCAGCAATGCCATGGGGCAGAGCAAAGCCGCTGCCTACCTAACCAGCAGATTCTCTTTTTGTTTTAATTCATGCATTATCTTCCCGCAAAATATCATCTAGACGTATCAAGAGCACAGATGCATAAAACGTACACAAAAATACATCTTATATTCATTGTAATACAGCATTTCTGCCCCGAAGCAATCATGCGTTTTGAAATATTGGACGCCCATTATACAACAGAATTGAAATATACATTTTGTGTACCCACTCTCCCTAAAACAGAATCCTTTGGGACTACAACAATAACGGTAGCGCGGTCTCCGTCAATATTCATTCGGAGTTGTGAGATTGCGCTGAACTAATTTTAAGTCATGAAATATATGTTTTTTTTCTAATTGTCTTACAGCGTACAGGAAAAAATCGGCGCAGATCATTTCCCAATTAAATATAACCTAATCATAATTAATCAAATTTAATCAAGTTTTAGATTCTTATCTAATTTGATGATGTTGTCAACTACTGCACTGTCGATTGCACCTGTAATTGAGGTGACATCTGCCATGTATTTATTATCAATTTATCTATGTTTTGTATTGATGATCACTTTGTTACTGTATATACCTAAATCAATAAGTAAATAGATAAATAAATTCCCGTCTAAATCTAAAGGGGAGATTGGGAGGCCTCGGTCTAAGGCAAATACTTAATCCTAGGCGGTCTTGTTCTCGCCTTCTTCATACCCTTATCCCACAAGATTGGGTCGGCGCAGTATCTCCTCTTTTTTCTATTCCATCATACATCATCTCTGTACTCATACTCTTCTCTCGCCTATTCTATTTCACGCAGTCCATGCAAGTATTTTTAAGATGCCTTGAGATCGTAATCGGTATATAAATGTTAAATAAATGACATGAATTAATCTCTCAGTTAATGGTATAAGTGGTATGGTTGACTTGTTGGTATAAGGGTTAGTGCCCCTGACTGCTGGGCCGAGGGTCATGTACAAATTATTATTTTTTTGCTAATAACTTTCATCTAAATACTATTATATCTCAATATTAAACGAAAGAGTTTGGTTGTTAAAAGTATTTTGTACATAGTGTATTTTCTGTGGTCAATAATTTTATTGCCAGTTGCAATATTGTTAATGCAATGAACTGGATACGAAAGGCGAAGATACCGAAAGGAATGGAGTGCATATAAAAAGACCTACACTCAGAATTGGGTGGATAAGGGGTTGAGGAAGAAGACATGTACCGAAGATAACTAAAAATATTTTTACGGTTTAATCTTGCACTTTTATTTACTTTCTTAATATAGTTTTGACATTTCGAAAATCTTTACAGTTTTCGCGGTCAATGACACATTTAGTTGTTGTTATTCACCAATATTTGAATATTATCCTAACTTATATAATTATTAACGATTACTTTTAGCTACAGGACCAATTAGGATAAGCAAGAAGAAGTCACGCATATACTAAAGTTAGTTTTTTTTTTCTGTTACAGGGGCTTTGGAAAACAAGGATTCCAGTGCCAAGGTATGTACAGTTTTTGATGATTACCGCGCGTAGTTTCCTAGTGTTTATCTGCCAGCCCGGAGACAAAGACAAACGAATGAATACCTAATTCCGAGTCTCAGAGTTGAAGCATGAAATATTTTACTGGTGGTAGGACTACTTGTGAGTCCGCGCGGGTGGTAGGTACCACCACCCTGCCTATTTCTGCCGTGAAGTAGTGATGCGTTTCGGTTTGAAGAGTGGGGCAGCCGGGTGGCGCATTTACATTTACATATTACATAGATGTCTATATGGGCTCCAGTAACCACTTAATATCAGGTGGGCTGTGAGCTTGTCCACCCAGCTAAGCAATAAAAAATAAATATCGATAATATTAGCATTAAAATGCCATCATGTTACATTGGTACCGGAAGTCGTATTAATCGTAACGTAAAAACCACCAACCATCTTGAGACACGGCGTGAAGTCCCATTTTCACTAAACAACGGCTGTTCAAATCTAGAAAAAGAAATGCATGGTTACTAAGGAAATAATCGGGAAAATTTCGAGCTCACAATACGTCTAAACACCAGTAAATGGCCAATGGACATCAGTAAAAACTATGTATATATATGTACATAGCATTTAATTATAACATGTAATTTATATTATAATATATGCGTAAAGAAATTGTTGTAATTGTTCCTCTAACGTTGAGACGTAAAGAAAAACCTTTATCATTTAAAACTCTTTAGTTTAAAAAAATATATAAGACGGAATCACTTTTAATGATATGGAAGAATTTAGAACGAATGAAGAACAAAAAACTTACTCGCGTTTTCTGGTATATAATAATAAAATAACATTTAAAACCTTTAATCTCTTTTAAAATTAATATAAAAATTAAACAGCATACCAAACTGAATTTTCTTTTACTAAATGACAGATAGGTGAGTGATTCCGTGTCAAAAAAAAACTTTTTTTAAACCAAAGAGTTTTAATTTAAAGGTTTTAAATGATAAAGGTTTTTCTTTACATATGTTTAGGAAGACCTCAATTTAAAACCAGTAATATCTTATAATGTTGTTAACAGTGTGCAGTTTCGTGGTGCACAAGCGATGCCACGAGTATGTTACCTTCACGTGTCCCGGCGCCGACAAGGGGGCGGATTCCGACGTGAGTAACAAACACATAATACGTACTTAATTAAACCGACTGAGTTTCTCGCCGGGGGGTCATCTCGGAGGGTCGCGATTCCGATCCGGTGGTAGGTCCAGCGAAGCACTGCTTTTGCTAGGGCTAGTGTTAGCAAACTCTGACGCCGAGCCCCGTAAACTCACCTACCAACCCGCAAGTGAAAAGGCCCCTTAGCCTCCCAAGGATTAGGTAAGGAAAAAAAGCATCTGTGAGACTGAAAGCGTGATGTATTTCGCATCACCGATCGAAAAGCATACAGCATATTTAACAAGTTGGACACCAGAGCTTTGGCCCAGTGAGCCGAAGTGGTACGAAAATACGAATTGACATTCTCGCAGGCTGCGACTGACGCATCTCTATTTCCGTAAGTTGTCAAAGTACATATTTTGGCCAATGAAGTAGGAAACCTATGGAAATGAAACGTCAACCAAAATTTCGTGCCACTGTGACGTCATCTGGCCACAAAACATGGCGGCTTTAGTGCTGTACAAAAGATTTCAATGTTATCAGGTTTTATCGATAAACGTTCTTGCCTCATTTTATTTTAAATATTGTTGAGTATTATTTATTTGTAGAATTTATACTTTAATGGGAAGTAAGTAGGTATATTGTTATGTGCAAATATGATATGATTTAGATGGGTGAAATCTAAGACAAGTTCGTCCTTCGAATTTGCCAAGTAAACGATATGATGATTTTTAAAAGTTGCTACACTGATTTTATAAAGTTGTCGTTTGTCGCAAAACATAAAGATATGGCGTAGTTCAAAGCCATCAGCCCATTTCTAGCATGCTAAATGTTATCGTATTTTGAGTACGTGTTTTTCTTAGACTATAACAATCTATTTTAATTGTTTTGCTGACTCTAAAGTCCGTAACATACTACCACAGCGC
Organism: Bombyx mori; assembly: GCF_030269925.1. Lineage (NCBI taxonomy): Eukaryota > Metazoa > Arthropoda > Insecta > Lepidoptera > Bombycidae > Bombyx > Bombyx mori. The sequence continues at coordinate 3,226,563 of NC_085114.1, forward strand.
ACCCCAAGGAAGGTGCGCCGCACCATTTGAATCACTTTCGCTTGAGAGTGATTCAAATTTTGAACTTATCAAGGGACCGCGTGAAAAAAAAAACACCTACAGAACATTTATTCATTAATTACAAACGTCATTCCTTGTTACTTCCTCTCTAAAATCACTTAATTATTAAATATTTAACAAATTTACAATAGTGTTTTACTCACTGCGGAATAAAACTATTTTATTTAAATAGTTCCGAAGAGATTTTGTCGGTAGCCTTTTTCCCGAAATATCTAAACAGAATGTCTAAATATGTTTTGATGACATATTTTAAACTGGTATTTATGATTAGTGTCATGATCAATAGATTCCGACCGAAAAATGGATTTTTCGGATGAGGGCTCCATAATGAATTTAAATACATATAGATAATAGTTTTAAGGCATCGACTTTCTTGAGATTCTATAAAATACGTTTTAATTATTATGTTTGCATGTTTTAAGCATGATAAATTATGAAATTTTATATAATCAATCATATTAAATCGATATCAAAGTCAATAAATAATGTACAACCCAAAACAGACGGCCGAACTGACGTGACAATGACATTTGGCGCGCTAAACATGGCGGATTTTCGGCCTCATTAGACGGAGACGGAGATATTTACGTATATTCATGTTTCATTTTATGTACGCACTGAAATACTGTTATATTGTTTTCCTGCGAGTTAAACTGCTGAGTAAGAACGAGATAGATATATGTTTATGTATGTGCCTTCAAAATGGGTGCTATTTATATAAGCAATTGTACGTATAGAACAATATGTCGTGTCCCTACTATATAGGTCTATGATTTTGGCAAAATATGTACTTTGACAACTTCTTTGTATACAACGTCTAGCAATGATGCATTAAATTTATTTTTTCTGTGCGTTTGTATATTCGGGTATCTGCTTATTAGTATCGTGCTATTAGATTATACATTTCAATATTATCAAAATGTAATGACATTGTTAATTTTTTGACGAAAATTTATTTTATTTTATACGATCAATAATTAGGACGCAATCTTTCGGCAATTATATTTAAAAAAATATCGAAGAATTTAGTATTCAGCAGCCCTAAACTGGTATTACTATCACTAATGTCTACTGACTTAAAATCTTTAATACATATTTCTTCTGTGCGTGTGTTTGTCACTGAAATCCGCGTAAACGACTGAACCGATTGAATGATTTGAATGATTTTTTTTATGCATTCGGGTATCGCCCTGGGTTGTTTAGATTCAAAAATCAGCCCGGCAGATGGGGCTGCAGTCGGTATATAGGTTATTTATCTTTTCTAGAAATAATTTATATGGCAAAACAACGTTTTCCGGGTCAGCTAGTAATATTAAAAAAAAAAAAAACAATAGCGATTAGTCAAAAGGCAAGATAATCAACTCGTAATGCAAATAAGAACTCGAAATAACGAACCCCCAAGAAAGGAAAGCTCTGGGATCGCTTCGCAAACAAACCTAGCGCCAATTGGCATTCAGTTAGCGGGAGCAGAACGCAAACACCAATTACTAATTCAGACTACTGAACTCTTCAAATTGTTTAAACGGGCAAATAACTTGGATGTTTTCTTATTTACATTCGGTTCATTTCGTGTTTACATTAACGTTTGAAAAGTAGATTGGCAACTCTTGGTAAACCTTCGAAATTATCTTTTGATATTAACGATGTCTTATACCTTACCTTATTTAACTTAATTACCTTAACTTATGACAAAATGGTCGACTATTTTTGAGGAATTTATAGTGACACATAGTTCCAGGAACCGGATAACAACGCACTCATGCTAGAGGATGGACGGCTTTACACGACATCTATAAATATGTTTGGAAGTCTTGTGGCCCACAAAACATTCATCCATATCATCATTGAACAAAAGAGCTCAGTCAGAAATTACTGAATAATTTTGTGAATATCTGAAACAATTGCCAAGACTGACAGACCCCTAAGAGCGAGATCAAAAGTGAAAACATTCTGAACTTGTGGATACTCATAGCACGAAGCATATGAATATATTACCCCGATAATTGTGTGGTTTGATTGCCGGAAGGCTTTTAGCTGCTTAGACGGCAAAAGATGTGGGAGGTCCTGGATCGAGTCTATGTCCTCTCTTTTTTCATTAACCTGAAAAAATAACTATCCGGAGCAAGTTAGATGTCAAACTCTGTGAAGTCACATCGTACAGCTCAATTCGAGAATGGAGTTTGGTTGTGTTAGCTTTTACATCTTGTTCGATATTTCTACAGGGAACACAGCATGCGGAAATCTCTTGATAGATGAAAAGTAATGGTCTGTAGGTACCAACTGTCGAATCATCGTTACGCAGACGATACCACGCTGGTTGCTTCTTCGGAAGAAGATATGGCTCGAATGTTGAAGCGGCTGAAGATGACCAGCTAAGAGATAAGTCTTAGCCATTAACTGCAAAGAGACCTAAATAAAAACAGTCGATCGTTTATCATCATGGATTTAATGGTTAATCAATTTGTCAATCTTGGATCAAATAGAGGAAGTTGCGAACCATAAATTTGACGTCGGATCAGAATGACGAAAACTTCCATTCAATTCTTTCAACGGAGCATTTGTAAAGAGTTTTCCGTGCGTCCAATGTGATCTACTTTCGATGGGCATCTAGGAGCTTAATTTTATTCCAGTGATCTTACATACAACTGATTTTAGACCATATTGAAACTACAATGGGACTTAACAATTACTTTTTTATTCAAAAAGACCAACTGCAGTGTTTAACGTATTATATTTGCTACAGAAAGCCAATTTCAAGTATTCGCCACCATAGTAAAATTAACTAAAGAAGATTATATCCAATTTCTTATACGCCCCAAATTGATGTAGATGTGTAAACAGCGCAGAGAGACGTAATAAGAACACGTCTTTAGTTATCCGGCTCAAGTCATTGGAATGGGCTGTCCTTCAACCGGTAAGGGAAGGGCAGGACCGTGGCGCCAACCCGTCACAACTCTCGAACACGCTTCCCCACAAGCGAAATGTTAAGTAAATAGTACTCTACGGTTGCGATATGATACATTGGACTCCAAAAGGGAAATTCTGTGTTTACACGACAAGGCTTTGCGTTCAGGAGCTGAAGTTAATTATCTTTTGATCCGCACCGGCTTTGATCTTGACGAGCATTCTGATTAAATTAAATATTTACTCTTCTATTACGTGTAATGAATACAAATTTTGGTGCGTTTACAATTGTTATTTTTGATGTACAAAACGAAGGTAGGAAGGCATTAATTAAAAACGGAAACTTATTCGGATTATTTTCGATGCGATGGTCTATCTGATGTTGAGTGGTTGCTGAAGTCACACCGCAAGTGAACTCCGCTGCAAACCTTAAGATATAAAACTGAAGTCTCCATAATACTTATAGAATAGTTTCTTCTCATCAAACCGGAATGGCTGTTAGATTCGCGGCATAAATAAGTTTGTGGTCGTCACCCGAGTGGGCTTGCAACGAAGCTATAACTCAAGATACTAACTAAGTGCTCAGGAATAAAGAAGCTAGGTAGGTAACAAATAATACTGCAGTGCCCGTAGTGTCTACAGTAGTGGATAATGTTTTTTTATTATTATTGCTTAGATGGGTGAACGATGTCATAGCCCACCTGGTATTAAGTTGTTACTGGAACCCATACATATCTACAACGTAAATGCGCCACCCATCTTGATATATAAGTTCTAAAGTCTCAGTATAGTTACAACGACTGCCCCACCCTGCAAACTGAAACGCATTACTGCTTCACGGCAGAAATAGGCAGGGCGGCGGTACCTACCCGTGCGGACTAACAAGAGGTCCTACCACCAGTAATGTCGTCTTAAATAAGTAATTTCAACAGGACACACGCACGAGACACAACTTTCGCGTTTACACGTATTCTTCTCCAACGTTCTGCGATCACTGTGGCTCTCTGCTGTACGGGCTCATCCACCAGGGCCTGAAATGTCAAGGTACCAGCGGACGGAGGATCCGGCTGCCGATACCAAAACGCTTTTATCAAAGCTTCGCTCGCTTTTTCTATCTACTATCTCGCTATTTTGTATGTTTTCAGATTTGGTGATAGTTTCTGCTAATGCTTTGTAATTTTTTTTTACTCTTTACTCTTCTTTTAAATGTAAGAATAATAACAATACGCCTCCTTTATCCTATTAATTGGATTCATTGTTGTAAAGGCCGCCTACGCCCCGCACAAATGGAGTGTCTGGACGTTCCTAGCTCCAACGTTCTGTGACCATTGTGGCACATTACTGCACGGTCTCGCCCATCAGGGATTTAAGTGCACAGGTATAAAAACAATGACGTACATACATATATATACAAAAAGTTAATGAATGGTACAACAGAACAAAGGTATTGTTAGTTCACAGATAAAATGAAATGTATGTTACACTGATGTCGTGGCCGCAACACTGTATGTATGATCCCATAGAAATGCATTACCGGTAAAAAATAATATGAATTACACGTGTATTTCGTTAACAAATTCAGATGATCACACCACACGAATAAAGAAACGTAAAATTGATTCAGATCTCAATCTCAAATTCCCTTTAGATGCATTATCAAAAGAATCTATTGCACGAAAAATTCAATGATAAACGAACGTTCAATATTGTTCCAGTTTTAATTCCGTTTAAATATTAGTCTTGGTAATAAGATCCTCGTAGTTGGCGTTTCGTCCGATAAATTGAATAAGCTCAATAGCTCTGCCTTTTACGTTACGAGTGAGTTTATTTGCATCTTCTACTTGTGTTTGTTGAATGAAGTTTGTTTGTTAGTTCGCCTAGAACATATTAGTGAAGCTAGTTTGTAGTTTGTATTTAGCTATTGTGTTTGGGGAAATTAAAGGGAACTTAACGTTGACGGGAGGTTTTCTGGGGAGCGGCGAAATACGCGTTCTTTAAGCGTGTTCAAAAAATGTTTACGGGTCTTTGAAATGTATTTGAAAACGTTAAATTACCATTGAATCTATGTTAAAAGGTTCGTTGCAATCAATCTAAATATTAATACGTGAAGCAAAAACTTTGTATTCCTTTTTACGAAAATTGCGCGGACGGAGGAGTATGAATTTTTCCACACTTATAGAGAATATAGAGAAGAAGTGCACAATGCTAATATTTTTTTAAAATAATGCATAAAAGATACATTAAATCAATAAAGAAAACATTACACACACTACATACCATGTATTTGACGCACACACGCATGCATACTATTTATTGTCAAACTTTTGATCTTGACGTCTGTTGTCAAATTGAGAATAGATTAAATATTGTTTGTCTTTTTTAATATTTTTTATAGTGTAGTCTTGGCGAAATTTGTATAAAATACAATCATAATAGTGTACACACTTACTATACAATTCCAATTAATTATAGTCGAATTTCGTCTACTGTGGGACCTCTAGTATTCTTTAATACCCGTTTCTCGTTTATTTCCCTTTAATTTTCCGCAAAGGAAATTTCCCGCTCTTTTTATCATCGTCTGCCTCCTGTAAAAGTGTTTATATATCGTTAATACTCCGGCAATTTTGTATGAAGTTTCGCTTTCATGTAACACGATATATATTTTACGTAGTAAGTTCACTAATTTGATCATAGGAAGCGGTAATTTTATATTGCTTCTGAGATACCATGTGCGTTACTAAGCTTCGCAAACTCATTTTGTTCTCACTGTTTTTTTTTTTAAATCTTCCTATCGCACTGTTTGTAACTAGTTTAATTCAGCATTAATAAAATTTGTATTCTCTCTAATGTTAACAATTTGAAGCTTTATTTGGCAATAATAAAGAAATCGTAAGTATACCTATGTACCGAGAGTAATTTGTTTGTGAATTCGAAAATCAAATGAAATTTTGAATTTGTCTTCATATCCAAATGTTTGTTCCAATAGTTTGAACAAACATTTGATGGAAAGTTCTTTCCGTGCACAGCATGCGACATGAACGTTCACAAACGCTGCGAGGAGTCAGTGCCCAACCTCTGCGGATGCGACCACACGGAGCGACGCGGGAGAATCCAACTAATCGTCTCTTGCCAAGGATACAAGCTTACCGTTGAAGGTGAGCAAAGTTAATCAATCAGGTCGAGGTCAAACGAGGTCAAAAAAAATCAAATTCTATACCAATGATTTACCAAAAACAGTAACAGGTAAGTGAGCAAACCTTTGCTGTTAATAACATGATCACCGGTTGGTTGGCTGCGAATAAAACAATCCGAAGTCTTATTCAAACTATTTTAAATCACATAATCAATTCTTAAAATAATTAGAGCTAGCTTTACGGGTTTATCTTTATGAAATTGACAGACCTCGAGGTAAGATCGTTGTGTGCGAAATACGGTCGGTTAGTGTGGTCAATCGTTCGTGCCCACGAAAACAATTGGAAATATATCTTCTTTCTATCTATCTTCTATCTATGTATATAAAAATGAATTGCTGTTCGTTAGTCTCGCTAAAACTCGAGAACGGCTGGACCGATTTGGCTAATTTTGGTCTTGAATTATTTGTGGAAGTCCAGAGAAGGCTTAAAAGGTAGATAATTATGAAAATGTTTGAAATTAAATAAAAATAACAACTTTCCGGACGGATTCCTTTTGTTTGTTTTAAGTTTATTTTATACAAAAGTTTAGGTCTTTTATTTATCGGTTGAGGCACTACGAAGTCTGCCGAGTCAGCTTAAACACAATAAAAAAGGCGAGATTAAACCGTAAAACTAGCTTAATCATGTTTACGACTAGCGAAAACCGAAGAAAACACTATAATAATGTTAAGACAGAACTGGTAGGCAGCGGCTTGGCTGGACCACTATCATAGCTCACTTCCTCAATCAGGTGCTTACCGGAGCCCATAGATAATAACATTATCTGAGTCTGTTTTGCAGTACAATGGCTGCCCCACTTTTCAAACCGAAACGTCTCACTGCTTTACGGCAGAAATGGGCAGGGCAATTGTACCTACCCGTAAAGGCTCTCAAGACTTCCTATCACCAGTAAACATCACTTAATCAAATGAGCACGTTTTGAATTTAGTCAAGCAGGGTCGCAACTTGATCCCCATGGACCCGAACGGGCTGTCGGACCCTTACGTCAAGATGAAGCTGATCCCTGACTCTGATAACGTCAAGAAAAAAACCAAGACCATCCGTAGCACCTTGAACCCCGTCTGGAATGAGGTCCTCTCGTTCGACCTCAAAGCTGAGGATAAAGATCGGCGGCTTCTTATTGAGGTAATGTTGGGTTTATTTATTACTGTCTTGAGTCTTATTATTGATAAGTTTTAAAGCACTGAAATTCGGCAATGAAAAATCTTTCAAGGTGGCGATCTCAAAGGGCTTTGTCGCGATTCAAATAAAAGCACCATTACGGTTTTTATTCTAATTATGATATTATATTTCAGTAATGTATATTGTAGTAGCTACTTGAAGCATTCGCGATCTAAAAGGAAGATGCTTACTTTGAAGGACTAAAGGACCAAATTATATTTAAAAGATTATCAATATTGAAACAACACAATTGGACTTAAAATCTAAATTTTGATCACAAATAAATATATATATATTTTTTGGTAAAATTACTTTGTTATTCAAGTGTTACAGTTAATTATTATACAAGCCTACCATCCACAAATCGTAGACTATAATGAAGATATCATTTTGTCTCCTGCAATTATCTTATGATTTACATGAAATATTTAACACGATACGCCTTTACACGTCATGTAAAGCCTCGTAAATTGGATACGTAAATTATTCCTAGATTATAATTATAATAACATACAATAAGGCCTTTTAATGGATAGTGTTCGACGCATATCAGATAAAACATTAAACCAAAATACCATATCACATAAAATACATGTCTACTGATAATTAAAACACCCATTTTCCCTAGGTTTGGGACTGGGATAGAACTTCCCGCAATGATTTCATGGGCTCGCTATCCTTCGGAATATCCGAAGTGATGAAAGCACCGGCCGAGGGATGGTTCAAACTCCTGACTCAAGAAGAAGGAGAGTTCTATAACGTGCCGGTGCCGGAGGAGGGCGCCGACTTGGTCCAGCTCAAGAACCAGATGAGGGCTACAACGGTGGGGGCTCGCCGACCTCCGCCCCCGCCAGACCGCGAGGTGCCTCACAACGTGGCCGCCGCTGATGTTATCCGAGCTACCGACTTCAATTTCATTATGGTGCTCGGGAAAGGTTCCTTTGGGAAGGTACTGTAGAAAATTCGTATACCTCCGTTCTCATCATTAACGCCCCCGCAACTGGTGTAGGGAGTCCAACACTCATATAAATATTAGCCTATCCATTAAGTACATGTATTTTCTACATGGTTACCAAGTTTCAAGTCAATCTGATGCATGGTTCAGTAGTTATAACAGAACATCCGTAAAAACTACTGTAGATTTATAAATTAATATAGATTTACCATCTTTTTCATTATAGATATGTTTTAACGCCATTTCTTAATTAATAAGCTACCCACGATGCATAAATAATAAATATAATTCATTTATCTATGTGACAATCGCCTTTTGACACTTGATATTAAATATGTCAATTGACTGGTGGTCAACTAAACAGTCCAAAAATGTGTGACCCGCAGTGATACCTTACATTGTCCTATGTGGCCTTTGACCAGAAAAGTCTGACGACAACTGGTATACCTTATCGCAAAGAATGTGCAATGAGTTACGTCACAGCCCCTTCGCAACTACGAGGAGAAATATAATAATTATATAGTTTCATATTTAATTAGAACTACTTTTACGGTTTTATCGAAAGTATTTGAAACTACTGAGACGAATTGAAACAACTTTTATTTTAAAACAAAATTGTAAATTCAAGATTTTTTTTCTTTTTTCTTTTCTAAACTCAAGATTAGAACCGTAAAAATTATTTGTAAATGTGTGTCGCGAATACCGAAAAAACAAACTTCTAGGTTTCATATTTTTATTTTAAATGTATATCAAAAATTTTCAGTCAATCCTCAATGCTTTTATTAAATTAGTGTAAGATTAGCGACCCGCACTCACTTCGCTTCGGAAACATTAAATTTTATTATTGAATAGTTGAGTTCCGCGATGCTACCCGCGGTTATTGTTGTATCGCGGGTGACGCCGCGAGGTGAAGCTAGTCTAAAAAAAAGTAGCCTAAGTTACTCCTTATATCATCAGTTACCTGTCAGTGAACGTCCCGTCAAAATCGGTCCAGCCGTTCCAGAGATTAGCAGGAACAAACAGACAGACAGACAAAAATTGTAAAAAATGTTATTTTGTTGTATGTACCGTATGAGCATTTCTCAAAATTATATTGCACAATAGACTTTAGCCTCTGTCCCATTTTTTTAATATTTTGTTCCGGCTAATATATTAGTTCATTACTACTTTTTATAAATTGTGTAAGCAGTATAACTACTCTACTTATTAAAAAGGAAAAAAACAGATATAAATACAATGAGATTTTTTCATTAAAAATATATATCATAAATCAGCTTCAACCAGTTGTATGAAAAGTGCAGTGTCCCAATCTCAATATCTTACCAAACCATCGATCTTTAGTTGAATGGACATGGGCATTGTATAAATAAAAAATATTATTTATTTATAGCCATAAGTCACAATTCATCCTAAAACATCCTTTTTAGCATTACTTTATAATTAAATTTCTAATTAATGATTTTAACTTGTCCCGTAAAAAGTTTCACCTAGAAATTCCAGTTTTTGTTACCATAATTCTGAAGAAATATGAGAATCGATTAATGCAATTATATTTTAGAATAATGGTAGCATTAGCCGGCTTGGCATCCGTCTTGTTTTAATTTCGACTAGTTCTTTCTGGTGCCGGTACGAACGGTAAAAGTCAATATTTAAGCTAGCGGTCAAAAAAAAATTCCACCTTTGTTACTCATAAAACATAGATAAGTGCCGATTTTATTGTTATTTCACGTAACCTACTATTAAAGCTCCCATTCTTGATTTCGTTAATCAAATCGAAATAAGAGTAATCGTGTGAGTTGCATGTGTTTACAAATAAAATGACATGTTGTTCTTGATTTGTTACTTCTTTTTTTGTTACTTTTGTGTGGTTTTTTTTTTTTTTTTTTTTGGTCAGGAGGAAATCGCCGGACTTCCGCCCTCCACTGGGGATAGAGGGCGGAGCATGTCAGAGTCGAACTGACTAAAACCTCCTGTCGCTCAACAACCAACGTCCAAACCTCGCATGAGACAGAACTCATGAAGAGGCAGAGGGGGGAAAGTGAAGCGTTTAGTGCGGAGCACATCTCTCCCATCACCCTCCCCCTCGGGACGCCGGACCGGCGGTCGTCGGCGCCACGACCACCAGCCCTCTCGGTCGGCAGGCTATCCGAAGCCCGCCTAGATGGCGCCGGTTAGAGTGAGCTATCCTACGGAATACCCCGCTGGACCAGAACCAGCGTGAGTCGAGGATAGCCGGCCTTCCATCACCCGGATGCTCTTGCGTAAAACGCGTGCAGAGCAGCTTGCACGTCGTCTTCTTAGGCCCCCTTCGCCGGTCCCCAGACCGACATGTGAGGGGGACCCGAAACACTTAGAGGGCCAGGGCTTGGGCGAGATCCGCCTCCCTGGCCCCCGCTCGACGGCGGCGGGATTGTGCGTCTCTCACGCGCCCCGCCGCCTCCTTCTGCGAGATGGTGCACTCGCAGAAGTCGAGCATCGCCTTCCACGACTCGTCGTCGCCGAGCATCGATGCCACAACACTCGGCAACGACAAGTCGTTTCCTACTTTTGCGACGAGGACACGGCGCCACCCCTCCCATGCGGGGCAGGCGACGAGCGTATGCTCTGCCGTGTCCAAGTCGCAATCACAATGGTGGCACTCTGCCGTCGGCTCGGCTCTGATCCGGTGCAGGAACTCACCGAAGCAACCATGCCCAGTGAGCACCTGCGTGAGCCGGAAAGTGAGGCGTCCTCTGTCACGATTCACCCAATCCACAAGGACCGGGCGAATCGCCTCGACGGTCCTACGACCGGCCGAAGGATCAGCCAGCCGCCTGGACCATGACTCCAGCACTTTTGTGTGGTAACGTATAAATGGAAAAGAGAGTAACAAAATAGGAAATCATTAGGCTGAGTATATATAATATATTATTATTATTCTTTAACTTTCTGTTTAAAATAATTTTATAATAATTATTGCAATTACAACGGCGTCAATTTCTTTGTTTTTTTGTTGTACTATTACAGATTTGTACTATGAAATAGATTGGGAGTTTTTTGTTAGTATTTTTCTATCAGTTTGATTAGTTTATTTGAAAACAAATGCGGCTTTTAAATATCTGCTTGTTTTAATCTAAAAGTGCGATCATAGTAAAGAGAGAACTACTGCATGATATTCCTTCTGATGTGATGGGCTAAATTTCAAAATATCTGTTGTTCTGGGTAACGTAAAAAAAGGGTTCTTTTACACTAACACTTTTTTTTCCTACCTATGCTGATAGCCTTGAGAGGCTATTTCAGCTTCACCCTAACGTTTGTAGGTGAGCTCACGGGGCTCAACCGGAGAGTTGCTAACACTGACCCTAGCAAGAGCAGTGCTTCGCAGAACCTACCACCGGATCGGAAAGGCGACCCACTGAGAAGATCCGGCGAGAAACTCAGTGGGCTGTGTCTATGGGGTTAATTCGCTCGTCGAGCCCTTCGTCGCAAGCGACGGGTTCGACTCTAACCTCTGCTGAAAAAATGAGGCGCTACCGCGAAAGACTTAAAGAAAATCCACAAAAGATGGAGGAGCAGCGAATACGAAACATAGAAAGGATAAAATCTAAATATTTATATAAATCAGTAAGTGAGATGTCAAAAGACGAAAAAAATAAACAAAGACAAAAGTGGCGTGCCTGTGTTTACACCTTTTTTTTTTTTCCACAGGAGAAAATCGCCGGATCCCCACCCGCGCGGCAGGTGGGGTATGTGGGAGTTGAACCTCACTAAAAACTCCTGCCGCTCACAACCGGCGCCCTACCTCGGACCGGGCCCGAGCCCAGTCGGGGCTATTGAAACGGCGGGACAGGGTTGACGCAGAGCACATTACATCCATCCCACCGTCCCACGGACGCCGGATCGGTGGCCGCCAGCGACACGACCACCGGTTCCCTCGTTCAGCGGGCCGAGAGCCCGCTTTGATGGCGCCGCGTTACACCTTCCCCCAGAGCGGTCGGGGGAACGTGGTCTACCATCACCCGGCTTCCTATTGCGGGTGAGCGTGCAGAGCACGCCACCCCACGTCTGGGTCCCTCCCCGCACAAAACGGGTGGGACCCCTAGCTCTTAGGGGGCCAGGTCGCGGATACAACCCCGGTCCCGACCTCCTGCTCGGCGGCGGGTTTCTGCGTAGTGAGGAGAGCTTTCCCTCACTCGCCCCGCCGCCTCCTTCTGCGAGATGGTGCACTCGCAGAAGTCGAGCATAGCCTTCCATGACTCATCGCTGACAAGCATCGACGCCACGACGCCAGGCAGCGATAAGTCAGGTCCTATCTTTGCGACCAGGACACGGCGCTGCACCTCCCAAGCGGGGCAGACAGCGAGCGTATACTCCGCCGTGTCCAGGTCGTGTCCACAATGGTGACACCTCGTCGTCGGCTCAGCCCCTATCCGGCGCAGGTACTTCCCGAAGCATCCGTGCCCGGTCAGCACCTGCACCAGACGAAAGGTGAGACGTCCTTCGCCACGATTGACCCAGTCATCAAAGACCGGGTAAACCGCCTCGACGGTCCGTAGCCCCCACGTGGGGTTGGCCAATCGCCTCGACCACGACTCGAGCACGGACCGCCGAGAATGGGCCTTCCGCGCCCGCAGCTCACTTTCGGGGAGACGCGCCACGCCCCGAGCACGAAGCTCGCTGCGCCACCGATAGTCGGCAGCGAGCGACTCCGCCTCCAGCTCTCATGGCGGCGTCCCCGCCAAAACACACGCCGCCTCGAAGGAGATGTGTTTACACCTTGGCCTATCATGGCCTTTTTCTTCGACACATTTTATCAAGGCACCGATATGTTATTCCAGATTCGTCTAATAATCCGCTGCATTTTGTATCAAGTATGAACGCTGTAGAAATAAAAATATTATTACGTTGTCCATTTTTCTGGTGCCAAAGATGTGATTATGATTTACGATCACTATCCAGCCGATGAATGTGATTATTGCTATTAAAGGTTTTTACTGAATTAGAAACCGTTAGGCCTCCTTTTCATTATGATTAAAAAAGAACTGAAACGATACTTTTGTTACCTACTCGTAAATGTTCCTAAATATTTTAATAGGGTATTTTTTAAACGAAAAATGTTTAAATGTCCTTTGACAGCAGTTCATACTATAATCTACATATATAAATATAATTATAATTAATTTTAACACGGGTCAAAGTTTATTATAGTTTGAACTACTTCGAAAACTAGCCTTATAAAATCCTAGTTTGTTACCAATATTCCATTTTTGTTACTGTCCCATAAAAGCGGACACGTATTTCTTTTCAAATTTTTTATTTATGATCTTAAAACCTGCAATTTTTTTTAAAAAAGCAAAAGAAGTGTATTGTTATTTCATTTGTGAACGTATTTAAAAATAAAACAACATCAAAACTTCTTTACTGTGATTTTAAAACAAAGTTGTGGGCAAATGGTAACGTAAAGGATATATTACAACTTATATAAGTAACATTTTGCTGTAAATGTTAACAGTTTTTTATAGACACGTAAAATGATGGTTATGTCACCCTATTGAAATGCATAAAAGTTGACGAAATTGATTTGGTGTTTTAATTAACTTAATTGATAGACGGTAACAAAATAAGAATATTTCTCCGCCCTTGGTATATTTCTACACATTTCTCTACTTTATTACATATTAAACCTCAGAACAAACCTCATATTCAAAATCTTTAGACACCTATCTACAAATGAAAACAAAAAAAATGCTTTAGTTTAACATTTTTATTTTAGTACATTATTTTATTGGTGGTGCATTTATTTTGAGAAATGCTCGTATATATATTCATATGCATGTAGTAAAAAGCGGTTATTTCAATACTACAAACATACACTCCAATTTTATTTACATGTATAGATTAGTGTAAGACTATAAGATCTTCGTGAACGACTTCAGGTAATGTTGGCCGAACGTCGCGGCACAGACGAACTGTACGCCATCAAGATCCTGAAGAAGGACATCATCATTCAGGACGATGACGTTGAGTGCACCATGGTCGAGAAGCGAGTGCTGGCTCTGAGCAACAAACCACCGTTTTTAGTGCAATTACATTCCTGCTTCCAGACTATGGTGAGTTTTTTTTCTTTTTTTTTTTTCTTTAATGAACTCATCATTTTTTAAGCCTTTATATATTTTGTCGCGATAATTTTTTTATGGGATTTTATGATCTGGTAACTAAGACCTTTAGGTCATGCCCTATTTTAACTTATATTCTTATTTTAATGATAATATGATAATATGGAGTAAAATGAAAATGATAATATGGAGTGAAATGAGACATTAATCAACTGGGATGAAATTAAATTAAATGAAGCATAACTGTTTTGCGGTCAAAATAGGCAGGATAGTGATTCCTATCCGAGCTCACATTACTATTTAAAGTAAAGAATTTCGATTTTAAATATAACATAAAATCTAATCTATAAAAATAGGCTCCTCTATATTCACACTTATAATCGAAATTTTAATTGAAGGTTTAGTTACGATTTGGAATTTACGCAAAATATTATTTCTGTTAGGATCGTCTGTACTTTGTGATGGAATACGTGAACGGAGGTGATCTGATGTTCCAAATACAGCAGTGCGGGAAATTCAAGGAACCCGTAGCCGTGTAAGTCCTCTTTGCAATTGTAACCTTCAAGATACCTTTTCAAAATCGATGCCTCCAATGAACACTACTCTAACTCAAATTTTTGAAATTTTCGTTTTGCACGCAAATCGCTTCACTATGTTAAAAGTATTACAATTAATCATTATTTATGGGGTTCGAAGCAAGAGTAAATCAGCTAGTTACACAAAATAACCATAAATATATCTGCACTATTAAAGATTTTATCAACTTATTTCGTTTAAACGCTCCTCCTGTAAATCTACGAATTTGGAGTTAGCGTAGTGTTCATTGGAAGCATCGAAATCATTCATTGTAAAAATACCAACTTTTTTATATTTTCCAATAGAAAGAACATAATATTGTTGTACGAAAATCTCTAGTCCCTCGCAAATGAACTCACTTCTCTGCAGATTAGAATTTTAAACACAAAATAAATACGCGGAGAGGGAAAATAAAATTGGCTAACTTTTTGTTCCGCCACAAAAATTTCCTTTAATTTTTTTTATTTTTCCTCATTATGGGCTCCCAGAATTTTCGGAACTCAGATAAAAGATTTTTTGGATGTTTTTTTTATTTTATTTTATTAGGTTTTATTCAGCGGAAATCGCGATCGGCCTGTTTTTCCTTCACTCGCGCGGCATCGTGTATCGCGACTTGAAACTAGACAACGTTCTCCTCGACCAAGACGGCCATATTAAGATCGCGGATTTCGGCATGTGCAAGGAAGGGATCACGGGCGACAAAACCACGAAGACCTTTTGCGGAACACCCGACTACATAGCCCCGGAGATCATCTTATACCAGCCCTATGGTAAATCCGTGGACTGGTGGGCTTATGGTGTGCTGCTGTACGAAATGCTGGTGGGTCAGCCGCCGTTCGACGGAGAAGATGAGGAGGAATTATTCGCCGCCATCACCGATAACAGTGTGTCTTATCCGAAGACTTTAAGCAAGGTTAGTATGGGAAAATCGTTCACAATCCGACGTTACATTTTTGTCCTGTAAGTAATTTTCGTATTACATAATTTCTACCACAATTCAAATCATAAAATAAAATAAAAAATATTAGATAAATTAAGCCAACGAGGTGATCAAAAACGTAATTCTTCATCATAAGTTAGCACGTTTTTCATCCCTAGCTCCACCAAAGTTAGGTTCGATAGTCGATTATTTAAACTGTTCTTGCAATCGACTAGATATTCGACTAGACTCGATATTCTGATTGCATCATATCAACAAACCCAAACTCTATTTTTTTATTGCTTAGATGGGTGGACGAGCTCATAGCCCACCTGATGTTAGTGGTTACTGGACCCCTTAGGCATCTACAACGTAAATGCGCCACCCACCTTGAGATGTCAGTTCTAAAGTATAGTTACAACGGCTGCCCCGCCTACCTATCTGCCCCTACTATGAGGTGTTTTGGGATTATCCATTCTGGGACCACCCTGTATATGCAAGCTTACTTTGAAAATGTCGTAAGCGAGATTCGGGCATCTGTCATATACTAATTGTGTTCTGTGATGTCAAATACAGGAGGCAAAGGACGCGTGCAAGTCGTTCCTGAGCAAGAACCCTCAGAAGCGGCTGGGGTGCGGCGCGCGGGGGGAGGAGGACGTCCGCACGCACGCATTCTTCCGCCGCATCGACTGGGCCAGGGTCGAGGCTAGGGACGTCCAGCCGCCCTTCAAGCCTAAGATCGTTAGTCCCTTTTTCTTTTTTTTTATTGCTTAAATGGGTGGACAAGCTCATAGCCCAACTGGTGCTAAGTGGTTACTGGAGCCCATAGACATCTACAACGTAAATGCGCCACCCACCTTGAGATATAAGTTCTAAGGTCTCAGTATAGTTACAACGGCTGCCCCACCCTTCAAACTGAAACGCATTACTGCTTCACGGCAGAAATAAACTGGGCGGTGATGCGGGCAGTCTCATAACATGCCCTACCTTTTTTTAAGAGATTTTATGACCTGGTAACTAAGGCCTTTAGGTCACGTTAGGGCGAAGCTGAAACAGCCTCTCAAGGCTATCAGCATAGGTAGGAAAGAAACAAAAAAAAGTCCCTATTGGCATTTTAGTCTGTTCATTATAGGAGACAAGGTCACCTACGAGATGGACCGACGACCTGGTAAGAACCGCTGGATCACGTTGGATGCAAGGGGAAACGGACCGGCCGCACTGGAGATCACTTGGAGAGGCCTATGTCAACAGTGGACAGTGGACAGGCTTAGATGATGATGATGATGAGGTCAAAAACCGTTGCAACGGCATAACCAATCAATTTTCGATTTGCTCGATATCTCAATATCTTCGATATCTCGAACCAAAGTGATTAAGTTAATAAATTAATAATCAGAATTGTAGTAAAAGCAACACGGATAGTCTACAACACGTGACACGAATAGCCAACTGTTTTGTAATTTTTTAATAAAAAAAATTACTCTACCTGTTCACATTTGGTTAGCTAAGAGCCTAAAGTTCGAGCAGAGACGATGCAACTTTAAATTAAACTATTATTCCAGAAACACCGTAAGGACGTGTCGAACTTCGACAAGCAGTTCACTCAGGAGAAGACCGAGCTGACTCCAACGGACAAACTGTTCATGATGAACCTTGACCAGACAGAATTCATGGGCTTCTCGTTCCTCAATCCTGAGTTCGTGCAGCACGTCTGAATTGAACAGGTATGTTTGGACGAAAGATGTCGCACAACACACTTACTCACTTACACTCACACACACACACACACACACACGCACACACACACACAAACACACACACACACGCACACACACACAAACACACACACACACGCACGCACGCACACAGAGACACACACAAATGTAGAAGTTCTTATATTCGAATGCATGATGAATCCGCGGATGAAATAAGGGGAACAGTAAAACTATTCCCTGCGGATCCTTAAAAGGAGTCGTCGTGGCCTAAAGGATAAGTCGGCCGGTGTTCGATTCCCGCAGACAGGTTTTTCTACTTTTTTAATAGTATTACGCATACTTAACACACGTTCACGAATGACTTCCACGACGAGGAAATGATAAAAATGTCGTATGATAATAATTAGCGTAGCGGTAATTAAAATTTATGTAATAATAAGACGTTTTGTGAGTCCACACGTGTAGGTTATTTCATTTCCAACGTGAACCAGTAAGTTTTTCCGATTTAAACGTTGAGATAGGCTTTGTACTATACAAATGAGACTTCTAACTCATTTCTCAAGCTAGCTGATGTCTATGATGATGATATCTCAGATTGTCTATGGATTTTCAATACCAGGCGGGCCGTGTACTTGTACCGATACGAATAACTGTTTAATTTAGCAAATGTAAATTATTAAATTTGTACTCTATGCAATTTTTGTTTTATAGCTTAGATGAGTGGCTGAGCTCACAGCCCACCTGGTGTTAAGTGTTTACTGGAGCCCGTAGACATCTACGAGGTAAATGCGCTACCCACCTTGAGATATAAGTTCTAAGGTCTCAAGTATAGTTACAATAGCTACCCCAACCTTCAAACCGAAACGCATTACTGCTTCAGGACAGAAACAGGCAGGGAGGTGGTACCTACCCGCCCGGACTCTTAAGACGTCCTACCACCAGTAATTACGCAAATTATAATTTTGCGGGTTTGATTTTTATTATACGATGTTATTCCTTCACCGTGGAAGTCAATCGTGAACATTTGTTGAGTACGTATTTCATTAGAAAAATTGGTACCAGCCCGGGATTCGAACACCAGTGCATCGCTCAACACTTTTCACTGTCAATGTCAAATCTCGCCTGTCAACGTCATTCCGGAGAATGTTAACTAAAGACTTTTTGATTTCAGCCAGAAGTTGACTTCTACTTATCATTGAAGCGGTATCAGAACGAAACTGAAGCCGCGAGGTCAAGCTATCTCTTCACTTGTCGACTGTCTCTGTCACTCATACGACGCGTGTCGTTCTGTCTCGTTCATTCTCGACTATCGTTAAGTTCGGTACACGATCTGCCACTCAGTTGTATCTTGTGAATTCTTGTTGTCTAAGGAAAGGCACACGTAAATTTTCAATTTTTCAAAAAATTGTTATTCTAATAAATTCGAAAAATCGTCATCCCCGTCATTACTTCTCTTGTTTCGTAATCGATTTACATAATCGATTTTCAAATCGACTTTTCACTAGTGACCATCCAGTGCGACATGACTATTTAAAATGCTTGTTAGTATGTATGACTAAGATTAATCTCAACGAATTTTTAAAAGCAATAAAATATTGGGACTATTATCGCTGTTGTTAAATTTAGAGCTCTCTATATCATGTGTGATGTATTGTTATTTTATACTGAATCTCGATTAAGTATTGACAATCTCTACGATTCGTTATAAATTAGGGGCCATTCGTAGCTATAATCGTTTTACGTTCAATAAACAATGTTTTCGTTATCTGTATTTCAAATTATATTTAAAAAAAAAACACAGTAATATATCAAATTATTTTTAAATTTAGATGTTACATAATGTTATTGACATAAATGTTTTAACGTTTTATTCGCATCGAATTTAAGTTCAATGTTTCACATATCAATGTTTTTATTGTGTGAAGTTTCTGTCGTGTCGTGTGGATGGAGATTATATAGGAGCACATGTTCATATTAACTCACCGATTGTTTTATTCTCGTCACAACATTTATGTAGTTAGTCGATTTTTTTGTTGTTGGTCGCTGTTGGGCTAATGCGTCCCAACTCGGCCAAGTTGGAGGACGCCCGAAAAAGGTTGTCATATTAAGTTTTCATTGTCTATGGTCTTGCGTTAATTTGTTTTAGGAACATTTTTTCACATCATGGTGATTCCGTTTTCGTGTGCGTGTATGATGCATGAGTTATTTTTTTTTGCTTTTGTGAATGAATTACTCGGTTTGAATGTTTGTTTAAATGCGATATTGTAACGGCTTAAGGTTTCTTGTCGTTATGTAAAAAAAAAAAAACTGTCGTTGATATTCTGTATTCTCATTTACTGTGATTAGTTGGTTCTTAAGCCGTTACAAAATGGCGCACAGCTAACAGCTGTCTACTAAATAGCCTTACTAACTTAATAATAATGCTAATAAAATAAATTAATAAAACAAAATTGTAAACTCTTGTTAGTAT
This sequence comes from Bombyx mori, assembly GCF_030269925.1. Lineage (NCBI taxonomy): Eukaryota > Metazoa > Arthropoda > Insecta > Lepidoptera > Bombycidae > Bombyx > Bombyx mori. The sequence goes on from NC_085114.1 coordinate 3,246,612, forward strand.
TTAAATGTGAATTAAAAAAAATGGAAAAGCATTTGATTCTAAATTGAATTAATAAAATGACATTTTAGATGTTTATAATTTTAAATGTAATTTAACTATGTGTAATTCTAATCTACATTGAGATTTATTATTGAAAAATAATAACGAAATTAATATTGAAACAAATTAAACTATCCTCAATTAATTGTCACTATTTCTTATTGTTTTAATAATCACCTTGAAAATGATCTTTAACAATTATTGAAAACGATTAAACAAAAAAAAATAAACCAATCCCAGTACAATAATTAAAACATCCAAGAACGTTATTTTCAATAAAAAATCTCAACTTAAATATCGTCGTGTGTAAAACATTTTTTGCCGATTTTATCTAAAGGCGTCACGACTTCTAATATAAGAATTCTACTAGCGTATTTTTTTTTTCAATAGGCTTAAGAGTATTTATAATATAATAAAGCTGGCTCATTTTCAATTTTAAACAGTAATTTTTTAATAATATAAAAACTACATTTAGATACCTTCAGATTTATAAATTTGTAGTTTTTTTTTTTTATAATTTCTCTATAGGCTGTAAGAAGTTAGGGCCTAGACATTTCGCGATTGTCAAACGACAAATTGACACACGTCAAAAATAATATCGGATTACTAAGGAATGTAGCTTGAACGAAAACAAAAAAAAAAAGAAAATGAGCCGGCAATTTAATTAATTACAGCTGGACTGGGAGTCAATCTTAGCGAGCATTAAGCACGTCCTATCCCCACACGAGTTCCTAATGACCGAAATGTATCAACTCGGTAACACAGAATCTCAGTTTCGGAATGCGTTTAAAACTCGTGTTTCTAGTGCGTAGATAAAACCTTCTTGTATCAATTAAATCTTGTATTAATTAGTTGAGACCTTAGAACTCATGTCTCAAGTTGGGTGGCGGCATTTACGTTTGTAGATGTCTATGGGCTCCGGTAACCATTTAACACTAGTTGGGCCGTGAGCTCGGCCACCCATTTAAGCAATAAAAAAATATCGAAATAGCTTGAACGCTAACTTGAGAATTTCTCATAGATTCTTCGAGAAAGACGTCATTCTGAAACTGTGAGTATTAGGTTAATATACCCCCATGTCCTAACTCACCAAAATATATGCGTATATACAGTAGGAAAGAGTACCGGGTAAACAACTTCATTGAAAATTCAATAAATAATTTTCACTGAACCAGTATAATTAAAAATAATCTATTATTCATTTCAGAAGTCTGTTATTAAAAAAAAAAAAACTTATCAAAGCAGTTATATGTATTCTCCCGACCTTAATATTAACTCCACTGTGATTACAATTTTATCAAAATTATTTCGCATTTAACCCATAAGATTTATTAACGTAGAATCTCGAGACAAAGAATCTATAACTTTGTTTCATTTTTAATTAATTAACTCGAAATTACTGAAGAAATAAAAAAAAAACTGAAGAAAAAACTACAACAAAAAACATTTTACGAAGCGTCAACACCAAATATACTTAAAATAAATACCAATATCTTTATTAATACATAGTCATGTACTTACTATTTTATTTAATTTCTAAAACAGTTTCGCTAGCTTACGCCAACTTATATATTTAGGGCACTTTACATACTCATCGACGTACTCACGTGTCAGATGAATAGTTCGTTTGACGTTAAATATAATGCTATAGTAGCTCCTTCCATTTTTCGCTAGATTTACATTTTATGATATCATAGTTAATATTTAATCATTATTATTGTAAGATCTCACTTTTCTAAGTAAGGTGTTCGCGTTCTAGGCATATATTTGCCTTATAATTCGTATTTAAAACTTTTTATGAAATTAGCATGATTAATCACTTCTTAATGATAATTGCCTTGATGTATTGACTTTGAATTACATAGAATCAGAGCTCATTTTCAATATGGCCGACTATTTTTATTATTCTTTTTTTTTTTTTTTTTTTTTTTTTTTATTGCTTAGATAAGTGGACGAGCTCACAGCCCACCTGGTGTTAAGTGGTTACTGGAGCCCATAGACATCTACAACGTAAATGCGCCACCCATCTTGAGATATAAGTTCTAAGGTCCCAATTATAGTTACAACGGCTGCCCCACCCTTCAAACCGAAACGCATTACTGCTTCACGGCAGAAATAGGCAGGGTGGTGGTACCTACCCGTGCGGACTCACAAGAGGTCCTACCACCAGTAATTACGCAAATTATAATTTTGCGGGTTTCATTTTTATTACACGATGTTATTCCTTCACCGTGGAAATCAATCGTGAACATTTGTTGAGTACGTATTTCATTAGAAAAATTGGTACCCGCCTGCGGGATTCGAAACACCGGTGCATCGCTCAACACGAATGCACCGGACGTCTTATCCGTTAGGCCACGACGACTTCTAAACTTCTATTCAAAACTTTAAACTCCTGTATCTGTGACTATTTAAACGCTTTAATTTATTTATTTTCATATGATCAACAGTACCATAAGGGAACGTACCCATACTACGTGACCCGCTTAGGGGGGGAGCGGAGTCTTTAAAATACTACGGGTAGTCACAGGAGCGGGGGGGTGGCTCAGGTTTTTGTCACGTAGTCGATTTTAGTGAGAGAAATCTCGTATTTTTTCGACCTATGTTCGAATATAGCGCGCAGTGTTTAGCGCTTTGTAAACTCACACTACATAATTCTACTAGTAATTTAAGTGTGCATGCAGTCTTATGCAATAAAGACGAGTATGAACCAATTTTTTTGAAGTGAAACTTCCTTATCGGCGTTGGAAAAAAATTTACCGTCACATTTTTCGGTTACGCGTCACTTTTTTCCGTTACGCGCCATCTGTTTTGTATTCATGTCTATGATAATAAAATCCTTTTGTTTAAACTTTATCTAATTTAACTTTTTTGTATTCATGTCTATGATAATAAAATCCTTTTGTTTAAACTTTATCTAATTTAACTTTATTTAACCAATTTCTAGAAAGTTGCATGTAGATCATTTTTCGAAAAATAAGGCCATAAACAAGTTTCACTTCTTACGTGTGTACACTAGTACACGCACACATTTTTTTTTACAATTTTTGCCTGTGAAATGATTAAAAATCATAATTATGAATTACTACGTGAAAACTAAAGGAGGAGAGGGGGGGTCTTGGCATATACTACGAGTGATCACCGAGGGGAGGGAGAGGTCGAAAAAACTAAAAAAATAGGTCACGTAGTATGGGTACGTTCCCTAACTTATGTTTAGTGAGATTTTGTTATTTTTAGTTTCAATTAGAAAGCCGTAAATAATGTAGCGCTAGATTGCTTTAATTTTAATCTGCTTCGTGTTCCCGGATCACAAATGCAATATTTTTTTTAGATAATGTGCGAAAGACTATGGTTGTGTCAAAAAAGGTTACAGAAAAAAGAAAAAGTTTGCATTAAAAATAGTTTCGAAGGAGACGTGAATGACACAATGAAATAGAGGCCGTGGGAATCATCGTTACGTATTCTGAAATAATATTATTATAAAATTTATGTACGGATTGTTTAAAAAAGTCAAAAAAATTGGTATGTTCCAAAAATTGAAGATTGTAAAATGTAGTTAGTCTATAAAGCGACATTAAACCATAACTGTATTTCTAAACACAATTATGAGATAGTACCGTTGATATGTGTAATGAAATACGCGTAGATACATTTTACAATAATTTTTCGACCAAAAAAAAACAAAGTGGGTAACTTAGTCCGGTTCTCGTGGCCTCGGTGAGATATTTCAATAACTTGCATTTTATTATAAATTTATGAATAAAAAAATATAGGCCTAAACTTCACCCTCTAGTAAATTATAAGCCCGTAGTTAATACAGGTCTTAGTATACTTTGTAATGTTACAATGTTTTAATTGCAATTCGAGTTATAATAAGAAGTATCGTCGCACCGTATTCTGTGCCAAAATAAATAGTAAATATCTTTCCAATTTTAACCATTTTATTAAATTTTAATAATATTTAATGTGATTAAACGAGATAGTTTTTTGTGTTTTACTGTAAAAGACGAAGAACTCCAACCCTCAAACGATCTCAGAGGCAGGAAATGACAATACTCATTGTCGAGAGATTGTTTTCAGTAAAACACAGAAACATTTTTTAACGCTAGTTTCGATATTTCTACTGACAAAAAGCACTTTTATTACTTAATTAATTGGAACACACTAATGTAGCCTTAGATAATTCATCATGTTTACGAACTTCATTTTTAGAGTATTGAAGTGAAATTATCGATTTGAATACTAAATATATCGGCGTAGCCAGAGAGCGACATGGTTTAGCGCGCCAAAAAAAATTACGTCAACATAGTAGCGTATTTTCAAAGTCTGTTTCGCCATTTTGTCAATTTGTTGGCGCCCTCGAAGATATCAATTGGATGTATGTTTCTGATCAAACAAAATCTGGTACGACTTAACGAGCGCTAAAAGGGATTTATACCGAACAAATTTCGTAATGGAATGGAGATACATATTACGAAATATAGAATGTACAAATTCTGTTACTGTACGACGCTAGTTACTTTTTAGGTGAGGAGTCTCCATGACACTGATAAAGGTTTTTTTTTGCAAATGACACAAAATTACACTTTAAAAGTCCCTTACTACATATTTTTGACGCGAAGGCTTCAATTACAGAATTCGGATTTCATTGAAATCTTTAAATAAACGTTTAATTATCATTTCTATTTTTCACTGTAGATTTAATTAAAAATCTGAAGTTCCCAACAAAGCCTTACCTACCTCCTAAAATGTCAATGTTACTCTGACAGCTGCATTAAAAACAACTATTAAAGCAAAAACGTTGCAAACGGATGCAACTAAACCTAAATTAGGCGCAAATGATTCTTGTATTCTAAGCTACATAGATTACAGTAGGTATCAATTAAAAACGTCATAGTGATACCTGAACTATTTAGGTCTCGCCGATTTCGGTACGGATCAGATTTTGAAAAAACGCAATTCAATTATTAAACTACAATTTGTTTCGATTATATTGTTTTAGGTGAATTAAACCTTCATGTCCAGCTGTCGCATTCTAGCCAAAGAAAAAATCTAGCTAATTTATGCTAATACATTAGCTACGCCAATTAGGTATATAAAGAACCTAACCTTCATGAATAACACTAAATTGATTTTTAAACAAAACTTCTGAACTCATTTAACGGAAATGTTTACCAAAAACGACTCATTCATTCCATAGTTAATAGAATTAGATTATAGACAAATGCTTTTCAAAGCGAGAATTAATTTAGCCGATAATGTGTATCTAGTTTCAACAATTGATGTGCCAAAACACGATAAATCGTTTCATACTCTTAGTTACCACCGTTTTATTTGAAATGAATGAGTTGTTAAATTGTATTTAGTGTGAGCCCTTTTTTAAATATTTTTCTGTCACATAACCAGTTACAAAGGATATAAGCCATTTAAAATTTTATTTGTCTTCAATAATTCCAATAAGAATAAGCATACATCATCATTAAAATATTATAATTAATGAATATTTAATTTAAGTAGGTATTATATAAGTTTCAAATTTATTATGGTATATTTTATGTACTAGCGCCATTACATACATACGTTGACATGTAAAAATCAAAGAGCACATTTTTAAATTTGTTTAAGCTTTCGTCTTTCCTCGTCGAAACCTTTTCATAGAAGGTAAATTGATATTAAAATGTTATAATAAAAATTTTAGTCATTTAGTGAATCTTGATATAATATTCATGTACCAAAGTGTAACACAGTAAAACATAATCACTGATTTATGAATTTTTATTGCATTATTCTTATTAATATATTAATAGTGTAGCGAACAGTATTCGATCAGTAGTTTTTAAATTTTTTCTCATTTTTCAATATGTAATTGTCACTTTTCAATCGAAGCGCTGGCAACATTTAGTGTGGAAATCACAGTGTATTCTGTGGAGGATGGTTATGTAGTGTTGTACGGAATGTTCCTGTGAACTTTGATTGTATTCAGCAATATAAATTTCTAATCCATTACTTTCTCTGTGTTTTATTTGTCCTCGTGAATGAAATACAAAAATAATAAAATGCAAGTAAAACTTTTTTGGTTTATTTAAACAGAGACATTACTTACCTTGAGAATCTTACAAAAAATTATCTGTTTGAGCAAAACGTGCACTGAAGTACAATTTACCATAATAATATACTTAATGGATTTATAATTTGATTTCCTTTTCGCCTCTCATAACTTGACTTAGCATCTGGTTACAGAGAGCTGCATAGGGATTCAATTCAACAACCTAAAAGAAAGATTATTACGAAATAAAATTAAATACACAAATAATCTAAATACAATCAAAATCATGCAAATGTCGACAATCCTTAATTTTTACTAGTCCCTGTTTTTTTCCCCGAAGAATACTGTTTTGTAATATGTGTAGGTACATAAATTGAACATACTGAATATATTGCCATAATATTTCTGTGTAGTACTTGCCTGTTTCTTAGCAAAACCACTACCAAGTTTTGCGGCTTCTTCAAAGACCTTCTTAGCTTCATCGTCAGATCCTTTCTTCCTGAGTAAAACTCCTTGCTGACATAATGTCAACGCCCGGGCTCGAGTCTTCTTACCTTCGGTTATTTCTAACGCCCGTTGCAAATCATGTAGTGCCTCTGAAGTTAATACAAAATTATCAACATCATCACCATTAACAACATAGTTTGGTCCAGTGTTGGACATAGGCCTCTCGCAAGGTACGCCACGCGACCCAATCCTAGGCCTCTCCACTCCATTCACTGCTCGCTATCCTGCGTATATCGGCCCTCCACATTGTGACTGGTTTTTTTCCCGTACCTATTCGTTAAAAGCTTAGGGAGCTATTCCAGCTACGTGCGGACGGGTAGGTAAGCTCACGGGATCAACCTGAGAGAATTTGCTAGCACTAGTGACTCTGACTGGGCGTCCTACACTAAATTTATCGGTTTGTGGTGTCCACTCCAGAACTCTTCCACCTCAACGGCTCTCAGTTCTGCTACAGATACGACAGGCCCATTACGATTTATAATTTAGAATAATCGTTTAATTATTTAGATATATAATATACATGTGTTTGGTAAATGAAAATACAATTTTACACGCTCATAATTCATGTTTTGACGTCAATAGAATTCCTTACTTCAGTATTTCTACGGCGCGACACGAAGTATTCATTTCCACTTTCACAATTATTATAATTAGACTATACTAATTACACTAAATTTAAATATGCTAAGTAATTTAATCATTGTTTTTTTTCATAACCTACCATCATCCCTTTCTAAAAGCCGGTACAATTGCGCTCTATCGTTGTAGCCTGCAGCGCGATCCGGTGCTAGCTCGATACTTTCATTGAAGAGCTTTAGAGCAGCTTCAGATTGTCCTCCCTCAGCTAACTTTACACCTTTTGCGCATAACTCCTTTGCCTTTAGATAAATTTCTGAAGAATCTGTACAATGACAAAACACTGTAATCTGTTTATTGCAACTAATCTGTTTAAATACTGAAATTAGGGACTTTTTGGCGGGAACGGGAGGAGTGAAGTTGTGTGATTTGTTTTATTTTGTTTATTTAGTGTTTCTTCGGGTTTAAATGTGTAATAATGGTGGTTTACTAACTGTTTAATATCTGTGAAAGTGCACAAATGTGGGAAAATGAAACAAAGCCGCTGGACGTAACTTCTCGGGATCCTCCAAAAAGTCCATTGAAATAATCTTAGTAAATGACCACCGTTTTACTAAGATTATATTTCATCCCATATCATCTCATTTCATTTAATTTCATCCCAGTTGATTAATGTCTCAAATTAATCATCTTCATTTCATTTCACTCCATAATATAATTTTTCATAAAAAAATGAATATAAATTAAAATAAGACATGACTTAAAGGTCTCAGTTACCAGGTCATAAAATCCCTTAAAAAAAAGGACTTTTTGGCGGGAACGCGAGGAATGAAGTTGTGTGATTTGTTTTATTTTGTCTATTTAGTGTTTCTACGGGTTTAAATGTGTAATAACAGTGGTTTAATAACTGTTTAGTATCTGTGAAAGTGCACAAATGTGGGAAAATGAAATAAAACCGCTGAACGTAACTTATCGGGATCCTCCAAAAAGTCCACTGAAAAAGTCTCAGTAAATGTCCACAATTTTAATGAGATTATATTTCATCCCTTATCATCTCATCTCATTTCATTTTATGTCATGTTTCATATTAATCAACTTCATTTCACTTCATAATATCATTTTTAATATAAAAAAAGTTTTCATTAAAATTAAAATAAAACTTGACCTAAAAGTCTTAGTTACCAGGTCATAAATTCTCTTAAAAAAGGTAGGGCATGTTGTGAGACCGCTCGCATCACCGGCCAGCCTATTTCTGCCGTAAAGCAGTAATGCGTTTTGGTTTGAAGAATGAAGCATTTAAGCGGTGCTATAGAAATAAGAGTTAGAACTCATATCTCGAGTTAGGTGGTGGAATTTATGTTATTGATGTCTAAGGTTTTTTCCCCTACCTATGCTGATAGCCTTGAGAGGCTATTTCAGCTTCCCCCTAACATGTAAGTGAGCTCACGGAGCTCAAACCGGAGTGTTGCTAACACTGGCCCTAGTAAAAATAATTAAGACAACAAACTAATAATTCGATTTAATAATAAGAAATCTAATTCATGTACCTTTTAAATAAATAAATATTATATTTGTAGGTTATTAGTAAAAATTCGTGACTGGGCCAGGCCACTGTATGTGGATCTTTATCGTCGTTAAGCTAGACATACCTACTGCGTAATCAGATTTGCTTAGTTTAACGGCAGTGACATAAACTAAGTAATATAATGTATTATCCACCTATTTATGGAAACATTGGATGTGTTTAATAAAATCTTACAACGTTACAATGTGTAGCGCCGAATAGAAAACATATTCATCTTTTTATCTTTGCTGAAAAACACATAAGCATACTAAGCATATTTGACTGCCGCCTTAATGATAGCTAGTGACTTTTTGTAACGTCGATATTTTGATGTAGATGGGCAGAATATTATGTCATTGCTCTCCACCACTCAATAACTGCTAAGCGCGGCGCTTACCGCACCCATAAACACTTCAAGCTAATAATCGCGTTCTAACTTTAAGAATAACTAGCTGTACCCGTTCGCTTCGCTGGGCATTTAAAATTATTATTATTATTTCTCACCCCCACAAAGATTCTCATCATTAAACGCCCCCGCAACTGGTGTAGGGAGTCCAACACTCATATAAATATTAGCCTATCCATTAAGTACATGTATTTTCTAAATGGATACCAAGTTTCAAGCCAATCGGAAGTAGTTATAATGGAACATCAATAAAAACTACTGTAGATTTATATCTTAGTATAGATATCATAAGACCATCCTAATAACCGCAAAAATATATATCGAAGGACGAAAGGCTATTTGGTTTAATCGACTTTTCCCATATTACGCGACATTTATCTTTGTAATTAAAGATGCGTTTTAATTGGTATTAGCATCAACAGATCGATGTTTTTAATTGAACTTCAATTAAGTTTATTCAATTCAAATAGCTGAAGAAGTATTTTGTTGTGATAGGTATATTTTCCAAATTTTAAACTTCAAGTTTCAAAAATGTACCTACCTGTTTGAGTCGATGATAAAATAATAATATTAATATGCTTCATACATGAGGAGAATGAAGCTACATCAGACAAAGACAACTAAGTAATTACTCCCTGTGGTGTCAGCCCTATTCATGAATCCAGACTATACAGGAAAATCTAATAATAATACAGAGTTGCGGGAGCACGCACCCTACAGCCTTGATGGAGTTATTATGTTATTATTATTATTTATATTTTATTATATTTATCATAAAGCGAAATAATAATGTATTGATATTATGATGACGATCTATAAGCGTTTCCATACGTCTATCGCTTTTATCTTCTTACTTTTTTTCAGTACAGCCATTAGTCATTCTTGAGTTACCATTGTTGCCAGTATTGAATTTACAAAAATATTCAATCATCATAAAAATACATATTCTGCTAAATAAAAAATTATACCGTCCGCTCCGTATATTTCCGCAATCAGATGAAATTTATTTATTTGAAACTGTAATAAAATAGGATGACATTAAATGAAACGAGATGAGGTGAAGTGAAAAATAATCTTAATAAAGCGGTGGTTATTTACAGAGACTTTTTGGAAGAGCTCGAAAAGCCATATTCAGCGACTGTTTCATATTATTACATTTATACACTTTCATATGTTAAATAATTCATATTTATTACAAGTTTAAACCTGAGGAAAAATGAAATAGTTAAAACAAATTCACTCAGTCAATTCAATCATCACGTTCCGACAAAATGTCTCATGAATAGAGACACGCATCTTGAAACATGAGCTTAAAGTCTCAAAGATCATAGAAAAGTTTCTCATCGACCTAGAACGCATTACTACTTTGCGGTATAACTTGTATTTGCTGTTTAATAATATGGAGTACACATTATGGAACATTGTGATTTACCTTCGTCTTCTTCGGCAAACGTATCTCCATCGTCGGCCACGTCTCCGATGGTCGCAGTTGGATCGAATATACTCCTTAAAATTGCTCGATCTCTTTCGCTTAAATTATCCAAAGCCATAATAAAATCTTGTAAAAGAAACTATTTTTTTTTAATTCAATAAAACGACAGCTTTGCGTCAAGTCAGGTTTAGTACTAAACTAAAACAAACTTGTTTCTTGTTTGTTGATTTACATAATATACATGTGTAGTCTATACTAATATTATAAAGAGGAAAGATTTGTTTGTTTGTTTGTATTGAATAGGCTCCGAAACTACTGAACCGATTTGAAAAATTCTTTCACTGTTTGGAAGCTACACTATTCCCGAGTGACATAGGCTATCATTTTATTTGAAAAAATTAGAGATCCTTACTAAAACTTCAATAATGTAACCCAAGGTGTAAAAAAATTACCTAAAATATTCTTTACATCGCGTGCCCTGCGAAAACTATTGATGATAGAATAAAATAATGTACTAGGACTTTGCAGAACACATTATTATTTACAAAAAGTGTCGCGACAGCATATGTCTAACTATTATAGTTATGCCGCAATAAGTGTTCTTTTATTTAAAAAAATAAAACGTCAAATATCGTTGAAATTTTTGTTAAAGACCCGAGTGGAGCCGGAGCGGGCCGCTAGTATATAATATTATCATTAAACGAACAAGTTCTCCGTTGTATGTTAATGTTGAAACACTCTCGTCATTACGTATTCATGCTTATTTATAATCGGTCGACGAGATATATATTTTTGACTGTTTATATATATTATTGGAACGAAGTTCCTTACGGCAGGCTTGGAGGAAATAGGGATTTTGCTGCGCGACCGAACTGAAAAAAATGTGATAGTAAAAACCGTAAGAAAAAGTCCGTGGAATAAGGCCTTGTTTTCCGCACAGCGATATTTCACCGCGCGATTTTTTTCTCGTAATTCTTTTTTTTTTTTTATATGGATCTTCGTTCCTCTCCGGTGTCCCACGACACCACACATCTTTTTTGTTGTTTATGTTTATATATATTATTATGTATTTATATATATATATATATTAATTTTTATTGCTTAGATGGGTGGACGAGCTCACAGCCCACCTGATGTTAGGTGGTTACTGGAGCCCATAGACATCCACAACGTAAATGCGCCACCCACCTTGAGATACAAGTTCTAAGGTATCAAGTTTACTTACATATATTAGGTGGATTTTATAGACGTGCCTAGTAGATAATAAGCTATTGTCAAAAACTACAGATACTGGTTCTCGACGCGGCCTGCTTGGGACCAAAATCGGTGGCGTTCTAATCAAGATTATTAATAGTAAGACCAATGTGCATGTTATAAATTCCCTAACACCGTTATGTACTATATATAGAATCGATTGCATTGCAGCCTAGATCCGTAGATATCGTAAACCTAGATCCGGCACTGTCATGTATGAAGTATATATAAATCTACAGTGGTTTTTACGGATGTTCCGTTATAACTATTGAACCATGCACCCGATTGACTTGAAACCTGGTAGGTCTTCTATCTATTGATATATACCTAGTCAGATCATAAGTATTGTCACACAGTAAAAACTTTTCTTTTAGAATGCTGGCCACAAAAAAGTTTATTGAATTCGAATTTCGAATTGTTCATGAAAATAAAAATGTATACTTTTAGAATTTTACTCATTTTTAAATATGGAGTGGACGCTTAAAGAAGACCATGTTGCAGTTATTGCGTTGCATCGTTGCGGTTACGCGCCAATTCAAATTTTTAACATACTGAAAAATTTGAATATAACCAAAAGATTCGTTTATCGTACCATCAAACGATACAATGAAGACTCTAGTGTAGATGACAGGTCAAGAAGTGGTCGCCCTCGGTCTGTTAGGACTCCAGCAGTGTTAAAAGCTGTGAAGGCGCGAATTCAAAGAAATCCCAAACGTAAGCAGAAACTGTTGGCCCTTCAGATGGGGTTAAGCAGAACCACGGTGAAAAGGGTGTTAAATGAAGACTTAGGGCTTCGGGCATATCGAAGAAAAACAGGATATCGTTTGAATGCTCGTCTAATGGACCTGAGACTGAAGAGATGCCGCGCTTTGTTGAAGCGGTACGCGGGAAAAATATATCGGGAAATTCTTTTTTCGGATGAAAATTTTTTTACCGTAGAATAGAGCTACAAGAAACAAAATGATAAGGTGTACGCACACAGTAGTGAAGAAGCGAGCAACCGTATTCTGCGTGTCCAACGAGGTCATTTTCCATCCTCGCTCATGGTATGGTTGGGAGTTTCTTATTGGGGCTTAACAGAGGTACATTTTTGTGAGAAAGGTGTAAAAACGAATGCAGTTGTGTATCAAAATACAGTCCTGACGAACCTTGTGGAACCTGTTTCTCATACCATGTTCAATAACAGGCACTGGGTATTCCAACAAGATTCGGCGCCAGCTCATAGAGCGAAGAGCACACAAGACTGGCTGGCGGCGCGTGAAATCGACTTCATCCGGCACGAAGACTGGCCCTCCTCCAGTCCAGATTTGAATCCCTTAGATTACAAGATATGGCAACACTTGGAGGAAAAGGCGTGCTCAAAGCCTCATCCCAATTTGGAGTCACTCAAGACATCCTTGATTAAGGCAGCCGCCGATATTGACATGGACCTCGTTCGTGCTGCGATAGACGACTTGCCGCGCAGATTGAAGGCCTGTATTCAAAATCACGGAGGTCATTTTGAATAAACTTTAGTGTCATAAGAATCTATGTTTTGTTAATTTCATTTTGGTATATGAATGGTTACATAATGAATAAACTTGTTTCAATTATTTTACATTAAACATGTGACAGAATTTATGACCTGACTAGTTATATATAGATAGATAGAAGACAGTAGAAGATTATTAGGGAGCCCAACACTCATATAAATATTAGCCTATCCATTAAGTACATGTATTTTCTACATGGATACCAAGTTTCAAGTCAATCTATCTATCTATGTATATAGATAGGTGGTAAATAGATAGAAGACAGATATATATATCTATATAAAAAAATGAATTGCTGTTCGTTAGTCTCACCAAAACTCGAGAACGGCTGGACCGATTTGGCTAATTTTGGTCTTGAATTATTTGTGGAAGTCCAGAGAAGGTTTTAAAGGTAGATAAATATGAAAATACTCGGAATTAAATAAAAATAACAATTTTGTTTTTCCTTTGATGTGTCCCCCGTCGGACGGATTCCTTGTTTCTTCTCTCTTCCTTGTTTGTTTTAAGTTTATTTTATACAAAAGTTTAGGTCCTTTATTTATCAATTGAGGCACTATGAAGTCTGCCGGGTCAGCTAGTAATGACAATAAATAATAATGTTAATTTTAAATGCCCAGCGAAGCGGGCGAGTACGGTTAGTCGTTTATAATATCTGACAGTCATGTGTTGACGATGATGAAAACAACGATATACCTAATATGTGCCTAGACATATCTATGAGTAGTCTTACCCGGCAAGATGTCGTCATCTCAAACGGATATTGTTAATGAAACAGCTGATAAACTGATGCTATCGATATGAATTATGATATTCTGATTAATTGGGAAGGACGTAATAATTAGTTACTATGTTACATATTGCATAAAAACGCATTTAAAACTCGGTTTGAGCGGCTACGCTATTTCCAAAGCTAGTTTGCCTTTAAGACACTGATTTGATTTCTAAATTTTGCCACTTACACCTTTATATCGTTTATTATTCTGTGCCTAAATATAATTATAGAAAACACCTTTTTATTGCTGTATGTGGAAAGAGCTTATGTCATGTCATGTTAAGTATCGGAGTCCATCAACGAAAAGCACCGAAGATATGACATCTAGATAAATTGGGTCAGCCCTAATTAAATTTCATCATCATCATCTTGACCATCATTCTCTTGCCCTTCTCCTAGTCACCTGGGGTCGGCGCAACGTGCTTTCTCCTTCTATACTCCTTCATCACATACCATTTCTTCGCTCACTCCCCTCCCTACACATATCCTCTTTCACGCAATCCATCTATGTCTTCTTAGGTTTACCTCTTCCTCTAAACCCTTCCACATTCATAGTTAAAACTCTCTTAACAAATTTTCATAATTAAATTTCATAACGACTTCAAATCGGAATACATAGTTGATACTGCAAAAATATAAACGGATAGTGTTACTTGCCTATGCTGGATCATAATATACCCTATTAGCGCTCAATGACGGCACGCTGATAATATGATTTCTGCTGGTAGGGCTTTTTGTTATTTCACGTGGGAAGGTACCTTCACCCTGCCTTTCCTGATGCAAAGGGGTCATGTGTTTTGCTTTGGAAGGCGGGACAGAAATATGACTACTACCCAATTGAGATTTAGACTTCACTTTCCAATATAGTGTTCTCATTGGTTTTTTTCTTTTTTTTTATTGCCTAGGTGGGTGGACGAGCTCACAGCCCACTTGGTGTCAAGTAGTTACTGGAGCCCATAGACATCTAGGACGTAAATGCGCCACCCACCTTGAGATATAAGTTCTAAGGTCTCAAGTATAGTTACAACGGCTACCCCACCCTTCAAACCGAAACGCATTAACGAAATAGGCAGGGTGGCGGTACCTACTATAGGCAACCACTTGATAGCAGAGGGGCCGCGAGTTCGTTCAAACAATAAAAAAATTCAGAGAACGCTGCCGCTCATGTCAAGATTTCCCTTTGGAAGAGATCAGGTAGGTGTTAGAAATATAATACTTCGAGGGAGCAAACCGTTAAAGTTCAATAGAATTATAGGTACCTATAGTACATATCAGTCATTTCAGAACTAAATACCCCGAGCGAGTATTTAAATGCTATTCTGTATGCGCAATAAAATCAGGCTAGCCTTAGCTATATTCAAATTTTGCATTCATAATGCATCTGTGCGTTTAAAATTGACCGTGTCCTTTTTTTTACCTAGAGGCAATTTTTTTTATTGCTTTAATGGGTGGACGAGCTCACAGCCCACCTGGTGTTAAGTGGATACTGGAGTCCATAGACATCTACAACGCCACCCACCTTGAGATATAAGTTCTAAGGTCTCAAGTATAGTTAGTTATTCCAGCGACGCGCGGACGGGTAAGTGAGCTCACGGGTTCAGCTTGAGGGAATTTGCTAGCATCAGCCCTAGCAAGAGCAGTAAACTCAGTGGGCTGTGTCTATGGGTTATTTCGCTCGTCGAACTCTTCGTCGTAATTGACGACTCCAAATCTATGACAAATAACAGGGAAGTTTAATATTAAAATGATTACTGACATTAATATCTACAACCGGTTGTTGTTTGCAACATAGATATCAGACCGACGATCTGCGATTATAATCTTGTTAGGATGTTAATAATTTAATATTACAACATTTTTGTTCTCGATATTTTTCTACTTCAGCAGAAATATCGACTTTTACGATGATAGAGAAAGTGAAAAATCGAAACCAGATTATTCGTTGTTACCGAACACCGAAGACAAAAATAAAACAAATCATTTTTAACAAAAGTTTAATAATTTCCATTAAAATATATATATGTAATTTTAAATACTAAAAAATACGTATTACTTAGACTAATAGAGTCGATAATATGCATGCACACATATAGTAGTATGACACTAAATTAAGGCCGTTTTGATTGAAGTTCTCAATGAGACATTTTACAATTAAGACTAATTTTATTGGCGAACCACACGATACTTCTAAACCTCCATTCGTTTGCCTAACTTATCGAAAATGAATATTTACATTGAGCCAAAACTTTGAATCGTCAGAATTTTCTTCTAAAGCTTTATACTTGTGCTCGCAGTTTCGTAATACAACTTAAATCAATATCTATAATTAATTTTTAATGAATCCGAACTAAATGCAGAAAATCCTAAATATGTATCAAGACATTACGACCTCAATGCGAGACGATTCAACATTTCCCTAGACTAAATTCAGTCACGGTCGTATATTTTATCATTAACTCGAACCTCAATGACTTGTAGTTCGGCAACTATACTGCACTGAAACTACAAGGCAATCGGTCAAGTATCTTGGTATCATTAAAGATGCTTTATATGCTTGGTATCATTAAAGATGCTTTAATGATACCCAGTGTTATCTCTGGGGCCGAAATCCAACCATAATCTCTGGCAAAACTTCGATTCCTTTTGAGTTGTTGCTAACATTTATTCTTCAACAACAAACAGCTTTTACATTTTTTGTTTTTACGTAAAGCTCGACAATAGCTATTTCAAAAAAAATTAAGAAAATTGGCTGACTTATTTAAGTATAGAAGATTTTAGAGCATCCTAACGACAATGTATTTTTACCTCGATAACTTTCAGCATGATAGTAAAACGTACAAGCCTATTATTGGAAGGCGCATTTAATTTAGCCATTAACATAATCGTGCTACGCAAATTCACGGTCTAAGATTTTGCAATCACACCCAGACTGTCAAGAAGCCGAGACAAAATGTCGTATCGTATTCCATTGCTGTCTCAAAAATAATGACGTCTTTTATGGTGATGCGTTGTTAAATAAACTTTATAAAAGCGCATATTAAGTTGAATATAATAAATGGTTCGTTTTATAATTATACGCAATGAAAGTAATTTTATACTATAATCAATCAACAAGAGAATTAAAGTAATTGTTGAATTCGTGGCGAGTCAAATTTTAAAATCTAGCAAAAGCTAATAAAACTCAGTGGACTGAAGTAGCGGCGACAGCTACATGTTTTTTTTTTTTTTCAATTTAAAACACTCTTTCTCTATTAATATTTATCTAACTTAATAAAACCGAACTAAGGCGTAATTACGACCGATGTGACACGGAAAGTCGCGAGAGATCATATCTCGTGTTATGAACATATTTTGCCGATAGCAGCAGCAGCAGATCTGCCGAACAGCAGATCTGTTCTTCACGCCCATAACAGCATTAATTAAGGTAATTCTTCAGAAGAAATCATCAGACACTAACATAGAAAAGTGCGAATAACCATACTACCCTCTAATGGATCGAGAATCACAGCGATTCCAGGGGGAATAAGCGGATGAGTGGGCAATAAAAAAGGCTTGAACTTTGAAGCGGTTAGTCCCTAAACTATTGTGCCCTTACCCTATGACAGGCTGCGCAATTCAATCATACAGAGGACTAAATCGCAACAATATTCGAGACTGGGTAGGGTGCGGCATCTCCAGTCAGGATAAGCCCTACCAAGGGTCAACGAGTGTCTTCAGAGTCGTAGTAAATTTAAAAAAGGACATAACTACTGTAGTATAGATATAACGGGTACGCTCTTTATGAAAAAGTGTCAGACAAATAGCGATTAATTAAGGTGATGCCGACGTAATAATTCTGTATCTGGATTCAAGTCGTCTGCAGTTAATTTTAGACTATGAACAAATTAGCTGAAAGCTCTCATCTCGGGCATGTATCCCATTGAACACACTTACTCTTCACATAAACCTTGACTTAATTATCGAACACGCTAGGATTCGACGTAAAACTTAGCCCATGGAATCATACCGTTGAGTTTTGCGCCGAATTTTCTAAGCGGGTTGCGATTCTGACCCAATGGTATATACACTCCCAGCTGCCCTTGAACTGATAGGCTTCACCTGTGGGTTCTCGGGCACTAGCTTAGCAAATCCCTTCCTACCCAATCCCTTCATAGTTGAACCCTCGAATTCGCCCGTGTGTCCTTAACCAGCGGTCTCAAAACCAGCCGCGATCCATCCATCACAATAAAGTAAGCCACAACACATTCTGTTAATCAAAAGACTACAGGCAGTCGTGTAAGGCCCAAGATCCACACTCAAACGAGACCTAAATAATCCGAAATAAAGATAAATGGCCTGTCCTGAGAATTGTGAGAAAAATTTAACTAGTAGGTACTTCAATGCGATGGAGTTCCCGTGTGTTAACGCAATTAAAAACATCTTTAGGGTTTTACAATATTCAATAAATACGAAAACTATAAAGTATATGTAGTCGCCAATTATAAAATGTTTAATAAATGTACTTTAATTATAGAATACATTTTATTCACGACCTTCATTCGGCAATTTCCATTGAAATGCGAATTAAAACATAAAATGAAATGCACTTAAGTCAAAATTCAATATAAACTTTTACTAGACATTTCATAACATTCCGTCTCAGTCATTCCTTAAAAGTATAACTCGTGTAATATTTGTATCAGATATTTCAATCAACGTTTCGTAGCTTAGCGAGTGAATCTATTGACATAAAACAATCCTTGAATATAATGTTTAATAACAATTTATTGAATTATGATGCTCTTACAGTGTATTTACAACTTTATATTTGAATTTAAATATAATACAGCGGGCGAGTTGCATCCATAAAAAATGTCATTGATCCCATAATGATTATACTATGTATCAGAATGGTCAGTCTCGAGCACAGATTGTTCCATAATTGAAAGATCCATTTAATTAAGGACGGTTTGCACGTCAGAAGCTTTCTAGACCATGCATGTACAATAGGCAGGTCACCATGAGTGAGAGTACTACTCTAGCCGCTATTAGAAAAAGCGGATGAGGTATTAAATTTACATCGAACCCACTTTATGGATTAAGGTCCTGACTGGATTCATCTTTAATACAAATATTACAAGATCATTATAAAACTAACGTTATAAAAATATTTAGTTTTATGTACACAATTAAGACACACAACAGGTTAATAAAAACTTAACTATAATATACATTTAGAAAATCGCAAGCATCTATGCAACTATAACATGAATTTTTAATGGTATACATTTTTTTGTATGAGGGTTTATTCAGTTTATCTAGGATTACCTCTAGAACGTCTATGGCAAAAAACCATAGACAAATCTCAATCATTTTGGATTTCAATCATCACACGTTTTGGTATCCTTTTTGTCTAATCTATGATGAGTCAGATAGTGAATTAAAAAGCGTTAGCATGGTATATAATAATCTTGATAAAAATATTTCATTGCTTTTGTGGACTACAGTAATTATTTTTTAGAATTTTACATGAACTATAAACGTCACTTTCTCATGTTTCCACTTAACTACTCATCTAAGGCACTTTCGACAACCATCGGCATTTTGTTTAAATAGCATTGATTTTATGATTTGAAAATGATCACAATATTAAAAAGGCATTGCTGGTTTCATATGGAAGACCTTACGATTATTATTAGTTTGGCACTAATTTAATAATGTATTCATAAATAAATTACCAAACTACATGAGCTTTGTTGAGAAAATTATTGAATAATCGAGATTATTCTATATTCTTTCTTATCATTATCTCAATTATCTCATATTATTCATTATCTCAATTAATGAGATCATTAACTAAATAACTGAAATATGTTTGAATATTATTAAGCTTTACTTAGCTTTTGATACTCTGAACTCAAATCTTGGTCCAAGCTCTAATGTACATGTAAATTAAATTCAAACATTCTGAGAAAGTGACATGAACAAGTCGTTGCATTAAATTTTATATAATATCTTTTATACCTTAATATTTTTGTACAGTTCCAATCTCAATACACTTAAGTATCCTAAAATGTTTCACTACAATAAATAATTTTGTTCCCACAACTGAGCACTCTTCAATCTATTACGAATACAGTCTGCGATTTAAATTTGAAATTCCAATTAGTTTCAAATATAAGTGCACATATTTCTTTTTTAAATTGCAGTGTTATATCCCCGTTAAACTTTTTTGTATATACTTTAAATATATTTAAATGACATTTAAATATAAAAATGCTCAAGATTATGTTGGCAATGCAATATTCCTGATAATATCAGGTTGCAAACAGAAGTCTTAAAATGCCTACCTTAAGCTATAAAAACTGTCAATATTCTCATGTAAATAAAATAGAATACATTAAGTCAATTGACTGTACCATTTATATATCATCATCTGCATCATATTCAAATATCAGATTAAATTCAAACACGTTCAAAGTGCACTTTAGAAGTTAGGGTCCAAATAAGTCAGAGTGGCGTATTGTGTAACCTTGTTAAATATGGTTCCAGCACGATTTTTTTAATGAAATGCTTTATAGGTTCAAAAATGAAACAGATTTATTTTTATTGCCTTTGTAGGCAGATGAGTATATATATATATATACCCATTTGATGGTCCTAAACAGATATTTGCTCTAAGCTGTCAGCGAAGCTGATGATACTGCCAAGTGTCTATCTACCTTTATAAGAATTATACATGATAGGGTAGTGCCATAAATTTTTTACTATATAACAGTCTGTATTAATAGCTAAAACTCTGCAGCTAAGCACGGACCATCACTGTAGGTGACTGCAGTCTGGAACACCACTAACTTTAGTATTGTACTTGTATACTCATATTCTAAACATGAAATCAAACAAATCGCAAACAAGTACTTACTCGAAATATTTTATGTCAAAGTTGGAAACTAATAATAACATTACTTAAGTATTGCTACCTTTTTAGAAAACCTTTGGTGCCATCAGGGCCACGAGGGGTACGGATAACAAGCACTCCTCGTGGAGGTGGAGATGGAAATACTCCAGCTGGGGTAGCTCCAGGTGGAAGCCGAGATAACACTTTACGTTCTTTACTTTTAGCGTTTTCACCATTTTTCTTATTATTTGATTGACTGTCATTAAGATTATTTGCTTGTAATTTGTCTTGTAGCCTGGTGAGTCTGAAATAAATAATTTATATATTTGAATTCATATTTCCATAAAATCTAGTATTCAATGTCAATATGCCTTCTGTGTACCTACAGTCTGTTTGTTTGTACACCAATTTATTTAGTTGTTTAATTATGTTTGACCAAGAAAAGTTTACATTGATGTCTAATGATGCAGTTTTGGTAATTTATTTACCATTAGATACAATAATATTATAATTGCCAAAATTTATCTTATGCATTATATAAACAATTATGGGTTTGTATTTAAATTAAGACAATTACTTCAAATCATTATTGTTATCTCAGAGAGCTTCCTGTTAGAAACATCAGTAGAAAGTTAATGAATTTGTTTGTGATTTTCTATAATTTGCTAACAGCTTAAAACAATACCTATCTGATTCTAGAGGGGACTTTAACCACGAAACAACAAAAAATAAACTATATTTTATACTCTATGTAACAATGTACAATATTATGTTTGCAATATGTGTTGCATATATCTTTTTTACCTTCATGTTACCATAAACAATACTAAAAATTAATAAATCCAATTTTCCTTCTTTACTAAGATTAATATACTCTAAAAAAAAAATTGTATTAATTTTAAATTCAAATTAAGATATGTTTATTAAATAACCATTCGTTTTTTGGTTGCTTTAAACCTGTCATTTTATATGTATTAAATTTTCTATTATTTTATCACAATTTTCAATTCTATATGAAAATACACAAAACATACATAAATAATTTCATCAATATTTTTGTATTTTGTAGACCTAAACGAAGATCTTGTAGGGGTGAAATTCCTCAGTAGACCTTGTATTTTTGTAAACATATCTTCAAAATGTTATTAGCATGACTTAGGCATCTGTGAAATATCTTCTGTACTATATTGTAGCTATTATTAGCTAACACTACAAGTATATTTTGAAAGTCATTATGTCAAGGTGATATATATATTGTATTAACTTAAAAATCAATATTTTAATGGAATAAGAAGTCACATAAAATACTGTTTTAAGTTACATTTAAGTTCCCTATTTCATATTTTAATTCTGCTCAGTATGGCTGACTGAAATAATCACCAATAATTTACTAAGTTTATGTGTGTATTATAAGTACATCAGTTGTGAACCTAGGTAACTAACTTTGTTTCGAAAACAATACCATCCCTAGAAGGTTTAAATAGAATAAAAATGGATATTCAATGATTCAAAATACATTCGCATAATGTAAATCTAAGCAGCTTCACTTATGGTGAACTTGTTTCAATAATTTCTTAAATATTACAGTGTACTTACTTATCATCAATAATATCTTCAGGACTCCGAGCCTCGCCTAGGATCCTGAGACGAGCCTGTTCATACTCCTTTTGCCTCTGCTCTAGAGTTTTGACCGGTCGGGCACGATTCTCTCCGTTTAACTGCCCACTGCCAGAAGATGATGGCCTTTTTAGTATGCGAATAGCAGGCTCCGGCATCATGCACTGCGATCCGATACACGCGTTCTCTTCAACAGTAACCTTGCAATCCCTTAGAGAAATAGCTGGCGGGTTTTCTGTGGGACTCTCACTGTTTAACCTGATATTCTGTTCCAGCTGAAATGTAGATATTTTATGTATATAGCTCGTCGACAAATGCCTTGTCCTTGAATGGGGTCGAAGACTGGGGCCTGAACGTTAAAACTTACACCAATAATTTCATCCATATCTTCCCAACTTTCACATACGTCAACTTCATCCTGGGCCGCCATGTTGACTGACAACCATAGATTCTTCATTCTTCCTTGTTTTATGTACATTTTTCAATATGGCAATCAAGATAATTTGAAAATGATGGTTTTGTTTTACTTAATACTACGAATAAATAATAAGACTTAATAATACTGAAATAAGAGAATCAAAGTGAGCTATAAAACCTTAACAAAAATTAAGCTGAATATACCTTTTATAAACTGATTCAAATGAATAATTATGTTAAAAGTAAAAATACCAATTACTCGAAACGTAATTAAGTCTACCTTTTTTGTACTGTAGTTTTTTTATTGTTTTAGAAATCTCTAGAGGCTCTATGTTGAGTTAAGAAATTTAAGATATTTAATGACTAGAGTAGATAGTGACAGTGTAATATACAAGTCCTCACATGTTTACGTAGTCCAATTTAATTTCGTCAATATAACCTGAAATTATTTGATTATTGATTGCATTTTCTTATTAGCTTTAAATAACATACTTTTTTGTAATTTTGTAGTGCTTACAGTTCTTTCGTCCTTTTTTAGTTCTCTATCTTATTCTAATAACTTTCAGCGCCTTTTTTAAATTTACCCGGTTGCTACTGTAACGCCACCCTTATTTACTAGATTATATTATCATTTTTCAAAATTAAGAATGTAAATTAAAATAAGATATGACTTAAATGTCTTAGTTACCAGATCATAAAATCCCTTAAAAAAGCCATAGACAAAGTACACATAGATTGTCATTTGTCTATAATATAAAAATCCAGAGAATGTTGAAATCATAGACCTTGTTGAAATTAGGTTCACAATATATTTCAAAATATAGGAAATAAACAAAGATAATAAATATGAAAATCGATACGATATAAAGTAACTTATGAATATACCTGTCTTGCTATTCACATGTAAGTTTCTCATACCGAATTAATACTAATTTACTGAATAGGTTATGTTATCATGCCTTCAAATAACTCAATTTGTTTTTCTTCACAGAAATACAATATGGCTTTTAAATCGGCGTTTCCATCATCAACGTCTGGGTTGCCCTCCGTCGAACCCGAACACATACAGTTTCTTATGTTCACTGATGAAGATATAAAAAAATTGAGTGTAACAAAGATAACACAAATCCAATCGTTTGACGCCATCGGTAACCCTACTAAGGGAGGCCTGTACGATTCTGCACTAGGACCACTAAGGGACAGGAACGATAACTGTGAGACATGTAACAATTCGTTACTGCATTGCCCTGGACATTTTGGACACATCGAACTGCCCCTCGTGGTAATTAATCCACTCTTTACAAAAAGTATTTACATGCTATTCCGTATAAGTTGTCTCAAATGTTTTAGAATACAACTTGACGATCGCTTAAAGTCGCTATTGAAACTGCAATTGGATCTAGTAGATGCAGGGCATATAACAGCAGCTTTAGACCTTGATTACTATGTAAGTGAAACATACAGTAGTAAGGAGTCTCCGGACAAACCAAATAAAACTATAAGAAAGTATAGAAAACTTTTGAAAACAAAAGATGTAATTGTGGAAACATTTCACAGTAAAAACACTGATAAAATTAGAAGTAAAATAATAACCGGCTATTTTAGGAGCATGAATATTGTAAAAAAATGTATGTTTTGTATGGCCAAACTAATAAAAGTTAATACATCCGAAGGTAAAATAATGTATAATTTGAGTGCTGAAGGTTCAACACCAGGAACAAAAGGCATTAAAATATTGATGCCAGACGAAATCAGACGATTTTGTGTGGACATTTCAAAAAATGATGAAGATCTGTTAAAATATTGTTTCCCTGTATTGAAACATACATCTGCTAGTCCAGCAATAAATATATTTTTCATGGAAATTGTGCCTGTGTTACCTCCGTGTGTAAGACCCTGCAATATCTTGAGAGGAGAACTGATTGAGCATCCTCAAACTAATGTTTATAAAGCCATATTGTTACACTCCTATGCTGCTAGAGTCATTTTACAAGTTCTCTCAGCCTCAAATCAACAAAAGGCTCAAGACTGCTTAGATACAGCACCAAGACAAGCATATGAGGCTGTTCAAGGTAAAACACCAGCTGAAAAATTACATGTTGCGTGGCAGGACCTACAAAAGAGTGTTAATCATTTACTGAATTGTGAAGGTATGGGAGCATCAAGTCAAGGTCTTAAACAGATACTGGAAAAGAAAACTGGCTTAATAAGGATGCACATGATGGGCAAAAGAGTGAATTTTGCTGCAAGATCTGTCATTACCCCAGATCCCAATGTCGACATAGATGAAATAGGCATCCCAGATGCTTTTGCCACAAAACTAACATATCCCGTCCCGGTTACGGAATGGAATGTTGATGAGCTACGTAAAATGGTAATCAATGGACCCAATAAACATCCAGGAGCAGAGAAATTAGAGATTGGGAACGGTAGAATAATTAGAATACCTGCTGACTCTATACAAAAACGGAAAAGTCTTGCAAAACGCCTTCTGACACCTGATGAGTACAAAACCACCGGCTTAAAGACAGTTCACAGACATTTGGTGAATGGTGACATTTTGATCCTTAACCGGCAGCCTTCTTTACATAAGCCCAGTATGATGGCTCATCGAGCAAGGATATTAAAAGGAGAGAAGACCCTTCGACTACACTATGCTAACTGCAAATCGTACAATGCTGACTTTGATGGAGACGAAATGAATGCCCATTTCCCACAAGACGAAAATGCAAGAAGTGAAGCATACAACATAATGTCTGTTACAAAGCAATATCTAGTACCTAAAGATGGCACACCTCTAAGCGGTTTGATCCAAGATCATGTTATATCTGGTGTAAAAATGTCACTTAGAGGTACTTTTTATAATAAGTCAGATTACCAGCAGTTGGTATTTCAAGCTCTCTCAAATCACAGAGGTAAAATCCAGCTGTTACCTCCTACCATACTGAAACCTATTGTACTGTGGTCAGGTAAACAAGTTCTATCTACAATAATTATCAACACAATACCTAAAGGGAAACCATGCCTTTCGTTAACTGGTAAAGCCAAAATCAGTGCGAAAGCCTGGCAGAAAGAAGAACCGAGACAGTGGAATGGCGGTGGCAGCCCATTTACCAATCCGAATACCATGACTGAAGCTGAAGTTATTATCAGAAAAGGTGAACTATTGTGTGGAGTACTAGATAAAACTCACTATGGAGCCACACCCTATGGCTTAGTCCACTGCATGTATGAATTGTATGGTGGGGAATGCTCTAGTGCATTATTGAGTTCTTTTTCTAAAGTCTTCACCTTTTATTTACAATGGATGGGGTTCACTCTCGGTGTCAAAGATATTCTAGTTGTCAAAGAGGCGGATGATAGGCGAGATAATTATATTTGTTTGGTTCGAAAATCTGGTAAAGTTGCAGCGGTAAAAGCTACTGACTTGCCGATGGATGTTGATGACAAAAAACTAAAAGATACAATTGCAGAAATGAATGCAAAAGATCCCAAATTCAGGTCCAATTTAGATAGACATTATAAAAATATGCTCGATTCTTACACAAATAACATAAACAAAGTTTGTTTATCGGAAGGTCTTCTTGAAAAGTTTCCATATAACAATTTACAATTAATGGTACAGTCTGGCGCCAAAGGTTCTACTGTCAATACTATGCAAATTTCATGTTTACTTGGGCAAATTGAATTGGAAGGTAAAAGGCCTCCGCTAATGATATCAGGTAGATCACTTCCAAGTTTCCCTCCCTTCGATGTGTCTCCCCGAGCTGGCGGCTTCATTGATGGCCGCTTTATGACAGGGATCCAGCCCCAAGAGTTCTTCTTCCATTGCATGGCCGGACGTGAAGGTCTTATTGATACGGCAGTGAAAACCAGTCGTTCCGGTTACCTACAAAGATGTTTGATAAAACATTTAGAGAGTATATCTGTAGCTTACGACAACACGGTCCGCGATGCCGATAGCAGCATCATACAGTTTGCGTACGGAGAGGACGGCCTTGATGTTTTGAAATGTCAGTTCCTTAAGCAGGACCAATTTGAATTTCTCGATAAAAATTCTAACGCGGTTGTTAGCAAATCGGTTATTAAAAAATTAAAAGAGAACGTCGACGGAAATGACGTTTTAAAATTGCAAAAGTCTCTGAAGAAGTGGAAGAAAAGAAACGGCAATCCATTGCAAAAAGTTCGCGTTAGTGGATTCAGTCAATTCTCTGTATTAGCCAGGAATGAAATCGAACTAGACGATCTTCCAACAGACCGAACAAGAGATCCGTATTACTGGGAACTAGAGAAGAAATGGCGAGAAATGGACGAAGATGAGAAGCAACAATACATTAGGAAACCCTGTCCAGATCCTATTTCAAGCAAATCGCCTCAATTTAAATTCGGTGTAATAAATGAACAATTGGACAACATCATACAAAACTACCTTAAGAATAGATCTAATAGTCTCTATGAATCTTACACAGACAAAAAGAAGTTCGTTGAAGTAATGAATGCTAAATTCTTGGAGTCTATGGCTTCACCCGGAGAGCCAGTGGGATTGCTAGCCGCCCAGTCTATCGGTGAGCCCTCGACCCAGATGACATTGAACACCTTCCATTTTGCCGGTCGAGGTGACATGAACGTCACCCTCGGAATACCACGTCTGCGGGAGATCCTAATGACTGCATCAGCGAAACTTAAAACTCCCAACATGGACATACCTTTCCTAAACGTGTCGGACGTGACAAAAAAAGCAGAGAAACTGAGACAGAAATTGAACAGAGTGACTATAGCGGACGTTCTAGAAAAGATTGACGTGCAATGCGAAATCGTTGTGAGACCAGAGAGACAACTGAAGACCACCATGAAATTCACATTCTTACCCCACAAACAATATAAGACGCAGTACGCTGTGAAGCCGACGCAAATTATAAAACACATGCAAAATAAATTCTTCGATGAAATGTTTACGGTGGTGCGGAAGCACGCCAAGGCCACGTGCGGCGTGATGTGGGCCTCCGAACAGAAGAAGCAGCGAGCCAGGGCTGCCAAGAGCGACGAGGACGACGGCGACGACGCCCCGGAGCCAACAGACACGGCCAACAACGATCTCGACTCTTCAGACGATGAAGCACCTAATGAAGATGATGATAATACAGCCGTAAGTACCAACAAAAAAAATATTTATCATTATCGTGTAAAGCATGTTTGGTTAATATTTACTGTTTGTAAAATTTAACACATCTATACTTCTATACTAATATATAAAACTACAGTGGTTTTTACGGATGTTCCGTTATAACTACTGAACCATCCGATTGACTTGAAACTTGATATCCATGTAGAAAATACATGTACTTAATGCTTCGATCAACAATAGTAACTAGATAAAGGGACACGTACAAAATCGAAGCAAAAACTGTCCGCGTGAATATACACATACATAGCTACGTTGGTTTACAACAAACGGAGAAAAAAGTTTTGAAACAGTTTTAAGTTCAAACTAATTACAACTATGCCACCTAGGAATAAAGTTCCAAATCTCCAAAACATTATATAATACTTACGATCATTCGTCACAAAGCAATAAATTACTCCTGTCACTTACAAATGAAAAGGCATATGTTAAACAACCTTTAATGTTAAATGAACCTTATGCGCCAACAAATAAAGTAATTTTTCCCGTTATAGCTTTGAGAACTAACATCGTTTTGTTTTATTTATTTTTGCTTCTTGAAATTTCAATTTCTATTTACTACAGGAGGTAACGGAGTCGCGTTGAACACTAAAATAATTTATTAAATGAATAAAAGTAAAAGTTTAGTTGTTTACTTTTTATGTTTTGAGGATTTATGTTTGTTAGTATCTATACATTACTTATTATTTTATTAGAGTTACGTTTTGTGTAATAGATATTTTTATAGTTTATTTTTATGTTTTCGCGACTAGTACATATAATAAAACAACGTTTAAACGGTTTTAGGCGCGATATTTTTATTACAATGCTTCGGCCACGTTTCAGTAGCCGTGAACACGGAAGGCAAAGATGTCCAGTGTCAATGAGTGGAGTTCTTAGCTGGCTTATAAAAGTAATCTCTTCTTTCTCTGGCGACAACCGAGATCCATTCTGCACACGTGATTGCTAGGAAAGCTAAAAAAAAAAGGAAAGCTAAGTGTCCAATGAGAATCCAACAAACAGACACAAAAGCAGAATTAACCAATTCTAACTAACCAATTTTGAAGTACTGCTAACAAATTTTTAAAAATTATTACAACAGAAATCTACTCCATGCATTTACTTTTCTGTTAAACAAAAATTTTGTCCAAGTGTTGGCGAGCCTTGGCCAACATTTGTAGCGGTGGTTAAAAATCGGTAATTTTCTTTAAAATTTAATATTATTTATTAGTTTAAGGCTTAAAATATAACGTATACTTCATGTACTTACCGAAAGTAAGATACTCCGGCCGTGAAATTGATTTTTCGGGCATTTTTTACAACTTTTGAATACATACTGCGGCATTGTGAGACGGGTTGACATTGGCTGTGTCTGAAGTGAACTAAACAAAATAAGAGCTCACATTTCAAGTGCGCTGTTATTTAACGAGACGGATTTTTGCGCCGACCCGAAATCTAGTTACTATTGTTGATCGAAGACTTAATGGATAGGCTAATATTTATATGAGTCTTGGACTCCCTACACCATGCGGGGGCGTTAATGATGAGAATCTTTGTGGGGGTGAGAAATAATACTCGTAATGTTAATTTTAAATGCCCAGCGAAGCGGACGGGTACAGCTAGTTTACTCTAAAAGCTGTGACTATTTCTTTAAAAATATCTTTGTCACGTAATTTTCGTGGTATTAAATTTTATTACACATTCATTTACACTTAAACACTTGTCGAAACAAACTTGTTGTAAGCAATTACATTTTGATAACTAACATGTGAAACAAAGGATAGAAGCTTAGAGTAATTATAGTCATCTGACTAAACCTATCGTCGATGAAACGAGTTTTGAATAGATTGAAAACTTGAAATACATTACAAACTTGATATAAAACTACTTTTACTTTTTAAAAAAAACGCGAAATTAAACAATAACATCTGTTTTAAGTCTATGAATCACGAAAACCGATGAATATACTACCTAAATATTAGTTGTTTAAAATATTGAAGTATATATGATTTTCGTAACCTTGTTTCTTTGCTCGTAGTTCATGAATTCGTTTGTACGATTGAGATAGTCGCTTCAAACTTATCGCTTTATTTAAAAACTAATCGTATGCTTAGTAAATTCAACATTATGAGATAAATAAATAGATTATACGTGAATTATATAAATGAATTTAATAATGAATAATAATGGTTATACACGATGTTTCCAGGCCAAGATTCGCAATAAAAGAACAGAAGAGCAAGAATACGAGGACCCAGAATCAGAGGAGGAAGAAAAATCTGACGATGAAGTGGAACTCGTCGATGATCAAGCGAAGGAGTCCGAAGAAGGTCAAGAGTCTCCAAAAGAAAATGACGCTGATTCCAGCAAAATTATTTCCGATGTCGTTGGTAGCGTCAGAAACGCGACTAATTACACATTCGACACAAAAAATCACCAATGGTGCGAACTGACCGTACTATTCCCAATTTCATTTTTGAGAATAGATTTGTCTCAAGCTCTACGAGAAACCGCCATGAAGTCTGTCGTCCACGAAATCAAACACATAAAACGTGCGATCACTCATAAAGACAATGACATCGTCTATCTAAAAACAGAAGGCATCAACATATTGCAGATGTTCAAATACAATCATTTGCTGGACATGAACAGACTGTACAGCAACGACATACACGCGATGGCCAACACGTATGGCATCGAAGCCGCCAACAAAGTCATCATAAAGGAGATACAAAACGTATTTAACGTTTACGGTATCACTGTTGATCCGCGCCACTTGACCCTCATAGCCGACTACATGACGTACAACGGGATCTTTGAGCCTATGAGCCGGAAGGGAATGGAGGCGTCTTCGTCGCCGTTACAGCAAATGTCGTTCGAATCGTCGCTTTTGTTCTTGAAGGACGCCATATTGAATTCTAAGAAAGACGATCTCCGGTCCGCCTCTAGCTGTCTGATGGTCGGCCGGCTGTGTCGCACCGGCACCGGCGTGTTCGATCTGCAGCACTCGCACTTGTATGGCAAAGTTAATCTGTCTAAGTCGTGACCGCCGCGTCATTCACCGTGCTTTTCGATCGGTCGAAGGTGCCTGGCTGTATGGACTAAAGTCCTTTGCCTTTCCCATCAGAGATAAATTAATATCATCGTCATCGGTCGAAGGTGTCAACTTTGACAGTTGACAGTTTAGTATAACAGAACAGAATACGCATCATTCATCCAGCAGCCTCGGTCGGAAGACTTAGCAAATAAATTAAAGGCGAATTAATCGGTTTTTTTTTCGAGGCTAATAATGAAATATGCCCATTAAGTGTATATGATTTATAGTAATCATTGAAATCAAAATATGAATTGTTGGGTGGAATTGAGAAATAAAAATACAGAAAAGTTGTGTTTTTTTTTATTATTTCTGTACTCCCGCACACGGAACCCGTGAGTGGTCATACAAAAATAACTTTTATTTATTTGGACAATGAGGGCGCGGTGCGTTGGACACACCTCCCACTAAAACTTGTACTACTTCCTTTACAAGGCACAATAACATCTGTCACAGACACAATATTTCATTTTGTTTTATAAAATGGTAATTCATCAAGTTATATTTTAATACAAAGTTCAAAATTACACACTACAAGGTGTTCATTAAAAAAATATTTAAGGGCTAAAACAACAAACATTCAAATGAATCTCCTTAAATATTTTTCAAACACTGTTCTCAGTTCAAAGACCCCACACGATTGATTATAATATGTCGTACAAGATGGTAAGCGATTTAAAAAAAGTTTAATAATCATCAGTATGGAGTATTTAATCTGAATTATATAGCTAAGCATAATAACCTTAAAATTAATATGATCACATAAGCTCTTGGGCGTGCAGCGTCCCGTGACGTTACATTTTAAAACTAAATTCATAAATACGTTATACATTTTAAATAAACAGATTTATAAACAATTATTCATAATATTCGCCAAGCGATCAATTTCAAATTTAAATACATAGTCATAATGTTTTTTGCTTTGGCACTAACTCTGAGTCATAGAGGTAAAATTATTTATTCGCATTCTGTCTGTTTCCTTAGTCTATGACTTGTTAGTGTAAAATTTCAAATAAATTTTTAAGGTATTTATTCGAGTTTCTGCGGTGACACGTGCATGTTACTAAAATGCATAAATGGCACCTATTTCGGATCAATTTTTTCTTCAAAATTAATGTACAAAATTGCAAGTCACTGGTTAGGACGGTATTTTTTTTATGTTCTTTCCTTACAACTTGGACCCAACAACACTAAACACCATTCACTCGTCTCTTAAAACATGCATCAAGCTAAAATTATTTAAAATACTTTTATGGTAATTAATAAAAAAAAAACTGATTAAATAAATAGTAACTATATTCGAACGGTTCGAAAAGTTGCCCGTTTGCGAGTTCCGTGTTCAGTAGGTATGTAGTGGTAGTTTTTCGTACACAAATATCACAGCCCTAGTGCGCGTTACATATGACAGCTAGACAACGAAAAAAAAAAAACCGGAGAAATGAGAGATTTTGTCTTATAAAAGGGAAGTTAAAGAGAGAAGTGTAACTTCGGCAAACAATTCTTAAAAAGAAACATTGACGGAGCTCGTAAACGGTCAAACGCTGGTAGACGATCACAACAGGCCACTGCTAGCGAAATACGTGGTCAAAATTACTATTTTATTATTATTCGACATTAATAAAAACATTACTTTAATTTTAAACAAACATACAAGCATCTCTTTCTACCGCTCAAAAATAAAAAGAGATGCAAGTATATAAAAAATTCAAACGCGTTCTGTTATTGCTTTAAAGAGTTGTATTCGTTACCGGCGTTTTGTTCAACCTTTCGTCCTCAGTGCGCTGTTTCCGCGTGATTTTGATTCTTGGCGGCTTTCCTCTCGATCTTATCGGCTTTCTTGCTGGCAGCCTTCTTGGCATTGGCTTCGTCGTCGGCGGGGTTGTCCCAGTCCTGTCTCCTGCCCGAACCGAAGATGTTGTAGAACGTGGCACAGACAACGTAAACTCCGCCCGCGATGTAGAACACTTTCCTCCATTGCGCTTGAGTGGGCTGAAATTAGAAAATAAATTTAAAATCGTTTAGGAGCAAACTTTACGCTTTCTTGTTTCGTTTTTCGGTCACCAACCTACTGGTGATAGATAGGACGTCTTGTGAATCTGTCTATTTTTGCCGTGAAGCAGTAATGCGTTCCGGTTGGAAGGGCGGGGCAGCTGTTTTAACCATACTGAAACCTTAGAACTCATATCTCAAGGTGGGCGGCGGCATTTACGTTGTAGATGTCTATGGGCTCCAGTAACGACTTAACACCAGGTGGGCTGTGAGCTAGTCCATCCATTAAAGCAATAAAAAAAACCAAATTAATATACGACGGCGAGTTCATAATTATTTCATTGAAAAAGTCTTTTCGTTTTTAATTATCTTTTTCAGTGATTACTCATTTTTATACGCATCTCTCTGTGTGACGTCAAACGGAACGGCCAAATTAACATTGACCCCGAAGATCTCCGTGATAATTTTCAGTTCGGCTATTAACTTAACATACATATAGCGTATCCTAACGTTGTCTGTGATTGCTGATAATTACCTAAGAACATGCGCGCTGTGTATTAACACAAACGCCAATAAGAAAACAATTAATGTAAAGACAAAAATCGTATTTATCTCAAACAGATAGACAAACATTCACATTTGTATGCAATAAATCAATACTAATGTATACTCACTCTGCCCTCAATGATGTGTCCAGCGACGATGGGAGCCAACAGCCCCATCAAGTTGGCGAGACAGTTGGTGAACGCCATCAGAATGCCGGCGAAACGTGGCGAAATATCCAAGTGGTTAACCTGTTAGAAAAAAAATCATTGTTACTATTAGAGTACAGATAAACAAAATTTTATAATCTATGTACATTTATAGTAGCTTTCACATATGGAGGGTAGAGGGTAAGCAGAACCGTCTCTGTGTGTAAAAAGTGTCCGTTAAAATCTGCTAAATAAGGGTAGCGCTACAGTAGCAACCGGGTAAATTTTAAAAAAGCTGCTGTAAGTTACTAGAATAAGATAGAGAAATAAAAAGGGACGAAAGAACTGTAAGCACTACAAAATCACAAAAAGTATTTTATTTAAAGCTGATTAAAAAATGCAGTCGATGTCTGTTTGTGGGTTAATTTACTCCATAAGCGAAATTTCGCTGAATACGCGACATTTTTCTTTGTAATAAAAGGTCCGTTTTGTTTCGTATTAGTATCAATAATTCGTTGTTTTAATTGAACTTCAATTAAGTTTACTCCATTCGCTGAATAGCTGAAGAAGTTTTTTTATATATTTTAAGCCTTAAATGGGTCTCCTGTAAAGTTACAAAAGTGTTGCTTAAACTAAAGCCCTCGATATAATTTATAAAATATAATAGTTAACCTTGAAGCCAGAGTAGATACCACCGTTGAGTCCGACGCCCACAGCCAATATCGCCACGGTGGCCGCCGGGTTACATCCCGTGTTCGCGGCGATGAACAAGCCCGCCGCCGGACCATACTGACCTGTGGTGTACAAAAAAAAACGGCTCAAAAACAAAACCCGGCGCGTGTGCAACTTGGTGCATGTGAATGAAGTGAAACTTCTTATTCGTTGTATAGTATTGTGGTTTTCTTCATTTTTCAACCTTAAATCAGATTGCTCTTGTAATAGGGAATGCTGTGTTGTATAAGAGATGCGACAAATTTAAATTATAGATAAAAATAATTCATTAAATATTGGACACTACTCGTTGCTAACGCTCGCGCTGGCCTGTAACAGGTATTAGGTATACTACGCGCATGCGTTCGAGTGCCACGCATTCACTCTAGGTCTGTCTCTTTCTATTCCATGGTAACGTTAAACGTTTATCGTAACCTTGTTGAAAGTTGCATTAGAAGTTTCACTTCAATGATACGAAAAACTACCCTATATATGTATAGTCTATGGATATGGTAACTCATTTTTTTTAACGCTTTTTTGTCATTAATTTATATTTGTAAAATAAGGCAAAAGGGACGAGACAAAGAAAACAATAACACATTAAAAAAACTGTTTTTAAATTAATTTTCATGTATCATTCATTTATGAACATACTTTTCGTTTCAATTGAATGTCTACCTTCTTCGAATATTTCCCGCTGAATTGCACAAAAACTGTCATGGAACTTCGATTTCACTAGAAAATTTAGCTCTTAGAGGTACGTACCGACCTACTTTATTTATATTAAATAATTCTAGGCCCTACCAACGAAATAAAGAATACACTTCATTGAAATTCACATTACCTAAAACCTAACCTAACATAACCTAGCTACGACCGAAAAAAAGTAATATATTCACTTACCAATGCTGTTAATAATCTTCCTGACCTGAGTGTGGTTGAATCGTCCACTGGACAACATCCAGTCGGCGACCACAGATATGAACATCGAGAACAACCACATGCACAGATACGGCAAGGCCGAAACGAAACCGTTCTGCGGACAAATTTAAGTATAAATTAAAAAAAAAACTCATCGGTTAATGATGTTGTTTAAATAAAGTATAAAGTTACTAAATACTAAGTGGCAGTGGTAAGATTAAGTATCTATAGATACGTAAAAAATAACACACACACAGAAAGAATACATTGGAGATACATTTTTTTAATTGTTTCTTGTAGTATTGTTCTTTACATTATGATGTTTTAATATTTTAATACCATTATAGAAGAGCTACAGTTTTGTTTGGAGTTGTTTATTTGCCTTATATTTCACGGGTGATATAGCCATTAAACAACAAAATTGAAACTTCGATCTAATGTCTCAAAGTTGGATTGATTATTTATGAACGGTAAACACTTTTCACCGGACAAGCCGTGACCTCATTTAGCCATATACGCAATATAAAAAATTTAATTAAAAAAATTAACTGTTGACTCCAATTCATTATGAATGCTCGCACTATACCTATACGCAATATCATTTTTTTTATTATAAAATAAACTCTTGACTTCAATTATTATTCATTATGAATGCTCGCATTCAATAGTTTTTTGTCAGATTTAATAAAATGTTATCTTACGAGTCTTATCATTTACATAGCCTTAGAACTGTAATCGTTCAATACAAGCTAAGCTATTTATTGCAGCGCTCAAAGAAATAATCTGTATAATGAAGAAACAGTACATATTAAATTTAAAAATAAAAATTTAAATTTAAAAAAAAAAGACATGGCCGTTGAATTTCTTGCCAATTCTTCTCAGGACCGAGGTTAGTTTTTGTGAATTGGCGGTAGTTCTTTTGACGTTCAACAAGTATGTACTTTCATTTATTTTTTTTATTTAATTTACTTCAGATTTTACATCCATATTACACGTCTTAATTACATTGCATTAACATTTCATTTATACTAAAATTAAATAAAAATAATAACTAATCTCGGACTAAAACAAAAACAATAATAATAATAATAAAAAACAAAAAATCAAATAATAATAATAATAAAACAAAAACTCTAAATTAACATGAAAACTACCTTAACCTAAAGGCTGGTTTGGATCCAGAGTGCTCAACATGCACACGTGTCCATTGTTGCATTATTGGGCAGTCCAGATCCATCCGTGAGGCGAACAGCCGTAGGTAGCGGTTGCGACTGACCCGCACACGGCGAATTAGGGAAGCAATTCGCTTACGAATGATTGCTGCGAAGCTATCTATTCGCGCATCCGCAAACATCCCCGACGCACCGCAGTGACGCGGCAGCCACATCAGCGCTCTGAAAGCGTTATTATACTGGACACGCAGGGTGCTGTAAGATTTCTTGGTATACTTAACCCATAGGCTGCACGTGTAGAAAGACTGGCAGTATGCTCTAAAAAGAGTAGCTTTTACCTCTGCAGTACACCGCGCGAACCTACGGGCCAGCATATTACCCCTGATTGATAACGCCCTGCGCTCCCTGTCCATGTCTACATCGTCTGCAAGCGTCTCAGTGACCCAGTGACCCAGATACTTGAATTGTGATACTTGTTTAAGGACACTGCCGTTGAGTATGACTGATGGGACAGTTTCGTAGGTTTTTCTGCCTGATTTAAATACCATCAGTTCGCTTTTAACGGCATTATATCTGAGCCCATGTTCCTCCGCATAACACTCGCATATCCTAATCAGCTTTCTGAGAGCCCTGATCGATGGGCTCAGCAACACCATGTCGTCTGCATAACTGATATTATTAACACACACACCATCAATGGAACATCCGACATTGGAATTGCTGAGCCCACGAATCAGGCGGTCAATGTATAGGTTAAAAAGGCTTGGCGATGACAAACCACCCTGTCTTACCCCACAATCCAGCCTATACATATCCGACTGCGACCCCGACCACTTCACAAAGTTGCTCTGATTACCATACCAGTATCTCAAGAGAGAAACAAACTCATGCGGCAAGTCTGTATCATTCGACAACTTATGCCACAACCTGTCATACGCCACCAGATCGAACGCTTTGGATAAGTCTAAAAAACAGGCGTATACAGGAGTGCCTCTGTCTGTGTAGTACTGGACGGTATGCTTGAGATTCAGTATAGCCGTTTCAGTCGAGAGTCCAGGTCGAAAGCCGAACTGGGCATCATGCAGCTTTACGTGTCTTCGTAACTGAATATCAATTATACCATCCAGCACTTTAGCGATGACTGTTG
The DNA here is from genome assembly GCF_030269925.1 of Bombyx mori. Classification (NCBI taxonomy): domain Eukaryota; kingdom Metazoa; phylum Arthropoda; class Insecta; order Lepidoptera; family Bombycidae; genus Bombyx; species Bombyx mori. Next base: position 3,284,538 of record NC_085114.1, read on the forward strand.
CGAGTGATATAGGTCTGTAGTTACCTAAACTGGATACATCCCCGGTTTTATTCTTAACTATCGGAACAACTACGGTCTTCATCATCGCTTTAGGCAAATATGAATGGCCTACACAGAAAGTGAACAACATGGCAAGCACTCTGGGCAAGTGAACACCTGCGTATTGTAGATGCTCAATACTCAATGAGTCATGACCAGGCGATTTTCCTCGCTTCATGTCACTCACCACCCGTGCAACCTGTTTCGCCGTGATTCGCGTAATTGGTTCCCCAAGCCGAATATCACTCGCACCAGCATTCGCTGTTACCAATGGAGACTTAACTCTAAAATGTTCCCTAAATGCATTGGCAATCTGACCGGAGTCGCTTATACCCTCAACGCTCCCTGGGACACTCGGCTTCGGATTCAACTTATTTGTTTCCTTCCAAAATTTCGAAAAATCTTTTGCTGAATGTTGTGTAGCAAGTATATCCATTTTAATTTGAGTCTGGTTCTTTTTGCACCACTTTACTTTGTCTTTAAAAGTTCTCCGTGCTTCCCGCATTTGCTGATACGCGTGACCAGATTTCGGTTTTCCAAGAGCGATCCAATTATGAAATCTAAGCCGAGCCTCCCTATGTGCATCTTTACAATGTTTGTTCCAACCCATAACATACATATTTCTCTTACGTCTGCGCTTCAAATTATAACTTGTGGAACATTCCGCAGCAGCACTACGAAGTGTGCTTACTATTTTATCGTACATTTTATCGATAATCAGTCTATGTTCTAAGTTATTACAAGCTATATCTCCACACTTTTGCATATCGTTTGGAAAATCTATATCTCGCAAATTAGCCGAACAAACTTCCCAATATTGATTAATCTGGGCCCTATCTCTGTCACCCCAAGTAGCACTATCAGGCACATAGCCTTGTTGTGCTAACTTGGGCACTAAAACTTGAAGATCACAGACCAATTCGACCGCGAAATGATCAGACCACGATACTTCGTATCTTATATTTACGCTGCTAACGCTTTTTGTAGCGACCTCAGTCGTGATTATGTGGTCTAACCATGACGTAGTTCCCCACGCGTCACTCAAATAAGTGTATGAATTTGAAAGTACACCCAAACGTTCCACGTCAACGCATGTCCATTTTTGTTCAACACAAAAGTCAAGAAGTTCCGTACCAAACAGTGAACCCGGGTGTGCGTTAAAATCACCCAGTATATACGCAGAATCTACACTACAAGTTTCTATAACAGCATTTATCTCTGCAAGGCAGTCTATGAACTCGTCTAGATTATTCGCGCTGTCCGTCGGCATATAAACAGAAAAAACAAGAAACTCACGTTCATCAAGAGCCACTTTAACTGCCGCAATACGTGAGTTTACACAGTCAATCACCGATACCGCGTGAAAAATATTTCTACGCCATAAAATTCCAAGTCCACCGTGGCTTCGACCCTTCAGTGGTCCGGCTGTAACGTCCACTGAAGATTTTCCGATGTATGCGAAGTCCTGATGAATATTTCCAAGATACGGGACTTCATCCGGAAGCAACCATGTCTCTTGCAGTGCTAAGAAGTCCGCCGTTTGACACAGTGTTCTCACGTAGTCAACGGCGCTTATTAGTGAGTGACAGTTAAAACTAACAAATTTAATTTTATTTATTTTTCTGTGTGTGTTCAGATTCATAATTGTGTTTAAAGTTAACAAATTTTCTCACAGCCACTCCTTCTGGCCATAAGGCGTTGTCTAGAAACAGCGTTAATTTCGCATTAGGTACAAGCATTTTATATGCGCTGTACTGCCTCTGTACTTTAGATTTTATTTTGTGTAACATGACACGAACTTGCGTTTTGTTATAAATATAATCTACAATGTCATTTTCTGATGTAGTCTTGTCCACATTATTGACAAACAAAGGCACGCGAATATCTGCCGCTTTAAATTTCTGATCTGCACTATTACGCGCCTTGCCCTCCACAGTACTAAATCGGTTTCTATATCTCTTTCGCTGTGCCAAAATCCACTGTTCGTTCGGTTCCTCAGCCTTCCATTCTCCTTCTGCAGTTACAACCTTCGCCAACAACTTATTTGTCGAACCGACGCCATTCGGCTCTGGCGTAGATGCCGCCTTATGCGAGTATTGCATGCACGAGCCGCGTTCTGCAGCGGGGTCCACCGTCTGCGCAGGCGCAAACGTATTGCCGTTCAAAGCCGCAGTACTGAAGTTTCGGACGACGAACTCCACGCGCCGATCGCCAGTATCGAGGCCAGTGGCGGCGGCCGCGGCGGTGGCGCAGGAGCGCTCATGCTCATGATTTGCAATGCTTACCTCCGCGTGTGAACAATAAGGTGGCTCGATCGGGCTACTGTCTAAGTAATAACTATTCGTTAGTATACCCCCGCCTCTCTTTGTATTAATGTGACCTTCGGCGTTATGTAGATCGAAGTTATTATTCACTAAAGATGCACTTTTCAGATTATAAAGCTCATTTTTTATTTCATTTAACTTATCCTCCGTTACATATGATTCCTTAATTGTTTGTATCTCCTTTTGGATGACGAGTATGTCTTTTAAAAGCTTAGTCGCGTCGAGATGATCAAAATGTACAGGCGGTAACTTTTGCAAATCTCTAGCCACAAAAGTTGGAGTTAATTCCGGGTCAGTTTCTTTAAAAAGACTGATAACATCAAAAAGATCGCGATGCATTCGGCCTTCCCTTCTACGTGTTCTCTTTCGTTTTGAAGTCGTCACAGATTCAAACAAAAGGCTTTTAGCATTTTCAATTTCTTCCACGGAGAAAGACGTTGAACATATACGCACCAAACTGTCTTCACTCATCACATCTATTTTATTTTGTATGAAAGCAAGCACTTCACAAATCACGATGTTGCAATTACTACATTTTAAAATGCGGGTCGTCATCTTTGTGCGATGAGTCACTAGACAACAACAACAACGATGCGTACACTCGCTGTCGCTAACGAGACCGGACTGGATGTTTTTGATTACAGATATGTTTTTATGTAAATTAAATCGCGTCCGGGTGTGCTTACCATCTTATTTACATTTATGTTGAATAATTTTTTTTTAATTTGATTTGATAAACTATAGTTTTTAACTCATCAAGCCATCTTGCGGTCAATATCTAAACAATTATCGCGGCCCTGGCTCAACGTTCAAATTCATATGTACTAATATAGGTACTAAAATCTATATTTTACTAATATTGTAAGATGAAATCTCGCACGGAAATAGACATGGTAAACAAAACATCGTGAGCAAGACAAAGCCGGGTATATCCGTTAAATTTATTAAGTTAAGCGCATCGTCAATCATCGAAGGCACGATTTAAAACAAAATTGCTGACGTCGAATCAGTGATAATTAAATAAAAACATGTATGCGGTAATTACCTTTGAATGTTCAAATAGTCTGTCAATTAACGTTACAAGTTTCAAGGTGTGTTAGCAAATGAAATGCATAGCTATTTCTAGTTAGATTAGGTTCAAATTCGGCGAGAATCTAGTTATTGAGCAATGATTCAGACCGCCAATTGTTCAATTGACCGCAAATGAACTCAACCTCGCGACAAAATATGAATTACGGCACGCTAAGTTTGGATCATTTGTTGAATTGAAACTGAAAACTGAAAATAGACCTATTATAAGAATAGCACTATTTGGTCACATCCATCTTAATTCATGCGCTTAATTCATGAGCATACTTCATAATTTGAAGATAAACTTTTCATTGCCTATTTATGTAATAATGTTAAAGAAATTTCAAAATTTACTGTTTACCCACTAGAATATCATAATAACATTATTATCAAGGTAATTTTATCAAATTAAATATTTAAGCGTTTAATGTGCAAAACTTCCAATCTGTTTTAAAATGGAGCCATTTAATTTAATTTAGTCATTGTTCCAAATGAAAAGACATAGTGGTTGTCTTTGCCTTTGCCTGTTCAGAAATACCAAAAAATTCGTTGTGCCAATATTTAGATGCTTGTCAAACTTTTTGCGGCCTCTATGAATGTTTCTTTTTCACTACCGATTCGCTGGTAAGATGCTATTCCATGTACGAGCGGACGGGTAGGTGAGCTCACGGGCTCAACCTGATGTGACCCAATATGCTAACACTAGCCCTAGCAAGAACAATGCTTCGCATAATCTAAAACCGGATCGGAATCGCGACCCACTAACAAGATCCGGCGAGAAACTCAGTGGACTGTGTCTGTGGGTTCCACAAATGTCAACAAAGCTATTCGACAAAGGCATTTACTTACATCTTTGATGGAGAAGTGTAGAACTTGTCTCATAAATGTTGGCAATTCGGTGAGCAGAGTCTCATAGCCGTAGTTCTGTCCGATGTGGGCCAACATAATCGCCCAGAACGGCATCGAAGTAAGAATCTTGCCCCAGGGTATGGGTGGCGACTGTAATAAGATAAATTATAATGTAATCCAATGTCTAGTTAGACAAGATCTTACCCTATTTATTTGTTTTCTTGGTTATTTTCTGGCTTAAGTCATCACTAATACCGACCTCAGCTTAGTACCATTAGCAGGAATAACATCGTGTATGTAATAAAAATCAATACCCGCAAAATTATTATTTGCGTAATAATAACTGGTGGTAGGACCTCTTGTTAGTCCGCACGGGTAGGTACCACCGCCCTGCCTGTTTCTGCCGTGAAGCAGTAATGCGTTTCGGTTTGCAGGTTAGGGGCAGCGGTTGTGATTATACTGAGACCTTAGAACTTATGTCTCAAGGTGGGTGGCACATTTTATAAATGTCTATGAGCTCCAGTAACCACTTAGCACCAGGTGGGCTGTGAGCTGGTCCACCCATCTAAGCAATAAATAAATAAAAGCATAGTTGAAGTAGTGAACTAATCCGGCTAGTTAATTCCGGTGTTACCCTGTTTAAAGTTAATTATTGAATGCAATTCAGACTTTAATCTCATGTCTCAAGGTCTAATGTTTTATAGGCATCACTTACATACCTAAATTACGTTTAATAAGGTAGATAAAGGTATATGGACGTTTAATGATTAATGTTGTGATAAGTTGCTTTTCTAAAATCTAATTTTGAGTGCTTATAGAAACTAGTTTGTAATTTAAACGAGCGTATTTTATAAATTTAATATTAATAAAAGATTGTTAACAAAAACATATGAGAACGAGACGCAAGAATGTGCCAATACCAGAGACGGATTTACCCTAAGGCCTAGTGCGGCCAGATTTAGGAGCGGCCCCAATCGTGTCAAAACTTATTATAAATTTCTTATCTACTAAAACTTATTATAATATTAAATTTCTAAATCTATTTAGATAAAGTTTGGCAATAAAGTAATTTCATTATGTAGTCTATATGGTGGATGCTGAGAAAGGGGCGGCTGATGGCTTGGGGCCTAGGGCGGCCGAGACTGCAAATCCGCCACTGGCCAATACATATTTTTTTTTTACCTCCACTTCCTAATTAACGTAGTCCCCTATGGTAGACTGTTAGAGAATGCTTATGGCATTAAGTCCGCTTTTATACTTTCTAGTATAGAGAAGTTATAAATAAATAAATAGACAATACTCACGCTAGATCCGGCGGCACCCCAAAGAGAGCTGACGATGTACTTCTTCTCGGTCTCTTTGATCCGGGGACACTGTTCGGGGTCCTCGGATACGAAGAACAGGAACGCGAGGCACCAGACCGTTCCGATCATGCCAAACACGTAGAAGATCGAGGGCCAGCCGCCGGCGAAACCATACGCCGACAGCAGACCGGACAGCGGCATAGATATAACCGTACCGAACTGAGCACCTGTTGAGCAATACGATGCTCTAAAACTTCTTTTTTTATTGCTTAGTTTGAGGGTTAAGTGGTTACCGAAGCCCATAGAAATCTACAACGTAAATGACGCCACCCATCTTGATCTTGATATGAGTTCTAAGGTCTCAGTATAATTACAACGGCTGCCCCAACCTTCAAACCAAAACGCATTACTGCTTCACGGCTGAAATAGGCAGGGTAGTGGTACCGACCCTTGCGGACTCACAAGAGATTCTACCACCAGTAAATATGGTAGGTTTTCTTGAACACAATAGTCATTAAATAATTTTGAAATACCAACCGGCATATACGGCAGCACCCATTCTACTTCTCTCATTCGGCGGCACCCACTTGGCTAGCATAGCGTGAGTGCACGGCACGATGGGCCCCTGTGTACACAAAAAGAAAAGAAAATATGTAGCTACGCAACAAAAAATATGCTTCACTTTGCCTCCTACTATTAAATGCTTTTTTCATTATTATTGACTAAACGAGCAATACAGCTCCACAGACTTAGGGAGATATTAGTCATAAAGTCCTTAAGCAGATATAAAGGTCGTCTCCAGTTTTAATATGCAGATGAAATAGGGTTGAACCTATTAGGTCTCGGGCGCAACAAATGTAAATTTTGCTTTAAACTTACTACCATTTTAAAGTATTTTTTTATTATTATTATTTTATTACTTTATTGATGCACAAAACAAATTACAATCATTACAGTACATATTAGCTAAATCGTACAAGTAGTACCTAGATCTAATCTGGATTGCAATCTAAATTTCGCTATTGAAAACACAATTGAAATTACAAATATTGATAACTAGCCATTGTTAAATAAGATATCCTTCACACATCTGACAAATCCGTCCACTCACCTCTCCCAGCCCTTGTATGAACCTGACGACGATGAGCCATCCGTACCCAGCTTCGGCGGCGACCGGCACTAGCAGACCGAACACCGAGTTTATCAGCATACCCACTCCGAGGAACAAGCGAGCTCCGAACCTATTTTAAGTGCCATTAAGTACATTATAGATTGTTGCTTAACATACATTTAGGTTACTTTTTAGGAGAGTAAAAGAGTTTAAATTATAAAATACCAATGTATTAAAATATTTTCGAATTAAGCTTAATTCATTATTTCTAAATTCGTAACTTTTCTTTGATACGATATCCAATTTAGTTTTAAGTTAATTGAGAAGGACAGTGGTTGTCAAATTAGAATTGGCGTAATAAAAAACCTTTAAAATTTGGATTCGAATATACAACAATAATAAATTGCGAAATATAAAATTTGTAAAATAAAAGTTTTAAGTTTTAAATAGAACGAAACGAACCTCTTCGACAGAATCCCGAAAGGAATTTGTGTGATGACATAACCGTAGAAAAACGACGATAAAATATAGCCTTGTAATGAAGAGTCCCAGGCGTAGTCGCCGTCTTGGGTTGAGACCACCTGTCATAAAAAAAAAGAGGCTTTATATATATTTCTTAAAATATATTATCTGTAGCGAGTATAATCAAATTTTTTTGTTAGTCTGACGTTTCTAAGCGTAGAAAGTGTCAAAGCGAACTGTCATAAGTCTGGGACGGAAAAAGAAAAAAAATTAAAAAAGTACTTATACATACTATCCTGAGTACAATGTAGGAGAATAAAAGAATTAGACTTAGAATTGAACACGCGCGTCAGATTCGGAATGTTAAGCGACGAGCGTCATTTTCTGAGACGCGTTTATTAAATATAAGATTGGATTGTCCAATGAGCAGAATAGGATCATTGATTAGCAATAAAGGATTCTTATAGCACCTAGAACATTATGCTACACAAATGTGAACACATTGGTAAACGTTGAAGATAAACATTGAAGACAGTGAACTGCGAATAATTATAGGATTTAGTAATGAAATTTGACAGTATAAGCTTGGTGTGATTATAGTCCCTATGCAAAAGACTCGAGTAACCATTTAAATGGTTACTCGAGTCTTTTGCTTTTTTTTTTTTTTTTTTTTCCACAGGAGAAAATCGCCGGATCCCCACCCGCGCGGCAGGTGGGGTATGTGGGAGTTGAACCTCACTAAAAACTCCTGCCGCTCACAACCGGCGCCCTACCTCGGACCGGGCCAGAGCCCAGTCGGGGCTATTGAAACGGCGGGACAGGGTTGACGCAGAGCACATTACATCCATCCCACCGTCCCACGGACGCCGGACCGGTGGCCGCCAGCGAAACGACCACCGGTTCCCTCGTTCAGCGGGCCGAGAGCCCGCTTTGATGGCGCCGCGTTACACCTTCCCCCAGAGCGGTCGGGGGAACGCGGTCTACCATCACCCGGCTTCCTATTGCGGGTGAGCGTGCAGAGCACGCCACCCCTCGTCTGGGTCCCTCCCCGCACAAAACGGGTGGGACCCCTAGCTCTTAGGGGGCCAGGTCACGGATACGACCCCGGTCCCGACCCCCTGCTCGGCGGCGGCGGGTTTCTGCGTAGTGAGGAGAGCTTTCCCTCACTCGCCCCGCCGCCTCCTTCTGCGAGATGGTGCACTCGCAGAAGTCGAGCATAGCCTTCCATGACTCATCGCTGCCAAGCATCGACGCCACGACGCCAGGCAGCGACAAGTCAGGTCCTATCTTTGCGACCAGGACACGGCGCTGCACCTCCCAAGCGGGGCAGACAGCGAGCGTATGCTCCGCCGTGTCCAGGTCGTGTCCACAATGGTGACACCTCGTCGTCGGCTCAGCCCCTATCCGGCGCAGGTACTTCCCGAAGCATCCGTGCCCGGTCAGCATCTGCACCAGACGAAAGGTGAGACGTCCCTCGCCACGATTCACCCAGTCATCAAAGACCGGGTAAACCGCCTCGACGGTCCGTAGCCCCCACGTGGGGTTGGCCAATCGCCTCGACCACGACTCGAGCACGGACCGCCGAGAATGGGCCTTCCGCGCCCGCAGCTCACTCTCGGGGACACGGAGTCTTTTGCTTAAGTTAACTTCGGTTGAACTTTGAGCCAATTTCCCCAAGCCCTGTAATCTAAATACATATATATTAAAGTCGGCGTGTGTGTGTATGTATAGGTGTTCCCTGTAGACTCCGAAAAGGTTGGACCGATTTCGCTTAAATTTCTCACTGGCCTAGCGAGTGATGCTATGAAGTTCAATAGCGATTTGATCAAATTCAACTCGACCAGCAAAGCCGGGTTTGACTAGTAATTATAAATATAAATATATTTACTAACAATCACGCCACGTTAACTGGTCCCGTGGTAAGTTCGTAAAGAACTTGTCTTACAGGTACCAGATAACGGAAATATATGTAAGATTTTTATTATACACATACATATATTTAATATACATCCATAACCCTGGAAAAGACATCTTCTATTTATCATACAAATATCTTCCCTTGGTGGGATTCGAACCCGCGACCCCCTCGTGTAGTGACCATGTCACTTACCACTACACCAGACGGCTCTTATGTACATGGCATTTAGTATTTTCCCTTTAAATATCCAAAGTGGAATAGAACGAAATTGACTTTTTGACTTTTGCCAATAATTTCAACAGTCGGTGACTTGAGTTCTTCTACTATGTGTTCAGTTCTCATCTTTAGATCACTGTGAAATTACAGCCCTGCCCATAGCTCTTTTTGGGATCCTTGTATTTAAATGTTATATATTGTTGGCAGTACAGATTACGTCACAACGATCGAAGTTTCTAACTGTAATCTTATCTTTAAATTGGTTATATACACGCCATTGTACTTGTACTAACTATGTTATCAAGGTACACTTCAATCGGATATTACAATATCATTAGGTATACCTCATGGTAATAGTATCTTGCTTTTTTTTGTGATATCATATTTTGTTTAATTAGTGAAGTAGATATTTAGTATGGATTATGGATTTAAGTAGGGACTTAAGCAAAATCCAATAAAGACGAAAATTTATCAATGTTGTTTTTGCATTAACAAAATTATTATTGATAACACGAGTTAGACGAACAAATTAAAGTTTTATTAGCCGGCGGCATATTGGCTTTATGACTATAAAATCCAAAGTCTTAAAAAAAAGCATTAATCCTAAATACTCACGCTGGTTTTGTTAGGATTGACTGGGCCGCATTCGGTGTCTATCTCTTCAGCGATGACAGTAAGAGCTGTGTGGTTGACCATAGCAACGATGGCGACCGACATGTTCGTCCTCATGATGTAAGCGTTTGCCATTCCGAGAAACAGCATGAACGTAACCCAGTGCCGAGTTCCAAGCCCGCCTGTGGACAAAATAAAAACAAAATTAAAAAAGTTGAACTGTAGGTATTTATTACCCTTGTTCAGTATGCCAATCAGCTTTTTAGCGTTGCGGTAAAGGATACTCAATTATTATCATACAAATATCATACAATTGATTAAATAAATCAACTACATATGACACATTAAGATGGGTCGAAACTTTTCGATAAACACCAAAGACAATATGAGTTGACGTAATCTATGGCTTTAATTTCATTGAATGTAATAAGAGTCGGTCGGTATAACGGTCGTCTGGTGTAGTGGTAAGTGACATGGTCACTACACAAGGGGGTCGCGGGTTCGAATCCCGCCAAGGGAAGATATTTGTATGATAAATATAAATGTCTTTTCCAGGGTTATGGATGTATATTAAATATATGTATGTGTATAATAAAAATCTTACATTTATATCCGTTATCTGGTACCTGTAACACAAGTTCTTTACGAACTTATCACGGGACCAGTTAACGTGGCGTGATTGTTAGTAAATATTTAAAAAAAAAAAAAGAGTGGCCCTAAGATTATGAACTAGTTTCGCCGCTATTTATCAAAACTCAAACAAAAAATACTGAAATAATATATGTTTTGTAGATTACTTGAATAATATATTTTAAAACGCCAAATAAAAACTACAATGTAACCTTCAATGACGTAAATACTAAGACTTAATTTTAAATACATACGTCTCATTATTAATTACGACTTAATTTAAAAAAAGGTTAGCTATTCCTGAACTGATAATATTATCAAAAAACTAACATGCATTATTTAAACTAAGCTCTCATTATTTAGTTATACTTCTTTTGAAAACAGAACAAGGCCACGTTTTATTGAATCTTAGCGTGTTAACTTTCAAATATTAATTTCATTCTTTGAACAACTGGTGTACTGGTGGTAGAACCTCTTGGTACCAACACCCTGCCTATTTCTGGCGTGAAGCAGTAATGCGTTTCGATTTGGAGGGTAGGGCAGCCGTTGTACGGTTAAAACTGAGACCTTAGAACTCATATTTCAAGGTGGGTGGCGCATTTACGTTGTATATGTCTATGGGCTCCAGTAACCACTTAACACCAAGTGGGCTGTGAGCTCGTCCACCCATCTGGGCAATAAATAAATAAAAACAGTAAATTTAAAAGGAAGTCACATAAAAAAATTAAAAAACAAAAAATGTTGCCATTTGCTTTTGATTTCAGACTAGCACGACCCACTAGGTTCTCAAGGTAAATAAATACCTTAAATTGAATTTTAGCTTCTTGAGACATGAGGTCGAAATTCGCACTATTGTTTCTGCGACACAAAATATGAACAAAATGGCGGCACCAACACGCGTAAATACCTTTTACGAAGATAATTTTTTTCGGATTAAATTTGCCGCGATCGTGGAAGTTGTCTGTCTATGAATTATAGATTGAGGTTCTTAAAATCATATATAGATACAAAATATCCTAAGATCACACAAAATCGCACAATTTTTATTTAGAAATAATAATTAAAAAACATATATGAATATTTCATTTGTCAACTAAGTTTTATGTCTAAATTTATGTACACAAATTAATAGAGAAACTTTCAAAACTATTTAAAAAAAAAAAAACATCACGTTTTACACATATATTAAAATAGAATTCAGTCATCATCGGTTTGCGTCAATCGATCTTATGCTAATATTTATAACTTCTCCAAAAATATATATCAGTTAAAGAATTAGGGCTGTCAATTCATTCTTTGCGTTATTCCAAATTACGTTTAGAGAATACATAGAGAATATATACTGAAGAAATAATTTGTAGAATCAGATCCTTGTATCTAATTCTGTATATGACGAAAATTATGATACTGAAATTTTATGTGGAAACTACACCAGGAAGTAATTTCAAATAATATAATAATATAGCATTTATACACACACCCATTCGCGCCTAGGGAGCGAATAGATAGGGAAAAAAATACATACAGATTTCGTTCAAATGGCAAAACGTCCAAAGGTTTTAAGTATAGTGTAACAAAGTCCGCTAGCTAGAATGTAATGAATGTAGAATAGAAGTAGAATGTAATGAATATAGAAGGCAGCGGCTTGGCTCTGCCCCTGGCATTGCTGAAGTCCATGGGCGACGGTAACCACTCACCATCAGGTGGGCCGTATGCTCGTCTGCCTACAAGGGCAATAAAAAAAAATCTAATGTGCTTTCAAGAGATTTAAAACATTAATTTGACTATCAGTGTGCTTAGTCTAGTGCGAGTTTTTTAACGTTCTCGACAGCGTAAAAGTTAGCTCATATTTTTATGGAATGGGATCGTTCGCGTACGTTTGCCGCTAGGGGCGCTGTTCCAACTGCATACAAAATTGAGTTAACTTTTACGCTATCGAGAACGTTAAGAAACTCGCACTAAGCACACAGTTAACAAACCAAAATGGCAAACATTTACAATGCCCAATCGTTTTTTGATGCAATTTATATGCACATTACAAACACAACGCATCGCTAGTAAAATAATACCTACTGCTAACTATGTACATATTTATAATTCCTTATTTGACGATTTTTCAAAAACCAAAATATGATATGTTTGAAATATGCAAACTTTCAAATTCATCATTTTCACATTCAAATAATTCGGTTTAAATACATAAGTACACAATTATTTATATTTTTTTCAGTTTTAATAAATATATTTTATAAGGCATTAAATCACGGTAGCCCTGTGTATATTTGAGCACATTATTGATTTTGGCTGAAGTTACTGTGAGCCGAATAAGGCCGGACACATACTATCCGTCCGTGCTTGTCAGTCAGGTAAGCGTGACACGGTGCATACATTTGTACTAAACCACATATTGTGTCAAATTTTTTCATAAGAATACGCTACTATGTTGGTAATTTTACTAATGATCTCGTTATTGTGTCATCAAATATAGAAAATTATCGTTTGAAGTGCCACATGACGCTATAAAAATTTAGTCAAGAAATATTAAGTGATTTTTTTTTCTAAGTCCGATATCAATCAAATATAGATGATAAGTCCTATATTTTACGATCATAGTGTTTTAAAATTGTTGAGTATGTAGGAGGTACTAAATGAAAGTATATAGAAGCCAAACCGTCTGATGTATTCTTAAAAAAATAAATCTCGAACATATAAACCCATCGGTTCGTTCGACATGCGTCCGCGTCCGCTTAAAATAAACCTGTGACGTCATTGTGACATACGAGAGCACGCGGAAATACGGTAAAATGTAAAAGAGTTTATGTAACTCAACAAACTTCTTACTAATAAATAAAGATATGCAGATTTTTTTTGTTTACGATAGTTTTTTTTGCTAATTTCAAAAAAACGTAATTTTTTTTATTTATTTTTTTATTGCTTTGATGGTTGGACGAACTCACAGCCCACCTGGTGTTAAGTGGTTACTGGAGCCCATAGACATCTACGACGTAAACGCGGTCACGCAAACTAAAGTATTCGATACATCCGAAATAATATAATAACAAACGTGATATTAAACCTTAAAAGTGATTTCAATGTAGAACAAAAATGCATAACCTCTGTGTTTATAATTGGTTTAGACTTGAAGAGAGTGACATCTACGTAAATCACGCCCCTAACCGTGACTAATGCGACTGTCAATTGTCAATACACACGCGTGATGCGTATTGACAGTCGCCAACGTTGGTCGACGACTGCTAACGTTCTTGCCTAACACCTGTCCTATTTTTCTTGTGATGTAATCACGCATCCTATTGAGTTGAGTGACTGTTACAATTTAAAACCGGTTAAATCCGTTCGCTTTCCTGACCGATCTTTACCAGACCTCACACTGGATCATTCGCAACGCCAATGCGAAGATTTCCTTCAAATTCCATCCACAATTCAACTTTTATATATTTAAAGACATACAAAGCTGATAATCAAGTGGGCAATTCGAATGAAATATTAATCTACTTCTTCCTGCATTCTCTCAAATCAGCAAAGCACGCCCTCTTATCATGCTAGATAGAGCATTGGCATGAGCTTTATTTACGACTGACCGCCTGACTGACGTCAACCCTTTTTAGGCTATATCTCGAGTATTAGGTTTATCCATTGCCTCATGCCATAGGTAGGGACTTTTTATGTTTCTTCCGATGTTTATTTTTTGCATCATCTGTTTATTTTTACGTACGAAACGTCTTTCATATTAATTTCAGTCTAAGTAGAATTTCAAAACGTGTGCCAAAAAAGTAATATAACAAAAATACACATTGTGAGCATCATATTTTTGGCTGTGTACCGGATTGTTTCCGCCAAAAAACTCACCTAGAATTTGTTGGGTAATAGTTATCGCAGAAAAACCGAAAATAACATCACCATTTTTTAATTCGTATTTTCAAACGTACATATGTACCTACGTATAAAAACATACTCAGGAGGAAAGGCATTCGCAAACAAAAGACAAAAGATTTTTACGCGTGTCCAAGTGACTTTAAATGAACCTTTAGTGTGTATATTTGAACGAGACAGACAGAAAAGCCTTGCAGCCTAGTAATGTGCGTGTTATCTTAAGGAGCTACGGGTCAAATCATGAAAAATCGAAATGTTTAACTTTGCCTAGGCAGAATAAAAAAATCGGTTGTCTGTAAAGTCGGTTTATTGACGATAGTTGAACGTGACAACGTCATAAAAAAATACGCCTCAGAGCGAGGTAACGCCACATGAGTCATGTTTTTTCGTGCGTGCAGCCGGCTCCATCGAATTATAAGACGTTGTCACGTCAATATTTGAAGTTGGATTGCAAAAAAAGTTGAACATTGTTGAACACATGAAGAGAACATTCAAGAATGAATTATAAAGCGCAGAACATTTCTTTAGATTAATTTTAGAATTAAGTCTTTAATTTGTCGTATATAAGGATAAAATAAATTACTCAAAACAATAAATACAGTCCACGCCCAATTACTACAACGCAACAGGTCTTTTACGACACCGACGGTATAAGGCGGTACTATTTTCGGCCACAACACATCCATTTATATAACGCATATAGGCATTTTTATGCCTTGCAAAATTTATAAATCGATACAGCTAAGTACTGAATACTCTGAAAAATTATAACGAAGAGAACTTTTGAACTATCTTCGACTTGTAACGCGAAATGGCGATCAAACTTAGCTTAGCATTAGCGTTAACAGATATTAACTGCTAATTATTATTTTTGTGACGTCAAAAATAAAACTGGCTTAAAGGTTCACAGATATTGCATAATGTCAACTGACTGGTTCCGTCAAACTGGATTGGTGACGCATGGTGACAATCCTGACATTGACCCGACCGTGATGGTAATATAGAAAGGACATATGGGCCATTTTCGGCCCAGCTACTCGTGCTCTCAAGGACATTAATGAAATATCTATAAATATTTCATTTTTACATACTTATTATAAAATTTAAAGGTATTTTAATGGTGGGATAATTAAAATAATAAATAAAAAGAAATTAGCATGATTAAGCTACATTGATAATATTGAAGTGAATATTGAATAATAATCACCATTCAAAACGCTATCATTTGATACTACAAAATTATAATAAATTAACGTAAAATTAATTAATACCATAGCACTGTTTATAATCGTGACTATTGGCGATAATATCATAATTTATCGCAGCTTAACTACGTAACTCATCAGCGCGTAACATTGGCAAACGATGTTGGCCAAATTTAGGGGGCGCATTACGTCATTCTGCGTACTAATGGTCCCCTGGTAGTCGAAATTCGACTATAACAAGGAAGGGGGGCGGGGGTACTACCTCATAATAATGACAATAGACTACACTAACTGAACTAACAGGCTGTTTCAGACAAACGATAGCCAGAAGGTAATTAATTGGCTTCGTTTCAAAATTAGTAACCATTTTTTTAATTATTGTATATACTTATGAATGGACGAGTTCACAGACCACTTGGTGTTAAGTGGTTACTGGAGCCCATAGAAATCTACAAATTAAATGCCGCCACCCACCTTGAGATATGAGCTCTAAGGTCTAATTCGTTTCCAAATGATTCTTGTCCACCTGATGGTTGTCTGGAAGAGATCGCTCTTAGCAATAAGACCGCCAATTGTCCTTTTTTTGTATTTAATGTATCGCATTGTTTATATATTTTTTGGTGTACAATAAAGAATACTCTCTCTCTCTCTCTCTCAGTATAATTACAACGGCTGCTCCACCCTTCTAACCGAAACGCATTACTGCTTCACGGCAGAAATAGGCAGGATGGTGGTACCTACCCGTGTGTACTTACAAGAGGTTCTACCAACAGTAAAACAATCAAATTAAGTATAATCATAATGTGTATGTAATACATAGTGCCAAATAACTAACTTTGACCATAATATTTAGAGATTCATTCCACATATAAAGATTCCTAATTTGTTTTGATTATATCAAGGGTTGAAAGGCTATTTGGCATAAGCGACATTTCGCAACTTTATAGGAGAGCCATTTAAAGTTTAAAATTTGGAAAAAAATATCATAACAAAAAAACTTCTTCAACTATTTGAATGGAGTAAACTTAATCGAAGCTCAATCAAAACATCGAATTCTTGATACTTATCTATATATTTTATATAAAAATGAATTGCTGTTCGTTAGTCTCGCTAAAACTCGAGGACGGCTCGACCGATTTGACTAATTTTGGTCATGAATTATTTGTGGAAGTCCAGAGAAGGTTTAAAAGGTAGATAAATCCGAAAATGCTAGGAATTAAATAAAAAAAACAATTTTGTTTTCCCTTTGAAGTGTCCCCGTCGGACGGATTCCTTTTGTTTGTTTTGAGTTTATTTTATACAAAAGCTTTGATTGAGGCACTACGAAGTCTGCCGGGTCAGCTAGTACCAAATAAAACGCACCTTTAATAAAATTATAAATGTCGCATATTAAATTAACTGAAATGTCGCTTAAAGCAAATAGCCTTTCACCTCTCGATATGTATGTTATTATAGGAAACAAACAAACAAAAATCGCTCAATAAACAGAGAAGAGAAGGGTACAAAAATATTTTGGTCCTAAAAAAAATTTGACTTTTTGGCGGGAACGCGAGAAGTGAAGTTGTGTGACTTATTTTATTTTGTCTATTTAGTGTTTCTTCAGGTTTAAATGAGTAATAACGGTAGTTTATTAACTGTTTAGTATCTGTGAAATTGCGCAAATGTACGAAAACGAAACAAAACCGCTGAACGTATTAAAACTTCTCGGGATCCTCCAAAAAGTCCACTGAAAAAGTCTCAGTAAATGACCACCATTTTACTGAAATTATATTTCATCCCATATCAACTCATTTCATTTCATTTCGTTTTCATTTCATTTCATGCCATGTTTCATATTAATCAACTTCATTTCATTTCATAATATCATTTTTCATATAAAAAATGTTTTCATTAAAATTAAAATAAGACTTGACCTAAAGGTCTTAGTTACCAGATCATAAAATCCCTTTAAAAAAAAACTTAAAAATGTTAATACGAGGTATACAAAAATGTCGATATACAGAGTAGAAGAAAATGCTTCATTCAACTGTTCTATCTTTACCTATTTATAACAGTGACCAAAAGTGGGCGCGTGCTCTAACATAATTTGTATCTTTCATTAGGCGAACAGTCGAGCCCCTTCGGAAATGACGAGAATCCACACAATACACACTGACCAATACGACCAGTCGCGCAAACAATATCATTTGCTTTTTGTTGTGGTAATTTCAGGTGTAATTTGTTACGGTAGCATTAACTTTGAACTTGCAAAAACTAAAATTACTGCCACGCTTTTTTTGTTAAATTCGCGTTTATTTTTGTCTACATAATAATATTATTTCTGAATTTTCGAATGCTACACAGTTTTCGTAGTCACCGATGACGGTCGTAATGTTTTTGTATCGAAAAGTAGTATTAATAATGTCTGCGGCTTGCGAAGATTGAAGAAAATTAGTAACTGATACTTAATTAATATCTGTGACCTTTAGTTAAGACGCCTAATGTGCTCGTAGTTATGCGACGCGGTTTGTTATTGTCTAATATTAATCAATCAAACAATAATACAAACCATGGGGAAGTATATAGTACTATATACATATAAGTACATAATAATAATATAATATGTAGTATTTATTTAAATGAAACTCGAAAATTTTGTGTTTAAAAGTTGAAGTTAAAAAATTGAATTAAAAAAACTCGCACTACGCAGACAGACCTCACACTGGATCACCCGCTAATGCCATGCGTGAAGTATTCTTGAAAATATCAGAAATCAGCCGAGAAGTTTCGAAGTCTACAGGCCCTATAGTATAAGGAACGCACACCACACATATCGACTTTTATATACATATACAGATTTCGTATAGAGTATTTTGTTGATGCGTCTGTTCGAAACGCGCCCAATCAATCGATTCCGATAACTAGCTGACGTCACCCGGATTGGATTGCCATTTATTCATGAGTAGCGTATAATTGACCCAGATAGCCTGTATCGTTTCATCTTTTTCATACAATGAATAACAAACCTTTTTATTAACACTAAATTCTTATTAAACTTTATCTAGTAATCAGAATGCATTTCGATTATTTATTATCCGTTGTTATTATTATTCTACTATATTTATTTAAAATCTTATTAATTGCACAATTTTTTTTAAAAGATATTAAAAATACCATTTTTTAAAAACACTATATAAAAATATTGCCGCTCATGGCGGTGTCTACGACATAATTCACCAGTGGTTAGGACTTTAGCAGTAGGCAGCGGCTTGGCTCTGCCCCTGGCATTGCTGAAGTCCATGGGCGACAGTAACCACTCACCATCAGGTGGGCCGTATGCTCGTCTGCCTACAAGGGCAATAAAAAAAAACTCCAGAGTGAGAAGCCTCTTCTCAAGACGCACACTATCGAGGATAACTGCCTTCTTTAATAGGCCCCTAACCCAGCTAAATAACGAATGTTTCAATTGTTATTATTTATTATTATGTTATTATTCAGCCAAAAGGTGCCTGGGACTCGTCTTGCGGTTTCGTCGAAGTAGTAGTAAGCCCGTTTTTCGGTACGTATGTATTATATTTACTGAGATGGATTACATGCAAGGCGCTTTACTAATTCTAAACGTAAAAACTAAGCGTGATATTAATAATGTAACGAATTGCTACGAAACTTGAATCTCGCTTCGAACAGGCTTCTAGGGAGAAGGCAACGTCCAAAAAAAAAACTAAAGCTAAAAAAAACCTTTAAATATATATTTTTGGAAAATCATCTCACGTTTCAATTCCAGATTCAACAGATTAGACGCCTCACAAACAAAATAAACGTATAACTCAAATTGAGAATATTTTATTTGAGAACTAGCTGACCCGGCAGACTTCGTAGTGCCTCAATAGATAAATAAAATACCTAAACTTTTGTATAAAATAAACTTAAAAAAAACAAAAGGAATCCGTCCGACGGGGGACTCATCAAAGGAAAAACAAAATTGCTTGTTTTTTATATAATTCTGAGCATTTTCATATTTTTTCACCTTTTAAACCTTCCCTGGACTTCCACGAATAATTCAAGACCAAAATTAGCCAAATCGGTCCAGCCGTTCTCGAGTTTTAGCGAGACTAACGAACAGCAATTCATTTTTATATATAAGTATATAGATTAACATACCGATTGTATTCACGATGGTACCTAACTACTCAAATATCTACGTTAGTTAAGCCATTAGGTTCCTGCCGACCACAAACCATTGTTTAGTGCACGTTTCAAATAACAAATATGGTAGTAAATGGCATTTCCTTGTAATCGAAAAAAAGTATTGGTCGCATCGTGAGCTATGTAATAAGCTAAGAATTTTACGGCTACATTTTATATATAATTTTTATATCTATAGTTTTATACAGTAGTTCAAGTTTAAAACATTGTGGTTAATTTAAAGGAAGTAGAGGTCCCGCAGTAGTCGAAATTCGACTATAATTAATTGGAATTGTAAGTTTTTACACTATTATGATTGTATTTTATACTTCTATAATCACAAATTTCGCCAAGACTATACTATAAAAAATATTAACAAAGGCAAACAATATTTAATCTATTCTCAATTTGACAACAGACGTCAAGAACAAAAGTTTGACAATAAATATTATGCATGCGTGTGTGCGTCAAATACGTGGTATGTAGTGTGTGTAATGTTTTCTTTGTTGATTTAATGTATCTTTCATGCATTATTTAAAAAAAAAATTGCATTGTGAACTTTTTCTCTATATTCTCTATAAGTGTGGAAAATTTCATACTCCTCCGTCCGCGCAATTTTCGTAAAAAGGGATACAAAGTTTTTGCTTCACGTATTAATATATAGATGATGCTGAGATTCTCGTCACTAAAAAACGACATCGGGTTCAGTTTACAGATGAGAAGGTTGCGTGTTCAAATCACGTCGAGATCACCAGTTGTAGAGATACGACAAAGGGAAGATCTTGCACCGAGCGGGTGATATTGCTCGGTAGACCGACGGTCCGAATGTTGTTGTTCCGAACTTGTATATATGCAAACTTCTCTTGAAAATGTCGAAAACGAGATTCAGGAGTCTGTCAAATATCTTGCGTTGTATGATAGCTACCGCCACAATTTTTATAACATACGTACATACAATATATATACACTGTTACATGCATCGTTCTTTCGTTCTAGTGTTGTTAAAAATGATGAGACTGCAGCCCGGGAATGTCAAAAGTTATTCTAGTGTTTGCAGTCATCGTGGCCAAGCGGATAAGACGGCCGGTCTAATGCCGGTCTAATCGTATTGAGCGATGCGACTGGGCCGATGTTCGAATCCCGCAAGCGGGTACCATTTTTTTTAAGATTGGCGATTTATTTTGCCATGTGTATAGCAAACCACTTAGAATTGGACCGTGAGCTCGTGCATTTGTCTAACCAATTATAAAAAAAAAGATGTGTGGTGTCGTGGGACACCGGATATTATAAAAATATTGATTTAAAGTTCTATTCGAGGTATAAAGGAAATAAAACTGGAGGTTTCGCAACAACCCACGGTCATTCGGTAACGTGCGAACTTATTGTGGTACACTTCATTCACGGTTGTTTGCATAAGAGTTAGTGGTATATTGCGCAAACGAATGCTCTGAGATCGTGGTCAATGAATGATAAAATATATTTTATTTTTTGTACGTTATTACAAAGTTAAGTCGTACACTGTGTGCATTACTAATAAAAATCTTACGTTACGGACGTTTTTTCCCGGTTAGTGTACCCCTCTGCATCGTCCCAGAAGGAACTTCGTTCCAAAATATATAATAATATGATTTCTCAACGTAATGTCAATTCGTCAACGTTCTATTGTTCGTTCTTGTTACGTTAAAACCAATAATATATCAGGTTCGGGGCTAATCAGGCGAGGCGCTACCGCTAAATAGTTTTCGGACCATGTTCGTTTGTGGGAGGAAAATGTAACAATGTGCTGATTTCCCCCATTGCCAACCATAAAAATATATAGAAACGTGCACGCGTATGTTAATTGGAACAAAATATGTCCGCTCAATGATCGAAGTTTGGCCATAAATTATAATTTGCGTAATTACTGATGGTAGGACTTCTTGTGAGTCCGCGCGGGTGGGTACCACCACTCTACCTATTTCTGCCGTGAAGCAGTAATGCGTTTCGGTTTGAAGGGTGGGGCAGCCGTTGTAACTATACGTGAGACCTTAGAACTTATATCTAAAGGCCCACCTTTAGATATAACCACCCATGGCGCATTTATGTTGTGGATGTCTATGGGCTCCAGTAACCACTTAACACCTGTGCTTGCTTAACACTTGTGCACCTGGCTGTGAGCTCGTCCACCCATCTAAGCAATAAAAAAAATCACTGACACCTCAAGATTTACTCATCCATTTCGTAAACTACATTTTCCCTTTTTATAAATACATACCTATAAAGTAACATTCGATTTTGTGTGTGCGACTTCTGTTGGATTCAGTTATAGTAAATTGAATCACAGCTATTTTTAACCTTCCCAATTACAGTTATATTAATGGCACATCGATAAAAAGGCGGAACAAAACTAATTTATCATTAATCGGTGATTTAAGTACCTTTGCGATAATATTCCAATATAAACACTACTACATGATAAGATTTTTTTTTAAATATGATTGATGAATTACATACGTATTGTCATGTCTGTCGAGAATTATTCCGCGTTCCGGTCTGAAGGATTGCGTAGCGGGATAATATTACAACTTTTGAGGTTACCACCGGCATAGAAATTCGTGAGCTAAGTTACAAACACCATTCCTAAAGTGTTGTCATAATTAGCGTTGTTGCCATTATAAATGTTATTTTTCCGGTAACCTTTATCGCAGCTTTCATGGATCGACCATAGCGTGTATGATAAGATTAATTTTATCAGATTTCCAAAGACCACAAATTACTCAATGTAAACTAAACAGATTCCATGAATCACGAGGTCACATATTCGTTATTTTAACTATACGGTATCGTGTATTCTCGTAAAATGCTCTCGAGTTACAAAGCATTAGGATTCTTGAATTTTTGACTCAATAAAGTGTGTTACACACATACATAATTCGACAAAACTTTTTATAACCTAAGTTTAAATTCAAAATGGCGGTTTCTACAATATTTCATTCTAGCTTTCTATCAATGTCACTCACCTTCACACACCAATACAATTTCAGTAAAAAGGGCTCGGAATTAGAAACGCACAAAGCCACATTGAATAAATTTCAAAATTTATTATTATCATGTTTCTTAATAATCTAGTTGTGCTATGGTTCAATGTAAAAAAAAAATCCGTTGTATTCGTTAATATCTTTTCATGACATACATAATATGTTTCTGTTTTATTGGTTTCTGAAATGATTCTAACAGCAGCCTTTCTTCAAAATTTTAATACTTTCGCCTAATTTCTTGGCCAGAGTTGTCAGAATGAAAACCACAAAAATCTTTTAATTACGCTTGCAATTCACGGGTGTTGTTTTACTTAGTTTACAAACTAAATATTTTAGCCAGTAAGAATTTTTTCTAGATTATACAACAAACATGCAAGTTAATTGCTCATTACGAGGCCCGTCAAGTCTAGCCAGCGTAAAACCGCAACAATGTGCAGACAGCCTTAATAGAACTTCGTTTACAGCAAAAATACTTTACCGGTATTGTATGTATGTACCACTCTATTTTGACTCAAATGTTTTAATAAACTATACTGAATTTACTCTGTGGTTCAATCTCGCTTTTAACAATTTCCGACCTTTTGGCGGGAACGCGAGGTGTGAAGTTGTGCGATTTATTTTATTTTGTCTATTTAGTGTTTCGTCATGTTTAAATGTATAATAACGGTGGTTTATTAACTGTTTAATATCTGTGAAAGGGCACAAATGTGGGAAAACGAAACAAAACCGCTGGACGTAACTTCTCGGGATCCTCCAAAAGGTCCACTAAAAAAATCTCAGTAAATGACCACCATTTTACTAAGATTATATTTCATCCCATATCATTTCATCCCAGTTGATTAATGTCTCAAATTAACCATCTTAATTTCATTTATTTCACCTCTTAATATTTAAAAATAAGACATGTCTGAAAGGTCCTAGTTACCAGGTAGTAAAATCCCAAAAAAAAATAATTAATTACAATTTCCGAAGCTTCAAATACAGTTTTCGTGATCACGGGAGAGACTGTTTTCACGAGAACAATATTAATTAAGTCTAATACAAGAATATAAAATGAGTTACACCAACGCTACGTGCGCATTATCGAACCCGCGACTGTGAATGTCGGGCAAGAAACTACTGATCCATATACGTTCGTATATTAAGGCGACGACTGACGTCAGTGTGAGTGGCAGGTAAATACTGGTTTTGCACAACCATGTGTTTATAATACACGTGTACATATTTTTCTCTCGTTCTTCAATAGTTTACCAATTTGTTTAAACATCGCCTTAAATATATGTTTCAGCCAGCGAATTCACTCATTAGATAATAATAATAATAATAATTTATTTATTTCTCTCTTAAAGGTATAGTACAAATGCAAATGGAAATTAACCTTATAATTTATTTTGTAAGCCTTTGAAAGAGCTGAAGTCTGTACTAGGTTCAAAGACCTGTATTACTGATCTCCAGGCTCCCTCCTTCTTAGGATATATTAGGTTAGGTTAAGTCGTGAACAGATGCTGCGGACTAGTGTTGAGAGATCATTAGGTGTTATCATTTAAGGTCATTATGCGTGTGTGTGTGAGAGTGTGAGTGTGTGTAAAAGAGCACTTAATTTTTAAAAAAATTCAAGAATTTCAGTTTCATCTTTTTAGTTTTGTTTAGACAAACGAATACCTACGATAACACAGCATTGAGAAGATTAAGTAACATTAACCGAAATATCTTTTTATCGTCACATCAAAACCATCAACGGACGGTAATATGTATATTAGACGGAGATAGTTCAGATGATAACCCAGTTTCCGAATTTACATAAAACGTGTGACGACGACGATTTCGGCACGTGCTCACAAATATTTTAAAGCGTTTTAATTTGAAAACGTATGCAGGTAACGCGAAGTTTGACAATAAAAGAAAAATCTGCTCCACATGAAACTGGAACATCGTGGCGGTCGAAAAACACAATGAGACATAATTACGAAGTCATAACTGTGTTTTATACCTAACGACTGTCTCATCAATGAGCTCAACGCATGTTAGCTTCGCGGTATTAAGAATTATTTTACTGGTGGTAGGACCTCTTATGAGTCCGCGCGGGTAGGTACCACCACCCTGCATATTTCTGCCGTGAAGCAGTAATGCGTTTCGGTTTGAAACGTGGGGCAGCCGTTGTGGATATCTATGGGCTCCAGTAACCACTTAACACCAGGTGGTCTGTGAGCTCGTCCACCCATATAAGCAATAAAAAATGTGTGCGTGTACTAGTGTACACACGTAAGAAGTGAAACTTATTTATGGCCTTATTTTTCGAAAAATGATCTACATGCAACTTTCTAGAAATTGGTTAAATAAAGTTAAATTAGATAAAGTTTAAACAAAAGGATTTTATTATCATAGACATGAATACAAAAAATGTGACGCGTAACCGAAAAATGTGACGGTAAATTTTTTTCCAACGCCGATAAGGAAGTTTCACTTCAAAAAGTTAAATTAGATAAAGTTTAAACAAAAGGATTTTATTATCATAGACATGAATACAAAACAGATGGCGCGTAACGGAAAAATGTGACGCGTAACCGAAAAACGTGACGGTAAATTTTTTTCCAACGCCGATAAGGAAGTTTCACTTCAATAAAAAATAAAAAAACGAGGTTTGGAAAGGATAATCGGCTCAGCAATGCCCAACAGTAACGACTCGATCGGTACTGCGGCGCTGATTTTCCGCCGGTACCTGCGGAGTGACGTACACACTAGCATCAGACCGACCAATCATTATGTATTTGAGTTTAGCGTTTAGAGAATAGGCGTTATGCAGATAGGTTGGAGCCCACCGGTGCGCACTATGACAAATTTTAAATTATATAATACTCTCCCATGGTCATCAATTTCCGTGGTAGATACGGCAATAGAAGGAGTCACTCTTTTATTTCCCTACCTATTCGTCGGTAGCCTAAGGACTGCTCCGGATAGGGAAGACACCAGTGCGGATAATATATCCAACCAGTAAACAGATCTTGCAGATCAAATCAGAATAAAGTGAAGTCACGATCGAGCTTCTGTCCTTGGCCTGGGGCCACATATTCCTTAGCTTGTGGGTTATATCTACGCTTACGAGGGTTTTGCGGACATTAAATTCGATGAAACTCTATTAGATATTGTGTTCTATGGTCGGGACCGTGTCGTTTTTACCGATCATCGTTCTCGTCGAACCAGTCGCTTGCGACGAAGGGCTCGGCGAGTAAATTAACCCATAGACACAGCCCACTGAGTTCCTCGCTGGATCTTCTCAGTGGTTGATTTTACGAACCACTGTCCTTGTTTGGGCTAGTGTTAGCAAATTCTCTCAGATTGACCCCGTGAACTATCCGTCCGCGTGTAGCTGGAATAGCCCCTTCGGCGGCCTTCGGTTACCAGCCAATAGGTAGGGGAAAAAATACAAGCAGAGCAAGATGCACGTATGAAATCTAATTAAAAATTAAACGGTTCAGTATTTTCTTCGGCTCTCGCAGTCTTTGATTCTTAATTAAAAATACTTTTACGGTTTAACCTCGTGTTTTATAGTGTCTATACAACGTGTCCTGGTGAAACTGGAAAGGCCTCCGGGCCACCAGTAATCTTTCAATCATAAAAAAAAAAGTGTCTATACACACATACACGTTTCGATTACTTTACAGTTTCCGTGATAGCCGACAACCGACAGTCGAGAGCGAGACTAAACCGTAAAACCAGTTTTAATTCAATCGTTTACTAAATTATCGTATTACCTGAGTAATAGAGCCGAAAAGCCTGACACGTGAGTATTCATCGCGTTATCACGGAAATAAAGGAAAAAGCAACATTTAAAATATTTAACCACGTAGCAACACGCGAGAAACACGTGTTCATCTCAAATAAGTAGTCGATACGATAAATTTGATTAATTTCAATAGCTATGAAGGCGTGTCCGATAAGCGACACGACCGTGGATGTCCTTGCCCGTGACGTCACTCCGTGGAAGCGACTCAAGTCTGCAACTAGGGGGTAGGTACGTTTGCACTCACCAGTGTAGCGAGGGCTGCGTTGATCTTCTAGTCCAGGTTGTTCCCAAACGAGCACGCGGGCTCCTTGAGTCTTGGACACCATGGTGAAGGGGAAAGCGCGTGAAGAATCCTAAATCTAACTAAATACTATAGAGCGTCCGACGCGCGGCTACCTACGTAATGTTGGTGAGCGGGCCAACATCGGGTGTTGAGAAGCGACCGAGGGGAGACATAGCGAGGGTTGCACGTGACGGTACCGAAGCCGACTGCGGACTAATGACGGTCCTCGGCGGCCGCCACGCCGCGCCGGTAAATATAGAGGAGCCGCGGGGAGGAGGGCGCGGCGGGGGGACGGCGCACGCGCTCCGTGCATGCATGACATAGACGCTACGCTTTTTTTTTTGTGCTGAACGCTGAAAGAATCGCAATAGAACACAAAACGCAAGTACCGCTATACTGGCGGTGCGGGGGCAGTGCGAGGGGGGAGGGAGGTCTGCGTCGAGACTAAAGCTGCTTTCAGACTACGCTATAATATAATAGCATATAGTATAAAGCTCAGAGCACAACAATGTCGCGCACCATACATTGTTATCGACATGTTCAGACTGTACTGTGTGCTTAGTGCGAGTTTTTTAACGTTCTCGATAGCGTAAAAGTTATCCCAATTTTGTATGCAGTTGGAACAGCGCCCCTAGCGGCAAACGATTCCATTTCATAAAAATATGAGCTAACTTTTACGCTATCGAGAAAGTTTTCAACGTTCGCACTAAGCACACTGTCCTATATATTATTGGCTAAGTATACGCTGCTATACTTTAGGGCACTGTAGTTAGGCGTAGTCTGAAAGCACCATAAAAGCCTTAGCGACTAGAACGACCAGCTCAGCAGTTTAACAAAAAATATTCTCACTATTAAACTACCAATAAGCGGCGAATGAAACACAAGAATAAGTGACGTATTTTCCTTATACATTTTCTAAATTTGAATACGTGTACAACGTAAAATGTGACCTTTAAACGCGAGGTCATTTCATTAAAATTGTATCGATTATTGAAAAACGATAATTCACATGTTTCCTATCGTTAAATATTAGGTCCACGTCAGATATTTACCTAGTATTTACGTTTTTATATTTGTTTATCTAGTATAAATATTAGGTCCACGTCAGATATTTACCTAGTATTTACATTTTTATGTTTGTTTATCTAGTATTCCTACCATGCCCATTGCCCATGATCGGCTTTCTTTGAACATGAATGCCGACCTGTATGTCCATGTCCTGTATGATGTATACCTTGAGGCATGAGGTCGAAATTTCAATAAATGTTGTTAATAACAATTGCCTAAAGCTTTCAAGCTAGAACGTACGATTGCTTTGCAGCAGAATTAAAGGCGCAGAGTTCACATGAAAAAAAACGGTTTTTTTTTTTATGAAACATTTTACGCAACACAACAATTACAAACACACAAAAATACATTCATTCATTTGAATGTATTTTGTGTTTTTATAATTTTAAGTTCCGTTTAATTTATGATTAAATTATGATTAAATTCATGATTTATAAGTACGCAGATTAACTATCTACGTAACGTAAATAAGCAAAAACAAAACGTGTTCGTTTGATTAACCAAATTACCTTATCAAACGCTAAAATGATATATTAAGTCTCGTGGATTTTTTCATCATTGGCACGATCAAATCTTAAGGGTGTCACACACGGCGAAGATACTATAATATTTTATCTTAATGCCGGCCGCTGGCATGTGAAGGGCCGTCAAACATTCATTCGCAAACCTAGCGGCATCAAATTCAAACGGGTTCGCATACTCAATTTGCGAACCCGTTTGCGCTTCCTCCTGCACTTGTTTACGAATGTCTCACGAATTTCTCCTCCTTTTTAATTCGTCAATAGAACATTGAAGAGAAAAAGAGTTTTGAATTCTTTCCCAGACATCAGTAACAGCAATGCTGTTTTTATGGGATTTCTTTTGATGAAGATACGCTACACAGTAGTCGTCACGAACTATGAAAATGGCGATACGTCCGTTACCTTCGCAATCGTCGGCGCAACTGGTCACACGAATGTGTGGGAGACTACGCGAAGGTTCGCGGTTCGCGCGCTTTGATGTCTGTTAAAAAACCGACACAGCTTGGAAAACCACGAATGTAGCGAAAACTTTGCATAATCATTTGCAAATGTCGTCCTACACTTGCGGGTTTGCGTATTCGTGCGCATGTGAGTGACCGGTGTAACATACAATATCGCTCGCCATACATTTTGTATGAACTATCACACATGGTTAAGATAATATATAGTTTCATATTACAGTATCTTCATACAAAATATATAGCGAGCGATATTGTATTACATGTTAAGATAAAATATTATAGTATCTTCGCCGTGTGTGACAGACACCCTTTAACATTGTATCTCAGAAGCGCGATCACCTACGTCAAAACAAACCATTATGATTTCTGAAGATATTTCGTTGTTAAATATCTTCTTTCTATTCTTTAATCTAGTTTTGTTGTTGTTATATTATTATATTGAAAAAAACAACGTTTAATTAAATATTTAGTAATATGCAACAAAATAATATCGAAAAACAAAAAAAAAATCTAACTAAGCAATTCATCATACTGTTCTACTCTACTTGTTCAAACAAGTTTCATATAACAAAAGCGATAGGTACCAAATTTTATGTGCTTGTAAACTATGCAAATGTCTACCTACTACCTTTGACAATAAAAAAAAACCACATAATATTATTACATTCTAAACGAGAACAGGGAAGACGCGTCAAAAGTATTCATAAAATTCTTATCAAATTGCACAAAATCTTGACGCTCGTAGAAAAAGCGCATGAATAATTCGAATTAACAAAAAAATGACGTGTCAAATTTGTTTGGTCCAACAACATCACGATGTTGGGACAAACATTGGTGGAACACGGCAAGGCATGTTCAATTCATTCGTTTTAACGCGTTATCAGTGAGTCACCACGTGGAAAATCCTTCGACAAACGATACGCTTGCGTGACGCAACTATTTTAATAAAACGTTCCATTTTTATGTAAAGAATTTCATTAGCGACCATTACTAGTGAGGTAGGTACTTTATGCCCAAAGCACTTGCCTTCTAGGCATAATATTTTCGGTAGGTAGCGGCTTGGCTCTGCCCCTGGCATTGCTAGAGTCCATGGGCAACGGTAACCACTCACCATCAGGTGGGCCGTATGCTCGTCTGCCAAGGGCAATAAAAAAATAAAATAAAAAATAATAATAAATAATACATGACTGCTTCGCTGTAGAAATAGGCTTCCTACCCCGAAGCAGGAGTTCTGCTTTGAATTTTTTTTTTTATTGCTTAGATGGGTGGACGAGCTCACAGCCCACCTGGTGTTAAGTGGTTACCGGAGCCCATAGACATATACGACGTAAATGCGCCACCCACCGTGAGATATAAGTTGTAAGGTATTAGTATAGTTACAACGGCTGTCCCACCCTTCAAACCGAAACGCATTACTGCTTCACGGCAGAAATAGGCAGGGTGGTGGTACCTACCTGTGCGGACTCATAAGAGGTCCTACCACCAGTAAGAATGGTTTTCATGTTTTCGGGTGGTGATGACATTCACGTTGTAGTCTCCAAACATTTAACCACAGCCAAGCTGTGACCTTGGTCACCCGTGTTAATGTTAAGTCGAGTTTTCTACCTAGTGTTCCAACAACTTTGCTAATAAAAATCGTTAACTTTAACAAAAAGGTTTTCTGTAAGCGGAATGAAAATTCAAATTTTTCGTTTTTCATTTACATTTTTTCTCATATTTAGTTATAGTCCTAAAAAAATTTAAAGCAAAATACATATAAAAAATACCTCCAATAAACATACTTTCTGTAAGCGAAATGAAAATTTAAAAGTAGAATTTTTCATCAACATTTTGTCTCGTACTGATTTATCATCTAAGCAATAAATAAAAAAAAAATAAAAAAAAAACCTAAAACTTCGAAAACCAAAAAAATAAAAAACACGTTTCGCAAAACGCAAAACGTTTTCCGAAACAAGAAACGGAAAGTTGAATGACCGATCCCCTAAAGAGCAGCTATTCATTGGGTATTAATCGAACAAACAATCTAGGTACCTACTTAAAAAAAAACATAACGTGCGAAACACGTTCATTCACTGTTCATACTATGAACAACACCTTTTTTTTTTTTCCTACCTAAGCTGGTAGCCTAGAGAGGCTATTCCAGCGTAACTGTAACTAGTAGGTGAGCTCACGGGGCTCAAACCAGACGACGATGCTAACACGAACCCTAGCAAGAGCCGTGCTTCGCAGAATCTACCACCGGATCGGAAACGCGACCCACTGAGAAGATCCGGCGAGAAACTCAGTGGGCTGTGTCTGAGAGTTAATTTACTCGTCGAGCCCTTCGACGGGTTCGACGAGAACGGTGACCGGTGCTTGAAGTACCTAGAAGCACAGTTAGTGGATCGGGAGGATCCGAGATGACGGAACAACACCATGGAACGTCAAATTCTTACGTATTTGTAAAAATAAAGTGGTACATTAATACAAATTTTAATAAAAGAAATGAATAGTTTTATTGATTACATCTTAGTCGATAGGAAATGAAAGTCAATTGGTTGCACTGGAATTATTCAAATCCCTTAGCTACAGTCATTACAGCTACAGTCACATCTTTGTGGGATTAAAGGAAACTTCAATTTGGAACAAATCAGTTATTAATTCAATCGGTTACTTTAGGCTAAGTTTTTTTTGGGGCCACAAGCTCCTCGATTGGCGTCCTATGTAAAATATCTGTGTGAGAATGCTAAAGTCCATAGATAATATAGGTACTTAATATTTGAAGTCTCAGACTAAGCGCAATTACAGTTCTTGATCGTGCCGCGTTTATTCTCGGCAGACTCTACCCCGTGGTTTGTAAGCGGAGTAAAATGTCCTGGTGAAACTGGAAAGGCCTCCGAGCCACCAGTAATACTTTAATCATAATAAAAAACTAAGCGCAACGCAATGCCGGCCAAAACCATGCTACGACGACGGACATCGCGGCCGCGAAAAAAAACTTCAAAATATTTCAGCTTATAATTTCAACAAACGTACCACAGATCAACTGTTAACGAAATGTAGAACTTGGTAACCATACTATGAAGTCAACATTCTATGTCTTTTACAAAGCTAATTAGGTACCAGCAAAGCGACAAGGTCAAAATTAGACAAATTTTCTAACTTTTGCCTATCTATTGTAGGTACCTTTTTATTTTTTTTTTAACGCTGGGGAATCCATTTACGGATACCCGGTCGAGGGGGGTAACGGACCGGGTTATGTCGGTTATTGTAGGTACCTACTGGTTTTATTTCCTCGTCACATAATCAAACTCTCTACGAAATATGTACATATAACTAGTTGATATAAAAGATTATAAATCAAGATTAATCTTCAATCTATGTCTATCTTATAGCAATCATAGTTCAATCAAGAACAAAGTGTATGATGATGTCCTATGATCAAAAAAAAAAAAAAAAATTCAATAGTTTGTAATTTTCGTCACAACTAGCGACATCTCGCGAAGAAAATGAAAAGCTATGTAAGAGCCATCTATTCTCTTTGGCAGACAGAAATAAATCATTCAAATAAATTTTGCTGTAACAAGGCGTCGAGGCTACTCATCCACACTAATAGATGGCGT
Organism: Bombyx mori; assembly: GCF_030269925.1. Lineage (NCBI taxonomy): Eukaryota > Metazoa > Arthropoda > Insecta > Lepidoptera > Bombycidae > Bombyx > Bombyx mori. Next base: position 3,317,070 of record NC_085114.1, read on the forward strand.
TACTTTAAAACAAAAATATTAAGAGTGGCAGTAGTACCAACATTTTTCATTAATTGTTTCATAATTTTGATCTGTACTAAAAACATAATTTATCAGTTTTACTAAAATTATTAAATTAAGAAACTTGCGTTGCAAATTGAAAGGTTTTCTTTAAAATAATATGTATATAACAACAAGGTCAAGGCGTTTTTATGTCCGCCTTTTTCAACGTCTTCGAGTTTTTTTTTTCTACCTATATGCTGGTAGTCTAGGGGTCTATTCCTGCTACTTTCGGACTGGTAGGTGAGCTCACGGACTCAACCTAAGAGAATTTGCTAACACTAACATCCGACATTTACCGGGCGACGGCGGTTTTGCGTTGTCTCGTCGCCTGTGTCGGATATGTAATTAACGGGGGCCACAATAAGAGGATTATCGTGTCGCGCCGCTTAGTCGTAGTAGCATTCTGACTCTACCTTAAAGATACTAATTTAACGTATCAGTTCTAAATTCATATCGTCGTGAAAGTCAATATTCCTCACGTACCACGGTGCTCCGACGGCTATCCTGCAGAAACGGGATTGGATGACCCGGAGGGAGTTTATGTGCATGCGGGTCGCGTGAGCGAACACTACACTTACATAAGTCATGAACGTCTTAAAGGTGTCAACAATACGAACATTGTAAATATATAAAAAGATGTGTGGTGTCGTGGGACAACGGATAGGAACGAAGTTCCTTATTATAAAAATATTAATTTTAAGTTCTATTCGAGGTATAAAGAAAATAAAAGTGGAGTTTTCGCAACAACCCACGGTCATTCGTAACGTGCGAACTTATTGTGGTACACTTCATTCACGGTTGTTTGCATAAGAGCTAGTGTATTGCGCAAACGAACGCTCTGAGATCGTAATCAATGAATGATATACAAATATGTTATTTTTTGTACGTTATTACAAAGTTAAGTCGTACACTGTGTGCATTACTAATAAAAATCTTACGTTACGGACGTTTTTTCCCGGTTAGGGTACCCCTCCGCATCGTCCCATAAGGAACTTCGTTCCAAAATTGAATTATTTAGAACTGGTGCTTTAGCCCTTACTACGTAACCTATAGAAACACAATTAAATACTTATATGAATCTTTTATGTTCGGTGAACAAACCTAAATTTCTTCACGGATGTCATACTCATTCAACCGGTACCCTAACGATTAATGAAGACAAATGACCTTTTCAATCGTACACTTAACACTTACCTAAGTACCTAATGTGTTTAGTGATTGAATAAAGATCGCACGCGCGGGACCTTATTGTTAGGAGCGGATGTCGACCGTTTGTAGTTTTTATCGCCCACGCCTATCGACCCATTTGTACCTAGGACGTACAGGACACTACAATAGCCGTGGGAATAAACAGAATGCAATTACGTGGTAATTTTGTTTTTTTTTTCTATCCTGCAACTTAGCGATCTGTTTCTTCAAAAACAATAATCTAATTTAATTTTTTATTTTATTGCTAGATGGGTGGACGAACACACAGCCCACCTGGTGTTAAGTGGTTACTGGAGCCCATAGATATCTACAACGTAAATGCGCCACCCACCTTGAGATATAGGTAAGTTCTACGATCTCAGTATGTGAGTCGTCTATTATCAAAGGTGGCAATCTGTGCATTTGGACAAATTTTTTTTATTGATATGTCAATTCAGATTGATTTGAATATAATCGTCTCCTTCAAAGAATACGGTTCAAAACCTGCATTAAATAAAGGTTAATAGTTAACCTGTTATTTATCTAAGATGTCGTTCCGAAGAGTTTTGTGACTGCCAATGGAATACAAAGTCAATAATTCGTTTTTCTGATTTACCAATCATTGTCCAAAAGTCAGATTGCCGGCTTTGATAATAGACGACTCATGTATGAGTTGTGTCCCTAGTGGTACAATTCTCATTTCCTGTCTGCTCGTAATAAAATAAAAATATGTTTTACATGACGATGTTTGTTATAACGATATAGTGTAGGGAAGGTACTCAATGATCGAAGCTCAGCCGTAAACACTGACACCTCAAGATTTACACATCGATTTCTTAGATTAAATATACCCTTTTGTTTATTAATTAATATAATAAACAAAGGGGTAAATAAATTTAAAAAGAAAAACAGTATTTATCAATAATTTTCATGTGGGTACTAGATTTTCGCTTTTATTTCACAATTTCATTAGTTGTATTGCCAATTAAAACTGACTATTTCAAAATTGTTTTTAATTAATGATGAACGATAGCACTGGAGCCCGTATTGACGGGCCGAATTAAATTAAACAACAGAAGAAAAATCGATTAACAAGCCAAGGAGAAACCAGTACTCGGCTGTTCGGTCTTCATTTAAAGAAAAAAAAAACATAAAAAATTGACCATAGACAATAAATGTAGGTATGAGAGTATTTTTCACAACCCTCGATGCCTAATCCACCTACCTACTAACTACCTAGTCCACAAACCACAGCTCATAGAATAAGCAAGCGATGAGATGGCCTAGAGCAGTTTCGAAGTGTATACATACTCAACAGGAGGACATCACGACCGGTAGATATGAAGGAAAAGAGCCGAAGACCAAACTCAGCTCAAAGTATTGCGATACCGAATTTCTGTTTAAAATCAAAAGGGCATAAACCTTATATCCCAAGAGCCCGCGACAGCCAGACCTTCGTTATTTTATAAAAGCTGAAAGTTTCTCTGTGTATGTCTCCAACACAGGTAAGAACGACCCGCGATTATAGAGTTCCGATTGTGGTTACTTGGGCAGGTAACAGGCAGTAAAGGTATATAAAATAGTACCTTAAATTCGTTAAAGTATAAAGGTTGTTTTTTTAATATTTAGTCCAGAATATCTTTAGAAATCATGATATCCGTTGCCGGACACTTTTTCCAGTTGTTACCCCCTGCCAGACACCCTTAAACTTTAATAAATTTTAATTATACTTTCGTTATACTATAAAAGCTAAATTTTATATATGTTACTTAGGGACTTATAAAAATATGTTACCCCAAGAGCCGGACAGTTTTAATGGTTCTTACATCTTGCCAGACACATTGACAGCCCGCTGTAGGTGCGAGCGCGAGGTAGCAACTGTTCAAGCGGGTGTGAGCGAGATAGAGTGCTTAGTCTATTGTGATCTTTTAAGATATCCAATAAAAAAATTATTTTATTACGTTCATAGCAATATTATAGAAAATAAAAAAGGTTATTTTAATATTATAAAGTACAAACAAAATATTACATGTCAAAGAAAAATATTTAATCGTTCTTATAATTTTCCTCATTGTTGTCTATATTGAACTATCGAGTCGGCCTGAGGGGCCACGAGGGGGGGCATAGCTACTACCGTATCCGATTTGAGAGTACGAGCTAAGCGGTAGTAAGACCTTTGAGAGGGCGCGAGTTCTTCTAAGAAATCAGACCATCTGGCATCTCGGACTTCGGCGATGCGAGACTTTACGTCGCGTTGTAGGGCACGCATTCGAGTACGATTTTCCACTGTAGGATACCTATCGTAGGCACGGATCGAAGCGTTCTTAGCTCTAAGGAGTTCCCTAATATCGTCGGGCAATTTGAAGCGGTGAAGGAAGTCCTCCGCCACAACTTGCTTCGATGACCTATCTAATGTCGAGGTGATATGTGACGTTACGATGTCTATGGCTTCAGCGGTATCCTGAGGAGACGGGGTAGAGTCCGGGCTAAACGGGAGCGATGGTGGATCAGATTCAGCCAGGCTAATGCCCAGCGTGTGCCAATCCACCACAGTCCTCGTGACGGGAACGGAATCGGGAGCGCGACCGAGCTTCATAATGACGGGGCGGTGGTCTGAATCTAACTCTAAAACTACTTCGATCGAGTGTAAGCGCAGAGTTACGTTTTTTAATAACGCTATGTCGAGTATATCCGGGCGATGCGCGATATTTAGCGGGTAGTGAGTCGGGGTTAGCGGAGCGATGATATCGAAGGCGAGATCATCGACTAACGCGTCGAGCCGCCTGCCATTAGGGGTTGTGGTGTGTGAGTTCCACCTGATGTGTTTACAATTTAGGTCGCCCGCCAGAATGACAGAGCTTCCCATGCCGAGTGGCGCCTCGATATCACTGCTTAGAACGGATAAATCCTATAAACGACAGCTGATGTGCAGTAAAAGATCACAATAGACTAAGCACTCTATCTCGCTCACACCCGCTTGAACAGTTGCTACCTCGCGCTCGCACCTACAGCGGGCTGTCAATGTGTCTGGCAAGATGTAAGAACCATTAAAACTGTCCGGCTCTTGGGGTAACATATTTTTATAAGTCCCTAAGTAACATATATAAAATTTAGCTTTTATAGTATAACGAAAGTATAATTAAAATTTATTAAAGTTTAAGGGTGTCTGGCAGGGGGTAACAACTGGAAAAAGTGTCCGGCAACGGATATCATGATTTCTAAAGATATTCTGGACTAAATATTAAAAAAACAACCTTTATACTTTAACGAATTTAAGGTACTATTTTATATACCTTTACTGCCTGTTACCTGCCCAAGTAACCACAATCGGAACTCTATAATCGCGGGTCGTTCTTACCTGTGTTGGAGACATACACAGAGAAACTTTCAGCTTTTATAAAATAACGAAGGTCTGGCTGTCGCGGGCTCTTGCTCTATTATTTTTTTATTACCTTACCAAACAAGCCATAACAAGATGAAAGGCGATTGCATGCAGCCGAGATGCGAATATTGCGAGGGATGTATCGAGTAACGAGAATGGATAGAATACGGAATGAATAGGTTAGAGGAAGTCTGAAAGTGGCACCTGTGACAGTGAAGTTAAGAAGTGCACGCTTGGGATGGTATGGACATGTGATGGGACGACATTACAATAAGCTTTGACAATGAGAAAAAATGGATGGATTGCGTGAAAGACGATGTGTGTAAGAGGGGAGTGAGCGTAAAATAGTATATAATAGAAGAGCATGGAAGGAGAAAACATGTTGCACCGACCCCAGGTGACTGGGAGAAGGGCAGGAGAATGATGATAACCAACTAAGCCATACCAATGGTGATGCCAGTTCACAATACCAACTGAAAACTTGTACCTGGAGTTCGAGGTTGTGACGTCATGCCAAGCACGTATCACACAGCTGGGCCGCAAACGCACTAAATCATAATAACAGTATTATGAACAAAAGCGGTTCCAATGTCAGTGTCTACATTCGAAACCTGCGGCCGTAACATATAAAATCAGCTTCTATTGTACACTGATTGTGATGCAGAGTGGTTTATTACTAAAGTGACCATACGACTCGCTTTGGGCGGGATTATCCCACTTTCAGGCTGTCCGTCCCGCTATCCCCAACGAGAACAAAAATGTCCCGTTTTCATTTATCTGTTGTGCATGTGTTTATTAGAAATTTACTTATCCCAAATCCTTATTGTATTACAAAATACATACTAAAGTAACTCTAATTTTGCTGTAGAAAAGTAGTTTTTTGTTGCGAAATTATTTATATTATATATATTATTTTAAGGGCAAGTTGGTGTAAGAATTAAGATGACAATGAGGGTAAGATACCCTAATAAATTATTTTAGGCCATTTTTTAAACCATATTTTTGAAGTGAAACTTCTTTAGGCGCATGAGGGTAAAATTTTTACAGAACGTCGCGCAGGTATGCAACGGAAGTGACATCAAACTACTATTGAAGTTAAGTACTTGTCAAATGTCAGTCAGTTGTAGTTGTTGTATTTTTCCAACTGGAAAGGCCTCATATCATACCTACAGCCTAATGTTTTATAAATTTTTTGTGAAAAATGTTAATAGGAATTAAAATGAAATGAAAAGAATTTGGAACATTAATCGAATAGCATGAAATTAAATTAGTCAATTCAATTGGCAAAATATTAGTAATTTACAATTTAGAAATCTGTCACATTATGTGTCAACACTGAGGTTTGAGATTGACATTTGACAGATTTTTGTCGGGAACATATCTTCCTTTTCCCTTTCTCTAAGTCTCGGAAATCTAAAGTTTTAGATTTGTATAAATTATGCAAGACTTATAAATTAGTTCGCCAAAAAAGGTTTCACTTCTGACATGTGTACTTTGTACGCACGTACTATTTTATTTTTTTATTTTGCACTTAAATATTACATCTTACCCCGCCCCGACATACCCTATATATGTATTTATTTAAATACGAAATTCCGTAGGCGTTCCGCTTTGACACGAAAAAAATGGTCACGTTAGTTATGACCGTTCTCGAATGCGTGAGGTCCTATTGTCTAGTAAACACTTCGCGAAATCAACGTCTACGGTTTGCACGTGTCTGAATTTTTAAATGACGACCGTGCAATCTAATAAACTTGAACCTTGTTATTATAACAAAGACGACTTAAATACTATGATTCGTCAAATCTAGGTTGATATGAGTTAAAAATCTCATCGTGATAACGCGCATAAAGTTCCGTATTTTATGATAACAGAGAGTAATCCAAATGTACGCAAAATCATGCTGTATAATAAATACTCTATTTGTGCTGATAAAGAAAGAGGCATGTTACTACTTATATACCCCAAGTATAGTTAAACCGACAATCATATGTGTGTGCGTCTGCCAAGTAATGCGTGTATCAAGCTATATTTTACAAACTATAATTATTGCTAACAGCATCAAATTATGGTATTTATCAAAGGTGCTCTAGATATTTTTATGTAAGGTACGATGTAGGTATTATTGACGTGAAACGTGTTCCCATCATTATTACCTTCGAATACTGCATTGCCATACTGAAATTTTACTACGAGTATATAATAAATTCTATTGAACGTTCAAAATCTGAATCATCAGAAAATTCTAAAACAATTTATTTATAGCTTTAACATTCGCACAAAGAATTATTAGTCGGTTGAGCTATAGAATATTCATTCATCTTTTGGTTCACAGTACGTGAGAAGTAACGGTGGCTTTTAGGTTCGACGTCCACTAAAATTAGTCGGACCGGTTAGGAAATTTTATTCGACTCTATGAACGTCTATGAAAGCTCAAAGAAATGAATAGGTATTGTTTTCCGTGTTGTTGTTTTCACAACCGAAATAGGCGGTTGTCAGCTTACAAAACGTTCTAACACCACAGTCCTCGAGATAGATGATAAGTGATACCATCTTGCCACCATCTTGCCTGTATCCGCTTAGAAGCTTCGGGACTCTCTTTGTATAATAATACAATAGTGAATTAAAAACTCTTGTCTCTAAATGGGTGGGGCGGTGTTGTGGTATCTAGTAGGTCGTTGATCCGCCTATGCAATAAAAATAATCAAGCAATCCCACCCAGATTACAAAACACACTGTAAAGTCAACTTCAAATACGTACCATTCTGTATTGATATACTTTACACCTAAAATATTATGAACAATTTTATTGTCCTACAAAGTCAGGTCAATCACACTTCACCTCCTGGTATGTTTCAGGGCGACCAACACTAAACATAATAATAGGCAATTACACGATAATAATACCAGTACAAATATGATTTTACAAATTACTAAGTTGATCGATGTTTTTTATTGTTTTTTTTTTGTCTTTCACTAAGTTATGTATGTACGTTTGGATCTTCACGACAACCTATTATTAGTATCTGTGTATGTTGTGCGAGTTTTTTACTTCTCGATCGCGTAAAAGTTAACCCAAATTTGTATGGGGTTGGACAGGGTTCCTACGTTTGCCGCTAGGGGCGCTGTTCCAACTGCATACAAATTTGAGTTGACTTTTACGCGATCGAGTACGTTAAAAAACTCGCACTAAGCACACTGAAGTAGGAGTGGGTAATATCGGTTTTGCCGCGCATCGAATCGTATCTATATATCGAGGATCAATATCGGATATTGAATCTATATATTTTCTGAATCTATATATTGATGGATGCTAGTAGATTTTCTCGATTCATGATATTTGAGATTTGAAACGATACGCTAATATAATATCGTAGTAGATATAGATTTAAGTCAACGTTATACGGTTGGTTTTCTGATATCAATTTATAATATGATCTTAAAGTAATAAAAAGAACATGAAAATAAAAATATCAAAAAAACTTTCCTTCATGCTTTTACCAGGCTTAGGACTGGCTACATTATTTTCAGTTTTTAGTATTTTGTGTCTTAATTTAAAATTACAAAATATACCAAAAGAGTGTAGATTTCAAAAGTTTAATACAAACACAAGAAATAAACTCAATTATTTGGATTCAACTAAAAATAGAAAAATGTGTACTTTAAAAATCAAACACAAAAAACTTTTAAGTATAATTTATAAACACTTGTCCAAAAATTCTAGTTCAAGGTCAAAGCGCGTGAAATTAAATTCAACGATGCAAATATACTGCATTCAAGTTAGGGTCGAAAGTTGAAACTTCTTTCCTTAATTGTATCCTGCTGATACGCTAAGAATAATCTACAGACATATGGACTTAAATATAAGGTTTACAATTGTATGGATAATGCCTGTTTCTGTTTCATTCATCACATGATATCCCTATCGTGCGCTCACTCACTCTGGCCGATTCGATACGAACCAAACGAATATTGCTGATATTAACGAATCGGTACGATATGCCGATGCGCATCACATCGAGCAATATCGTGTATCGGCTGATATCGAAATATAGATTTCGATTCACGAATCGGTCCGATATGGCGATGCGCATCACATCGAGCAATATCGTGTATCGGCTGATATCGATATATAGATTTCGTGCGGGGCGATATCGGATTCAACGATATTGCTGCGATATATAGATATTGAATCTATATACGATTTATATCACCCACTCCTACACTGAAGGCAGCATCGGAACGCTCGCCTACGCGTTCGGTAAAGTTAATAAAAAAAACCCTTTATATTTTGGAACTCATTAAACCCTTTTTATTTATAAATATTTCTTTTTAAATCAACAACAAAGGAAAGTATATTTGAATTTATTGATAAGAGCAATCGCGTTGTCTTAATGAAAAAAAAAATGACATTGCCAGACGTCATGGTCTAAAAGACACCTCTTGTACTCGTCTATCCATCGATAAAGCAATAGCATCCGTGCTATTATAATGAATTTTTGATTGGTATCGAAGTCGTCGTGGATAAGACGTTCGGTGCATTCGTGTTGAGCGATGCACCGGTATTCGAATATCAGGCAGGTACCAATTTTTCTAATGAAATACGTACTCAACAAATGACAAATGTTCACGATTGACTTCCACGGTAAGGAAAAATAACATCGTGTAATAAAAATCAAACCCGCAAAAATTATAATTTGCGTAATTACTGGTGGTAGGACCTCTTGAGAGTCCACGCGGGTAGGTACCACCACCCTGCCTATTTCTGCCGTAAAGCAGTAATGCGTTTCGGTTTGAAGGGGTGGGCAGCCGTTGTAACTATACTTGAGACCTTAGAGCTTATATCTCAAGGTGGGTGGCGCATTTACGTTGTAGATGTCTATGGGCTCCAGTAACCACTTAACACCAGGTGGGCTGTGAGCTCGTCCACCCATCTAAGCAATAAAAAAAAGGAATATTGTAAACTCGACCGGGTAATTAGCAGCATCCTGTCTGCCACCATCCATCAAACTTCGATATAATAAGATGGTGACATTCTCATTCACGGAGACTATCATATCTAAGGCCTCCGGTATCTATAAAACTATAATATAATGTCATTAAATAAAACGCAAGCGTATCGTTTCCCTTAGTTCCGTAGTCACGTCCTACGAAAGCACGGCTACATTGAACACGGATGACAGTTGCATAGTGAATAGGCCAATAACTATGTCCATTTTGTTTACTTGTTGACTTTTGTTGGTTTAGCAGTTGGTGAGTTCTATATTGATAGTAGATGTGTAGATTACCGCATCGCGGAGTCCAAACTCGATTCCCAGACAAAATCAGTGAGTGTCCTTAAGAAGTTTTGTATTCAGGCACTGAAGGGTTTTTCTAAATTTGCCTCGTCCTTTTTGCGGTTCTAATTAACATATATTAGGGACGTTTTATTTCGTATATGTATATATATGTAAAGAAACTAGTTATATTTCTTTAAAGTACATTTGTACAGTGTTCTATAGCTCCTATGTAATCATATAGACGGCGCTGTCAATAATGGTGACATTCATTGGTATTGAGGGAGATGACATCTGCCATTTTCGGGCATATTGTTACTAAATTAAATTGGATAATTATTTATAAGGAATTGAGAGTGGCACCACTTGGCATCACTTTGAATGTCGTTTCTTTGTTTTCAGACCAACGCCATGTTTATTTCAACTTACAGTTCCTAATAAATAAAATAGAAAAAGTATTATAAATAGATATTATGTGGGTTGGCAAGTAGCCTAGTGTAAGGTTTGCTATAAAATTGTTAAGTTGTTGTTAAGGCAATTTTCTGATTGCCAAATAGCAACACTGTTGTTGGGAGCGATTACAGTAGTGGAGACGTGACATAATAAAAAAGGCGGTAGTCTGAAAAAACGGGACAGAAAGCAGTGTATGGACTTTTTGGCGGGAACGCGATGAGTGAAGTTGTGTGATTTGTTTTATTTTGTCTATTTAGTGTTTCTTCAGGTTTAAATGTGTAAAAACGGTGGTTTATTAACTGTTTAATATCTGTGAAAGTGCACAAATGTGGGAAAATGAAACAAAGCCGCTGGACGCTTCTTCTCGGGATCCTCCAAAAAGTCCACTAAAAAAATCTTAGTAAATGACCACCGTTTTACTAAGATTATATTTCATCCCATATCATCTCATTTCATTTAATTTCATCCCAGTTGATTAATGTCTCAAATTAATCATCTTCATTTCATTTCACTCCATAATATCATTTTTCATAAAAATATGAATATAAATTAAAATAAAACATGACTTAAAGGTCTCAGTTACCAGGTCATAAAATCCCTTAAAAAAAATAAAGCAGTGTATTCAGTAGTGAGCGGATATCTAAAGACTGTACAAGTGGAGTTACAAATAAAGCAAAACAGAATTAACTGAACTATTGCAGTCTGTGTATTAATTTCCTGGCTTAGGAACCCGAGTCTTACACTAGCTCGAATGTATCAAAATCCTGATAAGTAATACGTGACGAACAAACATTATTCCGCGTGCCGAACTCAGTAAAAACTGCGTTCGTACCATATTCACATTTTTGACACGCGATAGCATCACGCAAACCTAATTTAGTGTTTCATTCGGCTGATTTACGCCAAAAATAGTCAGGACGGCAGTACTGACCCGTGAGAGGTTACCACCCTACCAATACAGCGTAAATAAATTGGGTTCTATATTCTGCTTTTAAGTACCTAAAGTCATTATTCTAAATAAAAGTTATTACAGGTTTGATATTCCGTTGCTGCCGGTTGCTACAGATTGTCGCTTTCTGTAAGTCCATAATCTATACATATAAATAAAATTGGAGTGTCTGGTTGTAATATTGAAATAACCCCTTTTTGCTGCATGCGTATATATACGGTACATACGCCAAAATAACATATTTTACAATTTTTGTCTGTCTGTTTGTTCCGGCTAATCTCTGGAACGGCTGGACCGATTTTGACGAGACTTTCACTGATAGGTAGCTGATGATATAAAGAGTAACTTAGGCTACTTTTTTTAGACTAGCTTTGCCTCGCGGCGGTACGACAATAACCACGGGCTACAACGCCGGACTCAGCTATCAATAATAAAATTTAATGTTTCCGATGCGAAGCGAGGGCGGGTCGCCAGTCCTTTATAAAGACGCAGAGGAGCTTGAGAGAGAGCTCCGATGCGATAATTCGAGTGACTGATGAAATAGAGGCCGTAGGGTTTCTATTAACTGCGTTGTATGGCGGCCCTATAATGCAGACTGGTTTTGGCCTAGCGGGGTATCACAGAACATGAACTACACTGCCTAGGCGGCTTGATTCGCAGCTGACTGTGTTGGCCAACTTAGAGTCGATTCGTCGCCGTAGAAAAGTCCTAGGGATGCCATTGATGACCTCGGTCGCCCCTCTAGCCTCTCCGGGGCTCTGTCTTGAGCTGGCCTTGATACAGGGCGAGGGTAATAATTTAGGGCGTCACTTAAATCACCACCTACCTTCTACAGTAAGTTCGCTTTAGTTCAGACCCACTTATAAGGCGCGCCCGGCCAAAATTAAAAGGTTTGATACCTGAATAACCGGTATTACATTACACAAACACAAACTGAAACAATATTTTGAGTCCGTATTCATTATGTTAAGTTCGCGACTAAATTTATTATTAAAACAAAAATTTTAACTTTTATATCACGAAATACGTATGAAACAAAATTAAATTTAATTCAACTTAGAGGTCATGTTATCAGACTTGTTGAATTTAAAGTTTTAATTGTAGTACAATTCACCTGATTCGAAAAAGGTTCCAATCTTGAAGAAAGACAGCGAAATTCGTCTAAATTGGCCTGCTACAGTTTCCAATCATTGTTGACGTCAAGCAGACGTCCTATTGAAAGGCTGGGTCAAACAACAACACGGAAGCCGAGTCATAAAACGTTTTTATCGCGTAAGTTCGTTAAGGCCACGATACTCATTGACCGTTTCTTTCTTTCTATCGTATCAAAACAATTGGGATCCAATTAACGAAATAACGTATAATTTCTAACTAGACCTGTGGCGGGCTGATGTATTTATTCTTTTTGGTACTTAAAAGACTGGCGATTAATACTGTCGTTATAATAAAAACAATAATGATTACATTTGTAATTCGGACAATCCATATTATTCATTTTCTTTCATCATTTTCACGCCTTTCTTAATTAAATGTTGATGTGAAATTAGAATGGAGTTGGATGATAAAAAGAAATGAAATGATATTATATAATCGGAATAAATAATTTTAAACTCTTTAATCTGCTTAGTATTAGTCGATTGTTGTCCTTAGCTTTTGACGGAAATAGATAAAATAGAAAAATACTAAAAAGCGATTAATAATGAAGGAAATCCAAAGAAATCCTGTCGGAAAGCAAAACATTTTATCTAGGGAAATGGATTTACTTAGAATCATGACCGGTGTTTTAAAAGATGACTCGCATCTTATTAGAGTATTCTTTACTGATTATTACAGAATCGATATTTGAAAAATGAGTAGAGAAATCTAAAACAAAACTTCTTAGGCTGTACGCGTCGAGTTCTCAGAAAAAATACAGACTATATTTTTACTATAAAGCAACATTTTAGCATCCAGAACGCTTTAGATTAGTTTTAAGACCTTACAAAAGCTTCTCAATTCAGTCAGTGGGGTATTATAATATGGGCTTTATCTGCCTTTAGTGGTGGTTTGGTACTACGTTGACCATCAAGGAGTGACTGATATATATTTTACAGAAAGCTATCAATCACAACATCGGATCAGGGGTACCAATAAACGAATCTCGAGAAAGTTTAAATTCCACAAAAAAGAATATTCCTTTGAGCAAGATTTAGTACCGGGTCATAAAGCCCAATCCGCACAAGCGTGACTGGAATGAAACGTTATTGACTTCATCAGAGCTGAAGAAGACTGGACCTCGTCTGATTCTATGGAAGAAATACGTGCTTAAACCAATAACTGGCCACAACGTTTAAAATATTATTACGAAGTCAAAGGAGATAGGTTCATTATTTTGAAAGAACTGCATATTTTTAAAATTTATTAGCTAATGCACAATGTTGTAATAAATGTTGATGTTTTCCTTGTAGCAATAACTATTACAATACATAGAAGATGTCGTTCGATAAAGCTTCTAAGTAAATAAGTAAGATGTATGATTAGGAGATCAAAAGAAATCACCGATTTGAACATTAGAATGTCCTTGGTAGTAACCGTGAAATATTAGTAGGTACTTGCAGCTGTCGGAAATTGCGCGAAAAGAAAAAACGATTTTGTCATATTACATAAATATCGCTCAGCTTTATCTTGACAGGCATCTCAAGTGGCTCCAGGAAACATTTATGTACTTATCAGAGTCAACTCTTTGTTCAGCTGCAACATTACTGACGTTTACATCTTTTTAATCAGCTTGATATACTCGTACATGCTGTCATCGGCACTGCGGCGCTATTTCCCTTGCATTTTATTTTGATTGACAGTGACAGATGCGGAGGCACAGGGTTTTTGATATTATTTAGTCTTTAGTGTCGTCTGGTTGATAGATTACAGAAATGAATAGCTTTTACTTGACGTTCATGAAAGCTGGCCTGAGCTATCAATTAGGAGACACGTATGTGATTCTTGCCTCCTCGGGTCAACGATTCTTTATCGTGCATTATTAGTAACAGCAGTCTCTATACTTCGTTTTCCAATTCGGCCTGTCCATCAATTCTTGTCTTAATATTTCAACCCAAGACCTACGCTCACATGGCAAGAGTGTTGGCGTGGATGCCATCCTGAATCCTGCTTGCTTGTGGAGGTATTCGTTGCTAATTATCACAGGCGAATCCTGAGGTGTGGTGCACCCGCGCCTTACAGTCATCAGAGGACGATACAATATCGTTGTACGTATTAGAAACATAAACCGTCGTGGCGTTACGCCTGATTCTCGGGGACTGGGTGAATCGTGACCGAGGACGCCTTATCTTCCGCCTTAAAGTTGCGAACTGAGCATGGTTGCTTCGAGAATTACCAGCACCTGATCAGAGTTTAGCCGAAGGCAGTGTCACACAACCCGGCGCTGTCGAAACGATATAGGGCTCTCGCATACATCCACATTCATAAATGCTTTGAGCTCACTTTCTTATAGCCTTATACCGATTTGGGGAAAGACCAGGGATACCCAAAAATAGAACGTATCAACTGCTGCACATGCCTATAGCACTGATTCTGACAAGACCCGCACTGGTTGTGACCCAGCATAGTATCCCGGGGTACCAATTGTTTACGTGGTCTTGGCAGTCTTCAGATAGCCTGGAATTTCGAAGGCCCAAAGTTGTCGTGGCGTCGACGATCACTGCTTTGGCGATTCATGAGGGTGAGGTAGCCGAGAGTGATTCGATGAAACCTACCTAACCTATGCCTATTTTACTTAAAAAAAGGGAGTTTGATATATCCTACGCTAGTTACAAAACTGTGAGACAAATCAAAGTATTACGACTGATTTATAGCCACTGGAAAAACCGACGATAAGGAAGACAATTCACAATCTATACGCTTACAAGGATCTAAAACTACCTAAATCAGATATGGCACTAGTAACATTACACAATCTATAGATATAAATCACCTGGCCTATGATTTTCAAGAGATAAATACGTTTGAATGTTTTTGATTGATTGAACGATTGCTTCCAACTTGTTGCCGGCGATTGATATCAACACCTGCTGAGTAGGTGTTGTACCGTCATCCATTTATATTACTGTTGATGAGCAGATGAGTTCACATCCTTATTAAGTCCAGAGGCGATAGCAATCTCAGTGTGAAACCAGCCACTCACTCTGA
Source organism: Bombyx mori (assembly GCF_030269925.1). Taxonomy (NCBI): domain Eukaryota; kingdom Metazoa; phylum Arthropoda; class Insecta; order Lepidoptera; family Bombycidae; genus Bombyx; species Bombyx mori. The sequence goes on from NC_085114.1 coordinate 3,332,542, forward strand.
GACACAAAATTGAATATAGTCCGTATAGTTCTAACACATCCCTTTTTATCTATCACTTTTACTAGCTTTATACAATTTTTATTTTAACAACATTATTCCTTAATCCTGGAATCTGTTCGTAAATAAGCATTCGGCAAGTATTTAGGTGCTATGAAATATTGGTACGTATATTGGTATTTGTATAGGTTCTGATCCCCGGAATAGTGACGCCACTGAATCCGAACATATCATGCGCCTAGTAATAAAACGGATCCGGTAATCCAGATACATCCCTATCAATAAATTCGTACTAAATTCAAATCGTATTCAGTTAAAAGTAATAAAGATCCTATCATAAAATAGACTATATTTAAGCAACCAAAGTCAAGGTAAAAGTTTCCTAATAAAACGACTGCGGACATAACTAGGCAGATTTCTAGTAAAGTCAGTTCATACATTTGCTTGCTCAAAATGAACCTGCATAATGCACCATATATTCTTAGGGGTGTTAGCAGTGACTAACACATGTCTCCGCTAAATTCTTGTGGAGACAGAATGTATAAAAATACACCAATTTGTTGAAACTACACACTTGCCGCTTGTTATTTCGAGTACTATGAAATAAACCTTCTCTAATTTGCCAATAAATACTGTACTTAACAACAACTCATCACAGTCGAATCATGTTTAAATTACCTAGACGTGACATAAAGTACAAACTCACAAAGTTATATTCATTTTTATTTATTAAATAAACATGGCTCTGGCTTCCTCCGCTACAATGCTATATAAACAATGACTAATTTACAGAGCAATCAGTGTTTTTTGTAACACGGCTATCTTGTGACAGAGGACGTACAGCTTAATCCTTGTGCGAACGTTTGCTTTCTTTCTGAAATGACGTTTTGACATTTGAACAAATAGAAACTGTCATAATTGGACATTGCCATAATAGAAACACCATTTTTACAGTTTTTTTAGTAACCAATTAAGCCTTTTCATACTACAGTGTGATTACAGATGAAATTATGAAACACACTCTGATATTTCTCGTCTAATATGTGTTGTGTAATATGGTACTACCATGGAGATTACGTAGTACATAATATCTCGATGGGTACTACAGTAAAAACTTTTAAGTGTCAAAAACAATTGTACAAACTTTCAACTCGATAGGAATAAGAAAGTCATGCGAATACGTAGGTCGTACAAGGAGCATGTGATATGTATTTGTCATAAAAACAACTTAATTGTAGCAAACTATTACTGGTTTTACAAAAACTCGGAACTATTATTCGGAAATCAATAATTAACTATGCGTAAAAAAGGCCCTTCATTTTTTGTATCACTCGGATAAAACTATATTTTTTACTATAAAAAGTTTAAAAGTACTATGGAATCGTGAACGAAATCCCTTTACTAGAAGAGCCCTTTACATAAAGAGCGAACAAAAAATGCGGAAGCATACCAAGTTTTTCATTGAATTTTGTGGTTAATCGTTCATGGCAAGAAAGATTGACCATAACGTGACTTCCGACGACTTCCGATAACATTATTTCACTTCCTATACCTTTTTGTTTTTAAAATTTTATGGCCTGGTTACGAGACCTTTAAGCCTTAGCTTCCTATACCTTTGTCGTAAATAACAAATATCTATATAATATATAAATCTACAATGGTTTTTACGGATGTTCCGTTATAACTACTGAACCATGCATCCGATTGACTTGAAACTTGGTATCCATGTAGAAAATACATGTACTTGAGACCTTAGAACTTGTATCTCAAGGTGGGTGGCGCATTTACGTTGTGGATGTCTATGGGCTCCAGTAACCACTTAACACCAGATGGGCTGTGAGCTCGTTCGCCCATCTAAGCAATAAAAAAAAAATGTACTTAATGGATAGGCTAATATTTATATGAGTGTTAGACTCCCTACACCAGTTGCGGGGGCGTTAATGATGATAATCTTTGTGGGGATGAGAAATAATAATGTAAATTTTAAATGCCCAGCGAAGCGAATGGGTACAGCTAGTCTTGTATAGAAACGCCAAAGATTACTATATTAGACATAAGTCTTTTTGATAAAATGGGAAACAGTAACTAAAACCCATAGACAACAATAATATTGCATTTATAACATGTCTGCCTTCGACCATCTTTGAATTAAGACTATCGGATTCATAATCTGAGTCACGAAACAGTTCTATGTACCTAAATTAATTAATGATTCAGTATTCAATTTCTCGATCACGTGGTCACATGCGACAAAAAAAAAGTCTTACTTTTTGTTTCGAGCCCGTGTCATTCTTTCTGTAATGTTTTGTTATTCTCGTATTGTCAATAAACAACAGCATAGAATAACTTACCTGGAAAAAAGAAATTAAATAATTAATACAGAATATTTAATAGTTTATCAACCTTTATAGTTTATCAACCTTATTATTTTTGTAGACAATATATAAAAAATAATTTACAAGTATAAGTTATTGAACCTATACAGAAGAAAGCCATTTGAATTGGCGATAATCCAGTTCTCACAATATCTTTGGAACCTTTAGGTCTATTTTTCTCTGTGTTTTTGGAACCAAATTCTTTATGGGACGATGCGGAGGGGTACCCTAACCGGGAAAAAATGTCCATAACGTAAGATTTTTATTAGTAATGCACACAGTCTACGACTTAACTTTGTAATAACGTACAAAAAATAACATATATTTTTATTATATATTATATTTTTTATAGATCATTGTGAATAAAATAAAGTTGATAACTTTGTAAGGTAGTTTTTTTATCAATAAAACAATCATAATAAAAAATTTACATACACCCGAATAATTATTTTCTTTATACCTCGAATAGAACTTAAAATTAATATTTTTATAATAAGGAACTTCGTTCCTATCCGGTATCCCACGACACCACACATCTTTTTTACCTTATGTTCCGTGTATTTTGAGGAATTGTTCGAAATAATAAACCCATCATCTCTTTTTACCACGGCATTAGCAACCACGGAGCAGAGTCCATCCACTCTATCTGGAACCGCTGAGCTCATACGGCTGTGCAGTGAACTTCCCTCTACGCTGGTTCCCTCCACGCTTTTTTACTGGTGGTAGGACCTCTTGTGAGTCCGCACGGGTAGGTATCACCGCCCTGCCTATTTCTGCCGTGAAGCAGTAATGCGTTTCAGTTTGAAGGGTGGGGCAGCCGTTGTAACTATACTGAGACCTTAGAGCTTATATCTCAAGGTGGGTGGCGCATTTACGTTGTAGATGTCTATGGGCTCCAGTAACCACTTAACACCAGGTGGGCTATGAACTCGTCCATCCATCTAAGCAAAAAAAAGAAGAAAAACGCTTATTCGCGAGAGCTACTACATGTGAAGTACATTCATTCAAACAAGATTTGAGAAGAGCCCTGTGCAATATAAAGCAGCGTGGTTCTGCCCCTGACGTTGCTAAGCAACAGTGACGGCTTTTCATCAGGTGGGCCGTTAATTCGTCGGCCGGCATAAAGGCAATAAAAAAGGCGCAAATAACAGATTCTAAAAAAATCATATTCCACAAGATGGCAAGGGTAATCGTAAGCCATTTACGTCAAAATAAGAATTGAGATACAATCTTGAGATTTAAAATCGAAACATTCCTTGGTAATCGATTCTACAATCACCTATTTATTACGTTCCACTCGATAGTTTTTGTCCCAGCATTATGTCTCAGTAAAAAGTAAAAAAGTTTCGATTATATTTAGAGTTTTAGTCATAGCATGCAAATAGAAAGGAATGCAAACCCATTTTATACGATTTCACAGTGAAATTATAATAGGTATTTTTTTGGATATTATATCCAATTATTTGTATCCATTTATTTATCCAAATCACTATTTGATTCCTTTTTTTTTTTCAAAATTAACCTTTTTCCCTTGCTATACTTAGGTATGAATGTTCTAACAGCTCAACAGAGTATTTTCACTCACATCAAAGATAGCCAAAACTAAAATAAAATGTTACTCATTCATTCCAATTTTTGTATTGTTTTTGCAATAAACAATACGTAGTTTTACGATAAAATCATCAATGCAGTCGATGTCAATTATGTATATGATATCGATTATTAAGGATAATTAAAAAACTGCTGGTCAAATGTTGATTAAGTTTAACCGGGGCCACCAAAAAGAATCATCAAAATTGGTATACATAGAAAAAGTTCGGAGGTAACAGATAAAATATTATTCCAAAAATATTATATGTATATACATATATATTTTATTGCTTAGATGGGTGGATGAGCTCACGGCCCACTGGAAGTGGTTACCGGAGCCCATAGACATCTACAACGTAATGGCCGCCACCCACCTTGAGACATGAGTTCCAAGGTCTCTATTTTTACAGTAGAACAGCTGCCCCGTCCTTCAAACCGAAACGCATTACTGTTTCACGAAAAAAATAGGCAGGACGGTGGTACCTAACCGTGCGGATTCACAAGACGACCTACTACCAGTAACTACGCAAATTGCAATTTTTGCGGTTGGTTTGATCTTTATTATACGATGTTATTCCTTCATCGTGGTAGTCAATCGTGAATATTTGTTAAGTACGATAGTATTTTATTAGAAAAATTGGTACATGCCTGCGGGATCCGAACACCGATGCGTCGCTAAATACGACTGCACCGGACGTCTTATCGTTTAGGTTATGGCGACTTCAAATATGATATGACGTACAGACGAATTGATAACCTCCTCCTTATTTAGAAGTCGGTTAAAAACAATACAAACCAATACAAAGTACTCGATTAGCAGAACCAATCTTCAGCGGTGAGTGAAGGTTCGATCAATCTATTGATTTAGTGAGGGTTTTTTTACATCAGTACAGCATCGGGCGTGTCCGACAAGGTTAACGATTCGCTATGCGTTTATAAATACGGTTAGAAACGCTATTTTATTTTAAATATCATTTTATTTGTTTGAAATAAGACAACAAACAACTTAACAGCTTAAAAATACTCGGGAGCAATGAATGCGGGTCATCTAAAGAAACTTATAATTCTTGGAAACTAAGAACGATAGCTTAATAAAATTAACGGTGTTTAATAGACAATATAATACCCCTTAAATGAAAGTAATGAAAGTTATAAGCCACTGCATTTCCATTGTCAAGAGTGTTCTCCTGTTCGGATGTGAGACCTGGAGAGTGACCAAGACACTCACGAACCGACTGCAGGTATTTGTAAATAAGTGCTTGAGGTCGATACTCCGCATATTCTGGCCAGTCACTATCTCTAATAAAGACCTTTGGACTAAATGTGACCAAAATCCCATCGCGCAAGACATTGCTCATCGGAAATGGCGTTGGATAGGACACACTCTACGGCGCAGCGGAGTCAACGCAGCATCAATCGCGTTTGAGTGGCAACCGCTTGGCAGGAGAAGACCTGGTCGCCCTGTACGCACTTGGCGACGCACCGTAGAGAGTGAGATGAGGACTGCCAACGTGACCTGGAGTGATGTCAAGGAGCAAGCGCAAGACAGGGTAAAGTGGAGACAACTTGTGAGGGCCCTATGTACCAGCGGGGTACCCTAGGACTACAACAACAAAAACATTTTGTTTAATAAAAATTACATAAGAAACTGCTGATCTCGCCTTAAAACCAAAATTAGAAAACATGACATAACCTTGCAGTAACTAAGGAGTTTTAATACCTTAATTTAAAGAGTATTTAATTGTCTACTAAACAAAATTAATTTCATTAAGCTAGCATTCTTAGTTTCCGAGATTTATAGGTTTTTTTAAGTGACCCGGATTCATTGCTCTCGACGGTCGATAGGCAAAGGAGTTCTCACTCCAGTTAATGTTGTTACGGTTATCGGACTAATTAGATAGGAGTCAGGGCTTTCTCACAATTCAAACTAGAACAGGTTACTACGCGACATGGAGTCCAGCCCAGAGATACTTAGTGCATTCGCCTTGTAACCAAAAAATGCTGGGTGGATTATGAGTCCGCACAACGTGATACGAAGTTCGCGTCTATTTCGATCACAAAGCATTCGTACATTTCGTTTCAGATATTATGATCGTTCTTCTGATGCATTCCGTTAAGTTCTACGAAGATGCCCAAGTGTGGGAAAATGAAACAATGTCGCTAAACGTGGCTATTCGAGTACCTACTTCCAACAAATCCATCGAAATCGCAATTAATGGAGGAGTGCTCTGAGGAATTGTTTAAGATGTTCCATCATTTCGTTTTTATCATCACACCGCCCGCCACCGGAGTAGGGTTCATCCGTACCACCTGCGTTCATCCACAGTGCGTTTCCAGAGATCTTTTTGCCACGTACCATCCGGCTTTGGAATGAGCTCCCCCTCACGATGTTTCCTGATCGCTATGACATGTCCTTCTTCAAACGAGGCTTGTGGAGCGGACTTAACGGTAGGCAGCGGCTTGGCTCTGCCCCTGGCATTGCTGAAGTCTATGGGCGACGGTAACCACTCACCATCAGGTGGCCCGTATACTCGTCTGCCTACAAGGGTAATAAAAAAATCTACTATCTTACTGATACATTAATTCATTTCATCTTATCTCATTCTGTTTTATTTCAATTGATTACAGTTTCATAAAAACAAATTCATTCAATCCGATCCATTTTTAACATAACATCATATATATACTCGTAGTTAAATGATAATAATTGAAGGCTATATAAATTCGACGGTGGCAAAAATGGCATAGCAAGAATCTGTTTGCCACACTGAAAAAAAAGCAGGATGAAGAAGAAGACGTCACTTGTACGTCTCAAAAGAGACCTTTGTTTGTCTGTCTGTGCCTTCCTGTGTTTAGAGCACCACATTCTCAGATTTTTTTGGGGGGAAGTCGGAGAATGAAATGTGAAATATTTCTATTTACCAATTTAAATTTCGGTTTGTTTAGGTGTCAATGAATAATAATGCTAATTTGCATTTTAGTATTTATTGAAATGTACAAGTAAGTAAGGGAAAATGAAACAAAATTCCAGAGGACGTACTTTCAAGGCCTCTTCCAAAAACTACATAAAATTTTCAACAAATTTTATTGGATATTATTATCAATTTACTGTTATTAAAAAAATTGTTATTTTGGGTACACTGCAATTAGATAAAACAATATATTTGCAATGTCAAACAAAAATATGCTCTATTTCCACATTTTTTCACTTATACTATAAAATTGTCTGTTTTTTTCTGTTATAAATATTGTACATTTCGTGGTCGCGAGTAATTTTGACGAAGGCCATCGAACGAATGTACAACATTATCTTTGATTTTGGAGCGACTATTAATTTATATATAACTATTTTCATTAGTTCTTAACTTCAGAATATATTAGACTTATTTCATAATTAAGAAAGCTATAGTTCAAAATCTGAGACCTACAACAGTAGTAAATTAGACATTACATAACAATATTTACTTATAACGTGAAATAATTTTCATGGGACAATAGTGGGCGCCATTATAAATTTTTATCGATGGTATCCCTAAACTAGATGGCTTGTTCCTGGTTGCAGCTATTAAGAGTAATCAAACATTATTTGACATTTTAACATTATGAAGTCGTCGTGGCCTAAAGGATAAAACGTCCGGTGTATTCGTATGTAGCGATGCACCGGTGTTCAAATCCCGCAGGCGGGTACCAATTTTTCTAATGAAATACGTACTCAACAAATGTTCACGATTGACATCCACGGTGAAGGAATAACATCGTGTAATAAAAATCAAACCCGAAAAAATTATAATTTGCGTAATCACTGGTGACAGGACCTCTTGGGAGTCCGCACGGGTAGGTACCACCACCCCGCCTGTTTCTGCCGTGAAGCAGTAATGCGTTTCGGTTCGAAGGGTGGGGTAGCCGTTGTAACTATACTGAGACCTTAGAACTTATATCTCAAGATAGGTGGCGCATTTACGTTGTAAATGTCTATGGGCTCCAGTAACCACTTAACATCAGGTGGGCTGTGAGCTCGTCCATCAATCTAAGCAATAAATAAAAAAAGACAATTTATTAAAAACTTGTCATTGCAACTTTGAGGTCAACGATCTCTGTAAGAAACAACCGAACCGAATACAATTTCGTGTAAACTTGAAACTGATAAAGGGTATTCAGAATCCATTATAACTATACCCACCCACCCATAGGTGTGGCTTATTTTGTTATTTGTGTTCAATATTTCCATGCGTATGTTTCGACTTGTTTTTAGACATTACCCAGGACCTGAGATCAGGGATATTCATTTAAATATGTACCTTAGAAGTACAACTTAATTATTATGAGTTAAAGTAAATATGAGAGTTTAAGACAGAAAACGGCACGTTCGAGATTAATCAATACCTGTTTCGGCACGTTTGTTCTTATCTGAACATTCTCAACGCAGTCGCAACGAACGAGCCAATGACGTAAATATATGCACAGATTATTATGCATGCATGATATTCTGTAGTGTAGTACATACAAATTTAGTTTCAAAAAAGGTTTGTACTGGGCGTGTGGTGGCCCCATAACTCAGAAATGGTGTCATTACGGATCCTCCCGATCCTTTAAGATACCACAAGCACCGGTCACCGTCCTGGTCGAACCCGTCGCTTGCGACGAAAGGCTCGACGAGCGAATTAACCCACAGACACAGCCCACTGAGTTTCTCGCCGGATCTTCTCAGTGGGTCGCGTTTCCGATCCGGTGATAGATTCTGCGAAGCACTGCTCTTGCTAGGGCCAGTGTTAGTAGCACTCCGGTTTGAGCCCCGTCAGCTCACCTACACGTTAGGGTGAAGCTGAAATAGCCTCTCAAGGCTATCAGCATAGGTTTAAAAAAAAAGAAATGATCTGCATTGTTGGCGGTAAGGTGTTTAATGATATCGCGCGGATAGGTAGGTACCTGCCTACCGTTGCTGAAAACTTTAGCGCAGGTGACGATTTAAAATGTTAAATAATGACCTAACGAGATACATAAGCCGTGATATCAGCTGCCTTCGACCGCAATACTGATGGTAGGACCTCTTGTGAGTCCGCGCGGATAGGTACCACCACCCTGCCTATTGCTACCGTGAAGCAGTAATGCGTTTCGCTTTGAAGGGTGGGGCAGCCGTTGTAACTATACTTGAGACCTTAGAACTCATATCTCAAGGTGGACGGCGCATTTACGTCGTAGATGTGTATGGGCTCCAGTAACCACTTAACACCAGGTGGGTAAAAGAAACCGTAATCTAGCATAATTCAATAACACCACTCACGTTCAAAGACAAAAAAAAACATATTTTAACGTATTACTTAAAAATGTTTTTTTTTTTTCTCGGAATCGTGATACACGCGCAACGGATTCATCATATCGCACACGACCAAACAACATGTGCGACAAAAGGCGGGACAAACAAACATTGAAACAATGCGATGATTCAGCTCGCACTTGTCCACGGCAAACAGTACCATGCTCGGCACACGATTACTAGTTTTAAGTACTACAAAGATAAACACACTGAATCTACGTAGGTAGGTAAATACGATTAAATCCGAAACGAGACAGGATACATTCCTTGGTAATTACAAATTATTGTAGTATCTGTGCCTCATTTGTACAGATTATACTGTTACGCGCTGGGGTTCGGGATGAATAAATGTTCCACCAAAGTAAAACTTAAAACTGTATTTATCACTTAGAACACACACAGAGAACAATTTAAAATTCTCAATTCGCTTCTTCCGCTTTCGCTTCAGGTGATCGATTCGCTGTTTCGCTTCGAGTAGTTTTGATTATTAACTGACTGCGTGCCATCTCTGCAACGCTTTTATAGTCGAGACGAAATCCCTAGAATCCTCGAGAATATTCCACATAAATCGTGTATTGTGTGTTTCCGCTATCTGACAATAGATGGCGTTGTAATTCTCGTGCGTTCTAGATGCTACTAGATCCTTCGATGGTCGTTCGACTATTCGGCGATAGATGGCGCTACTCTTACCGGCGTAACAATACTAAACGTCAAAATGCTTTTACAATTAGCGAAACGTAATTTAAAAAAACAACGGAAAAGCGATTACTTTCTCTTTTTTTTTTTGGCGAAACTATTTTTATCCCTCTTCTAGGCTGTATGCCTAGACTTAACGCTTAATTTACATCAACAAGAAGACACAACTACGAAAATCCTTGGTAATTTTAGCCCAATTTCTTATTTTCTAATGTAGTGGAAATATCACCAGCAACTGGAGATTATTTAATTTTATACGACGTCAAGCTTAGAAAACAGGAACAATACATACGTTGTCACATCTCAGATACATACATACTGTAGAGAAAAACAAAAGAAAATTCAAAAATGTTGAAAAACTGAAAACATTTATCTTTTACAATACACAATGAATACCCTACATTTTTGCTTCAACACTTGCAAACGGTAGCGTACGTAAGCTGTTTATCTTTATCGTCGTGAAAATGGAAAATAAATTAAATGACGTCTGTGCCACATACAAACACTTTACACGGCCATTAATTACAATTTTAACTGACTGGTACAGGAGAAATGAAGGAATGTATGAATGTGAGAATTTAGTTTTAAAATACTTAACAAGTACCTAGTAATTTATTTTTATAATACATACACAATAATTCCGCATTTACATAATATATTTATGACTGCCAAGACATGCCTGTGGAGAACTGAAACTCGACTGAATTTGAAAACTAAATTCAATTACTGATGAAGAATGCGTATACAGTTAATATAGTCAAAATTAGGAAATTGTATAAAAACAAATAGTTTGTACATACTTTAAATAAATTTAAAACAATCCTTTTTTTAAGGAATTAATTTTCGCTTCATTTTTTTTTAATTACATAAGCCATAGACGATCCATTATTGTTTTATATAAGATAACCGTATACACAAAGTAAATGACACCTGAGTCATGGCTCACTGAATGTGGTCCCACTTTTTTTTATTTTCGGATTTTTATTTTTAATTTTTTATTCATAGTTTGTTCGTCTTTTATTTGTTTATAATTAATTAAACAAATGACACCTTTAAGTTGGCCCCCTTTACTAGATATCTTTATTTTTATCGCTCAGATTAATTAATTTTGATCAATTATCGTTTGTTCGACGACTATTGGTGATTGTTCGATCATAAAAACAATTAAATTCTCAATTATTAATTATTTTATATCTAATAAGCAAACCATCACCACACGCCACCTTTTTTTGATTTTCGGATTTTTTTATTTTTAAGGTTTTTAAAAGATGATATACGGTTACGGGAAAAAAATATTTACACTATATTAACAGCAGAAATGTATAATTACTTACTTAAATTAGTACGCGGCAGAAACTTGTCGACAGAACGATAGTAACAAAACACGAACGAATAGAATCATTTGCAAAGAAGGAAGAGTCACCTAAATCGATCTGATCGGCTTAACGAGATAGAATAAAAGAATAACTTTTATTGAAACTACATAAAGCTCATGTTAAATTGATCGTAAAGTTTCACATGTAACCTTTTGATTATTGCTCGTAGCATTCTTCAGAACAATATCGTGTCGAAACGCTAGCGTCTCCTCTCCTAATTAGCATTTTTCTTAGTTACATTAACAATGAAGGCGTTAGACACGTTTAATGGGCATCTCATCCTTTTTTTTAAATGAGAGAGAAGCGGTGAAGTGCATATTGCATGTGATGCTACCACAGTCAACAAACTTCGTCTTTTTTTGCCTACCTATGCTGATAGCCGTGGGAGGCTATTTCAGCTTCACCTTAACGTGTAGGTGAGCGCACGGGGCTCAAACCGGAAGTTTTACTAACACTGGCCCTAGCAAGAGCCGTGCTTTGCAGAATCTACCACCGGATCGGAAAGCGACCCACTGAGATTGCCTTCCTATTTCAAGTTACTTCAACGAAAACTTTGATGGACACGACGTTTGATATTCTCATTGTGAATTTTCACAATTACATAAAAAAGTTTTATTTTTTTATTGCTTTTACACACAGACGAGAGCATGGCTAGCCTGTTTTGTTAACCTATAATAAAAGTTTTGCCATCAAAATTGTAATCTTGATAGGAGAAGATCAAGAGACCTACATAATATGTGATCATGGCTTAATTATCGGCTCTTTTCTACTCTTTTGTACCTCTTAGCCTACCAGCAAATAGGTAGGGAGAAAGAATAACTTTTCGGAGGCATCGGCTATCTATTCTATGACCAATGGCGCCCTGCTCCCTGCCACATCAATCATGCAATCTATATGTGCTATTTATTCATTTATGTTAGCATTTTTTTATCTACTGTTCGTTTCTACCTTCCATCAAATTGTCAAAATGAATTCATCAAGAAAATCATACGTAATATGAAGGATTTCAGCTCGAGTTGAGGTTAAGATCATCATTGAGATTCACACGTTTTCCTGTACAAATAAAGGTTTTTACCCGTAATGAACATTCAAGTAAGCGATGTTTGTGTGTAGCCTCGCAGATACCATTCATGTATTGCATTAATATCTTATTCGTACAGGTTTTAGTAGTTACATTTACTTGTATTTGTCCTTAACCTTAAAAGGAGGAAATTTTAAGAAATAAATAAAAAAGAATCTGTATCTGTGAAGCCCTTGTTTACTTTTGTCATACAAGGTATTATTACCATCGCCAATGGACTTCGCCAAGGCCCAGAATACGTAACCTTCAATAAAATCTTTACAAACGTTCATTACTTCTTCACGACCAAACTATTTACTCACAATTCAAACACTATCTAACCAGTTCAATAATTACGTATTCAGAACCCGTTCGACATAACAGAGATCACATCTAATATTAGATCTATTCCATTCTTTTTGCATAAAAAAATTAATGATACACGAAATTATAGAGTAGTCCTTTCAAGATGTTATTTTGATCAAGAAACGCGAAACTTTTTTTCAACAACAGTGCCAACTGCTTAGGAGACATATTGTAAGTCGTACTTTACGAAAGCTTCGCATCGATGTCACCAAATAAGTCGAACTTTCAAAACGAGACCTTTCAAACAAAATTAGTCAATCTTCAATACAAATAAAAATGAATTGTTGTTCGTTAGTCTCGCTAAAACTCGAGAATGGCTGGACCGATTTGGTTAATTTTGGTCTTGAATTATTTGTGGAAGTCCAAAGAAGGTTTAAAAGGTAGATAAATATCAAAATCCTCCTTTTGTTTGTTTTAAGTTTATTTTATACAACAGTTTAGGTCTTTTATTTATCTATTGAGGCACTACGAAGTCTGCCGGTCTTCAATAAAAATATACGAATAATTTATAAGAGCCGGAGCAAGCAAAAACAAGACATTAAAAAAAAAACATTTTTGTATCCTCTTGATCACGGTCAGGATATTAATCCGAAGTGATAAATTCATCGAAGCATCATCTGTCTTTAATACGTATGAAAATTTTCAAATTAATTGGACATCTTTGGCTTAGTGAAAATAAAATTCAAAGGCTCCATTACTTTTAGACAGACAGATACAGATCAGACTAAGTAACAAACACAAACGTATTACGATACAAACGTACAAAAATTACCAAACATATCCACAACAAGTCTACAACCAGCAAGGCCTAAAAAAAAAAAATTACCCTGATTCTTTTCATTTCCATTTTCCTCGAAGACAATTTATTTGCATTTGCGTTATTGAGGTCAAACGAATGACCTGATTACGGAACGTTTCGCCCCTGGAAAGGGACAGGTCGACGGGCATTGCCCAACTTATGTAATTAAGCTGTGTGTAGTTGTGTACGTGTGTACGTAATCAAAGAGCGTGAAATAACTCGTAACGTAACATAATCGAACTACTATTGTCCATTGAAAAGGCAATAAAATTAGAATGTTCTGGATTGGTTTCATCATCATCGTCATCTCAGTCTATACCCGTGCACTGCTGAATATAAGTATCTTCAAACGATCTCCAGTGCGGCCGGTCCGTTGCCACCTGCAACCAACCTGACCTAGCAATTTTCACTAGACCAGAGGTCGGCAAAGTGTGGCTCTTTGAACTCTTGAGTGTGGCTCTGGCACAAATATCCTTCGGGCTTGCCCGGCCTCTAATATTATCCGGCTTTGGACGAAAAAGCCGGTTAATAGTATGTACCCCTGACTGAGGTCCATTATCTATACTAATATACTACAGCGGTTTTTACGGATGTTCCGTTATAACTACTGAACCATGCATCCGATTGACTTGAAACTTGGTATCCATGTAGAAAATACATGTACTTAATGGATATTTATATGAGTGTTGGACTCCCCAATAATAATGACAATAAATAATAATGTTAATTTTCAATGCTCAGCGAAGCGATATTAATCGAAGATATATATTATATAAGATAGATATAGCTAGACAGATATATATTAATCGAAGCAGTATACAATGTAGCATTTATTTTATGATTTGCAATAATAATATTTATTACAAAAAAAAGTATTATTAAAAAAAAAAACTTTTTAATATTAAATAATTCTTATGCATTATTATAAATGAAATGTTAACACAAACAATATGTATTACATAATATATTCTATAATGTTTACTACATTTACAAACAGAGTTGGCTCTCATTTTTTTTAAAACATTTTATTTTGAATATTTGGCTCTTTGACTAATAAGTTTGCCGACCACTGCACTAGATCATTGATCCATCTGGTAGTTAAACGTCTCAATTAGTTCAAAATCTCTCAGCCTTAAAACAAAGGTGTACAACCATAGTGATGTTAAAAAGTGGTGTTACCATTGATGACGTGTTCCGAGATGTGGTGTTTCACAAAAGAACTCAAGCTATGGAGAGGGCTATACTCGGTATTTCTCTACGGGACCGAATCAGAAATGAGGAGGTGCGCAGAAGAACCAAAATTGCTGACATAGCCCGTAGGATTTACAAGCTCATTGGTTTATTACCTGAATTAAGGTAACTTCCTTCCTGTACAAGCAACGTCTTCCGGTGACAAATTATGACTATCTTAAGACATATAATAACATTGTTTACCAGAACATGAGCAAGAACACTAAAACAATACGAAAGTAAATCTTTTTTTTTATGAATTAGGATGTACATGTATTTATATTTAATTGAATTGAAAGCAATACTTTCTACATAATTAGTTCTTTTATATAGTTTTTCAATTTCAAAGAACGTTCTCGATATTGTTATTGTTCGTTCCCGAAAGTTCTGCTGTTTTTGTCGTTTAGTTTGCAAGACTTGTCAGACGGGTCGTTTAAGCAAATTTCGAAGAGGAATCTCGCTTTTGAACCGACTGTAATGTGCGAGATGAATTATATTGCCAATTACTGGTGGTAGGACCTCTTGTGAGTCCGCGCGGGTAGGTACCACCGCCCCGCTTATTTCTGCCGTGAAGCAGTAATGCGTTTCGGTTTGAATGGTGGAGCAGCCGTTGTAACTATACTGAGATCTTAGAACTTATATCTCAAGGTGGGTGGCGCATTTACGTTGTAGATGTCCATGGGCTCTAGTAACCACTTAACACCAGGTGGGCTGTGAGCTCGTCCACCAATCTAAGCAATAACAAAAAAAAACAGTCTTATTAGACTACTTAGAATACTTAGATCAATTGCTTTTTTAAGCTGTCAATGCCCAATCTAGTATTGTTTTATTTAAAATTTCGTAAAATTTTGAGGTTAATTCAAATTGAAAACAAAGGTCGCGTAACCTTTAAAATAATTACGGAAATAACTTAAGTACCTACTTTACTAGTCAATAATAAATATCGAATTCAATAAACATTTAAAAATATATATATATCAAATTTATTATTATATAATGTGATTATTCTAACTGTTCTGCTGTTATAATGGAACGGGAATTTATTGATAGTTGTTAGCATAAGAATTAACAGTCATTTCATACAACTATTGGAACAAACCGACGGTTCGTGAAAACCACATATATGACTATGATTGCCTATGTAATTAATTTTACGGCACTCTCACTAATTGCTTTGACCGTAAAATAGCATTCCAACATTTTTACAGGTTCGTTCCAGACGTTTAGTATAAATCTTTTTGCAAAAACGCGTCTTCAAGTGGAAAAACAAAATATATATGAATACAAAAATTATTTTTATTTTTTTTGCTTAGATGTGCGGACGAGCTCACAGCCAACCTGGTGTTAAGTGGTTTCTGAAGCCCATAGACATCTACAACGTTAATGCGCCACCCACCTTGAGATATAAGTTCTAAGGTCTCAAGTATAGTTACAACGGCTGCCCTACCCTTCAAACCGAAACGCATTACTGCTTCACGGCAGAAATAGGCGGGGTGGAGGTACCTCCCCACGCGGGTCCTGCCACCAGTAAAAAAAACTATTACTATTACTATGTACTGCATGATTGTAGTTTTACAAAAAGATATCTCGTTTCAAAATCAAATAATTAAATAGCATTTTCCGTTCAGGATCATCGTTGAAGATCGTTGGAGAAGTTAAGGAATAAAAAAAAATAAAAAAAAACTATTTTAAATGACTTCAAATTTAAGTACCTATTAAAGTTTTTATTTTTTCGTATATTAAGAAAACTGGATCTGATAATGTATATTATATCTATTTTAATATAATATAATATATACATACATAATTAATTAGTTATAAATAATTACACTCACACACACACACATTTACTTGAAGATATATCAGTATTAATAAAACCCCTATACGAATCTGAGAAGTGACAATGTTCAGTACTGAGTCAAAGTCCTATTTCTAATATAACAACGAAGATGCTCCACTTACTCATTAACTATATATACAACTATACTGGTGGTAGTACCTCTTGTGAGTCCGCACGGGTAGGTACCACCACACTGCCTAATTCTGCCGTGAAGCAGTAATGCATTTCGGTTTGAAGGGTAGGGCAGCCAATGTTGTAACTATACTGAGATCTTAGAACTTATATGTCAAGGTGGGTGGCGCATTTACGTTGTAGATGTCTATGGGCTCCAGTAACCATTTAACATCAGGTGGGCTGTGAGCACGTCCAACCATCTAAGCAATAAATAAAAAATTACAGTGTAGTTAACATAACAACACACGAGGAAATATCCGGTTTGAAGATACGCGACGTGTTTATCAAAAGGCTCTATTCATGGAAGACAAAAAGCCACATGTTATTATTCAAGTTAGCAAAGAAGAAGCAAATATATGTACCTATTTAATTAAAGCATAATGAGCGTATGTGTTGTTTCGAGTTCTTCAATAAAATTGTTAATAAATGGATACATTAACGACGACAGTGACAGCGAGCAACGGAATTTGTATATTCTAGTAGGTACTCTATTTGATTGTTAAAGTAATTCACGCGTTCCTCCAGCTCGAGGAGGAAGAAAACCAACTCTGAAGTCGTAACTCGATACTCGATCGACATTTACGTCATTACGGATCCTCCCGATCCATCAACGGTGCTTTTAGGCACCACAAGCACCGGTCACCGTCCTCGTCGAACCCGTCGCTTGCTACGAAGGGCTCGACGAGCGAATTAACCCATAGACACAGCCCACTGAGTTTCTCGCCGGATCTTCTCAGTGGGTCGCGTTTCCGATCCGGTGGTAGATTCTGCGAAGCACTGCTCTTGCTAGGGCCAGTGTTAGCATCACTAGGTTTGAGCCCCGTGAGCTCACTTACTAGTTAAGGTTACGCTGAAATAGCATCTCAAGGCTATCAGCTTAGGTAGGAAAAAAATTTATATCAACATCTGGTCCGTTCCCTCGAAAGTTGGGAGGTTTCATGCCGGGACAAATAAAGCTACTATAGCATACCAAGCTACTATACAATCCCACAAGTCCTTGAAACCAAACCGTAACAAACAATTAACGCTATTTCCTCGTATCCGCTTTCTCGTGAGCTTCGCAAACATCCAACATCATACATAACATCCTATAACAGCAACTCATGTTCGTGTAGTGCGAATCTAATGTGAGTTAAGCCGTGTATTGTGATTACTCTGCCTTTCCAATCTGCGACTTATTATCGTTTGCAAAACGAAATTACCTTTTACTTTCAATTTAACGTTTACACGTAACACGAATGTTAGCTATTGTTAGCGATGAAGGGTATAGTTCTCTGTGGAAATTTGTTCTTTTTTTATTATTATTGCTTAGATGGATGGACGAGCTCACAGCCCACCTGATGTTAAGTGGTTACTGGAGCCCATAGAGATCTACAACGTAAATCTCCGTATAGTTACAACGGCTGCACCACCCTTCAAACCGAAACGCATTACTGCTTCACGGCAGAAATAGGCAGAGTGGTGGTACCTACCCGCGCTGACCCACAGGAGTTCCTACCACCAGTAATAATGTTCTGTGATAATAATATAATAGTTTTAATTTGATTATAAAAGTAATATTAATAAGATTTGAAAGGATAAATGGTACGATAAACAAGTAATATCAAGAAGATCTTTCTTCGGTCACCTTAGGAGGGCTCATTGAAATTCCAGGGTAATGCACAGATCACAACGAGCGACTAATGACCATACCCGGAGTAGATTCAGCGCCGGGTGGATCAATTGAAGCTATAAGTTTTTTAGATCAGAAGTTGTCGCGGCCTAAAGGATAAGACGCCCAGTACATTCGATATCGAGTGATACGGCTGTGTCGGTGTTCGAATACCGCACGTAGGTACCAATTTTTCTAATGAAATACGTTCTTAACAAATGCTCACGAATGGCTTGCACGGTGAAGGAATAACACTGCTTAAAAAAAATCAAACCTGCAAAAATTTTAATATGCGTAATTGCTGGTGGTAGTACGTCTATTGAGCCCGCACGGCGACATCACCACTCTGTCTATTACCTACTACTACTATTGACTACTGCTGTGAAGCAGTAATGCGTGTCATTTTGAAGGGTCAAGCAACCGTTGTACTGTAAAAACTGAGACTCAGAGCTCATACTTTAAGGTGGGTGGCGGATTTTTTTGTGATCTATGTCTATGGATTCCAACGACCATTTAACACAATTTTGGCATTAAAAAAAGACCTACACCTCATAAGTAGAGCAGACGTATATCGAGCATTCAATTTGCAAGCGGACCAGTTTTGGTTAGAGTTCAATAATCTGTACTCAAAGAAATAAGCATGAAGAAATAAATACCAATGATAATAAGCGTGAAGACCTATTTTAAACAAAAAAAAACATGTGTGCAATTCACAAGTGGTAGAAGTGAAATCTTCAAAAATGTTGATTTCAAGATAATGAGACGAATGCAAAATTTCGGAAAGAGAATAATTGTAGGTTTTAGTAATTATCATATTTATACAAAGTTTGATAATTATTTTAATTCTATTTGTATAACTACTAGCGACCCGCCCTCGCTTCGCTTCGGAAACTGTAATTTATTATTGATTTCTTCACTATTTAATGGAATTTATTATACATATAAACCTTCCTCTTCAATCACTCTTCTATTAAAAAAAAAGCATCAAAATCCGTTGCGTAGTTTTAAAGATTTAAGCATACATAGGGATATAGGGACAGAGAAAGCGACTTTGTTTTAAAATACTATGTAGTAATATTACATAGACAATAGACAAAGAGAGCCATGAATATAAGAAACACTGTAATGCTCCCTATCTCATTTTCTCCCACATTAAATCTTATGAATTTATGTGTCTGTCTCTTTTTACTGTCGCTTTTTCGTTTCATCGACTTTCGAATCACAACGATGCTAAAAAGATGTTCTACGAATGCTATTCTAAGTGTGATCGATAAAATATCCTCATATAGTTAATTACTTATATTTTAACCTAGTTGACGCATAAAAACCCTAAGACATCTTAAATATTATCACAACAAAGTGTACACACATTACTCTGCAATAGGATATTGCCTTTTATATTTGATTAATCTCACTTTATCACACATTGTTATCACTTACAATGCTCTCAAAATCCATCTACAATACTTTGTCAAATGTTGACATAATTTGAATTAGCACGCATGAGACGAAAAGAAGACAAGGTACTTTTTGCGTTTTATTAGTAGCTCATATTTGACAGGGTCAATTTTTACGAGGCCGTCATTTATTTCAATTGAACATATCCCATATGTTATAACGTTATCAAAATATCTTATCAATATAGACGTTATCAAAATATCTTTCGGCAATCACGTTGTGTGCACGACTTTGTGCTCCCATAGGAAACGTTAAGTTTATTATAGATAATAGAAATTATTAAACGTGTTCTTAACACGACATTCATGGTACATGAATTCCCAATATGTCGGCGTTCGGTAGATTACTAGAACGTAGAATAATAGAGTGTAAAATGCAAATAGCCGCGAAAGTTGAAAACAATACGTAACAAAAAAAACGACTATTGCCGTTTGACAATTTAGAGACATAGACAAGGCAAGGTTTGCGTATTTAAATAAAAAAACACATGTGTGCAATTCACACGTGGTAGAAGTGAAACCTTCCAAAATTAAAATACAATTATCCTAAACGTCTTAAGTATATGTAAAATTTTGTCATTAGTAAATAATTGTAAGGTAGCGCCCTCTGTGAATTGATATTTTAATTTCACGTATAATCCTAAATTAAAATTCACTACAAGAGCTTTCATACACACGTTAGTATTAAAAAATCTCACAGATGGCGCTGTATTAAATAGTATGTATATTTCTGTCTCATTCTTTGCTGGCTTCATCCTACACATTTTTGTATTTGTGTCTCTTACCTGTCGTTTTTTCCGTTGCATCCGGTTTGAAATCACAACGATTCTAAAGAAGTTTTCACTTCAAAAAAAAAACCTTTGTGATGATTCATTATAGGAGAAAACGTGTCAACACGAAAAGTCGATTTCGCTTTTCACGTAAGTAATTTCAATTCGCATTTCAGTTGTTCTTTTCGGTGTTAAATTCTAGGAATAAGGTAGGTAATAAGGCAGAAATCGCATTTTGAAACCTTACTCTTCGATTATTCCTTACCGAACAAAAACTACGTGTAAAACTTATGTCAAAAAGACCGTGAGTTGGTCTGGAAAGAGAAGTCTCTGTAAGGAACTTAACAACTTACATAACGTAAATAGAGACATTTGGAATTATTTCACCCACCCACCCGCGCGGACTCACAAGAGGTCCTACCACCAGTAATTACGCAAATTATAAATTGCGGGTTTGATTTTTATTACACGATGTTATTCCTTCACCGTGGAGGTCAATCGTGAACATTTGTTAAGTGCGTATTTCATTAGAAAAATTGGTACCCGCCTGCGGTATTCGAACACCGGTGCATCGCTAGATACGAATGCACCGGACGTCTTATCCTTTAGGCCACGACGACTTCTAAATATGTATGTACCTACATGCGTTGTTATTTCAAAACAACACAGCAACGAACGACTGCGTAATATTACGATGGGATACGATTATAATTCCACCTTGCAAAATCATATCGATTGCTGTCGGTAACCGTTTATTTGTGGCGATTCATCGATAAAAAATACCTGTTACGTATTTTTTTTTCTTTTTATATTATTTATACATTTTTATAAACATGTTGCAATCGTTTAATATGATTCTATAAAGTCAGTCCGGAGAGAGGGATCTCTGTTGGTGTAATGAGGTAGAGTGATTTTTTTTTTAAAAGGAGTTGGTTTCGTCAGTTTACTATGTATGTATGGCCTCTTGTGAGTCCGCAAGGGAAGGTACCTCCATCCTGTCTATTTCTGCGTGAAGCAGTAATGCGTTTCGGTTTGAAGGGTGGGGCAGCCGTTGTAACTATACTTTTTTACGCAATTTACGTTTTAGATGTCTATGGGCCCCGATAACTATTTAACACCAGGTGGGCTGTGAGCTCATCCACCTATCTATGCAATAAAAAAATAAATAATAAAAATTTTAGAAAACAATATATTCTAGAGCAAGCACATGAACCTTCAGGAAGATAAGGAGTGCTCGGTTATGATAAATGATAGTGAAATAAATTGGAAAACGTCATTTGGGAAGGTTAACCCACTGGTGTAACTAGAAAGGCCGCCGTTCCACTCACTGGTAATCCTTCGTTCATATAACAAATATTTACTTATCACTTACGACATATAATTCAAATTCCTTTAGACACGGTAAGATTAAAACTCTAGATTGTTAAAAAACTTTATGTAATACTAGCTGACCCGGCAGACTTCGTAGTGCCTCAATAGATAATTAAAAGACCTTAACTTTTGTATAAAATAAACTTAAAACAAACAAAAGGAATCCGTCCGACGGGGCACACATCAAAGGGAAAACAAAATTGTTATTTTTATTTAATTCCGAGCATTTTCATATGTATCTACCTTTTAAACCTTCTCTGGACTTCCACAAATAATTCAAGACCAAAATTAGCCAAATCGGTCCAGCCGTTCTCGAGATTTAGCGAGACTAACGAACAGCAATTCATTTATATACATAGAAGATAGATAGAAGATAGGTAATGAATTTAGTCGGCAAAGATAGTCTTGTATTCAGAACCGGACGGAATAAAGTAATACAATTGATAGTAATCTTTTTGTTTCCCTCATCGACAACGATGTTTCAGTGTGATGTAGGTTGTTGATGGTTTTTCTGTACGGTGACACAAGGCTATGGTAGCGCGTGCAACACGCAAGGTCGCATATGAATCCTATTATGTTATTTCCATTAAATTATTTCTGCACTCCGTATATTACTAGTTATTGAAACTCCTGGCTGAGCCTTTGCTCGCCCACCTGTCCTGGTGAAGCTGGAAAGGCCTCCGGGCCACCAGTAATCTTTCATCTTTCAATTTGCTAACATTAGCTCTAGCAACAGTGCCTCGTAGAATCTTTTTTTTTATTACTGAGATGGGTGGACGTGCTCACAGCCTACCTGGCGTTAAGTAGTTACTGGAGCCCATGGACATCTACAACGTAAATACGACACCCATATTGAGATACAAGTTCTAAGGTCTCAAGTATAGTTACGACGGCTGCCCCACCATTCAAACCGAAAAGCATTACTGCTTCACGGCAGAAATAGGCAGGGTGGTGGTGCCTAC
The DNA here is from genome assembly GCF_030269925.1 of Bombyx mori. NCBI lineage: Eukaryota > Metazoa > Arthropoda > Insecta > Lepidoptera > Bombycidae > Bombyx > Bombyx mori. The sequence goes on from NC_085114.1 coordinate 3,355,570, forward strand.
CCGCGCGGACTCACAAAAGATCCTACCACCAGCAATTACGCAAATTATAATTTTGCGGGTTTGGTTTTTATTACACGATGTTATTCCTTCACCGTGGAAGTTAATCGTGGACATTTGTTGAGTACGTATTTCATTAGACAAATTGGTACCCGCCTGGGATTCGAACACTGGTGCATCGCTCAACACGAGTGCACCAGAAGTCATTCCACTATTCCGAATAGTTCTAACGTGTTGTCCATACGTTCCAACTTGAAGGATAGACGTTATAGTGACAAAAAAATACAATTGGGTCTTCGACCTCATGTCTCAAGGTAGCTTTCATGCCATCTCCGGTACACATTGGGCTGTCTGAGTCAAGCCGCGAGAAGAATATAAAAAAAACCCACATCTATCTACAGTTATTATATCTTATATATCTTGAAATCACCATCGCAACAAGATAAGAATCATTTCTAATAAAACGTCTCTGTTATCGGAGATTATTATAAACAAGTCGGACCCGGATTAAAGGAACATAAATAACATTAAAAACGATCGATTTATCGAAAGAAAAAAAAACATTCTGCGATTTAAATAATACCAGTTTAAAACTAAATATAGAACACAACAATTATTAAATTATCGGAAATATTTCTATAAAAACCGGTTGCAATCATAACTATAAGCACTGATTGATGACTCTTCGAAATCAACCCAACAAATTATTAAAAGTAATCACTTATAGTCTCCATAGTGTTCTAAATGATTACTCTGGTCATTTCTATGCGTATTGGTTCTATGACTTCTATTCGTTTGAATTTAAGCATGGTATTGTCGTTTTTAGCACTTGTAATTAATTAATTAGCGTTATAGGCTTCACGGAAAACGTCTAGTATGAAAACTACCATCAATATACAATAGATGGCTTGGTGATTCAACAATAGCGTTTGGATAAAAACATAAACCGTATTTCATATATTTAATAATTGAGACGCGCTAAATTATGTTAAATTTTTTTATTCAACTTCTAATTCCGATTTTCATACATAAATAGAGAAAACTTTATGAATCCCATAAACAAAATTGTTATCAGAATATATTTCGTAACTGAAGAATCTCATACAATTTTATTATTAAGAAAAAAAAAAAAAAGGAATTCATACCTACCATGAAACTTCGTTATCAACTACACAATGGCTAATAAATTCATTATTATCGATACCAACTTTCCAAGTACACGTACATTTCCGATCCTTGACATGCATATAATAAATGTAATAACTACGTATTATACAAGTCACAAGAGGATATTTCGAAATCAACAAAGTTATTTATCGAAATTCGACTGTAAGCTCTATCGTACGTATCTACAGAATATCGATAAAATGACGTGCAGGTAATTGAAAAGATGAAAAAAAAAACACTGAATTGGAACGCGTACGGGACGTGAACGCTGAAACTTATGAGATAAAGGAATTTCGTGTCTTAATTTCACAATTCGATAGTATCGCAATAAAGTCGGAAAGCAATTTGAAAATTGGAAAATATAATTATGAAATTTTTGCATTATCAACATTACAATATTACGACAATACATTTAAAATAATAATAGAACACACGTACAAACAATGACTGGCATCGATATTCAAATGCAACGTTTTACAGTTGACATTATTATAGTTAAGAAACTTCACGTGAAGTTTACTAACTTTTTTTTTTGGTGACGCAAGTATCAATTACAACAATGAAATATCCATCTTTATCTGTAATACAATATGATTCGTGTATTTATATGCTATATCGTTAATATTTATTGTTATAATTATATGTAATAAAATGTCACAACTAACCTAGTTATCTGTGTACACAATGACATACATATTATTACGCTTTCATTCTTACGTCCTACTTTTTGTAATTCGGCAATGGACGCTTAGAGATGTGTTAAACGGTGTAATTTTTTTTTTTTTTTCGAATGACGTTGTCCATCTTAATAATCGAGAGCGAAAAAAATACCAGTCAAACGACTGCCGAATGTGCAATATACTCTTGACACTTCACTTGAAGGTCGGTGTGAATGAATCAATACTCAAGCAACTTATAAATATAATAAACCAGCCTTTACTCGCTGATTCACACGAGTCACTTATTTTTCTGAACGAAAGATGTATCCTATTTATTTTTTCTTGATCTCAGGTAGCGTGTATAATTTTTTTTCTGAACGAATGATTTTTTTTTTAATCTCAGATAACGTGTATAATTTTTCATGACTATCGGTTTTGTAGCCGTGGAATCTTAACAAGCAAACTCTTAGGAAAATTTACAAATCAGTATGGATGTTTAAAATGGATGGTTAAAAGTTAAAAAATATTACACAAAGTCTTAATAAGTTTTTACAGAGAGATATGGATAGATATGTGATATAGATAGATATGGGGAGATATGAGAGCGACCACGGCCTACTGCAATAACTTTACATTTTTCTGTAGCGGCAACAACGACACCCATGAAACATGAACTAGAAATCACCGAGTTTCTCGCCGGATCTTCTCAGTGGGCCGCCATTCCGATCCGGTGATAGATTCAGCGAAGCACACCTCTTGCTAGGGCAAATGTTAGCAAATCTGCCCATACCAGTCCGATGAAACTGGAAAAGCCCCGCCAACCTACCAATCATTAAGTAGGAGAAGAAAAAAATCGAGCTGTTTTGGAATAAATACCCGATTTTTCAAATCTCGAACATAAATGATTTTGCCGCGGTAAAAAACAATAGGGTGGATAAACGGAAAATGGCATTACTAGTACGTACGCATAATAGGAAAACCGTACGCTTGGACGATGTCTAAATTCAAAATATATCAAGTTGAGACAGCTTAACGCCATGTTGACCTAGAAGCGGAGGCGCTCGCTGCGGATTACGCGTGGCGATGCGATCTCTGCTCCAGGGGGGAGCCGCGTCCTGGCGCGGCGGAAGTTCGAGCGCGGAAGCTTCAATCTCGGCGTTCCGCCCGAAAGCGGCGGAACGCCGCTTTCGGGCGGAACCCGCTTACGGGCGACGGACCGTCGAGGCGATCCGCCCGGTCCTCTCGGACTGGGTGAATCGCAACCGAGAACGTCTCACCTTCCGAGCGATGCAGGTGCTCACGGGACACGGCTGTTTCGGTCGCTACCTGCACCTCGTCGCCCGGAGGGAGCCGACGCCGAAGTGCCACCACTGCAGTGGCTGCAACGAGGACACGGCGGAGCACACGCTCGCGTACTGCCCCGCTTTCGCGGAGCAGCGCCGCGTCCTCGTTGCAAAAATAGGACCGGACTTGTCGCTTCGGACCGTCGTGGCTACGATGCTCGGCAGCGACGAGTCCTGGCAGGCGATGCTCGACTTCTGCGAGTCCACCATCTCGCAGAAGGAGGCGGCGGAACGGGAGAGGGAGAGCTCTTCTTCCCTCTCGGCGCCGTGCCGCCGCCGCCGGGCCGGGGGCCGGAGGAGGGCGTTTGTCCAGCTCCAGACCCTATGAGGAGGCAGTCTCCTCCCGGTGATGGTCACGGGGCGACCTAAGGGGGTTGAGGCTGCGCCGCACGCTACCGTCACTCTAGCGCGCTGGCACCAGGAGGACGGGACGGCGCGTCGGCGGCTGCGGACTGCGATGCGGTCCGCATTTTCGTCGTCGCTGTCGTCGCCGAACATACTGTTGAAGAGCAACCCGGTCGGCGGTGTATCGCGTTCCGACCCGGCAGGCTGGTTCTGGCCCAGCGGGGTATCCCGGAACACCAGCGGCACCGCCCGGACGGCCTGGTAGGGCCGCCGTACCGCGGAGACTGACGTCGTTGGTCGTCGACTGTCGCCTCGACGAACCGTCGGTCGGGCGTCCTCGGGGTGGCGCCGCGTGTCTGGTTGTAGTGTTGACCGCGGGAACCCCCCTACTCTGAACGGGTTCTGACCCCGGACGGAAATCGGACGTCGGATGTAAGAGTGCAGGGGAGTCGTTTAGTGGGTGGGCCCTAAAATCCTTGGGCCCGCGATCTGCTCTCAACACCTGCAGATCGTTGAGTCTCACATACCCCGCGCGCCCCCTAGGCGCGGGGACCTCGTAGGAGGTTCGGCCCCCGGCCCGAAAAAAGCTTAACGCCATGTTAAAATGAAACTCGTGTGCCCATCAACACCAGTTAACTTTAATAAAGACGTCAGTGGTTTTTAATAATCTCGTTTATCAAATTTGCTAATACAAATGTCTCATCGAAGACTTTTTTTAAAGTAGGTACTCATGTATCGTATTGTATCGAGTATAAAAAATACGCTTTAAAAATGCCAAACGATGAAATCGTTTCCTTTCATTAAATTGAGCTTCCATCTTGTTGTTTCGAAACCGACATCGGTCGTATCCTTTGACATATAAAATGATGTTAACCAGTATTGCAATATTAATTATGTACAAGGTAAAAAAAAAATTGTGCTTGTATATGTTCACTGTGTCTTTTATCACTGTGTTATTTTTATAATAAGGTTTTTTAAGCTATTGCATAGCTTTTATCGCGGGTTTTGAGCGCGGCGACCTAATCAAGAAATTCCGTAACGAAAATAAAACCTAACACCAACCATTGCATAAGTTGATAAAAAATGCTATGCAATAGCTTTTTTCTCCTACCTACACTGAAAGCTCGCTTTTCCTCCCGCTGTACAGGGAAGAAAGTGTAACTCTTCCTCCCTGGGTACAATTGCGCATGCGCGTTAGTGTCTACGTCTGCTCTCACGCACCTAAAATTCTTCGCCATTGTTGTGCTCGGGTAATTTGAAATATTGTGTTTAGTGTAAAAGTGAAATAAAAAAAGGCAATAAAATTTAATAGTGAAGTATTAAACAAAGATGAGTTCATCAGACAGTTCTTATTCAATTAGTAGTAGTTTATTTAAAAATTAAAAATAAGTTAAATATTTTTTTATGAGTATGGGAGGTTCCGCCCCCCCCTACCCCCTGCCAGGGCTTCGCCCCTGGACCACGGCTCGGTACTTCACGAACTTTCGGCCTGGTAGGAGAAAAAATAGTATGTGCACCGCGAGAAAAGTAGGACATTTCATCCCGTGTGTTTGCCCACCCGAGCCGACGCGCGGGATGAAATGTCCTACTTTTCTCCCTTGGCGCACAATGTACTATACCGCGGCAGTCCCTGAGTGCCACATGTGTTTTTTTTTCTACCTATTCTAGTAGCCTCGAGAGGTTATTCTAGATTCGCCGAGCTAGTGCAATATGGTTGACGTTTTATTACAACACAACATAGGGCGGTCGTTGACCCTTCATAGACCGCGCCGAATAATATTTTGAGTTGAATGCACACTACTAGCTATTGAGTTTGCAACCTAGTTTTTGAATAGATAAGAATTTCAATATGTATTCTTAAAAAGCTAGGTCATGGTCCGTCTTCTTAAAGAATTATTTAGATGTTTTAATGTATTTCGTGTGCACGTTGGTTAAATTTAAGTTAAATTGTTTATTTAGTGATTAAAAAAAGTGGAAGACTTTATTCGAGAATGTCATAGCGGCAAATGTATCATGGCTCATACTTACGCGTGGATATTTTACGGATTATATAAATGGCGATATAATAATATATGTTAAAAAAAATGTATTGGTTGTTTATGATCTATACAAACGCATTTTATTTGTTCGATCGACTGATACAGTTAGGAAATATAACTGCTTAAAAATTAACAGAAAGATTGATTTAAGTACATAATTTCGAGCGATCTTTTAGATTGGTACGTAAAGTTTTAATTTTAAATATACAAAATCATTTCAGTTGAAGAATTGAGCAATATGAAAGCATTGAGCACGCGTTGTCGCCATTTTCGTTTACTGCTTAGTAATCTATAATTTAATTGTCATATTGTAGTTGTGTGGTCATAATTCAGTACATACTCTACTTTTACTTTTACAGTAGTCTCGTCGTTGTTAAAACGATATCTGGTATCGGCAAAAACTTAATACGATGTGTAGTTAGGAAACTAGTAGTGATATTGAATGTTGGAATGTTTTTTTTTAAGGGATTTTATGACCTGGTAACTAAGACCTTTAAGTCATGTCTTATTTTAATTTATATTCTGGAGTGAAATGAAATGAAGATGATTAATTTGAGACATTAATCAACTGGGATGAAATTAAATTAAATGAGATGAGATGATATGGGATGAAATATAATCTCAGTAAAATAGTGGACATTTACTGAGATTTTTTCAGTGGACTTTTTGGAAGATCCCGAGAAGTTACGTCCAGCAGTTTTGTTTCATTTTCCCACATTTGTGCACTTTCACAAATATTAAACAGTTAATAAACCACCGCTATTATACATTTAAACCTGAAGAAACATTAAATAGACAAAATAAAACAAATCACACAACTTCACTCCTCGCGTTCCCGCCGAAAAGTCCTGTTGGAATGTCCAAAAAGTGCACAGAATACATATATCTTTGTGACAGAAGAACAAGAGATTTGAAAACGAAAAAAACGCCCAAACATGTTGAATTTATTAATAATCGCGCAAAGATGGTGCACGATATGTTTTTTTTGTATCCATCGTTAATAAACACATTTGCTAAGTTTAATGACACGAGAATAAAAAAAGTTTTTAAAAATGTTTTTATTTATTTATTCACAGACACTAAATGTAAGCCCCCATATCAAATTTATTAATATGATTCGATAGGAATACGGGTGTTAAATCAAATAAGTTCATTTTTGAAGCCATTAAAAAAGGTTTACGTTATAACAGATAATCATAAATATATATTTTTTTAAATTCATTATCACAAGTTCACCTTGCACGGTCGAACAAACAAAACGTGTGTCAACAGAACTCACACCGGCCATGCTGCATGACAATTTAACGTAAAACATAATTATTTAAATTAGAATTATTAAAAAAAATATCAATTAACATTAATCAATTCAGAATGATTAAGATTTCGATTTAGATTAAATTTCTAACATTTAGTTAGTTAAACTTAAATATTTATATAATATATATAGGTATATTTCTTCTGGGCGTGTGTTTGTCACTGAAATCCTCCTAAACGGCTGACTGATTTGACTGAATTGAATGAATTTTTTTGTATGCGTTTGGTAGGCGCCCTGGATGGTTTAGATTCACAATTCAGCCCGGCAGATGGCGCTGCAGTCGATATCTAGGTTAATTTATCTTTTCTAGAAATAATTTATAAGGCAAAACAACGTTTGCCGGGTCAGCTAGTCTAAATATAATTAAAAAAATCCAATTACGGACAACCCTATCCCAGAATCTCGTGATGAAGTGATTACGGCTTATAACTGCGGCTATGTGCTTACGCTAGAAGGCGAGCATACGGTTCACCCGACTCTGACTAGCATCTCAGATCACTCATCGACATCAGTGCCAAAAGTCCCGCCAACCAAAAGGCCTGACTTTCTTGCCGATTGTTAGCGGTGTATCTGCATTCCGGATCAGTGATAAATAACAGTTTAAAAACATTTTCCCTGGTTTTCGCGAGTTGTAGACTTATTAAAAACATTAGAAAAAATCTAATAACAATAAAAATACGCTACATTCAAAATTGTAAAAGTGTATTTGGTTTTATTTAAAAGTACCCACTTATAAAGAACGCTTTGATTTAAAAATTAATTTTGATTTTGTTGAGCACTCTTTTCAAACCTCATTTTAAGGTGAAGTTGGGACGAACATGTCTCAGGAAACACCGTGATAAGTACTACTTAAAGCTCTATTTCACTTCTCCAAACTGAGCCCCGTGAGCTCACTCCTATACGTTCGATGAAGCTAGCAATATCCCTCGAGGCCACTAGAAATAGGTAGGAAAAGATCTATTTTAAGTATAAAGCAATGAAACGCGGTGGTACGAAGCAATGGTGGTAGGACGGGTAGGTCCACCCTGCCTATTTCTGCCGTGAAGCAGTAATGCGTTTCGGTTTGAAGGGCGAGGCAGCCGTTGTACGTTAAAAGTGAGACCTTAGAACTCATGTCTCGAGGTGAGTGGCGGCATTTACGTTGTAGATGTCTATGGGCTCCGGTAATCACTTAACACCAGGTGCGTCGTGAGCTCGTCCATCCACCTAAGCCATAAATAAATAAAAAACGCGTTTTAGTTGAAACACTAACATCGTTCACTTGGTGATATAATTTTTCAGGTAACACAAGGTGGACGTAACGGTAGCCCGTTGCCTATTAGCGCAATAAAAAAAAACTATGTTAGTACTTGCATTGTATAGTACCGTACTTACTGTTAAGGATAATTACGTGTCAAAGGACCACAGAGAACAATCACACGATCGCCCTTAAGGGAGAACGTGATCCGCATAATTCATTTGTAGGTATCGCGTATAATACCGGAATTATCCTTATGACGACCTAATACGGATATCCCAGATCGCACATTTGACATCGAACTTTAAATACAAATTAGATTTGGATAGATAGTTTCCCGCCTAAACCGTGATTCTACTAGCATCTCGAAGTCGTCGTGGCCTAAGGGATAAGACGTCCGGTGCATTCGTGTTGAGCGATGCACCGGCGTTCGAATCTCAGGCGGGTACCAATTTTTCTAATGAAATACGTACTCGAAAAATGTTCACGATTGACTTCCACGGTGAAGGAAATAACATCGTGTAATAAAAATGAAACCCGCAAAATTATAATTTGCGCAATTACTGGTGGTAGGACCTCTTGTGAGTCCGCGCGGGTAGGTACCACCGCCCTGCCTGTTTCTGCCGTGAAGCAGTAATGCGTTTCGGTTTGAAGGGTGGGGCAGCCGTTGTAACTATACTGAGACCTTAGAACTTATATCTCAAGGTGGGTGGCGCATTTACGTTGTGGATGTCTATGGGCTCCAGTAACCACTTAACACCAGGTGGGCTGTGAGCTCGTTCATCCATCTAAGCAATAAAAAAATAAAAAATAAAATATATGTCTACAATTGAACATGAAATTGCGAAATGTCCGCTCCCGCCTGGAATGATACCTTTACTAATGTAACTTGTTCTATTTTAATGAGCATTTTTAATGTATTTTCTGAGCTATTTTTACCGCCATATAATAATCCGTTCCGGTTTGAAGAGTAAGGCAGGCCGTTTGACTATAAAACTTAAGTCTCTTATCTGAAAGGTCATGTTTCAATGCCACCCTCATATCGTTTATGTGGGTGAAATTTCAACAATACATTCATTTTTGGTATTAAAATAAATGTAGATATGTCTTTTTGCCTTGACGTTTTTGTGTCGTCGAGCTCACGGCCTAGTGTTGTAGTAGTTGTAGTAGTACTCATTTCACAACATGAATGCCGCAATATGCCGCAATCCACCTTGAAGAGTTGAAGTCTAGTCTATAACGGCTGTCGCACTATTCAAATCGGAACGTTGGTGGTACGCACCCGTGTGGATCTACACCACAGCTTATTGAGAACAGAAAAAAAAACAATACCCACAATCTCTGCCACCCCCATGCCCATGTTTCGATTTTGTTTTAATTCATTAACTTTAAGATAAAGGAAACTTCTAACATTACGCAAAATACTTAAATATACAGATGTTAGAAAAAAAAACAAAAACAAACATAGACCAAGTAATTTCTGTTCAAAAGCTTTTTTTGAAGATGGAAGAAGCAAAGGAATTCGAAATATCGATTCCCACCTTTTACATAGTAATATGTGTATTTTCATGGCGATATACGGGTGTGAACTTCCATTCTGCTCCAAGACCAGTTAGTATGCAGGAGCAGAAAGCGATATATATATTTTGAAATATCTAATTATTATAATGACCTTAACCATACGTTAGATCTTTAATGTCGACTGTTATTTAATTGCGATATGAGAGAAACTCAAATGATTTCTTGGAAACATTTCATGCCATCGATTGCTTAAACGCAAACAAATTACATCACTGTTTAAAAACTTCATGATTTTTTTAGAATGCTTCGATACACAGTTTTTTCTTAAATGATTATCTAATTGCATATTTGGAAATCGATATTAATTTTGTGTCCGTCCTCCCGAATTATGAGCTTCTTATGTTTGCCCCAACTTCCTAAGATACTTCTAGGTACTATGTCTACTTACCTATATATATCTACTACTCCCTTAAACTACTTAATGAACTCTAATGACTCTTCGTATGTTCTCAAATCATTTATGTGTTACACAAATTTTAGGTTTAATTAATTTTTTAATTAAAGTTAAAGACACTTCGTGTATCTGTGATAAGAAAGACGGTAACAGTTTTATGTCAAATCATAAATTCTTAAAAAAGGTTTTCCTATATTTCCGAAAAGAGCCTTTACTCGTATTCTTGAGTAATATTAATGTTTGACAAATAACGAAATGCTCATTTTCAAGTCGCGTGATTACAGACTTACTTTATTACATGCTTTTTATTTATGATAAAACTGACGTTTGAGAGCTAAGGTAGTTGATTAAATTACATAAGTGTATCTCTATGTTTATTTAGAGTTAAAATTTTATTTTTAGTCCGATAATACGTTGTCACGGTCGCTAATGGACATCGGCAATACCAGGGGTACAGTTAAACTACTGCCCGTTGATGAAGACTCTTCACAAAAACTCTTTTAACAAAGATCTTGAGACTTGAGAAGCACCATGGAGGAGAGATCATTCGAAAGCCGGATGGTACGTGGCAAAAATATATACATATAAGTATGTATATATAAACGCGCTGTTATGGTAAACGTGTCGGTTCCAGATAGTATACCTGGGTGGCAGGCGGTAGTTTTAGATAGAAATGAAACTTCTTTAGGCGCATGAGGGTAAATTTTTTACAGAACGTCACGCAGGTATGCAACGGAAGTGACATTAAACTACTATTGAAATTAAAAGGATATGTACTTGTCAAATATCAGTAGTAGTAGTTGTTGTGTTTTTCCAACTGGAAAGACAAATGTATCATACCATACAGCCTAATATTTTATATTTTCTTTGTGAAAAATGTTAATAGGAATTGAAATGAAATGAAAAGAATTTGGAACATTAATCAAATAGCATGAAATTAAATCAGTCAATTCAATTGGCAAAATATTAGTCATTTACAATTTAGAAATCTAAACATAATTTGACTGTTAACACTGAGCTTTGATATTGACATTTGACAGACTTTTGGCGGGAGCATATTTTCCTTCTTCCCTTCCTCTAAGTCTCGGAAATCTTAAGTTTTAGATTTGTATAAATATAAGCAAGACTTATAAATTAGTTCGCCAAAAAAGTTTCACTTCTGACATGTGTACTTTGTACGCACGCACTTTATTATTTATTGGTTAGTTGGGTGGACGAGCTCACGGCCCACCTGGTGGTAAGTGATTACCGGAACCCATAGATTACTACAACGTAAATGCCGCCACCCACCTTGAGAAATGAGCTCTAAGGTCTCAGTATAGTTACAATGGCTGCCCCACCCTTCAAGCCGAAACGCATTACTGCTTCACGGCATAAATAGGCAGAGTGGTAGTACCTACTCGTGCGGACTCACAAGAGGGCCTACCACTAGTAAAAACCAAATAAAAAGGGTACAGCTATTCATCAGGGCACTCCGCAATTCATACCATCAGTTGCGGCTAGAAAGTAGCTAGACTACCTAGGTTGCCAGAACAAAGATAATATTTATAGACATATACAACACCATCACATGTTTACATACGAGTAGTACATAGAAATAGGTGGTCCTACACACAAAACTTTATTTTCAAAATTTCATGATTCTTAGAAAAGTGATTAGGTATATAACCACATAATCGTATCGTACCATATAACGAATATACGAATAATCTATATATATAAAAATGAATTGCTGTTCGTTAGTCTCGCTAAAACTCGAGAACGGCTGGACCGATTTGGCTAATTTTGGTCTTGAATTGTTTGTAGAAGTCCAGAGAAGGTTTAAAAGGTGGATAGATATGAAAGTGCTCGGAATTAAAAATAACAATTTTGTTTTTCCTTTGTGCGTCCCCCGTCGGACGGATTCCTTTTGTTTGTTTTAAGTTTATTTTATACAAAAGTTTTTTATTTATCGATTGAGGCACTACGAAGTCTGCCGGGTCAGCTAGTAAAATATAATTCTTTAAATTTTAAATAACAACACAGTTAAAACTTGCACGCCTACAAAAAATACCCTATATATTAGGTATATATAAAAAATACCGTACAAAAATATCTGATCAAAATCAAGAATCGTTCAATCATTCGAACATAATCGACTTACATTGAATGATTACAATCGATTTGATTTAATCTAGTTTTGTCAACGATTACGCGAAACTGTAAAATGTTTATATATAGCTATGGTTGTATCAAATCGATTCTCATACACATGACTAGATGAAAAGTACTGGCTTTACAGAAGAATAACGTACAATTTATTCTCTTAATACTTTACGTTTGTACATAAACAGGAAATAGTATATTATTCAAGTTATTTTAAGACGCCATCAAACAATGTTTTTTTTGGTGTTTAACGTTACAAATGAAGATTATATTAATTTTTATTACTTACTTTGTTTTTAAAACATTTTAAATTGTATTTATAAATAGACTAGAAAGCTTCAAGATAACAGTATAAAACGCATCTATAAATGGTAAACTTATTATTTATTTTCGGATGATTGACGCATATTACAAATAAAATCATTAAAACCGAACATTAAAAGCAAACAAAAAGAATATATACACGGTTAAAAAACACTGGCTTGACTTATTACACTATGTCTCGACTTGCAGGTAGGTACCTCTACATCCGTTGACGAGATAATTGAGTAGAACTCAAAAGGATCTAATGAAGCAAATTAGACGTCATTTCGTGTGAATCGCACTCGTGCGATTATTCACGAGTGTAATATTATTATTCTTTTTCATTTAAATAAAGCAATGGAAAATAACCAGCACGATCACGACAGAAAGAGTTGCATTCAAAAGAGGTTTTCACTCTCTTTTGAAATCAGGTAAAATGCGCTCAGTCCTATGGTCCTTTCTTTGTTTTGTATATTATCAATAACAAAAATGCGTAATAAAATCTATATATATAAAAATGAACTGCTGTTCGTTAGTCTCGCTAAAACTGGAGAACGGCTGGACCGATTTGGCTAATTTTGGTCTTGAATTATTTGTGGAAGTCCAGAGAAGGTTTAAAAGATAGATACCTTAATATGAAAATGCTCGGAATCAAATAAAAATATTATTTTATATTATTTTATACAAAAGTCTTTTATTAGGTCTTTTATTTATCGATTAAGGCACTACGAAGTCTGTCAGGTCAGCTGGTAAAATAATAAAGTGCAATAAAAATAAAACTCGCAAACGTTATTCTGCGTAATTACTGGCTAGTACTTATTTTTTTTTTTAAGCTGCCCACAGGTTGTTAATACTGTGTGCTTATTATGTTTTGTATTCAGGTTCACCATTTAATTTGATTTTTGTTTTGTTTTTTTCTTAAATTTTTGGTTTTGTTTTCGGGTTCACCATTTAATTTGATTTTTATTTTGTTTTTTCTTAAATTTTTATAATTTACTAATTTTACTAATTTATATCATATTCTGAGTATGTACACACGTACGGAGTCTTCATTCCCGCAAAGAACCAAAGGGAAACGGGGGTGACTGAAAATCAGCGCTGTTCAATTTATCAACCTTGAACAGCATAGCTGAGCCACCTCCTTTTGCCTTTTTCTCTTTTTTTTGCTTTTCTTTTTTTTGTATTTCATTTTATGATGTGAAAGGCAATAAATGATCTTTATTATTATTATTATTGGGCGTATTCAGATTGCCGCCATTTAATATCAATCGAAACTTTTACCTCATGCCTCAAGGTGGGTAGCGGTGACGTTCGCTTAGTAGTAGTTGTGAGCTTCAGTAAACAAAGAAATAAATAAAATATAAAAACCTTTATATTTCCTGCAACTTAGCAGTTTTACATTATTGATTGATATAGACACAAATATACCTACTTTTTTTTTACTTATTTGCAAGAACCTCTCCTCAAGTGAAGGCCTCCTCCAACGAAAACCAAAATTCCTGTTCTGGGTATTACTTATCAAGAACCTCTCCTCGAGTAAAGGCCTCCTCCAACGCAAAATTCCCTGTTCTGGGTAACACAACTGGTAAACGGTTAAAAATTCAAAAAACAAATCCTATCTTAGTGACAATCTTTGCAAATCCGACATGCTGTCAAACATGATAGATGACAGTTTTACATGATTCAGCACTTTCCAAAATTCAAAATGAATTGGAACAAGACTCACACGTTTTTTTTTTGACAGCGCACAGCAAAAGACGAAGACAAATTGGAACGATTAACAAGTTGGTCATAAAATAAAAAAATTGGGAACAAAATAAAAATAAAAATTTAACCCCAATACTAGAGAAGAAATACTAGTAATAATTGCACATTAGGATTCACGATAGTTTATTTTTTGAAAAAAAAAAACAAAAACCCTTAATGTCAAACTTTACAGAGAATCTATGTGGAAGTCCTTTAAAAACTTGGGACACAAACACATTACTAATTAAGGTTTACAGCGCACGCGAAGAAGCCGGTCCATTTTCGTTACAAGAACATTCTGTTAGAAGCGAGGAAAATTATGTGTTACACTTATTTAGTTTAAGTATACTTTCATTTGACATAGTCATTGTGTCTGAAAAAACTGTTTTCAATCGTCTCATAGGCGGAAGCAATGCCATGGATACAGTTAAGACGCTGCTCGAATTTAAACAAAAACTAATGAGATTTTAGTAAGATCGTGGTATGTTGTCCGAAATCCTAGTGACGATTTTTGGCAACCGTGTGTTTAGTGCGAATTTTTTAACGTTCTCGATAGCGTAAAAGTTAACTCAAATTTGTATGGAGTTGGAACGATTGCCTGCGTTTGCCGCTAGGGGCGTTGTTCCAATTGTATACAAATTTGAGTTAACTTTTACGCTATCGAGAACATTAAAAAACTCACACTAAGCACACTGGCGTAAGGAAAGATTTTAAAATCAATTGAAAACAAACGACTTGCGATCATATCGCAACAGCTCCCAATACTTCATAAATATAATAAATAAACATTGCGTAATAAACATTGAATAATAAACATTGCGTAATAAATATCAAACCGCAAAATTAGAATTTAGGTAATTACTATAAAATAGATATCACGTTTTTCAAGTTCCTAAAATTATAACTTCGTAATTACTGGTGGAAGGGCGTATTGTGAACCCGCACTGGTATGTACCACTACCCTGCCTATATCTGCCGTAAATGCATTTCGGTTTGAAGGGTTGGGCAGCTATTGTACAACAAAAACTGAGACTCAGAACTCACGTTTACGTTGCCGATGTCTATGGGCTCCGTTAAGCACTTAACTCCTAATGCTCCGCGGGCTAGTCCATCCATCTAAGCAAAAAACAAAAGTTGGGTGGCGGCATTCGCATGTCTATGGTATCCCGTTCGTGGCGCCGACGACCGCCCGTCTGGCGTCCCAAGGGGGAGGGTGATGGGAGAGATGTGCTCCGCACTAAACGCTTCACTTTCCTCCTTTTGCCTTTTTATGAGTTCTGTCTTATGCGAGGTTTGGACGTTGGTTGTTAAACGACAGGAGGTTTTAGTCGGTTCGACTCCGACATGCTCCGCCCACCATCCCTAGTGGAGGGCGGAAGTCCGATGATTTCCTCCTGAACAAAAAAAATGGTATCCCGTAATCACGAAACATCAGATGAGCCATGAGCTCATTCACCAGTTTACGCAACAGAAAAATCAGGGAAATGATTGAGCTTCATATACATTTTACGATCAGGTTATAATACTCAAATACGTAGATTCAAAGTACGCGTTCAAATAAGATTAAGCCTTTACGAGCGATTCTCTTTGGTGTAGCGAAAACTGCGTAACAAAATGCAGAGATAAGGAAATAAATGTCAGACTTAAAATAAAAAACTTTGAGCCTTTGCACTAACACACGCAACTGTAATGTACATACTGTAATGCATAATAATAAAATGTCTATAATAAAAAATAAAAAATTGACTTCAAATATATACATCAATTAAATTTAAAAATGTAACCAACTAGAGACATTACGTTTAAAAAAAAAGAATCTTACATAAATGACAAGAAATCGGTGTACGTAGGTACATTAAAGACATAAACTTGAACATAGAACTACCCTCCACTTTTAAAATTGGTTTAAAAAAGTAGAATGTTCCATGCAATATTTTTTTTACGTTTTATGTGGGTATGACAATTCAGTTTAATGTTGACTTGTTGACAGACAACTTCAATTTAAATTTTAAAATTAGTACATAACATAGTACTGGGGTATCTTCACTACATAGTATAAAACAAAGTCGCTTTCTCTGTCCCTATATCCCTATGTATGCTTAAATCTTTAAAACTACGCAACGGATTTTGATGCGGTTTTTTTTAATAGATAGGGTGATTAAAGAGGAAGGTTTATATGTATAATAGCATCCATTAAATAGTGGAGAAATACTGTTATTTTTGAGGTTTCTAATGTGATGTCGTAAATAATCAATAATAAAATTTCATGTTTCCGAAGCGAATCGAGGGCGGATCGCTAGTAGTATAATATAGTATAGTCATAATATATTGAAATTACATTTATTTGTGTTTTCTATACACATTATTCACCGATCAGATATAAATTCTGTGCACCTCTGTTAAGCGAAAGCATTACAAAGAACTAAAGAGAAGAAAAGAGGCTGAAGACATGCGATCATTGATTGAAAATCACCACATGACTCCTGCCTTGTCCAGTAAGGAGCCTAACCCTGGACAGAGAGGGTTCCCGCGAGGCCCGAACCGCGCTCCTATAAGGAAACGCGGGAGTTATGCGAAAGATTACTAGTGGTAGGACCTCTTGTGAGTCCGCACGGGTAGGTACCACCGCCCCGCCTATTTCTGCCGTGAAGCAGCAATGCGTTTCGGTTTGAAGGGTGGGGCAGCCGTTGTAACTATACCGAGACCTTAGAACTTATATCTCAAGGTGTGTGGCACATTTACGTTGTAGATGTCTATTGGCTCCAGTAACCACTTAACACCAGGTGGGCTGAGAGATCGTAAAAAAAAAACAAGATTCTCTCATAATTCCAAAGTTCATCGTCGTAAAATATCCTAGTCGGCACAAAAAATTAGTACTTAACAATAATAACAGCCAAGCCTGTCAGGATTTACGTACTGAAAAATATAAACGTTAGACACTTGATAAACAAAGAGTAATAAAAACATTACCATATTCAATAAACGTACATAAGAATGTAAATAATGCGACTAGTTTTATTGCCAAGTAATAAGTGCTAGTTACGTTGATTGATACGTTAAGAACAAAGAAAAACTATAAATTGTAATAAAATGGGAAATAAAGCAATATATTCAATGTCAGACAAGTTTTCTTGAGTTCTTAACCAATAATTAGGTTTACACACAATTATTTAACGGGTTCTTATCATGCAATTTACATTTCAAGAATTCCCGATGTTTCGGAGTGTTGCCGGTGCCTTTTTTTTTTCTTTTTTTTTCCTACCTAAGCTGATAGCCCCAGAGGCTATTTCAGCGTAACCTTAACTAGTAGATGAGCTCACGGGGCTCAGACCTGACGACGTTGCTAACACGAAACCTAGCAAGAGCCGTGCTTCGCAGAGTCTACCACCGGATCGGAAACGCGACCCACTGAGAAGATTCGGCGAGAAACTCAGTGGGCTGTGTCTGTGGGTTAATTTACTCATCGATCCCTTCGTCGCAAGCGATGGGTCCGACGAGAACGAAGACCGGTGCTTGAGGTACCTAAAAGCACCGTTAGTGGATTGGGAGGATCCGAAATGATGTGTTTTGGGCGACGTCGACTGCATTCCATTCTGTCCGCAGGATCGGGAGCGTAATCACGGATACACTATGGCTAGTTCTATCTGTGTGTAACGTTAATAAACACAAAAGCTTATATAATAAATGTGTTTTAAAAAACAAACAAAAAAAATACACGATTAAATAGGAAACCGAACTAACAATTTCATATTTTCTTATCTTGATGATACCGGTAATGACATTAGCGCGAAGTTATAAAATGACTGTATCATCACTGGTCGTTTTGAAAGTGAAATTGAAAGATTTAGTTTCGTACAAACGAATATTCACACGTGTCAAGCTATTAAAAGCATGTTATAAACTTTTTATCAGAAATCACAGAGAATCTACCACCGGATCGGAAACGCGACCCACTGAAAATATCCGGCGAGAAACTCAGAGGGCCGTGTCTATGAGTTAATTTACTCATCGAGCCCTTCGTCACAAGCGACGGGTTCGGTGAGGACGGTGATCGGAAAAATCAACATAAATAATATAGATACATATCTTTATATATAAAAATTAATTTCTGTTCGTTAGTCTCGCTAAAACTCGAGAACGGCTGGACCGAATTGGCTAATTTTGGTATTGAATTATCTGTGGAAGTCCAGAGAAGGTTTAAAAGCTAGATTAATATGAAAATGCTCGGAATTAAATAAGAATAACAATTTTGTTTTTCCTTTGATGTCCCCCCCGTCGGACGGATTCCTTTTGTTTTTTTTTTTAAGTTTATTTTATACAAACGTTTAGGTCTTTTATTTATCGACTGAGGCATTACGAAGTCTGCCGGGTCAGCTAGTCTTTATTAAAATGCTGCTCTAACTCATATATATGTAATTTAGGTTTACAAAATTATCACGGGTACAAAACGCTTTTTTTTAAATGACCGTACGTTAGTCGACTCAATAGAAAACTTTTTGGTAA
This sequence comes from Bombyx mori, assembly GCF_030269925.1. NCBI lineage: Eukaryota > Metazoa > Arthropoda > Insecta > Lepidoptera > Bombycidae > Bombyx > Bombyx mori. The sequence goes on from NC_085114.1 coordinate 3,374,344, forward strand.
CTAATATGCGAATACTGAATTTCTGTAATCTAATTCTGGTAATAAGACATAATGAGGCCGTAATAAACAACATTTCAACGATTAATTACTGCAAAACGGTCAACATATTCCTTATTAAAAAGTTAATACTATCTTGGAAAGCCGCACTAAACCGGCTATATACTACGTTCTGAATGAGGTCAATTTCTAAAATCACATATATATATATCACACAGTACTTGACTTCAAGCATGTAGTATTTATTAGTCGGAAAATCAAACAGACTTACGATTAGTTTAATGAATCTCTATCTATATCTATAAAAATGAATTGCTGTTCGTTAGTCTCGCTACAACTCCAGAACGGCTGAACCGATTTGGCAAATTTTGGTCTTGAGTCCAGAGAAGGTTTAAAAGTGTAGATAAATATGAAAATGCTCGGAAAATTTTGTTTTTCCATTGTGTGCCCCCGGCGGACAGATTCCTTTTGTTTGTTTTAAGTTTATTTTATACAAAAGTTTAGATCTTTTTTTTATCGATTGAGGCACTGCGAAGTCTGCCGGGTCAGCTAGTTAATAATAAAATAAAAGCGTCTTAAAGAAAGACGAAAAGAAAATGAAAGACCACGAATGAAACTATAGTTCCTTTTAATTAGCGAATTTTTTTTGCTCACTAATTATTATTGCTACTTTGAGAAACTACGAGAAAAATCACGTTTAGAACGCTTATTTTTCACTCAAAACAGGTTCACGATTACGCTAGCAAAAACACAAATAAAAATTTTAATTATATTATGTAGCGTCATGATAAATATTATTTGCTAATTAATTACTTATCCCGCCTTTCGGTGTTTCAAAAAGAATAAATTCGAAGAAAACGAAATTAGTGCCACAATTAAAACATTTCGTGATAGGGCTTACATAATATTTGTAAACCAATATATGGAAAAAATAATATTAAATAAATTCAATGCATTTTTTTCATGCTTATCAGTGAAGTATTTCGTATTATTAAAACTAATTTACAACGCTTACTTCAAAATTAAATGATACAGACCGTGCCACTTCAGTGCGTAATAATTTCATGAATCAACATCAACAATCAGGGAATAATTCCACCAAACATTATTACTACCCTTAGTAATCGACCCGTAGTGGTAGAGGCCCGACACGTTGGACTGGCCAGATCCGCACTACCCTCGACACCACAGTTCACGATGCTCTACACTTGGCGGCAGATAGAGGCAAATGGCGTGGAATGATTCAGAATAAACTCTTGTTGCGAGGAGGTGGTCACGACTCTCAGTATTGAGGAAACCGAAGCTGAGCTGAAGAAGTATCTTAATAATTTAAAAACATAAATTATTCATGTGTTACCCTTAACTTGTAGAGAGGCAATTCGAATCCTACAGGCAAGTACCAATTTTTCTAATGACATACGTACTTAACAAATGTTCACGATTGACTTCCACGGTGAAGGAATAACATCGTGTAATAAAAATCAAACCCGCAAAATTATAATTTACGTAATTACTGGTGGTAGGACGTCTTGTGAGTCCGCACGGGTAGGTAGCCCCACCCTGCCTATTTCTGCTGTGAAGCAGTTATGCGTTTCGGTTTGAAGGATGGAGCAGCCGTTGTACTGTTAAACCTTAGAACTCATATTTCAAGGTACGTGGTGGCATTTACGTTATAGATGTCTATTGGCTCCGGTAACCACTTAACATCAGGTGGGCCGTGAGCTTGTCCATCCACTTAAGCAATAAAAAAAAAGAAATATTGAAATTTGGTCAAGATCCAATCTCATTTTTATATTATTTTTATTGCATAGACAGGTAAATGAACTCACCGCTCTTGTGGCCACTTGCTGCTGTTAAGTGATTACTGGAGCCCACAGACATCAACAACGTAAATGCCATAAGAAACTAATTTTTTGCGGCTTTTATTTTTATCGCGCGATGTTGTTCCTTCAATGTGGAAGTCATACGCGAACGTGTGTTAAGTGCGTATTTCATTTGAAAAATTTTGTACCTCCCAACGGGATTCGAACATCGGCCCAGTCGCATCGCTCGATACTAACACACCGGGCGTCTTATCCTTTAAGCTACGTAGACTGAACACTGACAAACGCACGTACGACCTTACGGTTCTGAGTTTTAAACGTTCTATAAATTCAAATTGAATAGAACAAAACACGAGACAATTAAAAAGTCGTTACAATTAAGAATTCGAAGTTGTTTGTTGATAAAATGAACGGAAGGCGTGCTTGTAAAATTATAACTAAATAATACAGTTTTATTATTATTTTTGTTTTAGTTATAAATAATATTGAAACAAATAGATTGTCGGAGTAAATCGCAAACAGCCCTCAAACCAGGATTTCATTGTACTAGGTAAACCAGAGACATAATATGAACATGCATGCGCTTATATATACTGATATATTATGTACATATTAATTATAATTAAAAAGAGAGCTAACAAAAAACTGTTCTTTACACACGTTTACATGAAATTATTCATGATCCTACACGTTAATGTATGGATTGAGTTATAATAAACACTAAATTTGAACACTCGTATCTACGAGAGATCACAATTCCATCAGTCCATTCCCATTGGAACCCACTACCGCGGATAACGAACCCTATATGTCAAGAGCAAATTTAATGGAAAACTTTAACTGCCTTTGACATGTACTTAAATTGCGATAAGGGGCACAGGAAATGAACACTGAACGTAAATTTATTATAAACGGCGGATGTACATAGTTTTTCAGTTGAATAATCGTTTCCCTTGCCGAAGACGTATTCTAATTTTAAATATAATCATATGCTAATATGTTACATGCGTATTCACATGTATATCAATTTTAAAACGATCCAAAATGGTTTATCTATTTACTATCACGGTTTTAAATAATGTATTTTGAAGTCAGTATTTCTATTATATGAAATAAAAAAAATATGTATCTACCTTATCTTTCATCGAGAAAAAAAAATCAATGCACACATTCTAGTATTATCTATAATAAGGAGAATTATGAAAAGTAGGTGTGTACTCTTTGACAATGAATTTAAATATCGAATGACGAAAAAAATAATAGCGCTTCTTTATTTAAATGAAATCAATAAAATTGGAAAAAGTTTATATCTGGAATAAAAACGTCATTTTTTTTATATTCATTCTGCCATGCTGTTTGCATACCGCACGCAATACTAGAATGGTCGAAGCATTTTAATTATTGTGTCTAAATCGCACGTATACGTATATACATAAATTTCCGCTTTTATTGTACATAGGTACGCACACTTTTAATTTTTTTTCTTCTAAAATGCTCACTTCACGGAATTGTTAAAAATAATAAGTATCGAATAATTCGGATTGGCATTGTTTTCGACTCGCCGATCCTAAATAAACATTGCTTGCGAATACTGACACCACATTGTAGGTAATCTAAAATAAATAATAGGCAGTCGAAAAAGAAAAGAAAAAGAACTCACTTGGTTTGTCCGAGGAATCCTCATCCATGATGGCCAGCTTACTTGGTCGTTTATCGTCTTCCAAATTCAAACCCATATTCACTGAATTTTTTTTTTTTTTAAATCGGAATGAAAAAAATAAAGTTAGTTAACGCGCGAAAATTAAAAACGTCAAGTCCGTCAAAAAATTACTATTTTTGACCGATGTTCTTGATTGGGACGTATTTTTGCATTTATGATTTGGATTATTTGTATTTATTATTATAAACGAATGCGAATACGCGGACGTCAGAACGCCATGTTTACGACTAGAAGTGTTTGTTGCGCGTAACGCGGCGTATAGCGTGCACGAAGGCTGGCATCGACTGTCGCGAGGCAGCGGTGTAGCCTTGTTTTTAAAGCAGTGTTGCGAGCACCACGCCGCCCGCACTGTGCCGCACAACAGATGCACGGACGAGATCAGTGAAATTTCAACAATACCAATTGACATTCGGTATTAATATATGACTTAGGAAAAACTTATCTAGTCTCGAGACACAGATACAATATCCGGAGTCTAAAGGTTTTGATAAGAGAATCTTAGTTTTTTTTTTTAGTTGCTCAGGATTTTTTTTTTTGCATAGAGGACTGGGTCAGAGCCCAATGACATATATACCGCCATCCACCTTGAGATATAGTATGGATGAGGTATGAATGGCTCGGGCATGTAGTACGTATGGAGCAGGATCGGGCTGTGAAACGGGTGTACGCGGATATACCGGAGGGATGCCGCACCGTAGGGAGGCCCAAGTACCGCTGGTCTGACGCTGTGGAAGGAAATTTACGGGAGCTCCGAGTGTTGGACCGGCAAGGTGTTCATCCCATGGCAAAGTTTACTGTCGGAGGCCAAGACCCACTTCGGGGTAATAGCGCCAGCTCAGTAGCAGTAATACCTTGAGATATGAGTTCTAAGGTCTCTGTATAATTACAACGGCTACTCCACCCTTCAAACCGAAATGCATTACTCACGGCTGAAATAGGCAGGGTGCCTACCCGTGTGGACTTACAAGAGGTCCTACCACCAGTAATGAATTAGGCAGAGTGGTGATACGTATTGATTTTTTTACTGACCAGCTCCTGGTCCAATCCAGCTGGTGTTAAGCTATTACCAGAGCCCATAGTAATCGACTACATTGATTCCGTGATCCACCTTATGACATGAGCTCTAAGTGTCAGTTTATAATACAACTGCTTCGCGGCTGACATGAGTAGAGCTATTGTACCTATTCGTGCGATCTCAAAAGACGACCTATCACCAGTCAAATTTTTTAATATTTTTTAGGGCGGGATTGAGCGATAGAGTTACGTCACGAAATTAGGTCCTTGCTTAAGTGAAATCAACGCGATACGACGCGATATAACAGTGAGAAAGTTTTAAAAACCAACTGAGCGGGCTATGAACAGTTTTTTCAGTAAACAAAATATAATGTTGTGTACGCGCTTATCCCGAGTGAGATAGAATGTTCACTATACATTTGACATTTATGTAATGCAGTATAGGAAAAGTATGACAAAAAAATACTCATAGAAAATATAGGTAGATAGTAGGTAGATAAATCATTCAAGATAACTCCAAAAATGCTCACATATAAAAACTTCTAGCTTCGCCCGCGTTATTAAGGGAAAGAGTCAGTATAATTTCCCGTGCGATCGAGATGATATTTTTTTCCAAAATAAAAAGTTCAACCTTAAATGACCTATGTCACTCTCATGCTTAATACTATTACGCTAATATCTAAGCACACAAACAAACACACTTTGGAATCGATGGAAGGAATCTATGGATCGATGAATGGATGTGAGAACATAATGCATCTATAACAACTAGAGGTCCCGCAGTAGTCGAAATTCGACTATAATTAATTGGAATTGTAAGTTTGTACACTATTATGATTGTATTTTATACTTTTATAATCACAAATTTCGCCAAGGCTACACTATAAAAAAATATTAATAAAGACAAACAATATTTAATATATTCTCAATTTGACCACAGACGTCAAGAACAAAAGTTTGACAATAAATAGTATGCATGCGTGTGTGCGTCAAATACATGGTATGTAGTGTGTGTAATGTTTTCTTTATTAAATCAATGTAACTCCTATGCATTATTTAAAAAATATATTAGCATTGTGCACTTCTTCTCTATATTCCCTATAAGTGTGGAAAATTTCATACTCCTCCGTCCGCGCAATTTTCGTAAAAAGGGATACAAAGTTTTTGCTTCACGTATTAATATATAGATTATATCATGGTGCATTGTCAGCTCCTTCAGACGCTTCTAACAAGGCGCACTACACTCCACACTCCCACAATTCTACATAACAAGATGTTGCACGTAATGACATCCTAATTGGCCACACTTACCGCGCATTCAATACGTAACTTTAGAATAGCATTTGACTCATACGTCTAAATCTACCACGATTTTACTCTTTATTTTTATCGGCGAACGAGCTCATGACCCACGAAACGTTAGGTGGTTACCGGAAGCCATAGACATCGCAATATGAACTTTACTAGCCAGCTTAAGACAAGAGTTTCAAAATCTCAAATATTTTTTACTTGTATATTCAAGATCTTCAGTTTTATACAGAACCATGAATATTACATATTTGAATTTTGAACACAGAATTAATAAATTTACATAAAAAAATCCCACCTTACGATAAACAAGGTTATTTTTTAATTTTTAAGGTTAACTTTTAAGGTAACATCGATACCACCACCCAATTTCTCGCAAATTCCTCGAAACAGCATCCAAAATTAACGTAGCTATTTCCATAAGCATACAAACAAAAAGAAACTAATCTTAAACAGGAATAATGTAGCAATAATAGTTTTTTTTTGCTGAGATGGGTAGACGAGCTCACAGCCCATCTGGTGTTAAGTGGTTACTGGAGCCCATAGACATCTACAAGGTAAATGCGCCACCCACCTTAGATATGAGTTCTAAGGTCTCAGTATAGTTACAACGGCTGCCCCGCCCTTCAAACCGAAACGCATTACTGCTTCACGGCAGATAGGCGGGATGGTGGTACCTACCCGTGCGGACTCACAAGAGGTCCTACCACCAATAACAAGTAACACACATACACAATATAACATAAATACACATTTTTTGGAGTTATCATCACTTGTATGTATATGTACACTACATACATCGTGTGTACTGTAAACAATCATAAGACATGCTCTTGCAAATTTGTGAATATTCATGGAGAAATTTAAAGAAAACCAACCAACCAACCAACTTCTTTGAGCAAACAAAATTACAAAAAAAGTGGATATTTTAGGTTTTATAGCAAAATTAATTTTTTTAAATTATTTTTTTTTTAAATTAATTAAAGATTAACTAATAGTGATAAACGTGGAGCAATTACGGATTCTAATAGAGCATTTAAAGAGCAATTAATTGGCATATCACTTAATAAAAAAAAAAAAAAAAGTGTGTGTGTCCGCTCCGACGCACGACTGGAGTTTACTGGATATAAAAAATTAAACGAAACAATACGAGAAATAGTTCTATATTACGACAACACGATACACTACAGATTATTAACAAATTAACGAGACACAAAACAAACGACTAACAAATATATGAAAATACAATAATGAGAGAAACGCGCGATCAGTACGAGGCTTTGTGGCGGACTGCCGGCGCAGCAGCCCGGCGTCACCTGCGATAACGCATTTCGTGTGACATGCGCAATCAGGCGCATAACGCATTTCGTGTGACATGCTAGTACGATTTTGGTCCCCATAATTTTCATACCCCGGGCCTATATATGTAAATCGATTCTAAAGGAGTAAACTCCAAAAAATCTACGCTAACCTCGAAAAAAAGCAGCTGTAATTATGAATAAAATCTTGAGAGATTACGCCCAATTCTTCTTTCAATGCGTTTTTGAGAACATTTAATTTAGCGGAGGGAGGATTTCTTTTCGTTCTACAGATTTACATATAATAATTTCGTAATGTAGATTAGGGTGGGTGTTAGGCGGCTGTCGGATCCCATATATAACCTATCGTGAGTTGTACGGTTTAATAAAAGAGGTGGAAATCTGAATTGAATTGAATAACGGTTATCATACCGGAAGATTGACAGCTCCGCGAGACTAGACCCTATTTTAGATATACCTTTGAGTTGATTTCGCAACAACAATATATTGGTCAGTAGTAATAGCGACTCTGAGCGTACGGCATCTATTCCTCATTCAACTGACTATAGTATTTTCTTCGGTTTTCGCGTGTCGCATACATAATTAGAAGACAAATGTTTTCTTTTCATTCTTCTACTTTTATACGTTTCATGTCATCCGTGGCCATGAGAACTGTAAAGTATTCTAAAATAACTTTTTCTTATTTTTCTTTTTCTAATGTTTGAGTGAGCTTGGTATGCATAGCTTGTAAAACCTTAAAAAAATACAACCCGGTACGGCCGGTTTTTTTAAATCAAATAGTATTAATATTCGCATTTTTTTGACTGGTGGTAGGACCTCTTGTGAGTGCACGGTGGGTATCACCACCCGGCCTATTTCTGCCATGAAGCAGTAATGCGTTTCGGTTTAAAGGGCGGGGCAGCCGTTATAACTATACTTTTTTTTTTTATTGCTTAGATTGGTGGACGAGCTCACAGCCCACCTGGTGTTAAGTGGTTACTGGAGCCCATAGACATCTACGACGTAAATGCGCCACCCACCTAGAGATATAAGTTGTAAGGTCTCAAAGTATAGTTTCGACGGCTACCCCACCCTTCAAACCGAAACGCATTACTGCTTCACGGCTGAAATAGGCAAGGTGATGGTACCCACCCGCGCGGACTCACAAGAGGTCCTACCACCAAAAAACTGGAGACCTTAGAACTTATATCTCAAGGTGGATGGCGCATTTAGTTGTAAATGCCTATGGGCTCCAGTAACCACTTAACACCAGGTGGGCTGTGAGCTCGTCCACACATATAAGCAATAAATAAAAAAAATACATATCATGAAACATAAAAAAGCCAGTTCATAATGAGACGTCTGGTGTCCGGTAATAAACAAAACGAAACAGAACTTTGCATGCCTGTGATCCGCCTCATTTTTGCAAAGGAAAGCAAATAGCAGAAAAATAACATATCCGTTTCTTGTTCTAATATAATCTAAAAGTTAGTCAAAAATGTTAAGTTAATTTAAGCTCTGACATAAAATTTAATTCAAGCTCACGCTTCGTATAATGCGTGCGCGGAATATGTCACATACAATTGAATAATTTCAATAGTAATTCCGTAAAATAAAAACAATACCGAATTTATAAAAGCGTAGCTTGTAGAAAATACCGTGTAATTTTACGAGCTAATTAACGAGATCAGATTAAAATTTCAAGCTTAATTTGAGACAGGATCGCTCCAATTTCGAAATACTTTAAAAACTAAATCTACCAATTACCTATACGATACATAGGTCAAGTACGTGCGCGTCACATATGCAATAACACTCACAAAGGAACTTTGTATTTACAGTTAATCATTTGCCGAGCAATTTTATTAGTGGCAGCAGTGTATATGTATATTGAGCTCAATCACATCACAACATCAACCAAAGCCATTATTTCGTGACAGAAATAGTAATGCTTTCCAATCGGGAGGCTGGAGCAAGCATTTGCATACAATTGAGATTTCGATATCGAGGCGTCAAAAGCTATATGGCTTAAGCGAGATTTCGCTTAATACGCGACATTTATCTTTGTAATTAAAGGTCCGCTTTATTTGGTATTGGCATCAAACTTTAGATGTTTTAATTGAACTTCAATTAAACTTAACCCATTCAAATAACTGAAGAAGTCTTTTTGTTATGACTAGAGGTCCCGCAGTAGTCGAAATTCGACTATAATTAATTGGAATTGTAAGTTTGTACGCTATTATGATTGTATTTTATACTTCTGTAATCACAAATTTCGCCAAGGCTACACTATAAAAAAATATTAATAAAGACAAAGAATATTAATTTATTCTCAATTTGACCACAGACGTCAAGAACAAAGTTTGACAAGAAATAGTATGCATGCGTGTGTGCGTCAAATACATGGTTTGTAGTGTGTGTATGTTTTCTTTATTGATTAAATGTAACAAATATGCATTTTTTTTTTAAAAAAATTAGCATTGTGCACTTCTTCTCTATATTCTCTATAAATCTGGAAAATTTCATACTCCTCCATCCGTGCAATTTTCGTAAAAAGGGATACAATGTTTTTGCTTCACGAATTAATTTATAGAAATTTTTTCCAAATTTTAAACTTTGAATGGTTCTCCTGTAAAGTTGCAAAAATGTCGCTTGAATCAAATAACCTTTGAACCGTCGATATATTATATAATGTCTCAAGGTGAGTGACCGAATTAGCGGTTTGGCCTGCCGTTATCTATTTCGTCGCACGCATATCTTATGATTTGCAAGCGTAATAAATTGTCCCTTCGTAATAAGATGACACTCTACAAAACTTGCATACGTCCCGTCATGATCTATGCAAGCGCAGTGCTCGCTCACGCGGCCAGCACCAACTTGAAACCCATTCAAGTCGTTCAATCCCGTTTTTGCAGGATAGCCGTCCGAGCACCATGGTTCCTAAGGAACGTGAATGTCCATGATGATCTGGAGCTTGACTCAGTCAGTAAGTATCTAGAGTCTGCATCATTGCGTCACTTCGAGAAGGCGGCACGACATGAAAACCTTCTTGTCGTGATCGCCGGTAATTAGATACCCGATCCTGTGGACCGAATGGAAAACAGTCGACGTCACCCTAAGCACGTCAATATGGATCCGCCCGATCCATTAACGGTGCTTTTAGGTACCACAAGCACCGGTCACAGTCCTCGTCGAACCCGTCACTTGCGACGAAGGGCTCGACGAGTAAATTAGCCCATAGACACAGCCCACTGAATTTCTCGCCGGATCTTCTCAGTGGGTCGCGTTTCCGATCCGGTGGTAGATGCTGCGAATCACTGCTCTTGCTAGGGCCAGTGTTAGCAACACCCTCGGTCGCACGCGTGCAATACCGATGATGCCGCCTTACGACAACTTACTCTCAGTTTTGTAAAAAAAAGGTAAATAACGTTTTCTCATGAAGGTAGCGAAAAAAAAAACTTAACGTAGATAAAAAATGACTTGAACTACGTGATGAGTCGATTTGACCCCATAAGTGTGACGCCTGTGTGCTTTTTTGCACGTCCGCTCACGGCACCCCTGGGTGTGATATCCATTGACTACTGCAAAAACATACGGACCTCTCTCAAACAAACATCTCTGAGCATGCTAATACATGATAACAACAAAAACTACTAATTGTTACTATGTAATGTAAAATAACAAAAGCTTTGTCTTGAATGAGGATATCGTTTGAGGTTACAATGGTTTCATTACCGTCGGGAATTCCGAGAAGGATTAAAGTGATATTAAGACCGTAGACTGAGTATTTTCATTCAAATACCGGATGTAATGTAAGCGTCGCTTAACACGAATACAAGACGACTAAAAACATATTTTTATTACTACTACAACAAAAAAATACGTTGCATATATTTGCCTACAGTTCGTGTATTAATGCTTATGTAGTTTTATTATAAATAAAAGAAACTAATTCTATGGAGAATGCAAGTCCAAATTAGATTATATTTTCGACAAGTTGTTTGTATCTTTAATCATAGAATACAATAAATAGCTTTGGAGGAACTCATATTAAAATGGTATTTATACCCTGTGTGCTGTGGAAGATGCGATAAATATAATCACACCTCAAATTATAATTCCCACAAAAGGCTTAGCCTGTACAGCGTGCCAAAGAATTAGAACTGTATTAGTAGGTACCCACGCTCAAAAAATATTCCTATTCTTGTTTAAAGCAGCTGACGTACGAGGTCAACGAACTCGCGTGACGCGGGGTGCGGGCTGCTAGTGAATATTGTGTTCCCCTCTAACTCGAGTAGAAATAAGGTATTTTCGTCTACCACCGCAATTATCTAACACCCTGTATATAACATATAACAATTGTAATGATTGTTAACATATAACATTGTTGTTTAAACGGTAGACAGCGGCTTGTCTTTGCCCCTGACATTGCTGACGTCCATTAGCTACGGTAATCATTAACCGTTAGGCGGGCCGTATGCTCGTTTGTCTACACAGGTAATAAAAAAAAAACGTAACGTAAAAAATTTAATATATTTTTGTAAGTGCTTTTCAATAATTCAGTATAAATCAGAACGATCGGTGTATGGTAAGCTCGTCGGCCCGGTTACGATTTATAAAATATCACTCTAATACTCAGTACATAAGGTTGGTTATTATTAAAAAAGCGAGATAACCTCGTGAAACCCTATTCGATAGCTGTTCAAGAAATTATCAACACTTTTCCTTTAGAGAAATAACTAATTTTCGCCAAGTACAAACAACACAATGAGAATAAATTAAAACCGCATTTGCTCAATAACCATGGGGCCGTAGTCAAACGTGACGTAGTTACGTAAACGTACAACGAGCTGTTTTGATAAACAAATAATAAACAAATAGAGAGTATATAGAGTATAATATATAAGAAATAAATGAGAGTAGCAAGGGATAGGACCCATTGGAAGGAATTGGAGGAGGCCTATGCCAAAGGGCACACCGAACTTAGGGACCTCTTGTAACCCTATGTTTAGGAATAAAAAGGCTATTATTATTATTATTATAATTATTAAATAAATAACTGGGAACAAATCACTCGCGGTCTTCCGGCCCCAATCCAGGGTTCCCTATGTTATGGGCACCAGAGACTGATAAACATACTTTTTTAATTTTTTTATTGCCCTTGTAGGCAGACAAGCATATGGCCCACCTGATGGTGAGTGGTTACCGTCGCCCATGGACTTCAGCAATGCCAGGGGCAAAGCCAAGCCGCTACTTACCGCTTAATACTCTCCACAAGCCTCTTTTGAAGAAGGACATGTCATAGCGCTCGGGAAACACCGTGAAAGGGAGCTCATTCCATAGCCGGATGGTACGTGGCAAAAAAGACCTCTGGAAAGGCACTGTCGATGAACGCAGCGGTTCCAGATGATATGGATGAACTCTGCTCCGATGGCGGGAGGTGCAATGATAAAAAGGAGATGAGGGGATCATCTCAAACAATTCCTCGGAGCACTCCCCATGGAACATACGGTACAAAATACAGAGGGAACCAAAGTCCCTCCGCAGACCCAGAGGCTCCAAATGATCCGTGAGAATGGGATTATCGACAATCCGAACGGCCCTCTTCTGTATGGAGTCAAATGAAAGAAGCTGGTATTTGGGAGCCCCGGCCCAGAGATGGGAGCAGTACGACTCGAGGCCGGACTTGCTTTATAAATCAAAAGTCTTTGTCCAGGCGTGAAGTACCGCTTCGCTCTGTTGAGGACTCCCAGCATTTTGGACGCCAACTTGGCTTTGCCTTCCAAATGACTCCGAAATTGGACATCGCTCAAAATGTCAACCCCAAGTATCCCGATACCACGGAAGGTTGCAAGGATACTCTTTGGAATTGCGGCGCCATGACAAAGGGGTTCTTCTTCGCAGTGAACGCGCAAACTTGTGTCTTCAATGGGTTGAATTGAACCAAGTTCAATTTACCCCATTCGGAGACTCGCCCCAGAGAGTTTTCCACTTCAATCACAAGTTATACTTACCTATATAGGTTTGAATATTTACATAATATATAGATAATCTACACCTAAACAAATAGCAAACAAGCCTGTCCATCACATAGTGTTGACCCGATGTAGTAATCGAACCCACGACCCTCGTCGCAATAGACAGGGCTCTCGAACAGCTGTTAGCAAATTCCACCCCTCCTGACTGAGCTTTTGCTCGCTCACCTGTCATGGTGAAACTGGAAAGGCCTCCGGACCACCAGTAATCCTTCAATCATAAAAAAAGTCAAGCCCGCTAACTACTGCATCATCGAGTCAGCCGATGGTTCGACAGCTTTGATGGCTGGTAATCATTAGTAATGTTTACATTATCAATTAATTATCAACAGCGAACAGAACCAACCCTCGTGAAAAAACTATTTTTTTTAAACAAAACACAATACAATGACGAATTAAAATCTAATGTCAATCAAAAGTGCGTTTGGACAAGCTACCGTATGGACCACAAACATTATTATTAGTGGGCTAGTAGGTAGCTAGGTTCCCCGCATATTCCCAGGCGCGGAAACCTTTTACCATATGCACGAAAAAAAAATCCTTTTTAGGTACTACCCGATTGACAGTACATACCTACTACACACATCTGTTTTATTGAAACCTATTTGGTTGTGTGTCAAATAAGATTTTTTTTTAATGAATTGCTCTATCGCTTTATGCATTGATTTTGCCAATGTCATAGTATATAATAATATAAACAAAAATGACCGGTAGGCACTAAGGGAAATGACTTTGGCATACTGTGAATACGTCAGCTGTCCGATAGAACAATCAGAAAATACAACTTAAACCGCTCATTGACTAATTATTTAACCAGAATCTAACTTTTTTTTTCCTACCTTTGCTGATACCTTTGCTGCCTTAAGAGGCTATTTCAGCTTCACCCTAACGTTTGTAGGTGAGCTCAGGGGGCTCAAACCGGAGAGTTGCTCACACTGACCCTAGCAAGAGCAGTGCTTCGCAGAATCTACCACCGGATCGGAAACGCGACCCACTGAGAAGATCCGGCAAGAAACTCAGTGGGCTGTGTCTATGGGTTAATTCGCTCGTCGAGCCCTTCGTCGCAAGCGACGGGTCCGACGAGGACGGTGACCGGTGCTTGTGGTACCTAAAAGCACCGTTAATGGATCAGGAGGATCCGTAATGAAGTGCTTTGGGCGATGTCGACGGTTTACCATTCGGTCTACAGGATCGGGTATGTAGTTTCCAGCGGCCACGACAAGAGGGTTCTCATGTCGTGCCGCCTTCTCAAAGTGAGAATCTAACAGGGACTCAATATGTTTCGTTATATGCAAACGTTTTTCGAGACAATTGATCCAAGAATGCTTAGAATAAAACCGATGGACCAATGCAGCACTTTGTAACATAAATAAATCGATAGCAACTGAACACATAATCTCAATGACCTCATGCCTCTAGGCCATAATTTTATAGACTGTCTATGTAATCTAAATACATACTATTATGTAATCACTTCATGTGAACGGATCTGTGAATTTATCAAAATAAAAAACGCAACTAAAGACATTCGGTAATTTAACAATTCTTTAAATGTACGAAGACAAAAATAATAAGTTTGTAGTAAGACATCAAATTTGACTTGAATTCATAAATTTGAAGTTAAACGTTTCTTCCTTTCAATACATATTGTTTATCGCAAGGTTTTGTTATATTCAGAGAATGAACACTTAGATTAGAAACTGTTTATGTTGTCTTTTATTATCGATACTAACTAATATAAGAGAATATAGAAATGTATGTAAATTGAAATTTTGCAAACAGTATATATTTATTTTATAACGGCGCATAGGTGTATCTACGATATAATTATGTTTGTCGACCTTTTTCTTGGTACATATTTGTTCCTTCGAGCATCACACAAAACAACCAAATTTTGTTTTTCTTTGACCTGAAAATGGCCCGCAGACTTTTGCAGCAATTGCAGCAAAACGATTGAGCAAACTCGAAGACTCAACCAAGTGAGAATTAATAAAAGCTACAAATAGAATAGAAATGTATATAATACATACATTATCACACTCCAATCTCGATTTCAAAAGCATAGATTTCAAATATAATGCAAACCAATTTCATAGTTAATAGTGCAGTAGTAGTGCAATATAAAGTGAGCTCTCTTTTCAATTTATTCACTGTGGCTGTGTCTATCGAGTAATAGACAATAAAAAATAACAAAAATAGAAATACCAATTCTGAATAACAAAGTTTAAATCGTTAATCCACTGAACAAAACTCTCATTTTGTGGAAGACAGTCTTTATGTATTGTAATGTCTAATTTTCATCCAATAAGATCATATCTATGTAGCAACATCCTAATCTCATATTTTTATCTAAATATAAAGCGGCTGGAACCACAGCGTGGAGTTAGTTATTCTATAAAATTATCAACTACTTAACCTCAATAATGGTACGATATTTATTCTCAAGATTTCAGAACTAGAATCGGTCCAGATAAATAATGTAATATTGGAATTATTTGTATGAATTATACTTAATTTTTTTTTTTTTTTTTATTGCTTAGTAGGATGGACGACCTCACAGCCCACCTGGTGTTAAGTGGTTACTGGAGCCCATAGACATCTACAACGTAAATGCGCCACCCACCTCGAGATATGTATAAGTTCTAAGATCTCAGTATAGTTACAACGGCTACCCCACCCTTCGAACCGAAACGCATTACTGCTTCACGGCGGAAATAGGCGGGGTGGTGGTACCTACCCGTGCGGACTCCCAAGAGGTCCTACCACCAGTGATAACGCAAATTATAATTTTGCGGGTTTGATTTTTATTACACGATGTTATTCCTTCACCGTGGAAGTCAATCGTGAACATTTGTTGAGTACGTATTTCATTAGAAAAATTGGTACCCGCCTGCGGGATTCGAACACCGGTGCATCGCTACATACGAATGCACGGGACGTCTTATCCTTTAGGCCATAACGACTTCGAACTTAATTAACTTAATTAGGTACATTTTAAATAGGCTTTTTAATTATAGTAATGTCAGTGAATGTTCTAGTAATGAACAAATGGACACAGGACAACACACATTACACAAAAACAAAATTATCTTAATGCCGGGTCGGCGTAACATGACCTCTTTTTCCATTCAGGCCTATCTGACTTCATCTCTGCACTCAAACTTTTCTCTCGCATATCCTCTTTCACAGAGTTCATGCAAGTCTTTTTACGATGTCCCCTCCTCACACACACTCAAAAACTAAACCCTCCTCCCTGAGTCGCATTCCTCATGTCTGAGGGTCGTGACCATCTCCTCCCATTATCCTTCTCTGGATGATATTTCGCCATCTTCCTCTGTTCTCGGCGGTGTATATGGCACGGTGGTATCCAAAGCGGTGCGGATTTGGTCAGACCAACGCATTGGATAAATGATCAGAACTTAATCTGCGCTCAAAAGTATTTATTTACGGAGCGTCAAAATCATGTTTGACAACTCGTCTCGTCGTGCGCTCTCACAGGCTTTTCTTGTCAAGTGTCTGATAAATTTATTTATAGCCCAAATTAAGTCATCGTGGCCTAAAGCATAACCCGGTGCATTCGTATCAAGCAATGCCACGGTATTCGAATCCCGCAGGCGGGTACCAATTTTTCTAATGAACTACGTACTTAACAAATGTTCACGATTTACTTACACGGTGAAGGAATAACATCGTTTAATAAAATAAACATCAAACGCGCAAAATTATAATTATCGTAATTGCTCGTGGTAAGGCGACTTGTGAGACCGCATGGGTAGGTATAACCACCCTGCTCATTTCAGCTGTGAAGCAGTAATGCATTTCGGCTTAAAGGTGGGACGTTAAACTATAAAATTGAGGAGTTCCGATCGCAACACGGTTGAGCCCGGACGCGTTTTCCCGAGAAATTGTCGCTGCTGTCGCGATCGTGTGTTTGGATTGCACGACATTGTCGTCGACGTTGTTTTGCATTCCGGACGCTCTGTCGCTGGCATCGCGACCTTGAATCGGTAAAGCGTATTTCGTGTTCGTAGTTTTGCACTCGAAACGACAACTCATTTATCATCCACTCATTTCATTATTAAATTTATTTATCTATTCGGCGTGCAAAACAGTCTCTTTCGAGACTAACCCCCCGCTGAGATCACCGCTTGTTGTGGCATTCTCACAACCCAGTGGGGCCCCACCTTCCCAAACTCCACCCCAATCCTAGCCGACTGCCGTTTTCACGGCAAAGGCACTCCCCCCCCTTGGAGCTGGTAAAGCTCAGGGGGTGAACTCCTACTCAGGGGACTCGCCTTTCGGCGAGTGTGCCTTAAGTCCCGGGGACGCCCCCCCCGGGCAAAAACGTAAGATGGAAGAAGAACTCTTAGGATTTCTCGGGTTACTTGCCGAAAAGTACCCGGTGTTATCAAACCTCACGGCCGAATTCGCGGCCTACAGGGCCGCCCGCGCGAGTCCCGCCCCGCCCGCGTCCCTCGCCGCGTCATTTCGAGCCGCGCAGTCATGCCCCGCCCCCAAACCCAATTTGAGCGCACGTACGCACGTAGCGACTCACGAAGCGCCTAGCGCCAGCGAGGCGCCTAACGCACCCGCGACGTTTACACCGATCTCGTCCGTCGCGTCGTCAATCGCCAACTCAGGTTCAGACTCCGATACCGGATCGGAGATGGACTTCGAGTCCGCGACGAGCCCGCAGCCCGGAACCTCGGATGGGTTCCAAACGGTAAAACGCGGGAAAAAAACGTACTCGCGCCGTGGAGTCCCGGAGCTCCACGACAAAACAAACCAAGTCAGCGACTGCCTCCCGTCCGCAGGTAGTCGTGACACCGGAGTCGGACTCCGGCCGCCGCGCAACCCCACCGCCGCGTCCCAAGCCCGCATCCGCGCAAAAAACCGTCGCCCCGCCCCCGCTGATTCTCCAGGAGAAGTCAGCGTGGAACCGCGTCTCCCAAGCCCTTCAGGCAAACAAAATAAATTATACCCATGCGCGTAACGTCGCGCATGGGATTCAGATAAAGGTCGCAACGCCGGGCGACCATAGGGCCCTCTCAGCATACCTCCGAAAGGAGAACATAGGTTTCCACACCTATGCTCTTCAGGAGGACCGCGAGCTCCGCGTAGTAATACGCGGAGTTCCGAAGGAACTCGACATAGAGTATGTAAGGGAGGATCTGACCGCTCAGTCCCTCCCGATAGTAAGTGTGCACCGGATGCACAACGGCCGCGACAAAAAACCATATAACATGGTTTTAGTCGCTCTAGAACCAACCCCGGAGGCCAAGAAAAAGATCGCATGTCTCGCGACAGTATGTGGCCTATCCGGGGTTACCATTGAAGCCCCCCATAGACGTGGCACTCCCGGACAGTGCCACAGATGCCAACTATATGGCCACTCGGCTCGGAATTGCCACGCGCGCCCCCGCTGCGTGAAGTGTCTCGGCGATCACGCCACGGTAGATTGCTCGCGAGTTAGGGAAACCGCGACCGAACCTCCAAGCTGTGTCCTATGCCTTAAGCAAGGGCACCCCGCGAATTACCGTGGATGTCCTAGGGCTCCGCGAAAACGTCCGACCCACCCAGCCCCCCGTACCGTCGGCCCAAAGACTTCGGTGCCTTCAGCACCGAAACCCGCCTTCGTACCGGCTGCGGTTCCCACCGTCTCGGCGTGGAATAAACCGCTGCCGTATACGAGGTCGGGAACACAAACCGCACCCCAGCCCCCGCTCGCGACACGTCCCGCGCCGCAGCCCCTGCTCGCACCTCCCCCCGCGCCCGCGTACCGTCCCCCGCAACCCTCAGCCGTCAACGACTTCACGCTCGTGCGCGACTTCGTCACGACGGTCAACTTCGACCGTCTGCGATCGTTCGCAGACGCGTTGCGAAGGGCGGTAAACCCCGAACAACGGCTCGCGGCCGCGTTCGATTACATGGACGTTTACGAGTCCGTGGCCCGTACTTTCTAAAATCACCGGTAATCAATGGCGCAAAACGCTAGAGAGAAACCATATTCCCTTACGTTAGCATTCTACAATGCTAACGGACTCGCGCGACAACGCGATCAAATTTACGAATTCCTCCGCGACAATCTTGTAGATATTCTGCTAGTGCAGGAGACCTGCCTGAAGCCCTCGCGTCGTGACCCGAAAGTCGCGAATTACGTCATGGTTAGGAATGACAGACTCACCGCCTCCAAAGGCGGGACTGCCATTTACTATAGGCGGGCCCTGCACGTTGTCCCTCTCGATACCCCCTCGCTCTCACATATCGAGGCGTCAGTGTGCCGTATCTCGCTGACGGGACACCAGCCGATCGTCATCGCATCCGTCTATCTCCCCCCGGACAAGCCCCTTCTGAGCAGTGACATCGAGTCACTGTTCGGCATGGGAGACTCCGTCATCCTGGCAGGCGATTTAAATTGCCACCACACTAGGTGGAACTGCCACAGTTCAAACATAAATGGTAGGCGTCTCGACGCGTTTATAGACGACCTTACCTTTGAAGTAGTCGGTCCCCCAACTCCAACATGTTATCCGTATAACATCGCGCTCCGTCCGAGCACTATAGACCTGGCACTGCTGAGGAACGTAACTCTGCGCTTGCGTTCCATCGAAGCAATGTCAGAGCTTGACTCAGACCACCGACCTGTCGTTATGCAGCTCGGTCGCCCCCACAACCCAGTCACAGCTACGAGGACCATGGTGGACTGGAAGAAGCTGGGCAAATGCTTAGCCGATGCCGCTCCACCAATCCTCCCCTGCGGCCCGGATTCAACTCCCTCCCCCGAGGACACAGTCGAATCCATAAACATCATCACGGATCACATCTCTTCCGCGATCATAAGATCCTCAAAAGAAGTCGATGTGGAGGATAGCTTCCACCGCATCAGACTGTTCCCCGAACTTAGGAACCTCCTAAGAGTTAGAAACGCGGCAATCCGGGCCTACGATCAACTTCCCACGCACTCAAACCGGATTCGGATGCGTCGTCTACAGCGGGATGTAAAATCTCGCCTAAGCGACGCCCGAAATGAGAATTGGGATAGTTACTTAGAAGGACTCGCGCCCTCTCATCAAGCATACTGGCGACTAGCAAGGACTCTCAAGTCCGAAACTACCGCTACTATGCCTCCTCTCGTACGCCCTTCAGGCCAACCACCGGCTTTCGATGACGATGACAAGGCAGAGTTGCTGGCCGATGCACTGCAAGAGCAGTGCACCACCAGCACTCAATACGCGGACCCCGAACACACCGAGGCAGTCGACAGGGAGGTCGAGCGCAGAGCTTCCCTGCCACCCTCGGACGCGTTACCCCCCATTACCTCTGACGAAGTTAGAGAAGTAATAGACAACCTTCAACCTAAGAAGGCACCCGGCTCCGACGGCATCCGCAACCGCGCGTTAAAACTCTTACCAGTCCAACTGATAACAATGTTGGCTACCATCTTAAATGCTGCTATGACGCACTGCATCTTTCCGGCGGTATGGAAAGAAGCAGACGTTATCGGTATACACAAGCCGGGCAAACCGAATAATGAAACCGCTAGTTACCGACCGATTAGTCTCCTCCCAGCGATAGGCAAAATTTACGAACGGCTCCTTCGGAAACGCCTCTGGGACTTCGTTACCGCGAATAAAATTCTAATAGACGAGCAGTTTGGATTCCGCGCCAAACACTCGTGCGTACAACAAGTGCACCGCCTCACGGAGCACATCTTAATAGGGCTAAATAGGCGTAAACAAATCCCGACCGGCGCCCTCTTCTTCGATGTAGCGAAGGCGTTCGACAAAGTCTGGCACAACGGTTTGATCTACAAACTGTACAACATGGGAGTGCCAGACAGACTCGTGCTCATCATACGAGACTTCTTGTCGAACCGTTCGTTTCGATATCGAGTAGAGGGAACTCGTTCTCGTCCCCGTCATCTGACTGCCGGAGTCCCGCAAGGCTCCGCACTCTCCCCGTTACTATTTAGTTTGTATATCAACGATATACCCCGGTCTCCGGAGACCCATCTAGCGCTCTTCGCCGATGACACGGCTATCTACTACTCGTGTAGGAAGATGTCGTTGCTTCATCGGCGACTCCAGACCGCAGTAACCACCATGGGACAGTGGTTCCGGAAGTGGCGAATAGACATTAACCCCACGAAAAGCACAGCGGTGCTATTCAAAAGGGGTCGCCCTCCGAATACCACTTCGAGCACCCCACTCCCCAGTAGGCGCGTAAACACCTCCGCCGTTAGCCCCATCACTCTCTTTGACCAGCCCATACCGTGGGCCCCGAAGGTCAAATACCTAGGCGTCACCCTCGACAGAGGGATGACATTCCGTCCCCACGTAAAAACGGTACGCGATCGCGCCGCGTTTATACTAGGACGACTCTACCCAATGCTTTGTAGACGAAGCAAACTGTCCCTCCGTAACAAGGTAACCCTCTACAAAACTTGCATACGCCCCGTCATGACGTATGCAAGCGTAGTGTTCGCTCACGCGGCCCGCACCAACTTGAAACCCCTTCAGGTAATACAATCCCGATTCTGCAGGATAGCCGTCGGAGCACCATGGTTCCAGAGGAACGTGGACCTCCACGATGACCTGGAGCTCGACCCCGTCAGTAAGTATCTACAGTCGGCATCGCTGCGCCACTTTGAGAAGGCGGCACGACATGAGAACCCTCTTGTCGTGGCCGCCGGAAACTACATACCCGATCCTGTAGACCGTTTGGTAAACCGTCGACGTCGCCCAAAGCACGTCATCACGGATCCTCCTGATCCACTAACGGTGCTTTTAGGCAATACAAGCACCGGTCACCGTCCTCGCCGAACCCGTCGCTTGCGACGAAGGGCTCGACGAGCGAATTAACCCACAGACACAGCCCACTGAGTTTCTCGCCGGATCTTCTCAGTGGGTCGCGCTTCCGATCCGGTGGTAGATTCTGCGAAGCACTGCTCTTGCTAGGGCGGTGTTAGCAATTCTCCGGTTTGAGCCCCGCGAGCTCACCTACACAAGCTAGGGCAAGCTGAAATAGCCTCTCAAGGCTATCAGCATAGGTTAAAAAAAAAAAAAAAAAAAAAAAAAAAAAAAAAAAAAAAAAAAAAAAAAAAAAAAAAAAAAAAAAAAAAAAAAAAAAAAAATTGAGACTTAAAGAAAAAAAACCTATTTGCGGCAAAAACAAATATTTGATTGTTACAATAGAACCCAAGACGCATACTATAATTTATTGTTTTCCGTTCACCAATCAATATCTATCTTTATCATTTGTGTTTTATTATATTAGAGAACGAATATTTAACTATTTTGTTAAATTTGTTGAATTAATATTAACACTTGGACTAATTGAAATACTGAACGTTTTAAAACACGAAAAGTCCGGGACCATGACTCTTTTAAAATTCTCAACGCACACCCAAAGATAATAAGGCAAACTTGAATTTGCTTCAAAAGAACCGACACGTGCTTCGTGCAACGCCGTGTTCGAAACGTGTGCAGACAACAAAATCCAAGAATATGTACATACATAATTATACCAGTTACCATATTTGGGAAGAAGCTCGTATTTAAAGGCCGCTTTTCGCTTTTCGATTTGCAGCACTAAAAACTCCACGTACATATATTCTTTTGTAGCTACAAAATATGTAATACAAACTTAGTACACTGTACTGACACACAGACAGGCACACAAACTTAATGTATAATTTTATAATTCACTGGCTAGCTCACGAATCCACGTCGACGGAAAAACATTTTGCAAATTCGTGAATTTTTTATATTTTATTAGCTGACCCGGCAGACTTCATAGTGCTTCAATCGATAAAATATAAAAGACCTAAACTTTTGTATAAAATAAACTTAAAACAAACAAAATGAGTCTATCCGACGGGGGACACATCAAAGGAAAAACAAAATTGTTATTTTCATTTAATTCCGAGCATTTTCATATTTATCTACCTTTTAAACCTTCTCTGGACTTCCACAAATAATTCAAGATCAAAATTAGTCAAATCGGTCCAGCCGTTCTCAAGTTTTAGCGAGACTAACGAACAGCAATTCATTTTTATTTATATAGAAGAAGAAGATAGAAGATAGATAGATTTGACGGAATTTTGCATCAACAAAAAGAAGCATTCTAATTCTCGATATTCAATTCGAAAAGAAAATGAATTTGTCAAACACAGAAACAACAAAATCGAAATTCGTTCAAGTATCTTGCAACTTAGCGTTAAAACTAATAATGACTTGTTAAATAGTTTAATTAATAATACCTAAAAAAAAACGCGGGAAGATCGTGGCGATCTATGTTACTGATTTTTCCTAGTACAATCACCCAATACTTACAGTTGACTGTGATGTCCTTTTTATGGCAATAGCACGGTATTACATAAGCGTCCATGACCTATTAAAACTAGTGCTACTTATTTAATTTCTTTTGTACTATTAATATCGTCTCCTTATTTTACTTATTCCTAACTTGTGTAGGCTTGTGGTTTGTATATCGGTTAATACAATTCCGATCCGAATTATTAGAAACAGATTAGCGAAGCACTCCTTTTGCTAGAGCCAGTGTTAACAAATTCTCTCAGGTTGAGCCTGTGAGCTCACCTATCAGTCCTAGAGCAGCTGGAATAGCACTTAGGCTAGAGGGATTTACTACACTTAGGGTGGATTCGACCAAAATTAAATTTATACACGAGTAACTATACGAGGAATAACCTATTCCATGATTTTAATCTCGAGTAAATCCATAGTCGTTTTTCCTCGTAAACGTTAGTATACTTGCGCTAGGAATAACAATACGCGAATAGCAGAGTGAATGATGAACGAAAATAAAGGAAAGTATATCAAATACTACGTACCACAGTCTAAGAATTCCTTTCTTTGTGTGATTAGTTTCTGCAAAACACACAGACTAAATGTATTTGCCCTTCCGTCAAACATTTACAAAATTTCTCTATAGGTTTTTGTAAATATTCACTGGCCAACATTCAAATTACTTTCTCGGAGTTTTCAATTATTAAGCGAAAGAGAAAGAACAAATAATTCAAAAGTAACTAAAGAAAATGAAAAATAGTACCTACCTATTTAGACTGTCTCACTGTTTCGTAAATGAAGACATTCAATCATTATGTATATGGTTCCGTTAATTATTATCATACGTTTTATTTTTATTTTTATTGCTTAGGTGTGTGGACGAGCTCAGAGCCTACCTGGTATTTAGTGGTTACTGGAGCCCATAGACATCTACAACGTAAATGCGCCATCCACCTCGAGATATAAATTCTAAGGTCTCAGGTATAGTTACAACGGCTGCGCCTACCCTTCAAACAGAAACGGATTACTGCTTCACGGCAGAAACAGGCAGGGTGGTGGTGCCTGCCCGCGCGGACCCACAAGAGGTCCTACCACCAGTAATAATCAAATAGTATAATCAAATAAATTATTATGTTTACCTTTAAATTTAGCCTGACGCTTCGAGCGGCTATCAGCTATCGCAGACGAAGCGGCTTAAAAGTGGACATTCTTTATTTTGCTAATATACAAGCATATTTTAGTTGAAGACTGGGCAAGTACCAACAGTTCAGTCGGGTTTTCTGAAAATCATATGCGGGCATCGTAAAGTGTGCTCACGAGTGCTAAGTGTTTTTGCGAGTTGCCACCAATTTTTACGTACGTTATGGGTTACGACAGGGATAACACAGTTACAAGCGTCTATCTAAATCCTACGATTTGAATTTAAGCTACAATCAAAAGGCATTCATTGATTGCATCATAAAAGTATAGGTAGTTTATAAATGAAATAACTAATCATATCATCAAGAATCACTGAAACTATCTCTTGAACTGCAAGTTCTGTTTTTTGTTTTTGTTTCGTACAATAATTTATTTTGCTCCAAGTATGTCTATGAAAACTAACTACTAAAATGATTGTGCATGTTAAAATGGTTTGGGCGGAGCATTTCTAATAATCTTCTTTGTAATACGAATAATTCAAATTGATGGGTCAATAACACATTCGTCTCGAAGCATAATATCACGTTCGTCAATGTATATTGTACAATAATTCTATTAAATTCTAAACTCACGTGAATTCTTGCTGTCTTCAGAAGTGCAAGGCAATTCCCCGCTTTGGAGCATATCTTTGAACACAATTTAACTTATTCGTATTACATAGCATTGCTTAAACTACTCATTATTAGTAATTAATGTTTTGATACTTTAAATTAAGGTTAGAATTTTTGACATTAAAATCATGTAACTAAATTAAAAGAGAATTTATACTAAGATGGCAGAATATGTGTTAGATCTAACTGCTAATTCTGCGTAATTCCATATCTCACGAGGACCCAATTTAATTTATAAATATAGCAGAAAATAAAGCAAATGAAGATATTTTTCTGGTGGCAGGGCGTTTTATGAACTCGCACGGATAGATATCACCACCTTACCTGTTTCTGTCGTGAAGCAGTAAAGTATTCCGGTTTGAAGGGTGGGCCAAGCATAGATGAGCCCATATAATGAGCTCCAGCAACCACTTAACAATTAACGAGCCGTATGTTCGTCCACTAATTTAAGCAACAAATAAAATAACTTCCGACATTGTTTTATAGCAGCTTATAACATAAACCTAAATTTTAAATTTCATCTACATGGCTATCTGTAGATCAAAGATTGTAAATAGCAATAAAATAAAAATAAATAACATTGGGGATTACATGTGTGACATATGACACAACAGCATATCGGTGTCTGACATCGATGGGTCAAGATATAATATTATTAGAGGCGACTGCCTCTTAAGTCAAAGTCGATGGGCGAAGCCATTGACGACGAGCACTCACGTGGACTCGTGACGTCATCTGGAGGGGCAACCGACCGACCAGCGGGGACATCACGCCACCTCGGATCACTTTTTTTTGCTGGAAGCGCGCGCAGCGTTCACTTGTCTTAGATTTAATATTCTGTGTCGATCGTTCCTACCCACTTTTGTATTTTTTTTATTTATTTAAATTATTAAGCCGTTGCTAAAATCAGAAGTGGGATAGGGCTTGTGCCCTATCCGCTTTTGGGTTATCCTGGCGTACAGTTTATTTTTAAAATTTGCATTAAATTAACAACGTAATGACCGATATACGTGTAACTGGAAGCAGGGTAGGAGGACGCTCGCATTCGCCGAATGTTCGAGACCAATATTGGAGAATAATATTGGCGCGTTTAATTGCTTAAAACTCAAATGTGAACGTTGCGCGTGAGTCGAGCCCGCTAGGGTCGCAGATAGAAGACGCACGTCCCTCGACCGCGGACCCGTGGTGGCGTTGGGAATCACATCACCGCCGCCGTCAGAGTCCAGCGCGTACGACGCTACAGACAGGATCATCGGAGCATTAAGTGCACTGTCCAAAGTAAGGTCGAACCATTTTATATTTCTAATTTTGACCCCAGCGTTAATGATATCGATTCTTGGTGCGAAGTAGATTTTTTTTGTCGGATACCCTCTTATGAAATGTAATAAATCACCAAGTAACTATCTCAACGATTTTATCACAACCGACCTTACGGTCTATTTTTATTGACGCGATAGAACATGCTCGAGACTGAATGCTCAGTTTCGATGGGTGGAAATAACATTCGAAGGGTTCAAAATGTTACTATTCGGCACACTCCATCAATACGTCAATTAGACAACAGTCCGACTGTCCAGGTCGGTGATCATGCAAACGGGACGCCGTGTTGTTCCATAGCCGTGTCGATTGTACCCGCGTTTGAGAATAGATGTAAAATAGTTCCACCACGCGTTGTGACAATAAAAAGGCAACTACCACATCAGCACGGAAGTTAACCGAATCCATTAGATTCGTAAATTCAGATCGAGCTCATGGTTACCTTATTTCTAAGTTTTACCCTGCCGTGCAATACATAGACACATTGTGTAAGGAAGTAGAATGGGCGAGATCCTTAACTGGGAAGGCACTGAGTATTTGTCACGAGTTTTGGGCTGTCTTAAGAGTGATGAGCGTACTTGGTTACACGTGTGATTGTCTAGTGACCGGACGTGGGGTAACTTCGTAAAAGACTTTAAGCCGTTGTGTCCGCGAAAGTTAGAGTATGCCAATATTCTTTAAAATGCTATGCAATTAGCATCAGATTGCTTTGCCTCATACGTCGAGTGCGCCAGGAGATCGTTGCTCTGTATTAAGATGGTCAGAGGTCTGACTGACAAACTCGGAACTTTAATAATGATACGGGGCATAATGGGCCCTCTGGTTGACTCGCGAACGCTAGTCTACAGATTCACAATTTGATTTAAATTTTTTTGTGGAGGTCAGGTTAGGCCGAGTCCTCGTAGGGTTCAGGCACTAGTTGAGTCACCAGTGACGCGTAATGTCAAACATTCTTGGGGTTGACTGCATGCTTCCAGAGATTTACGTGGTAACATAGTTCACGTAGATGTTGTACCGTGGTAACATAGTTCACGCAGAGATTTACGTGGTAACATAGTTCACGCAGAGATTTACGTGGTAACATAGTTCACGTAGATGTTGTAACGTGGTAACATAGTTCACGCAGAGATTTACGTGGTAACATAGTTCACGTAGATGTTGTAACGTGGTAACATAGTTCACGCAGAGATTTACGTGGTAACATAGTTCACGCAGAGATTTACGTGGTAACATAGTTCACGTAGATGTTGTACCGTGGTAACATAGTTCACGTATATGTTATGACGTGGTAACAAAGTTCACGTAAAGGTGTGACGTGGTAACGCAGTTCACGTTACGAGTGTATTAGCTTGACATGTTAACTTGGCCATGTCAACCAGACTTTACTCTCACAGTATATTATACACCCGATATGGTAACAGTGCCGTGTCGTCAGTACATCTAACGTAACTCAACAAGAGCCTACTATACATGAACACACTGAAATGTGATGTAAAATGCTCACAAAAACTACTAACTTTTACTAATGGTTCATGGTACCAAAATCATGATTGTAATGCAAACAATCTATTTCTATGACGATATCATAGAACACCCCGATAGCAACGCTGTGCACACAGTGAGTCCTCATCGTCAGAGATTGAAGACGGTCATGACATCGAGGTGAACGTGGACGTCCACCAGTCAGGAGAGGCCGTATTAGAGGCGACTGCCTCTTAAGTCAAAGTCGATGGGCGGAGCCATTGACGACGAGCACTCACGTGGACTCGTGACGTCATCTGGAGGGGCAACTCGTCATCTGGAGGGGCAACCGACCGACCAGCGGGGACATCACGCCACCTCGGATCACTTTTTTTTGCTGGAAGCGCGCGCAGCGTTCACTTGTCTTAGATTTAATATTCTGTGTCGATCGTTCCTACCCACTTTTGTATTTTTTTTATTTATTTAAATTATTAAGCCGTTGCTAAAAATATAGATTAGAGGCCCCGCAGTTGTCGAAATTCGACTATAATTAATTGGAATTGTAAGTTTGTACACTATTATGATTGTATTTTATACTTCTATAATCACAAATTTCGCCAAGGCTACACTATAAAAAAAAATTAATAAAGACAAACAATATTTAATCTATTCTCAATTTGACAACAGACGTCAAGATCAAAAGTTAGACAATAAATAGTATGCATGCGTGTGTGCGTCAAATACATGGTATGTAGTGTGTGTAATGTTTTCTTTATTGATTTAATGTATCTTTTATGCATTATTTAAAAAAAATATTAGCATTGTGCACTTCTTCTCTATATTCTCTATAAATGTGTGGAAAATTTCATACTCCTGCGTCCGGGCAATTTTCGTAAAAAGGGATACAAAGTTTTTGCTTCACGTATTAATAGGTAGGTCCTCTCACTGGTGGTAGGACCTCTTGAGAGTCCGCACGGGTAGGTACCACCACCCCGCCTATTTCCGCCGTGAAGCAGTAATGCGTTTCGGTTCGAAGGGTGGGGTAGCCGTTGTAACTATACTGAGACCTTAGAACTTATATCTCGAGGTGGGTGGCGCATTTACGTTGTAGATGTCTATGGGCTCCAGTAACCACTTAACACCAGGTGGGCTGTGAGCTCGTCCATCCATCTAAGCAAAAAAAAAACAAAAAAAAAAAATAATAATATAGAATATTTAGGTATATGAAAAAAAAAATGCGCCTACCTCACTTAACACTCAACAACACAGCGACGCAAACCAACAAACTAATGATGAGTTACTTTTTGATGTGATTACTTCTTATAAATCGATGAACACAGGCTGCACACGCGAAAAAGTGTCACGTTTCGTTTGAGCCTGAGGGTCCAAGCGAGAGCGTGGAACAAGCGATAGAGAGGCACGATCTCTCTTTTTTTTCTACCTAAGCTGATGGTCTAGAGCAGTGGTTGGGGAACCGGGTTAAATTACCCCAAATGGGGTAAAATGAAATTTTGGGGGATAAAAATGAAACTTTTGTGAGTAAAAAGTATAATAATATATTGAAGTGAAACTTCTTTAGAATTGTTGTGATTTCAAACTCGATGAAACGAAATGAAACGAAAAGAAATGTAAAAAAAAATTTTTTTTTTCAAAATTATTTTGTGGGCTATAATAATAATATGAAAGATGCTAAAAAGAAGCGATTTCGTTTTTTTTTTGTTCTTCGCCATGGGTTAATATCAACTTACACAAAAATATTTGGGGGTAATAATTAAAAATGTTCTCCGACGGCTGGTCTAGAGAGACCATACCAGCCTCACCAGGCTAGTAGGTGAGCTCACGGGGCTCAAACCTGATGACGTTGCTAACACGAACCCTAGCAAAAGTCGTACTTCGCAGAATCTACCACCGAATCGGTAACGCGATCCACGATCGACGATCCGGCGAGAAACTCAGTGGGCTGTGTCTGTGGGTTAATTTACTCGCCGAGCCCTTCGTTGCAAGCGACGAGTTCGACGGGAACGATGACGGGACGATCTCTCACGTTGGCTTGTCACTCTTCTCGAGTGACGTCAGAGCTAGCGGTTCAAATAAGTTCTGCTACTGACGTTATCACGTAAAACTATCGTCCGTACACCGACTTTACAGACAATCAATTTTTTTTATCTTTGTCAATGCCCAATAATGACATTGTAGGCAGAAGATTATACAGGCTACCAGATGATAAGTAGTCACTGTCGATCATGAACATCAGGAATGCCAAGGTTATAACTTTTTGCAGCTAAAACAGGCAGATGTTTCACCCCCGCATTCCAATATCATATTACCTATACTAATATTGTAAATGTGAAAGTGTGTTTTTTGTTTGTGCTTTTTTTTATTTAGAAACGAAACAACAGATTATATAGAAACTTGAAGTGATCGAATTTGGTCAGAATATTGTGACATGGGCTACCGTTTATCCCGAAAAAAATCTCGTTCCCACGGAACACTGTCGCTCGACCACGCAGGCAAACCTCGAGGAATAGTATTATATAATTCTGTAAATACACTGTTTCATATTTCTACATAACGCCTGGAATTAGGCAGTAACCATGTCCTATAGTGCGACTATTAGAACTGTCACTGCCTCATTTGACACTAACGTTTCGGAGCGAAAATCTCAATGAGGCAGAGTTAAGATTACGTTAATTTTTTTTCTACCTATGCTAATAGCCTTGAGAGGCTATTTCAGTTTCACCCTAACGTGTAGATGAGCTCACGGGACTCAAACCGGAGTGTTAATTATTCTAATAGCTTCTTTGAAACCCCCTATCAATTAAATACGTGACATATAATTTCTACACATCTCCATCCATAGAAAACCCGTGGAAACCGCGTAAACTCGAGAATGGACCAAAAATGAAGCCGAAATAAATCCTTCATCTTCCATTTATTTACCTATAACAAAATGAACAGAAATCACGACACAATACAATTCCATGATCAACTGCGATTAATTCAATAAAATAGTAGAATCTATTTGTCACTTTTATTTTATTCTAGCACACCTAGACTTTTTTTTTGTTGCTTAAATGGGTGGACGAGCTCACAGCCCACTTGGTGTTAAGTGGTTACTGGAGCCCATAGACATCTACAACGTAAATGCGCCACCCACCTTGAGATATGAGTTCTAAGGTCTCAAATATAGTTACAACGGCTTTCTCACCCTTCAAACCGAAACGCATTACTGCTTCACGGCAGAAATAGGCGGGGTGGTGGTACCTACCCGCGCGGATTCACAAGTGGTCCTACCACCAGTAAAAATTAATTAAAAATGATTAAATAGTTAAAATAATACAGAAAATATTACATTATAATATATCGTATCCATTATACGTGTAATTTGTGTATCGTTGAACAAATTTTATTCATGACCCGGATTCAACATATACTATAGGTGTATATGTATTCAAATAAATCTGCGTCACTTCAACAATCCACAAACACATTGTGATGTGACTGTCTGAATATCCCAAAACAAATTAGCAAACATTCTTCATTATACAAACACGGTACTTTTGTAAATACAATGTATGATTGTTTAATTTTTTATGCGAAATTTGACGCAGCGCAATGACTAATGTATACTTCGATATTATTATTAAAGAAATAACACTTGATTGAGATTTTAAAGATATAGAAGAGGTAGTTTCTGGAACGAAGTTCCTTATCGCGCGTTGTGAAAGGGGGCTAGACGGAAAAAATTCTTACGAAAAGTTGTCACGACACTTTTTAGATCCGTCATTCTGACCAATCAACGTGTAGGCGCTTATCGCGTGACATTGCTCGTATCCGATTGGTCCGCGTAATGAGTACAGTTTCTCGAGATAGCGTTTCAACAATAGTAATTTAGTTCATAGTATTGTTTTTTTCTTCTTCATAATGCCGTAATTTATTACTATAACTTAAAAAAAAATTACAATTCCTTCACTAATTAATCGAAAGGAACTTCATTCCATCCGGGTGTCCCTTGACACCTCTGAAGTTTTTTTTTTATAATTACGAAAACTTACGTTTGGTATTGATATACATCTTTATAAAAGAATAAATTTGGAACAATCATCCGTTTATCAGGAAGAAAATAGAAAAAAAAATTCCAAAACATCATCATGTCTGTCTGTGATTATTTGCCTGTATAGATTACAATACTGGTGGTAGGACCTCTTGTGAGTCCGCGCGGGTAGGTACTTACTACCGCCCTGCCTATTTCTGCCGTGAAGCAGTAATGCGTTTCGTTTTGAAGGGTGGGGCAGCCGTTGTAACTATACTGAGATCTTAGAACTTACATCTCAAGGTGGGTGGCGCATTTACGTTGTAGATGTCCATGGGCTCCAGTAACCACTTAACACCAGGTGGGCTGTGAGCTCGTCCAACCATATAAGCTAGCTAAATTCTAGCTTCTCACGGACGGGTAGGTGAGCTCACGGGCTCAACCTGAGAGCATTTGTTAACAGCGTCACTAGCCCTCTCAAGAGCGGTGCTTTTTAGAATCTACCACCGGAAGGGAATCGCAAGCCATTAAAGAGATCGAAATCATTAGAACAGTCGTTGTAAAGCAAATGAAATTTATGTCGTAACGGAAACCCGATATTCGCATTGTGATTTCAATGGACTCTTATAACCTCTTAGCATTAACTGAGCTAACAAATCTGGTAATTTTCTAAAAAGGCGTGCAAATACCGACACATATAAGTGGGGAAGAAACATCGATTGTTCCCGCTACAAAAAAGGTGTCTTTTTTTTTATTGCTCTTGTAGGCAGACGAGCATACGGCCCACCTGATGGTGAGTGGTTACCGTCGCCCATGGACTTCAACAATGCGAGGGGCAGAGCCAAGCCGCTGCCTACCGCTGTCTTCGTGTTGTTTTCCTGTTCACGATATACGATCATAAAAATGCAAGCAAATAAATGAATAGTGATTTCTTAAGTACAGCTGCAACACACGCCGCGCCGTGCTTAGCTTGACGAAATATAAAGCTTTCGTTTACGTCATTTCGCTACAGAATTATTTATAGTGGTAGAAGTGATGCCTATTTCTGCCGTGAAGCAGTAATGCGTTTCGGTTTGAAGGGTGAGCCGTTGTAGCTATAATGAGACCATCAGAACTCATATCTCTCATAAGAACTCATATCTCAACCTGGGTGGCGGCATTTACGTTGTAGATGTCTATGGGCTCTGTTAATCATTTAATACCGGGTGGGCTGTGAGCGCGTCCACCCAACTATGAAAAAATAAATAAATAAAAAAAAAGTGTGTGTGTCCGCTCCGACGCACGACTGGAGTTTACTGGATATAAAAAATTAAACGAAACAATACGAGAAATAGTTCTATATTACGACAACACGATACACTACAGATTATTAACAAATTAACGAGACACAAAACAAACGACTAACAAATATATGAAAATACAATAATGAGAGAAACGCGCGATCAGTACGAGGCTTTGTGGCGGACTGCCGAGTGCCGGCGCAGCAGCCCGGCGTCACCTGCGATAACGCGGCCGCGCGTTGGCTCCTGATTGGCGCGCGCACGCATCACGCAATCAGGAGCCAATCAGGCGCATAACGCATTTCGTGTGACATGCTAGTACGATTTTGGTCCCCATAATTTTCATACCCCGGGCCTATATATGTAAATCGATTCTAAAGGAGTAAACTCCAAAAAAAACTTTCAGTACCAACATTTATGAGCACTGTAACAAAATTTATAAAACAACACATTGCGGAGGCCTTTAATAGATGCTCTCCATATAATCCAGCTCTCAAAGTAGTCTGAACCCACTTGAAAACTTCAGATAAAACAATATCTATCTTCTACGTCAACGCGCACCGCCCAATCAGGTTCGCTAACGCGTGCACGCCTTCGTTTCATGAGTGTCATGTCTCCGCCATAAGCGGACCATGCTTCCTTCACCGGTGTGTCAAGATATCTGATAAACAGAGAAATGATCTCGATAAGTCCACGACAAATACTTGTGTACAAAACTACATTTACTACCGCGCCTCTTTAGTGTAAACTTTGCACGTTATCTTTCTTTTTTTTCGGTCATGAGTATATCGCCTGTCTTCCGTCCTCCACTGGGGTTGGTGAGCGGGCCATGTCGAAGTCGAACCGACTAAAACCTCATGTCGCTCAACAACCAACGTTCAAATCTCGCATGAGACAGAACTCATGAAAAGGCAAAAGGGGGCGAGAGTCAGCACGTTAGCTAGAACTATGTTGACAAAGTCAAACTAAATAAATCTCCTTATTTCTTAAATAGATATATCGCATAACATTTATTATTATATATTGTTAAATTTACCAGTAAAACTTGCAAATTTGAATATCAGTCAAATCAATTTTCGCCGGAAAACCATCTTGCATTCCGGTGATTATGTTTTCTCAATTTTTAATAATAATTTTTTGAATCAAATTAAAAAAAACATTATCATTTTTATGCCACAAGATCCGATCTAAAATGCTGCAACCTGACCGACATAAATATGCACACAAATAAAGAAAGAAAATGTAAGACAAAGGCAACCCTAAAACTGATTAACAAATAAATTTGATTACAAAAAGGATTACTTCGATCATAACACCATATTATTATTAACTTCAGGATAAAGCATGTTTTTTTCCCTACCTATGCTGGTAGCCTTGAGAGGCTATTTCAGCTTCACCCTAACGTGTAGGTGAGCTCACGGGGCTCAAACCGGAGTGTTGCTAACACTGGCCCTAGCAAGAGCCGTGCTTCGCAGAATCTACCACCGGATCGGAAACGCGACCCACTGAGAAGATCCAGCGAGAAACTCAGTGGGCTGTGTCTGTGGGTTAAATAAAGCATGAGTACTAATGAGTGAATCGCGGCTCGTTCGCTAAAAATATATGAAAACAACATTTTTATCATCCATTCAGTGCGGTCGTGATACGCAAATCAAATCAATTGTTTAATTTTGCTCGATTGTAATAATTGGGTTTATAATGCAGAGTAAATAAGAAGGTGTTAAGAGCGTTAAGAGGATTGAAACTTCCTAAATCTACACTCACTGATCGCGTGCACAAATGGTATTTACTAATTTTATAAATCGGCTAAATAATTAACCCGGTCAATTATATTGCGCTTATTTACTGGTGGTAGGACCTCTTGTGAGTCCGTCCGGGTAGGTACCACCACCCTGCCTATTCCTGCCGTGAAGCAGTAATGCGTTTCGGTCTGAAGAGTGCGGCAGCCGCTGTAACTATACTTGAGACCTTAGAACTTATATCTCAAGGTGGGTGGCGCATTTACGTTGTAGATGTCTATGGGCTCCAGTAACCTTTTAACACCAGGTGGGCTGTGAGCTCGTCCACCAATCTAAGCAATAGAAAAATAAAAAGCTTAGTGAAACGAAACGTAGCTCTTGAAAACGGGTTGATTTTGGCAGAGCGGCGTCTTAGTGAAGTACTTCAGGCAGTACTATGTATTCGGCACAAAGAGTACCTATTATAAACATAAGTTCTTATAATAAAGAACTCATAGACGTTAAAGTCGTCGTGGCCTAAAGGATAAGACGCTCAGTGCGTTCATATCTATAGAGCGAATCGACTGTGCCAGTCTTCGAATTCCGCATAACCACTTTTCTAATGAAATACATAGTTAACACGTGTTCACAAATGACTTAATCGTATAATATCGTGTAGTAAAAAACAAATCTGCATAAATTATAATTTTAATAGAAACTGTTGCTAGAGCGCCCTGTACGCCCGCAGGGGTAGTTTTTTTTTATTGCCCTTGTAGGCAGATGAGCCTACGGCCCACCTGATGGTGAGTGGTTACCGTCGCCCATGGACTTCAACAATGCCAGGGGCAGAGCCAAGCCGCTGCCTACCGCAAATTGCCTATAACAAAAAAAAAGGGTGCGTGTACTTATGTACGCGCGTAAAAAGTTATACTTTATTTTTATTAAATTTATTTCTTTTCTTTTTATTTAAATTTTAATCAATTTGAAAAAAATCGATTAAACAACATCGTCAAACACGCATATTGGACATCCCTTTTCTTGACATCGTATACATTCGGTAATTCTTGGTACGGTTCGGAAATTTCACCTGCGGCTATATTCAGACTCGCCAAGTTACGTCGGTCGTATTGTAATGAGCGATTTAGTGGGCAACTTCATTCTGTTAATTTTGTGTCACGGTGCGCGCGCATCGTAAAATTTCACTCTCATCAATTTTGCATAACGCGCCTAAAGAAGTATAACTTCAAAAATGTTACTACGACGCCGTCTATTTCTGTCGTGAAGCAGTAATGCGTTCTAGTTTGAAGGATGGACCAGCCGTTGTAATGTATAGCTGAGACTTTGAACTCATGACTCGAGTTGGGTGACGTTAACGTTAATAAAATTACTGATACCGCACTGGGCACATGCTCAACTAGATTTGATAAAATAACTATCTACATTATGTTGATGATACAACGCTTCTAGCCGCAGATAAGACTGAAATGTGCACATCGCTCGGAAGAACGGAGCGAATCGTGACGACAACAAACCTAAAGCCAAAATTATAGTCATAGACAAAACCTTAGAACTCACTGGCGGACTCAATTTACAGATAGTCTGGGTATTCGTCTATCTCGGATCCACGGATACAATGGATAACGGCTCCCGTGAACCAGATGTGCGTATAAGAAACGGAATAACCAAGTATACTGTGTCCAAGTACAAAACTTTAAGAGACAGTGACGCAATGCCGCTACTCATCCGAGGCATAAGGTCGCAAACTTGTATTTAATTTGTTTATGGCAATTGCATGCAGATGAGCATACGACCCACCTGATTTTTATAATGGATGTCCCAATCTTTACACCGGAACACATGTTCGCCGTATCAATAGGCAGAATTGTGACATCTCCGCGCTCTCAGTAGGTACAAGTACAAAAAGAAGGGGTTTTAATCAGAATGATGAAGACGTGTCATGAAAAAAAGAGTATCCGCGATAATCGCAGACAGATTTACACACTGATCAAACTCTAGTCGTTTATACTGGAACCAAATGAAAATCATCGATAAAAAAGTTAAAGTAACAGTTTCATGGCCACTTCATGGTTATTGATAGCGCCTGCACCAACTTAAGAGCAATTCGTCATATTTTTATTTGCAATAAATTATTTAACTACTAACCATGGAGTTAATAAGTACCTACAACTGGAGTGCTGTCTAATGCCGAGAAATCGGTCTCGAAAGAGAATACTTTTTGGTCGCGGTGTCCTTGTCTAATGTGGTGACCATATAAAATTTATTTATAGGACAAAATTATACGCCTGCATAAGTTTTGAATTTACCTTAAGTAATTCTGTGTAGTCCTATGTAAATACAAAACACGTGCTTGCAACAGTTTATTTATGTAAATTCAATTTTAAACATTGCTTCGTCGTCATGTTGACTTTTTTCGACGGTTTTTTTTGGAAATTGCTGCGATGTCGAAAATCTAGCACTGAGTTTTGTTACAAACATCATTACCTCAGTTCTATTACTTAAACTTCCTCAAACTCATGTTTAACGTCCGAATACTCAACCACGACTTAAATATTATGTTGAACTTAATTACGCAATTCCTACTTTATGTACTGGTTAGCCAGTACCAGTAGTACCAGTGGGCCGTGCAAATTAATATTTGACACACTGAGTGAGACACAACACACATGGTCTGCGCGTATCGGGTGCTCTTTTCCTACATTCACATCGTCAATTGATTTAAAATTGCTTGTATTTTTACTTCTGTGCTATTTTCATGACACGTGTATATTAAGTCTACTAGTTACATTTTAAGAAATAAAACACAATGGGTAATAAAATGAAATGAACTGAAATTCATTTATTTGTTATATGTAGACAATTAAATAACTCTTAAATGACAAGTCAATACACATAACACAATACACATAGTACTTGATCTCTATTTACAAAATATTGGTTATATTATATAATATTATAATGAGAAAAAATATCTCACATTTTAAAAATATATGCTCACACTAGTAAAAATTTATCAATGAATCTGACATATGGAAGGATATTTCAGAAACTGGAGAGGATTCTCGCTTAAAACCACTTACAATATAAGTGTTCACCATAATTACACGGAAACTTTCACGATTTTCGAAAAAAAAACAAGCCACAAGCTGTATCAGTGCCCTTTTAACTTAGAAACTACAAACGTAAATAGACGCCATTTTTCTTTTAATCCATTCATAGCTTTTTTTCGGTGATGCCAACAATTAATCTGGCTTCCCATCAAATTCAACATGAAAACCATCAGAAATCTACGTACCTATCATTAAATTTTCCATTAAACAGAGTTCTTATTAATATAGAACAATATTTTTTTTTGTTAATGAGCTTTATTAGTATATCTATGTATAATAATATATATATGTTCTATTAAAAATCAATATATTATATCATATAATCAATACTTCTTATATAATTTATTTTAATAAATTGTCATCGTCAGAAACTAATTTCACCATGACTTTGTACGTTTCTTTTGAACCAATTTAATTTTTGACGTTGATGGAAATTCTAAATTGTCGCAACATTTTCTAGTTAAGTTTAAGTCACATCGTTTAAATAATAAGTATTTAGATATATTATTGTCATAAAATGTTTAAAATCCTGTAAAGTGGATTGATTTTAACCTTTTCGATAATTTTCAACAACGCCCAAGCTACTAAAAAATCCACTAACCACTAAAAGCCATTTTTGATAACTAAGACAGGGGTCCAAATTACGAGATTTTGTGGAAAATCCTCTAAGCTAGCAACACTGCTTTTTGTTTGTAAAATGTGCGAGAGGGACACCACCACTTAATAATCATTCTCTTTTCAGACCGTTTTTCCTTACATCTTTTGCTATTTAAAAATAAACTTTAAGCCATAGAGATAAAGTATATTTTTAGTTTATATGTCAAACGAAGTAAGCACTCCAGTTAGAATAGTAACTCTATGCTACTAACAAACTAATTAAAATAACTTGATCGACTTTGCCCTGTTGTACTTTGCATTCAAAGCCTGCAAATGAAGCCCTATTTTCAATTCTTAATTCAACCTTATGACAAACTATAAAATGAGAATGAAAAGTTCAATTTTTAAACAAGAGTATTATTCTACTACCTACTTATTATACTAGCGAAATAGCAAAAAAACGGAATACATAATTGCCTACTGAATACTCGTAAATCTCGTTTTTCAAATACACCGTGCAAATTTTAAAAAACTTAAAAGAACCCCACATTTTTACTATAGCGTCATTTAAAGCCTTAGATCTTCAACTAATTCCTACACTTGCCAATTAAGTCTTCAATTCATCATACTTTAACGATAGATGACAAATCAGTGTTTAGCTTGACATTAAATTTATTAGAATTTATTTAGCAATTTAAAAACACGCAGCGGTAGCTATAAAAAATGAAAGATAATTGATCAAACAGTATTTTCGCCAAATATCAAAATCATGCATATATTATTATAATATGCGGAGATTTTTAACCATTACACAGATTACACTACAATAAATTGCTTTGACTTTTCAATACAAAAATGTTGGCTGTATAGAGTAGGCTCCCAATGCTAGTACAAGTAAACACAACAAAATAAAAAATCTATGAATCGAGTAAATCGCGCATCGCCATCTTGGTTTGCTTTGTTCATTCTTTTGTAATTGGCGTGGCTTTTGCGTATTAAAAAACAAGTTTTCAATATTAAATTTCAACAGATATGATACGCAATTTGAACTTTAAATAAATTATTTGTTGTTGTTTATTAGTTTTCGTTTAAGTTTAATCGTTAATCGTTAAAATGGGTAGGAAGAAGAAGAAGGCATCCAAACCTTGGTGCTGGTATCCTTTACTTAATATTTTAAAACAATACACAAGACGTGACCTTCGTAAGTGGGTCAGACGAAATCACCGTATTACTAACATCATATTACGGTTAGGAAAT
Source organism: Bombyx mori (assembly GCF_030269925.1). Classification (NCBI taxonomy): domain Eukaryota; kingdom Metazoa; phylum Arthropoda; class Insecta; order Lepidoptera; family Bombycidae; genus Bombyx; species Bombyx mori. The sequence goes on from NC_085114.1 coordinate 3,414,448, forward strand.
CATAATATGGATCCAATACATTTCCTCAACGATTATTCAGGTATTGTAACAGGGAGTTTGACGACGAAAAGATTCTCATCCAACATCAGAAAGCGAAGCATTTTAAATGTCACATTTGTCACAAAAAGCTGTACACAGGACCTGGACTGTCCATACACTGCATGCAGGTACGTATTGACGTCACGATGTCTGTATACGTTTGGCAAGAGCGCCACCCGCCCACGGTCGTAGCGTTCGCCAATTATAACGCGCATCTTTAGTTATTTTGGCGCGTCTTACCCTAATTCTACTCCCATAAGAGAACTACATGATGTTCCTTCCCATATACCACTTGGTGGGTGAGATTTTGTTTTATTTTTCTCGGCTACCTTACATATTCGTTTTGTGTTAACGCTGAAACTATACCAACAATCTTTATTTGTTCAATTCCCTTTTACAGGTACATAAAGAAGCCATAGACAAAGTACCAAATTCACTGCCAAATAGGTCAAATATAGAAATAGAAATTTATGGAATGGAAGGTATACCCCCTGAAGATGTGAAAGAACATGAGAAACAAAAATCAGGTATAAATAAATCTTTCATATTTTTCTCAACGGAAACATTCCCTTTGGATTATGTATGTACGTTTTTATTATTATTATGCTGCTTGGGAAACACGCATCGGTGTTTATATATGTTTATCTAGGTTTAACTAACTGTATTTCTGTGAAAAAGGACAATTATTGTAATATAATAATATTGTATAGGTGGAGGCAAAGGGTCTGACAGTGATGATGATGAACCAGCTGCCAAGAAAAAAGCTACTCCAGCATTGGTAAGATATATTTAATTTAATTAATCAAAATAGAATATACTTTATGCTGTAAACAAATCGTTAACACATTAACAACATAGGAATATAGTACTTAAAGTAATGTCTTTCAAACACTTGTATGATTGTATTATTAAAAAAAACTGTGGCTATAAACAAGCAACAGTACAAAAGAATAACTCCTTATAATTATCAAACACAATTACTTCAATTGTCTTTATTCAAATGAGAATAGTTGAAGCAATTTCAAATATACTGTATTTATGCCATGATTTGTAGTCTTTAGATTACTTGTTTTAAAAAAAACATAGTGTAACATCTTCGTCATGATTTGTCACTAAAATCTAAATATTGATATAGATTTGAATTTGGTAGATCATATAAAATAATGGTGGGCCAACTTTTGCCAAACTAGATAATCATATTAAATAAGATTGAGTGATTCCTATTTATTTAGTAAATGATTAGAGAAGTCTGCGGCCCACCCAGTGTTAAGTGGACACTGTTTCAACCACACCATAAATACAAATACTGCCACTAAGACACATGAGTCTGAATTCTGTTATTTTAAAATAACTGTCATACCTCATAAACAGTAACCAATAAGTTCTTTGTGAAAAATAGACTAGTGATACTACCTGGTCTGTGTGGATTCCTATTATTATAAATAAGAATGCAGATTTATTTGAATTTATTACACTAGGTTTTCTACATTGAATTCGGTTGTGAACAAATTCTAGGTATGTAACTAGTGACTTTAAAAAAAAAAAGTTTTGTGGATTTTGTTATGACCGCTTAGAAAATTAGATAATTAGGTATGTAGTTTTTATATTTTTATTATGTGAAAAATATGAAAATTTAAAGTATTTGCTAATATCAAGTTAGTAAAATTTCATAAACATATCTATCCTGCACTACACAATTCTAATGAATGCACTGCTAAAATATTTTCAGTTATATGTTAACATCTGATTAAGTAATACAACAGCATTAGTAGAAATTAGAAATGTGAATGAAGCATGTTCTGGCAATGGCAATGTTTACATATGGATTGTAATCACAGACAAAAATCTAGTCTAAAGGCTAATCTTTCAAGAGCTATAACTGAACTTTTTTAGTTTATATTTAAAATGATTTTCATTTTTCAGCTGGGTGCAGGCCCTTCTACAGTGTCACCTGGGATATTGCCCACACCCATGGGGCCAGTGCCACCAGGAATGTATCCTGGACATTTAGCAATGAATCACATGATGCCTCCATTCATGCAGGCGCCTAGGTAAAGTTGCTCTTTGTATTTTATTGGTTTAAATAACAAGAAAATAATCAATTCTTTATTCAAAACATTCACTAGTATATAGCCATACCAAACGTACATGACAAAAAATACAGCCGCCCAAGCAAATTTGCATTGCAGATTTTTTACAATAACATGAGGCGTCTTTTTAAGCAGCAATATATATATTTTTTGTATTGCTTAGATGGGTGGACGAGCTCACAGCCCACCTGGTGTTAAGTGGTTACTGGAGCCCATAGACATCCACAATGTAAGTGCGCCACCCACCTTGAGATATAAGTTCTAAGGTCTCAAGTATAGTTAGAACGGCTGTCCAACCCTTCAAACCGAAACGCATTACTGCTTCATGGCAGAAATAAGCAGGGTGGTGGTACCCACCCACGCGGACTCACAGAGGTCCTACCACCAGCAATTTTGTGAAAGCAACTCATAAATGAAATTGTATGAATAATACAAAAATGTGGATGTGTTTTAGAATGATGATGGCCGGTATGAGGCCGTTGTTCCCGGCGGCCAGTGCGCCGACGTCGACGCCAAGTAAACCTACATTCCCCGCGTACAGGTGTGTAGCAAAACCTCCAGACGCTAAATGAAGAACTTCAACGATGGGTTAATCAATCGGCTAGTGCTCGTCTGACTTCATATTGGAACTGTTCCAAATTTTTTTTTGTCAGCAATCAGTAAAATTTATTTTGAGTTTCATTTTATAACTGACTTTGTATCACTCAGTTAATCTATACTAATATATAAATCTACAGTGGTTTTATGGATGTTCCGTTATAACTACTGTGAACCATGCATCCGATTGACTTGAAACTTGGTATCCTGTAGAAAATACATGTACTTAATGGATAGGCTAATATTTATATGAATCTTGGACTCCCTACACTAGTTGCGGGGGCGTTAATGATGAGAGATAAAGATCTCTCCTTACTATTACTATTATTTAGATTTAATATTAAATGCCCAGCGAAGCGGACGGGTACAGCTAGTCTACTATATTTATGAGTATAGACCAGAGTGATAAGTGTTAAAGTCTCGGGTCAATCAACAAAGTGTTATATTTCCGATCAGCAACGCGACAATCAGCGCGCCGCCGACGACGACGACGCCGTCGAGCAGCGCCGACCTCAAGGAGAACGGCGAGGTGAAGCCGCCCGCCGCCAACACGTGCCCGCTCGTCACCGCCACCGGCGCCGGCTCCAAGATAGTGCACCCGCCCGAGGACGTGTCGCTGGAGGAGATCCGCGCCCGCCACCACAAGTACCGCCCCGCGCCGCGACCCAACGCCTCGCCCGCGCTGCCGCCCGCCGTCTCGCACGCAGAGGTCAGTTGCTGACGTCACAACCACTTGCTCATCTGCTGATGTAATCTCAACAATAAAACACATTACATTAGCTGCCCACTCAAGAGGTCGCTGTCTTTAATACACATTTACAAAGCCACGACAATGCACTCTGCTTATATGTTGTTGACTATAGTAGATCTATGTTCAGTTTTACTACACACTTTGAGAGCTTCTTCGAACTTACATAGGGGGTAAGGTAATCGCGTCCGACACCGTAACGGTAATAAGACAATGTTTTTGTAAAACCGCAATGTACAGCGAATTGATCTCTAAGAGGCTGAATCCCGCAGGTCGATTAGTTAACTAAATCATAAAACGAATACAAAAAAGATTGCTAAAATACAATATCGCGATCGTGTTGTTGGAATGACATATATTCCTTACCTCCTATAAACATGTTAAGTGTTCTTTGATTAAAGGACACTGCAATGAAAAGAAAAAATAAATATTATGATATACACAGTACAATTGAAGTATAGTTAAAATGAAAACACTTGATCCAATACACAGTGACACAAAAAGGGGGCAACATACGTTTTTCAGTTTCCATATAAATTAATTATTCACTTATTCAATGACAAAAATCCATAGAGCAGCACGTATAATGCACAGTAATCATAATTTTTATACATAATATTCCATGTTCCCAAGAGCGACAATGCTTTAAAAACTTTTTACATCACAAACAATGACATGTAATGAAATCTATACATACAAAAACCAGCACATCAGAGACATAGAAGGTATTTATTACACATGGCAAGTTTTATGCTGTGGCAACCCAGACGTAAGTACACAGCACTACTATTTCTTGGTTATACTCTAGTATAAGTTTGTTTAAATATCTTATGCGTTCGGCTTAGTAAGCATGCGTCATCCGAGCCTCAAGTGTAGAGGTCACTCCACTGTTTGTTGGTTAGGTGTAATGACGTCACGAGAACCAAAACACGTTAGTGCTGCCAGCGCCGGCCGTAATCAGAGAAATAGTAGAGAAAAATTAAAAAAGCCAAATGTACTTTATCACATTTAAACAATTGAACTGATTCAATTTTACTTGAAACTATTTAGAATGCAAAACGTTAATTTAAAAAAATTCAAATTAACTCAATCATATTGACTGAACTAAACATGACTTGATCATTTACGTGCAATTATTGAACTATACATTCCGAGTAATTTATACCTTTGCCTTAAACATAAATAGAATTACATATAAAAATGTATACACGTTTATTTCTGCAACTCCGAGTAAATTGTATTGCGATATTGTCTTGACTGGGTGGAGGAGTGACCATTAGATCTCCTCTCCTCTCCTCCTCCTCGTCAGACCTCTACAAGCATTAAATGAAATCTAATGAATAATCATCTAAAAAAAAAACATAAAAGTTAATCAAAATAAAGTTCGCTGCGTGCGTCAGTTCATAGACTGAGCATAAATTTTAAAGAGAACTATTTTCTATTTTTTTTCTAGTGGAGTCACCTCTATGCGATTTCTCTACAGTCCAGCATGAACAATATGAACTCGCTGGTCTACACGTCCACCGCGAATGTAAGCATTGTTGCCAAAACGATCGTATCATTTTAAATGTTCAAAGGATTAAAAAAATAAAAAAACATAAAATCGTAGCATTTTGAAACTATTCAGTTCAGAAACTTCATTTTTTCAGTAAGTCATGTTTTTCGCTTGAAACGGACCAGATGACGATTAGGAATGTTTTTAAACAAAATTGGTGACTTCACCGCGGTCGAATCGGTCACGGCTAAGGCTCATTCTAATCACTATTTGCGAATTAATTTAGTCCTCCTTCAGCGCGTAGTGAGTACCCGCCGGGACGGGTACATACCTCCATACGAATATAAAACCGCTGACGTATTATATGTCGACAGCTATTATCTAAAGTAAGCTTAATAAACTTTTAAAAAAAAACAAATTAATTTGAATATTAAACAAAGTTAATTTGCAACTTGATAAAAAATACATACGCTTGAAAGGCAAACCTGACTAAGCGACAATAAGTGCTTTGTACATAAATGATGGGCAATAACCATATTCGATGCACAAAAAAAAAAATATTTCTAGGTCTATTAAAATCAAGCGTCGATATATTTACGCTTGAGAAATTCAAACAATTCGAAATGAAAATATTTATTGAGTGCAACGAAAACTTAACAATTTTGTATTCAGTTTAGATATTTCTGTTTGATTTGTTCAAATCACTGCACGTATATACATAGATATACTAGTTTCGCGCTAGTGATTAGTGTGCGCCTTGTGGCCGTGTCGGTGGCGTCGTCGTCTGGTCCGCGGCAGCTCGCGGGGACTGAGCGGCGGCGCGCGTGCGTGCGCAGGTGGCGGCGCACATGTCGATGGCGGTGGCGGCGGCGGCGCGGCAGCAGGCGGCGGCGGCGGCGGCCATGCGGCGCCCCGTGCTGCCCGGCGTCATGCCCGTGCTGCCCGGCGTGCGCGTGCCCGTGCCCGTGTCCGTGCCCGTGCTGCCCGTGGTGCCGCAGTTCAGCCTCGTGCACCGCCCCATGCAGCCCGGTCAGTACCCCCGCCACCCCGCGCCCTACCCCCGCGGTGCGCCCGACCCCTGACCTCTGCGTTTGTGCGAGCCGCGCCCCGTCGACTCTCGCAAACGCAGTCTCGCTGTTGAAGATTTCTAAAGTATCCAATTGCTGCCTGCCACAGATGTACCGCGGCCCGCGCCGTCCTAGCCGCCGGGCACTCGGTGCCCCGCGTCGTTATTGCGACGGCGGCGCGGTAGAGACACTAGTTTTGTAACTCGCAGGCGACGCCGCGTACTGCTCGATGACATCCGACTTTGTGATTCAATCTAGCAAAATAAAATAAAATTCAATTAGTGAACCACACCTCACTTAGGTGAATACCATTTGACATATTTCTTTGAAATAATAAAGTTAAATAATGGCACGTCGTATTTAAATTTGAATGTATTTTTCATGAATCGTTATTTGAATCGCAAACGTATTCTAATCTTCAGAGGTAACCTGAAGTGTATTCGTAAAGTTTGCAAAGACTTCGTGTAGACGATGTCGGGATAAGGCAAATGGAATGGATCGAATGTATGTAAGCACTGGGTATGTTTTTGATCCAATATTTCATCTAAACTCGAATGCGCAGCTTCCAACGCGTCGCCCGCGCGACTCGCTCGTCCGGCCCGGGACGCTTGGGGGCTGTCATTTGATACGATATCAATAAGTATGTATCCAAACATCCAACACCCTACACGTTGCTCTAACCCTTTATCCTTTCAGACGAACCCCCATCCGAATATAAGTTAGGGCATATCAACTAGATAGGATGTGTATGTATAGCTATTTAATATTGCACAAATATCGTATATACATATAATTAAGGCATTTTGTGTTAGATGTATTTTTGATGTTTACAGTAGACTTGTATCAGAATAATTGAACTGTTGTTGTACTTGACGAGCCAATAGACATGTCGGTCCGCGCGGGAACACTGTTTGTAGCTTGTAAGGGTTCTGAAAAGCGGAATTATATTTGCTAGTCGATTTTGTATCGGAAAGTCGCGTAAAAACTGCGTTCTCTGGTACAATTCGGCGCGGGAAATGGAGTGTCGCTCTTGAATTTTGAATAAAATGTGAGTTTTTTGTCTTAATTTTATTTTCTATTTTCCACGACGCGTTGGAGCGTCAGGTCGATAGTCTCGAAGTAGGCGCGCCCCGCGGCCGCGCCCGCCCCGCCGCACTAACCGCTTACCGTCCCTCGTCCCTAACCGCCACTAACTATCGTCCGCACTGTCGGAGGGCCGGAGTCGATGTTCGGTAATTTTATTTACATTCCTTAATGGATTTGCTTCTTGTAGTAGCTCTTATCCTTATTACTGTCTCGATTTTCTAGTAGTGTCCATACGATGAGATGCGACGTGCATTGTCGGTACACACGGGTGGGTACACTAATATTTATTTACGTACAGTAGTTTGTCGCTTTACAATGTGCATGACGAGAGCGGAGGGGCCAGCCGCCGGGCGGTCGCGTGTGACTTGTTAACGTACCTGTGTTGATTCGCTTGGGGCGGCCGGGGCGAGGCGCCAGGCTGTAACCGCGGCACTGTGCAGGGATGCTGCTGCCGGGCGGCGTGATGCCGATGGGCGCGGTGTTCCCGGGCCTGCCCGTGATGCAGCCGCGCTTCCGGTAGCCGCCGCTGCAGGTAAGCGGGGGCCGGCAGTTCCCTGCGCCGCCCGCCCGGCGACACGGCGACCTGTCCGTCACAACGTGCGTTGTTGGATTGGCGGCCCCCCCCCCCCTACTGCGACCGCCGAACTCACACTCTCTGCCTTTATCGTTTCTCTTGAGCGTTTACACCTCGACTTGTGACGTTTGCCTACTCTTACGTAGATTAATAATTATTTAATGAATAAATGCTCTGGACGTGGACTCGTGTAGTTTTATTTTGACATCTCTAGTAATGTTGCTGTGTTCATAATGCTCCTTAATATCGGTGTTTTATTGAGACAAATGTATATTAAGCAGAACGAAAACTATATAATAATTTTGTCTTTAGAATAATATAGTAAATATTAATAACTGCAATTATAATTGAAATTAAAAAAATTCAACGGGATTAAGGCAACTTTAATCTCCTACAGAGTATTTTTTTTAAATACCATTATACAAATATTCGTTGACCGATATGGTAATGTATATAATAATATATATTGCGTAAACAGATTGTTATCAAAGTATTAAAGTTTATTGAGCGGCCTTACTTTGTTGAACAACCGGTGTAATGTCGCCGCAATCGCCAGGCTATCGGTGTCTTGTCGGCATGATTAGATTATAGTCTCGATAATATTTCAGTATACTTAGTGCGAGTTTTTTACCGTTATCGATAGCGTAAAAGTTAAATTTGTATGGAGTTGGAAAGATTGCCTGCGTTTGCCGCTAGGGGCGCTGTTCCAAACTGCATACAAATTTGAGTTAACTTTAACGCCATCGAGAACGTTAAAAACACATACACTAAGCATACAGGTGAACTGTTACAGCTCGCATCTCACTCTTGAGTAAAATGCTGATCGTGTTTGTATTTATCCAAATATTTTTTAATGCGGTAAAAATATTATTTACTGCCCTGGATTAGCCACTTTTGACTATTCGACATTCGCAGAAAAAAAAAAGTATTAAAATTGGTCACGTTGAAAAAATTTCGTTTTTCTCAATCCGGTGCGCGTAGATTGCATTTTGTCAATTCAAGAAAACGTCCGGGTAGCTGAGGCGGCCGCGACATTGTCATTATCGTATCGGTCCATGAAGAAACTATAGGGTAAATAAATGAAAAACTGTTTTTTTTTTGTTTGATTTCTACAATTAATTCATTAAAGAGGTTTTCCGTACTGCATAATATACATTTCACATATTTTTTTGGTAGAATTGGCCTGTTTTGAGCTTTATCACAATATATTTTTAATGTTAAAAGAGGGTAAAAAGGTGTTATTTTTATTTATTTATGGTATAAGTAGCTAAAACATTGGGATCTGCATGGTGCTATCTTCAAACAAAGGTAAATAATGTCGACGCCAATTCCTTCGCCGTAATATAGAAGCTCATGGTAAGTTTCAATAAGTTATCAGGCAACAGATTTTTTTTATTTAATTTTAAGTTACACTATAAAATAATTCATATACCTCAGTACCTCCATTATAGGAGGACCGTCTTGGAAAATATAATTACCAAATAATTATATTACAAAAAATAAGTGGCAATCGAAAAGATGTTCTACCAATAAACTCTTGTAAATAAATACATTAACCGGTCCGTGCGTGAGCGCCCTCTCAAAGATTTTTGCACCCCATTAATTTTGGGCCCCAAACGGCCCAATAAAATTCCTCAATTAATGAACAGACATACTTAATTTTTAGTAATAATGAGACCCCATCCGCTGAGTCTGCATGCGTATTGCTACCGAGAAGCATTCTTGTTGGAGATTAAAGTTTAGGGCATCTGTACTGTTTTTATTGCTCTATAAATTAATTACGGCTCGATAAGTTCTTAGTTATTGCCAGAGTCCGTAGATATCACAACGCGAATGTCTACTTTAAGAATATAAGTCTTAGTTAAACATAAATACAAAATAGCCTGCCTATTTCTGCCGTGAATCAGTAAGGCGTTTCGGTTGGAAGGTTGGAGCAGCCGTTGAACTAAAAACTGAGATTTAGAACTCTCGTCTCAAGGTGGGTGGCGGAATTTACGTTGGTGTCTATGAACTCATTTGATCATTGTGCTTAATGCGAGCTTTTTAGCGTTCTCGGTACCTAGCGTAAAAACTAAGTGGGAACAGCGCCTTCTAGCCGGCAAACGTTCCAACTCCATACAAATTTGAGTTAAAAAAACTCGCACTAAGCACCCAGCACTATGTGGGCCGTAAGCTCGTCTACGGATGTAAGCAATAAAAAAACTATAATATTACACAATACGGCCATCCCGTCTATCAAACTAGAATGTTTAATTTTTTTATTGTAAATATATTATTTGTTCATTGGTATTTATTAGAAAAATTGGCACCTGCCTGCGAGATTTATACACAGACCGTCGCAAATAGCTTACTTACACGAGCACATCGGGAGTCGTACCCTTTAAGCCACAATGACTTGAACGATAACCATTCTAAACTTTTTTTAACCTCAAGACTTAGCACGAACGCCTTTAGAATTTATATCTTGGTATCCTTAAAAAAAAAAAAAAATTCGCGCCCTTTTGCGCTTTCATAAAATTAGTTCGCATTCCATAATCTACCGTAAAATGGGGCGATTAGGGACAAATTCCAACTTTATGAGCAATTTTAAGGTAGTTGTTGATGTATATAATGCTATATCAGGATCAAAATGATTGAGTCTTGGGGGCATCTTTGTTGTCTAATTTAAAATTATGCAACTAGCATTCCAGTTTAAGCAAAAAATGCAAAAATAGGTGTAATCCCTATTTACCCGAAAATTGCGGTTAATTGGGACGAAATGAGAAATTTGCTAGGGTTGGCACTACTTTTATTTTTATATATAGTTTTAATTTATTTATTTATTTAGTTGCACCAACAAAGTGATCATCAATAAAAAAAATTGAAAAACTGACAAAAGTACATGGCAGACATCACCTCAATTATAGGTGCAATCGACAGTGCTGATATTTCTATCTGGGTTAAGAGATTAGGTGTGTCGTGTCGGTTATTCCATGGATTAATCAGATGAATACCCCCACTCTGAACAAATATTAAATATTTATTATTCAAATATTAAATATATTACTTAGACATTTTTGTCCACCTTGAGATTTCATTGATCTTGTTACATGTCTGCAAAATCGACTTACTTATATTAAATTGCTTATCTATTTCAACTAAAGACTTATTCCCAATTTCGCTTCGAATAAACCAGATTTTTAACAACAAATTTAAAAAATATTGTTATAACTACATAGACAACCCTACAAACCTGTACCTATTTATACTTAGGTCGTTTCCATTTCACGTATTCTCATCCCAATTGACCCCTTTTTCGTTGTTATTTGTACCTAAGACGTCCCCAATATCCCCAAAAACAACAGATTTTTACATGTATTTTTATTTAATCAAATACATTAAAACCAATAACAACTGAGACTTACCTTTAATATATATGCTGGTTCAAACACTAAATAACGTTTATAAATCATAGTCGTCTTCTATTATTATCAAATAAATAAAAGAGAGCAAAGTTTCTAGCACTACAATAATTACCACCACAGGAAGTTAATTTGAAACGCGATTTTTTATAAGTTAGCAGCTATTATCATGCATATTCAGAGTTGTTTTGTGAACTTTCAACATTCTACTATTAAACTACAAAAAATGGAAGATTTTGCAACGAATATAAAACTTATATTGAGCGTCGAAAGATTTTCCCGGTTTTTTCCCGATTCGCCTCTCAATCCCTAATCGCCCCATTTTACCGGTACCAATGACTTAATATTGAGTTTTATTTTATAAATAAATTAAGAGAGTGCAAGTTTTAAAATCTAAACTACTAACCGATTTTAACGAAATTTGGTATGGGAATATAATAATATATTGAAACCCTGCGACAGTATGTAGGTATTTATGCTTTATTTTATTATAAAATTTCCTTGACAAAAATAAAATATTTTTGCGTCGGTGTTCTTCGAATGCCATCCATAGTCCATATTACAACAACGTTATTCTCGTCGAATGCGACGAAGAGTTCAGACTGCAATCTAGCTCATAGACACTACGTTTACTGGCTTCAGCGTAGGACTGCTCTTGTTAGGGCTAGTGTTAGTTCCTCCCAATTTGAGTCCGGTGAGTTCAACAAACGTGCGTAACTGGTAAAGCCTATTAGGCTATCAACGATTAAGTAGGGGAAAAAGCTTTACATTAACCATGAACTCTTACCAATCTAATCGCTAAACTGCAATGACTGCACTGTAATTCGCCACATTTTAACATCGTGTAATAAAAGTGAAACCCGCAAAATTATAATTTGCGTAATTACTGGTGGTAGGACCTGTTGTGAGTCTGCGCGGGTAGGTACCACCGCCCTGCCTATTTCTGCCGTGAAGCAGTAATGCATTTCGGTTTGAAGGGTGGGGCAGCCGTTGTAACTATACTGAGACCTTACAACTTATATCTCAAGGTGGGTGGCGCATTTACGTTGTAGATGTCTATGGGCTCCAGTAACCACTTAACACCAGGTGGGCTGTGAGCTCGTCCACCCATCTAAGCAATAAAAAAAAAAAAATAAAAAAACATTTAAGACTGCCCCTTACCATATACATACCTACATAATTACACATATTTCACATTAAGTAATGCACCTACCTCAGGATTCTCTACACCACCCTTGGTTGACTAGTAGAGAATGCCTCCGACATTAAGTCCGCCATTGTACTTTTGTGCATGAAGTTAAATAAATAAATAAATAATGTATCGTATTCACGAATATGGCTGTGTTTAGTTTACACGCTATTCTCTTCGCGATCAACGTTTAAGTAGAGTTTCAGCCATATCTTGGGCTGAGGATGGAAATGATTATTATTCCATTCTTGTAGATTAACAAAGTGTGTAGTCATGAGTGATTACCGTCTACATACTGGCGCGACGGTTGATTCTAAGCTGTTTTCTCGTTTCCTTATTATTATACTCTGAACTGAAGCCAATTCTACGTTACATTAGACACAAACCTCATTCGATAAAAAAGCAATTGACATCCTAAGAACCTGCTTTCGGATTATTAAGGTAAGTTATAAAGTAAAACGTTAACACTTTAACATTAGTCATATGATTACCTAAACTTCAATACTTACAATTGAAAAAATTTAACGAAATTTAAAAAAATAAATGCATTTCGAATATAGACGTGTAGAAAATACCTACTTACAAATAAAAGTGTCATTTTTCTTATTGCATAGATGGGTGAACGAGCCCCCGACCCACTAATGTATAGTGGTTACCGGAAATCAATGTGAACAGCATTCTTACTCATCTTGAGACATGTGGTCGAAAGCTAATACCTTTAACGACTGTCTGAAAGTGTTAAGAATTTAAAAAACTAGTTATTTGTTGAGCTTGCAGAAGCAGAACAGATGTACCTTGGATTAAACTAGCTCTAAACATTCTGAATTGATAAGTAGATATATCACCCACTCAAGCAGTATGAGCCCGCGAGGTTGTGGGCTGCCGTTTAATTTTTTTATTGCTTATATGGGTGGACGAGCTCCTAGCCCATCTGGTGTTAAGTGGTTCCTGGAGCCCATAGACATTTACAATGTATATGCGCCACCCACCTTGAGATATAAGTTCTAAGGTCTCAAGTATAGTTACAACGGCTGCCCCACCCTTCAAAACAAAACGCATTACTGCTTGACGGCAGAAATACGCGGACTCACAAGAGATCCTACCACCAGTAACTATGCAGCGGATTGGTATTAGAGCGCCTAGGTTTGACCCACTTCAGATCGTACTTACCCATCCGTAATGTCCTTATAGGTACAGTTTTTGGTAAAAATGAGATTTCAGGATTACCTTTAATATGCCAATAAAACCTAACCACAAATGATCACCACTAATCGACAGGAAACAAACTTATTGTTGAAATGCAGATATTAAAGCACATAGCATATTTTATGATAAACAAAGATCTCATCATTACAATGTCTTATAATATATAAAAAGCCAGAGCGTCTTCCTTAACAATCATAACAAAGCTTACCTGTTTAAATTCGAACAACCTCTTGACGTAGTGACGCTGCGGTGTGATAAGAGTCGAATCGACTCTCGGGCTGGCAATGCTTATCTATGTACTAAGTTCCAATTTGGAGATCCATTATTCCAAATGCAGTTGAAACCAATCAAGCCAGCTAAGCTATAAGGTCCCTCCCATTAATTCCCATGAGCTCTTTGGTCCGTATTAGGGTTTGATGCAAGGTGGCTGGCAAAAGTTGGATGAGAGAAGCCGAGGATCGTGCTCAGTGGCATGTAATTGGAGAGATCTATGTCCTATAGGCAGATGATGCTTATGATGATGGATGATGGAGCACCTTTAACCACAGGGCGCAAAGTGGGTCCTGAGCTTGTGTTTACACACTTATGGAAATAATAATACTCAAAAAACCATTATTTTAAAATAAATACAAACACAAATTAAGTTCACGTGTCTCGGAGAGTATATAAAAAATACTTTATTGTGGATCAACGTGGTTACAATACATCTATTAAATAAAACTAATTACATACGTAGTTACTGTAGTTAGAATTATTAAATATAAACTTAACACTTTTACTATTGGGGCGTTTAGTCGAGACAGTTGTAGCTACGGAACTAATATTAGATGTACAGGCACAGCTAATTTTCACTTTCTTGATAACGAAGAATGCTAAGATTTAGTTCGTGAAGTTTAAAAAAAAATGATATAATAAAAGACCACTGTATCGACAAAGCTTTTTTTTTATTGTTTAGATGGGTGGACGAGCTCACAGCCCACCTGGTGTTAAGTGGTTACTGGAGCCCATGAACTACTACAACGTAAATGCGCCACCCACCTTGAGATATAAGTTCTAAGATCTCAGTATAGTTACGGCTGCCCCACCCTCAAACCGAAACGCATTACTGCTTCACGGCAGGAATAGGCAGGGCGGTGGTACCTACCCGCGCGGACTTACAAGAGGTCCTACCACCAGTATGAAATACTGTGAAATATTATGAAATACTATTATGAATACTATGAAATACTGTCCTACCATCAGTATGTATATTGGATTACAATAAAAAGCTTACTCGGTTTGCTTAATACGTTTATATACTTGTTCTAATAGACAACGTAAATGCGTGTAATACAATCTGGATCCGCCATGGCTGTTCAGATCACATATTTAATAATAATCTTAATTAAAAAAATGAAAATTCCTTGAAGACTGATAAACATTTAGTACATATGACCCGCCATTTCGTGTCTTGACTTTTTTGGCTCAGAAACATCCTTAACTTGGACAGCCTTCTTTACCAAACTTGAAATGGCTATACGAGACGTTTTTATTTAAATATGTATATATGTTTTTCGCGCAATATGCAATCCCAGTTTCGCGCTTCATACCAAGAGCATAATTACATACCTGTACCCTAGCAAAGATTGACAACTATAGTAGAATTATTTTGTCCGTGCAGTTTGGGTCATAAAAAATCGGAGCGGTGAAGCGAGTATTTCGCTCTCTCTTCCACTCACGAGCCTTATGGACGGGCATAGTGATGCGCATTATTGTTGTCGATAAGCGTTATCGACAGTATATTTAATTTTGTCATTTTGTGGGTTAGTAATAAAAATAGAAGAAAAAACACTAATCGAACACTTACACCACATATCGCCGCAGCAAGTTAACGAGAACGGCGGAAATTAACACTTTGTAACTTTTCGGGATCTATTCTTATTTCAGTGAAAAATGTTAAGATATTGTTGATAACAACACGTGTAAATATTAATTTGAATAAATTCTGCCGTTTTGATACAAAACAAAGGAGTAGCCATTGTGTCACTAAAAAAATTCAGAGAACGAATGCATAAAAACACATTTCTCTTTGACATAATATACTATAATTTGCAGGTATGTACAAATGACTCATAACATAGCAATATCTCACCACCCTTCGTATACCACCCCGCCGCCGTGTACCTGCCTTCGATGAGTCATTTGTTTTTATCGATAATGGCGTTGTGCCCGCGCAACAAGCTCACCGCCCTAGCCGGGCTATGTTTTATGACCCAAACTGCACGGACAAAATAATTCTACTATACAGTCGTTCTTTTTCTTACCACGTTAGGCAAAGGAGCAAACAGCCCACCTGTTGGTGAGTGGTCACCGTCACTAATTAACAACAACTATAGGTTTTGTTATTTAACTTCATGATTCATTATCAGAATGACGACACAAGAATAAAATACTGGGGTTGGGAGGAATTTGATTGAAAGACTAGATTTCGTGCACAGTACGTAATTGTTATTGAAATACATTCACAACACTCATTCAAGAAAATGTAAAGACCAGCACAATCGTCTAAACAATGATCTGAATCTAAGCAATATAAGATTTTGACGTTTCAAAAACTGTTCAATTTAGATAATGTTCACTCAGTCTTCCGTGAAATATTCAAATACTCGGATTGTTGAAATAAAAATAATCGATTACAAGACTAAACCGAATTAATCGATTAAATCACTTCAGATATTAACAACGGACAGTTAGTTAGGCAGGTATATTTCACTAACCTATCTACCATTCTTACTGCCTTCGAAGGCACTTTATCGCCGTTCTTGTAATGTGGGCGTGTAGTGTATGTATGTGGAATCATATATCATATCAGGGGCCACCCTGCTAAGATATAAGCAACTATTACAACAAGTCCTTATTAATAAAATCGATAGAAGAGATACAAAATTCTTACTCTACCCCGTACACTATCACTTAATACAGTTACAACAGGACTATAAATTAAAATTACCTAATATCACCTCAGAAAGATTGTTTTAACCCAATTAAATATTTTGGTAAATTCACAACATCAAAATTAAACGAACGACAATAGATTTAAATTAAATTGGCAACATTTAACTTTTCTTCTATCTATATATGGCAACACTAGAAAACAAACCGTTCTAAATTCACCTATGTGTACTTTATTTATATTTAACTTCGCTAATATCTGTATTACTTCAACGTGAACCCTATTTGGTCGCAGTTAATAATTATAATATCCTTAGTCTCTTAACTATGACCGAGTTACAAAATTTGAGCTTTTCTAGATCACAAAGATATAAATATAGCTTCGTTTTATTTGTCCGAAAAGTCTTCGGGTTTCAGTATGAGAGACTACAAGAAAATTGAATAACCTACTCCGATAGTAATATCGTTACATTTTGACACTTGCGCTTACAACAACTTCACGACCCTCCCGAGGCGTGCAGAGTGAACATCGACCACATGTAGTACACTCACCAGACGAGCGTCCGAACAGCGCGTCTGTCACGTCCTGTTGAAGAACGAGCGACAACAAATCCTGTATCATCCCGGGCGCTCCGGCAAGGGGGACAGGGGGCGCGCAGGGTCCGGGGGGCAGGGCGTGCCGGCGCGGGTCATGCTCTCGAACATCTCGCGCATGGCGGCCACGTGCCCCGCCGCCACCACCCGTCCCCCGCCCTCACCCTCACACTCTTCACCTTGTTCCTGTTGTTCCCGTTTAGTCACCCGTGAAACTTCAGCCACTTTGAGAAACGTTTCGCTTGTCGGTTCCCGTGACTGACATCGATCGGTTTCCAGTGTATGAAGTTTCGCCGCCTCCACGTCGTCCGTGGGACAGTCGCTCCAGTTTTCGGATTCATAAATATCCACTGTTTGAACGTGAACTTGTTCCGGTTGAATTAGTTCGGACTCGCAGTCTACCGGTTCTGGGGCCACGACGGACTCGTGTAAAACGAGTCGGTCGCCCTCGGCGTCCTCGTACTCGGGGCCTTTCATGGCTTCGCAGAGTCGATTGATCGCTTCCACGACGTCCTTGAGGTCGGCGACATCGGAAGGGATGGGCGCGTCCTCGATGGGCAGCGGGCGGTCGGGCGTCTCTTGCGGTGCGGCGGGGCGGGGTGGCGCGGGTGCGGGGCACGGAGGGCCCCGCGGCGCGCGCTAGCAGCCCGCCCGCAGCGGAGGCGGCGGCGCCGGCGCCTTGTTACCTATACCGCGGAATCAAACTTACAGACATGCCAAATCAAACAACCTAATGTTAAATGTTATAATATTTAAAAACAATACATATTATTGACTATTCGTCGGTACTACAGTACACATCATTTAGTGTATTGATTATATTATCTGTATCTAGTTTGCTGAGCTTTCATAGCGAGCTTTTTGGTTAACATCATTCAAATGCTCGACTTTAATCAATGTCTATTCTGAATTCTTACCAAATCAGTATAGATCGTGAAGCCTAACAATTACCATGCAATAGTTAAAGATTCCAAAAACATGCTTCATATAGCAAGCATTCATTGCGAGTACTCACCGAATAGTGACATGCTAAGTTTACATTCCAGTTAACTACCCAAACAAAACACCATTTTCTGGATTAAAGAAAATTACAATTTAGTAATGATACACTATATTAATGACTCCTACACGGCACTCCTCGTGTTGTATTGAAAAAGCAAAGGCCTGTATTACGTATCGCATGACGTCACAGCAAGCGTGTCCAACGAAGGTTAGAACAATGAAATACCAACACAATCTATTCGTATTAATATTCTTTTATTGTCCAAAAATAATAATAATAATAATAATTACTAAGCATCGTACACATGATTATCACAATTACGTGTCAATTCTACATCAATTACAAGCGATAACAAAACTAAAAACAAATAATTAAATTAAAATTATTAATTAATGTACTCGAAAATTTTGGAAGCAAAGCATGTACTGTCACCGGAAGCTGCTTATATGTCAATGTAAAAACCACAGACTATAAAATATATTTTCTATATCGCACCTTTAGAATCGAAGGGGCTTAACTAAAAAAAATTAAGAAAATCAGTTTTATATCTACTTCGAGCGATACATAAACATGTAACCATATATGAGTTTATTAAAATTAAACAGTCTCTTTTAGTCCAAGAAATGACAAACGTACTCTTTCTGTATCCTTTAAATCAAGCGCTTACCTTAAAGCATTATAATTGAAAAACAAAAAAAAAAAAATTCTTCAATTACATTTCTGGCATTTACCAGAAAAACCAGAATTTTTAATTAAGCCACTTCAATTTTAAAAGTGCTTATATGTTCTCTCTGAACTAGTCTATGGTTTTAATGACATTTTGTTTTCTCAGCCGGCTCAAGCCGCTTTAAGCTGATTAACAGTAAAAATGATATATCAATCAAGCGACAAGAGTCACAGTACATATTCGCTGAAAATGGCACCTCTCATAAATCCTAAATAAATTTATAGAATTTAAACGTGCATTAAATAGTGTAATCACTAATAATAATTATGAAAGCTCAAAGATTTGTTCTCGTTTTACCCGAAACGAAGCCGATTTAATTTTGAACATTCATTGCCACTACATTGAAAGTGAAAATGAATAATGAAAAAAAAAAGGACATTTGGTCCATTCAATTAGGCTTTTGATTTACTCATATAAACCATACAAATAAATATTTCAATTCTTCATTATCTTTGGATGTCAATGATTTTAATCGTTCAAAAATGGGTGCTGTAAATAATAAATCTTTGAACTTAAGAGATATAAAAAAAGTAAGTCATAAGGCGACATTCAAAAACGAATATGTAACAATTATTGTATTCTTCGGGGGAACTGAAAAAGTTTATCATCAAGTAAGTTATAATATATATGTTTGAATAGACTAAAACAAAAAAAAATGTTCTCTATGTTTTATCCCGTTAACAATTTATCTAAGAAATAAAAACTCGGCCCATATACAAAACAAATGCCACCTTATGACTATTCAAACAAGACCCGTGAAATATAATGCCAGTACATTGCTACGTTGTGCAATAGATAATATGGGAAGGCAGCAAGCAATACCCATTTTATGCCTTAGCATTACAAATTTTGTTCAAGAAAATTGCTTACAAATTAAGAAATCTCTACACAGAGACAATGGGTTCAAAGTTAAGCCTTCCAACATTTTATAGACCAAATTTGGATGAACGTGTGTAACATGCCCTCAAATAATATTAAAACTAATTGAGTGAGAAGACCACCCTTATTGTAAGTTAGAACCGCAGCATGAAAGGGGCAGAATTATCGCAAAATTTGTTAGGTAAAGAAAGAAAAAAGGTCTTAAGAATCAGTTAGTGATTCGAATAAATCGGATATCGATTTTTGGCTCTGATGTCGGAGAATACAAAAAAAAACCTATTTTAATAAAGACAAGAATTTACATTCAAAAACAACTTAACGAATTAGTTTTCTTGATTGCACCAAATAAAAAATATAAAATATTTCAAACGGAACATATGGAAGCACGTTCAAAATAACTATTTATCATCTAACGTAATCTTAAAACAAATAGCACTTAAAAATAATACTATCGTTCTGTTTGCAATAATACAATTATTTTTAATTATTTCAATTGAATTAATCAACTTTATTTTATCTCAGACTCGCGGGGAAGGGTCCTTATAGACTTCTTAACATTTTTAATTTGTTTATCAATAAACATGTTTTACCAATAATAATCGATTTACTATCATCGACAAGAATAAAAAATCAAATCATTTCAGTACGCATGACAAATGAGTACTTATTTGACGCAGAGAGAGAGAGAGAGAGAGAAAGAGAGCCTGTTTCCTTCCTTTTTTTGCGACAAAACTTTAGGGATTATCCATTATCATACAATATGAAACCTTTTTTTACTACTTTAGAAATTTTACTAAGGTACTGAAATGTGTATTTATGTTTACTTATGTCAATTTCACCGTCGGCGTCGCTATAGACAACAACCGCACATGCGATCATGCAAATAATAAACACATACAAAAACAGAAATAATAAAATAATAATAATACTTCAACCTATGTAAATAAATCACCTTAAAATGTAACAAGAAATAATTTGGTATCTAAAATACTACTTACTTATCACGTACTAAACTAATTAATTAAACTTACAAATTATTATTATTATGCAAAGTCTGATTGTACCTATTGCACTGAACATTTTAAAAACGTTAATATACCTACATCTACTATACAACCTAACTACGCGTTATACATATGACTTAACACATCTGTGCGTTTAATCTATGACAGACATAAACTGCTAAGGACAAATAATAATAATAATAATAACTAAGTATTTACTCAAATCAATGGGCGATAATGTTTTTATAAAAAAAAAAAAACAATCGAGTTGTTGAGTAGCGTTCGGCAGTGATGGCTTTTGTATCGATACATTTTTAAATCGTTTCGTCTGTACGGAATCAGGAATTCGATTATACTAGGTGTCGACAAATTTTCAATTAACGAATGTAATTAAAAGAATTATACAAAAAAAACTATAGTTTTTGTCGAATAAAAATTTACTACACGTAACTCTATAAAATCGGAAACTTACCGAAAATTTGTCGCATCCCTATCAGGAGTGAATAATTTTATTTCGCGTTTACATCGACAACGTTCCGCTCATGTGAACTTACCGGCGAGGGTGGCGCTGCTGTACCCCTTGTCGATGCGCAGGAAGGGGTCGGGGGGCGGGAAGCGCGTCGCCGGGTGGAACATCTCCGCGAACCTGGCCTCCAGGTCGGCCGCGCGCATGGAGGAGCCGCGGACGGGGGGCGCGGGGGCCGGGGGGTCGTCACCGCCGGAGCTCTGTTCGACATCACAACACCGCTGCTTACTTCGACCCAATATGTTACAAATCCCACGACCAAAATGAAATAACGACTTCCAGTGTTCTTATTACTATCGTTATCGTACATAGGTAATTGAATGTGTTTCTTTTATGTCGGTATAGGCAGACGAGCATACGGCTTATCTAATAGTAAGTGGTTACCGTCGCTCATGGACGTCAGCAATGCCAGGGGCAGAGCCAAACCGCTGCCTACTGTTTAATACTCTCCACAAGCCCCGTTTGAAGAAATACATGTCATTGCGCTCGGGAAGCACCGTGGAGGGGAGCTCATTCCAAAGTCGGATGGCACGTGGCAAAAAATATCTCTGGAAACGCACAACGTAGTGGCTCCAGGTAGTATGGACCAACTCTGGTATCATCTCATACAATTCCTCTATGACATAATCTATACTTATATATAAATCTACAGTGGTTTTTACGGATGATCCGTTATAACTACTGAACCATGCATCCGATTGCCTTGAAACTTGGTATCCGTGTAGAAAATACATGTAGCGGGCGAGTATGGCTAGTTTATAATACTGAAAATATTCCTTTAAATGGCATTACTAAAACACCCTACTGACAGATGCGAGGCCTCGTAAATAGCTGTCAATGTTGTGTCCGTGTATACGTACGTTCTGCCTGTGGTGCGGGGGCGGGGGCGGCGGGTGTGCGAGCGAGGCGTGCCGCGCGGGGGGCGGGGGCGGCGGGGGCGACACGCCGGGGGGGCGCAGCACGCGCGGCGCCCGTAGCGTACCTGCACGCAGTACATAATTATAACTTTAAACATTATTATGGTTCTATTGTCAAACACTATTATAATTCGATAATATAATCAGAGTATTCGCCAAAACTGCACCATAGCTCAATAATATTAAAGACAAACAATATTAATCTACATATTTTCAATTCGACCACAGACTAAACAATAACAAAAGTGTCCCAATTGACAGTAAACAAAGAGTATATTTTTATATGTGTTGTGTCAAAGACATGGTAGTGTGTGTAATGTTTTCTTTATTGATTTAAAGTATCTTTTATGCATTATTTAAAAAAAATATTAGCATTGTGCACTCCTTCTCTATATTCTCTATAAGTGTGAGAAATTTCATACTCCTTCGTCCGCGCAATTTTCCTAAAAAGGGGTACAAAGTTTTTGCTTCACATATTAATACGTGGCCACGATAAGTGGGTTATGGTGGCACGTCCCATTTTCAAACTACGGTTTCTTTAATCATGATATAAAATCATTGCAATTTTATCTGGTGGATTTTTTATTTTTATTTTTTTTTGTACACGTGTGAGCCAATTTGATCAATGAAATAGTTTTTTTTTGTAATGAAGTTTAAACGTATTGTCATAGTAGTCAAGTGGAGATCCTTTACCAGGTTGGTGACAGAGCTCCGTGAACTGACGATCCGAAGGATATACTTGTAAATGTAAAAAGTTTTCTTAAAAATTACCGCGATTCAGGTCTTGATCAAACATCTTATTCTGTTCTATGATAGCATACAATAACATAACCTACACAAGACCATATTCTATTACCTCAACTTACTAAATTACATTATAATTAAGGGAATCTTATCCTAAAAAATCCAAAATATATAATGCACCGAGACCACTATTAGAAACGTCATATTTGAAGTTGAAACAATTGTCTAACGTTGTACCTTTAATATCGTTGGTAAACATAGATTTAATAACAAATGTGTTAGAGACTGACCGAAGTGCGAGGCCGGGTTCTTGGTCCCGACGGGGGGCAGGGCGGGCGCGGGCGGCAGGTGCGCGGGGCGGCCCCCGGGGGACGGCGGGGACGGCGGGGACACCGGCGGGGACCTGACGCGAGACACACACATAAGAAACTACACAATATATCTTGTCGAATGTTAACAAACATTACAGATAATTCATTCGATGTGAAGTTCAATTATCTGCTGTGCTGTCGAAGCTTCGCCAGGGACGGGCAAGATGGCGGCGACATTCGAGCGGGCTTAAAAAAGTCGATTTTTTTTTGCTTGAGGCTGAAAAGACTTCACTGTTCATTCTTCACTGAGCCTTCGGGATTTAATAACTGCACCTACACTACGTCTGTTGTAGATGTAGATGTTAAAGGAAGTCTGAAAGTGGCACCTGTGACAGAAAAGTTGAGAAGTGCGCGTTTGGGATCGTATGGACATGTGATGAGAAGAAATAAAAGTGAGGTTTGTAAGAGAATGTTAACTATGAATGTGGAAGGATATAGAGGAAGAGGTAGAGCTAAGAAGAAATTGATAGATTGCGTGAAAGACGATATGTGTAAGAGGGGAGTGAGCGAAGAAATGGTATATGATACAGGAGTATGGAAGGAGAAACCATGTTGCGCCGACCCCAGGTGACTGGGAGAAGGGCAGGAGAATGATGATCTACACTACATCTGTTAACAATTAAATATTCATTGTGCTGAAAAGTCATTTACCTAGGGACCCTCATGCTCTGCGTCCGGGAAGCCATCTTGCCGTTTACGATTAATTTCTTGGGCGGCGGCGAGGGTCGGTCCGGCGCCGGGCCGGGCGGCTTCGGGGCCAGGTTGGGTTTCCCGTGACTGCGCGGACGGTCCGACAGGTCCGACGTGGAGAGCGACGACGCCGGAGACGGCACGCGCGGCGTCGGAGCCGACGATAGTGACGTCATGCTGCCACCTGAAAATTGCGCGAGATTTATTTAACACACTTATCACACTAAATCCACAAACCAGTTTACGAATTAATTTAGCAGGAAATTAGATGATGATAGATATTAATTACGGATTATGAGCGAACTTGGACTTCAGGTATCACAGTCGTTGACATTATTGCATCTTTAAACAAATCTGACATCATCATCATCATTCTCCTGTCCTTCTCTCTCTCTCATTCATATACCATTTCTTCGCTCACTACCCTCTTACCCATATCGTCTACGCAATCCATCAATTTCTTCTTAAGTCTACCTCTTCCTCTATATCCTTCCACATTCATAGTTAACACTCTCTTGCCAACCTCATTTTCATTTCGTCTCATCACCTGTTCATACCATCCCAAACGCGCACTTCTCAGCTTATATTATACAAATCTGACAATGGACATCGCAATACAATTGTTGGGTAATTACCGAGGGCCGATTGAGAGGCGGCGTGCAGCGAGCTCTTGTTCCTCTGCAGGGTGACCCCGACGCTCGTCTGATGCGGCTCGGTCGCCTGCTGCTGAAGGTTGTTGATCCGTTCCGATATCGAACCGGTCGTGAGCACCGAATCTGATGAACTCTGGAAGAACAAATTCAAAATTCAAATTCAAATTCAAAATCATTTATTTCAGCTTGGATGTCATCAAAAACACACTTGTTGAATGTCAAAATGTAAAAGAAAATGTTAACTCTACCACCGGTTCCAAAAAAAGCCACAGTCCTGAGATGAACCGGCGAAACAAACTCAGCGGGCTTTTTTTTTTTTGCATTTTCTCAACTATTTTCTTTTTTTAAACAAGAAAACATATTTACAGTATACAAAAAAACAAGTCAAAAAAATACAATTCAAATAAATAATAATAATAATGAAAAATGAAAAGGCCAGGAGCGAACGCCTCATTCCCACGTAGTGCTATCTATTAAAAAATCCTTAACCAGACGCAACAGAAGAACAAATCAATTTGATTGCTTTTTTTTAAGATAGCACCCGGGGTTTTGTGGCTGCGACGCCAGGTGAATACGTATCTAGTGATACGACTATAACTCGGTTGGAATTTTATGAGGTTTCTCTGATTTTGCTTTTCTTAGAGAAAACTCATACCATTAGAATTGTGTATTCTTGGGACATTGGCTGTAACACAAGTAATCGTATCCAGGGTCTATGTTAAAAGAATCAGGATATATTGTTTATATGTTGGTTGTTTGTATGTTTGAATTGGTATATTAGTTTGGAAATACCTACGTCAAACGTAATGCTATGTTTTTTTGCCCCTAAAGTGTGATCTTCTATTTCTTGCATAAAATTGTACGGGAATAGGCGTAACTAAAGCATCCAGGTGACAATCTTAAGTTGAATTTTTTTTAAGGACAATGTCTTTAAAAAA
This sequence comes from Bombyx mori, assembly GCF_030269925.1. Taxonomy (NCBI): domain Eukaryota; kingdom Metazoa; phylum Arthropoda; class Insecta; order Lepidoptera; family Bombycidae; genus Bombyx; species Bombyx mori. The sequence continues at coordinate 3,439,917 of NC_085114.1, forward strand.
ATTTATTGATATGCGCCTAGGCTGAGTGACCATAATTAGCTCTATTATTATTATTTTGCATTATTATTAAAAAAGAAACAGCAATTGAACAAACAAAAAACATTACAAAAAAAATCAAAGATACTCTTTAAAAAGATTTCTTAATACTTTATTAATCAATGAGAATTATTATGTTAATATTTTAAATTAATAAACAAAAAAACATCACATAGTTCACGAGACGCTATTTACACGAGAATAATTTCACTTTTATAGTAATTAACATATACGAGTCAAATGTGAAAGGAGCGTAAAGCAAATATACCTACATGCATACATTCGTTGAAGACAAAACAAATTATTTAATTCAGAAATGAGGCATCACGTAAATGAGGATGTTTCCTCTACCGGATAGGCTTCCTCGTAAGCATATTCAATTATTTACTGAATAAATATTAATAACTAATCACATGTGACCTCTACAACGCCAATGTCACGCACGTAATGTTTTAAGTAAAACTTATTAAGACTATAATTAGAATTTATTTTACGGTTTAATTTCGCGTTTTTTTTCTGTCGCTATATTATTTCCGATACTTGGAATACTTTACAGTTTGCGTGGTCATGGACGAGTGCAGGTACATATATAGGTATTTATAGGTATATGTAATAACTTTACTGTTAGCGTGGTATGGACATGTGATGCGTAGAGAGGAGATGCATGTGACCAGGAAATGTATGGAAATGGCAGTGAAAGGTAAAGAGGGAAGAGGTCGACCGAAGAAGACGTGGATGGAGTGTGTGAATGACGATATGAGAAAGAGAGAGGAGTGAGTCTTGAGATGACGGCTGATAGAAGTGAATGGAATAGGAAAATTCGCTGTGCCGACCCCACCTAGTGGGATAAGGTGGAGACAAAGAAAATAAAAACTCAAGGCCCAACCGGTCTAAAGCGGTTACCGGAGCCCAAGAAAAAACGCGACCTTCTAAACATGAGGTCGTAGTCTCAATCTTATTCTATAACGACCATCGCACCCTTTAAACCGGACCACTTGACTATTCGCGGCAGTAATGAGCAAAATGGTGGTGCCTATACGGTCTTATAAATACGCCCAAACACCAATCCATTCCAGTGCACTGGTAGAAGATCGCAGAGAACGTTGAACTATGAGAGAATTTGCTAAAACCAGCCAAATCAGGAGCAGTGCTTCGCAGAATCTACCGGCGGATCTGAATCGCGATCAACTGAGAAGATCTGGCGAGAAAGTCAGTGAGCTGTCTATAGGCTACTGCACAGTATTTGACATTACACTATAGTGTTATAAGCCCGTTTCGTAAGTATACAAAAGAAAAGTGATATTTTTAATACAAAACAAAACAAGAACAAAAATTTATTAAGAATCTTATTACGAAATCAATTATTCTATCATTCTTTTTGTGAACTTTTTTCACTAAACAAAAACTGTTTTCCACGTCAAGATAAACATCGATAACAAAGTATGATGTCATGAATGGTTGACCGTTGCGTATCAGTGTACGATATGTCATTAGCTGGTAGTTTGTGTTAGCCTCAAATGACGTCACACATAATAAAATTTAATTACATTCGAACTTCATTAACTTTCCACCTTCAGACACAGCCCACTGAGTTTCTCGCCGGATCTTCTCAGTGGGTCGCGTTTCCGATCCGGTGGTAGATTCTGCGAAGCACGACTCTTGCTAGGGTTCGTGTTAGCAACGTCGTCAGGTTTGAGCCCCGTGAGCTCACCTACTAGTTAAAGTTCCGCTGATATAGCCTCTCAAGGCTATCAGCTTAAGTAGGAAAAAAAATTAACTTTCCGTATTATCGTTCCCGTTCCATTTTTTGTACCATTATGAATTTGTTAATTGTAATGGCGCAACCGAATCCTGTACAGTTAATCAACGAGTTTCCCTCATTAGATTTTACCGTAACGAGTGCGTAATTACAAACATACCGTGTTTTTTTTTTCAACCTTGGTTTTGACCAGAAATATTTCCAAATTTTTTTAAATAAATAAAATTAAAATAGAAAACTAAACTGTACGAATAATAATTTATCTGTGCTATACGTTTTACCTTTTATGCGTACGTATTGTACAAAACGACGGTCCTGACAATAGGTCTTTTGGAACGACAAAAAAAACAGCCTTATTACGTTAAATGGAACGTTAAGTTTAATGATCGTACCCGTTTTGAAATGAGAAAGTATTTAGTTTGAGTGACGCCCGCTAGACATCCAATACTCATTAAGGTTTATGTCAAACGCACTAAGCGATTCACTCAACATCTATAAATACTTCAACTCATTAGGTAACAAGGCATACTAATAACAAACCCATCAAGTAATTACAATTCGGGGTCACATTTAACACTATTCCGACGACGATATCTGACAGCTCGATCTTCTTACCTAGAAGTAGCGATTCTCGGCCTTGAGAAGAAATAGGCAACGAGAATAAATGTTTCTTGAGAATGTGCTACACACAAATAAAATATATGTGGTTTAAAAAATATATTAAAGGCCCTCTTTAAATAGAAAAACGAATTAGCAATAAATTAACTATACCATTTTCCTGATCCTGATACTGGTCGGGGTATTAGAGAGAACTTATAAAATTATTGTATTGTCATCGGTCTGTTGATGCGTGTGCGAATTTTCAAATTAAACGGACGTTTTTAGGATTCCGTTACATAAAAAGCTAATAATAGCGTTAAAAGTCCAATATGATATTCCCAATTAAAATAATTAATTTGTTGTTTTTTTTATTGCCCTTGTAGTGAGAGGCAATCCTACGGCCCGGTAAGTGGTAACCGTTGCCTATGAACGTCAGCAATGATAGGGGCAGAGCCAAGCCGCTTCCTACCATTAAGTACTCTTCATAAGTCTCCTTTGAAGAACGACATGTCATAGCGCTCGGGAAACACTAAACATTCCAAATGATACGTGGCAAAAAGGTCTCTGGAGACTCACTGTGGATGAAAGCAGCGGCTCTAGGTAGTATGATGAGCTCTACTCAGATGGCGGGAGGTGCGATGGTAAAAACGAGATGATGGGATAATTTCAAATAATTCCTCGTTTTGGGAGTACTGGTTGGCTGTTGCGAGCTTCCGCTGTCTATTCTTCGTTTCCTGTCTATATCTGCGACGAAGCAAATGCATATACTGATTTGATCAGTAAAATAGCTTTTACTACAACAAAACTGAAACATGACAATCAAGATGGTCTATGGATTCCTATAAGCTTTACCACGAGAACGTGGTTTTCTTTGGCTCTACGCAACAAAGATAAACCGAAGAACAATTTCAATATAGGTAGATCTCGTTTTAATACGACCGTGTACAAAGACCCACACAGATTGATATCAAAGTAGAGGCCATGTGGTTATGATTCACACAAAACTTTTTTAATACACTTTACACAAATATATCGGCATCGGATGAGATATTCATTCGATCGGTTCTCTTTGATAACGTTACAATCAATCATTTTGTTAACTGCGATTGCTTGATTTAACCTTACATGATTGCATAAAACGCTCCATTGCATAAATTAATGTTTTATTTTAAAATATGTCCGTCAAACAATATGTCGTCAGAATGCTGGCAACGTTTTACATAATTTACATATTCTAATCATCTTAATTTCATTTCACTCCGTATGGAGAATTAATATTATAATTTTTCCTAAAAATAAGAATATAAATTAAAATAAGACACGACTAAAAGGTCTTAGTTACCAGGTCATAAAATCCCTTAACAAAAAACATTTTAGATTTCCCGCAACTGTTTTGTCTAACATGAAAAAACCCTTCGGCAAATATTTTAAATTCGTTTAAGCGTACGCCTATACTACGAAATATTATAATTATAACATTTAACAATAAATACCGATGAATCAGTGTCACTTCGTCCGTTCGTTCGTTCGTTACGTCACAATGATTCAATTCCATGACTCAGATGACCGCAAGGCTTGTAGGGAAACTGTGGTACTGTTACACACACATCAAATTTTGTGGTGTCATGATTCACAGAGCAAATAAAAATTAATAATTCCTTATGGTACCGCGTATTATGTGATGAATAAAAAAAACCGCATTGTTTTAAATTTAAAAGCTTACAACTTATAATTAATCAGGATTATGAGAAGAACAGAAAAAGCGCTCAATGGCACGCACTGAGAAAGGTGCTTTTTTTTATTGCTTAAAAGAATGAACGAACTCTAGGCCCACCTATGTGAAGTGGTTACCGGAGACTATAGACAAGAATGGCCCCCCATCTTAAGGCTTAAGGTCTACCTCTGATTTCTGTGGTTATTACTCTAATTTTGTTTGGGCGTTTGATTTTATTGCACGATATTATTCCTTCGTTGACATTTAAGAAGATCAATTTAAGTGAAATAGACATAATGGGAAAGAGAGAGAAAGAAAGAGAAAGAGAGAGACACCGCAAAGACAGAGCGATTTTGTAGACGTCGTTATAAAGCTTTACAACTTTACTTCGATAATCGTTTTGTTAGTACACAACACCTAATCTGATAAGTTATGACCGATACCAAAAATTTCCAATTTCGGTGAATACAAAATTTCTAGTAATGATATGCCACCGTCCGCGCTACATGACAAAATAATAAAAAAAAAACATATGTATTTCGATGAATATTCTTATAATATTACTTAAACAGCAAATAAATTAAACTATCGCTTGGGTCATTAGTCTGAGAAATGTCTCTTAAATCTAGATTTTGTATCTATAAATTGCGTTGTGTGCCCGTTATTTTTTTTTATTGCTTATATGGGTGGACGAGCTCACAGCCCACCTGATATTAAGTGGTTACTGGAGCCCATAGACATCTACAACGTAAATGCGCCACCCACCTTGAGATATAAGTTCTAAGGTCTCAGTATAGTTACAACGGCTGCCCCACCCTTCAAACCGAAACGCATTAATGCTTCACGGCAGAAATAGGCAGGGCGGTGGTACCTACCCGTTCGGACTCACAAGAGGTCCTACCACCAGTAATAAAGTTCTAATTACAAAATTAGCATTAACGCCGCTATCACCCCGACCCTTCAAGCCGGATCGAATTATAGCTTAGCGGGAGAGATGAGTAAGAAAAGCGCAGTGATCAAACTATATTCAACTGTCGACGGATAACAGCTTAGTCGTTCGTAACCATGAAAATATGATGAGTATTCGAAACGCCGGAAATAACGTAAAGACAATAATTAACGCGAGATTGATCCGTAAAATTAGTTTTTATTATGAACATTCGAGGGCAACGGTACAATCTCTTTAAATTCCTAATACTTAAACACTAATCCTCTTGGCCTTTTCATTTATCATAATTATTATTATTTTGGAATTGTATTTTTTGACTTGTTTTTTCGTTTATTGCAAATTGTTACTAATTTAAAAAAATATATATATTTGAGAAGCAAAAAAAAACCCGCTGAGTTTCGTTTCGCCGGTTCTTCTCAGGACTGTGGCTTTTTTTGGAACCGGTGGTAGAGTTAACATTGTTATTTATATTTTGACATTCAACAAGTGTGTTATACTGACATCCAAGTTGAAATAAATGAATTTGAATTTGAATCGTTTGGAAGCAAAACTTTCGCGTGCATATGTACATACAAACAATACACGTTTATATAAAAGACTAATATTAAATTACGGAATCGATTTTTACTTTCAAATGAAAACGGCGAAAGAGCAAGGCGAACCGGACCGGCTTGACGACTTGCCCGAAAAATTATGGCGCTACTATTACGTAAAAAAAAAAAAATCCAATTTCAAAGAACACTTATAGGTAGAAACCTTTGTATTTTACTTAGAACTTTAGGATTGATTCACTACACTTCTTCACGACACTACAATTTTGTTTTTCGATTCCCAAAAGGGAAAAGTGTTTTGAATCAATCCCAAATTTGGCAAAATCTAATTTATATTCCTATCAAAATCCATTTTTCTTAAATCAATACGATTATTTTGCAATTTGATCTCATACAACTTATACAGACTAACAGTTCAAAATAATATCTATTTATATAGTTTGACAAAAAAAAACAACTCTTTAACAGCAAATAGAACTAACAAAAATTTAGTTTCATGTTTTTTTTATTTATTAAAGCGAAGATATAAAATTACTGTTTTGTCATCGGTCCTTAATGCGTGTGGAAAATTTCAACTCCTCATCTCTTGGAAGTCAGTGAAAATGACGTTCAGTGATTCCCTCACATACAACATACATACGAAGCTCAAATAGTCTTAAAAATTAGAACAAACTGTCATACAAATTGTGGACATTCGTTCTGGACTTAAATCAGACAAAGTCGTCTTTCACCATGTCAACTGTTATGTATTGTGAGCTCACATGTATCGGTACCAACGGCCTGATAATTTCTAAAGCGAAACAGTCATACGTTCCGGTTTTGTAGATAGCCGCTCAAGTGAAATTGAGACTCCCAACTTCGTTGTAAGTAGCGGTTTGGCCTTTTAAAACCAAGCACCACTACAGCTGCGAACTGAGCTTATTATAACTAGTCAGGTCATAAATTCTGTCACATGTTTAATGTAAAATAATTGAAAGAAGTTTATTCATTATGTAACCATTCATATACCAAAATAAACTTAACAAAACATATATTCTTATGACACTAAAGTTTATTCAAAATGACCTCCGTGATTTTGAATACAGGCCTTCAATCTGCGCGGCCAGTCGTCTATCGCAGCACGAACGAGGTCCATGTCAATATCGGCGGCTGCCTTAATCAAGAATGTCTTGAGTGACTCCAAATTGGGATGAGACTTTGAGCGCGCCTTTTCCTCCAAGTGTTGCCATATCTTGTAATCTAACGGATTCAAATCTGGACTGGAGGGGTGCCAGTCTTCGTGCCGGATGAAGTCGATTTCACGCGCCGCTAGCCAGTCTTGTGCGCTCTATGAGCTGGCGCCGAATCTTGTTGGAATACCCAGTGCCTGCTATTGAACATGGTATGAGAAACAGGTTCCACAAGGTTCGTCAGGACTGTATTTTGATACACAACTGCATTCGTTTTTACACCTTTCTCACAAAAATGTTCCTCTGTTAAGCCCCAATAAGAAACTCCCAACCATACCATGAGCGAGGATGGAAAATGACCTCGTTGGACACGCGGAATATGGTTGCTCGCTTCTTCACTACTGTGTGCGTACACCTTATCATTTTGTTTGTTGTAGCTCTCTTCTACGGTAAAAATTTTTTCATCCGAAAAAAGAATTTCCCGATATTTTTTTCCCGCGTACCGCTTCAACAAAGCGCGGCATCTCTTCAGTCTCAGGTTCATTAGACGAGCATTCAAACGATGTCCTGTTTTTCTTCGATATGCCCGAAGCCCTAAGTCTTCATTTAACACCCTTTTCACCGTGGTTCTGCTTAACCCCATCTGAAGGGCCAACAGTTTCTGCTTACGTTTGGGATTTCTTTGAATTCGCGCCTTCACAGCTTTGATCACTGCTGGAGTCCTAACAGACCGAGGGCGACCACTTCTTGACCTGTCATCTACACTAGTCTTCATTGTATCGTTTGATGGTACGATAAACGAATCTTTTGGTTATATTCAAATTTTTCAGTATGTTAAAAATTTGAATTGGCGCGTAACCGCAACGATGCAACGCAATAACTGCAACACGGGTCTTCTTTAAGCGTCCACTCCATATTTAAAAATGAGTAAAATTCTAAAAGTATACATTTTTATTTTCATGAACAATTCGAAATTCGAATTCAATAAACTTTTTTGTGGCCAGCATTCTAAAAGAAAAGTTTTTACTGTGTGACAATACTTATGACCTGACTAGGTATATATATAAAAAAAACATTTATATAAAAGAGCATCTGATTTTTTTTTCTCTACCTATTCGCTGGAAGCCTAAGAGGCTATTCCAGCTACGCCCGGACGGGTGAGCTCACGGGCTCAACCTGAGAGAATTTGCTAATACTAGCCTGCTAGAGCAGTGCTTCGCAGGATCTACCACCGGACCGGAATCGCGACCCACTGAGAAGATCCGGCGAGAAACTCAGTGGGCTGTATCTATGGGTGAGCTTCCGACATGCCTACAACGTAAATACGCCACCCACCTTGAGTTAAAAGTCTAAGGTCTCAAGTATAGTTACAACGGCTGTCCCACGCTTCAAACCGAAACGCATTACTGCTTCACGATAGAAATAGGCAGGATGGTGGTACCTACCCGCACGGACTCACAAGAGGTCCTACCACCAGTAATTACGCAAATGAAAATTTTTGCGGGTTTGATTTTTATTACACGATGTTATTCCTTCACCTTGTGGAAGTCAATCGTGAGCATTTCTTGAGTACGTTTTCCTTAGAAAAATTGGTACCCGCCTTAGATTCGAACACCGGTACATCGCTCACAACGAATGCACCGGACGTCTTATCCTTTAGGCCACGACGACTTCAATCGGTCGAACAGCAAAGAACCCACCAATACCTGTATAATTACGTAATGCAAATTATTACGGTAGCTAACGGTTATTACTTACGTATTTGGATACAAAAATGCATCCTGACAAACATTAAAAACAAAAGGATTTATTATTTCCTGAATGCCATTAACCTGCCTTAAAACTTAAAAGTTGGTGTAACAAATTTCTAGCCAACAGAATCGTTTGCCTTTTACGATTGTATTTATAGTCGACAGTTGATCACATAGTAGACAAAGACATCGCGTTGTTCACTCTTATAATTATATACAACGTTTTTAAAAAGGCTTAAAAAATAAACTATAGTAGAATATTCTGTACGGAGGTTTCTCTAAGTTTAAATCTTATTGATTAGCACTTAATAAAACATATATAATTATATCGACACGTGTGGAATACGTGGTTTCTGTTGACGCATAAATTACGCACTTACTTTAAAAGCCAAAGGCCGATATAATCAAAAGTTTGTAACGTATTTCTACGAGAAGGCGTCTTATATTTTGTTTACACATTAGTAAATCCAGTTTTTTGCTGTTTTTTATTTCAAAACCATTACGATTTTCACGACTCTTAGACTATTCTAATGGACGGATACGGAAATGCGTCGCCTAATTACAAATGCATTTGAAAAAAAAAAAGTAAGGTAGGATACATTCATATCGATTAGTTTGTCTTGGAAAATCGATAAATTCCAGTCCGTGGACGTGACTCGGACTGCACAAAATAAAATAAAAACCTTTATACCCTCACATAGATCGATTACCGCGTTGCAACCTAATCGACTTGAAACTTTACTGCCACACGAGAATATCTCGCATTCCAATACCTTCATTGCAAAGTACATATGACAGAAGTTAACATTTACATATCCTATTAAATGATTCACAAACCTATTGATATTCACGACCAGACCACCGATGGATGACTAATCTATCGTTATAAACGATGACAGAAAAACCACAACTACTACATTGTGACACGGACACTTGTGAAATCACATACATTTACAATGAAAACCTTTGAAAGCCGTTAATGGACTGCAAATGGTTAGCTTAAATTAATGTGAGAGAACGATCACTTTTAGTCCAAGTTCTTAGTAATTAGCTGCAATAGAAAACATACCTACTACACGATTTTGCCAGATAGTTAAAATTTTATTTGACTATACAAAAATGACATTTATTATAATGCAGATTAGGTTCAGGAGTAAAATCTGCGGAGACCCCTCCTATCTCTGCGGATGTCAACCAGATTAAAATTATCCAATGATAACGACAGCGGGGTCTCACCGTCACACGGTCAAACAATCCCTCTATGCAAATATTAAACTGTAATGAGTGGCGTGATGAGAAATCAGTTGTCATGGGAATGTCAAGTGGGTTTTTTTTTTGAACAATCGTCTTCATTTTAAGAATTCTCTCAGCTTTTACTATTTATCTTATTGTCATTTATTTGGATACAGAACGACACCGACATAAACTCGAGTTAGAGAAAAGGGCACGCGATGGGAAAATTAGACGCATTGATCAACAACACCAAACTAGTAATACCAAGTTCTAATACCCTAGCGAATCAGTTTTTTTTTTTTTAATTACCCTCATTCAAAGTTTTTATAGTTGCCATCGTGTGCCATCTTATTGTCGTGTATTTGGATACAGAACGACACCGACATAAACTCGAGTTAGAGAAAAGGGCACGCGATGGGAAAATTAGACGCATTGATCAACAACACCAAACTAGTAATACCAAGTTCTAGTACCTTAGCGAATCAGTTTTTTTTTAATTACCCTCATTAAAAGTTTTTATAGTTGCCATCGTGTACCAAAGCTCAAATAATGGCTCCCGGCTCAAAAGTTTTCATACCTATTGTTTTAGCGTTGAGCCTGCCTAGTTTTGATTCAATATTTAGCAAGTACTTTTAATTGTTTTCTATGGTTATTCTAGATCATGATTAATCTTTATAACTGTTGACTCGTTAACAAAGGTGCTGCCTACCGCCAGTAGAAACAGTTAAATTTCACTAAAATTTATGTTTTTTGACTACAACAAAAAACAACAAAACAATAATTGAGGGTAGAAAAACAAATGCGCTTCAGATTTTAAATTGCAAGGACATTTGAATCAAACTTTCTTCAACAATTATTATTATTATTTTTATTGCTTAGATGGGTGGACGAGCTCACAGCCCACCTTGTGTTAAGTGGTTACTGGCCCATAGACATCTACCTTGAGATATAAGTTCTAAGGTCTCAAGTATAGTTACAACGGCGGCCCCACCCTTCAAACCGAAACGTATTACTGCTTCACGGCAGAAATAGGCAGGGCGGTGGTAACTACCCGTGCTGACTCACAAGAAGTCCTACCACCAGTACCAGGCCCTACCATCTGCATATGTGACATTAGAATGTTATCAAAACGTATATTTAAAATGCCATGTTTAACTCGTTACGGGTGTCGTGTGACCGAGTCGTATCGACTTTTATAGATCTCAATTTTTCATAAAGCGTTTACACAGTTAACCTACAAATTCAATATATGTATATCCGAATCGACTACTAAGCGTATCGAAACATCTGGCGCAACACTTAATATAAAATTCAACGCCCGACCTGCTGGATTCGGCGAGGCGAACGTTCCAAGCCTGTCTTCACTTCCAAACAAAACAAATGTCACAAGACTAAACTTATCCATTTATCTGTTTCCTCTTTACAATACTACTGTTTATTTTAATTTATGCGTTAAAAAATACAATTTTAACAACTTTTAGGTTTCTTACAAAATGCTCTTCGGCATCACACACTCAGATGTGGTTTTCGTTGCTAGAACTTTTATTATTTATTACATTGTAGTATCAGAAAGTATCGGCCCGTACCCGATCGAGAATTGACGCATTTTAAATGTGATGTTGGCGCAAAATGTTGGGCATATTATGGACGGAGCGCGGAAGGAAAGAGAAGTCGAGGAAGATCGCCAACCAGGTGGACGGATATTGTCAAGGAGGCCACAAACACCAGCGTCCCGGGCGCCATTAAGCAGGTCGAATGCAGGCAACGTTGAAGAAAGCTGGTGCAGAAACTAGACCAAGGTGGTCACGACCCTCAGTAATGAGGAAGCGACAAAGAAGTATCAGAAAAAAACAGTAGGATTTTCGAGTTTTACTGTCACGGAATGAAGAAAAAGGGTGACAATCTGGAAAAACTACTCATCGCCGGTAAAGTGTACGGAAAGAGGCCAAGGGGGAGTAAGCCCCAGACGCTGGTCCGATCAAATTAAGACGACATTGGACTCCAGCATCAATGACGCTATCCACTGCGCCGAGGACAGCAAGGAATGGAGGAATATAGTCCAAACAAAAGTGCTCTGAAAAAGTCACGACCCTCAGAACTGAAGAACAAGATGCAATGAGGTGCGGGAGTCAGATCAAAAAAAAATAAAAAAATAAAAATTCAATATTTGATCATTGTTTATAATTTTTTATAATTTAAATTACGTTTTAAAGGTAGATTTAAATTAAGGATATAAATCAATTAGTCCGTTCACACTAAACACAATATTACCAACTATAATCTCGACAAATGAATTAAATTATGCTGACAACTTTTTATATATATTTAATAGAAATAAAAATACACAAAAACTAGAGTAAAAGCCGGTAAACACTTTACATCTCACGTTATTCGTGGTACCCAAACATTGATTGCGCGAAACCGTCTCCATTATCTACATACAACATTTTAGATACGATTTTATCAAGAATTATCTGCGGAATTGGCGAAGAATGCACGATTTTTTTTACCCTCTCTATTCTAAAATCCAAATTCTATTTAATTTCGGTGATTCAATAAAGTGCTCCGTGACAGGTCACGTTAAGCGCCACCTTAAGTAATCCTCCGGAGGACAGACAATGACAATACCAGGTCAATTAGTAACAAATCAATGTACATCAACACGCTATGCCCTAAGAAGGACTAATTGTATTAATATTATGTAATCAGGTCAAAGACGAGAGAATCATGACGTCATTATTGTTTTGATGAGTCACGATTAGGCATCATTTAGATAGAGGATTTTTGCTATCACTACGCCTTCAGCTATGACGACGTTTGAAGACAACAGTCGCTCATAGCACGAATGTTTGAATATTATCATCGCAGGCAGTCAATGCGTGAATAGTAATGAAAGTTACGTTATAAACAAAAAAACTAACAGCATACTTGACCAAACTCAAACCGGCGATCTCCTGTATGGGCGACACGCAAAGCAAGCTACGTTTTTTTTTTATTGCTTGTATGTGTGGTCGAGCTCACAGCCCACCTGGTGTTAAGTGGTTACTGGAGCCCATAGACATCTACAACGTAAATGCGCCACACACCTTGAGATACAGTTCTAAGGTCTCAGTATAGTTACAACGGCTGCCCCACCCTTCAAACCGAAACGCATTACTGCTTCACGGCAGAAATAGGCGGGGCGGTGGTACCTACCCGTGCGGACTCACAAGAGGTCCTACCACCAGTAAAAAACATACGTCACGGAAACCATAAATTACAGTGTTAGATAAATATGCGACAAAAATATGTATGTAATTTTCCACTCACCCTTGCTCTGAGCCACACATCTTGCGAATAATTATTGTACATTTTAAATGAAAATAAATTTCTTACATTAAAAGTACTTTATTAAAAACGTATTTGTAGTCTTCGACCTACGATACTTATCGATAGATTAAAAACGCTTCGAGCTGTTTTCGATAAGGATACAATTTACGATAAAAGTTATCCTTTCTTTTGTTTTTTTTTTTTGCTTATTTTTCTCCTACCTACGGTTGTAACCTCGAGGGGTTGTACTAAGTTCATCTAAACTTTAAGCGAGTGGACAGTGCTCAGCCTGGCGAGTGTGCTAACACTAGCCCCAGCAAGGGCAGTGCTTCGCAGATTTATGTGGCAGATAGTTAGATGCATAGTTTTCAAAGCTTATTTCAAAATCATACGACGTGTCTTTTTTTAATACCGCCTCATCGGATTCAATCTTAAAAGTCACCCAGATTAGTGGAAAGATTACTCCACCCATCACCGCCATTAATGATGAACGCATCAAAGCCTATATATTTTCAGCGAAATCCCCGATTAACCAAGTTATATATAATCACCCAGATTAAATATAGTCGGATTTTGGGTCTTTATCTAATTAAGTTACAGTTATTAACGCTAAACTCCGCCTTTGAAACGTTTTTATTTTGTGGCTTAACAACATGTTTTTTAATGCAGATCAGAGTTTGCTAAGGATCTTCAATTCTAGAAAATTACTTCGTTTTCTTCAACAATAAATACGTTTGCTAGCAAAACTATTAAATACGACTGCAAAAATATTTAGGTGTTCTCAAATAGATAATGCAGCAATTAACCCCGCTTCCATGCACGCCAATGCCACCCATTCACAACCTTGCTACATTTTATAGCACTTGTTAACTCATAACACAAAACTGACCGAAATCAGTTTCATGTAGGTATGCCTGACGCTCGAAAGATACAAAAAATATTTTTTCTTCAGAGTTTATTGGACATCGACAAAGGACCCTGCGGTTTCAGCCGCGGGAAATTTGTAATTTAGCAAGAACTAGCGACCCGCCCTTGCTTTGCTTCGGAAACTGTAATTTATTATTGATTTCTCCGCTATTTAATGGATGTTATTATACATATCCTTCAATTACTATATCTATTAAAAACACCGCATCAAAATCCGTTGCGTAGTTTTAAAGATATAAGCATACATAGAAATATAGGGACAGAGAAAGCAACTTTGTTTTATACTATGTGATAGTGATTAAATATATTATTGCGTTTTCCCAGGATAAAGAGTTAGTTGCCTGTGTCGCTCCATCTATTAACCGATTGATTTATTGATACAGTGCCGCTTGGTGAGTAAAATCACAAACCATCATAATCCGGAACAGATATAGCAGTCATAATTTATCATGCCATTTACCATGTTAAAAAATAATCCTATATATAAATCTAGATTATACATTATTTCTGTGTGATATTTCATTTATATTCGTTTAGTCATATTTACGTGAACGTGTAATAAATAGCTAAACATACAAACTTTCACATTTACAATATTATTACGGATCGACTATTACGGTTTTATAGTAGGTATGTGTTTCTTGCTTTAGGAAATTATATAATAGAAAGCGCATCGAGTGAAGTTAGAGTTCACGGGCATCTTCACTTATTATTATTACAAATATCGTAATTTAGATCGCCATGATAAATCCAGAAACGGGCAGCTGTTAAAAAAAAAGATTTAAAATCTTTTTCCACGCTTTATATTAGGTTCACTTGTATGTATGTTTGTAACTGACTCCTTTAGATGCGATTTTGACCCACTTTAAACGGCCAGATTTCATTCAAACTTTGTAGATTTATCGAGGACCGATGACAATTCAATATTTAAAAAAAAATTGAAAAAAATTTATTGAATAAATTGAAATTCAACTAAAAAATGAATACTTAATAAATAATAAATAATAATAAAAGCTTTTTTTTAATAATTTTTTTTTGTTTACTCTATTTTCAACTAAATTTATTAAAATTTATTTTCTATTTTTTAGTTTAATTTAATTTTATATAAAGTGTTTTTTTTGTTTTTTTAAACTATTATTTATTTAAGTGAAACTTCTTTAGGCGCCTCGAGAGTGAAATTTAACTTGCGACAGATTCGTTACGGTTAGAGAGAAAAGATACAATTTAGGAAGAGCGAGAGTGAGAAAATAGACAGAGCGTCTCGCGAACCACTCGACCGTGGAGAGAGGGAAAGGACAAAGCGAGTTAGGTAATTTATCTTATATACGGCATACCCTATTACAAGAGGAATTTGATTTAAGGATAAAAAATTAAGAAAACCAAAATATGTACTACACACCGCAAAAGAAGTGTCACTTCATTCACGTGCACCAAGTTGTGCAACTTGGTTGCACCATTTTTTTTATTTTTTATGACGCTTTAAATTAATGTGTTCGTTAACTGTTATCTGCTACACAAACACCACAGATGCATTTCGGCATGAAATTTCGCCTCTGTGTCACACAGAAAATCAGACATGGCTGTTATGAAATTATATCTTAAACTGCAAAATTATTTTAAGTTGCATACCATATTTACGTTCCGATAAACCAAATCAATGTTTTTCACACAAGTGAGCTTTTATAGGCGCTTTTGATCACGTCTCCACCATCGGATCGGAATGCAGTTCCACCGCTGAGAAGCTTTGGCAAGAAACTTAGGCCTGTTAATATGACTAGAATGACAAGACTAGAATGGACATGACTAAAACAGGTCTACATTATTAAGCAGTGACCAAAGATCTTTACGCTACTGTCGCTGTGTAGGGCGCAAGTTTGAAGAAAAAAACACATTCTCAGAATAACGTTTTCGGCTCAAGTTAAGGGTTTTCTCTTATTTATGCGTCTGCTATTATTCCTATCTCACAATCTTCGCGTAGCCGCAGTAGCTTTGTCACGATTTAGGCCTAAATGTAAATAGGCTGGAACAAGTCAGACTTTTTGGCTCCCTCCCAAAACGGTTTGCTTGTATACGACTTGCCAGAATCTTTGTTTGAATTACGACTCCTTTAACTGTATTATAGCTTTGTTTATTCCACAATTTGGAAGGAACAACACTGCCATATGCATACTTTTTAATAAAACAATTCTATAGGTATTTCGTGCTACCATTAATACGAAGTGTTTATTGGAATGGTAATTCAATATACTTTTTCAGCACTATACGAAAAACCGAATATTCCATTGAATTTTTCAAATTAATTATATCAATTGTATGTAATGTTTTTATTATTAAATAATTTAATGACCCCCTAAGCCTGCACCAAAAGCAGCCTATATTGAACACCTAGAGACGCGAGCAGTCTTCTTGTTCTTGCCTTTATCCCAAGATGCGGGTTCGGTGCAGCATATCTTCTTTTTCTATTCATGCCTATCCTACGTCACTTCTGCACTCAAACCCTTCTCTCGCATGTCCTTTCACACAGTTCATCTAAATCTTTTAAGGATGCCGCGCCCTTTACACACTACACTTGACGACAGTCGTAAGGCGTATTAGTATATAATGATAATAGTATAACATTTTCTTCGGTTTTCACGAGTCGTGAATATAATTTTAAGGAATCGTGTCGAAGCAAAAACGAATGGTCCATGACCAAAAAAACTGTAAATTATTCTAAGCTTCAGATAATATAATGACAATTATATACACGTGATCATACCATTTAATTCAAAATGTTTTATCGTAATGAAAACTTTATTAACAGGAATCATTCTATAGTGGATATGGTTCCTGTTATTGAATTAAATGGTGGATATAGTATGTGGATATGGTTCTAGCGTCTATCTAAGGTTAGCCGGACGGGTTATTTTAATGTAGATCCTCTAACCGGATCGTATCGATCACAGCTATACTCGTAGGAATCAGAGGATAGTTTAATGTGATAAATAAGGTGAGCATGTAACTATTAGAACACTAGGGAATTTCTAGTCTTTTAGAAAATCTAGTGACAGTAAAATCAACAGTATAAAAACTAACCTAAAACTATCTATATATTAATACGTGAAGCAAAAACTCTGTACCCCTTTTTACGAAAATTGCGCAGACGGAGGAGTATGAGATTACCCACACTTAAAGAGAATATAGAGAAGAAGTGCAGAATGGTAAGATATTTTTTTAAATTAAGTATGTATTAATAATACATTAAATCAATTAAAAAAAACATTACACGCACTACCATGTATTTGATACACACACACATACGAGTTTAAATACTCTTTGTAGTATGTATATGGCAGTGTCAAACTTTTGTTATTGCTTAAAGTCTGTAGTCAAATTGGAATAGGTTAATATTGTTTATCTTTAATATTATTTGTCTATAGTGTAGTAGTCTTGGCGAAATCTGTGATTATGTTCAAGCTTATAATTTCTATTAATTATAGTCGAATTCCGACTACCGTGGGGCCACTAGTCCTATTAAATTCAACTATAGACTGAACGTAATCTGTGTGTAGGTTTCGCGTAAGTCGGCTCCCTTCCCTAAGTATATTTAAAAGTTTTTTTAAGAACAGAATCGCGTTGCATCGATCACGGACAGGTTAGCGGCTAGCGCGTCTGTTTTTGTTTTTAATATAAACATGTTACCAAAACGGTTCACGACCGCGCCCCACCCACAGCGTTCGTATTTAACAAGCTTTAAGACATGTGGCCGCTTCATCCCCGCTAAGGACATTTTTGCACGTAAACGTGGGAGACAATGTGTTGTTATTTTTCACTATTTAAGAATGAATTTGTTCCTAAAAAAAATTTCCAGTGACTTTCTCGCCGCATATTCTCAGTGAATCGCGTTTCTGATCCGGTGGTAGATTCTGCGACGCCCTGCTCTTGCTAGGGCTAGTGTTAGTAACGTCCTCAGGTTAGAGCCCCGTGAGCTACCCGCTCGGTGAATCTAGCATGACCCTTCGAGATCAGTAGAATAGGTAGGGGGAAAAAAGTGATTTTTACATACTTTATCTCAGTGCATATAGAGATTTTTTTTTTTATTGCTTTGGTGGGTGGACGAGTTCACAGCCCACCTGGTGTTAAGTGGTTACTGGAGCCCATAGACATCCACAACGTAAATGCGCCACCCACCTTAGAGGTACATCCTGTGATGGACCTGCGAAATGCGTAATGCGACTTTTGCAGTAAATACACAAATGACACCGTACTACATGCATTTCATATTCGCTCTGTTCATTTTCTTTCACTGTTATTATTACAGCCAAAAAACTTTACGAACATTAACTGAGCACCAAACTAGTTTAAGAGATTTCGAGCAAATTTTACTATAAACAGTATATACGGTATTTTTCTGCCGGTAGACTTCTCCACGGTAACTGTATTGCGGGACTTGGGTTCAGGATAATCCATTCGAATTCGCGTCAGGAAAAAAAACATTTTCAGAAATTCGATATCTCTTTTCGTATCGATATTATGAATAGTTCAAAGATTCATAGCAATGTTATCAGCAAATGCCTCAAATCTAAAGTAAATTATGAACAGTTTAATTATTAAATATTATTATAATGTAATTTATTATAATATACATAACTAGCTGTACCCGTCCGCTTCGCTGGACATTTAAAATGAACATTATTATTTCTCATCCCCACAAAGATTCTCATTATTAACGCCCCCGCAACTGGGGAGTCCAACACTCATATAAATATTAGCTTATCCATTAAGTACATTTCATTGTGTTTTCTACATGGATACAAAGTTTCAAGTCAATCGGATGCATAGTTCAGTAGTTATAACGGAATATCCGTGAAAACCACTGTAGATTTATATATTAGTATATAGTTATATATTGTCTGCGTATATTGTACTGTGCGAGGGCTGTGTTGGGATTTTGTTTATTTGCTAAAGGACATCGATAGCCCAAGATAAAAAGTATACCACACTGGCGATGTGCGCGCAACTCCCTACAGTGCGGCGGCCGTGTATACAGGAACAGTAATACCCTTCGAGGCTTTGTCTTCCTTGCAATGCCGGATTTATTAGTATATATGTATAATAGCGTTTTGCTCTTATGTGACGAGACTGTATTCTGCCTCGTATTAATATTTTATTTTCTACCAACTCTCTGCGATGGTATAATTCCATTATATACACTCCGTTTGGCCGCATGTGTTCATGGCAATAAGATTTGGCCAATTTCAAATGGTATATTCCCAAGGTAAATAAAAATAGCTCGTCGTAAGTTAATTGTGGAAAATCTCTTAATTCGGGATTGTTTGCCTCTATCGGCGTGAATGCAACTCTTTGCCTGTTTAAGTTGTTTCGAATCACGTAATCAGCCAATTCATTTTCTCTATTTATATTCTCATTTATTATATTTATAAACTCTGCGGCATGAGCGTTACCACGGAGTGATATTTTAACTTACTGAGCGGTCATATTTAGTAATTAGGACAAATAGTCAACTTAAAATATGAATTTCATTTTACTTTTATTTCCATTTTCCCATTGTTATGAATTAAAATAACCACATAATATTAAATATGATTGGAAGCACTATGATTTAAAAGTGTTTTGGTTTATGTTCGCGACTTTAAAAAAAGCGGGTAAAAAACGCCCAATGATCTTTCTTGCAGTTAATGTCTTTGATTCTAAAGAAAGAAAAAACATCGACTTTCCTAATGTATGTATGTACAATTCAGCAAAATATATGTACAAGGTCATACCTTGCGCCGCTCACGATGAGCTGTGCACAATAAAAGTTCAAACGGAATGCGGCGTATTGCACAACGAGAACAGTAAAACACACCAATACCAACAAATTCTGATTTGAATTTAACGTGACTGATGTTATTTTTCAAACATTCCGCCTTAATTGGTGATCTTTGATCTTTACTGGTTGTAGGACCTCTTGTGAGTCCGCGCGGGTAGGTACCACCACCACGCCTATTTCTGCCGTGAAGCAGTAATACGTTTCGGTTGTAATTAAACTTGAGACCTTAGAACTTATATCTCAAGGAAGGTGACGCATTTACGTCGTAGATTTGTATGGGCTCCAGTAACCACTTCACACCAGGTGGGCTGTGAGCTCTTCCACTGATCTAAGCAATAAAAAAAATTATTTATTACTTAGTTGGGTGGACGAGCTCTCGGGTCAGCCGCTGTTGAGTGGTCACTGAAGCCCATAGACATCAACAAGATAAACGCCGCCTCGCCTATTTTTTTGTTGGTTTTTCTATAAAAGCGTATTTTGTTAGTTTTTTTAAACTATTAATTATTTTTCATTTTTTAGTTGAATTTCAATTTTTTAAATATATATTTTAATATTGAATTGTCGTCGGTCCTTAATAAGTATACCAAATTTCGAGTTAATCCGACGTTTTGAAGGGGGTTAAAATCATGTTCAAAGATTCCGTTACGAACATACATACGTCTGAAGCCAATAAAAGCATATTAAAATACCTCTGTTATTACTTGAATTAAGCAGTTACTCAAAAACTTGTTCATAACAATTCCAAATGTATCCAAAAACGAAGATTTTGTTTTTCTTGAACTCGTATTAAGTATATTATTTATTTGACAATAAAAAATCATATATCTTTCTTCAATTTTAGTTTGTACGTTGATTGGTTTGGCCGGTCTAGTAAAAGAAACATTCAGAAATTGTTTACATATGTGAAATGCTTCTTCCACGCTGTAGGATTTCGAAAGTGTTATTATTTTCTTGAAAAAACATAACCAGACTTCATTGAAACAAACAAATCAGGTTAAATAATGATGTGTGTTGATAATACTATATCAATATATTTTTTTTACCGATGCTGATAATCTCGTGGGGTTATCCTAGCCTTTATGTCCTTCACCGGACGTATAGGATGAGCTCACGGCGCTCAGCTTGGCGACTTTACTAACACTAGCTTCGCTGAATCTACCACCGGATCGGAATTGCAACCCACTGAGAAGATTTGGCGTGAAACTCAGTGGGCTGACGTAAATTTTTACGATGAACCCTTCGTCGCATTCGACGGGTTCGACGAGAACGGTGACCGGGATTTAATCATAACAACGCAGTGTCCTTAGCAATTAACAGAACAACTGTTTAGTTGGATTCAATCATGAGAATTAGTAAAAAATGTGCTTACGCGAGTTGACGGTAGACAGGCTTAATAGTATAGGAAAAAACAATATACCATTCGAGAAACATCTTCGAGTAGAGTTTCAGATCCTAGTTGTAACAATCTATAAGTGAATGCAGTGGTTTCATGTCAATTTAGGTGTTCAGATGGTGGCTGAGTTGAAAAATGATTAGATGACATAGAACTCTCAAACAGTGCCGCAAAGAAATCTAATTAATCGTGCGTATATTTGAATACTTACCAAAGGCATTGCTGATTTCTGTACTGGTGGTTGTGGAGGTGGTCCCCTAGTCTTTATATCGCTAGTCTGTCTTCTTATTGCAGGGTGAACAGGGGCCTCCCGTTCTCTGATTAGTTCTCGGGCTGCTAGCGTACCAGATATGACAGCTGAGAGGGCACTGACATTAGCCCCTGGAGATGGCATTGTGGGTCTTGTCTTTTCTGGTGACCTTTGGGGTGAGGGTGCTGGTTGTAGGGGATGCCGTGGAACATCTGTCCTAACTTGGCCATTTGGTGTTGAACCTAGTAAAAGAAAAGGTTTTGAGTTGAGAAATAAACCAGTAATCAGGACACTTAAGACCACAAATCACTCACTCAAAAAAAATTAGATAATGGGGATCAAATTATTTCAAATTATTTTTAGGCAGGCGCTGGCATTGATCATTTCCAAGGGCAATGATGGTCTTTCACCATGAGACGATTGTAGGTTTGTCGGAATTATGAACAATTTTTTTTTGAAACAGCTTGATTTCTTTTTTGAAGTGAAACTTCTTTGGGTGTGTTGAAAGGAAATTTAACTCGCGACAGATTTTTTACAGCTGGAGAGAAAATATATAATTTAGAAAGAGCGAGAGTGGGAAAGCGAACAAATATAACAGCATAGATGGATATGAATAGGGTGTTCAATAAATTTTTAATTATTATTTATATTACTTTATTTATAAAATTAGGAAGGTTAATTGCAATGCACACTGCCCATAATAATGTAATAATGTTTTGTGACAAACCAGTGAAGTGACAGTTAACATCATACACAAATGTTGATAAATGTGTAATTGTATTTATAGCAAATATGAAGTTCCACCTTGTGGAATGGGATTCTAAGCCAAAGCCTTTTTTGTATCTTGTACCATTGTTACTGCAGACTATAATAAAACAGCTACATGCAATTATGTATCAAAAATTTACATATTTGTAATAGTAATATGCTGTTTGTATACTAATTGAATGCAATACAAAGAGAAACTTGTTACAGATGAGTTTCACTATGGACTCTGTTTAATAACAAACTAAAAATATATCATTTACAGTGAATTTGTGAAGTTTAGTATTTTCTTTTATTTATTCAAGTTGTGGACACAATTAATATTGCTTCTTTAGTTTATACGGTATTTACTATTTGAAACTTTTCGAACTTTTTACAGTTTTCACGGTCATGGTCATTTTGAATACAAAATTCACATGAAGTTTTTAATTATGTCATTGACTTACAAAAATTCAATAGATTTTATGGTGTTATTCATCAACATTTGGACACTGTGCTAGTTGTTGTATTTTAATGAGACATACTTATTGACATGTCAATTTCGTCACAAAACATAAACATTTTCAATATCTGGTAGACCTCATAGGTGTTTTCAACAAAGTTTTATTGATTAAAATTAAGGACAAATTACTTATGCATATTTATTGATGAGATATTTTATTATATCTTATCACATAAATAAACTAGGTTAATAATAAATAGCTCTTGATACATAATTTTTGCATAAACTGCTTTTGCAAGCATTTGTGTATAAGTTTTTTGTCTTTTTTTTCCAAAGTCCAAACACCATAACATTTGAGCAATAATGTCATCATAAAAATATTTGCATCTATACATCACTACATAGTATAAAACAAAGTCGCTTTCTCTGTCTCTATATCTGTCTGTCCTTATGTATGCTTAAATCTTTAAAACTACGCAACGGATTTTGATGCGTTTTTTTTAAATAGATCGAGTAATTGAAGAGGAAGCTTTTTAAGCATAATAAAATCCATTAAGTAGTGGAGAAATCAATAATAAATTACAGTTTCTGAAGCGAAGCGAGGGCGGGTCGCTAATCTATTATAAATTAAATCCATTTTGAGAAAAAATGTGCACCTTTAATGTTAATTTAACATCCAGCCTCTTATATGGATAACTATGTTTTAATAATATGTTTTTATATTTTACCTGCCAATTTCCCTGTAGGCCGTAGCTTTGGCATTCCCCCAGCAAACAATCCACCGAGCCCAGGAGGTGCACCACCTCCATTCTGCATTGGCGGAGGAGCCTTCACTCCGTTTCCAGCCACGGTTCCGCTAGGTACATTATTCACTTTCCCTGGTATGTATGGTCCACTTTTGTCCACTGTTACGGTCTTTTTTAACTTAGCGCCCTGCCTAATAGAACTTAGAAGCGCATTTCTGTCGTCGGCTCCACCGCCTTTTTTAGATCCTCCGAACACGGGAGGAGGAGGAGGTCCGGGCGGCGGCGGCGGACCAGGAGGAGGCGGCGGTTTCGGAGCCATTTCCACACCAACTAGTACACTGTTACCAAAAATGCCATTCGATTTAATATTTACACCGCGTCGCCACTACACTCTGTATGCAGAATACCAACTGACAAACTAAAGCGAGCATCCGCGTACACAACCGCACGTGATGACAACACTCCATACACGATAACACACTTTGGAGCTATTCATGATACTTTACTTAAATCATTGAAGAACCTTGATCCGAAAGATTAATAATATGAGGAAGTACGCGCGCACTAGAATTTATTTTTACTACGTTCGATTAATTCTATCAATAACAGGTGTTATTTAAATTGGTTTTGAGTTCATTTATTTGTCCGTTAATTTTGTATTGAACAGACACCCACCGGAGAAAATGTCAATAACTATCAACAAAGCAACCAGTTCGACAGCTTCCAATCCTAGTAAATGCATGAAGTTCACAAAATAGATAGCAAATTTACTAAATTCACAAATGGCCGATTATCAGCTGTCAAAATATGTCTCACAAACTGAAGTCACTGCCATAGACAGTTCTTGTTCATTTTAATGGGATAGGCAAAAGAGACATAGCCCATATACTCAAAATATTTTATGCCAATTAACCTATTACTACCTATACATATTCTATTGAAAAATTTATTTTCAGATGAAACTAATGTTAGATTGTTTAAAAAAACATTTTATAATACACAAGATTAAAATTATATTTTAAACAAACACTTTAGTAGAGACCGACCCACGAAACGACTCCATTATACTTTCACTCAGCGCCCGACTTCCGCCCGAGACAGAACGCAGGCAATGTAGATTCCTACAGTCAACACTACAACCAGACGCGTAGCTCACTCAAAGACGCCTTGCTGGGGATGCGTCGAGGTGATAGTAAACGATTCAACGTCGACCATCACGGCATGGCGATGGCGCTAGTGTTCTGGGGTTCTTTGCTGGACCAGCCAGGTGGCTCGAAAGTGTGATACATTGCCAACCAGTAGCTCTTCCACAGTAGTTCTGTAGAACTGCAGCTCTGTAAGACTGCCATCGTACAGCGCGATAGAGTGCATGTCTGAAATCGCCCGAAAACTTCACCGCAGAGGAAATCGCCTCGTACTTCCTACAGAAATGCCATATATTGAACTAATATAAAAATCCTTATAAAAGACAAAATTTTATATTAAGTACTTAACAAACGAAAACCAGATATTTTTAAAATTTAGATTAAGGACTACAACAGCTACAAATAAACTAATTTGTGCTCGTGTCACGAGATGCATCGGTGGGATTCAGGGCCGTGTAGTTTAGTAAATTAGAATCGTAGCTTGCTTCGCTAGCGCCTCGTGTCAATAGTGCAGCTTCGGCAGCGGCTCTTTCTGCTGCTGCTTTTTGTTCAGCTATATAAATTTCCCTTTCGATATTTAATTCCTCGTTTTCTCTGGCTTGAGTTTCCCTCATTTCAACATTCTTTCTGTAATTTATAAGTAAGGATGATAGGCATTTAATGGGATCAGCCGGTTGAAGTGAGACAACGTTCGCAATACAAACACGCAAAGCATGGCCCACGGTTTGTTTTAAATACTTTGAATCCTCTGTGATATGTGCATCTTCAGGGCACAAAGTAAACATCTCTGCTTGACTTCGAATGCGAACCAAATTTCCGAGACCATCATTTTCATATTCGCTCATAGCATCTTCGTCTCGATAAATTTGCTTACCGTCGTCGTTAACATAATAACGTCCACAAGTATCATAATAATATGTAACTCCATCTCTTTCTTCTTTGGTTTTGAGTAAAACGCCTGTAGAATCCATCATATATTCACTGGCATTCTCATGAGCCTTGTAAATTCTTTCTCTCGTTTGAGGATCTAAAAAATATCGCCCACATTCATCATAAAAAAATACATGTTCCTTATTATCCGATAAGGGAACTAATTCATTGTTTTCATTTGGTTGATAAAGTGTTGAATCTCCGGAGATTTTGTATATTTTTCGACTATATTCATCAACGTAATAATTGCCTAGTTCATCAGTAAATTCTTCTTTCACATCGGCAGCGCTCAAAATTGAAATAATTGATTTACGCGTGTGTTCTCCAAAAACTGCCACATCCCAGAAATAGCATAATTCAGTGACTAATCTTTCTCTCTCTGTTTGAGGTAAGGCATGATTAAAAATCCGTAATCTATAAAAATCTTCACAAATACACAATTCTTCCTCATCAACGTTTTCTATTGATATTTCTGCGCTGCGGTTCAGAGTTTTTAGAGTCGTTTTCAAATTTTCCAACGATGACAATCGTTTCACCAAATATTCTTTTTTATGCGTCAATGCCATAACCGCTGCAGATGTTGGTTCGTTTTCTAGTCGTTTTATACGTTCATCTAGCACTTGGATTTTTTCGATAATTTTACTTATCTCTACATCATGACCAGCGGTACAACGTATCATTGAGGCTAGCTCTTTTCCTTTTTCTTTTAATTCATCTAAAAGCTTTTGAGCTGACGGTACTCTACAAGTTTGAATGTCATCTATAATTTGCTGCAAAGATTTCGTTAAATCACTGACTAAGTGGGGTACGTTGAAATTTAAATGGTTACTCAGTTCGATGGCAAATCCATCATAAATTTTATCTACCCAATTTAATAGTTCATCGGTCGATTCTCGCAATTTAATTTGAAATTCTTCAACTCCTGTGAAGTTTCCGTAACAAATTTTCTTTTCTAAAAGGGCTTCATTGGTTTCTTTATGCATGGCTTCTACTATTTCTATTTCAGAAATAAGGTCAGCTTGGTCCATATTGGATAAAGATGCGCGATTAGATTCAGTGTACTTTTTAAAGTACTTCAAGCGATTCGACATGGCATCAATTGTAAATGATACACATTGCAAAATGTCTTTCGGATAAATATTCTGCATATCGTTTTTGAATACTTCAATTTCATCAATAACACGTAACCACTCTATGTGGAGATCAACTATTGCGTCAATCACTCTGTCCTTTGAGCCATCTTGCACAGCTTCACGGATCCCGCACATGGTTTTAAACACTGCATCTGAGATATCTCTTTTAGTAATATAAATTATGGGAACTTCATAAAATTGTTTAACTTGCTTTATAATTCCAAACAATAAAGAGGTATCATTAACTTGGTCCATTGTAATTGCGTAGTTCTTTAATACTTTATTCAAAATAGTAAACGTACTAGTAAATATTATTTTTCTCTTTATTTTACTATAAATATATCGTTATTGTATATGCATGGGTGTTTATTCCCTTTGTTTTAATTTATCTGACGTTTCTTTTGTTTGTTTCCTACATTTTAAATATTAAGTAGGTATCTATGATGTTGCATTAAATAGTTTCAAATGAATGCAGGTATAGGTTGGTAATCTTATTAATTTTTAAAGTAACAAACTAAACAAATCTCTTCTTAATAAACAGTTAACACGAAGAAAAGAAAATCCAAATATCCAATGAGGTGCCAATTTTATTTTATAACTAATACGGATAAATAATTTAATCACCTATCTGATTGCAAGCAACTAATATATTATGAAGGTAAGGTAAAGTTTCATGATCCTCTTTGACACTTAAAAGTCTCCGGTACAGGTATATTTTCAAGAACAATTTTATTCTGATAGATAGATAGATAGATAGATAAAATAAGGAGAGTGGAAGTACAGAGGACATCTCAATATATTAAAAAGTGTCCGCTGAAAAGGAGCCAATTAAGGTGGCATCGTAGTAGCAAGTGGAAAGATTTTTAAAATTGCGCCTTAAACTATTAGAGTTGGATATTAAATTAAGAAAGAAAGAAACACTTCCTACGTATATATAGTAATAAAAATAGATAGTTGAGATTTTAAATACTGAATATTTATTAACTGCACAACTTACGAAAAAAATTAAAATATTCAACACAGCACACTTCACTCTGTTTAAAACTGCTACCCCCCCCCCATATATGTGGGGGAGGGTGATGGAAGAGATGTGCTCCGCACGAAGCGCTTCACTCTCCCCCTTTGCCTTTTCATGAGTTCTGTCTCATGCGAGGCTCGGACGTGGGTTGTTGAGCGACAGGAGGTTTTAGTCGGTTCGACTCCGACATACCCCGCCCGCCATCCCCAGTGGAGGGTGGGAGTCCGGCGATTTCCTCTAGACCAAAAAAAAACCATATATTTATATCATTTCCAATTTCTGAATTAGAGCTATTTCGGCGAGTCTACCAATAATAACTTGCTTTGTACAGGTGAACACTTTTTCAACTAGTCCCCTATATAAGAAGGAGAAGGTCCTCCTTACTTTCTACCCTCCATAGAATAAAAATAGGGGTGCTCAATAAAAAGTGATAATGAGCATGACGCAATAACCTACTAAATGTTATTTTATTTTTCACCGTAGTCACCTGTCAGGTTTATACACTTTATCTTTTTTCTAAATATAAAATTCGCCTTTAATTTTTTTTTCTACTCAATTTTATGATTTAAATCAATGAACATTTATACTGGGATTAGCCCATTTCAAATTCCAAATGGTGGATATTAATTTTGGTAATAAAATAATATCGTTGTTAAGATAGTGATTTTAAGGGCGTCAAATAGGTAAGTACGAAATAAGCATTTGATTTTCGGCTTTTGCATTAATTTTTCAATTCAGAAAAAAGGTTTTTTGAAATCCAAGATGGCGGATGTTGCTGTTGTCATTGTCGTGACTAAGTACCAATAAAAAATAACGGTGTTGAACGGCGAGGTTACGTATTGTGTTCTTTTGTTTTGTACAAATTTTAAACGCTAGTTAAAAACAAGCTAAACGTTAAACAATTTTGTCCATTTCAGTTGTTTAGAAACCACTACCTGCTGGTATTCTGCATTAAGTATTAACTACAAATAAGTGCGCTGGCAACTTTATCCGCGTCTACAAATTGTTTCTGAAAAGGTCGTCGATGACTTTGCGAATTACAACAAAATTACAAAGAAAAGTGTTCCGTTGTAATACAATCTTGCTATTCATCGAATACTTTTATAGTGTAAGCGTATAAATATACACAGTATGGCCGGAGCGATGTTATTTGAAAGATCACGCGTCTCATCATCGACGAACAGAGACGAAGACGTCCGCATGACTGACAAAATGGTCAGCACTGGCGAGCTGCCCGAAGATGATGAAGAAAACATAAGAGCAAAGGAGCAGGGTATCCTTAACCTCGGCGAGAAATACAAAAAGGAAGGGAAGGCTAAGGAGCTGGCAGAACTTATCAAAGCCACCAGACCATTTTTGAGCCTCATAAGTAAAGCTAAAGCTGCGAAACTGGTACGTTCCCTTGTTGACTTCTTCCTAGATTTGGAGGCAGGGATCGGTATAGAAGTACAGTTGTGTAAAGAGTGCATAGAATGGGCCAAGGAAGAACGACGCACCTTTCTTCGGCAGTCTTTGGAAGCAAGACTTATTGCTCTGTATTTCGACACTGGTATGTATACGGAAGCTTTGGACCTTGCTACTGCACTTTTGAAAGAGCTAAAAAAACTTGATGACAAAAACCTATTGGTTGAAGTGCTTCTTTTAGAAAGTAAGACATACCATGCTCTCAGTAACTTACCTAAGGCCCGTGCCTCTTTGACATCAGCAAGAACAACTGCAAATGCTATTTACTGTCCTCCAAAAATGCAAGCAGCCCTCGACCTCCAATCTGGTATACTACATGCAGCTGATGAAAGAGATTTCAAAACTGCTTACTCATACTTTTATGAAGCCTTTGAAGGTTACGATGGAGCTGACAGTCCTAAAGCTCTAACAGCACTGAAATACATGCTTTTATCGAAGATCATGTTGAATCAAGCTGAAGAAGTGGCTACAATATGTGGAAGCAAAGCTGCCCTCAAGTATGCAGGGAAAGAATTAGAAGCGATGCGGGCCGTAGCCACAGCTTCTCATAAAAGATCATTAGCTGACTTCCAAGCAGCCTTAAAAACATACAAACCAGAGCTTGAAGAAGACGCAGTGGTGAGAGCTCATCTTGGTGCTTTGTATGATACTATGTTAGAACAGAACTTGTGCCGAATTGTAGAACCTTACATGAGAGTCCAGGTGGACCATGTAGCTCGCTGTATTCGCTTGCCCGTTGTTCAAGTAGAGAAAAAACTTTCTCAAATGATCTTGGACAAGAAACTGAATGGAATTTTAGATCAAGGAGAAGGAGTGCTGATAGTTTTTGATGAATCCCCCTTAGATAAGACTTATGAAACAGTTTTAGAAACCATCCATCATATGAGCAAGGTTGTTGACACACTTTACCAGAAAGCAAAAAAATTGTCATAGACTTACGAGTAAATTTTGTTATAGCAATAAAAGTGTATATCAAAGTTACAGTAAATTTTCAGTTCAATCTTTTTGTATTATATGAAACTATTTTTTTGAATGGATTCAAAATTTCATTATTTTAACTCACACCTGTTGTTGTAATCTAAAAAAGTGACATGAAAATGAAAAAAAAAAACATGTAAAAGATATCATCTAATTGGGGAATGTTTATTTTTTGCTAACAGTTAGTGACATGCATTATTAGCAACATTAACAAATCTACAGCATCTTGAATTACAAAAACTAATTCTTATTTACATGTGTTTAAACATAAGCTAGTGAATGAAAAATTATAATATTCTGTTTTAATTGTGAAATAAAAATGTGTTCTCCAAATAATTGGTTTTGTTAACCTTTCTACCCACACATTTATATTGTGCAAGTCATGACATCAACTTGGCAAATGCTTCTACTGAGCGAAGTTTTCATGATCAAAGATTACAATGTAATATCGGTCATGATCGGATGCCCTTTATTTCATGTCTGTACACTTCTTTAGTAAACAAAAAATATGAAATTTTAAATTTGAAAAATTCATTTAATTGCTTTAATATAATCTGGTAATTATGTTTAGCAGTTGAGACCCACATACTACGTCAAGTTTAATTTGACTGCAGTTTTACTGCCGATCGCATCTTTATTCACTAAGGCTAATCGCCCCTGGGACCGGGCCTGGTATTATTATTGCATTAAAGTAACAATCGAGAGTTAAGTAAGGAGAGGAAATTATTATTAAAATTATTTGAGATAGTTCTACTATTCAAGTAGAGGCGTAGACTATCTCACGGCCGCCCAGGGTTGAGGAGTTTCCAGGGTCAGAGATATAACATAATGCTTACATCCAATCAGAGTCCAGGCCTTGAATACATTGTAAGACCAAACATTTCAAGTCGGAAGGCAGTTGCTTTATGGGTTAGGTTGGTCGGTCACTTACCGTGCGGACTATAATTGGAATTGGCGGCCTTTACAACCTTATCAGGACGAGTGGTCTCACGAGAAGACTTAGCTGAGAGGGGTGTGGTTTTTCTAATAACCACCCAAGCATCTCGGAGCGGAGAGCTAACAACTTAATCAACTAGGAACTTAATCTACCACTGGCTGGTAATCTTAAATGGTTATACCAGCGTAATCTGACAAGTAGGTGAGCTCACGGTGCTCTAACCTGAGAACGTTGCTAACACTAGCCCTAGCAAGAGCAGAGCTTTGCAGAATCTACAACCGGATCGGAAATACGACGTACTGAGAAGATCCGGCGAGAAATTCAGTAGGCTGCGTCGAACGGTGGATGGTGCTTGTGGTACCTAAAAGCACCGATAGTGGATCGAGAGGATCAAATGATGAGTATAAGCCGACGTCGACTGCTTACTATGAGACCCATTAGTCAGTGTCTTGAGCGATGACGTGGTTGGCTGCTGCGTGAGGCGAGCCTGGACTGTAGTCAGTAACAGTTATGATGAGAGAGTCATCGTGTCATATTACTGATATGCAGAAGCGTTCCGATAATATTTACGAATGAGTTCGAGATCCAGCAGATCGTTGAGAAGCATTATTTACTGGTGGTAGGACCTTTTGTGGGTCCGCACGGCTGGGTACCACCGCCCTGCCTATTTCTGCCGTGAAGCAGTAATGCGTTTCGGTTTGAAGGGTGGCTGTTTTAACTATACTGAGACCTTAGAACTTATCTATATCTCTAGGTGGGTGTTGCATTTACGTTGTAGATTTCTATGGGCTTCAGTAACCACTTAACACCAGGTGGGCTGTGAGCTCGTCCACCCATCTAAGCAATAAAAAAAAAACTAAATTAAAAAAATAAAACCACAGTGCTCCGAAATCCGACGTCTAACTTAGAGAAGCAGGATTTGTGTAAGCGAAGCCTAAACTATAATTTGTGTGTTTATTTGTACTTCATTTTATAACAAAAAAAAAAACATTGTGACAGTATTTTCCTGCTTATTACTGTTGACCATTTCTGTAAAACAACTGTAATGACCTTAATACTCCATACAGAGCCGTGTAGTTCACCTTAAAACACCAAAGTGAAAACACGTTTAAGGATAAATGTTAGCAAAACCATTATGTACTTTAAAACCATAAAAAAAAACTTTAAAAAGCTTTAATGGTAGATCTGGTAGGTAGTTTTAAGTCTTGGTACTGTACCCCGACATCCGGGTTCTGCTTCAAATGAAATCAAATCAAAAGTTTTATTCAACATAAATGAAAGTACATACTTGTTGAACGTCAAAAGAACTACCACTACTACTTTCCAGAATAGGTAATAATATTAGTTATATATTCATTTGTTATTCGGTTCCATTGTTTTCCGATTCTGGGCCATAGGCCAAAAACCAAATGTAGAACGTTATTTTGAAAATTCTTTAGCACCGTTGCGTTTTGAAACTCATTCAAACAAAAGCACGAAACTAAAATGACTAAAATATTCATCTGTTCGAATTAGCCTGCGAGAGAATGAGAAACTTCTAAAGGATGCACTAACAAACCGTGTGATTTTTTATAAATAGCATCTAATATTGTGATAGGCAGAGTAGAAGAAGAGAAAATAAATGGCAGAGATGTTTTCGATGAGGCCAGGTTAGCACAACCGTACCTTTCGCTTCACAGACAGAGAGACTACATAAGCGATCTCTTAGCCGGAGTAGTTAATTTTAATTCTGCTTCCACCCAGAAACCTAGCAATTAAATTATAATTGTTATGTACTATGTAATAATTAAATTATAACATAGTACATAACACATCTACGTGAGCTCAAGATATATCCTACCACTAGTAAGTTAAGCCAAATTTATTTGAAGCCAATTTTTTTTTATTGCCCTTGTAGGCAGACGAGCACACGACCCACTTGATGGTGAGTGGTTACCGTCGCCCATGGACTTCAGCAATGCCAGGGGCAGAACCAAGCCGCTGCCTACCGCTAAGTGCGTGTAATTTTTTATTCCAGTTCAAAAAAGGAGGAAGGAAGTTATCAAGTCTGGTATTTTTTTATGTCACTTCAGAACTTTTTTTTTAAATCAACGTGTCTTATAACAGGATGCCTACGGCTTCAAAGAGAGGGATTCCACTTATTACAAGATTGTAAGCCATAGCTAGTCTATGAATGAAGTATCAGCTAATAGTGACACAGGAAATCGACAGCTGGAGAAAGTGGTAATAAATGCGAGTAGCTAAAAGTAAGTTAATAAATAAGACATCCTGTGCTGCGATTCTGGGGTATAGAATTCGAAATAAAAGGACGGTAAAAAGTAAAATAAAAACTAACAATTTTTCACAAAAACACACCCACACACATAAAGACTAATAAATATCTTACGATTTCAAGGTGCCCCTTTGGTTCATGACCTGTCATTCGCTTGAAGATTCAGGAATGACGTAATTTTGTAGGTTTATACTTAAATGAGATATTAGATAAGGGCGATGACCTCGCGGTTCACTTGGTGTACAACGGCTGTCGGAGTCCATGGTCATTAGGGAAAGTAAACAAAACATCTAAATTGCAGTTGTATTCATTTATTAATTATTATTATTCTTTAGTATTTTGTAATAATTATTGGATTAATTAAATAATACTCTTTGAATTAGTTTTAATTCTTAGATTAATTGGCATAATATTTCATAAAATTCCTGTGGACCTACTTAGTATTCTAAACGCCAAACATTAATCTGGATCTATTTGAAGAATGTGCTAAAATTGCACCATTCAGTGTATTTGTATGACTGGCGCCTTCGTAATCCATGAATCATTACACAGATATAATTATATTCATTTTGCATATCAAAATAAGGCACACAGCCGGATTAAAATCTGAATAAAACTACAAATTAATAAAATAATGTTTTATTATATTTTTTGTAGATGAATACTGGCTCACAGCATATCTGATGCGAAGTTGTTATTTGTAATCGTAGGCATGACCACGCAAACCCAACCAAGTTTTATATGAGATCAAAATCTCAATTACATTGCAACAGTGGCTGAGTGAGCCATCATATAGCGTCGCGTGACGGTTGGGGTCTCGCAGAACCCGCCAATGATTACGCAATATTATCACTGGTGGTAGGACCTCTTGTGAGTCCGCACGGGTAGGTACCACCACCCCGTCTATTTCCGCCGTGAAGCAGTAATGCGTTTCGGTTTGAAGAGTGGGACAGCCGTTGTAACTATACTGAGGCCTTAGAACTTACATCTCAAGGTGGGTGGCGCATTTACGTTGTAGATGTCTATGGGCTCCAGTAACAACTTAACACCAGGTAGGCTGTGAGCTCGTCCATCCATCTAAGCAATAAAAAAGATATATAAAAATAATTTTTGTTGTTCCAATTATGTAACGTGACGACTCCTTCACCACGGATGCAATAATCTACACAGCATTGTTCATTCGATTGAGTTCCTCCGTGTCCTCGGGTACGTTCCACCTCGGGTTCCAGTAGTTCGGCGGGGTTTTGGGTCGTTCGGGGTTGTGCCGTCCTCTGTGCTTCGAGCATTCTTCGATCTTCTTTGCCAACATCACAGGATCGTCCTTATACAGCTCACCGTAGAACTAAAAGAGTCATAGAGAATACAGGTTTGGTTTAAGGATAGCGATCACGTTGTTAATATGTCAATGGGGTCTGGTAGTCCACACTTATGGCATTTTTGACAAAGGAATCGGGTCAGTGACTGCCGTGTTTTATCTGCTTGTGTGTGGTTTTTTTTTGTATTTCAGATTTCTTTATTACATATTGATTTGTTTACGCTGCATAATCTATATATTAATACGTGAAGCAAAAACTTTGTATCCCTTTTTACGAAAATTGCGCGGACGGAGGAGTATGAAATTTTCCACACTTATAGAGAACATAGAGAAGAAGTGCATGATGCTAATATTTTTTAAAATCAATAAAGTAAACATTACACACACTACCATGTATTTGACACAACACATACATATAAATATACTCTTTGTGTATTGTCAATTATGAAACTTTTGTTATTGTTTAAAGTCTGTCGTCAAATTGAGAATAGATTAATATTGTTTGTCTTTAATATTATTTATTTATAGTGTAGTTTTGGCAAAATTTGTATTATAGAATATTAGAAATATAATAGTGCTTGACAATAGAACCTTAAGAATGTTTAAACTTTTAATTTCAATTAATTATAGTCGAATTTCGACTACTGCGAGAACCACTATAGTAGAATTATTTTGTCCGTGCAGTTTGGGTCATAAAATAGCTCGGCTAGGGCGGTGAGCATGTTGCGCGGGCGCAACGCCATTATCAATAAAAACAAATGAGTCATCGAAAGCAGGTACACGGCGGCGGGGTGGTATACGAACGGTGGTGCGACATTGTTATGTTATGAGTCACTTACCTGCAAATTATAGTACATTATGTCGAAGAGAAATGTGTTTTTATGCATTCCTTCTCTGAATTTCTTTAGTGACACAATGGCTACGCCTTTGTTTTGTATCAAAACGACAGAACTTATTCAAAATAATATTTACACGTGTTCTTATCAACAATGTGTTAAAAAATTTCACTGAAATAAGAATAGATCACGAAAAGTTACAAAGTGTTAATTTCTGCCGTTCTCGTTAACTTGCTGCGGCGATATGTGGTGTAAGTGTTCGATGAGTGATTTTTTCTGATTTTGTCTTTCATTTTTATCACTAACCCACAAAATGACAAAACTAAATACACTATCGATAACGCTTATCGACAACAATAATGCGCATCACTATGCCCGTCCATAAGGCTCGTGAGTGGAAGAGAGAGCGAAATACTCGCTGCACCGCTCCGATTTTTTATGACCCAAACTGCACGGACAAAATAATTCTACTATAGTATATATTATTATTATATTTAGTCGTTTTGTGTTTTTACGTACATTTTTACATCCTTCACAGCTCCATCCGGGCAGCGCTCGCTTCTCACCTTTCTTTCTAATTGTCGGTTCTTTGTACATTGGTTCCGCAAATTCTGGGAGTTTTCTACAAATAATATTAATATTTCTCAATGAGGCACGCATTAAATGCTTCATGCGGAGGTGGGAAGGACCAATGAGCATGTTTTCCGATAAAAACAAGATAGAGTTGCACTAGCTAATTTAACTGTTTCATCTTGTGGCGAGTGGGCAAGTCAACTCGCACATCTCAACGCAGCACCGAAATCATACGATTTTACGTCACATCAGGTGATCCGAGTGCCGTGTGCAAAGACTGTTAAACCACGCCCCCTGCAACATGTCGCCGGCGCATCTTATTTGTCGGAGTGGTAAAGACACAAGATGGCCACGCTTTGATCTATTGTTCTTCAGGCGGAGGACATGTTGAAAGGGGCGGCAACTCCTGCGCAAATTATTATTGACTATAAGTTATAGTTATAGTTCTAGTTTTGGTTTTCACTATAAATACGATTGTGCCGTAATTGTGCGACAGACTATCTGGAATACTTCAATCTAATATTTCATTTTATGTATCATTTTAATTAAATACTTAAATAATTAAATACACAACAATAAAAACTGTCACATACAAATGATTTTTGAAAACAGTACTATTTGTAATAGATTCTTGTAGTAGAATAACATGCAAAAAATTATATACAGCTAGTAGTAAAGTGAATGAGGTGAAGCCAAGTTTGGTTTATTACAACAACAAAAAATGTGGGATCTATTCAATTTGTGCCAATAAAACAGTTGATTGCTTCACACAAACTTTACTTTTATTCCTACTTTATTAAAGAAAATCAAATAAAATAAACACATATCTTCTGTCATCCAATTCACAATACATTTGATCTCTCGTGTCGTGTAACTACCCTCATTCCTCCTTTCGCTTAAAGAATAAATAAATGTCAAACATTCATTCGCCGTCTCCAGTACCTTCTAACACACGACATCTGCCATCTCTCTCACTCAGTCATACCCCATAACGGTCATTCATCCATACATTCCATACCTAAATAAATATCAGATAATATTCTAACAGTGCAGTACTATGGGCAGTCTCATCAAACGAGTAAGAACTTATGAACATCCCACCTTCTGCCTTCCATAAACTCTGACTGGCCATAATTAATATGAGATTTGAATAAACCAATTGTCAACTAAACTATTTAACAGTCAGTCCCGCACACCAATTTCAAAGTAATCTAATGGGTATTTAAAAGAACTGTTATTCAATTAAATCAATCACTTAATCACTATTCTTCATAAATATTTATAAAATCGAGTAATTATAAAACGAACTTAAATACAAATCAAATTTGTGACTAATTATTGCATTGAGGATGTTAGTAAATAGAATATGATTAGCTCATCAATAATTTTGGCCCTGAATGACGTCACTTGTGGTGAAGTTAGGTCCAACTGAGTTACGTAAGATGTTGCAACAATGTTAATATGTAAGTGATTACCGGCTACTTCTTTCTTACCTATCAGTCGGGTTGCCGTCACAACCAGCATCTTCTTGTAGAAGAGACCCGCTCAATGCTGTATCACAGTGAGTCGCGTCTTCATCAACATTCTCAATCTTTACTGGTGTTAATGGTTTATTTTCTTTAATAAATCTGCAATATGACTTATATTTGTATTATTATAGTTCGTATTATATAAAGACTATCACACTAATCAAAAGGGAATGAATGGTTCTTTTATTTTATTTTTGTTAAGCGGTTACCGGAATCTATAGACATCTACATCGTAAATGCCGCCACCCACCTTGAGATATAAGTTCTAAGGTCTCAAGTATAGTTACAACGGCTGCCCCACCCTTCAAACCGAAACGCGTTACTGCTTCACGGCAGAAATAGGCAGGGTGGTGGTACCTACCCGTGCGGACTCATGAGGTCCTACCTTAACATCAGGTAGGCCGTGAGCTCAGCCAGCCATTTATTTATTGCATAGACGAGCAAAACAAGTCCACGGGCCATCTGTTGTAAAGTGGGTATGTAG
This sequence comes from Bombyx mori, assembly GCF_030269925.1. NCBI lineage: Eukaryota > Metazoa > Arthropoda > Insecta > Lepidoptera > Bombycidae > Bombyx > Bombyx mori. Next base: position 3,477,937 of record NC_085114.1, read on the forward strand.
CATCTCTTATAACCACATTCTTAGATTTAAGCACTATTTATCTTAGGTAATATGATCATTTTCTTCTTAGTCACTCGATCGATCGATAGAAAATATTTTCTACTTGTAACTAACTCCCGAAGCGAGTTTGTTTCCTTTTTTTTGTTATTTATTTGTGCTTTTTTAACATCAAAGGAAGGAGGCAGGCCCCCACATGCCTAATTACGTAGCTTATGACACTAACATATTATATTTCTAGTGTCAACCCTGAAGATCTTGATTAAGTCAATCAGAAAATTTTATTAATTTTTTTTTATTTGCATCAGCCCTTGATAAATGTGTAAAATTTCAATTCAATGCGACGCTTTGGGTGTAAATCACGTTCAAACATTCAGTTATAAAGACACATACCAAGACAATTAAAATGTGTAAAAAAAAAGATAAAAACTTGGTTTATATTCTAATGTTTTTTTTTTAAGCAATTAATAAGAAAATCCTTACCTTTGGGGCAAAGGATTTAAAATATTAATCGAATGTTCCATTTCTGTTTCCGTTTTAAATAAATCATTTTCATTATTCTCCCGTTCGATATTTGAAATATTTTCTTTTTTAATTAACGACAAACATTTCGGTCTCTTCAACTTTAGCGGACTCTCTTTCGTTTTTAATTTACTCCTGAAAAAAAGAAGGATTTATTATGCCAAAGGGAAACAAGCATCTATTCATATTGCTCTTTAACCTTTAACTAATTCGAATACTATAAAGTACAGTTTTTAAAACTAGAAAAACTCTCTTTACTGTGACATCGAATAAAACACAAAATATCAAATTCTTATTTTAATAATGGTCGTCATCGTGAGGAAATTAGAACAAAGAAATAAAAATTATTGTTTTTCCATCGGTCCTTGATGAGCGCTAACTTCAGACGTATCGAAAAGAACGTCGCAAGCTTCAATCACATAATTAGATTTTTTTCCTACCTATTCTAGTAACCTCGAGGGGTTATACTAGATTCGCAGAACGAGTAAGTGAGCTCACGGGGCTCAAACCTGAGTGTTGCTAACACTGGACCTAGCAAGAGCAGTGCTTCGCAGAATCTACCACCGGATCTACCACCAAATTGGCGGTAGTTCTTTTTGACATTCAACAAATATGTACTTTCATTTATGTTGAATAATTTTTTTTTTTATTGATTTGATTTGAGACGCGATCCACTGAGAAGATCCGGCGAGAAACTCTGTGGGTTAATTCGCTCGCCGAGCCCTTCATCGCAAGCGAGGGGTTCGACGAGGACGGTGACCGGTGCTTGAGGTACCTAAAAGCACCGTTAGTGGATCGGGAGGATCCGTAATGACGTGTTTGGGCGACGTCGACTGTTTACCATTCGGTCTACAGGATCGGTTATGTAATTTCCAGCGGCCACGACAAGTTCTCATGTGGTGCCGCCTTTTCAAAGTGAGTTTTGTGCGACAATAGTCACTTGTATTTATAGTAGAAAGTTGTTGGGACAGTTTAGTCGTGAATTCTCTTGAATACCGTCTTAAACAGCTGTTGACATGCGTGACATTTAGGAAACAGTTAACTTTAAATATTTTTAGTTAACTAAATAGTGGAGTTGCGCTCATATATATATATATAAATTTTGGGACACCAAAATTCCACGATAAGCCCGTACCGGTGTGTGGTCGGGTTAATAACTACCCATGGAAAAATAATAAAAAAAATCCAGCTCTTTTTTTTTCAAGTTACATTAACTTTTTTGAAAAATGTTGTTTTTTTATTTTTTATTCCTACCTAAGCTGCCTTGAGAGGCTATTCCAGCGGAAAGTTAACTAGTAGGTGAGCTCACGGGGCTCAAACCTGACGACGTTGCTAACACGAACCCTAGCAAGAGCCGTGCTTCGCAGAATCTACCACCGGATCGGAAACGCGACCCACTGAGAAGATCCGGCGAGAAACTCAGTGGGCTGTGTCTGAGGGTTAATTTACTCGTCTAGCCCTTCGTCGCAAGCGACGAGTTCGACGAGAACGATGACCGGTGCTTGAGGTATCTAAAAGCACAGTTAGTGGATCGGGAGGATCCGAGATGACGTGTTTTGGGCGACGTCGACTGCTTTCCATTCTGTCCGCAGGATCGGGAATGTAGTTACCGGCGGCCGCGATGAGAGGGTTCTCGTGTCGTGCCGCTTTGTGGAAGTGTTTTGTGCGACAATAGTCACTTGTATTTATAGTAGAAAGTTGGGACAGTTTAGTCGTGAATTCTCTTCAATACCGTCTTAAACAGCTGTTGACATGCGTGACATTTAGGAAACAGTTAACTTTAAATATTTTTAGTTAACTAAATAGTGGAGTTGCGCTCACATATAATATACAACGTGTCCCAAAATTCAACGATAAGCCTTTTTTTTTTCAAGTTACATTAACTTTTTCGAAAAATGTTGTAATTTGATTACCTACACCCTATAATTAGATGCTGTGGTTACAAATGTGAACATATTTTTTTGTAATAGCTACCTAACTAACATAACTACATCCTGTATATATATTTTAATAAACAAGTAGGAATGTAATACAAATATAACTCACATTCCGAACATAGTTGACTCACTGGTGGGCGAGGGCTGGATAGTGTCGTCATTCTCTGTAGGCACCCTTTTGATCGAAGCCTATAACGACAAACAAAGACTTCTATTATGTCACATTATTGTTTTGGTCCAATCGATTATTAGGAGCTAATCTTGTGTAAGCCTGGTTTAAGACGCTAGGCTGCGATATAGCTAAATATACGCCATAAATGGTTGGATCTTTTTGATGAATCGAGCACTGCATAGCATATGGCGATGATGGCGCCACCGGTTCGAGAAGTGGATAAAACTTTAGTTCGATACTTTTTTTTTTCTATATCACGTTTTTAAGAGAATTAAAAGTCTAAAATGTTTAATATCATTATTTCTACGTTTTTCATGGATCGTCATTCGATTCTATACTTTATGTTCAATTCTATTCAATTGAACTAATATTTTTGTCTCTGTGATGGTGATTCTCAAAGTTTCTCTTGCAGTGGCAAACTAAAGCAAAGTGAAAACAAATTACACCAACATATTATATTTCCAAATCCAAATTCAATATTGTGAGATAAGATAGATAAGATTTGTATATCACAAGCGATCATTCCTAGGAAATTCTTTTGTTATATTAAGATAACATTTTAAATTTACACCTAATTTAAGTATTTCTTAAATTCAAATTCCATTCTATCTTTTGATCCAGTTTGCAAGCAAACTAATGTAAATATTAATTGATTTTTGCGATTTGAGTTTAAATTGGATTCCATTATTTACTGTCAAGAACCATTTGTTTTTAAAATAGAATAATTACATGTTCAGAAGTACTTCTAGGCATGCCATTGGTATTGTATGTGAGTATGATGCAAAAGGATGCACGGTCTAGATACATGGTAACAAACACGGCACTCGATCAAGCAAATATTTCAGGACCAAGACATAGCATCAATAAACTAATTTGTAAAAAAATTGTTTACTTTCAGTTCAGTTAGTGTAAATTATTAGTTCAGATATACCTGAAAACATTCATTTTCAGTTCTAGACGTCTTAAGCCCACCGAAGAACTCTGGCGAAGAAGTGAGGTCAACTACATGAGTCTGTTTAACATTAACTATGTTTAGTCTTGCTTGTCTCAACCTTCCACTGCCGACGGTACCTGATTTTGCTCTAGTTGGTGTTGGGAATGATAGTTTAACAACTTTTTTCTCTGGCGTAGACCTGTTTAAGTAAATCAGTTAGGACCAAAAGCTACAATTAGGATCAATCAAGAAGTTATATGCAATTAATACTCATAATAAAAAAAAAACCAAGAACATTTTTTTTATTTTTTATTGCTTAGATGGTTGGACGAGCTCACAGCCCACTTGGTGTAAAGTGGTTACTGGAGCCCATAGACCTCTACAACGTAAATACGGCTCCCACCTTGAGATATAAGTTCTAAGATTTCAGTATAATTACAACACCTGCCCCACCCTTCAAACCGAAACGCATTACTGCTTCACGGCAGAAATAGGCAGGGTGACCCACGCGGACTCACAAGAGGTCCTACCATCACTAAAAACTGGTACATTTAAAACTTACCAATTCTCAGAGCACTTCTTCTTATCTCTACAGTCTAGTTTCAAAGAACATTTGGCTTTCTTAGACTGTATTATGGGGCTGATCCTTCCCGTTGGAGTGCTTTCTATTTCATTCAGTGAATCCTCTCTTAACTTTTCATTACAAGCTCTTGATTCTGCTATTGGACTCAATTTCTCAGTTTCAAGCAATGCTGGATTGGTTGTATTGGATTTGTATAGTATTTTAAATGCTTCTGTGAGTATGTCAAAGTTTTTTGTTTCATATAGTTTTGTTAATGTTGATGCTGTAAAATAAATTTATATTGTCTAAATATATATAACAGAGTTAGATAAGATAGAAATCCACATACAATGAGCTTGAAAAAACTTGAAGAGCAAGGATTGAAGTGAAGAAGGCAGGGTAGGGATATTTTGAATAATTTTTTGAAACTAATACTTGTGTCACACAATAATAACAGACACAATAATAGTAGTTGCAGTTAAAACACTAAGTTTAATATAAATTATTAAAGTGATAGCTACGTAATTGCTTCCATATTAATTTTAAGACTCAGTTGAACTTCAATCACAACTATTCGTTTAGAGAGATTTTACTATATAGGTTATAATTGGTTTTGGTAGTCTCTGGACTAGTTAAATCTATGAAACCAACTACCATGACTCCCGAATTAATAATCTCACATTATTTCAATACTATAAGGGGCATCGCTCTTTCAGAAATATATTTTAAAGCTTACCAACTAATCCGATGATATTGTTTTTTGTATCTATTACTTTTTTCAATGCTTCAGCACTAGGACAGGATTCACTGAAATATTTTTACTTCTTTTCAATTGCTCATCAAACAAGCTATAATGTATTATATTTTTTCAGATTACATTTTCACAATAAAGTACAGAATTAGTTTTGCAGAATTTCGGCATGATTAAAAAGCTCACACATATCATAAATTAATATATGTTCTGTGATCATCAGCATCTAACTCATAAGTTAAGTAATGTAAAATAAGAAAGTCCCAGAGCTTTCTTAGAATAGAAACATATTGTTTTTGTGACATCTGTACCTGCCCTCGTAGATAGTTTGTATGAATAGTCAGACATTATTCACTATGAGCAACAAGCTTTTAAGTGATATTGGTTTACATTTTTTCTATGCTTATTGTGGTTTTCTGTTATGAATCTAATCTGAATAGCATTTTATGTGGTCATAAGCCAGCACCAACTGATTTCAGTTCTGCATGCAGTTCTACTGGTGGTAGGACCACTTGTGAGTCCTCACGGGTAGGTACCACCACCTACCACAATATCTGCCATGAAGCAGTAATGCGTTTTGGTTTGAAAGGTGCGGCAGCCGTTGTAACTATACTGAGATCTTAGAATTTATATCTCAAGGCGGGTGGCGCATTTAGGTTGTAGATGTATATGGGCTCCAGTAACCACTTAACACCAGGTGGGCTGCGAGATCGTCCACCCATCAAAGCAACAAAAATTTAAAAAATCCAATCATCTCCTACTTGTTTAGTTAACTCATCACTGTATCTGTTCAATGTTTCTTAGGCCTTCCTTTTTGCCTTTAAACACTATTTCTTGCTGTCTGGTCAACTCTATAATCCATAGCTGCAGGGATTGCTAGGGCCTGGAAGCTGTGCCAGCTTCATCAGTGATGCCAAATCAACACTAACTAACTAGTAATAAAAAACAAAAATACCTTTCACACTTTTGTTTTTGAATTTCAAACTGAGTTTTGTAATTCTCCGATTCACTTTGGAGTACTTCAAAATCTGACACAATACCTGCAAAAGAACTAGTAATGCAAAGAATTGTCATTCTAGTACCACCCACCACCAGATTGGCACAACCTGCTCGGCTTATTTTATCAGATTGTGTCTCCAGATGATAATTTAATACTTGTGCTCAAGTGTAGTGTGAGCGGCATTGCAAAGTTCCATTGTTGGGTTGGAGAGTCAACTTTATTCTTGAAGGTCCAAGTGGGGACTGAGCTTGTGCTAAAGCATTACCAACATGAAGGCAATTGTAATACTCATGCCGTCAAGACTGGGCTGCCCATGATTTTACGTTGGCTAATGGGCTCTGACAGCATGTGACAATAAATCCATGTTCTTAGGTATTGGGGCAAAGCTAAGGCAATTTTTTTTGTAATGCCTTTGTGAATCGTGAATGGCACAATAAACTGCTGCCTACCAAAACAGATCAGCTGATTTAAATGGAGTGCATGTTTATTTTTGATTTTACCAATGGAAGTAGCTATAATGTGTGCGAACTGACTTGAATGATGGCTTCGATGATAGAGTTGCTTATTCCTCACTCATACAATGACAGCAGGACACGCTTAGAAGCCTAATTTAGGTGAACTAATATATGAGCCACAGCCAAAGCGAAATCGGAGTGTCAGTACTGGCAGGTGAATGTTTTTTTCTTGGCTAATATAACTGTATACTGACCCTTAAGATAATGAAAGCTCTGCTGTAACACAGAATCCAGAGCTTGTATCTTGGTGTTATTGGATATTATTGAAGAATTGTTGCTTCTACTGCTGTGAATGCTCATTTTAGTTTTATTGCATTTATTAGTTTTTTTATAGAATATCTTGTTTTGAGTCTTTATAACAATTAAAGCATTCTTCTCAACTCAAATATCTTTTGGACAGTGCAATCGCCGAATTCCGGGTTCAACAAGATATGCGTCAACTGTTGAGTCGCCGAATTCCGGGTATGAATAGTCCGGAGTTTGGACTCATAGCATATATTCTACTATTATGTTTTATTCTTTCTAACACATTTAAAAACTGTACCTAATGAATGGGCCTTCTCTCTCGCACACAAACTTCATGTTAGATGTAGAGAAAATCAGTTTTTTGGATCTGGATCTCGGTTTTTTCGGACAGTGTAATCACCGAATTCCGGGTACAGCAGTTGGCGTCAAAGTCGTCATTTTGAATGTTACTGTGCAATAGTGTGCAAAGGATATTGTGTTTATTTATTAAAATTTATTTCTATGATTCTTCTTCTTCATTTTTTGGCTCCGGCACGGCTTGTACATTAGCCAGCGTCAAGTAATGAGGTTTTTATAATTCGCCGTTTTATTTATTTACAGTTTATGAATAATAAAAAAACGAAGGAAACTAATCGCGACATAACCATAAATGATTAAAAACAAATTAAATTTACAAACGATGATATGTGACGAAATATAATCTCAGTAAAATGGTGGTCATTTACTAAAACTTTTTCAGTGGACAGTTTGGAGGATCCCGAGAAGCTACGTGCGGTGGCTTTGTTCTATTTTCCCACAATTGTGCACTTTCACAGATTCTAAGCAGTTAATAAACCACCCTTACTACACATTTAAACCTGAAGAAACACTAAAGCTTAGTCTTAATTACCAGGTCATAAAATCCCTTAAAAAAACTATGCCTGTATTATATTTTTATTGCTTAATCTTTGTAGATAATCATCTTCTTTTTTGAGTATGGCAGTTGAGTTCTTGCAACTCCATTGCTGCCAGTGTCATGTTTAGAAAAATCTACAATTATTTTAAATTATGAACATACTTAATACATTTTGAAAAATGTTAAGTTGCGAAATCAATTTGATTACTTCAGACTAATCAAATGGGACGAAATTAAGTGAAAAGGAATGAAATACGGAATAGACTCAATTAAATATATAAATTAAGTCCTCGCTTTCCAGCCAAAAAGTCTACAATTAATAACTGCGACTTTACGGCAAGCTTACATCAAGATTTGTGCTACAGCTTGTACTAGAAATAATGACCAATTTCGGAAACAGATTGTCAACAAGTTGAAATATAATTTGATGTAAGCCTATGGTATAAGCATGGCTGTCGGGTATGGAGGGTAGAGGTAAGGAGAACCGTCTCTGTGTGTAAAAGTGTCCGTTAAAGTCTGCTAAATAAGGGTGGAGCTACAGTAGCAACCGGATAAATTTAAAAAAAGGCGCTGAAAGTTATTAGAAAGTTATTATAAAATAAAAAAGGACGAAAGAACTGTAAGCACTACAAAATCACAAAAAGTATTTTATTTAAAGCCGATAAGAAAATACAATCGATGTCTCCACGTTTTACCACAGCAATAATTTTAGGTTATATCGACGAAATTAGTTTGGACTACGTAATCATGCGAGGTCTTGTATATTACACTGTCACTAACTGCTCTAGTTATTAAATATTTTAAATTTTCTAACTCATTATACATCAATCAGTGAACAACTGCTCAATTCATATCATACCCTGTGCCTATGCTAGAGCCATTCTGGAGGATTTTTGGACTATTATTTAGTACTGAAAGTGGGACACTTTTTCAAGCTTCTCCCATATGAGACGGTTCTCCTTACCTCTACCCTCCATACTATCAGGGCAGAATAACGGCCATTCCAAAAAGTTTTTGCATGGAGTTAATGTAGTTGATTGATCTCCATGAGTTTTTGTTTGATTTGTTTTATGGACAGGCAAAGACGCGTGTTTATACTGCCAAATTTTTTAGAAAAATAAGGTAGAAATGTCTAATCTATGATCACATAGAAGTTAATCAAAAAAAATTATAAATTAAACGAGATGAACGATATCAACCTTTGGTGTTGAAGAAAACGAAATGAAATAACAGCTCAGTAAAATAGAAGGAATTTACTAAGGTTCAATGACCTTTTTGGAAGAACCTACCATTTTATCTTCATTTGCTGACGCTTTTACATTTTCACAGATGCTAACTGGCTATTAAATACGGTAACTATTATTTTAAGTTCAAACCCGATGGAACATTAATTAAAGAAAACTATTACCTCACATTCCCGCCAAAAGTCTCAAACCAGAGACTAAAGCAATGATGTAAACCAATGAGAATTTATTGACACCATGACAACGTCTTGGAGCGTTTTTAGGATAGAGCAAAGAGTAAAGTGAGCACAAGTGCAAAGCTATGAAATTAATTTATTTCCTCGTTTTTAAACGACACAATTGAGATTTTCTGCAATATATTTTGAGCCTGGAAGCCGATTGTTCATTTGTGATTTACATAACCTTTCTAAACAGTATCCGCTACAAGAGTGATAATCAAAATTTCGTAATGGGTTGTTAGGCTTTGATACCTTTGCATCTTTGGAAATTGCAACGAAATTTAAACAATTTTACTGTTCTGGTGGAACCCCAAAAGCATTAATAACAAAACAAAATTACTGTGTCCGAATGCCAAGTTAAGTACGTGTTCAAATTTTACACAATAAAAATGGACGAAGCTGATATTAAAACTGAAGACGACATGGTCTTGGTTATCGTTGAAGATGAACCCAGAGACGGGTACGAAGAGATTGTAAATAAATTTGAAAAAAATATAGAAGAGGAGTGTGATGTTGAGAATATGATAGAAACTGCAGCGAAACACGGTCATTTCATCGACATTAAAGTTGAACCTGCGGAAGAGGAGGACACATGGAGTCAGATTGATTATGACTACTGTGATATAAAAACTGAAAATGAGGATTATGAAAACTTTGATGATGATGACGATGGTCATCAAGAACAGGTGAAGTTAAATAATTTTCCACTATTTAAGCCATGAGCCACAAGTTCCAATAGGGAAATTACAACTCTTATTTTCAAAGTAGAATACAAATAAGCAAGATCAAGAATTCACTCTTACTGGTTCACTCTTAATATAAATTTGTAGTTTTACAAATAATGTAATAATTTCCAAATATATATGAATTATTTGTAAGTAACAAACAAGTATTGTTTATTTTGACTTTTAGGATTCTGAACCATTTGAGGATGTAGAATACTTATACGATGATGAAGAATATCTACCACCAAATGACATTGATATAAAATTAGGTAGGGGACAACGTAGAAGCTTACTGAGGCCTGATGAACAGAAGTCTTTTGTAAACGAACTAAGGGAGCAGTATCCTGAGTTGAGAAAGAACACCAAAAAGTTGGTGAATGCTGTCAGTGAGATTATGAGGGGCACTAAACCACCAAAGCCACCGAAAGGTAGCTTTGTTAAAAATGGAAATTACAGAGAGTGAGTAGTAGTTTTAAAATTAAGTTAGTAAAAACGGGGCAATGGTTACTGAGGTGTTCCACAGTTGTAGGGCAAATGATATTAAAAAAATTGCACAATTTTTAAAATTCACTGTATTCACAGTCTAGGTATGTATACCTAATATTTTGAAATAAGTTTTCTAAGCTACTAGAGTAAGGATTCCCAAGAGGAATGATATTGACCCGCAAAAAGGACTATTGACCTCTGTTATGATGTACATAACTTAACCAACTGCAAAGTTTTTAAATTTAGCAATTTAAACTTTTCAAAAGTATTTTGCATTAATAACAAAAAAAAAGATAGATAGGATTTTTAAGGTAATTTAGCTATGAGGGTATGAGGTATCAATTCATTAAGACAAAAGATACCTTTGTTGTCCAGAATAGTTCTAATCGTGACTTATTCCCATAAATTTTTAGATCACTAATACTAGTCAGAGGTACTTTATGTAGTTTTTTTTTATAGCTTAGATGGGTGAACGAGCTCACAGCCCACCTGGTGTTAAGTGGTTACTGGAGCCCATAAGACATCTACAACGTAAATGCGCCACCCAACTTGAAATATAAGTTCTAAGGTCTCAAGTATAGTTACAACGGCTCCCCCACCCTTCAAACCGAAACGCATTACTGCTTCACGGTAGAAATAGGCGGGGTGGTGGCACCTACCCGTGCGGACTCACAAGAGGTCCTACTAAACGTAAAACCAGGTATTGTTTAATGTCTTGCAATAATGAATACTGAGGCAATATTCAATAGTGAAGTGATATTTATTATTTTAAGATACTTATTTGTTCTTCTAGGTGCACACTTTGCAATTGTTTGTCGGAATCCTTGCCAGCTGCCGAGAGACATTATCAAGAGAAACACGGCCAGAGATACCTAATCTGCTTTGCTTGCGGTGTGGATTTCAGGAGGTAAGAGAAATTGTAATTGATTGCTTAAAATAAAATATTTGATATTATTTCAGCATTACCTTGACACTTTCGAAGCAACCAGTAAGATTGAATCTTATATTACAATAACAGAAGGATACTTTACTTGATTAAATTCATAAATTTGCAAATTTTCTGGTAATAGGGTATGCTGTAAACCTGCAAGTATAGGTACCAACATCCTGTCCTGAAAAGTCTTGTGTTCTTTGAAGCAGCCTTTGCATCATCCATGGAGACTATATTACACTAACAAAGTGGTACTTATATTATGATGTCTATAGGTTTTAGTAACCACAAAACCAAGCTGACCGTGAATGTTGACCTCATTAAATAACTAAAATCTAAACAGTGCTACCATAAAATAATCATGCTATCATGTTTACGTGTTATATACCATGAGTTCTAGTTACCATTAATACCCAGTGCTGGATTAAGCAAGTGCGGGGCCCGTAGCAAATTATTTCAAAGAGCCCTTGATCTACTATGGGTTCTTAAATATAATGTGGTAAAAAAACACTGTGTTGGGTAAGAGTGCTTGCATACGTCAGACTTTTTGTAGAGCTGATTATCAGGCTGATTGTAATTCTACATGTTTATACAAACAACTTTTTCTTAATAAGTCACTCAAAAAATTAAGCTTGGGCAGAGATAAGTGGGTTTAAATATGCGGAGCCCCCGTTCGCGCGGGGCCCGTAGCAATTGTTACTCTTGCTATATGCTTAATCCGGCACTGTTAATACCAATAATAATGTGGTCTCTGACTTGAATTAAAGACTACAACGAGAAAAACGAACCACAAACACACTTATCATTAATTGCGACTTATTGACAATCTCAACAGCTCATTGTGTTTATACCGTAGCTTTCCCTCAACACACCTAATTATATATTTGATTTCCAGCAAAACAAACCTATATAAACACGAGAAGCGATGTATATCTTCAGACGCCACCATAGTGTTGAAAGCGCGGGCTTCGCTCCTTGGTAATAAGGCTCGAAGTCGTCCTTACATAAATCATTACAAGAATAAACCACCAAGAGTTTTCAAGTAAGTCATTTCGATGCCTCCACACTACTCTAACTCAAAATTTTGAAATTCTCGTTTTTCACACAAATCGCTTCACTATTTTAAAAGTATTACAAATTCATTATTGATGGGGTTCGAAGCAAGAGTAAATCAGTTAGTTACACAAGAAATAACCATGAATATATCTGCAATAATAAAGATTTTTTCAACTTTTTTCATTTAAACGCTCCTCCTGTAAACCTACGAATTTGGAGTTAGAGTAGTGTTCATTGGAGGCATCGATTTTATCTTCATATTACAAGTGAAAAGTCTTGCACGTTCCCGGACTCTAACAAGATCGGTCTGTTCTATCTGTATTAGAGACAATAAATAAGGGAACTTTGCTCCTATTTGCTCCTACTATGCCCTTAACGCTAAACTTAATAATTACCGATGGTAGGATATGATGTGACTGTGAGTCCCCACCGGTTAGTTTGTGATGAATCAGTTTGTATTACTTGTACCGTTACAGTGCAATTACCACTACTTCAATCTAAACCAAAGTTTGACCTCATATTGATTAGGAGATTTGTCCATGATTTGTTCCCTCTTTTCGCTTGCCAACTTTGAATAAGTCCTCACAGCTCTGAAATAGGTGAGACTTTAGTTTTTACCTACAATCTATTAAATACCATCGTAAATGATGGTATTTAATAGATTGTAGGTAAAAATGTCAATTCCTATTTTAAATTGTCAATGACTTTGGCCCATAAGCACTTATCATTTTTGTTCATACTGTGACATTTGCAAATTTTTTTTTAATACAAAAATATAAATGCAGCCATGAAACCCAAGCTTTTTCCCTTTTTTCTACTGAGACAATTGAATAAGAATACTTTGTGTTCCGTATTTTAAAATTGATTTTAATTTAACGAAGTGTGTTATTAACACTTCTGGTTCGAGGGCGATTGTTTTATAGCAACAAGAATGGACAGATGAGTCGACTATTATCAAAGCCGGCAATCTGACTTTTGGATAATTATTGGTAAATCAGAAAAACGAATTATTGACTTTGTATTCCATTGGCAGTCACAAAACTCTTCGGAACAACATCTTAGATAAATAACAGGTTAACTATTAACCTTTATTTAATGCAGGTTTTGAACCGTATTCTTTGAAGGAGACGATTATATTCAAATCAATCTGTATTGACATATCAATAACATTTTTTTGTCCAAATGCACAGATTGCCACCTTTGATAATAGACGACTCAGATATTCCTTAGCTGCACTGTCTATATGATGTTAAAAATTTAATTTCCTTCAGGTCCAACAAGAAGTTCCAATGCAGCGAATGCTCAGCAACGTTCACAGTTCAGAAGACATTAGATTCGCATATGAATCTCCACAAGGGCTTGAGACCGTACCGGTGTAAGACTTGTCCGGCTGCGTACACGTCGCCTACCGCTTTATCTGTAAGTGAATTTCTTGAAATGAGAACCTGAAAGCTAGATCTGCTTTATGCAAAACAATGGTGTGTATGTAACTTGGTGCACGTGAAAGAAGTGAAACTTCTAGTAGTAGTGTCGTGGTTTACTTCATTTTTCATAATTAAATCAAATTGTAATAAGGAATGCTGTGTATAAGAGAAACAACCTAGCTCGCTTTGTCGTTTCCCTCTCTCCACGGTCGAGTGGTTCGCGAGACGCTCTGTCTATTTTCTCACTCTTGCTCTTCCTAAGCCGTAACGAATCTGTCGAAAGTTAAATTTTACTTTCAACGCGACTAAAGAAGTTTCACTTCAAAAATCTTTCATGCAAAACTCAAGTCGAACTAGAGTAAATTTTAGTATAATTATTTAAATATTTCTTATTCTAATAATGGTCCATAGAGTTCTATGCAGAGAAGCTGAAAGTGCGCGCTTGGGATGGTATGGACATGTGATGAGACGAAATGAAAATGAGGTTGGTAAGAGAATGTTAACTATGAATGTGGAAGTATATAGAGGTAGAGGTAGACCTAAGAAGAAACGGATGGATTGCGTTAAAGACGATATAGGTAAGAGGGGAGTGAGCGAAGAAATGGTATATGATAGAGGAGTATGGAAGGAGAAACCGTGTTGCGCCGACCCCAGGTGACTGGGAGAAGGGCAGGAGAATGATGATTAGAGTTCCTATGCATTAGAGGGTGATCTCAATTTCAAATAGTTATTACTCCAGTGCTATTGGAGCTAATAAAGATACTTGTTTGATAACTTCATATCATTAGAAGGTTGGCAACAAGTCTCGACTGATTTTGCTTGTATATGTCTACATTGTCTACATTGTGTCTACAGCGCCACGAGAAGAAACATTTAGACGTTCAGTACATTTGCGATCACTGCGGCCGCGCGTTCAAGATCAAAGAAGCTCTGATACCTCACTTGGATACACACAAACGTGAGAGCATTTTTTTTGCAATAGTAATTTTGTCAAGCCAAAGCACCTTAGGACATAAGGTGTAAATCGCAATAACATTGTAATCTGTCTATCCTACTCTTCCTTCCGTCCTTCCTTCTACAAGAATGCACTATGCTTTGAACCAGATATTACTTTTAACGGCGCCGGGGATGGCTGAGTGGCAGTTCAGTCATCATTAGTATTCGGTGGAACTGAGTTTTAAAAGTCAATAAAACTTTTTGAATAATAAATTGAAACTCTCAACAAATAATTTTCACAATGACAGGCTCAACCAACAGTTTCGTTCTAAGTGACTGACTGACTGACCCGACTCTGTCCGTGTATCGCCATTTCATACTTTGGCGTTACAGCGTCTACCCTACATTTTTCTGATATTTATCAAAAAAACATTTTACCATCTTCTTCTAATATATAAAAATGAATGCTGTTCGTTAGTCTCGCTAAAACTCGAGAACGGCTGGACCGATTTGGTTAATTTTGGTCTTGAATTATTTGTGGAAGTCCAGAGAAGGTTTAAAAGGTAGATAAATATGAAAATGCTCGGAATTAAAAAAAAAATTGTTTTCCCTTTGGTGTGTCCCCCGTCGGACGGATTCCTTTTGTTTGTTTTAAGTTTATTTTATATAGAAGTTTAGGTCTTTTATATATCGATTGAGGCACTACGAATTCTGCCGGGTCAGCTAGTTTAAAATAATAATCAAAACAATGTCTTGTTAATACTTAAAAAATCATTATCCACGACACATATATTAATTGTAAGTATGTACATGTGTGTAGCGTATCGCAAGTTCGGGTGCCACCTGTGCGACCGGCGGTACGCGCAGAAGGCGGCGCTGCAGCTGCACATCGACCGCGTGCACCGGAACCTGCCCCCGCCCTGCGCCTGCCCCGTCTGCCCCAAGAGGTACCCCACCGCCGTCCACTGTCTACACCTTATTAAGTGCGAGTTAAAGTTCTCGATAGCGTAAAAGTTAACTCACATCTGTATGGAGTTGGAACAGCGCCCCTAGCGGCAACCGCAGGCAAACGTTCCAGCTCCATACAAATTTGTAACTTTTACGTTATCGAGAATAAAAAACTCGCACTAAGAACACAGATCTATGACGAAACAGACACGGCAATGTTTGTTTATTTGTTTGTTAATTCTCTATATTGATACATACTTGAACTGGCTGGATTCAACGCATGGTTACCAGTAAAGATTTCCAGAGACCAGTAACGATCGTTTAGATTTGAATTTAAATTTTGTCTCAACACTACCTACTATTCTCTGAACCGTTGTTTTAAACCTTTTCTTGATATATTCTATTTTATTTAGTAATGTTCCTACGCTCCTTAGGTATAAAGCGAAATGTTAAAATTTTCATGTAATTTACATAATAAAAAAATATATATCATGTATTTTCTCAAATGAGCCTAACCTAGGTTTAGCCGCTCATACGCTTTTGGACAAGGAGTTCCGGTTTCATATGGAATGTCTAATTATATTTTTGAATATTTTATGCCCTGGGAACACGAGACCTTTAAGCCAAGTTTAATTTTTTATATATTATGTTATATGTAAAATGATATAAAGAGAAATGACATGAAGTTGATTAATTTGAGACTTTTAATCAATTGGGATTAATTTAAATAAAACCAGACGAGATTGAATGAAGTAAAGACTCAGTAAAATGATGGTTATTTACTTGGAAACTTTTTCAGTGGACATTTGTTGTTTCACTATTCTAGCACTTTCACAGGTGCTAAACAGTTAATAAACCACCGTTATTACACGTTTAAACCTGAAGAAACATTAAATTATCAAAATAAAACAATTGAAATACAACTACGATCTTCGCGTTTCCGCCAAAAAGTCGCAATATCAATACAGCAGGGCTGACGGAAATTATAAAATAGAGCGTTTATTGTTATAAAGAGTGTGTGTTGTGAAATAATTTTCTATTTAGAATTGTAAAACAGGATTACAATAAATAAATAAAAACCTTAAATGACCTTTTGTTTGTATTAAAAAAATCGACACATTGAAGATTTATTTAAAACTCGAAAGAAATATTAAATACATAATATATTGATTGATTTCAAAGATTTCTTAAAGGAATTTGTGTCGGATATGTATGCCGTCTCCTGTAAAGCTCCGTTTTGGACATGACGCTTTCTTCGTCTACATATACTTATATATTACTAGCCGTACTCGCCCGCTTCGTTGGGCATTTAAAATTAATATTATTATTTATTGTCATTATTATTGTGTCCAACACTCATATCAAATATTTTAGCCTATTCATTAAATACATGTATTTTCTACGTGGATACCAAGTTTCCTGTCAATCGGATGCATGGTTCATTAGTTATAACGGAAAATCCGTAAAAACCACTGTAGATTTATTTATTAGTATAGATATATATGTAAATTAAGCTCTCTTGGCCCTTCATTAATTACATTGTGGTTGCGCTATGCGGTTGGTAGACCAAAATTGTAACGGTCATCTATTACAAAAATGAGTGTGGACTGTATTTGCGATGTTTAACTATGACACTTTCTCGGGCCGTGGCGGGAAGAAACAAAGGAACACAACCCGAGGGAAATTGTGAAGGAAAACGCCGTACCTGGAGACGATGGAGTCGTCCGAACCACGGCTGCTAGAAGTGCTTGAAGCCAGTTGGTGTATCTTCTATCTTGCACGACACTGTGATACACTGACACTAATATTGTATAAGAATAAAGTCTTAGGCCATCTCAATAATTAAATCACAAAATAACTGATTTCTGTAATGCGGAGCGCGCGCTAGGTAACCGCCATATTTTTCTTCTTTTTTCTTTCTGTGTGCCCGCGACGCTCGTACTAGCCAATCCAGGGCGCGGGGGATGGGTGAGGAAGGGGAAGGGAAAAGTGTCATAGCTGCCATATTATTATAAAAACATGTATCTACAAATCTGTTATGACGCTGGCGCAACCACATTGCAATTTCCTGCGCATTAGCTTCGCCTATCATAATAGTATTCATTATCTATGGTGGAAGCTATGTTCATTCTATAATTGGATTTGCTCTCTGGCTTTGGACATTCAAAAATATAACGTGCTTTCTTAATAGATTAAAAAAAACTTGCAGATTTAAAAAAAGTTCTACATATTGAAGCAATAGCTTTCAATGTTGTTTCTCTTTGCGGGTTCGAATATAATTATAATAATTGTAAGTGTAGAGAAATAAGTTAATAAAATAATAATAATAATAAACTCTTTGCAGAGCAACAGCTTGGTTCTTTGTTTCATTACAAAACACATTACATATATATGATAACTAGTTGACGCGTGTTGCAGGTTCCCCCGCATGTCTCTGCTGAAGACGCACATGATGAGCGAACACGGACTCAACATCATGACGCGTAAAGTGAGTACTCACGAACGACTAGATTTAGTCTAACGTTACACAAACTTCAACTACAGTGTTAGCGGTTACGTGGTTACTGTCACTGTCCGCCGCGTGAGTGAGTCGTCACTCACACACGCGAGTTCTTTAACGTTCTCGATAACGTAAAAGTTAACTCAAATTTGTATGGAGTTGGAACAGTTTCCCTTCATTTGCCGCTAGGGGCGCTGTTCCAACTCCATACAAATTTGAGTTAACTTTTACGCTACCGAGAACGTTAAAAAACTTGCAATTAGCAAACAGTGTGCTTAGTGCGAGTTTTTTAACTTTAACTAATATTAGTGTTGGTAGGACCTCTTGCGAATCCGCACGGTAAGTACCACCGCCCTGCCTATTTCCGCCGTGAAGCAGTAATGCGTTTCGGTTTGAAGGGTGGGGCAGCCGTTGTAACTATACTGACACCTTAGAACTCATGTCTCATAGTGGGTGACGTTTTTACGTTGTATTTACGTTGTAGATGTCCATGGGCTCCAGTAACCACTTAACACCAGTTGGGCTGTGAGCTCGTCCACCCCTCTAAGCAATAACTAGAATCTTAAACGTATATAAACCTATTTTTTTGTTTTTAGTAAAAACGTAATTCTAGAATTTTCTCTAATCGATTATAATCTTCCAGATGTTCTTCAAGAAGCTGCCGACGCTATCGGAGTCCGAAATGAAGCAGGTCGCGAAGGTGATGCTCAAGAAGGACGTGGAGTCCGTGGCGTTCGGTGGCAGCGGCGCCCCGACCCCCGCACCCACCGGCGCTCCGCCCCCCGCGCCCGCCGGCGCCCCGCCCCCCGCACCCGCCCGCCAGCCGCCGCCGCCCGCGCCCGACCAGGAGTACATCGCCGGGGAAGAGATCGTGATCCCGGAGACTCTGTCCAGGGACGAGATGATCGACTTCCTGAAAAACTTGGACACCGGCGGCGACAAAACCCAAGTGTTCGTCATCAAAAACGGAGACTCCCTGAAGACCCTACAGGGATCCTTCAGCGATGTTATCTAGCTTCGGGTTTTCGTTTGATTTCCTTTTGTAAGAACGCGCTGCTTGATGTCACGAGAACATCGTCTTAAAAGTTTAATTGTACTTAGGATTTAATTGTTGATGAATTTACGCAAAACGTATCGTCTATGTTTGCGAAGTTTTTTGAGTTTGATAAAGACGATGACCCTTAAATCCATGTACTGAAGTAATAGAGTTTATTCAATAGTAATGTAGTCTAAGTACCAGAACAGCGGTGGTACTCGGACGGTAATTAAGCTAAACTTATATAATTGAGTCGACTATTATCAAAGCCGGCAATGTGACTTTTGGACAATTATTGGTAAATCAGAAAAACGAAGTATTGACTTTGTATTCCATTGGCAGTCACAAAACTCTTCTGAACGACATCTTAGATAAATAACAGGTTAACTATTAACCTTTATTTAATGCAGGTTTTGAACCGTATTCTTTGAAGTAGACGATTATATTCAAATCAATCTGTATTGACATATCAATAACATTTTTTTGTCCAAATGCACAGATTGCCACCTTTGATAATAGACTAGTAAGTTCTAGTAAGTTCGGCCGACCAGCAATGTAAAGCGTTGACGTCGGGGCGTTGACCTCGCGTCTACCGGCTTGTGTTACATTGCGTGCATCGACAAAGCACGGTGAAGTCATTATGTTTAATTTAACTTTATTTGTTGTCACCTCGGATCATCTTGGTCATGATTTGTCTGTTAAAAAAAATATAGATATTGTTTGTCCTTAATATACTTGCACTAATTAAATAATGTTTTGGTATATTTGTTTTGTAAGTCAATGTTTTCTCGGACTTTTCTGGAATGTTTTTCCAAGGGAGTATATACGAAGGAATTAGCAGTCACCGATACACGACTGGTCGAGGCTGTCCAAGATCGAAGTTTCACGGCCCGACACGCGAGACCGAAATCTCCAATCATTTTTAAATTGTTTCTTTAAAACTAGTGTTGCCTTTAACTGAGAGATTTATATTAAAAAAAATAATATAATTTATCTATCGACCAACTAAATTAATTAAACAGGACTTCGCTTGATATCGATTGGTCGATAGTTTTTCTTTAGTTTTACGTATTTTTGAATGTTTTTTAAATTTTTTTAACGTAATAAATTTGTTTACATTATGTAATTGAAAAAATATTCTAGACAGATTTTGTCACAGCGACCACGTTGGGTCTTCTTTGAGGTACTACTGATTGTGTTGTTAATATGGTCACTCTATTCAGACCCGCAGAGTAAGTTGGAGCTTCAAATGTTAATTTCTGAATAAAGCATTTATTCACAAATTCTAGCGATTTAGATGTATTCGTTTAATTCTAAAATTATTACCATTGTTCCAAATATCTTGATTGATGAATCGCCATGAATTAACCATTGTAAATTATTTTTCCAAATATATAGGGGACTCTGATTAACGTCTGAGTAAAGTAATAGAATGTATATTGTTAATAAAAAATGTAAAAATAAAATGCCCATTTTTTTTTAATACGAAAAAGTGTTTTATTACGCATTTATTATTCCAAACAAATGTTTACGAAATACTCATCTATAGCATAATGCATACACAATCGTTAGAAGACACCACGAAATTTTATTATATATATATATTTTTTTTAGTTTTTTTTTTGTTTTTAATTCATTACATACTAGTAAAAATACAAAAATATTAAGCGGCTTCTTGATAAACTACCGGGATACCTTAATTTTTTTTTAATATGCGAAATGTACAAGTAATTTAATGAAATGCACCGTTTTTCTTTTTTCCATTCAATTTAAATGTCAGCCCACGTCGGTCCATAGACAACACTCCACGCCTTAAACAGTCACAAGCTCGGGTTGTCGAGTCGAATCGATATTCAAATAAGGCGGAAATTTATTTAGCGTTTTTAAAATCGATTTCAATTTACATTGAATGAATCATTTTTCATTTCAATTCTCATTGTATCCTCAACTCGATCAAACAGACGCTTGCTCCCGTTGTATTTCTAAGAGATCTATAGATATGCATTCCTTTTCGTCATATAGATAAAGCAAGATGGTGGTACAGAAAAATAATCAAAACAATAGAAACGTCATAATTATTTTAATATGACATAATTTCAAATGTAGAATATTATTCTACATTTGAAATCTTGCTCATAGAAAAAAGTTTGTCTTTGAGTGTAAAGAGTTTACAAATAGGAACGTAACGAAGTGATTCTTATGTCACGTCAAAAACCTTATCTATCCATTTATTGCTTTAGTTAGAATAAACATCTTATTTTATTCCCGTGTGGCTTCTATATCCATAAGTAATTAATAGAATGAATAGGCTCATAGATAATGTTACATATATTTTAATCAAGCACAAAGAGATAAATATATTTAGGTAAAATAGAAGTTTTTTTTATTCGTCATTTTATTGCGCGATATGAGAATCACTGAACGACTTATCGGTATTGAGTATTCCAAAACAATCTCTTAGAAACAGCGTGACTATGACCGGGTGCATTGTACAGCCGGACAAGCGCATTCTCACTAATACAGGATCGAATCGATCTGCGTCTAAGCTAACGTTCACACCACGAATACTGATTTCGTTTACATTAATAATGGTCCAAAAATATCTAATAGCGTCCCTAAACGACCGAGTAGAAAAATACTTTATGCATCACGGATAATCTAGCAATATTATGATTTTCTCACTAACGTCGAGATATATTGAACATTTTCTTGTGTCACGACAAACTGCCTTAGGTCTAAGAGTGATACAAACTACTGCGGTACTCCCTTCCATTGATTTTGAAAGTGTTCTGAATAATGAAAATATAATGTTTTTTGAATTTTCGAACAAACTTCAAAGGTAATTAAAAATATAAAATCGATACCGATTTGATTCGATATTCGAATATGACTTGGGGATGTGAAAAAAAATATCCTTTCGTTTTTAAAGATTCATTCGGCCTTATACATGATTTTATCACTTTTTTTTTTAAATATACATACATACATATATATTAAAACGGGGTCGTTTCTATCTTAGCCTCAATTTTCACTGAACATTGTGCAGCCCTTAACACTATGATAACAATATTACGATTACACAAAACATTCTCAATGTTAATGCGAATTCAGATCCGATCGAACACGTATTTGACTTTCTATTATAAGCATTGAAATTAATAAACGTATTTCAAGTCGATAAGACGGCAAACGCGACACTCGAGGGAGCGAGCGAGACAACGTTATACAAAAACGAAACCAACAGATTGTCTCTTTCCCGCGGTGCCAATAAACGTCACTTGTGGATCGTGAAATGACTCATTTAAATTTTCGTAACGGTCACACATTCAGCAGTGATCTACATTTATTTACCTGAAAATACTATTAATACAAATACGTATTTGATCGGGATACGAAACATTGTATTCGCAGTTCGACTGACTTATCGCAAATCGCATCTACTTGACAAACATGAACAGCGTTACGTGCAAGTCAGTCGTTGTTGTAAACTTGGAATGGAACACGGATTATGCACGAAATTGTAACGAACGTAAAAAAACAAAAATAAATTTTCAGTAAATACACAGTTCTCCGACCGTTTAGACCAGTAAGCGGATCTAAACGGCGCCTGTCACTAACGATGCCAAACGTTTACTAACAGCGCCCCAAATATCGACTATGACTATACAACAAATGGCTTATTGACAATCCAATTGAAAGAATATTATTTAAAAATAATTTCAACAGGCAATTCTAATATTGATGGCTAAATTAATCATCTTTTCATTACAATCGAAACACAACTATTAAGAGACAATTCGCCAATCACTAAAATTCAGTACATTACGTACTATGGACATAATAGAAATGAAATTGTCGTGGTATAGTTGGCATAATAACAAATCACGTAGAAAAGCAGATTTGGCATCCAGGCTAATAGTAAAGTTTGTTCAAATTAAGGACGTGTCAAAATTCTCTTAAAAGACAACCGAGCATAGCTATTTTCAGGATCATTCTATGGGACTCCGTAACCAACAAGGAATTTAACATTAAAAAAAAAAGTACGAACCTTATCGAATTTTGAGGGTAGTTTTTGTGTTGTGGGATATTTTAAGTTAAGGAACCTTAGCGAAATGGGAATTCTTAGATATATTTATAGGCAAAGTAAAAAGAAATTAAAGTCCATCAAATAATAACATTAATGTTTTGCATTCTTAGCACACGTAAATCGCAGTAGATTATTGTTCACAAAAAAAAGGCGCAACAGATAATGTTAATTTGCTTCAACGGGTCCGTATTTGTTAAGCCGTGATCAGAGTACTTATGTTTCAGTGAAAATTTACAAAGGAGGTTATTGTTCCAATTTTTTATTGTTATTCCACCGTTTCGGTAATGTAATTAAGACAACAGTCATTATCCGTGTTTTAATCCAACTTCCTCATTAATTGTACAATTCGTAAATCTAATAGTAGCAATCTAATATACAATAGTGTAATTATTAGAACAGGTGTGCTTCAACATAAAAATATTCAATTAAATATTATTATTACCTATAGTGGTAGTTCCATTTCCCAACACGAAAGGCAAATGTATCACAATAAACAGCCTAATCTTTAATATAGTCTGTTACATGAAAAAGTGATATAGATCAAATGAGATGAGGTTGAATTGTGTGAAACTGGAATCAATTTGGATGAAATAAAATGAAACGAGATGAGATGGGTTAAAATAAAGTCTCAGTATAGTATTCAAATCAAATCAAATCAAATTTATAATAAATATATAATAATATAATATTGATTATTTATAGATTTAAATGGACTTTTTTGAATGAACTCGAAAAGCGATTGTTTCATTATCCTAAAATTATGCACATTAACTGATGTTAAACAGTACATGAGTCGTCTATTATCAAAGGTGGCAATCTGTGCATTTGGACAAATTTTTTTTATTGATATGTCAATACAGATTGATTTGAATATAATCGTCTCCTTCAAAGAATACGGGTCAAAACCTGCATTAAATAAAGGTTAATAGTTAACCTGTTATTTATCTAAGATGTCGTTTCGAAGAGTTTTGTGACTGCCAATGGAACACAAAGTCAATAATTCATTTTTCTGATTTACCAATCATTGTCCAAAAGTCAGATTGCCGGCTTTGATAATAGTCGACTCACATAAATTACCGTTCTTACACGTTTAAGCCTGAAAACGATGATAAAACAATTCGCACAATTTCGCTCCACGCGTTCCCGCCAAAAACTCCTCAAATATAAAAGTGTTAATCACATTCAGTTTCACTTTTTCGATAGAAATATTACATGAAAGATCATGAAATAATTATATAGGTCAATGAAAATAAGTACATATGTATTAATATGAAAAATGCACGTGATATTTTTTCTTTCTTTATTTGATATGTCCAATAAGACAGGCTAAGGGAATGTAGACCATATAACTAAGCGTTTGAAAACTGAAACTGAATGGAGTCGAATTGAATGAGATGAATTGAATTTATTGAGAATTCATTGGAAGAATCCAAGAAGCCATGTAGTGTTTTTTTTTCATTAAATTTGTGGAATTGCACAGATATCAAACGGTTAATAAAATGGTGCATTACACGTAAACTCGAAGAAACATGAAATTGCACATACATTTTCTTCTTGCATTTGCTTAGTTAATTCTAGAGTAGCATGTTCTTGCAGGTCTTTTAATCTAGAATTTATTAAAGAATAATTTACACAGAAGTTCTTCTGTACGTAACAACTGGAACTACATGTATGCTTGAATATAATTCTGCAGAAGCACACACATGATATACGAGTTAAGAGCGTTTTAGCTATTTTATATATTTAATAATTGTTAACGTACGTATCACTAGTGGCAGTTATCAATGCTCGATTAAACATCTTTGTTATTGAATTTTAAAAATTACAATACCAGAAATTGTACCGAATCAAAACGGACGTCATATTATTAAAGTGCATTATATGTGTGTACATATACACGTTTTATTTCGGAATCTTAACAACAGAATAGGTATACAATTAAAAGGGTGACACGTCAAA
The DNA here is from genome assembly GCF_030269925.1 of Bombyx mori. Taxonomy (NCBI): domain Eukaryota; kingdom Metazoa; phylum Arthropoda; class Insecta; order Lepidoptera; family Bombycidae; genus Bombyx; species Bombyx mori. The sequence continues at coordinate 3,503,018 of NC_085114.1, forward strand.
TAAACAATTGACAGGTGACATGTTGACACGTAATAAAACAATGAGATTAATGTTTATTTTTTTAAGGAGAATAAGATTAAACAGTGAACTAAAAATACAATAATAAATCATAGCGTCAATATATTTTTTATTCGTCTTAAAAAAAAAACAAAGTTCATTAAATCAGGTTTTTGATTTTTTTTAGACTTGAACAAACAGGCACAGATATTCGAAACAAAATGTCGTTAACTTACAATGATATAATATAAGCTAAAATGAAGATTAAAGTATATTATTATGTACTAAACAAGGTTACGTTTCATTACGCGGAAACAATAAATGAATAATAAAACTGCCTTACGTCGATGTGCACTAAACTTGCGTTTCCCTCCGATTACGGGCAGCGAGTGCACTTTGACAGGTGTCAAATATATGATTCCTATTGTCAGTCAGCTGTATTGCAAGAGCACTAAAAAAATAACTAACAAAATTCGCTAATCGGGCGCGGATATACAAAAGAGAACCGAAACCGCTGGACATTCTCAGACTAGTTTAGTTGACGAAAAAAATTATAATTAGGAAAATCGTACAGCTGAAAACATAGGAACATACAAAATGTCGACTCTCTGAGCAAAGTTCTTGACGAGAAATCATTCAAGAAATTCACGTTTCTACATACTAACATACTTATCACAGGTTAAAAGGGGACAAGAGAAAGTATTAGTGTTCTCTTAATGCGGTACGACGCTACTTAATACAGTATAAAACCTAAGACGAGTTACATGGTGCCGCGGTGGCGCGCGCACTCACTAATAAACATTAACAATAAATCCTAAGCCCATTTTGCCCCGCGTGGGGCCGTTGAGATCGATCGCTTACACATAACTATTACATTAAGTTGACTGGCGGTGCTTAAGCTGAAGCGCGAGTCGAGGGCTGCCAGTGAGTCCGGACTCACCTCGAGTCGGTGCGTCGCGTCATTAATAATCGATTTCGAAAAAAATATTTGTCTCTGTATGTGTAGCGATGCATCGACTCGCGGTGACGTCACGAGCGCCCGAGGAACACTCACGGTGTATATCACTTATCCGACCTCCGTACTAGGGGCCGCCATCGCCCGAGTTTTAGAGCGCCAGTACAGCTTCCGCCACCGTTATCACATCACTATTAGTCCCGCAGTTCGCGTGGCCAACGTCTACTAATCCCAACCGTTCTCCTTCACCATGTGAGCCAGTTCTATTATGAACTTGCCCTCCTTGTATTTCTGGCTCGATTCGAAGGCGTGCTCCTGGAAATGAAACGAAAATAATATATAGAGAGTTTATCTTACACAACTAACATTCCCGATCCTGCGGACAGAATGGCAAAGCAGTCGACGTCGCCCCAAACACGTCATTTCGGATCCTCCCGATCCACTAACGGTGCTTTTAGGTACCTCAAGCACCGGTCATCGTTCTCGTCGAACCCGTCGCTTGCGACGAAGGGCTCGACAAGTAAATTAATCCTCAGACACAGCCCACTGAGTTTCTCGCCGGATGTTCCCAGTGGGTCTCGTTTCCGATCCGGTGGTAGATTCTGCGAAGCACGGCTCTTGCTAGGGTTCGTGTTAGCAACGTCGTCAGGTTTGAGCCCCGTGAGCTCACCTACTAGTTAAGGTTACGCTGATATAGCCTCTCAAGGCTCTCAGCTTAGTTAGAAAAAAAAAAACACAGCTCGTAACTTTCTTAGAGCTTTTATTATTTTTTTATATTGGGACGCTTTATTTTGTCATTCGCAATACGAGATCAGGGTGGAGAATGTGAACATTTCCGTAATATTGCACGATTTATTTTGTAATTCAGCCCAAAAAATGTCGATGGTAGTATTTTTTTAAGGCACAATCAAAGATTTTTGTGGAACTAATTAATTTCAATGAAACACGTAAATTAAATATAAATTTTTAAGTGTTCTCATTGTGTTGTATAATATATTTTTTTTATTGCTGGGTCGGTGGACGAGCTCACAGCCCACCAGGTGTTAAGTGGTTACTGGAGCCCATAGACATCTACAACGTAAATGCCGCCACCCACCTTGAGATGAGTTGTAAGGTCTCAGTATAGTTTCAACGGCTTCCTCACCCTTCAAACCGAAACGCATTACTGCTTTACGGCAGAAATGGGCAGGGTGGTGGTACCTACCCGTGCGGACTCACAAAAGGTCCTACCACCAGTAATATAATACCACACCACCAACCATACACCAGCAATAATATATCTCTAAATGCAGGGACGTCTTAAACTAGGTTGGGGCCCTTGGGCAAACAAGAATTTGAGGCCCTTTTGGAAAGTAAAAAAAAAGCGAATTATAATAACATTTTTTAACTGAGTATGACCATTTATCATAGGTAATCAAATACAGTATGATATAATAATATTAATTATATTAGAATGCTGCTGGTTTTTTGGTTACGATTACGATAATGGTTTCTTTCGGGATTTCTGTTGAGCAAAATATCCATTATATCTTTAAAGACAATTTTTTTAAGGATATCACTTTCTATGCCCATAATTGACAAATTACTCAGCCGTTCTTGTAACATTGTTGTTGGCAATTCATTTTTTATTCTCTTAAGCTGCGAAAATGACCGCTCTCGACTACAATTGGTAACCAAATTGTCGGTTCTTCGGGGCCCCCTGAGAATGGGGGCCCTGGGCACGGGCCCCGTGTGCCCTTATGGTAAAGACGGTATTGTCTAAATGGATCTAAATACTGTCCTTATACATCAACCTCAAGTCTAAGTTCACCTTATCAATATATTGGCTAACAAGTCAGGAGTTCACGAAAACATTGCATTAATTAATACATATTATAATATTAATTAGACAATAAACAAACAAAGACCTGACCTGTTCAGGTTGATTGATCAGATGATATACATCAGTGATATATATCACTGTTGTAGTCATTTCATCATCAGTCGTCAGTTAGGCATTTTTAGACCTACATCTTCATTAGAAAGATATAGAGGTCCTAAAACATACATATAGGATATTTAATGAGTACAATGTTAAATGAGAAACTGTGGTAATAATATACTAGTGATTGCAAAATTGGTCTTAATCTACCATAGACTAGCAAGACCAAGACTAAATGGACAAGAACTATAACAATATCAAGACCGTTTAAATAAGACCAAGACCCAATACGCAAGCAAGGGCGGATCCAGCTTTGGTGCCAGGAGGGGGTCACATAGTCATAGTCAAGTCAAGAACTTATAATTTAATTTTGATAACAATAGATACAAGTAAAAAGTAGGTATTTTACTAATGTACGTAAGTACTGTACTTAAAAATATTTATTCTTTATTGTACACTTGAAAAACTTAACACATAATAACTTGTACATATACACGTACATATTGTCATCTTCTCTTGAAGAAATCGAGAGAAGCACTATCACGCCCGGAATGAGGCAGCTTATTTATATTCCATAACCGTGGTCCTAAAATCATTATGTTCAATATGTGGTCCACTTAGGTCCTGGAACCAGCTCAGGGGGGGGGGGTCATGACCCCCATGACCCCCCCTGGATCCGCCCTTGTACGCAAGATTATAAATATACATAGACAACCACTACAATGTCAATTATACGATATCCATTTGCGTTTCTTGCAGTTTTAAATTAACGCGAAACTTATCGCGAGAGAGATTCGGTGTATCTAACTACTCTTTTTTTTATTGCCCTTGTAGGCAGACGAGCATACGGCCCACCTGATAATGAGTGGTTACCGTCGCCCATGGACTTCATCAATGGCAGGGGTAGAGCCAAGCCATTGTCTACCATTAAACTCATTAAGCACATTACATTAACTCTTATCGAGTGCTGATAGTACGCGTAGGTACCTACCTATAACGTGTTTAATAATTATTATCTTTTATTTATTTATGTTTGAGATTACTGCTGGCCCGGAAGCCTTTTCAGTTTTACCAGGGCAGGTGGGCGAGCAAGGGCTCAGCTAGTAGGGGTGGGATTTGTTAATAGCTACCCGTGCGCTTCCAAAGGAGACCTAACAACTCAAGAGTAGCTGCTTCGCGAATGAATCTACTACCGGATCATAATCGCGACGAGAAACTCAGCTGATGTTTAGGTTAGGTTGCACGTCGAACTCTTTGCCGAGTTCGACGAGTACGGTTACACGTTTTAACATCCCATCTTCAGCTATATCAGGGGCTCCCAAACTTATTTTATCTACTGCCCACTTTAAGAATATATTATTTCTTAGCGCCCCCCTTTTTCCCCTACTTAAAAACCAATATAGCGAGAGCTCAGTCGGTGTCTCAGAGTCCTCCTATATTAAATTACAAATCGCCTCCCAAGCCTCTACACAACGCCCCTTTTTTTTTCTAGGTCTCTTATAGCCCCCCTTTAGGCTTTCAGCGCCCACAAGGGGGCGTTATCGCCCACTTTGGGAAAGGCCGAGCTATATCTATCAGAGCATGGCGATGAAAACTTACATATTTCCAGCCGAGCATTGTCTTGCAACACTCGCAGTATATGTCGGCGACCGCGTGGAGGCCCGTCAACAAGACGCGTTCCTCCGCCATACCGCATCCGACGTTCACACTGCGACAGAAATAAACCGTTCACAATTAAAGACAAAAGTGAAGAAAAACACACAGACTATTGATGAGTCATAAAATAAATAATAGTTTAAAAAAAAACTAACAAAATACGCTGTTGAAATTTGAATAAAAAATAGTGTAAGAAAAAAAGATTTTAATGTAAAAAAAAAGCGTGGTCATCCTCTAGTTTTTATTTATTTAATACTACACTTAATATACCAGAGGTTCTCGTTCCGACTTTCAATTCAAAAGTCAATATCAATAACGTGACCCGTATACTTTCTTATTTGATCCAAGTTAAAGCGAATTCGTATAAAAAAACTATAATGTAAAATTTAAATAAGCTCCTTAATTATGTACAGTCGGCCGTGTAAAACACAATTACCGTTAGTGTCATTAAACTTTCTAAGTTTAGACGGCTACATTAACAATGGCATTGACTGTTTAACTAGTACATAATGTGCAACGCGATTGACACGAATGTTAAGGCTTCAAAAGATTAATTGAATACAAAAAGATGGCGGTTGTTGTAAACGACTTTGCTATTTGTTGTGGATTATTTATTTAGGAACTGCTTTTTATACAGAGCGTTATATTTAAAAGGCTACAGGACGGGTACAGCGGTAACTATATATACAATAAGGGGTATATTTAGGGCTACAAAAATATTCAATTATCAATTTATTTATTTATTTTTATTGCTTAGATGTGTGTACCAGCTCACGGCCCATCTGGTGTTAAGTGATTACCGGAGCCCATCGACATCTACAACATAAATGCCACCACCCACCTTGAGATATGAGTTCTAAGGTCTCAGTATAGTTACAACGGCTGCCCCACCCTTCAAACCGAAACGCATTACTGCTTCACGGCACAAAAAATATATAGAAAAAATATTTTCAATATATTCAATGATCTTGACTTAAGATTACATTTTCGATTTAATAATGATTTGTATACACGCTGTATGTTTCATCAGGTCAGTGACCTGCGTCTAAAAATAAACTATTAAGACTTGCTATTCCGTTGGCATTTTGTATTTTTGTTATTGCTTAGATGGGTGGACGAGCTCACCCGGTGTTAAGTGGTTATCGGAGCCCATACTGTATAATTTATTTTTAGTCCAGTAGGCAGCGACTTGGCTACCTCCGTGACATTTCCGACGTCCATTAGTGACGGTGATCACTAATCATCAAGTGAGCCGTATACAAAGCCAATTAAAAAAAAGATAATCTGTTTCACTACTTGCCCCTAATGGTGAACATTGCCTATTTTTTTTATACGTTTTTCTATACGCCTTATAGCATTAACTAAAAGTTGGAAAGATTTTCATTTAAGCATATTGTCTTACCATAAATGTGATATATGTTCAAACATAACAATAAACCATTATTATTATTATTTAATATTTGCTACCCCAAAGCCACCCTATTTATATATTGTTACGATCTGTTTACGTTGCAACATATTTTTTAGTAAATAAAGAAAAAAACACCTGCCTTTTAAACATGACGTTAAATTATTATAATACATGTTAATGCTTGTGGTGTTGAATCCAAACATGAATTATCTTGGGTCACAAATGTGAACTTCACTACATTATTTTCTTTGTTATATAGAATAATTTTAAAATAGAATGCATTTTTTCCTATATCTATTTTTATTTGCAGTAAAGCAAAGCAGTAAGTAAAGTCTAATGAAATTTTGTCATACAATTATTACGATACTACGAAACATTATCTATATATATAAAAATGAATTGCCGTTCGTTAGTCTCGCTAAAACTCGAGAACGGCTGGATCGATTTGGCTAATTTTGGTCTTAAATTATTTGTGGAAGTCCAGAGAAGGTTTAAAAGGTAGATAAATATGAAAATCCTCGGAATTAAATAAAAATAACAATTTTGTTTTCCGGATTCCTTTTGTTAGTTTTAAGTTTATTTTATACAAAGTATTTTATTTATCGATTAAGGCACTACGAAGTCTGCCGGGTTAGATATTTATATTATAAAAAATCAAATGTGTACTAGTCTGAGGTGCAAGGTGGTCATTTATTTCAATCGACCTCATGTCTTGGGTCAGTATTTATGATATGTATTTATGAGATTTGCAAACCTCTCAACGCACAGTACAAACGTGAGCTCATTTATTTCAAACAATAAAAAAAAAACTTTCTTTTATTTCACAATAAAACATAAAAAAATAAAAGAAGGTTTTATCGTAAAAAGTCTGATATGGCTCGTAACAGCGGCATTGCCAGTACCAGACTTGCTCTACTATACGATTTAATTGACATTAAATTTGTTATTAAGAAAGAAGTGTACAAACGTAATAATTCATGTTTAAAAGGTACTTACACTGAATTAAACAGATACGCGCGCCCCCGACTGCCTTGAAACGACTGAAAACAAAATTGGCCACAATTAATATAAATAAGACATGTAGCTAGTTTAAAAACAAAAAAAAAAAACACGCTTAAATAGCACAGGGAATTAACAATTAATTTAATTTTATCCTGTTGATATTAGTCAGGATATTAGGGCGAAGATAAAAGTTATTGTTATGCGTGTGTAGTTCAATTATGAACCCCTCCCCCCTTCCCCATCAGCGCACAGACGTCTGCTACTCCTACTGCTACGTTGGACATAGACCCCCCCCCCAACCCCCCGCCTCGCAACGAGCGGTCCTGCGCTGCTTCCATCCAGTGGATTCCCACGAACGTCAATAGTTCGTCGGTTCACCTTGTGGAAGGTCTACCCACGCTACTTTTCCGGTACGTGCCCGAGAACTTTTCTGCTCCAACGGCCATCCGTTCTACGAGCAATGTACCCTGCCCATTGCCACTTCAACGTCGCAATCCTTTGTGCTATGTCGGTATACCATGGTTTTCCTGCGAATATCCATATTCCTGATTTGATCTCGCAGGGAAACTCACTTAATATAATCAATTGCAACTAAACACATGTCTTGAAGTCAGTAAAAATGACGTAACAACCAAACAAACACACAAGCTAATAATATCGTGTTAAAAATCAGCGTTCGTTTCTATCTTGGCCTCTATGTCCTCTTAAACCATTCATAGGATTATAATGAAACTTGGTTCAGTTGTTGTTGGCGTTTCAGTTAAAGTTACTGTCATAGTTATTGTACCATTAACGGATAAAAGGCAGCGCGCGGGTAGTTCCAACATATCTATATTTTACATACAATTAGCGAGTCGCAGCGTTTTTTAATGCGATTTAAAGACTGGGACAGCAAAATTCAGTTAAGTTCTTGACGTGATGTCGCAAGGTGGATTTTGTGACCGGAGCCCATAGATAACAACAATTTCTAAGTCTCAGTTTTGCAGTACAATGGCTGTCCCAGTTTTCAAACCGGAACGCATTACTGCTTGACGGCAGAAATAGGCATGTTGGTGGTACCTACCCGTGCGGACTCACCAGACGTCCTACCACCAGTAATCCTACGAGTAGAATAGGTAGACAAAAATAAGTATTCTGATGTTTTATCACAAATGTTAACAACCTTCAAGATACTTCCACGATGAATATGAGTGAACTTTTAAATAAGGCGCTTAGTAAAATACGTGTGAGTTCGTTTACCTTCGAGATGAGTTCGTCATGGCTGGCGAGGTGCGCGCGGCAATGTATGCAGCTGTAGGTGCGGTGCGCCGGCGGTAGGTAGGCTTGGAACGTCTTGACGGGGGTCTTGACGGCCGGGGCTCCGCCGCCGCTCTCGCCTGCCACCCCGCCACGGTTAGTCACCCCGTCACGCATGAGTGCCTGCTAGCTACCAACATACGCCACCGTCAGCGCGCGACCTCAAAGCCGCCACACACCGATTCTTGCACAGAACGAGCCGGGCCGTAGTTTTTAAGATACGCCATCTCCTTGCGTTTATCCGAAACGCGTTATAACGAAAGAGAAGAAATTCGAAAAGCGAAATAAATGATAGAAGACATATTTTTAATACGCTTTTTATTATTAGCTTCAGACGTATGTATGTATGTTTGTAACGGAATCTTTGAACATGATTTTGAACCCCTTCAAAACGTCGGATTAACTCGAAATTTGGTATACTTATTAATGGCCGATGACAATTCAATATTAAAAAAATATATTGAAAAAATTGAAATTCAACTAAAAAAAATAAAATAATAGATTAAAAAAACTAACAAAATACGCTTTTATAGAAAGTCCATCTACTTAAAAAATAGAAAATAATTTTAATAAATTTGAATTAAAAATAGTGTAAGAAAAAATGATTTATTGTAAAAAAAAAGCGTGGGTTGCATAGTATCAGTAGTTATAAATATATTATGAACAGATATGAGTAGAAGGGTTATTTTGATAATATCCTGAAAAGCACCCCACGCTTTTTTACAATAAAATCCTTGTTTCTTACACTATTTTTAATACAAATTTATTAAAATTATTTTCTATTTTTTAGTTGGATTTTCTATAAAAGCGTATTTTGTTATTTATTTGTTCAGATGTTACTGCTGCTGCTGCAAACCTTATTAAATGACGTTGGTAGACTAGCAAATTGTTTAATATTAAGCAGGCTAATGTTTCGTTAACTCTGTGGCCAAAGATAAGGTTTCCGGAAAAAAAAAGCCCAAAGGGTCACCGGGTTCAGCGAGCTATTGATTAATCCTCCATCAACGTAGGAGCTCTCGGGAATTTGTAAATAATTTTCTCACATATACATATCGACGCTTGAAAGGCAAACGTGACTAAGGGACAATAACTGCTTTAAACATAAATGATAGGCAATAACCATATTCGATGCGCAAAAAAATAATATTTCTAGGTCTATTCAAATAATTTCAATTCTATAGTTAGAATCGTTAAAATAGATTTTTTTCAAGTATTTCAACTTTAAATTAGTCTACTGTAAAGTTCACGCATTGTCGCTTAATCACGTTTGCCTTTCAAGCGTCGCTATATATATATATATATATATGTGCTCATATTTAAATGTAAGTTTGTTTGTGTAAAACAAGGAGATGCGGCCTGGCTCGCTCTGTGCGTCTCTTACGTCGAATGCTGACGGGGGATCGCCTCAAGTGCACCATACTACAGTTATAGCAAATATAATTAATTTAATAATATAAACACGTACTATTCATTTCAGAGAATTAAAAAAAATGATATCGCAAAATTTATCCATATATAAATTTTTGTATTGTGTATGTGTTTAACCCTTAAAAACACAGTGATGTGGCAACATTTGATTGGTCAAATTTCAACATTTAGCAAAAATAACATTTGATATAAACTATTTATTTATGATTTTATTCAGAATGACCTTATAACAGACTTATAAAGCTTCGATAACCATGAATAAGAATTCAGGTCACTTTAAATGCAATTGACAATTAATAAATAATTTTAATCAGAGCGTTTATGGGTTAATTTAATTTCGGCACAGAATATTTTGAAAAAAAAAAATATAATTATAAATTGTACGTTGTATAGTGCACTATAAGCTTAGTAACAGCACTCATGAGACAGAAAAGAAATACAAAGAAATATTTAAAAAAATCTTTTGATCATGACATGAAGTTCAGGATCCCATTTCAAATTATATTAACAGAAATTAGCGGCTTTTTTGTTACTCATTTTTTTAAAGATGACTAAAAGACGTCTTCTCTGTGTTACTACCTAATTTAAATAATTCAATATTAAAATGACCAACATTCAAATAATTCAAAACACCGCAAAATAAATAACTTTTTTGGCTAAAGGCATAAAACTTTTAATGTGATTTTTGTGGTTGCCAGGAAAAAAAAAGCAATTGTTTAGTACATATTTATGCCATACATCGCTATACAGAGGACGTATACTTTGTTACTGTTGAAAACTAGCACTGAATACTTCCAATTACTTTTCATTTATAAAACTTAAAACATTTAATTCCTGTTACTATTTTCATAGACCTCTGATAACAGTTAATAATGACGAAATAGCGAAAAGAATATTGTCGGCGAATAAACTTCTCTGTCTGTTCCAAATTTTCGCAAGATATATCCAAACTCTCCTCTATGAAACCCTACTGAGATCCATACTAGCTTGTGGTTCAGAGACTTGGGTACTCAGCATAGAAACAGGAATCCACTAATTGTAATCAAGCGGAAGATTCTTAAGACGAATATTCGGTGCTGGGCAGGGAAACTACCTACGGGGAAAGCGCTATAACCATGAGGTTTATGATATTTACAAAGAACCCAATTTCATAAAACTTGGAGTCTTAAGGTGAACAAGAGAAGTAGCTAGAAAGGGAGAGGCCAGAGAAAGAGAGTGCCGAAACAAGTGCAGTACGGTGAAACGGATGGTCGCAGCAGTCGTAGCAGGACCAAACTCAGAGGGTTAGATGGCACAGAGCAGGACCTTAAGCGAATTGGTTTTTAAAAACTGGAAGGAGCCTGGATAGGTACTGGACCAGGTTAAGGCCCGCCTTGGGTCTAAGGCCTAAGATGATGATGATGCTCATCAATAAAATTGACATAATTTCTTTTTTAAGCTGATGTTGATTTTTTTGCCACTAGTACCCAATATAAATTGTTGATCCAAGACGAAGTAACAACAAAGACATTAAAGCATCTTAAACTCGAATAATTCGATGAAAAACCATTCACTATAAATATATCAATTTCATATCAGACAATAACATAGTTGTAACGATAAACAAGGATAAATAATGAGTGTTTCAATATATCGAACTGTACTTACGATACCGTAATCTTGCTAACTTGACTAATTAACCCACACAAACTTGAAAAAAAAAAAAGAAAATCTATGTTCGATTTTTAAAATAGGCGTTAAGCTGTAGCGTTATTTTTCGGCGGCTTCCAAAATGTAATGAGATTAACCTCATCGAATTAAATAATCGCCCGCGGCGTCTCCCGCCGCTTCAAGTTTATTTACCTCGTACTGATAATATAATATGTTAATGTGAAAATAGAACGAAATCGTCGATTACCATAAGTCGAATTCAGCATGTCGCATATTTCAATTGTAAATTAACCTAATTTACTTTTTTTTAAAACATGCCATCTGAATACAAAAGGTAATGGCTAATTCTATTTGTGAGTTCGAATAAAACGGTAAATAAATTTGTTTAAGTAGGCTTATAAATTACTAGCGCACTCAATGGTCGTTGTCCTGTTAATTTATTTTGACAACGGAATCCTCAAGATTTACTTTATTTTATATAATGACTACTCATTTTAAATGTCAAATTTCTTTTTTTCATATTCCCCTTAACCTTTCGCCATTCGTGTTCTTGACTTTTCCCAGGGATTTTTCCCTTAAATACATATACTTGTCCTGAAAAATTGCGAACACAACGAAAAAGTCGAAAAAGAAGAGCATTCTAGCGATTCATGAATTACTAAACTAAAGTTTTAATGCGAATAAAATGATATTAGACACTTTTAAGAATTTCAGCATCGTTAAAAGAGATGAACATTTAAATTGATTACCGAAAAAGAAGTTGACTGTTTGAAGTTGGATCCCGTTGACTATATTCAAATTTTAAAAAGTTCCTATTTTAAATAATTTTAATATAAATAATTTATAATTTATGTATTTGTATGTTGTTTTCAGAGAGATCTTAAATACACTACGACTCCATTCCCAGTCGACTTAGAGCAACGCATCAAAATTTTTAATAAACTATCTCTCTTTCATTAGTGAATCACTTCAATTTGCTAGCACTTAAGCACTCCATTTAAAATCGCAAACATTTACTTACCAAGACTTCAAAATTTTTACTAACAAACAATTTGTTTGATTGACGTTGTTATGTCAAGTGTCAGTAGGCAAATATTGATTTTTCTGAATGGCAAAACATGCTTTTATTGAAAACTTAAGTTTGATTGGCTTTAAAGAGTTCGACTTTGGAATGGAGTCGATTTAACTTTTTGCACTCGAGAGGTGAGTTTCGCTCACCACTTTGTGCTGTGTGGAAATTCGATTCGTTGTGTTAAACTATTTAAGTTACTTTATTTAATGATTGACATCTTGTTTATGTTTTTGATATCTGTTCTTATGGTTCGTTTTCGTCGTTTATAATTGAGTCATATCGAGGGGTGAAAGATTATTTGATTTAAGCAGCATTACTTTTTTTTTCTCTCCCGTCTATGCCGATAGCCTTGAGAGGCTATTTCAACCCTCCTTCGGCCCTAGCAAGAGCAGTGCTTCGCAGAATCTATCACCGGATCGGAAACGCGACCCACTGAGAAGATCCGGCGAGAAACTCAGTGGGCTGGCGACATTACGCTTAATATCCGACATCTATCTTTATAATGAAACATGCATTTTATTTAGTAGTCGCATCAAAAATTCAATGTTTTAAATTGAACTACAATTAAGTTTACTCCATTGAAATATCTGAACATGTTTTTTTGTTATCTTATTTTTACCAAATTTTAAATTTCTAATGGCTCTCCGGTAAAGTTTAAAAAATTTCGCTTAAAATATATATATAATATAATAATATATAAATAGTCTTTCACCCCTCGATATGATTCTTTGTTCAGTGTGAAGATTCGATGCGCACTGTAAACTATTAATGGTACTTTATTTGATGATCAACATTCTCTCTCTCTCTCTCTTCGATCGGTTCCTCACTGCTGAGGATCGTGACTCCGTCCGATTTCGTCAACCAACTGTCTCCATCGATCCCGCCCTGCAGCCCGGTGGAGTGCGTCGCTGATAGGTATCCCCAGTTCCTCCGCTATTTGGTCCGACCATCGTTTGGGACCTCTACATTCACTTGTTTATATTTTTGATATTTGTTCTTATCGTTCGTTCGCAATTGGAACGTGTTGTTAGCGACACTCACCTCTCGAGTGTAAAGGGTCAATAGTTTTGTTTGGTGGTTACGTACCTGCCTGGCGCGAGCAGCATCCACCCGCCGCCCACATGAGCCGCGTCAACCGTCGGTCACCTGCCGCGCGCGCTCTCGCCCCGCCCCGCGCGCTTCCTCTTAGCACCCGCCACCCTCTGTCAACAACAGAATTAAATGCGGCCTTAAAATCTCAGTTCAACGATAACTTTTTTTATTTATTGCTTAGATGGGTGGACGCGTCCACAGCCCACCTGGTGTTACTGGAGAACTTATATCTCAAGGTGGGTGGCGCATTTACGTTGTGGATGTCTATGGGCTCCAGTAACCACTTAACATCACGTGGGCTGTGAGATCGTCCACCCATCTAAGCAATAAAAAAAAAACAACGGCTGCCCCACCCTTTAAACCGAAACGCATTAATGCTTCACGGCAGAAATAGACGGGGTGGTGGTACCCACCCGCGTGGACTTACAAGAGGTCCTACCACCAGTACCACCAGTAGCTGGCCAGTCTAAAACGGTTATACGCTGTTCGCTAAGGTAACATTTGAAACCGGAAAATGCCCTATATCGTTTACAAGGGAATCAAATCAATTGTGTGTTTTATTAACGTAAATAAGTAAATCGAACTTAAGTTCCTTGACCTTCGAATGTATTTTTACTTCTCGGTTCAATGTATTTTCATTCGTTTATTAGCATTATTTACCGCTGAACAAGACGCCAGGAAACTGTTCGTAGCTTATTATTATAATAACTAAAGTAAATGAGCATCAAGGACGTTAATAAAATATTCAATAATACATTTTGCGACGAAATTTTTATTTTTATTGTCATCAATTCAAAAACGTGGAACTATTGGAAAAATTTAGGTAGTTAGTTTTTCCCTAACTATTTGCTGGTAGTCTAAGAAGCTTTTTTTTTTATTGCCCTTCTAGGCAGATGAGCATACGGCCCACCTGATGGTGAGTGGTTACCGTCGCCCATGGACTTCAGCAATGCCAGGGGCAGAGCCAAGCCGCTGCCTACCGCGCTATTTCAGCTACACGCGGACGGGTAGGTCAGCTCACGGGCTCAACCTGAGAGAATTCGCTAACATTAGCAACAGATCATTCAGATTGTTTTGGAGTTGCTACGCGTGTAAAAATTGTGTTTCATCATCTGTTAATAACGTAATGTGTCACTAGTCGTTAGATAATTCATAATAACGGAGTAGGTAATTAATGTTATTACTCTTTAAGAGCGGTTTAATTTTTAACGCAGCAAAAAATATTTGTTCCGGATACTCTTGATATAGTTCAAGTTTAGCAAAACTTGTCTATAATATAATAATAATATATACAAATAAAAAAAGTGCGTGCGTACAAAGTACACATGTCAGAAGTGAAACTTTTTTGGCGAACTAATTTATAAGTCTTGCTTATATTTATACAAACCTAAAACTTTAGATTTCCGAGACTTAGAGGAAGGGAAAAAGGAAGATATGTTCCCGCCAAAAGTCTGTTAAATGTCAATCTCAAACCTCAGTGTTGACAGAAATTATGTTTAGATTTCTAAATTTTAAATGACTAATATTTTGCCAATTGAATTGACTAATTTAATTTCATGCTATTTGATCAATGTTCCAAATTCTTTTCATTTCATTTCAATTCCTATTAACATTTTTCACAAAAAAATTATAAAATATTTGGCTGCATGGTACGATACATTTGCCTTTCCAGTTGGAAAAATACAACAACTACTACTACTGACATTTGTTTGACAAGTACTTAGTTTCAATAGTAGTTTGATGTCACTTCCGTTGCATACCTGCGTGACGTTCTGTAAAAATTTTACCCCCATGCGCCTAAAGAAGTTTCACTTCAAAAATGCGGACCGCGTCTAGTTACTCTATGACTGATGACAGCCAGTACGTAAATGAATTAACTTAAAACATGGAGGATAGACCCTCCTTAACTTGACGACAACTTGTGTATTTACGACTTGCATTTTTACTCGATCGGTGTGTACGATTCAGTATATACCATTTCTTTCTTTCCCAACGACGTTTCCTGCTAGCGGATAAGTATTTCGTACATTTGTTTTTCGTCGGCGCAAAATGGTAGCAATATAAATGCATTTATACCCTTAAAGAGATCAAACTTAAGCACTAAGAATTGAAAGAGATTATAGATCGTGTTAATAAAAATCAAACCCGCAAAAATTATAATTTGCGTAATTACTGGTGGTAGGACCTCTTGTGAGTCCGCGCGGGTGGGTACTACCGCCCTGCCTATTTCTGCCGTGAAGCGGTAATGCGTTTCGGTTTGAAGGGTAGGGCAGTCGTTGTAACTTACTTGAGACCTTAGAACTTATATCTCAAGGTGGGTGGCGCATTTACGTTGTGGATGTCTATGGGCTCCAGTAACCACTTAACACCAGGTGGGCTGTGAGCTCGTTCACCCATCGAAGCAATAAAAAAAATAAAAATAAATTTAATCATAGATTCTCAGACTTTAGTAGTATTGCATATAAGACGTCATTTACTATGAATATTTTCAGTACAATTACATTAGCGTTTTTAATGATATCCGTTTTACAGTAATTAGCAAGTTATAGAACAAACACGTATTGAGTTCGCTAATTAAGTAATATCGTTTTCCTCCGTGTCCCTATTTACGGTACGAGTAAATGATAACATTAACACGTGTAGCTCATGTGGTTTCATTATTTACACAGAGCCCTTTATTCTGTATAAAAAATATGTTTTAAATTTTTAATAAAATAGCTTTTTTAAAAGCTTAAGCTTTTGTGCAAGTTAAGTTTTCACTAGCTTCAAAATGAAAAATTTATACACATATCAAGACTTATAATCTATATATTAATACGTGAAGCAAAAACTTTGTATCCCTTTTTACGAAAATTGCGCGGGCGGAGGAGTATGAAATTTTCCACACTTATAGAGAATATAGACAAGAAGTGCACAATGCTAATTTTTTTTTAAAAGTAATGCATCAAAGATACATTAAATCAATAAAGAAAACATTACACATACTACATACCATGTATTTGACGCACACACGCATGCATACTATTTATTGTCAAACTTTGGTTCTTGACGTCTGTTGTCAAATTGAGAATAGATTAAATATTGTTTGTCTTTGTTAATATTTTTTATAGTGTAGTCTTGGCTAACTTTGTGATTATAGAAGTTTAAAATGTAATCATAATAGTGTACAAACTTACAATTCCAATTAATTATAGTCGAATTTCGACTACTGCGGCACCTCTAGTAATACAATAATACTCTTATTAATTTCATCTCAAAATGTCAATATTTTTAAATCTAATATTGTTTAGTATTATTTAGTATTGTTGCGAAATAATCCGCATAAATTCAGAAATTCGTGTCATTTACAAATGTGACAATGATAAAAGAAAAATTACGAAGGGTGTTAAATCAAACCGCTAATAAATATTAGCCGAAAATCAATTACAGTTTTAAACTTCAGTAGGTACGCGGTATATAGCCACCAATGTATTCGTTTTAAAATTCACTTTTTTTTCTCTCATCGTTTAGGTGACCGGGATAGTTTGTGACCCGCCTGTAATAAATGGCTAGCGAGGCCACCCACCCACCTTGAGACGTAAAGTCGAAATAGTGCCATCTGCATGAAGTGCAACATATAGTGGTATTTTCCTTATTTATCTATTCCGTGGTATTTTCTATCGCCCATCAGATCGGAACACAGAAAACAGTCGTCGTTTGACGTCAAGATGGCCTAAAGGATAAGACGTCCGGTGCATTCGTATCTAGATGCACCGGTGTTCGAATCCCGCTGGCAAGTACTAATTTTTGTAATGAAATACGTACTTAACAAATGTTCGCGATTGACCTCCACGGTGAAGGAATAACATCATGTTGTAAAAATCAAACTCGCAAAATTATAATTTGCGTAATTACTGGTGGTAGGACCTCTTGTGACCAAACACCGAATAAGACAGCGGGTTGGCTCTGCCCTTGGCATTGCTGACGTCCATGAGCAACGGTGACCACTTACCATCAGGTGGGCCGTATGCTCGTCTGCCTACAAAGGCAATAAAAAAAAAAGTGGAATATTAATTGAAAATACGCGATAACACCTGTTACTGTAACTATTATATCGACCCTAATACGGAAGCAGTGGCAATAATACACGGTCTTTCATACAGATAGCTAGCTCATGCTGGTAGTAATACGTGTATAACGAAGCCAAACCATGAAGGCCGATGCGGTTCAGTCAGCGTGCATTGACCAGCGGGTGAAGAACCTTCAACGGTTTTGAGCCGTTGGACCATATAGCTCAAGTTGTCTCTGACGTCTTTTAATGCGTAGACCATTTATTATTTTCAATTCACGTGATCTTCGGTTATGTATAGACACACTTTTACATGTAGATACCGTGTATTATAAAAAATAAAGTACCGAAAAACGCACATGTTTACTCGTGAATTTCTGAAGTTCGTATCTGGTTTGAAGAAGTGGAGAAGAAGAAGATGTGGTACTAGAGGAGAATACTTGGAATATCGGGGATTGAATTTCGTATCAACGTATCTATACTTCGAGAACTTTGCATAAAGCAGCGTTTATCATCTTTGGTAGAGTTTGGTGTCCTCATCTTTATTGGTCACGTATGTCGCCGAGGGAAGGTGGCTATTGAGCAACTTGCGGTCCAAAGAAAGGTTGAGGGTACCAGGCCGTGAGGAACATTGCCTATGAGGTAATTGACCAGTGAAAGTAAATGGCTCATCATCATTACATGAACGCACGAGAAGGACGGCTATCAGAGAAGAGTGGCCTGAAGCTTACCACCAATACCTAAAGTGATGACCAGGACCACTCTGTCAAGAATCATACCGACAAAGAAGAAGAAGAAAATAATTTGAAGACTGATCTCTGAACACTTGTTGAACGATTTTTCTCAACGTGTCTCTCTATTATCTTGGGCAGTCTTTAGTGTTTCGGGTATAAGCATGTCGGTAAGTGATGCTACCAGTTTTTAGCGACCCGTTGTTGATGGAGCCAGTTGTCTCCTCTCGTACGTCATTAACTTAAGACCCACTTAGTTTCTCGCCGGGTTTACTCAACGGGTCGCGATTCCGATCCGTTGGTACGATTCTGCGAAGCATTACTCTTGCTAGGGCCAGTTTTAGCACATTATCTCTATTTGAGCTAGTCTCAGTCACAGCGTAACTACAATAGCCCCTTAGAATGCCAGTGAATGGGTAAGAAAAAAATATATTACCTTAAAATGAAACACGTCTGTCGTCTTTGGCGTTTCGACCTTGAGACGGTAACAATAGATACAAATTTTACATTGACCGTGATCTCCATGTATAAGTTGGCGAGGGCTTTTTTACCGGTTACCGGACACAGGATCGTTCGTGCGTAACCACTTAATGGGTTAACGTGTTTTTAAGGTCTGTACGTGCAAAAAATACTGAATTTCTTTAATTCAGTTCTCACACGGTTTTGTTTAGAGTACAAAGTCGAATTATATTTGCACTTTTTTTTTCAATTATTTCGCAATGACCTTTTTTCCACGCTGAAATCGAGAGAGATCAGAGAAACTTTTAAGATTCAATATTCGTCATTATGTGTCGCAAGATATTTCTCACGTTTTTGTTTTTTAAATTATGGTCCTGGCAACACTGTAATATGAGACGAGATGTCACGTTGATGTCAAAAAAAAAGAGTTATCACATGAAGATTTAAGAGTTTATGGTTTTTTTTGAAATTGAGTATTAAAAGAGTACGAAAATACTCTTGTATTCGAATTTAGTGCTCCGATTTTGTATTTTTTGTTTTGTTTAAATGAACATCTTCGATAGCACGCTTGATATAAAGGCGGTTAACTAATATCCTAATAACAACTATTATACTAACACTTATATCGGAATTAATTGTAACTTCGCCAACGATATAGGCAGGACGGTGATGTCTGCCATCCAAGCAGTCCAAAATCAACACTCCTTGCCATCTGTTTTTCAAGTAGATAAACTAAGGGTAATTTTTTACGTGAGATTGTAATCATGAATCATCATTCGGCCTTTATGTTTTTTTTGTTTAGTTGATTGTAGCTCATAGATATTACTAAGTGAATGAGGTCACACACCTTATGACATGAGGTCTACGTTTGAATTATGTAGTATCTCAACTGTCTCACTATTCTATCTATTATATCTACTATCACAAACCTACACGAATTACCGCTTCACGACAGAAATAGGTAGAGTGGTAGTACCTACCCGTGCGGACTCACAAGGCGACTTGTAACGAGTAATTACTCAGCAAATAATTTATCATCATCATCATAATATTTTTTTCTCCTACCCATTCGCTTGTAGCCTTATCACAAGCTCTAGCAAGCATCTACCACCGGAATGGAACCGCAACCCACTGAGAAGATCCGGCAAGACGTCGTCATCATCATCATCATCATCAGCCCACGGTCGCCCACTGCTAGACATAGGCCTCTCCCAATCCACACCACCGAATCAGGACTTCGGCTCTCCTTATCCACCTCTTGCCAGCCACCGTTCGGAGGTCATGGCCCCACCTAGCTTTACATTTTACTTCAACGTGGACGTTATTCTTGAGCATATTTTAAATACGTATTTGTCTGGTCCGCCGTCTGGTGGAGTGGTAAGTGACATGGTCACTACACAAGGGGGTCGCGGGTTCGAATCCCGCCAAGGGAAGATATTTGTATGATAAATATAAAATGTCTTTTCCAGGGTTATGGATGTATATTAAATATATGTATGTGTATAATAAAAATCTTACATTTATACCCGTTATCTGGTACCTGTAACATAAGTTCTTTACGAACTTATCACGGGACCAGTTAACGTGGCGTGATTGACTTAAAAAAAAAAAAAAAAACCTGTTTCATTTCGTATTTTCACATTTCGTTAAGTTGTTTTACTTGCCTGCGTTATTTGAACATGTTGTTAAACAAGTACACACAACGGTCCTCTAACCTCTTAGGCTACAAGAAATTCACAAAAAATATAGTGTTATAATCATAATTTTGTGAATTTTAATTCACAAACAACAAAATCAATGTTAAGTAGGAAACGATAATTATTTGTTTTTTTCTTAGTGTTATATTTCATTATCGTACATTTAACTGTATATTATTATTGACCCCAATCTATATATACATATTATTTAAAACTTAATTCCTCATATTTATGACTAGATGATGACAGAGCTTTGCTCGTTTTTTTTTTTTGATAACGCCATCTTGTTGTGTCTTTAAAGCGGTTAGTTGCCCTCAATTAAGAAAAATAGTATTATTATTCGCCAATAGATGTCGGGAAGAGTTGATTATTGAAAACACGAATAAAACAACATTTTCTGAAAACAAATCGTAGCTAGATCGATTTATCGCCCCCGAAATCCCCTGTATACTAAATATTATGAAAATCGTTGGAGCCGTTTCCGAGATTCAGATTATATCTAGATTAATATACAAGAATTGCTCGTTTAAAAGTATAAGATATCTGTTATTCCAAATATACGTTAAACGGTTTTCGTGCGCAATTGTCCGATGATAATCTCGAAGTCACGATGTCAGTATAAAAATATATACATTCTTGTTTTCGTTCTCCATACATTACTGCGCATAATGTGTTGCGTTACAAAATAATACATATAAAATAATTATCTTGAAGTCATTTTTTCTCTACCTAGGTAGGCTAGGGGGGACTATTTGAGTTACGCCTGAGCTCACAGGTTTAACCTGAGAGAATTTGCTAATACTAGCCCTAGCAAGAGCAGTGTTTCGCTGAATCTACCACCAAGTCGAAATCGCGACCCATTGAGAAGATTTGGCGAGAAACTTAGAGGGCTGTGCATATGGGAATCCATAATAAGGTTATGTATGCATTTTATCAACATTTGATGTTGAAAATTGAAATGACTTCGGGTATGTTATATACACACTTTCTTCTTAGGTTTCCGCGAATCGTAGACGCTATTAAAACTACTTTAATTGCGTTATTTGTCGACATTTTAATACTGTGCCAACTACCGTCTATTTTTATATAAAATCTTAGTCGTCCATGATCACAGAAAACTAAGCCTGCTGTATCGTAAAAATCACATATATCTTCAAAACTCTATTTATTTTTAAGGAAGAATTTCAACTACGATTCACTCTTACGCCCGATCGCTCGGCAATTTCAACAAAAAGTGAACCCCTCTTTACCGAATCACCGCACCTGACGTCACCAGTGTGACCAGTGTAAAAAAATCCAAAATCCCGATTTTAATTGATTATATAATCTTACCACCGGAAAGATCAGTGCAAGGAATTTCAAATAATCAAACTTTATAAAACCTTCTTACATAACAGCGCCATTTTCTTGTCTGTTTCCGATAGAGGATTTATTTA
Source organism: Bombyx mori (assembly GCF_030269925.1). NCBI lineage: Eukaryota > Metazoa > Arthropoda > Insecta > Lepidoptera > Bombycidae > Bombyx > Bombyx mori. The sequence continues at coordinate 3,524,869 of NC_085114.1, forward strand.
TTGGGTTCACTACTCCTTTGCATATCGCAGTCCGAACACGTGTCACGGAGAAGAGATTTTGTTTCAACACCAAGATGAAAATATATCTATGTTCAATTAGATTTCGTATTCCAACAAAAGAGGTCAATTATCTATGCAAATAGCTAAACTCGCGCTCATTTAGCTAATGACTCGCAGTGTACGGACGGATTAACTTAGCTATTCGTAATTTTAGTATGAAACGAACCGACCTTGTTTCCGTGACGGAGACGTCACGGACATATTATTTTTATTATTTTCCCTTTTAAAGACTGAAGGATTTGAGACTAGACTGGTCTTTGGACAAAACCAAAGGTATATAAGGAATTTGACCAACACAAATAAATTCTTTCCGAATAAGTGCAGTGCTTTTTCTGTATCTATATTCCTCGACCGTGCATGTTCATATGCGAATAAATCTTGCAATATATTTGAAAGGGATGGTCGTTTTATTAAACTTCAATCATACTCCCTAAGGTGACCTTAAAGACATTTATGCCGTAGTGTCTAAGAGCATCGGAAACCGTTTAATTAAGACCTTGCGAAAACGATGGCCGATCTTCGATTTGACTTCGATCCGATTGCTACCTAATTTAACTGGATCACCCGTTACGCCAATCTTAAGTTTCATGAGAATTTCATCGACATCGGTCCAACCGTTTGAGTCTATAAAAAGTCAACACGTTACTGGAGCCCATAGACATCTACAACGTAAATGCGCCACACACCTTGAGATATAAGTTCTAAGGTCTCAGTATAGTTATAACCACACTTTACAACGAAACGCATTACTGCTTCACGGCAGAAATAGGCAGGACAGTGGTACCCACCCTTGCGGACTCATAAGGCGTTCTACCATCAGTAATTACGCAAATTATAATTTTGCGGGTTTGATATTTATTACACAATGTTAATATTCCTTCACCGTGGAAGTACCATTCGTGAGCATTTGTTAAGTACGTATTTCATTAGAAAAATTGGTACCCGCCTGCGGGATTCGAACACCGGTGCATCGCACAACACGAATTCACCGGACGTCTTATCCTTTAGGCCACGACGACTTGAAATAGGCATTTGTTACAATTGCAAAAGCAATAACTCCGGATTCAGAAGCTTTCACAATAACGAAAAAAACAAACTCAAGTTTGTTTTTAATGTTGTTTTCCAAATAATATGGAATAATTCAAAACTATTTTCATAGAGCTATTCTAGATTACAAAGTGCTCTTCGTTCGCTTATATCCATGATCCAATAATAAATTAATCTACGAAAACATTCGTACAGCGTTTGTTTGAACGAAAACATTTAGGAAAATGAACTTTATTTTTATTACAATTGACCTCAATCCGAATTGACTTACTACAAAAATACTTAAAAACATTCCTGTTCGTTCACCTCTTACTGAATATGCCTACACGCCAATGAGCAGTGACTAATTTTAAGCAAATCTGATGGAGCATTTTCTTTGGTATTCGCGAGTCGTAAGCATAATCAAAAATATCATTCCGGCTTAATCTTGCTTTTATAAGTTCCGATTTTTTTTTATTGCCCTTGTAGGCAGACGAGCATACGGCCCACCTGATGGTGAGTGGTTACCGTCGCCCATGGACTTCAGCAATGCCAGGGGCAGAGCCAAGCCGCTGCCTAAAATACGTTATTGTCAAAAATTGTGCCGCCAATTTTCTATAAAAACTACTTTTTGACATTTACGTTTCTTTACACACAGATTTGTTAGCGATCTGTTTGGAGTTGGATTTTCATGTTCGCGATAAGAGCGTCCCAGGTGTTCGTTAATATTTACAAAGGTATACAACACTGCAAAACTTAGGCACTATGATTTCACTGCCTTTACTTCGTCTAAAGACGGAAACTACAATTTCCTCGTCTTTTAAGAACGCTCTCCTTATAAGTATTATAGCAATACTGGTCTCTTAGCAAACTGTAGATTAATATAGTCGTTTGTATGAATATTCAAGTACTTAGCGACGATTGTTAGTTGCTGCACGCGAATGACCTGATGAATTAATTATAGGACAGGGGTGGTGACGAACTGTATTCTATTTGCATAATGTTCTGAGGTTTTTTTTTTCCTATTCAAAAATGTAATTTTACCGTAAGCCAAGGAAACACAATGAAGGCCAGTAAATAGTTTTGATTCTGATTATCTTTTTTTGTTTCTAAGCCAACACTAATCTAGTTAACCGATCGATGTTTATCGTATTAAAATTTTGAATAGGTTTCGAAGCTTAGCTGTGTGTGGCCAATATTAGTGATTCGTAGTTAGTGGCATTTGCGTTAAGATGTCTCAGGATTTTGATGACTTTTTAATACCAGGTGGGCCGTGAGCTCTTTCAGCCGTCTATGCAATAAAAAAAAGTATAAAAATAAAACTTAGTCCATACTTAAAATACAATCAACTTGTGGGGCACAATACCGTGAGCTCTGCATTAATTTCTTGTATATTTAGATCGTTAGGTGCGAAGCAGTAACAAGTAGGAAACTATCGCGTGTCAACCCTAGGTCAACTAGAGGGTCATTGATATTTCGAGGCGAAGAAATCGTGATCACATTTATTCCACGTGCTTGAGAAATGAAATGAATATTTTTTACGTTCATCTCTTTAGACTTTAAGATATGAAATTACAATACGGAATTCAGACTTTTACCTCAAATGCCAAGGAGTGGTTACAACTGGTGACTACTGGTGGTAGGACCTCTTGTGAGTCCGCACGGGTAGGTACCACCGCCCTGCCTATTTCTGCCGTGAAGCAATAATGCGTTTCGGTTTGAAGGGTAGTGCAGCCGTTGTAACTATACTGAGACCTTAGAACTTACTTCTCAAGGTGGGTGGCGCATTTACGTTGTAGATGTCTATGGGCTCCAGTAACCACTTAACATCAGATGGGCTGTGAACTCGTCCACCCATCAAATCAATAAAAAAAATACAAAACGGGTGGCTCAAAATACAGCACCAGCAATACTTAATTTGCTATTCAATCACGTAACATTTTTATGAAATTTTGGTGAAATTACTAAGACCCCATAGACATCAGCAACGCGTATGCCGCCGTGACAAATGATTTCATTTCTTCCATTCTCATTCCATTTCTTAGGTAAGACAAAGCTAAATTAGATTTCGTTTTGAATCGCCCATAACTATTTTATTCGAGAGATATAGCACCGTGTATTAAAAAATAAAACCAAATGAAATTTATTATAGTGTGGTCTGCGAATTGAGTACCTACCGGTTCGCATACAATACCCAAGGGTGTGAGATTAATCGTTCGACAAATGACAATCGATATTCTTTACATTATACTCGTAATACACATGTGGCAATTGCAATGAATAATAATAAAGTACATTTTCTATATACTTAGCCTGGCCATAAATACCAAGGGCCAAGCCTACAGCCCACCTGGTGTTGAGTGGTTACTGAAGCCCATAGACATCTGCAAAGTAAATGCGCCACCCATCTCGAGATATAAGTTCTAAGGTCTCAAGTATAGTTACAACGGCTGCCCTCACCCTTCAAACCGAAACACATTACTGCTTCACGGCTGAAATAGGCAGGGTGGTGGTACCTACCCCGTACGGACTCACAAGAGGTCCTACCACCAGTAAAAAGCTTAATATCGCTTAATATCTTTTGGGTTAGTCGTTCAGCGAGAAAGTCCTTAATGCTCTCACTTGTTATGGCTATATTGACTTGTTAATTACGGATTTAATTACGATCGAACGGTTCCCGGGACGCGAATCTTGAATAGCGTTACGCAGGTTTCCGTGAAATAAATGCTATGAAGTTCTGACGATTTGTTATAATACATTTCTGACAGTTTTACGTTGAATTTGTAAATATCATGAACCAAACGATAGTTATGAAACATTTAGAACTTCTATTGAATTAAAAAAAAAAAAAAAATTGTACAAAAAAGTTTTTAACATCGAATATACGGCCTTCTTTTATTTCTTCGTTCAGGTTGGATTCCAACCTGACACGGAAACATAAAAAAAAAGCAATTAAAAATCTCCATTTTGATAATATTCATTGCATTGCGCGCCAAGCAACAACTACAAAAATCAACTTTTTTTTTATTGCCGTTGTTCGTTCAGGATCTTATTCCATTTATCCTTACGTTGAATCCGAAGCGGGATTCAAGAACGGTTTAGACATACCACATTAAATATGAACAGCAAAATATTCTGTACAACTGCCACGCGGTCTTGACGCGCAAGAAGACATACACAACGCAATTAATTCATATCACGCGCCAACCTCACAACAAACGTTGGCGAACGAAAAAGCCACAGCTCGATGCTCATTAAAACAAAATTGGTTTGAGTTTTGTAGGAAGAATAATTAAAAAAAGCCATTTTATTCGTAGAAAGTGATTAAGAATCAATTAACTTTGCGGTCGTTGCCCTCGGACCTTATCAATTAACGAGTTATTTTTCCCTGGTCATGGAAAACGATCGTGCGGTTTTCCTGGGTCATTACCTTACGAGGCTCGGTGGTAACGGTTGTTGATTCAATGTACTTTCGAGGAAATATTTCACGGGCCATCGTCGTCTTTCTCACTGAAGATTGCTTCTACAGTCAATACTTAACAGTTCTTTCTTAACAAAGTGACATTACAAAACTTGTATACGTTCCGTCATGACCTATGCAAGTGTAGTGTTTGTTTACGCAGCCCCAGGTGCACCGTGGTACGCGAAGAATGTCGAATCTTCAAGACAATCTAAATTCAGAACCGATACGTAAGTATGTTAAAGTAGCATCCGAACGCTACAACAACAAAGCGGCGCGACACGATAGCATCTTAGTGTGGCCGCCGCTAATTACATATCCAAGTTAAGCGATAGGACAAGTCAGGGACTGTCACCCGAAATATGTATTGTTGGATCCCCCGATCTACTTTCGGTACTTTTACTCTTCAAGTACCGGTAACAGTTCTCGTCGAATTCGTCCATTACTACGAACTAACTAACCCATAAACACAACCCACTGAAATTCTCGTCGGATCTTCTCAAGCCCGTCCATTGTGAACGATTTATTTTCTAATTTTTGCGATAAAGGGAGAAGACAAATCTGCTGATACACAGGATCAAAGGGTAGATTTATAGCCCTTGTTCTACATTTGATCGCACTGCCAAAAAACTAAGCGCGGCTTTTTAATCTAAGTCTATTATAAAAAGAGTGACGTTTAACAAGATCTCATATCGTTAAAATAAAAACGTAGTAAAATTCAAAAGATTAGCTAGCTGCATTAAGAAAATAAAAAAATCATAAGAAAAAATTACTAAGATAAGTCAGAAATCAACAAGTCGTTACAATAAAGCCGTTAATGTAGATCTGTGTCATCGAATTCAGTTCAGAGCGTTTTGATGATAACACGAAATTAGCCTTCGACAATTAAAACGTTGATAAACTGCTATCAAAAAACGGTTTTACTTATCATCGGCCTGCTTGTGGCTGGATAACATTTGGTTGCATTGCAGTCCAACTGTCTGTCTCTGCACGCGATACCGAGATAACATAATGAATACGTATATGGGTCAAACGATTGTTTGCAGCTGTTCGAAATGATTTCGAAACATGGTTGGGTTTAATAAATTAATGCTGTCCTGAAATATGTTGTTAGAGATGGGGTTCATATGTATAGAGTAATGCTGACGCCTTCAGCTCTAACACCAGGAGCAGGCTTAGGGACCCCGGTAACCGTATTCGTCGAACGCGACAAAGAGTTCGCCGTGCAACCTAACCCATGAATGAGCTCGCTGAGTTTCTCGCCGGATCTTCTCAGCGGGTCGCGATTCCGATCCGGTAGTAGATTCATTCGCGAAGCAGCTGCTCTTGAGTAGTTAGGTCTCTGTCGGAGGCGCTCGGGTAGCTGTTAGCAAATCCCACCCCTCCTGGCTGAGTCTTTGCTCGCCCACCTGTCCTGGTGAAACTGGAAAGGCCCCCGGGCCACCAGTAATCCTTCAATATCCTAAAAAAAAAGTAATGCGATTCTACCGCGATCGAAATCTTACTGGTGTCAGTTTTTTGTTTTTATTCTAAATCATTATGTACCTGACGCGACTTAGTTTTTTTGTTTTTGTTTCTATATTCGCCAATAGGATCAGAATCGCGATTCACTGAGAAGATCCAGTTAGAAACTTAGTGGGTGTTGTCGTTGGATTACGTTTCACATTGAACTCTTCGAGGGTTACCGGTGCTTAGAGGGTTGCTAGAAAAGAGTGGGTCTGGAGGATCCTTATTGCCCCATCGTCTGAATTGCAACTCGCCTTGTTTAGTAGTAAATTCACGATATAATATGTATACTGAGTATCATAATATCATAGTCATGCCTGCTCAATATCGAAACCGTAATCCTTGAATTAAAGGCACATCTGAACCATGGCGCCAGTATTTTGCCTGCCCCAAGGAAACTGAATTTCTTTAAGTAATAAAACAATTTTATTTATTTTATTGAAACTAATTATTTGCAATTTACTGTAGCATGACTTTAAAATGGAGTATAAAAGTGATGTTATTAAATTTTTTATTATAGCATTAGTTCTGTACGAGTACGTATTTCAGACGTGAAACAATAGGTCTCAGAGAGGCAGTACAAAATGCGTTTGAGGAGTTTGTTGGCTCCCGTACTTCGCAGGCTCTGTTAGTGGATTGAAAAATTACCATTGCGCTAGCAGAGTTGTATCGATACCACGGGTGTGCATATTTTGATTCGTTAGTCTCGCTAAAACTCGAGAACGGCTGGACCGATTTGGCTAATTTTGGTCTTGAATTATTCGTGGAAGTACAGGGAAGGTTTAAAAGGAGAGAAAATATAAAAAAGCTCGGAGCTATATAAAAAAAAAAACAATTTTGTTTTTCCTTTGATGTGTCTTTTATTTATCGATTGAGGCACTACGAAGTCTGCCGGGTCAGCTAGTATATTTGAGTCGACTATTATCAAAGCCGGCAATCTGACTTTTGGACAATGATTGGTAAATCAGAAAAACGAATTATTGACTTTGTATTCCATTGGCAGTCACAAAACTCTTCGGAACGACATCTTAGATAAATAACAGGTTAACTATTAACCTTTATTTAATGCAGGTTTTGAACCGTATTCTTTGAAGGAGACGATTATATTCAAATAAATCTGTATTGACATATCAATAAAAATGTTTTGTCCAAATGCACAGATTGCCACCTTTGATAATAGACGACTCATTTATAAAAACACGACATTAAATTTCTTTATACTAAAAGGTAATTTCGTAAGTAAAGACAAATATTACTAAATTAGGGATTTAATCAAGATCTAATCTCGATACGTTCAAGTTTGTTTTGTATTGGAGTATGGTGCCCGATTTACTCTTTAAAAAAATGTGCGTTTTATATCATACGATGCAACCCGAAAGACATTTATCGTCAGTTAGAACGGTCGCATTGGTCCTTCACTATGCAAACGTGATTCACGTATCCAAATAAGATCGTTGGCCATAAACGGAACCACAAGTCGTCGTTGTACAAGAGATTACTTATCAAATGTACATAAAATGACTGACTACATACATGATATGTGACTAGAATGATGAATATATACTCGTAAGTAACTTGAATTGTCCAGTAAAACGAATCACATTAGATTTTTTTTTGTTTGTCGTTGGGTGGACGAGCTCACTGCCCACCTGGTCTTAAGTGGTTACTGGAGCCCATAGACATCCACAACGTAAATGCGCCTCCCACCTTGAGATATAAGTTCTAAGGTCTCAAGTATAGTTACAACGGCTGCCCCACCCTTCAAATCGAAACGCATTACTGCTTCACGGCAGAAATAGGCAGATAGAATAGATTTCGAGAGAAGAGACTTTTGTTCGAGAATTTGATACGTCGCGGGAATTCTTGGATACAGGCAACACCGGGGCGGTCATTGCGACGGATCTTAGAGGAGGCTTTGTCCAGCAGTAAATGCCTTTATGCTGATGATGATTGAAATCGGAAAATTATTGGATTTTTTTATAAAATGACTGTCCTTATATTGTTTCTCCTGAACATCTATCGAGGCTTCTATGAGACTACCGTAAAATCTTGTATTGAATGGTTTGATGAAATTATCATCTCTGTACGCAATAAAAATATTAAAGTACGTTTTTTTAATGTTAGCGTATTCTGCGCAATGTAACACGATATGAGAATGACCTGACGCGGCGCGATCTATGGCATCCAGGGCGCACGGAGGCGGTTCTCCGGCTGGCGATCCTTGTCGTACTATATACACGAAATTTTTATTTGAAGTGATCTCTCTGCATCCAATGTGTAGCTCGCCGGATCTTCTCGGTAAGTTGCGATTTCGATCTGGCGGTGGCTTCAACCAAGCACTGGTCTTTCTGAGGCAGATATCAATCAGCAAATTATTTTCATTCCAAGCCGCGTGCGTTCAGGGTGAAGCCAAAATAACCTCTCGATGCTACCGGCAAATACATGGACATTCAAGTACCCTATAAATACCCTATAAGTACCCTATAAATTGGTAAAAACACAGGCGTATGCGTTTCGGTTTGAAGGGTGGGGCAGCCGTTGTAACTATACTTGAGACCTTAGAATTTATATCTCAAGGTGGATGGCGCATTTACGTCGTACATGTCTATGGGCTCCAGTAACCACTTAACACCAGGTGGGCTGTGAGCTCGTCCACCCATCTAAGCAATAAAAAAATAAAATACCTTACAATCACAATTAATAATTTCATATCGTGCTCTCCCGAGAATATAGATCCACATTAATGTGAGTTCGTGTACAGTTAATGATCTCGCAACGACATTAAAAACGAGGCTGTCTCAATTGCGGACTATCATCAATACGTCTCGAACTAATAATAGACCGTATGAAAATAGACGCTACCGGATTCTGCATCTCGTTCGCTCATTATTTGGTGATTCAAAAGAACATTCTATTGCAATGCATACGCTGGTTTAGAATGACGTGCGCGTGTGTGTGTGTACCAATGAAATTTGCTTAATAAATAATAGGGTATCTTGAGCGGCGACCGCATACTGAAAGACGTAACGTGGGTATAATAGGTCATCGGTCCACCTTGTGGGACTATACCTATTGAGGTTCGCGGGGATCCATGCAGACAGCGCTGGACCGTTCTTTGTGGCGAAGCTTGGGGGAAGCCTGTGTCTAGCAGTGGACGTCGTGATAGACAGATACGGCGTCTTGTGAGCCCTCACGGTAGTTTACCACGACCCTACCGTATTTCTGTCGCGAAGCAGTAATGCGTTCCTGTTTGAATAGTTAGGCAGCCATTGCTCTATAGAACTGACACTTAGTACTCATGTCTCAAGGGGGGTACTGATAATAAAATAACTTCAAAAGTGAAGGTATAACGTCGTGTTATATTTGTCGAGCAGAAGTAATGCGTTTCGGTTTAAAGGGTGGGGCAGCTGTTGTACTGTAAAAACTGAGACATTAGAACTCGTATGTCAAGGTGGGTGACAATAAAATTATTAATGTCCGGAATCCGGTAACAAGAGGTGAGCCGTGAGCTCATCCATCCATATAAGCTATAAAAAAAGGTTTAAAAGGTTGTTTCTTCTCTTCTTCATCTGAGTCGTCTATTATCAAAGGTGGCAATCTGTACATTTGGACAAAAAATTTTTATTGATATGTCAATACAGATTTATTTGAATATAATCGTCTTCTTCAAAGAATACGGTTCAAAACCTGCATTAAATAAAGGTTAATAGTTAACCTGTTATTTATCTAAGATGTCGTTCCGAAGAGTTTTGTGACTGCCAATGGAATACAAAGTCAATAATTCGTTTTTCTGATTTACCAATCATTGTCCAAAAGTCAGATTGCCGCCTTTGATAATAGTCGACTCATCTATTGTTTATACATTTCAATAGTCGTTGTAGTTGTCGCCGCAAGATACTGAACCCGTCCACTTCAAGATACTATTTTCAAGACTACCATCTTTCTAGCTTTAGCATTCCTAACTCTATCATTATTTCCTTGTATCCTACTAGCTCCTATACAGAGTACTTATTGTTTTTTGGTACTAACACCGCTTAACTTAGCTTAATCGGCTATTTTGCTTATTACTACAGCGAAATATGTTCGTTATGGAGTACGTTATTCAAATATTTAAGATCGGTGGCTGCGCACGCGTTGTGATGCCCGTGGACTATTGTATGTTTCTCAAACTATTTAGAAATCCCAAAATTCTTCATACTGATACTTAATGTTTTGATTTATATTAGGGTTCAGATGTAATCTTTATATATATATTTCTTCTGTGCGTTTTTGTCACTGAACTCCTTCTAAAGGGCTGGCCCGATTTGAATGAATTTTTTTGTATGCGTTTGAGTGGCGCCCTGGATGGTTTAGATTCACAAATCAGCCCGGCAGATGGCGCTGCAGTCGCTTAGGTTAATTTATCTTTCCCAGAAATAATTTATAAGGCAAAACGACGTTTGCTGGGTCTGCTAGTATTTATTAAAAGTCACAATTAAAACACTCTTACATGAAAACAAATACCACAAGTACACGCCTACATTCTAATTTGAAAGGTCAACTAATGTATCCAATCAAACTAGATTACTAATTAAATAAATAAACCGTACAAATTAGTTTCGTCACAAACATTTCACTAAAAGATTCCATCGAATTTCATTGCTTCGTAACGAAATAATTACTTATAATTAGAGCAGGCGCGAAATGAAACGCAGACCGCCATGTTTATTATCGTAACACTTAATTATTTTATTTATTATTAAAATTGGATTGAGACTCCCGCCTTTTGTATACAATATATCTAAGTCCGGCTGCTCATTGCAAGATGTTATCAGACTACGTAAGTCTAACGCAGAGAACGAACCAATCGTCAGATTTAAAATTAACATTATTATTTATTGTCATTATTATTAGGAAGTGCAACACGCATATAAATATTAGCCTATCCATTAAGTACATGTATTTTCTACGGGGATACAATGTTTCAAGTCAATCGGATGCATGGTTCAGTAGTTATAACTGAACATCTGCAAAACCACTGTAGATTTATATATTAGTATAGATTGTAGGCGGAGTATATTATTCTGACGTTAGAAACATTCCGAAATATGGAATTCTTCCAATGTAACAGAATTTGACTAAACCAAAAATTGAGCAATAGGACAAGTAATAATCGTATAAATTACGAAGCTTTATTTTGTCTACTGCCCACTTTGGGAATAAATTATTTTGTAACGCCCCCATTTTTTCACCTACTTGAAAACAACTATAGCGAGAGATTAGTCGGTGTCTGAGAGTCATCCTAGATGAAATTACAAATCGCCTTCCAAGCCTCTACAAAACGCCCCCATTTTTTTCTGGGTCTCTTAGCCCTTTAGGCCTGCAGCGCCCACAAGGGGGCGTTATCGTCCACTTTAGGAAAGGCTGAGCTAAAGGAAACGATAAAAAAACCCAGCAATGAAACACAAAATCAAAAACAGCTGATGCTCCGATCAACGAACTCCCGGGCGCGGCGCGGCGCAGACTCGCGCGACCGCACAAATACTTATTTACAACATTTGTCTAAATAATTCCATCATCAAAAGTGTCATTCGTACTATGTATGGTCTGTCTTCGTTTTCGGAAGCGGTCTCCTAAGACCCAGTATGTCGATATAATTAAACAAAAAGATTCGACTTACAGTAGATAGATGGATGATTTTGTGTGTACTGTACTATATATATTATATATTACCTGAAACACAAAAAAGTCATTGTTTAATTTATTTTAATGTATAAAGCAATTCACTTAATACTATAAATATAATGATAATAACACAATTAATGAATAATATATGTATAAAAATAATTAAATAATAATAAGCCACAGTGACCGTGAAGTTCCCCTACATATAAATTGAATTTATATAAATATGTGTATTCATTTATAGTATAATTCTACTTTTGTAGTAGTAACTGTACTTAACAGTAAAAGGAATATAAAAATATGTAAAGTGTGAATTTAATTATTGTACAGCAAATACTAGCTAGGGCCTTCGGCGCAGTTGCGTCAGATAAACAACACCAGAACAACAGCTGATAAAGATACAATAGCCCTTGCTCTTATGCAACCAGATAACATGCTGCGCACTTACATCCATCGTACGATTGTCAACTTTACTCAAAAAGGAATAAGGTCTCCGTGAAACAAGTAGGTACACTAAGCACGCCAACACAGCTGTGCATGTACTATGTAGTTAAGTACATTTACATAATCTAAAGTAAAACCAGCTGCGTGAATGTTTTATTCGATAATCTATCTTTCAACGTACACATAAAGTTGATTTTAGATTGTGGTTATTGCAGTCGTTTGTGTTCTCTTGCGTCAGCGCTAGTGACTTCCGCGGTAATAAGCTAGGTTTCTACTTCAACAGGAGGTATTGAAGTCGGGCAACCACTTTCGTGTATACACGGGAACGTTATTATTCGTTTTGATATGCCGACAGACACTATTAAGCCTTGTTCGGACTAGGCGAGTATTTTAGTCGAGTACCGAGTAATTTAGTAGCTAAATGTGTCTGAGCACCAAAAATTTAGTCGAGTAGGTTAGTAAATAATTTAGTCAAGTCAATAGATTTTGTTCTATTTTTTCGTGCGAGTAGTTTACTCGACTAAAATACTCGCATAGTCCGAACAAGGCTTTAGCGAGGTAAGTAAATTTTTAACAGCCTATGAACGGTTTTGTCATCGTATTATTGGGTATACGTATAGAGTACCAGGGGACCCGACAAACGTTGACCTTTTTTAAGATTTGAGAGATTACTGGTGGCCTGGAGGCCTTTCCAGTTTTACCAGGGTAGATGGGCGAGCAAGGGCTCACTGTGAATGCGTACACAAAAATTCATTCAAGTCAATCCATATTACAGTAGAATTATGTACATAAAGACCCGTTCTTAAAAAGAAATTGTTTTTGGTTTCGGTTTGAACTTGCCGGTTCTTGAATACGAGGCATGCAAATTGTTACGTGGAGCCATTAACGCAAGTTTATTGTGACGGACACGAATTGACAGAGGTCGTAGGATAAGGCGCGCTGTTTGCTTACAATCAGCGCGGCGTACTGCTCCCAACCGGTCAGTACAGGCATACACGACAATTGGATCGACAATCAGGAGTATGGTAATGCATGGCATATGTGAGGAATTCTTTAACACGCCTCATAACTCAGGCTATCGCAGCGAGGAAACCGCGCTGTACGGCTTTCGATAGACAAGTCATTCGATGCAGTTTATGTAAAGTCATTTTGTGCGAACAATGAACTCCAAACGTGATAAACTGTTTCACGCTTAGACGGATTCAGCAGAATTGCACGACTGAATGTAATGAAACATGTAGTCTGAAAACCCTGACACCGTAAATGCAAGGATTCGATCGATTGCTAAATTATATTCCGCGTCTTTTGTGAGTATCGCAGATACTGTTTTCGAGATTGTTCTATCGAACTGGTTTATACTTAAGTTACTAATGCTTCTATAATTAAATGGCACGCATTTCTGAGACAAAATATAACAAACAATTTTTTTTTTTCCTATCTAATCGGTGGTATCCTAAGGCGCTATTTCAGCTACGTTCGGACTGGTACGTGAGCTTACAGGCTCAAATTGAGAGAATTGCTAACAATAGCAATTTTTATAGTATTGGGGTATTAATGGTGCCCCGGAGGCCTTTCTAGCTTCACCAGGACATGTGGACGAGCAAAGGCTTAGCCAGGAGGGGTGGGATTTGCTAACAGCTACATCCAAGGAGACCTAACGACTCAAGAGAAATGATTCACTGAATCTACCACCAGATCGGAATCGCGACCCACTAAGAAGAGAAGAACATACACTGGTTTATAGAGTTTAAAGCTGCCAGTATCAAGATGGTGAAAAGGTATAGCAAAACATTTATTTCGCATTGATGGTACTATAACGCAAACTTTTATACAAAAGCTTCTACAGCTCTAAAATGTTTCAACTCTATTGAGTGAAAAACAAATGTTTTTCTAAAAAAGTGTATTCAAATTCGTCCAGACAAATCGAATAGAATTACTCGATATGGTCTTGTAGTCTCAAATAGCAGCAACTTCAGTAGGGCTTCGACACCATATAAATACGTTCAAAGGTTCTATGTAATGATTCCGTATGCGGATGTCCAAATGTGGGCGCCATTTTAATTGCTCACAATAAAATAAAACTTACATGACATTTAGATGTAAGTAGGGTTTTTTTAATCTAAGTTAAAGAGAAGGTATCCCTACCTTATTTTGAAATCGAATATTTAAACTAAGCTATAGATATATTATTGCCAACGAAGTTTATCATCAACGAACCTCTCGTTCGGTTTGTTCCCCTCGTGTGCATCCAAGCAGCATCTATACTTTGACCAGAGGATCGTTTAGGATAATAATTCGACCTGATATCAATGATCATAGGCCTTAACGAGATTTTAGAACTCATGTCTCAAGGTGGGTGGCGATATGTACGTTGTAGATGTCTATGGGGTCCGGTAACCACTTAACTCCAGGTGGATCGTGAGCTCGTCTAGTCTCATAAAAACAATTTTTTTGGGGTGACGTTACAGCCCGATCACGTCCAGCCATTGCTAGTTTTCCATCACACGTTGTAGTAGTGCTTTTCCTAAACTAAAGGTGGTCTATATTGTTCGCACTCAGTCAATTATCGGTGCGAAGCTATGATTGGTTCCAATTTAAAAAAGTGCAATGGCCGTTATTTTTTTGAGATATTCATTTCATGTTTCAATACGTTTCGCGATATTAGAGAATAGAAAAATTGCTCCGATTTGAGCAACCGACGCGCGTGGACGTGCTCATTGTTCGTTCGATTGCCCGACCTCGGTTCGTGGCACATCTGGCGTCCAAGTGTTTTGTCGGAAGTGACTACCGGTGATAATAGATCATTGTTCGTGGCACATCTGTGGCCCAAGTGTTTCTCGGAATTTGTACCTGCGCCTAATTGCAAGGCATTGCCGCCCGGGAACTGTGCAGTGGTTCTATTCACTCTAATTCTATTATATTTATTCTATTCACTAAAATTTCTAAAATTCCTAGAATCGCTTCGGCCAATTTAGTGTTACCGACGCAGGGGCCTCGCCGCAAGGCGAGCGCGTGTTTAAGTCCCGGGGCAGCCCCCCCTGGGCAGTCCGAAGAAATGGAGTTCTCTCCAACCAACACACTGCTCGCGGAATTCTTAAGCGAGAAATACCCGGCCCTCGAAACAGAATTTTTAGCTTACAAAGCTAAACGCGCCGTGAACTGTTCTGCCGTGCCCGCCGCGACCGCCGTTTCCGCCACGCCTGCCATTCCCGCGTCCCCAGCAAGCGCGCGCAAAACTCCCGCGCCGTACACCGCAGCCTCCGTCGCGCACAGCACACCCGTGTCCCCCATACCCCCGCGAAAAACTCACGCGTCTACCGCGGCAGCTTCCGTTATACCTCAGCGATCGTCTGCGGCCTCCGTCGCGTCCGCCGCTCCCGCGCCTTCCTCCTCGTCCTCCGACTCTGACTCGGATATGGAGGTTGACCTCGTTCCCGCCTCATTGACAGATGGATTCACCCTCGTGCAAAAGGGTAAGAAGCGCGCCGCGGAGTCCCGAGCTTCCGCGGCCGCTAAAATAAGCAAAGCCGCGAACGCGTCGCGCCCCCGCCCTCCGACCCCCGTCGCTCCCTGTCCCCGTGCCACGCCGTCGCCGCGCCCGGTGGCACAAACGAGAAATCAGGCCCCTCCTCCGTTAATTCTTCAAGAGAAGGCTGCTTGGGACCGTGTCTCCCTGGCCCTTAAGGCCAATAACATAAATTTTGTCAGTGCCCGTAACCTCGCGAACGGGATACAAATAAAAGTAGCAACACCCGACGACCATAGAGCCCTCTCAAGCTACCTCCGAAAGGAGCGTATAAGTTATCATACGTATACGCTCCAGGAGGAGCGTGAGCTCCGTGCAGTCATACGTGGCATCCCCAAGGAGTTAGATGCCGAGCTCGTAAAGGCCGACCTACTCGAACAAGGCCTACCCGTAAACTCCGTGCACCGCATGCACACAGGACGCGGGAGGGAGCCATACAATATGGTTCTCGTCGCCCTCCAGTCTACCCCCGAAGGTAAGCAAATCTTTAACGTCCGAACGGTCTGTAGGCTTTCCGGAATCACCGTGGAAACCCCTCATAAAAAAGGCACTCCGAGCCAGTGCCACAATTGTCAGTTGTACGGGCATTCTTCCCGTAATTGTCACGCGCGCCCTCGATGCGTCAAGTGTTTGGACGATCACTCCACGACTCTTTGCACTCGCGATCAAAAAACCGCGACTGAACCACCTAGCTGCGTCCTGTGCCGAACACAGGGTCACCCCGCGAATTACCGTGGATGCCCCCGAGCCCCTAAAATAAATCGCCGCGTCGCGCGCCAAAACCGCCTCCGAGCTTCCGGCCCTGACATCAAAGCCACGGCACCCTCTGTGCCGAAGGCTAAGCCTGCCTTCGTGCCGGCGCCGGTGCCCAGCGGCTCGGCCTGGGCTAAACCGTTGCCGTACACGAACACGGCTGTAGCTCCCTCCCCCGCGATTCGTCCCGCCCCCGCGATACGTCCCTCCCCCGTGATTCGTTCCTCCCCCGCGACCAGCACTCCGACCGCGTCCGACAATCTCGCTCTAGCGATCGACTTTTTTCAGTCGATCAACTTTGAGCGTGTTAATGCTTTGGGTGACGCCATTCGCGCCGCCTCCACTGCACAACACTTCATCGCCGTTGTGCAAGAATACGCTGACGTATACGCGTCGTTAAATACGTACGTCCTCCCCTCACTCCGCCGGTAATCAATGGCGTACATAAGTAGAATAAAGCCCCTATCCGTAACGATAGGATTTTTTAACGCTTACGGTCTCGCAAATCAACGTGATCAGGTTTGTGATTTTTTGCGTGACCATCAAATTGACATCTTTTTGGTGCAGGAGACCCTACTTAAGCCCGCGCGCCGCGACCCTAAAATCGCGAACTATAACATGGTTAGGAACGACAGGCTTACTGCTCGTGGTGGTGGTACCGTCATTTACTATAGACGAGCCCTGCACTGCGTCCCTCTCGACCCCCCCGCGCTTTCTAACATCGAAGCATCAGTATGCCAAATCTCACTGACTGGACACGCGCCGATCGTTATCGCGTCCGTCTATCTTCCACCGGATAAGATCGTTCTAAGCAGTGATATCGAGGCGCTGCTCGGCATGGGAAGCTCTGTCATTCTGGCGGGCGACCTAAATTGTAAACACGTCAGGTGGAACTCACACACCACAACCCCGAATGGCAGGCGGCTTGACGCGTTAGTCGATGATCTCGCCTTCGATATCGTCGCTCCGCTAACCCCGACTCACTACCCGCTAAATATCGCGCATCGCCCGGATATACTCGACATAGCGTTATTAAAAAACGTAACTCTGCGCTTACACTCGATCGAAGTAGTTTCAGAGTTAGATTCAGACCACCGTCCCGTCGTTATGAAGCTCGGTCGCGCTCCCGATTCCGTTCCTGTCACGAGGACTGTGGTGGATTGGCACACGCTGGGCATCAGCCTGGCTGAATCTGATCCACCATCGCTCCCGTTTAACCCGGACTCTACCCCGTCTCCTCAGGATACCGCTGAAGCCATAGACATCTTAACGTCACACATCACCTCGACATTAGATCGGTCATCGAAGCAAGTTGTAGCGGAGGACTTCCTTCACCGCTTCAAATTGCCCGACGATATTAGGGAACTCCTTAGAGCTAAGAACGCCTCGATACGCGCCTACGACAGGTATCCTACCGTGGATAATCGTATTCGAATGCGTGCCCTACAACGCGACGTAAAGTCTCGCATCGCCGAAGTCCGAGATGCCAGATGGTCTGATTTCTTAGAAAGACTCGCGCCCTCCCAAAGGTCTTACTACCGCTTAGCTCGTACTCTCAAATCGGATACGGTAGTAACTATGCCCCCCCTCGTAGGCCCCTCAGGCCGACTCGCGGCGTTCGATGATGACGAAAAAGCAGAGCTACTGGCCGATACATTGCAAACCCAGTGCACGCCCAGCACTCAATCCGTGGACCCTGTTCATGTAGAATTAGTAGACAGTGAGGTAGAACGCAGAGCCTCCTTGCCACCCTCGGATGCGTTACCACCCGTCACCCCGATGGAAGTTAAAGACTTGATCAAAGACCTACGTCCTCGCAAGGCTCCCGGTTCCGACGGTATATCTAACCGCGTTATTAAACTTCTACCCGTCCAACTCATCGTGATGTTGGCATCTATTTTCAATGCCGCTATGGCGAACTGTATCTTTCCCGCGGTGTGGAAAGAAGCGGACGTTATCGGCATACATAAGCCCGGTAAACCAAAAAATCATCCGACGAGCTACCGCCCGATTAGCCTCCTCATGTCTCTAGGCAAACTGTATGAGCGTCTGATCTACAAACGCCTCAGAGACTTCGTCTCATCCAAGGGCATTCTCATCGATGAACAATTCGGATTCCGTACAAATCACTCATGCGTTCAACAGGTGCACCGCATCACGGAGCACATTCTTGTGGGGCTTAATCGACCAAAACCGTTATACACGGGAGCTCTCTTCTTCGACGTCGCAAAAGCGTTCGACAAAGTCTGGCACAATGGTTTGATTTTCAAACTATTCGACATGGGCGTGCCGGATAGTCTCGTGCTCATCATACGGGACTTCTTGTCGAACCGCTCTTTTCGATATCGAGTCGAGGGAACCCGCTCCTCCGCACGACCTCTTACAGCTGGAGTCCCACAAGGCTCTGTCCTCTCACCCCTCCTATTTAGCTTATTCGTCAACGATATTCCCCGGTCGCCGCCGACCCATTTAGCTTTATTCGCCGACGACACGACTGTTTACTATTCTAGTAGAAATAAGTCCCTAATCGCGAAGAAGCTTCAGAGCGCAGCCCTAGCCCTAGGACAGTGGTTCCGAAAATGGCGCATAGACATCAACCCAGCGAAAAGTACTGCGGTGCTATTTCAGAGGGGAAGCTCCTCACGGATTTCCTCCCGGATTAGGAGGAGGAATCTCACACCCCCGATTACTCTCTTTAGACAACCCATACCCTGGGCCAGGAAGGTCAAGTACCTGGGCGTTACCCTGGATGCATCGATGACATTCCGCCCGCATATAAAATCAGTCCGTGACCGTGCCGCGTTTATTCTCGGTAGACTCTACCCCATGATCTGTAAGCGGAGTAAAATGTCCCTTCGGAACAAGGTGACACTTTACAAAACTTGCATAAGGCCCGTCATGACTTACGCGAGTGTGGTGTTCGCTCACGCGGCCCGCACACACATAGACACCCTCCAATCCCTACAATCCCGCTTTTGCAGGTTAGCTGTCGGGGCTCCGTGGTTCGTGAGGAACGTTGACCTACACGACGACCTGGGCCTCGAATCAATTCGGAAATACATGAAGTCAGCGTCGGAACGATACTTCGATAAGGCTATGCGTCATGATAATCGCCTTATCGTTGCCGCCGCTGACTACTCCCCGAATCCTGATCATGCAGGAGCCAGTCACCGTCGACGCCCTAGACACGTCCTTACGGATCCATCAGATCCAATAACCTTTGCATTAGATGCCTTCAGCTCTAATACTAGGAGCAGGCTTAGGGACCCCGGTAACCGTACTCGTCGAACTCGACAAAGAGGTCGACGTGCAACCTAACCCATGCATCAGCCCGCTGAGTTTCTCGCCGGATCTTCTCAGTGGGTCGCGATTCCGATCCGGTAGTAGATTCATTCGCGAAGCAGCTACTCTTGAGTTGTTAGGTCTCCTTCGGAGGCGCTCGGGTAGCTGTTAGCAAATCCCACCCCTCCTGGCTGAGCCTTTGCTCGCCCACCTGTCCTGGTGAAACTGGAAAGGCCTCCGGGCCACCAGTAATCCTTCAATCATAAAAAAAAAAAAAAAAAAAAAAAAAAAAAAAAAAAAAAAAAAAAAAAAAAAAAAAAAAAAAAAAAAAAAAAAAAAAAAAAAAAAAAAAAAACTCAACAAAACACTAAATCGCGGTAACAAGATGTAAAATACATTTGGAACGGAGCAATACCGTCAGCTCGGTGAAAGATCTTCGCTTTGTTATTTCCCCAAAGCGGCATTGACATTGACGTCAATTGGGTGTTAGTAGTGTGGGCTGTAAGCACATCTACGCTAGTAAAAATATTATCACTTTACAAAACTCATTTGAAAAATAACATATTGTATCTGATGATACAATGAAATCCCGTTGTTTTCCATTACGAGACTTTATTTTATATTTGTACAATAACTTGTTTAGAGTAGAGATGCTTAGTTTGTATTTTTGATGAATTAAATGAAGTAATAAAGTAAAGAAGCAAGAAGCTTGTATAAATTGTATTAAGTAGGTAGAAAAAGAAGCGGGAATTGTTCCTCGTAAAAGTGTTAGGAGACAGATTATATTTTAATTACAGAGTAGTTAGCTTAATATAGATTATAGACGACACGCAGATACAGCAAAGGCGTTAACACATATCGTTCATTGATTTAGAGAAGAGTTAATTACGTGGACATTAAAAAAAGCCTTCTGAAAGGGAAATGTTAATAGAGGCGCGATTCTAAGCCCCTTTCGATTGCGGGAGCGGTTGTAGACCCAGACAACCAGTGTCTCGGTGTAGAACCAGAAGTTTGAATGGGCCGGTAATCAGATTTCTCAACAAACCCCAACGACTCTCTTTAGTGCGGGATCAAATCAAAGTAGGGCTGTTATTTATTCGTTACTTTACGTAATCCATTGACAAATGATCAATTATGCAACCTGTTAATACTGTTTTGGTGGTCGAAATCGAAGTCAAAGTGCTTTTTATTCGATTAGTTTCTGTATAGGCACTTTCGTTATAACTTTACCCCTGATTCGAAATGCAGTTTCACCATAAAGAGAGCATCCGCAAGAGATTCAGTGTTTGCTCTTTTCCATTTTGGGTATGTAGACTATTGCGATTATTGGGTTGAAGATAATTTCTTACTTGGCTGTTATATATAAGTCTGATGATCATAACGCCATTCAACAATGAGATGGATCTACTACGCCAAGTGTGCGCAGATATGGATGGTGTTTTTTTTTCAGTATCTAAGCTAACGATGGCGATGGCTAACGACTATACAAATTTTACTATTATCAAAAAGGATGTGACTATCAATTTTATGTTCACACATACATTCTACATTCTGCATACGAAGTACATCGAAATATTACATGCAAATGTCAATAGACGTGGATCCGTGCCAAGAATAAAAGGCTTGCGTATAATATAAAGTTTGGACAGCATTATCTTGAATATTCTAGAGGTTCATCAGTGAGTTATGTACGATGTTGATCTATATAATCGTATGGTTATAATTATTTGTTTCGATCGCGCTATGGAAGGTAAGAAAGAAGTAAGAGAATGTGTTGAAGTCGGCACAGATATGTAATCTGGAGAGTTCCATATCAAATCAGGGTGGTTCGGGCGAAGATATAGAGATACGAATTAGGAAAGCCAGGGGTGCTTTCGCGCAGTTGAATCCAGTCTGGGAGTCAAGTGTCATGACCCGTCGGATCAAGCTGACCCTGTTCGACTCCATTGTCAAAAGTGTCCTCCTATTCGGGTGTGAGACCTGGAGAGTGACCAAGACACTCACGAACCGACTGCAGGTATTTGTAAATAAGTGCTTGAGGTCGATACTCCGCATATTCTGGCCAGTCACTATCTGTAATAAAGACCTTTGGATTAAATGTGACCAAAATCCCATCGCGCAAGACATTGCTCATCGGAAATGGCGTTGGATAGGACATACTTTACGGCGCAGCGGAGTCAACGCAGCATCAATCGCGTTTGAGTGGCAACCGCAGGAGAAGACCTGGTCGCCCTGTACACACTTGGCGACGCACCGTGGAGAATGAAATGAGGACTGACCAACGTGACCTGGAGTGATGTCAAGGAGCAAGCGCAAGACAGGGTAAAGTGGAGACAAATTGTGAGGGCCCTATGTACCAGCAGGGTACCCTAGGACTACAACAACCACACACACACACTTACATAATAAACATATTATACTAACTCACACACGCACACAATATGGTCACTGGAAACTTCGTTTTCAATTTCAAGAAGAAACTAAACTATAAGACGCACGGTGTTCTCGTCTCGATTGATACAACTATACCGGAGTACATTATTGGAGGCAGGTATGTACCATTCTTTCCGGATAAACATGTACAAATCACATGTTCGCGAACGGCTTTTACACTAAACGCTACCATTATGTGATAAATATCGTTACGCCGGTAAGCGTAACGCCTCCTATTGCCGAATAGCAAAAACGAATATCAAACGAACTACTAACATCGAGAACGCTCGAGAAGTACAACGCCATCTATTGTCAGACAGCGGAAACGCACATCGAAGCTACTCGACTTGCCCAGAATATTCTCGACAAATCTAGGGATGTCGTATCGACTATAAGAGCGTTGCAGAGATGGCACGAAGGCAGTTAGTAATTAGAACTACTCGAAGCGAAACAGCGAACGGATCACCTGAAGCGAAGCAGACAAAGTGAATTAAGAATTTTAAAGTGTTCTGTGAGTGTTCTGAGTGATAATACAGGTTTACTTTACACTTCGGTAGAATTTTTATTTACCCCGAACCTCAGCGCGTAACATTATCATTCTGTGTATACTGTGTATATGTAGGTGTATACATACGTGCATCTCAAATCATTAGTAGCGGAACTTGCATTGAGAGTTGTTTGCCGGCGTAAGCTTTAAAAAAAGATTCCTTCAAAAGAGTATGATGTATTTCTAGTATACACACTACTGTATTTCTAGAGCACCAATTTTATCTATACTAATTTTACCTATATCGGTGTTCGTGTAGCGCATCGGAGTTTTATTTTTAGAGAGCACGTGATCGTATGACTTCATAATTATATTACTTCATGTTATGGATGTAAACAGAATTCTATAATTTACTACTAGGTATTTAAATTAGCAAACGTAGATCTATTAAGGAATTGGATTTGATTCAAAAATTTAAAAAAACAACCAACGACGGAAACAAGCGTTAGAAAGAGATGCATTTAGGTCTCGTTGTTTCTGCTTTGCAATTGCTTATTACGACCAATAC
Source organism: Bombyx mori (assembly GCF_030269925.1). Lineage (NCBI taxonomy): Eukaryota > Metazoa > Arthropoda > Insecta > Lepidoptera > Bombycidae > Bombyx > Bombyx mori. Next base: position 3,548,078 of record NC_085114.1, read on the forward strand.
AGTAGTTCGTATATTCTATGCGTGATGATGACGTATTCTCTTCATAATGTAGATGCATTTGCAAATATTCAATGTATATAGAGGCGGCCCTTCAGTTGCCATAATATATGATCGTGTCTAGACATTCTTAGATACGTTTTAAAGTTGAATACCCTTTATGCCTCCGTCCCGTGTACAAGTGAAAGCATCGGGAGCTCGTGAGAAAATATTTCTCACTCAATTTGTTCCTAACGGAGCGTGAACATATTGACGTGTGGCGACTTCAAACAGCTGACCGAAGATAGAAGTTTGATATGAGCGCAGGTGATATCTCTACATTGTCCAGTGTGAGCTGTATACCGATAATCAATCATAATTAATAAGCTCGTGATAAAAATGATTAGGATGTATAATTAAAAAATTGCTGATGGTAGGACCTCTTGTGAGTCCGCGCAGGTAGGTACCCCCCCCCTATTTCTGTCGTGAAGCAGTAATGTGTTTCGGTTTGAAGGGTGGGGCAGCCGTTGTAACTATATTTGAGACCTTAGAACTTTTATCTCAAGGTGGGTGGCGCATTTACATCGTAGATGTCTATGGGCTCCAGTAACCACTTAACAACAGATGGGCTGTGAGCTCGTCCACCCGTTGTTGATAATAGCTGGTTACCAACAAATATACCTATAACAATACAGTTCGAATATTTTATTTAACCGTATCAATAGTTCAGTCAACAGTACTACAACGTTGGTCCGGTACACATAATTATTTATGTACACGTTCCGAGCGAGTGTTCGTTCAGATAAGATAAAACCAAATGGAAACACTTTCTCCATTACGTAATTATAATGTTACAACGTCGTAAAAACGCCTTTGTTTTGTTCGCGTGTGTATGTAAATAAACACGACGCGACGCAGCGGCAAAACTGTCGCCTTTGTTTTCAATGTTATTGTTTTAATTTAAAAAAAAAAAAGTTTTGTTCAGAATTCGCTATTTTCCGTTTCAAAGAACGAACGAAGTAAGTTAGTTCTGATCTTTCTGACATTTTTTTTATTTTTGGAACGAAGTTCCTTATGGGACGATGCGGAGAGGTACCCTAACCGGGAAAAAACGTCCGTAACGTAAGATTTTTATTAGTAATGCACACAGTGTACGACTTAACTTTGTAATAACGTACAAAAAATTATATATTTACTGCTTAGATGGGTAGACGAGCTCACAGCCCACCTGGTGTTAAGTGGTTACTGGAGCCCATAGACATCTACAACGTAAATGCGCCACCCACCTTGAGATATAAGTTCTAAGATCTCAGTATAGTTACAACGGCTGCCCCACTCTTCAAACCGAAACGCTTCACGGCAGAAATAGGCAGGGTGGTAGTACCTACCGGCGCGGACTCACAAGAGATCCTACAACCAGTATTTCCCTAATATGATATCATGATTATCCTATCATATCACGATTATAAATTTAATTTTTAGTTCGTATTTATAATAATTACTGCTTCACAGCAGAAATAGGTAAGGCGGTGGTATCTACCCGCGCGAATTCATAAGAGGTCCTACCACCAGTAACTTTCTGACATCATCATCATCATCATCATTTCAGCCTATCGCCGTCCACTGCTGAACATAGGCCTCTCCAATAGATTTCTAGTGTGAATATATAATATGACATACGCCATATTATGTATTATTAACCTAAGTTTTTTTCACATGAACTCACACTTCATCTGGTATTAAGTGTTTATCAGAGCCCATAGACATCAACAAAGATAATGCCGCTACCCCCCACCTTGTGACACGAGTTCTAAGTATCAGTTTTTATCGTACGATAGCTGCCCTGTTGCTTATTGTATCGAAATAAACAATTACAAAAGGAACTTAATGCTTAAGAGCATTATCTTACCACCGACCAACTCAAGGTATAGCGGGTTATTTTTTTGGTGACAATAAAACAATTTGGCTCTGTTAAACTAATATGATTATCAATTTTTTTTATTGCTTAGATGAGTGGACGAGCTCACAGCCCACCTGGTGTTAAGTGGTTACTGGAGCCCATATACATCCACAACGTAAATGCGCCACCCACCTTGAGATATGAGTTCTAAGGACTCAGTATAGTTAGAACGGCTGCCCCACCCTTGAAACCGAAACGCATTACTGTTTCACGGCAGAAATAGGTAAAGTGGTGGTACCTACCCGTGCGGACTCACAAGAGGTCCTACCACCAGTAATTACGCAAATTACAATTTTGCGGGTTTGATTTTTATTACACAATGTTATTCCTTCACCATGGAAGTCAATCGTGAACAAAATACATGCACACAAAAATAATAACAAAACTAGGTCGGAGATAGCCGAAATACGAATTTAGATAAACGGCACGATAAGTTATCTCTTTATCAACATATGAAAATTTGCTGCGTTTTTTTGTTTTTGTCCAAATCTTTATTGTACTATATGTGTGCATATGTGCCCCGTGATTTTATCCGTGTTGAATATGATTTTAATAAACACTTCGATAACAGTTTCAACGGGAAACATTTCTGTTTGAGAACGACGCGGAATCCAAAGGGTTTTAGTTTAATCTTTCGTTTCATAAGGAGTTGAGTTTTCTTAAATGAAAGCGAAAGCGTTCCTGATCGAGCCGTCATCGCAGACTTGCCTAATACCCGCCTGATCGTAAGAAGTCAGTGTCGTCGATGGATATTAACCCTCAGACACAGCCCACTGAGTTTCTCGCCGGATCTTCTCAGTGGGTCGCGTTTCCGATCCGGTGGTAGATTCTACGAAGCATGGCTCTTGCTAGGGTTCGTGTTAGCAACGCCGTCAGGTTTGAGCCCCGTGAGCTCACCTACTAGTTAAGGTTACACTGAAATAACCTCTCAAGGCTCTCAGCTTAGGTAGAAAAAAAAAAGATGGATATTGATAATCCCGGGTTCTAAGTCACCGGTTACCGTGAGCCCATACTAACAGAATCAACCTCAAACAGAATTCGTCGTCTATATTTAAAATTCAAACTCAATACTCGATCGAAAAGCAAACACAGCGCACCTATGTCCCTCGAAGTTAGTGTGGCCAGACATATTAGTACAGCAAATTTTCAGAAGCAGTCACTGTACTGAAGAACGGAATGTTTAGACGATACCGTCGCCATGTTGTCGCCGCAAAGTCTAAGTTACCTTTTTTTTTTTCGGGTCGTGGCCGAACCTCCTACGAGGTCCGCGCGCCTAGGGTTCGCGCGGGCTATGTGAGACAACGATCTGCAGGTTTTGAGAGCAGACCGCGGGCCCAAGGTATTTAAGGGCCCACCCACTAAACGACTCCCCTGCACTCTTACACTCGACGTCCGATCTCCGCCCGGGGTCAAAACCCGGTCAGAGTAGAGGGTTTCCCGCGGTCAACACTACAACCAGACACGCGGCGCCATCCCGAGGACGAAAGTCTACTACCTGATGTAAGCTGTCTATGTAATATTTCGACCTCATGACGTCTCAAGGTAGACGGCGGCATTAAATTCGAACGCCGCGTACGTCCTGTGTGCTTGGTGCGAGTTTTTTAACTTCCCGATCGCGTAAAAGTTAACTTAAATTTGTATGGAGTTGGAACAGTTTCCCTTCGTTTGCCGCTAGGGGCGCTGTTCCAACTCTATACAAATTTGAGTTAACTTTTACGCGATCGAGATCGTAAAAAACTCGCACTAAGCGCACTAATGTCTCGGCGCAGGTGGCGACTCTCACGCGGCGGACAGTGACAGTAACCACGTAACCGCTAACACTGTAGTTGAAGTTTGTGTAACGTTAGACTAAATCTAGTTGTTCGTTTTTAACTTACTTTAAACTTTTACGCGATCGAGAACGTTAAAAAGTTCGCACTAAGCACACTGAATTCGTTCACTAAAATTATATGTGTGATTTACGTTTACTGGTGGTAGGACCTCTTGTGAGTCCGCGCGGGTAGGTACCACCACCCTGCCTATTTCTGCTGTGAAGCAGTAGTGCGTTTCGGTTTGAAGGGTAGGGCAGCCGTTCTAACGATACTGAGACCTTAGAACTTATATCTCAAGGTGGGTGACGCATTTACGTTGTAAATGGTTATGGGCTCCAGTAACCACTTAACACTAAGTGGGCAGTGAGCTCGTCCAACAAACAAAGCAATAAAAAAAAAACATAAAACTATCAGACTCGATTCTGCGACCTTGCACACGAAGACCAGCACAATAACAATACTTGCCCACAAGCGCGTATAAAGCAAGAAGTATCTTTATATTAATACGTGAAGCAAAAACTTTGTATCCCTTTTTACGAAAATTGCGCGGACGGAGGAGTATGAAATTTCCCACACTTATAGAGAATATAGAGAAGAAGTGCACAATGCTAATATTTTTTTAAATAATGCATAAAAGATACATTAAATCTATAAAGAAAACGTTACACACACTACATACCGTGTATTTGACGCACACACGCATGCATACTATTTATTGTCAAACTTTTGTTCTTGACGTCTGTTGTCAAATTGAGAATAGAATATTGTTTGTCTTTGTTAATATTTTTTATAGTATAGCCTTGGCGAAATTTGTGATTATAGAAGTATAAAATACAGTCTTAATGGTGTACAAACTTACAATTATAGTCGAATTTCGACTACTGCGGGACCTCTAGTTTTTTTTTAATTTTACCTAAAGTTCAAAAAGTTAGGCCCTTATTAAAATTCTCTTTCATGCTTGTACCGTACAATATAACTATGTATTAAATTCGATAGTTTAAATGCAGAGAGGCTCGCCGGCTAGACGGTGGCTCGTTCGACCGGTTCTTTTAAAGACACTCAATCTTCCGGGTAGCAACGATCGCTTCACGATTGCAACACTTAACGTAACCGAAGAAGGTTTATATTTAATTAAAACATTTTCTAATTTTATAACCTTTATGTTTGAAATGTTACGCTTCAATAATAAAGGTCATTATGGACTGGCTCATTGGATGTTCGAAAAATGAATTTCGAGGGTTTCATTGTAGACAAACGTTAGTCTACAAATATCCTATAAACGGATCTTCAGGGTGGCGGCGACAATTGAGACAATTTACATCCACACGAAATAATATATTCTCTTTAGTACACGTTACGGTGGGTAGAATACGAATGCAACAGAGATATGCTAACCGTCGGTATTTATACAATCATCTTGACCTATTTTAATACAAACTGAGTAGGTAATATTAAACATTGATCTTAATTATTCTGCTGATTATTTACGTACAATTATTATTTAATAATATCGAATTATGTAACAAATAACATTAAGGCTTATTGCGCCGGAAGCTGTCAAGCGGAAGGCGCCAATAAAATATTATAAGTATAAAGAAATATGAATGAACTATTTACTTGATTATGAAATTACTAATTATATTATAAGAATAATAAGTTCTATATATTTCCTAAGTTCGTAAATAATTTATTATGTGAGGCCGGAACTGTTGCTCGATAACAATCCATTCTTCCAATTCGGACAGTCGATTATGATTTTTATTGGCGTTACAATGAAGTTTAATTTCAAATCAATATTTAACGCTACACTGCAGTAAGTTATTGATTTGGCACAACCGCGTGAGAAGGGTAAATGTTTTGTGGCATATTAAATCTTATATGCAACGGTAGATACATTACAGTCGAACGTGCTTACTACATATATTGGGTGGTATATCGTTTCATTAACCAAATTGTATGACGTTCCACATACGTTAAAATTCTATGATTAATTTAAAACTAAGCGCTAATATATATTTTATAATAGATTAATAATTCTTTAATATTAATTGTGAATACCTAGAAGGTACTTGTAAATGCGAGAATGTTCTTGCCGATCAATAAGACAGGTAAAAGTTCATTCTTGTTCGATATCCTTTTTCTTTTTCTTTCTTTTGTTCGTTATCACTTGCAAAATATAGAAATGCAGCTTTGAGATTGTTTCTATGGTGATTTAGGTCCGATTTCTAATAATAGTATTTCTTTTATTGCTTTAGTTTATTGGCTTTTTTAAATTTTAAATCATTAGTTTTTTTTTGTTTACCATCTAGGTACTCATGTGTTGTATAAATAAGGTGGAGACAAGTTTGGTTTTTGTTTACCTATATTTAATTTACTATTTGTATGTATTGGACTGTTTGTTTCCCAAATAAAGAAATATTGAGAAATAAATTCTGAGAAATTCTGAGAAATAAAACTTAAACTTCTGTATTGATAATGTTTAGTACTGATGACGTCATAGGTTTAGAGCAGAATTAAAAAGAAGAACACGTAATGGACTTCGAATATTTCGTGCTACATTATCTAATGAATTTTATGACCTTGGTCAATGAAGAAATTACTAGGGCTGCCTTCTTGCGATAGATTAAAATCTTTAAAAATTTATATCTATTTAAAAAATATGCAGCTCAGCTTGCTCGTGTATTATGTATCAAATTATATTGAACGCAATCCTAATTGAATATTTTATGAGCAATAGAACGTATACAAATCCAGATACGAAATTAATCAAAGTACCTAAAAACATACCCCTAGTAGGAATAAAGGTATTCTTTTTTTTTATTGCTTAGATGGGTGGACGAGCTCACAGCCCACCTGGTGTTAAGTGGTTACTGGAGCCCATAGACATCTACAATGTAAATGCGCCACCCCACCTTGAGATATAAGTTCTAAGGTCTCAGTATAGTTACTCTCTAGTGTTCTCTAGTCACAAATGCAAATTAGGTTAATCGTTTCTATTTTCTATTTTTTAGTTGGATTTTCTATTAAAGCGTATTTTGTTAGTTTTTTTAAACTATGTATTACTTTTTTTTTATTTCAGTCATGCTAGGTGCATTGATAACGTGTATATTATAAACATACATAAAATATATTATTATCACATGTTACACGAAGTATCAGTGATTTATCAAGGTCTTCAATCGACCTTCCTGTAAAAATAACAACACATTGATACGTTTTATCATTAATTTGTTGTTAATGAACTTTTAAATTAACATTACGTCCGAACGAATAAAAGAACGCACGAAGTTCGAGAAAGTTTGTTTTCAAAAAACAAAAGTCAATTATTAGAGAATTGTGGCTTGATAAACTGATAAAAGAATTACAGCAATACGAACTAAAAATTAAATTTATAATCATTATATGATAGGATAATCATGATATCATATTAGGCCAAAGTGATAGAAATACTGGTGGTAGGACCTCTTGTGAGTCCGCGCCGGTAGGTACTACCACCCTGCCTATTTCTGCCGTGAAGAAGTAATGCGTTTCGGTTTGAAGGGCGGAGCAGCCGTTGTAACTATACTGAGACCTTAGAACTGATATCTCAAGGTGGGTGGCGCATTTACGTCGTAGATGTCTATGGGCTCCAGTAACCACTTAACACCAGGTGGGCTGTGAGCTCGTCCTTCCATCTAAGCTATAAAAAAAAATTTAAATAGTTATTCTGTCTCGAGTTCTTGATAGGTGTGCGTTTTTAAGTTAATCAAAAATCTTGAAACTAGTGAAAATTACGTAGAAAATTAGATGATCTATGTTAAGCTAATAAACGCGATTAAAATTATTAAAACATATTTTTACGTACAAAGAAAAATGTCGATGAATCGATCTCGACCTCACGACCTCATGTCTCAAAGTCGTCATTCACGTTGTGATATCTACGGGCTTCGATAACTACTTAACACCAGAACCGTAAACTCTTTTACGACGATTAAAGTTATGTTTCAACAAGCTTTGACTTATGACTTAGGCGTTTTTAACATACAATTCCAATATTTATCGAAAACATAAATAATTAAATGTAATTGCATATTAATTTCTACTCTATTAACATTTCCAATCACTGGCACATAATAAAACAAATACGGGTGTCATCGGCCTATGGTCAAGGCTGAATAGGGTTGAATGAATTCAGTACGGACTGATAGAGATGATCCTCGCACCTCACGGGTCAATGAAACATTCGGAATACGAAGTTCGGATTCTATTCGAGAATCGATTAGATAAGATATTTTTGTTTTCCTTTTATGATATGATGATTCGTGATGTGACTTTTCGAATGAGTTGTAAATATCGATAAGGGCTTTTTGATAATTAAATTTTTTTTTGTTTATTTTTGTTATGACTGTCGGTACTTGAACCATTGTACCATGGTTCACTTGCGGACTAAAATAATAATAATAATAATGGTTAGTTCGAAATAAGTATCAGTTGAATGGAATATTTGAAATGTATTCAACTGATAATTATTTTTAATTAATGTATCTTTTTTATTTGATTGGTTTTGTTAATTTTGAGTATGTTTCAATGATACTATGTACACATATGGGCTTGTTGTTGTCTGAAATAAAATAATTCATTCATTCATTCATTCAAAATTATTGAGTAGTCTCTTTTAAAATCAATCTATTAAAGATTGTGTTCTCTTTGCAAAACAGATTTTTTTTACTTTACCTTATGCACGTAAAATAATAAAATATTTTAAGTCATTTTCAAAGATAGACATAAAGCATACCATCTAAAATAGTGTTAGTGAAACACTTGGCATAGATATGTTAGCAAAATTATATTTTGGCAAAGCCGATTTCCGTATTACATAGATCTTATGTAATATCACGAGTATCTTGTGATGTCGTTTTGTTCGTTTTTCTGTGCGTTACTGCATGCTTTTCTAACATAATATTCAATGCTGCAATTGATTCAGCAATTTGCAAATTGTTTTTCACGGATACATTGAGATAAGCTTCAACAAACATTTTTGTTATTCAAATCGATACGCAAACTACATCTTTGCGCGTGCGTATTTTCACAGCATGCCCCTTATTTATGTTTAAATTATTGTCTACAATTATTTTTTTCTATTTAAATATTTTACGCATAAACACATATTCGCATTCGGCTTATACGATGAAGGAAGAACGTGTCAAAATAGATGCCCACTCTGGCGTTTAAAAGGGTAGAGCGCATTGTGGACGCACTGGTTATCAATACCAACATCATAACAACATCCACCATGTTATTAATATGTAAGCCTGCCGCAGAGGTCATGCATTATGTTTTTTTATTTTTTATTACTTAGATGTGTGGACAAGCTAACAGCCCACCTGATGTTAACTAGTTACTGGAGCGAGCCCATAGACATCTACAACGTAAATGCGCCACACACCTTGACATATAAGTTCTAAGGTCTTAGTATAATTATAATGGCTGGCCCCACGCTTCAAACCGAAACACATTACTGCTTCACGGCAGAAATAGGCAGGGTGGTGGTGTACCTACCCGTGTGGAGTCACAAGAAGTCCTACCACCAGTAAAAAAACGAAGACGAATACAAAACTTGGGATTCTGCCTCATGTTTCTGTGAGTTTAGCGGAATTCGCGTTGTTGCTCTGAGGTCCGGTTTTATTACCGAATTACCTATTGAGTATGTATTACTTATGAAATGTCAATGGTGTTTTGTTATTTAGGTTTTTTTTTAAATCTGAATAACTATATAAGTCGATATTAAATTATTATAATGTTAGATACTAACTGATCACTACTAACTGATTGTTTCAAAACGATAAGATCTTGTTTCAACCCTTTTTTTTTATTAATGAAGGAAATAGTATATGGCAATAATTAGTTTTAAGCTAATACATAGACCGAAACAAGAAATTCCGTAACGAAAATAAAACCTAACACCCCCACTCCGCCTACCATGTAGCTCGCGTTCAACACATTCACACGTTGCGCTTGTGTAGTGTTTGTGAGCGCGCGGCGTGACGTCGCACTTCATGCGCATCGTAAAAAGTCTACCCGTCTCTCTCACGCGCGGACTAGCTTACGAGTGTGAAGGGGACAGTTAATGTTTTGCTTTTGTTAATGTTTATAAATATAGCGTGGTCTAATTTTATTATTGTTTTAATGTTTAATTATTGTTGTCTAATTACAATTGCATAAGTTGATAAAAAATGCTATGCAATAGCTTTACCGCGGCAGTCCCCGAGTGCCACACGTGTTTTTTTATCATCGTTTCCATAGTTGGGTCAATGCACAGTTTAATAATGAAAAGCTCCGACCAACACCTTAAGAAGCTGTAGCTATGCCGCCGGGTTCAAAGTTCTACTGTAGAAAGCGATTCGACATCACAGGTCTCATCACAATCGTATTATTAAGGACGAATAAAAGACAAACTAAGCAAAGAAACATTCACTATTATTTATATAAATATATCACATCTTCAGCCAATTGTTTTGGCCAATTGATATTTAACTTGGGCACGTAGATGTAGGCGACCTTTAAAATTAATTACAAATTAAATACATTAAAATGTATTACGTATTAATTAATTTTGTGATTGGACAGCGAATTTACCTTCTTTAAAGGTTTAATCATCAATTTGTCTTGTTAACACTTAAGATTTTTCGTATAAAATGCAGTATTCATGGCCAGTAACGAGTGAAACTGAGTTTAATTACATTGGATAATTTTTAAATTACCTTTTTAGTACAGTCAAAGACAATATGGCTGCTTCTAGATAATGAATCTCGAATGTTATTGTGTATACCTCTCAAAACCTCCCGCAATGATTCACTCATACTATGTAATAGCTCTCGTAAAACATGTCTATCTGTGAATTTGTAGCGATTACAAATAAAACCGCTTTGCTTTTTTGTTCATATTAATTCCTTTTTAGTTTGCTGTTTGATTTCTAAGTATCTTTTTGTAAAATTTTTGTCGGTTTTGATACAAACGTCTCCTTTAGAATATCAGTAGATTGATTATATTATTATATTATATAAAAATATATACAAAAGGAGTAGCAATCCATAAATGGTATCGTTATCATTTCAATCAATGGGAGGATTGAGAGGGTAGTTTTTACGATTGTCAAAAGTGTGTAATCTTTAATTAATGCCATAAGATCTACCATCGTATAGCGCCGTTTAAGTAAATATTGGAAGTTTGTGTTTATGAATACAGTATATATGCGGAGTTTTTTGAACTGTTCGATAAGGCGATTCCCAGACTTAACGTACCATCTTAATGTATCACCCTCACGCATCTCTAGGAACGAACTAAAAGAAAGAAAAAAACGCCAATCTATTTACTCTAAAAGTACACAAAATGGAGGGTGATATGCGAGTTCATTTTAAATTCGAACTGATAAGGTAATAGTACCTAGTTCAAATCGGTTCGAAGTCCTCATTATTACCGCAATAAAATGTCGTAATAATCATAAAAATCACATTTCATTCTTTTACCTCGAAACCTGGGTACCCTTAATAATCCAAGTACCTACAAGTGAAATGAATTTCAGAAAAAAAATAACAAATTGAAATTAAACATTGTCTCTCAATAAAAAATGAATCCTAGTCGTTTATGTGTACATAATATTATTCTAGTTTCATTTTATTGTTATACTTGGGAATGAATTCATTCAATGAATACCAAAAGCATGTATGCGTACAAAACACCGACGAGCTGCGGTTTTCACATTAAAATATTCTTCAATAGAACAAAAGAAAATAATTGCTCTAATGAATAATTAATGTAAGTACATAGAAGGAATATATCAAAACGCAGATGTAGACATTTTTTTTTACAAGAACATCCATATTTATTTAAATTACTTAATAAACCTTTGTTAGCTCTATTGACTATTCCATTGATTGAAGTTTGTAATGAAAATTGTGGACAGTGACATAAATAAATTATTAAAAAAAGATTAGATTAGATTAATAATAAATCTTGTTCAACCAACAGAATTGTTTTTTTATTGCTTATATAGATGACTGAGTTCATGGCCCACCCGATCTTAAGTGGTGACTGACGCTCATAGTAATCACAATGTCGTGCCGCCACCTACCTTATGACTCAGTTTTAGAGCACAACGGCTCTCGCACTTAACAAACCGAAAGGCATTATTGCTTTTCAGCACGGCGACAACTTAACACAAAGTGAACCGTGACCTCGTTCAACCGTCTACGCACCAAACAAAAAGGCAAACAACAACAAAAGTATGCTCAGAATAAAATCATTATACTGGGTGTTATGAGACCGCTTCCGAAAATGAAGACAAACAATAAATAGTACTAATGACACCTTTGATGATGGGACGGAAAAAAATCGATATTGATTTAAAAAAAAAAACATATTTTTAAAACGTTTTATTAGCATTATTTACGCTCTATCATGTTAGTACAGCTACATGAAACGATAGTTTCATAAAAAATACATTACTTTATTATATTATTAAAAAAAACCAGCAATGAAACACAAAATCAAAAACAGCTGATGCTCGGATCAACGAACTCCCGGGCGCGGCGCGGCGCAGACTCGCGCGACCGCACAAATACTTATTTACAGCATTTGTCTAAATAATTCCATCATCAAAAGTGTCATTAGTACTATCGCCTGTCTTCGTTTTCGGAAGCGGCTAACATCCAGTATATGAGTCGACTATTATCAAAGGCGGCAATCTGACTTTTGGACAATGATTGGTAAATCAGAAAAACGAATTATTGACTTTGTATTCCATTGGCAGTCACAAAACTCTTCGGAACGACATCTTAGATAAATAACAGGTAAACTATTAACCTTTATTTAATGCAGGTTTTGAACCGTATTCTTTGAAGGAGACGATTATATTCAAATAAATCTGTATTGACATATCAATAATTTTTTTTTGTCCAAATGCACAGATTGCCACCTTTGATAATAGACGACTCATATACAATAAATGTATTTTATAAATTAAATAAGCTCCTGAATATTGATGTAGACAAGAGGAGGCAGGGAGGTTCAAGTTGAAGCACTAACTTTATTACTTACTACACGTCTGCAGTCTAGACTGCGCTCGCTAAAACCAACAAAACCGTCTATTCTATTACTGAAATATTCACGATAAATTTAAGTATCTAGAATTCTTATCGAATACTGGAATAATTCAAAGGTATTTTCTTTGTTAAAAGATTCTGGTGAAATACCCTAAAAGCACTAAATGTTTCATAAAATCTGTCTAGACGTAGTTCGAATGGTTTTGTTATTAAATCGACTAAAGTGCAATGGTTTCGCTGTTACTTTTTAAAAGCGGTAAATTTGATATGAGGCGGCGACCGGCGACCGGGGCCAGTTATTACAACGTGAACGCCCGTCACCTTGAAACCTGAGGTCGAATTGTGTTCTTATCATATATATATGTAATAAATTTGGAGCCTCTGGGTCCGGAGGGACTTCGATTCCCTCTGTATTTTGTACGGCTTGTTCCATGGGGAGTGCTCTGAGGAATTGTTCGAGATGATACCAACGTCTCGTTTTTACCATCGCACCGCCCGCCACCGGAGTAGATAGAGTTCATCCATACTACCTGGAGCTACTGCGGTCATCCACAGTGCGTTTCCAGAGGTATTTTTTGCCACGTACCATCCGGCTATGGAATGAGCTCCCCTCCACGGTGTTTTTCGAGCGCTATGACATGTCCTTTTTCAAACGAGGCTTGTGGAGAGTATTAAGCGGCAGCGGCTTGGCTCTGCTCCTGGCATTGCTGAAGTCCATGGGGGGCGGTAACCACTTACCATCAGGTGGGCCGTACGCTCGTCTGCCTACAAAGGCAATAAAAAAAAAATCTATTTGAACACCTCTTTTATTACAAACAGCTCCCGTTTTGTTGATCCTCCGAAGCCTTTGATCGCTAAAAAACTTCACACAGAATCACCCCCAGGTCACCCTGAAAATTTCTGGAAATTTTTATCAAAATCGTTCAAGTCATCTTGGGAGTATGCACATACGTATACAAACATTGACTTCTATATATATATATATAAGATTAATATCGACGAGTGACAAGCTATTTCGTTTTAAGGGACATTTACCATTGTAATTAAAGGTCCATTTTATTTAGTATTAGTATCATCAAATTGGATGTTTTTAATTAAACTTCAATTAAGTTTACCGCATTCAAATGGCTGAAGAAGATTTTTTGTTATGATATTTTTCCAAATTTTAAACTTTAAATATCTCTTCTGTATAGGTGTAAAAATGTCGGTTCAACCAACCCTCGATATGGTCAGAAAAAGATATTAAACAGTAGTACATTTCAAGTATAAGCTTTTAAAAGTTTCGTAGTAGTTGGCTTAAGGCAAAAGTACACTATTAATTCTAAAATAATTAAAAAAATAATAATTTGGTAATTTAATTTCCTTTCACATCGGATAACGATGAATTGAATAATAAAAAATAATGAACACACGCCAGTTTGTAGTAAAATCACTTTAATTACTCATAATTTATTTCCTGGGCCTTCAAACCGAAGACAAATTAAAATTAAAATTGAAACAAATCAACATCAGACAAAGGGAAGCGAATCCTCTTAAATTGATATGTAAATGTTTTTGCTTAAAACGAATTGGAATGTTGCCAGCTTCATCACGAGTCGGGACTTCACTTACTCTCTGTTGTTTCGGATAAGGTAGGGAATTTAAAATGTCACTCTGACTGTGACGAAAAGATGTTTTGATTTTGGTGTTGCCATATTCCATAATATTAGATTTTATTTTAAATATTGACTGAATTTGTATAGGTATTACTTTCACTGGTGTATTTGTTTATTAATTGAACTTCCTAAATACAATATTTAATTGTTAATGCAATCGGTAGGTATGTTTTAAATACGAGTGTAATTTATTTACATATTTATTACACTTCATGTAAAATTTACATTGGCGGACTTAATGCCTAAGGCATTCTCTATAAGTCAACGAAAGGTAGTGCAGAGTAAACAGCGGTAGGCGCAATGAAATTTATATTAAATTACAAATACATACACAAAATAGTATATATACACAATCAGATATGCATATACATACATACAAACATATATACATATAATAGTTTACACATTATTAAAAGGAATATAATAATAAATTCACTTAACAAATAACTTATTTATTAATATTTTACCTTTGGTATGGGATTATCAAAATAAAATTAAAAAAAAAAAACCTCACGAGCCATCTATCGTTTTAACGTGAAAGAAAGACTAACAAACACACTAACACGTTTATAATATGAATAGTATGGATATGGTGTAAAACGAGATCTCAAACTTTCAAACGTACAGCATTGCTATGAGAAACGTAGCCGTTTCATTAATCGAATAGAGATTTAAGAGGTTTACACGGAAACCGTTGGACGCGAGCCAAACAAACGAACGTAGTTCTGAATCACTTGATCCGTTCTTTGCATTAACGCGATGTTTGCACGTAGCCGTTTACTTTCTGTGGATATTATCGAGCGAAACGTTTTGGAAGGTCGAGTTTTATATTTGGAATGCACGCTGAGATGGAAGATACGGTGCACACAGTTTTTAAGAAAACGTGGTCTAAATTTCGAGATGCCTGATGGGGTACTTACTAGTATTATTTTTTTCTTCTTCCTACCTATGCTGATAGCATTGAGAGGGTATTTCAGCTTCGCTCTAATGTGTTTAGGTGAGCTTACGAGGCTCAAACCGGAGTGATGCTTACACTGGCCCTAGCAAGAGCAGTGCTTCGCAGAATCTACCACCGGATCGGAAACGCGACCCACTGAGAGAATCCGGCGAGAAACTTAGTGGGTTAATTCACTCGTAGAGCCCTTCCTCGCAAGCGACGGGTTCGACGAGGACGGTGACCGGTGCTTGTTGTGCCTAAAAGCACCGTTAATGGATCACTTACTAGTAAACAAATATACCTGATGTGTAATATTATTATTTCGATATTGAGAACCGATGTAACCACGACCGCTATTATCGACCATCTGTGTCTTACCAATATAAAGGATTTTATTGTCTTCAAAGTCGATAGAAGGTGAGATATGACAACTGCTCTAAAACTTTTAAAGCGTCAATATTTTCAACTACGTCCTATGCAACTCTTCAGTGTGCGCGTTTTGACATCTACCCACAATAACATTTTAACGATTTTTGTTTATCACTAATTTGAACAATATTAAATAATCGAGCATACGTGACACGTAGCCGATTGGTCCCAGTAAGAGTCCATATATGACGAGAACTACGAACGAACCATAAGCATTTAAATATATGTAACCTCTATACGATTAATCTTAAAAGAGGTTAATATGTTATTTATAACATTCTTCTTTAGATGACATAAATAGAATTTCGAATATTGAAACATTAGAACATTAGAAGGAACAGTAGAAATATAAAAGCATTTTTTGAAATATTAAAATATAAAAAGATATAAAAATAGTGGTGAAGCAATAGCTTTAAATGTTGTTTCTCTTTATAAGAGCAACTCAATTGTGCTATAGTTTTACGAAGCTAAACTGTATTTTGATATAAATAAATAACTACATTATAAAACATTTAAAAAAAAACAGATACAGAGCAAACAGGCGTATTAAAGACAAACGCGCGACCCTCGATCCAGCAGTCAGGAATTTTAACAACTGCGCCACCCAGTCAGTCAAATGAAACGAATATGCCATAGACAGAGCTTCCAAAAAAAAAAGGTAGAACCACAGATTAACTTTCACTTCCAAAATCTATTTACGATAATTTCATCTATACTCTTAAATAACATGTTAGACATAAACTTGAATCGAAGTGTAAACAAATAGTTGTTTCTTTTTTGTTTTGAATGTAATTCTTGCATAATTCGTAAATAATTATGTACGTTCGGAAAACAGTCTCTAAAACGTTTGAAGGTTAATTCATTCGTTTGTTTGAATTTCAAAATTTAGAATATATTAATTTACTTTTCAGCTTTTTATAGCTATGCCGAGAGTCCAATGTAGGAAAAAGTTAGTTGTATTTAAAAATAAAATAGTTGTACAATAGTATTAAGCCAGAGGTTGATTGTATAACTGGGACTAACTTAAGGACTATCGAGCCCACTGAGTTTCTCGCCGAATCTTCTCAGTGCGTTGCGTTTCCGATCCGGTGGTAGATTCTGCGGAGCATTGCTCTTGCTAGGGATAATGTTAGCAACGGCGTCAGGTTTGAACCCCGAGAGCTCACCTACACGTTAGGGTTACGCTGGCATAGTCTTTCAAGGTCACCTTCTTCAAGCTTAGGAAAAAACAAAGCACTATCGCAACACTCAGCATTGGGTTGGACACAGGTTGAAGAAGAGACTCTATAAAACAAGACGTCCATTAATTAGCACGATGGCATTTTTCACTGATAAAAATAAAACGTAGTGTTTGTATGTTTATCCTCTTTCAGTTCTTATAGCCTTAATCTATTTGCATTAAAGCTTGATACAGTTAATGTTAGGATTCCAGTATAGGATCAGCAGTTTTCAAAAAAAAAATCTACTTGTAATCACAGTTGAACGTGACCGGACTTCACTAATGTGAATTTTAATAAAGTGTCATCTGGACGGTGAAAATTAAAACTAATCTCACAAACAAAATTAAAGAACGGCCCAAGCTGACATATGTAGATTATTTTTTTTTCGGGCCTGGGGCCGAACCTCCTACGAGGTCCCCGCGCCTAGGAGGCGCGCGGGGTATGTGAGACTCAACGATCTGCAGGTGTTGAGAGCAGATCACGGGCCCAAGGATTTTAGGGCCCACCCACTAAACGACTCCCCTGCACTCTTACACCCGACGTCCGATCTCCGTCCGGAGACATATGTAGATAGCCCAACTCTGGGGGCAAAAACAATCTACATCACATATTTACCAACCGACATCCATGTTAATATATTAACGTAAAGATACGACGCACATTTACACATCCGTGCCTCAAACGCTTGAAACCCTAAGAAAAACTATGTCGAATTATTTTTATACGGTTCTCCGTATTGCATCATTAACGTGTCACACAATTACAAGAGCGTTGAGTATTGCCGTATTTGAGGAGCCGAACTCCATCAACTGAATAAATTAATGAAGGGTGGGGCAGCCGTTGTACTGTAAAAACTGAGACCTTAGAACTCATATCTCAAGATAGGTGACAGCATTACGTTGTAGATATCTACGAGCTCCGGTAACCACTTAACACCAGATGAACTGTGAGTTCTTCCATCCATCCAAACAATAAATAAAAATAAAAATGAAACGGATTATCCGTGTATTTCCTTCGTAGTAAAGAGCGAAAGTTATTCAATGCTTCCACTCTCGACTGCACCGAGCTAAGATTTTGTCCTAGGTTATAGGTACCCGTAACATACTTGTGATGCCAGAACACGTAAATGCGGATTCGGACGACAAACACCTTTAACGCATATACTAACTCCGACCGGGATTCGAAGCTAGATCTCTGATCGCCTGGCCCGCTTTCTTGGCCAACCGCTACTAAACTTGAAGATCACTGGTTCGACCATTTCCTGAAAATCTCACATGCATGCATGCAATGCATACATAAAACTTTTTACGTGTTTATATTGACAAAAAAGAATTCTAACCTTTATGCTATACAAGTTTATTTAAGAACATAATAATATACTCATCAATGTCACCGAAATAATTATAACAGTATTTAATTTGTAAAGTTTGTAAACTGGTTTGAAAGACGAGGACGTTTGAATTACATACAATATATATTTTTTTCTTTGCTCGTCTCGTCTTGCAACACCTTATACATAATTATTATATCATATAAGTAATATATATTAGTATCAGAGATATATTATTTTAGATCTATATTATCGCTTTTTAGTTAATGCTTTCAATGCAGTTGTTTTTTTATTTCATTTATTAATTTCTTTTATGTCATATTTCTTAGATGGTAAATAAATAAAATGTTGTATGCAGATTGCGGGTCCAACTAGATCATATAATATTTTTGACAATTTCTATCTTTAATTCATACAGTTTTTCTTTTTACGGAACTCATATTATTATATTATATACTCAATATCAATTCTACAACTGAGACGAATCTATGGAACTTCAGGGTAACGCGAGCAGCGAAGATGTGTTGTTTATTTGGTTAATATATTGTTACATCAGGTTTAAATGCGTAGCAACGGTAATTAATTAAGTGTTTAGCACCTGTGAAAGTGCACAAATGTGGGAAAATTAACTAAATTCGCCAAATACTACTTCTCCAGTTCTGAGGTCTCAGTAAAATAATGGTTATTTCAACCCATCTCATCTCGTTTCCATCCCAATTGATTACAGTCACATAATATAACTTCAACTTTCATCCATATCGGTTTTCGTTCCGTATTATTGTTTTTTACAGGATATATTATAAAAGATTAGGCTGTATGGTGTGATACCTACGCCTTTCTTGCTGGAAAAATTTAACTACTTCCACTAATGACACTTCTCATGTTGAAATCCTTCAGAACTTACATACGCTCGAAAAAAAATGTACTTTTTCGGGAGTCGGTTAAAAAAAGCGTTACAGCGTTATAAATTTATATGAATTATTGTAAAACTGATAATATGTAAGGCCAGATTAAACGTGAAACACGTAAACAACGACGCTTAGGTACCTTGACACAGTATTTTTATGTTTTTAATTTCATTGGCAGATGTTATATAAGATATAGTTTACTGTTTAATATTGTTTACTGGTGGTAGGACCTCTTGTGAGTCCGCACGGGTAGGTACCACCGCCCCGCCTATTTCTGCCGTGAAGCAGTAATGCGTTTCGGTTTGAAGGGTGGGGCAGCCGTTGTGACTATACTGAGACCTTAGAACTATATCTCAAGGTGTGTGGCGCATTTACGTTGTAGGTGTCTATGTAGTCCAGTAACCACTTAACACCAGGTGGGCTGTGAGCTCGTCCACACATCTAAGCAATAAAAAAAAAAAAATTAAAAAAAAAAATTTGAATAAATTATTTAATTATATTTTTCCATTACACTTGTCTATTAAAGCGATTTTATTATAATATCTACCACCAAAAGAAGTGCGCTTAGCTAAGGAAATTGTACCTTTATTCAAATTAGTTTTACGGTTTAATCTCGCATTTATTATTTCCGATGTTACCAATAACAAAAAAGACTAAGGTGTCGTTTATCGGCAATCGAAGATCAAATTACAGAATCTATTAAAGTCTAATATTTTTAGTTGGACAAATATATTAATTGACAGACACGGTATGGTGCAGTAGTTAGCGGGCTTGACTGTTGCGCCCAGGGTCGTGGGTTCGATTCCAACATCGGGCAAACACATTCGTGTGATGAACAGATATGTTTGCCTCCTTTATCCATACTATATGTATACATTTAAACATATATAAGTATGTTAGATCAGTCTCTGGTATTCATATCACAGAGAATCCTAAATTGGGGCCGGGTGACCGCGTATAATTTGGTTCCAATTATTATTATTTGTTGAATAATGTCAACGACTCGTGAAAACCGAAGAAAATATTAACATGTACGAATTAACTTGTGATCTGCGGTTTTAGGAGCAACAACTAAATAAATATTTGCAGACAATGTAAAGAATGCTTTTCACTCATCACAAAGGGGACACGATAATAATTGAAACATAATATTTACTGTATAATAGTAGAGCGTTCGTTTCGTTGGAAATAATAATCGTTGGAATAAAAAATAATAAAATTTTTGATTGAATAATTATGCCCGCTGAGTTTCTCGACGGATCTCTTGAGTGAGTCGCAATTCCGATCCGGTGGTAGAATCAGCAAAGCACTGCTCTTCCTGGGGCGGACTCTCTCAGGCCGAGTCCTGTGGGTTAGCCCACCAGTCACTGTGAAACCAGAACCGCCCTTCGAGGCTACTATTCAAAATGTACACTAATTAATTCAGTTTATACCCGTAATGATGTTATGAAATCATTCTTTACGATAACCGCCGATATTAATAATATTAATAATAGTTGAAATTTTAAACTGCTTCAAATAATTCACGGCAATAAATTTACTAAAAAAAATATACCTATCTACTTAATATTTTGTTATTTTAATTTCATTTTTAGTACGTCGAGTACTTTACTTGATACGTGACTAAGTGAACTCAGTCATATTTTTAATCAGATCTAAGACTCTTGACCATCTAAGAACCCAAGAAAATGTTATTATTTATATTGGCTATTGCACAACATGGCACGTTTATTTGTTTTTTTTTTTATAACATTTTACACGTGTAAATAATATTTTAGGTTATTAATTAATTATTCATAATGCCTCACCTCATTTTCATTGCCTATTTATTCTATATTCTTCAAATAGAGATATAAGTTCTAAGGTCTCAAGTTTAGTTACAACGGCTGCCCCAACCTTCAAACCGAAACGCATTACTGCTTCACGGCAGAAATAGGCAGGGTGGTGGTACCCACCCGCGCGGACTCACAAGAGGTCCTACCATCAATAAATCGAATTAATCACCCGAAAAGAGACAGATAATTTTGTTTATGACCTAAATCAATTCACCGAGAACTTATTTACCTGCTAAGAAAACTGAAGTTCTCGGAAAGGATCGAAATTGTTCAAGTTTGACTTAAAAAAAACATTTTGTAAGACCCTGTTATTCCCAATCTGTCGAAATTACAATAGGCTCTCTGTTAAGACTTTTTTTTGTCTGAAGATACGTACAATAAAAAATATCTGTTCTTATTGATCAGATCACCAATTGCTAAATATTAAACCAATTCATTCATTTTAACACGAAGCTAAAAATGTCTCTAACCGATATAAATACAACGAAAAATACAACACAACGAAGTTAGTTTTAAAAAAACCGTAATATAATATGTATTGTTACTTAATATTCTTATCCATGTTAGGTTAATTAGGTATGTGCTTATTGTGTATAACTGTTTACTTTTCGTTTGAAAAGCAAAGGTGAAAATGATATTTTATAAGACACGTATTTTACATATTAAACTCGAGATAATAATGTGCAATTACGTATGTTAATTACTAATTGTTGTAATTAATAAAACATTACACCGAATATAGTATTACGGCAATCCGAAATATTAATGGCAGAACTTTCCTTTGTTTTCTTTCATAGATATTATACGGATTAAGGCACAAAGCGAAAAGAAATCCGGCACGAAATCCGATTATGATCATTATTTATTAACGACACCATCCGACATTGAGGTCACGCAACAAAAACATGTTGTATTGTAATAGTTGTTGTAAAAAAAAAACTGTTTATTATTATAACGCTGCTTATAACAGTTCGGTTGTTATTCGCACTGAATCATCGCTTTTACCGAATGTTGTGATTGTCAAGTGGGTTTAGTAATTGTGTAGGTACATTGCAATGATTCCCGTTATGTCGAAAGACTTTACCAGGCCATGAGTGGTACCGCTACGCGCCTTCTCCGGCTGTCGGACGAATTATAACTGTTTCTGGTTACCGATTGAAACTTGAAAACATTAAAAATGTGAACCGCGACAGTGTTTGTCTTTCGCACGGTCCGTAAATGGCATCTCATTAGCAGTGAAAACGTGTGGCGAATTATCTTTTAAGCGGTACCACAACTTTCGGAAATGTCCTGACCCAGTTTATTGTCAATTCTGTTAACGCTTAATCACTCCCGTTAAAACTAAATTACGATTTCTAGACATAAATTGCACTACACGAACTGCAAGCAAGCATGGAGGGGATATCGATAAGATACGTGACCAAATCAATGGCTTTTCAAAGATAAAAGCGATCTCCCCAATTGATATATTTCGAAGTAATATTTTCTTTAAAAATAATACGTATATTCGTCATTACATCAACACAAATGAAAACAAAAAAACCATTACCTTCTGGCACAGCGGCGAGCGTGTTATTTTGAGACGTGGAAATATATACGTAGAAACCAAATCAGAGCGGGGATCGCAACAAAACAACACTTTAAGCACTGTATATTGCGTGAAATACGAATTTTTATTTAAATAATTTCACTAAATTTAGCCAATGCGATAACACGATAGCTCTAAACAAAGTAGAGTGCAGACGCGACGCACGTCCGACGCGCACCAAGTTTTGACGCGAAGTCGCAGCAATCGCATCGCAGCAGTCTCAAATGGAACGAAGCGGCTGTCGGCTTGTTGCGTTCGTTTGGCTTGTCAACAAACAAAGAGGGCTCGGTCGCGAGCCGTTTTGCGCAGGCGCAACAACGCCACACGCACACAGCTCACAATGTCACGCGTGTGAATGAACACGTAAACATAGTGAATAACTATTATATTAACGCCATAATATTTCGAAGAAAAATGCGTGTTTTGTAATAAGTAAATCATATGATAAAGTTTTGCTATTAAAGTTGTATAATAAACTTTTGCGCTATTAAACGTAAACAATGATGACAAATTATCAATATTATCAATAAAAATGAATTATATAAAAAACAATTGATCCCAGAACTGGTTTTATTAATTTAATTGTATAATTAAGGCGACAAGCTTTTTTTGTGTTATGCATTTACACTTAGCTAGTAAGTTGCAATCACTGAAAAGTGAAAACTGCGTAATAGCGTGACGAATAGCAGAAACGTCATAAGCATCGTATAATAAAATAATAACAAAGTATCGTGTGAACTGTTTATCGCGAACATCGAAATGATTTATCGCAGTCTAGACTGTTCGAAATCCACGTTTGTACCATAACATAAGCGGAATATGTGACGAAGATAACATCTGAAACGCAAATAGCTATCTAGCCGTGAACCTGAATTTGAAAAAACAATGTTTGGCGTTGCGGGGGCGAGTACACTACGACGAAATGTCGTCCAAATAACGAGACGCGGACCGTGTCATTGACACGCGCGCTCTTGCACAGATAATATTTCTAGGAGCCCGAAGGTTAGTATAAAATAAAATCGATCGACGAATACCTAACAACAGTTTAGTTTAATGCATTAAATTGCATTGTTTACTGTGGTTGAAGAGGTACTTATTAGAAATATAGTCAAAAGCGAAACCAGCCTCGCTTTCGCCGAAGCGAAGTGTTGTTGTTTAATTTCTTAATACATTCGTCTCGTTTTGACTTACGTTTTCACCTTCGTTAACGCGAGGACACGTCATATCAACGTCGCGAAAACATTCCTTTGTGTTTAAAGCAATTTATAAAACATTTTATTGGTGAAAATATCAAAATCACGATTTATCAGACGTAGAAGGAGACGAACTGAACAGAGTTCATGGCTTCAATGATAGATTAATATGATTTTTTTTTGTTACAAATTGCGCTCATGAGGTACTAGGATGGCGTCTTAAATATCAGAGATGATAAATTCGAATAAAATATTAATTTCTTTGATTTTCTGAAATCAATTTTTTTACGTAATAAAATGTATTTTTAACAACATAATATTATTATTGTTTGGCATTAGAGTCGCTTGTTCGTCTATCAGCGTAAACCATAGATAATAAATAGACAAAATTTTAAATAATAAGCAATCGACCTCTATGGTGATCTATGTTTGGAAATAGTTTTTTATAATATTATGATATTTCACAAAAGCCGTACCTGAGCGAAATCTTCTTTCTTAATGAAATATGAGAGAAGCGATTACTAAGCAGAGGCAGCATTACAATTAGTAGAAATAATAGCTTTGCACAACAATAAGTACGTATTCGAGCTTGTTCAGCGAATATTAAAGAAAACTTTGTTAGATAAATAGGTGTATTTTGAGATAAAACAGTATTTGATTTTATAGCTGATAGAACATATTTTAAGCCATAATGAGGTGACACTATCTAGCCTATTTTTAACCCAAAGCAGTAATTTTTTCCGATTGGGAAGACAGCCGTTTCACAATACAATTGAGACATCGACCTCATAGTTCAGTGTGGATGGCTGCCTCACGCTTGTGTCTGGGTGTGTGTGTGTGTGTCTACAGGCTTCGATGAGAACACACTCATCTAAATAAAATATATTTCATGGTTCGTGACAGCAATCTATTATACTTTCTTACCACTTAATGAGCAAGGAACGAATTTATGATTAATTATGTTTTTATTTTGATATTTCCAGAAACATTAGCGATAAGCTTTCTGTACTTAAATTAAAGGTCAATAACCTTGGTTGCAGTAATGTAGATTTATAGTATGAATATAAAAATGTCGTGGTGGGATTTAATTTAAATTTGAATATCTGGGTTCCTTACACGAATTGTATATTAACGAAAAGAAACTTGTTATTTTATCTTGAACGTTTCTCTGAATATATTTTACTGGGATACCATTGAAACTAATTCGCTGAACCGGTATTTATGTAGGATTGGTAAGAACGGAACGTATGAAAAGAGTGTGGAACGGAACGTTAAGATCTGAGTGAGAGAAAACGGAAAGAAAGGGAGAAGAGAATGACAGATAGAATGACAGAGAATTTGAAGATGGCGAATTGAGCAAGACGTAATAAAAGTGTTAATTATTAATTATTATTATAATAGAAGATTTTGGAACATTGGAGGTTTTATTTTGTGCACTGCGATCCCTATTCTACATTTATCTATCGGTATATATAAAAGAAAGTCGTGTTAGTTACACTATTTATAACTCAAGAACGGCTGAACTGATTTGGCTGAAAATTGGTGAGGAGGTAGCTTAGAACCAGGAGAAGAACATAGGATACTTTTTATCACGTTCCCATTGGGACGTGTCATAAAACGTGGTATAACAAAACGCAACTGATATGTAATAACAAAACGCAACTGACAGCTAAACGTAATATATTCTATGGTTATTTATAGTAGAATTTTGAAGTTGACCAGTTGATGTGTTTGAAACAAACCGTGTGGCGGAACAGAGTTCACCGGGTCCACTAGTATTTTATAAATCGAATTAAACTAATGTATTTTTATTTAAACTTAGTTTGGCGGACGGGGTCACTTTGAGACATGCAAATGCAGTATTAATGACGAAAATGCAAGCGCTTAATATTGATAAATTCTAGTCACACGAAAGCTACCCTTCCTTCAGACCGGAACGCATCATTGCTCCCACGGAATAGATAAATAAGGTTGGAATGGTAATGTAGGCGGGGCAAGCGTGCCACAGTTATGATCGTACAAACATAACTCGACCGATTCTTTCATTCACCGCGTTTAGTGCGCTTCGGAATACTTGGGCGAACAGATCTCCGCTTTATAGTGCCGTGTTGTGCAATTATAACTTGTAAAACAAAAAATCAGACCTCAAGTATAGAGCGAGGAGGTATATCTTTCGATCGGTAAGTCGAAATTACCATTTAATTACAATATTATTTGTCTAAAACATAAAAATATACTGAGCATTATGAAATTCCAAACATTAACAATATTATTGCAGCAAGTTATAAATAGCATACATTGCGCGATGTGTACTCGCCCAATGAACGCAATGACCAAGTCAGCTTCCAATGTACTACATGCATTGCGTTCTCTACACTTCAATCTTTGAAATTTCGGCCTTTGCCCTGATTGGCCGTGGTGCACGGCGCTAGTTTGTTGATAGTGAGGTGACCATGTGGTGAAATAAAATCATCGACAGAATTCTCGACTATATTTACATTTGACATGGATAATTTTTGCATTATTTTATATTTAATTAATGATACCTAGTATATTCTTAGTGAGACGTATTTTGAGTAAAATAAATATGTATTATTATTATTGAATTATTATCATTGAATTAAAGTGGAGGTATAATATAAAGGGACATGTAGACCTCTCATTTACGGGTATTTACTATATTGTCTAAGACGTATTAAAATCTAAGTAAAATGCCATTTGACTTATGCAGTAAATAAAAAAATTTAGGTTTCCTAAAGAACCTAACGCCAGGGAACAATGGATTGACGTGACAGGTAGAGGAAACTGGAGACAAAGACGAGTACTATTTGCTCTAAACATTTTACTGAAAATGATTTTACCATAAAAAAAATCAGAATACACTTAGTTCTGAAAAATTCATTCGAATTAATAGCAAGCGCCAACTGCTT
This sequence comes from Bombyx mori, assembly GCF_030269925.1. Classification (NCBI taxonomy): domain Eukaryota; kingdom Metazoa; phylum Arthropoda; class Insecta; order Lepidoptera; family Bombycidae; genus Bombyx; species Bombyx mori. Next base: position 3,574,930 of record NC_085114.1, read on the forward strand.
AACAAATAGTTTTATTCCAGCGACAGTGACTATTTAATTTTGTAATTAATAAAAGTAAAATAGTTTTTTTTTTCAATATTTATTTCATGTTTCATTTTCTCCATTCATTCATCAGATAATTTATCGATAAAGAATATCGATTTTATCAAGCACTAGCGTGTATGAACATTTTTATTGCTTTTTTGCGTGTGTGAGTGTGTATGCCTACGGGTGTTTTGTGCTAGTTTGCGAACGAATATCTGTCCTGAGATTTATGTGTGGGTGTTTTTGTTGTGTGCGAAATACTTGTAATCACAGTGTGTGTATGTGTAGAAATTAAAATAGTGGGGATGAAGCGGCGACACTGGTTCTAATACAAAATTAGAGCAAAGGCCTTTCCAACCTTATTTATCTATTCCGTGATTGCTCCGAAGTAGAAAAAATAGAACAGCATTCTCTGGCTTTCGCGAATTTAAAGTACTTTTACGATTTAATCTCGTGTTGTTATTGAAAATATTATTATTAATATTAATACGTGAAGCAAAAACTTTGTATCCCTTTTTACGAAAATTGCGTGGACGTAGGAGTATGAAATTTTCCACACTTATAGAGAATATAGAGAAGAAGTGCACAATGCTAAATTTTTTTTAAATAATGCATAAAATATTCATTAAATCAATAAAGAAAACATTACACACACTACATACCATGTATTTGACGCACACACGCATGCATACTATTTATTGTCAAACTTTTGTTCTTGACGTCTGTGGTCAAATTGATAATATCTAGATTAAATATTGTTTGTCTATATTAATATTTTATTATAGCCTTGGCGAAATTTGTGATTATAGAAGTATAAAATACAATCATAATAATAGTGTACAAACTTACAATTCCAATTATAGTCGAATTTCGACTACTGCGGGACCTCTAAAGTTTCGCATACTTTACAGTTTTTTTGGTCACGGACGACTAAGCCGGCATTTCAATGTTATTCTGATACAAACCGTAAAAGTAGTTTTATGTAGAACGGTAGCACCGATATACGTTGGTAATGACATTCCCTAGTACATGTACTCCACGCATAGACAGAGCCCAGTGAGTTTCTCGCTGGATCTTCTCAGTGGGTCGCGTTTCCGATCCTGTGGTAGATTCTGCGAAGCACGGCTCTTGCTAGGGCTAGTGTTAACAAATTCACTCAGGTTGAGCCCGTGAGCTCGGCTACACGTCCGTGCTGGTATACCTCCTTAGGCTACCATAAAGTAGGTACGGTATTGTATTATATGTTGTTATGAGATGTGCTCGCAATGCCAACAGCAGTCTCCAATGGAGGATTATCGCTCAACATGCGGCTGTCTTGGAAGCGAGCGACGATATTTTTTTCCTACCTAAGCTGATAGCCTTGAGAGGCTATGTCAGCGTAACCGGGCGAGTAGGTGAGCTCACGGGGCTCAAACCAGACGTTGTTGCTAACACAACCCTAGCAAGAGCCGTGCTTCGCAGAATCTACCAAAGGATCAGAAACGCGACCCACTGAGAAGATCTGGCGAGAAACTCAGTGAGCTGTGTCTGTGGGTTAATTTATTCGCCGAGCCCGGTATCTAAAAGCACCGTTAGTGGATCTGGAGGATTCGAAATGAAGTGACGCGGCGACGACGAGACGCAACCCTGTCCATTAACAGGTACGACTACTCTGCCAAGAGTATCGGACTAGGAATAAATGATATGATATATATTCAGTAAGATCTGATAATTACGAAATGAATCCAATACTCGACAGCCAGTATTTAGGCCCATTTTAGTAATAAATAAATATCATGAGGAATATACCTAGTGTTTCCATAAATATTGTAACAAGGAAAACGTTTTTGTTATTATCATTATACGGTACGTTTATTACTTGCATTGTGCGTTACTTTATTTTCGTGTTTCAATAATTATTCATAATAGCATCGCAAAAATATGAACTCATTAAAATTTATATTAATTGGCTTTAATGAAATCATTTAAATTCATTAGTTATTGGTTGTGAAACATGCATTTCTTCTAGTTGGGAAAATTCGCGAGTGACAACCTTATGGAATGTTTTAGGGGCTCGCAAATTATATCGCAAGTACATACGCTCTTAATTTTACTTTTTTTAAACCAAGCGTCGTAACGTCATATGAAGGCCAGTATTCCGCTTGCATGAAGTCAGAAACGCTAATTTTCAACCACGCTTGTGTGGAGCGAGGGTTAAGTCCTGGGTTTTGAGTCTTGTTGAGAGGACTAACATGGTGTTCTTAAGTTTTTTAAACACTTCAATGGATATCGTTAGTTATGATGTTTAGTATTTTCAGTCGTTGATAGTCAACACCTCGCCAAATCATCAGTGAAAACAGATAATTTATTTCTAGTTCCGCTTTCTATAAAATCTTTCTCGATTCGGTTCTCTTTATCACCCTGCTTCGTTTTAATTCCACAAGAATATTTAACCAAGGTTGGCGCTAAAATGAGGGAACACGATGAATATTCAAATGAGAATGACAGATTCCAAATTCAAATGTAATGTTATTGTTTTTTTTTTATTCTTTTATCGTAACGCTATTTTTGGCCAGACAGTGTAATTACACCTAGAGCTCTGAAATCTCTCGGGGCAAATTATCGAAACGACTATAATCATTAGTCACGTAAAATAAATCATGGCTTAATGGTATTAGCCTCGGAACCGGACAACGTCGGGGCGGCTCGTATAGAGAAATGTTCATATGAATATAAATTGTGTTCGATTCATTACGATAGGCCCTTTTAATGTTTTGACTTGGGTAATGTCTTTGTTATTTTACGCTGGCGAGATGAGAATGGCTATATTTTTTTTATAACATATCTTTTAATTATGATTATATATATTTTAATTTTAATATGATTTATAATGTTTTGTAGATTTTCTGTGTTGCTATGTTTGTGTGTGTGTGAAAGACAGCAATTTTTTAATTTCTTGCCACGGTCAAAACTGCATTTAGATTCTGTAGTAAGAAGCTAAAACTTTTTAAAATGAACTATTTCAATTATCGTTTTTGAAATACGATATCTCTATCAGAAATTTAACAATTCTTATAACAACCATTTTTTTTTAAGGGGCTTCACTACCTTCTCAAGAATGGTATCTTGATACACTTGTGCCGATGTTTTGATACCTTTTTCACAAAAGTATGGCTCAGTCACTCCTTCATAGCTAATTTTTTTTTTATTGCATAGATGGATGGACGATCTTACAGCCCACCTGATTTTAAGTGGTAACCGTAGCCCATAGACATCTATAACGTTAATGCCGCGACCCACGTTGAGATATGAGTTTTAAGGTCTCAAATGTCTCAGTATAGTTACAACGGGTGGGAACCCTTCAAACCTAAATGTATTACTGCTTCACGGCAGAAATAGGCAGGCAGGGTGGTGGTACCTAACCTAATAAGAGTGTGAGTCCGCACGAGTAGGTACTACAACCAATATTCTTGATAAAAATATATATCTTTCTAAGAAGTATATTTTTTGATAAAAAAATAAGTCCAATCTCATTAAAAATGTAATTGCAATACTAACATATTTTACGTTACGAAAACTTTAAGATAAGAAGCGATCAGTCACATTATTGCAGAAATCGAAATCGATACGAATGAAATTACCCTTTAAAAAGTACTCGAACCATTCTGGATAGTTGTAATGAAAGTATGTAGTTATTTTTAGAACCTACCAGTCGATTGACGAACCCTAGTCGCAAGGCTAAAATCAACCTATAATTTCGATTGAGTATTTCTTGGAAAGTGCTTTATTTACCAGGGCGACTGATCGACGAACAGCTTTTGGGTTCAAGTTTACACGAATTTAATTTTAGTTAATCTCAACGAATTACACAGTCACTGAACTGATTTTTAATTAGCTTTCTTCTTTAACGAGTGTACCTACCTACATTAATAGAATCGTCCTTGTGTGATCTCGATAGACTGTGTGAGAGATAAATATAAATTCATTTAGCAGTAATTTTATTACTAGATAAAACACAGCCAACATATTTGATGGTGATATCGCGTTTCTTATATTTAGGATCCTCAAAAGAAAAAAAACACGTGTGACACTCGCAAATTTTTAGTGTAATATAATAATGCTATTAGCCTTATCTTTTTATTTCTTGCTAAGATGGGCGGACGAGCTAACAGCCCACCTGGTACTAAGCTGTCACCGGAGTCCGTAGACATCAATTTAATTCAGTCGCCCATCTTGAGACATGTGCTCTAAAATCTCAGTTTTATAGTCAACGGCTGCCCATGACTATCTCGCACCCGGAATCCTTAGGACCCGAGTATTACTCGCACTTGTCTGGTTTCTCAATATGGGTCTGGCATCCGGAGATATATTATATGGTCGTAGTATTATACTCACTAAAACTGATACTGAACTAAAATTGATAATTTGCTATTGCATTGATACTGGGAACAATCATCATCAAGTGAGCTCCATATTCGCCCACCTAAATGCCAATAAAACACAGATACCTATACAACGATCGTAGCGTGGGCAGACAGCCAACTAGGTGGACCGATGACCTGGGCAAAGTAGTTGGTAGAGACTGAATGAGAAAGGCCAGAGACTGAAGAAAATGGGGTGCATTCGAAGAAGCCTACACTCAGCATTGGGTGAACACGGATTGAAGAAGACCTATACAATGCTACATTAAACGTCAAATTAATATCTGAAGCGGTTGTTTACAATGTGAAGTCGTGACGTTAGAAGTTTGAGAGCCGATCGCTATGATCTACTACATGGTTAAATTAAGCATTTTAAGCACAGAGCAAAGTGGCCCTGATTCACCACAACCAGGTCCGCTGTCGTAGTGTATATTTAAAAGCATACAAAAGATAATTTACCGTTTGAAATCGATCTTGTAATACGTAATCGGAACACGTAATTGCGGTACTGTATTACGCCAAGGACCACGCGATACGGCCCGCGGTCGCCGTCCAAGGTGTTCCACATTAAGCGAACCGCTTCCGATCTGAATGCACCATATGTGAATTTAATTCTTCTTTTTTATTACTTAGATGGGTGGACGAGCTCACAGCCCACCTGGTATGAAGTGGTTACTGGAGCCCATAGACATCTACGACGTAAATGCGTCGTATTTTAGTAATTTTTTAGACTAGCTCCGCCCCGCGGCTTCACTCGCGGTACGACAATTACCGCGGGTAACGTCGCGAGACTCAGCTATTTAATAATAAAATTTAATGTTTCCGAAGCGAAGCGAGGGCGGGTCGCTAGTTATTAATAAAAATCAACTGATGTGCGATGTCTACTGTCTCGACGGAAAGCAGGGTCACCCACTGGTTGTCTTTGTGTTACATTGCGGATTCACAATACAACGAATGCTTGGTTTGATAATACACCAACGTTTTCACTTCTCGTTGAGGCAGTGGTTTCTTATCGAACAACCTCTTTATATGTATTCAATTCAATGCTTCAATAAAGCATATCCTATTTTTAGTACTCTGTGATATTAATAAACGATGACAGCACTATCAGTATTTCAGATATTATAGCTTGATTTACCGATATTGGAATTTCACACCGAAAGCTGATTATAGCCTCGAAAATTCTATCAATAAATATATTTTAGAAGTTATGTAACGCGAGTTAAGTTCTTCTAAACCTTCTTATGTATATCGACTTAGATTTCTTTTTATATTTAGCGGCAGTTATGAAACTTCACAAGCCACTGACAAACTGCTATTGTACTGGATCGATAGCAATTACCATGTTGATACTCGATCGATAAAGCCATTCACTCGATTAATGTCTGATTGAATATTTAGGCTTCGGTAGCCGAGTATGAATTTATGGGTATTCGTAGGAAGTGACAAACGTACTGCTCATGTCTGAGGGTCGTGACCGCTTCCGTCTATGACTTTCGTTCTCATGATATTATACCATCTCAAACTGTCTTCGGTTATTTGGAGAGCATTGTAGACGGTGGAATCAAGTTTTGTATTTTTTTTGCTTACATGAGTGGACGAGCTCACAGCCCACCTGATATTAAGTGGTTACTGGAGCCCATAGACATCTACAACGTAAATGCGCCACCCACTTTGAGATATAAGTTCTAAGATCTCAGTATAGTTACAACGGCTGCCCCACCCTTAAAACCGAAACGCATTACTGCTTCACGGCAGAAATAGCCAGGGCGGTGGTACCTACCCGTGCGGACTCACAAGAGGTCCTACCACCAGTAAACCCGTGCGGACTCACAAGAGGTCCTACCACCTGTCACCAACAGTGTGACGCGATCTTCTTCCTTCAATTTTGCCAGTAACCATGAGTTTTTCAAGTTTTATCTCCATCGTTATTTATCACTTACAAAATCTTGGATACGTATATCTTGAATATAAAATTTCAAGTGATTCACTACTCATAGTTTATTTTTAATTTTTTTTGTTCGTATTTACTTCCAAGGAGACGAAGGAGCGTATGGTCCAGCTAATGGTGAATGGTCACCGTCGTTCGTGGATATTAGCGAGGATAAGAGTAGACTCTGCCTACCAATAAGGATCCTTTACAAATATCGTTTTGAGAAGGAAATGTTCGCGAGTTATGCAATTTCTTAAATTTCAAGGTCACGCTTTTCGGTAATTTTCACTACTTACTTTATTTTACGAAAAAAGTAATACTAATGGCCCCAATGCCCTTCCATATTGGGATTTACCATCAGCTACCCGAGCGCCTCCGATAGAGGTTTAACAGTTCAACGGTAGCTAATTCCTTCCATCTTCCTAACCAGATCGGAATTACTACTGGTGAGAAGATGCGGCGAAAAACTTAGCGGGCTAATGTTATAAACTAGATTCAATAAATGCATACAAAATACTATTGCGTATATCTATTTGCGTCACGACTCGCGTGCTACTTATCGCACGCTGTCCCAACTTACCAGAAGCCTTTTCAGTTCTAAATGAACGACGACTTGTGAACGCGTGAATGTGTTAAAGTACAAATAAAAATAAACTTACTTATTATATATTTACAGCAAAATCTTACAAATACTACGTTAAAAATAGAAAATAAATATCTATAAATACATTTAATGTATATGAAGTTGAAATTGGGGTGATTTACTGTGACTACTGACTTTGTGAATTATTTTAAACGTAAAATTAAACAAGCATTATTAAAACGAATTGTTTTTGTTAAAAATCTTAAAAACAATTTTAATTGGTAATTAAGAAGATTAGGATTTTTCTATTGGCAAAAAAGGCAGACCAGCCTGCGATCTACTTGGTGGAAACCGGCTACTTTCAAACAATGACTATCCTTGACTGACCGCAGAAGAAAATGCTGATATTGAAAACGACAAATATTAGTAAAATTTTCAAAATAATGCATATTAAAAAAAACCTAAATTAATTACAAAGTGAGTTAAACATTGAATAGGGTTAAATCAAAGTTCCACTAATAGACAGCTTTTCCTTTTTCGCCACATTTCATACTACCGTTCAATTTATATTAATATTTAGTTCGCGCTGTTATAACAAACTATTTTTTTTCGTCGTTCAGCTATAACTATATATAAATAGCTATTTACAGATCAGTTTCGATCAAGATTTAGACAAAGGTCAAAAAAATGGCGGCAATTCCCAAGTTTGACCTTTAAGAAAATTGTTTACCTTCGTGAAAATTAATCTAAATCGGATTACGTTTCAGTATGTTTTTTCCTCGGAATTGAATTTCATTATTCGGAACGAATGGCAGTCGAAACAGATTTTTTTTTGTTAGATTCCAAGCGTGTTATTGAAATTATTGATTTATAAGAAACTGTCAAAGGTGAGCGGCCGTATACGACACACGCATTGAATATTTAAAAGAAAAAAACAGATCAAGTCAAAAAGTGACATACGGATTTATAATCTATATCTACATATGTATTAATACGTGAAGCAAAAACTTTGTATCCCTTTTTACGGAAATTGCGCGGACGGAGGAGTATGAAATTTTCTACACTTATAGAGAATATAGAGAAGTGCAAAATGCTAATATTTTTTTAAAAATAATGCATAAAAGATACATTAAATAAATAAATCAAATCAAATCAAAAAAAATTTATTCAACAATAAATTAAAGTACATACTTGTTGAACGTCAAAAGAACTACCGCCAAGGAAACATTACACACACTAAATACCATGTATTTGACGCACACACGCATGTATACTATTTATTGTCAAGCTTTTGTTCTTGACGTCTGTGGTCAATTTGAGAATAGATTAAATATGGTTTGTCAGTCTTGGCGAAATTTGTGATTATAGAAGTATAAAATACAATCATATTAGTGTACAAACTTACAATTCCAATTAGTTATAGTCGAATTTTGACTACTGCGGGACCACTAGTTTAAAAGAATGGCCTGTGTAGCAGCCGTCAAGAAAAAACGAATTAACTCAACACACGAGAATATTAGTATTGATACAGGAGTTCGGTCTCACATTTTCCAGTTCCATCATCAGACCAGACCTCCACCGTATCATATATTTTTCAATTATTAACAGGAAAATATTATAAGGTTCGACGATTAAACCACAATTAGAAGTGGGATAAAATTGAATTGAAACATTCGATAACATTATATGAATAGTTAGTGAGTTAATTGTCGGTCCAAATTTGTCTAATACTGAACACATACCTCACGGAATTTACATACCCGTAACATCTAATAAAAAGCGTGTGGAATCTTCTAATCCATCTTCTGTGCGTGTGTTTGTCACTGAACTCCTCCTAAATGGCTGGACCGATTTTAATGAAATTTTCTGTGTACGTTCAGGTGGATTCGAGAATGGTTTAGATACAAATCAGATGGCGCTGAAGTCGGTATTTAGGTTATTTATTTATTTATAACTTTATATACTAAACAGTATAAAGGCGGACTTAATGCCATAGGCATTCTCTAACAGTCTACCTTAGGGGGGTGCAGAGATAAACCTTGGTAGGTGTAGTGTGATAGTGATATTTAATAATAATAGTAATAAAGCCTTTATTCAGACAAATACATTTTTTTTTACATATACAATTATATTTTTTTTTTTACTATGTTTTAAATAAGTAGTGGTATTAATATTAATTAAATTTTTATGGAAGTTCTTTTTTTTTTTTTTACCTATATTGTTATTAGTTATTGTCAGTTTGTCTATTATAGACATAGGCCTCCTCCAACTGCCTCCATAAGCTTCTATTTTCAGCTGTTCTGGTCCATGTGCTTCCCGCAACTGCCTTAATGTCGTCCAACCATCTCTAGTGATATTACTTAAACTTAATTTATCTTTCCTAGAAATAATTTATATGGCAAAACAACGTTTGCCGGGCCAGGTAGTATTAAAATACAATTGTTTCCTCAACTAAATGTCAAATGTCGTCAGTAAAACAAACAAGCACTTTCTACGTTAATAATAATTAAGTCGGTAATGATGTATCGATATTCGACAGAGACGGATCGGTGTGGGCTGACGTCACAACGGTGCCAGTCCAATTGAAATATCGATATCAGCCAGTATACGGACACAATGACACGACATTTAGATTAAAATTTAATGGTCCTATAAATATACACCGTATAAGAAAGGTAATATCTCACGGTTTCGGGTGAACATGTAAATTTGTAACTTACGCTATCTATACTAATATTATAAAGAGGAAAGATTTGTTTGTTTGTTTGTTTGTATTGAACTACTGAACCGATTTAAAAAATTATTTCACTGTTGGAAAGCTACGGTATCCCCGGGTGACATAGGCTATATTTATAAAATTTAAAAAAAAAATTTGGTATCCTTACAGAAACTCTAATAATGTAACCCAATGTGTAACAAAATTACCTAAAATTCTTAAATCGCGAGCGCTACTTCCCAAGCGAAGCCGGGGCGGTCCGCTAGTCATTAATAAGGTTACAGAGGAAAGAATGGAGAATTAAATGCAAATTAATTAGTTATAAGCCTGCTGAATTACTGGCTTACATCAAAACCGCCTGTGCAACTATTAATCCAAGCGATTGCTGCTAAATTATAATTGCATCATCTGTCTGTGTAGCATTTTCATCACGTTGTTAGTATTAATTATTTACTAGTGTAACACGACCACGCTCTGCTGTGATTGTCGGGTAAATCTACAAAATATAGATTAGCTTGAGCTAGTTTGAATTACAAGAGCTTTAATGAAAAAAAACATATGTAGTAAGTTTCATCAAAAATTGAATCAATGTTTCGTAACGCATACAAAACAAAAACACACAGAATTCATCTTATATTAAATTTAAGTAGTAATGTAAGCTGCGGGCCAGCATTATAATAATAATATGTTCTATATATTCAGGTTAGAAGTCTAACCGGACTTTTTGGCGGGAACACGGGGAGAGAAACGGTGTTGTTTTATTTTATTAGTGTTTCTTATGGTTTAGATGTGAAATAGCGATGGGTTATTAACTGTTTAGCATCTGTGAAAGTGCAAAAATGTGGGAAAATTAAACAAAGCCGCTGGACGTAGGTTCACTGGTGGTAGAACCTCTTGTGAGTCCGCACGGGTAGGTACCACCACACCGCCTATTTCTGCTGTGAAGCAGTAATGTGTGGGGTAGCCGTTGTAACTATTTTTGAGACCTTAGAACTTATACCTCAAGGTGGCGCATATACGTTGTAGATGTCTATGGGCTCTAGTAACCACTTAATACCAGGTGGGCTGTGAGCTCGACCACCCATCTAAGCAATAAAAAATAAATTAAAAAACGTGGCATCTCGGGTGCTTCCCAAAAGTCTACTGATAAAGTTTCAGTAAATAGCCCCCATTTTACGGAGACTATATCTTTCATTTTATTTAATTTCATCCTAATTGATTAAGGTCTCAATTGAACCAACTTCATATCATTTCGCTTCATATCGTTTTGTACATATATACATATAATAGAATATGTATGTATTTAATAATTGAAGATTTTTATAAACTCAACACTGACAACAGAGAGTGGCAAGACGTCAATTGACATACCTTAAAAAGAGAAGCAGAAGAAATTCTGAGAAAAATTACCATAAAAGATCTTCGGGTTAACTTTCGAAAAGGTCCTAATAAACTTTTAGTTTATATCAAATTAATTTAATTTAATAAAAACATGACTCGCGTATAACATTGAGCAAATATAATCTTCCTAGAGGTCCCGCAGTAGTCGAAATTCGACTATAATTAATTGGAATTGTAAGTTTGTACACTATTATGATTGTATTTTATACTTTTTATATTCACAAATTTCGCCATGACCACACTATAAAAAATATTAATAAAGACAAACAATATTTAATCTATTCTCAATTTGACAACAGACGTCAAGATCAAAAGTTAGACAATAAATAGTATGCATGCGTGTGTGCGTCAAATACATGGTATGTAGTGTGTGTAATGTTTTCTCTATTGATTTAAAGTATCTTTTATGTATTATTTTAAAAAAATATTAGCATTGTGCACCTCTTCTCTATATTCTCTATAAGTGTGAAAAATTTCATACTCCTCCGTCCGCGCAATTTTCGTAAAAAGGGATACAAAGTTTTTGCTTCACGTATTAATATATAGATGTTGACTGAAATAAATATTACCTTTTTTACAAAATTTACTTAATGTCTCTTATTTGGATAGTAAGGTCTCATTCTCTATCTGCAAATAATATAGGGGTGCCGTTGTTTGTCGTAAATTTAGGACAATACAGCGTTCCTACAGTTTATTTGATCAGTAAACTTTTGTATATTGATTTGTAAAACACTATATTAACTACTACATAGTATATTAACCTAGCTTCGTAGGATAGCGGAATACGGAACGATCATCCCGCTCACGCATGTAGTATTACGAAATTACCAACCAGTAAAAGTGTTTACGTAATGATGTCTGACGATTATATACCAATTTTTTTTTATTGCTTATATGGGTGGACCCAGTCCACCTGGTGTTAAGTGGTCACTGGAGCCCATAGACAACGTAAATGCGCCACCCACCTTGAGATATAAGCTTTAAGGTCTCAGTATAGTTACAGCGACTTCCCTATCTTTCAAACCGAAACCCATTGCTGCTTCACGGTAGAAATAGGCGAGGTGGTAACCTACCTATGATAGAAGATCCTACCACCAGTAAGGTGGTAGGATCTTCTATCATAGGTCTACGATTGTAAATTTGAACAGGATAACCGTGTATATTTCTGCTGCGAAATGCGTTATGGGTTCTTATTGGGAGGCTGAGTGAATTCCTTAATTTAGTTGGATGGATGAATTTTTTGGAACAAAGTTAAGTTTGTTTGACTTAAGTCATACCAGATGTAATAAAAAAAAAGAATGTCCTTTTCTTTGACTGGCAATATTTATTGCAATTCAAAGCGATAAGGCTCAGTATATCTGAACGTTGTCATAAAGCGAATATAAAGTTAATTTAATACAGAATAGAATGCTTCGATTTTTTTATTAACTCAGCTTTAGGATATCTAGCGGTCGACGTGCGACTTAGCAGATAGAGATAGCCCACTGAGTTTCTCGCCGGATCTTCTCAGTGGGTTGTGATTCCGATCCCCTGGTGGATTCAAATACTAGGGTTAGTTAGCAAATTCTCTGGTTTTTTTTCCTACCTATGCTGATAGCCTTCAAACTCTTCAAAGGCTATTTCAGAATAATCTTAACTAATAACTCACGGGGTTCGAACCTGACGACGTTGCTAACACGAATCCTAGCAAGAGCCGAAGCGACCCACTGAGAAGATCCGGCGAGAAACTCAGTGGGCTGTGTCTGTGGGTTAATTCGCTCGTCGAGCTCTTCGTCGCAAGCGACGGGTTCGACGAGGACGGTGACCGGATCTCTCAGGTTGAACCTCGTCAACTACTCGTCCGCACGTAGTTGGGATAGCCCCTTAGGCTACCAACGATTAGGTAGGCAAAAAAGATATACGAACTTGTATAAATATTAAAATATGATGAACTTTTTTTGAACCACAAAATTATATTAAACTTTATTTGTTTTCACAGTTGGAAACCTTACCTACGCTAACGTTACCTTATCTCAAGGTGGGTGGCGCATTTACGTTGTGAATGTCTATGGGCTCCAGTAACCACTTAACACCAGGCGGGCTGTGAGCTCGTCCACTTATCTAAGCAATAAATAAATAAATAAAAAAAGAAAACAATATAAGCGCGAGAGAAACATCGCATTTTTATCCTCATATTGATGATTCACGTATTTCGTCTTGGTACAAAATTCAGATCACGAACGATCGCATCCGTTCATTGAATGTGACGAGCGCGAACCGAAAATAAAAGTGTTTATTTGCTAAAACAAAACATTCGAGATACTTCCAAAAGGTTCTGGTCCATTTAGATTGTATGGAAACCGCGGATATTTATAATATGAGTGCATATTTATAAATCAAATATTTTGGTTGGTTGTCGGTAATGCTGTCAGCCCAAATCCGGTGGTACCAACGTCGCAGCTTAACTTCCGTCGCGCAGAAGTCGTACCTTCATCTTCGAAGCGTAGAATAACCTTAATTCCATTATAACGGAGATTTCGAGGTCATGTCTTAATATGATCAACTTTACATTGTTGTGCTATCACCAGTTAATCTCTTAATGCTATAAAGGTTCCTGTTCATCTAAGCTAAGAAATTTTACAATAAATTCAGAAAAGCGGAAAAAATAATAATAAGGAATCAATTTGATAACGGTATCTCACCTTTCGACCCGAAAAATGCAACCGGATGCTATTTAAAATAACCACGGAGTAATGAAGAGCACGACTAACATCGGATACGGTAGTTCAGAACGCGCGCCAAGTCAACGCCACGGAGTTACTGCTGCTTCAGTGGCGAAAGCGCGACTGAGTGAGGTGCATACTGCAAGCGAACGTACCAAGTAAAATTTCGTACTAACTGAGACTGAAGCAGACTGAAAAAGTTGCGGATAAGACACCCCCCACCCCCAGACGCATAAATCACAAACTTTCGCAGTTACCAATGTTCGTGTTTAGCGTCTGCATATTATGGAGTTTGTTATGAATAGTTACTTAAGATGAAAATGACAATAGGAAAATATGTTTGTTTAGGAAAAAAAAAAACAATCCCATAATATGTAGTATGTGGTATAAAAAAACACCGCTGATTGTATCGAGTCCTAAAATTGTTGTATCACAAAGATCACAATGTTCTAGCATTTCAATTTGGAAACGAATTCATTCACAGGAATGTTATTTGTTGAAAGTTTCAATGTTCTTAATGTCTCTTCTGAAATTTCTTCGTTTTAAAACGATAGTCAATATATCTAGAGGAACAAGCAATTTGTATATGTACTAGCACTAATTAAAATCTACTTGTCTAGTACTGATGGATCCACGAAGAGCCAGTGATCGGTATAGCATGTTTTATAACTATAGATAATAGCTAAATTCACTATTCGTTTACCGTCAGAAGGCAATCAAGTTTCATTGATCAGTTCAGGAGATTTTAACATCCGATGTATGATGTACTTATATTTTTATACCACATCCAATGAATTTTACGTAATACTGCGAAGGTCCTTAACCGGCGGCGGGGCGTTGCATTCGATCGCTGCAAGACAAAGCGGTGTCAACGTCCCGCCCTCGGCGGCGAATGACCGCCGGCGGAAACGTTGCAGGTAGCGAACAAACTTCTACGAGTATATAAGAAGAGCGATCCAGGCATTTCTTCCTTTGTAAATATTCGAACTTTGGCATTTCGTTAAGCACGCGATCGAATCGTTTCAGCGGTCGAACTTTATAACGTCAGGGTGTTCTCGATAAGACAACATTGTAACTCCTCAAACTTATTTTTTGGTAAAATATTTGATTGATTTCTTTTAAAATTATAAATACTAGCGTCGAAATTCGACTATAATTAATTGAAATTATAAGTTTAAATATCTTTTTATGGTGGCCCGGAGGTCTTTCCAGTTTAACCAGGGCGAGCAGAGGCTCAGCCAGGAGGGGTGGGATTTGCTAACGGCTGCCCGAGCGCCTCCGAAGAAGACCTAACAACTCAAGAGCAGCTGCTTCGCGAATGAATCTATTAACGGATCGGAATCGCGACCCGCTGAGAAGATCCGGCTAGAAACTCAGCGGGCTGGTTGGTGCATTGGTTAGGTTGCACGTCGCACACGTTGCAGAGTTCGACAAGTACGGTTACCGGGATCCCTAAGCCTGCTCCTAGTGTTAGAGCTGAAGGCGTCTAATGCAAGAGTTATTGGATCTGATAGATCCGTAAGGACGTGTCTAAGGCGATGACGGTGACTTGCTCCTGCGTGATCAGGATTCGGGGAGTAGTCAGCGGTGGCAACGTTAAGACGATTATCATGACGTGAACATTTTATTGTCAAAGACTATTTATTATACTTCTATAATCACAGATTTCGCCGAAGCTACACCTCGGACATATAATATTAAAGATAATATTAATCTGTTCTCAATTTGACCACAGACTTTAGGCAATAACAAAAGTTTGACAATAAACAAAGAGTATAATATATAATATGTGTTGTGTCAAACACCCATATGGTAGTTTGTGTAATGTTTTTATTTATTTTGTGTAATGTATTTTTTTACATAATTAAAAAATTCCATACTACTCCGTCCACGCAATTTTCGTAAAAAGGGGCGCAAAGTTTTTGCTTCATGTATTAATACATATGATATATTTTGTTATGGATACTTTTGTGTTTGAAAAAACCATGCCAAAGTAAATTTTTGACGTATATTGTGCGCAGCTTAAAAAACGCATCCATTCTTGCGTTGCTTGTAACGTAGTCATGCGAAAGTTAATTCTACGAAACGCTATTACGACTTTATTTTATTCCACCCGCAATAAAGAATTTTGAAATCGTTTCGAGATTCATTTTTATGTGAACTTACTAAACTTACATGTTTTGCAGTTTGTGTTCTCCATGGGAAGTGCCAAGAATAGCTCAATTTTGGAGATGATCTTGTCGTCTCCGTTTTATCTTGGCACTAACTAAAACCACTATGGTCACTAGTAAGTTTAGAGAGAACGTTTTGACCATCCGGATTTAGAATGAACTTCCCTACACGTGGTTTGACCAGATTTGGCAAGCGTTAGACCATCTACCAACGAGGATTGAGGAGAGTCCTCGGCAGTGGCTTGGCTATGGTATCAGCAACGGTCCACCATCAGGTGGGCGGTATGCTTGTCTGTCTATATTGGCCAATATTATACCAATGCGGTGGACTGACCAAATTAAAACTGTGGGAGGTCCCCTAAATGAGTGCAGTAGAATGACTTCGAGCAGGGAGAGACGGCGGGACATCGTGAGACGCATCAAGTCTGCGCCTTCCAACACTACATGACGATCACGACCACTCTGTCAAGAGTGACGCGATTGAGAAGAAGAAGAACATACATAGATCCGCTTGAAGCTAAATTTGGATGCCTTAAAATGTAACATTTTACGACACAAAAGCGAAGGCCACGTCGGATTTAAAAAAATTAAGACGCAAATTTATAAATTATTAAGAGGTTGAATTTCTTAAAACTCACATAAAATTTTAGGTGCTTATTAAATTTAATATTTTACTTCGAATAAATATATTTTATTAGAATAACAATTAAATTGTTTCCAGAATACAAGAAGTCTTGCAAGACGTACATATATCACGTTAACAAACTTTTTTAAGATTTCTTGCAAATAAGTTTCCATAACATTTGAACCGACCAAGTTTTTTTATTTTATTTTTTTAATGCTACGATGTGTGGAAGAACTCGCGGTGCCCATGGACAACAACAACTTTAATGCAGTCACCCATCTTCAGACATGATATCTAAGTCTCAGTTTTTGAAGTATAACTGCTGCCCCACCTTTTGAACCGTAACGTATTACTACTTCACGGCAGAAACAGATAGGGTGGTGTTACCTACCCGTGCGGGTATACACGGTGACCTACCACCAGTAGTTACGCAAATTATAATGTTTGCGGGTTTGATTTTTATTACGCGATGTTATACCTTAACCGCGGAAGTTATTCGTCAAAATTTGTTAAGTACGTATTTTAGCAGAAAAATTGGCATCTGCCTGTGGGATTCGAACACGGGCACAGTCGCATCGCCGATACGAATGCACCGGGCGTCTTATCCTATAGGCCACGGTGCCTTCAGATTGCTACCAAAAAAAAAACCCGCTCAGTGGAAGATCTTTCCGTGTATGGTGATATCCTATAAAGGTAATATGTAATCGGATTTGTGTGTCATCTGTAAGCCCTAACGGGTTATTATCGCTATCCCTGCAATCACGAAGCCCGATTTAAAAGACAGTATATCCGTTATTCGGGTAATTAATGTTGGAGCTTCTGTTACAAGTCAAAGAGTTCCTTATTCATTGACATTCTTTTATCACAAACTCTTTTATACATTTCTGTTGGATTGAACGTTATCGTCACAGCGTTGATGTGCGCATCTCCTACGTGCCTTTACAACGTCGAGGAGAACGTGACGTGTGATTTTTAATTTCCTCCACAAAACGAGTATTGCTGATACGCATGATCGCGTTTCACGACTAAATTTCACCCAAAAATATATCATTTTTTTATACTAAGGTATAACGTACTACTCATCTAAAAAATGTTGCTATAATATTCTCAATCAGTCTACGCCGAAATTCTTAAATTGTATTGCCAAATTGTATAATCAAAATTATTATCGTAAACTATTTTACACATTTATTTACTTTATAGATAAGAAAACAATTTAAACTTAAGTTTTTCATTGTGTGCTGTCTAATTTTGAAATCGTAAAAAAAGGGTTGAGAATCAGTTAGATACAGGTTAAGGATTAATTAAATGCAAACTTAACTGATTTTTTTATTAAAAATATTAATTTTATCAAAATCATAATTTTTGTAACATACGTAATACAATAAAAACAAGTTTTAATTGAAATATTAATATTAATTCAAGATCATATTTTTTTTAATAAACAATAAAAACGGTGTAATCTCATTTTTAAACAAATTATACAGAACGGCAATTCACTATCGCTTTTTCTTAGAAATAGGTCAGTGACCTGGGCGAAATATCATGCATGCGTATCAGGAAAACATGAAATCGAATATCCGACCCTGCGTCTAAAATATTGAATGTATTCAAATTATATTTTACGTGCGCCTTTCAAACTTACAACGCTAAAGTGGTACGAATCAAGGTGATATGTTCACTTCCATCTTGGATTTAAGTTACCTACATCTCATATCTAGAGGGGTAAGAGGTCGACCGAAGAAGACATGGATGGAGTGTGTGAATGACGATATGAGAGAGAGAGAGAGGAGTGAGTGTTGAGATGATCGCTAATAGAAGAGAATGGAAGAGAAAAAATTAGCATTGCCGACCCCACCTAGTGGGATAAGGTGGAGACAAAGAAGAAGACCTGATTACGGGATATCGTAAAGTTACTGTGGTGGTGGTGGAGAAAAAGAAGACATCTCATATCTTACACATGTGAGCCCATAGCAAGCTCAATTAATTTAAGTTATTAATGAATTTTGTGAACGTTACAACTAGGAGCTAATAATATTACAGTCTGCCGATTAATGTAAACTAACTAACAAATTAATGTGTTCAATTTCAAATAAATATTAAATAATATTTTACCCGAGCTATCGGCACATGCGGTCCAAGGGCACGAAACCTCTAAATGTAGGTAAACCGAACCCTTCACACAACCTTGATACAGTTACGGATAAACCTGCAAAATTAATACCTACCAGTTTTTTTAACATTGTATGTATATGTATTGATTTCATTCGCACGGGCGATTTTAACGCGCGTTTTTTAAAACGCCACACGATATTTTAAACATGTATTAATTATTCGTCACGTCTTTTCCGTTGATAGTGTTTACTAATTTTTTTTATTGCTTAGATTGGTGGACGAACTCACAGCCCACCTGGTGTTAAGTGGTTACCGGAGCCCATAGACATCTACAACGTAAATGCGCCACCTACCTTGAGATATAAGTTCTAAGGTCTCAAGTATAGTTACAGCGGCTGCCCCACCCTTCAAAACGAAATGCATTACTGCTTCACGGCGGAAATAGGCAGGGTGGTTATTACTGCAAAACACGTTTGTTTGTTATGCTTGATTTAGATCCGCCGAGTGACTGGGTTTAATGAGAGGGTCAATATTGCATTTCGCACATTATACCTATATGTATTGTCTGTCATCCAATAGTTGCCAGTTTAAAATATACCTCAGTTAATACAAACTTTAACTTAAAGATATCACTATACAAATTAACAAACTAACATTCTCAAGTACAGCGCTTGGACACGTACTTTGCGGCAGGCAGCGGCTTGGCTCTGCACCTGGCATTGCTGAAGTCCATGGGCAACGGTAACCACTCACCATAAGGTGGGCCGTATGCTCGTCTGCCTACAAGGGCAATAAAATAAAAAATCTGTAATTGATAAAAAAAAATTGCCGCTGCAACGTCTAGTGCGAACGCTCTCTTGTTTTAACCGTGACATAGATATAGAATATCGAATTGAAGTAGGAGGATCATTGAATAAAGAACACAATATAGATATACACTTGTTTGCATACACCAGTTCGGTATTGCGATTGTATGTAAGCATACTATAGATTTTGAGAAAAAATATGTTTTATGAATGCAAAATTGAAACAAAACCAAAATATATTTTTTTTGTTGCTTATATGGGTGGACGATCTCACAGGTGGGCACCTGGTGTTAAAGTGGTCACTGGACCCCATAGACGTCTACAACGTAAATGCGCCACCCACCTTGAAATATATATATGTAGTTCTAAGGCCTCAGTATAGTTACAACGGCTGCCCTGCCCTTCAAACCGAAACGCATTGCTGCTTCACAGTAGAAATAGGTAGAATAAAAAAAAATCGACTTTTCCCTATTGCATTTGTATTAAAGAATTTAGTTGTATTGGCCAAATTCCAACAGAACTATATTTTCGTCGACAAAAAGGTATTTCCGTTTCAAAACAGAAAGAAATGTTTATAATTTCATTCATTTCCTTTGTGTTCATGTTAATTAGACGTGACTTATGAAGAGCGCGTCCTTCTTTCGTCGTTTTGTATTTAATTGTGCCGGTTAATATTTACTTCCGAAATGAAAGGCGTGTGCTCAATTTTGTCGCATTTTACACACATGTGTGTTGTACATTAGGTTAATTCAATATTTATTTATTTCATTGGTTTTAGTTACTCGATTCGTCACCAAAGAGAGTGATACTGTTAGAAGAGGCCGCTTTTATGTTCATTTATAAGTACTAGTGGTCGGGCAGTAGTCGAAATTCGACTATAATTAACTGAAATTATAAGTTTGAACATTATTATGGTTCTATTTTCAAAGACTATTATACTTCTATTATTACAGATTTCGCCAAACAATATTCATCTATTCTCAATTTGACCACAGACTTTAAACAATAACAAAAGTTTGACAATAAACGGAGGGTAGGTATTTATATATGTGTGCTGTCAAATACACGGTAGTGTGCGTAATGTTTTTTTTTATTGATTTAATGTATCTTTTAGGCATAATTAAAAAAAAAAAAATCAGCATTCTGCACTCCTTCTCTATATTCTCTATAAGTGTGGAAAATTTCATACTCTTTCGTCGGCGCAATTTTCGTAAAAAGGGGTACAAAGTTTTTGCTTCACGTATTAATATATAGATTATTTTAGTATTATAATTCGAACGTAGCCGATATTCGCGTTAATTGACGAAATAAACATTTTCAATATTTAACATTCTGGACGTTAACATCGAAGCCACTTTACCATAACATTAGTATTCTTAAAATATATTTGACTCTAACAAATATTTTTGTTGTAACGTTCGAAAGCTTTTAAAACGAACGAAAGCTCGTATACGTAGCGGACCGCCTCAATTCCGCCTCGAGATATCACGACCCCTTTAGGAGCTTTAAGATCTCGAGCACTTATTGCTCCTCTACTTAGTACCGTGTTTTAGATTCCGATTTTTCTACCATTCTTGTTTCATTCAGTAATGATCACTAGGACGGTCATTATTACGCTCTAAATAAATGATTAGTATTGCAAAATCGGTTTTTCACGAAATCGTATATCTATCTATTAAAATCTATTTCGTAATAATACTTTTAAAAAACAGAACATTTCTTCATTAGTCATATTTTTATTTCCAAAACCTCTTAAGACGTTTTTTTACTGGTAGTAGGACCTCTTGTGAGTCCGCACGGGTAGGTACTACCACCCTGCCTATTTCTGGCGTGAAGCAGTAATGCGTTAGGGTTTGAAGGGTGGGGCAGCCGTTGTAACTATACTGAGATCTTAGAACTTATATCTCAAGGCGGGTGGCGCATTTACGTTGTAGATGTCTATGGGCTCCAGTACCCACTTAACACCAGGTGGGTTGTGAACTCGTCCACCAAACTAAACAATAAAAAAATTTAACATCTTTTTTCATAATCAATTAAATTATGAGCACTAAAAATTTAGATAAAATTAATGATCATTTCAACCGAATAAACATCAGTTAAAATTGTTTTTTTTTTAAGCTAAATATGACCTCTTTAATTGCCAATCAAGTAGAAAAAATATAATATCGGATACACAAACAAGATTTTCAATGAACACAAGTGTACTAAAAATCGTGTGAATCATTCGGTTCTCGCAAATAAAGCTGTACACACACTAGCAGTATAGCAATATAAGCAATCTCTTCTACGTAGATATGTACGTCTGTGTCGAAGTGGATTCACGTCTAATTATTTGAGAATGTATTATTATATTATTACGAACGAGCGAGCGCGTATGCATGTGGTTTAATATTCCTTAGATCGCGTTTCTGCGTCATCAGAAATGCGCTGTGCAGCAGAAACCTTTTTTTTTGTCATGAGGAAATCGCCGGACTTCCGCCCTCCACTGGGGATGGCGGGCGGGGCATGTCGGAGTCGAACCAACTAAAACCTCCTGTCGCTCAACAACCAACGTCGAAACCGGTAGGCAGCGGCTTGGCTCTGCCCCTGGCATTGCTGAAGCCCATGGGCGACGGTAACCACTCACCATCAGGTGGGCCGTATGCTCGTCTGCCTACAAGGGCAATAAAAAAACCTCGCATGAGACAGAACTCATGAAAAGGCAGTGGGGGGAAAGTGAAGCGTTTAGTGCGGAGCACATCTCTCCATTTACCCTCCCCCTTCGGGACGCCGGACCGCAGCCCTCTCAGTCGGTAGGCAGCAGAAACCTGGAAAATTCTTGAAGGGCACTAACTTTTAAGGTATCTCATGCCTGGAAACGGACTGCGGATAATCGCCACGGTATAACCGGTATAAACTAATTATATTTCATCCCAAGCAAATGATTAACCATCTGTGTGTCAATATTTATTTATAGGTGTCATCGAATTGTAAATCGGAACATTTCAGAAAAAAAAGTAGCTTCAACTTTAAAAGGATTTCGTTCTACTTATAGACACGTACAAGAATTATAAAAATTTTCTTGGATTTCTGTGAGTCGTAGACATAATTAAAATTCAAAAAGTAAAAGGTTTTTAATTTCGGGTTTCATTATTGACGTCGTCCGCGACTAAGAGAATTGTAAATTATTTGAAACGTCGTACATAGTATAATTAATCATAATAATCGTAAAAGTAGTCTTAATAAACACAAGATTTTTTTCATTAATAAAATCTTCTTTGAGTATTCTTGATCAAACAACATCGAAACGATTGTAATACAGTCGATACCTACGAGCACTGAATCGTAAAAAAGGCTTTTAAAACGTAATAAGAATGTTTTGATTGCCTCAATACAGATTCCAGTGTGATTTGAATCGAGCTTAAACGTTTTCGACTTGGAGTAATGATGGCACAATTAAGTTCGGAAACATGTACAACTAAATTACTCACTTAAATTATGTGAGCAGCTACGCGAAGCACTAAGTTCTTAATTGGTACACACTTTTAAATTAATTCTTTATTGTGCAGTAAAATACCATGTTAAAAAAGAAAGTAAATGTCCTCTCCCCAAAGTTTGCCTTTTCAAAGAGATAAGAGTCCAGTCGCATAGCCTGTACTTCAATGTTAGCAAATCCCACCTCTCCTGGCTGAGCTCTTGCTTGCCCAGCTGTCCTGGTGAAACTGGAAAGGCCTCCGGGCCACCGGTAAGCCCTCAATCATAAAAAAAGATTCATCACAACAAGCTACAAATGTGGATGGGAGTTTTGAGAAAAAAAAGTCATGTTTAGTCGGCCATTTTTACCGCTGGGGATCTTTCGATAAAAACATTCTATTCATTTATTTATTAGGTTCACACAACTGAATAAAATCTACTCACATTTAACTTAAACAGAAAAAAGAACACATTATTGAATTCATTTGAATTTTGGTGAATACATGTTAGATAAAAAAAAAATTGTTTTTCCAAGTACTCACGGACCGGAAGGTGACATGTATTATTCCATTACCGCTATGACATGTCCTTCTTCAAACGAGGCTTGTGGAGAGTATTAAACGGTAGGCAGCGGCTTGGCTCTGCCCTGCCTACAAGGGCAATAATAAAAAAAAAAACACCGGCCCTAACATGAGAGTGATTCTACCACCGGATCGAAATAGCGATCCACTGAGGAGATCTGGGGAGAAACTCAGTAATTTGTATCTATAGGCCAGCACTTTCCTTGTCTTGTGTCTTTCTCTAGTATTTATAAGCAATATTGAATAACATTAAAATTAAATTTTATTATTCTGTTTTTTTGCTGACCGTATCTGTTTTCAAAGTTCTATTAGTGACTTGAGAGCAGGCACCCGAGCTTCTTACGTAGTAAAGTCATGACGATTATCTGAAATCACTAATTAAGTTTTACTTGGATAAAAAACCATTTAGATTTATATACCTACCTAGATAATTCTCCCAACTAATAGTAACGCTTGTAATAAATTTTACAAATACCTAGAAGAGACATATTGATAAGATAATCTCATATATCTGTGTACTTTTCTGCAAAGGTTAAGTCTAGGGCATTGCCCTATGACAAGGACTCCTAGCTTGTAGTAGAAAATTGCTGTACTAGAAAATTGTTGTTTTCTTCAGACCTTTATTGGAACGATAACAAATTATCACGTTATTTTCAATAGCATCGTAACACGAATCTTTAACGGCAAATTGAAGATACAATGAATCCATACAATAATGCATCATCGATGCAATTTACTTGACAATGATATAAAAGGTCTTTGTTCTTAATGGCTTATCTTATCTCTTTATTAGTAAGATTAAGAACATTGTTATCTTGTGTTTGATTGAAAAAAGTGTTGCCAACTTAAGAAATTTCCGGGAAAGCACCAGGTTGATATTTTTACTTTTCGTAACAACAACAAAAAGTTATCCAATGAAGAGTGTAAATTTTATTGACGTAAGCTCTAGTGAATTAAATTGATAATTTATTCTAACCATTAGATGAATTAGTAACTAATGTGTTGCGTATGCGCAAGTACGTAGAAACAGTCAGTGCTTAACATTAAAATAAAAGACAAAAAAAAAATAGCGAACGGTTAAAGTGATTTGACGACTATTCAATAATTCGAAGTTAATCTCATGAACTCTATAAAAATACTTCAATGTTTGGTTTCCGATTTCAATTATTCTCGTCAACTTCGGCGAATCGAGATACAAATATAAACTTCATGTGTTCAGTGTTCACAAGAATTTTATTTTAAGCATTACGCAGCGATCAATCAATTAAAATGATTAATCATTCGCTTCTGTGCAACATTATGTCGGTGGCGAGGACCTAACGCCCTTGCCGACTCAAACCATATTCTGAGGTGTTAATATCTTTTTTAAATTTAATACAAATATTTAGTTTCGGTAATCGCGTAAAATAAACTTTTAATAAATATTTTTTACTATAGTATAACAAAACGAAGACTCTTTTAGATGCATTTTTAAATTGAATCGCATTGTGAGGTTACATTGAACTTCGTTACGAGAACATTCTGGACAAGTTATTTATAAGATACTTTGAGAGTTTCTTTATTTAGATTTTCTTTCATTTTTATATTTCATAAGTGAATGCGTTCACTGCTCACCTGTTGCTGTTAATTAAGTTGTTATCGAATTACATAGGAATGTAAAAAATTTAATCAGGAGTGAAGATTTGCAGAGTTTCTACTGCGCTTTGAGGCTACGAGATTATCTTTCTTTCATAGATCTATCTATGATTGGTGGTAGAGCGTCTTGCGAGACAGTACAATAATTCTATTGCTTCCGCCTAATGTCCTGGCTAGAATATTGGAATACATAAAAATAAATTTTCATTTGGACTTGCTATTTAAGCGTGTTTTTTGTTTTTATGCTTAATCTATTCTTCGCAGCGGTTTGGCTTGGCTGTGCCACTAAACAACAAAGATGATTCCATCATCTCGTTTTTATCATTGCACATCTCACCGCTGCGATATAATTCATCTATACTATCTAGAACCACTTCGTTCATCCATAGTGCATTTCCAGAGATAATTTTTGCCACGTACCATCCGGCTTTGGAATGAGTTCCCCTCTACGATGTTTCCCGAGCGCTATGACATCCAAACGAGGCTTGTGGAGAGTATTTAACGGTAGGCAGCTGCTTGGCTCTGCCCCTGGCATTGCTGATGATCATGAGCGACGATAACCACTCACCATCAGGTTTGGCATTATGCTCGTCTGCTTATCAGGACAATAAAAAAACTTCTTATACCAAAATGACCGACCATCTTCATAAATGCCCATAATTTTTTTATTTCCAATCCGTGCGGAATTATATTTTGTAGCGTGCACGCGTCAACTAACAGCTAACAGGCCGTAACTAGTGAATAATTAGTAGCAAAGTTGTTTGGAATACGTGCTTGGTGTCGCTAATCAAATTAAACACACATGGATTTCTGTGGTGACATCTAGAGTGTAACACGCATATAGGTACCAACCGCACTGTTTGTTTCTGCCGTCAAACACTACAAATAAATAATAAGTCTATTCGTAGGTGAAACATACATTTGACATTTCGACTTCATGGCCGAAGGTGACAAAAATATCTTCGTAGAATTGAAACCATCTATATAAAACATCTATTTTTTTAAGCAATCAAATCTATACAATTTTTATTTATTGCTTAGATGGGTGGACGAGCTCACAGCCCAACTGGTGTTATTTGGTTACTGGAGCCCATAGACATTCACAACTTAAATGCGCCACCTACCTTGAGATATAAGATCTAAGGTCCCAGTATAGTTACAACGGCTGCCCCACCCTTCAAACTGAAACGCATTACTGCTTCACGGAAGAAATAGGCAGGGTGGTGGTACCTACCCGTGCCTCACAAGAGGTCCTACCACCAGTAAGAACATAATATCTTGTATATATATTCACAACCTTAATATAGAATGTCGTGTAGTACTAACTAAATGATCGAAGGATTATTATAATTTTATATTGTTACAGCTATCACAATCGTTAGGAATCGAGACGTTTGTGGCCAGTTAAAAGGTTATATGGGTTAATAATCGCGGTTATTAATTCCATCCTGTCGTACATCTGTCTGCGCTTGGAAAATTAACTTCGAAGCATCCGCCGGCTAATGGGTGAGACGTTCAGTATACTCGTATTGAGTGAGTTCACATTCTGAAACTCATACTAATTTTTCAGAGAAGTGTTGACGTTTGTCTGCTACCATGAACCAAATAGCATCGTGTAAATAAAAAAAAGATGTGCGGTGTTGTGGGACGCCGGATCGGAACGAAGTTCCTTATTATAAAAATATTAATTTTAAGTTCTATTCGAGGTGTAAAGAAAACAGAACTGGAGGTTTCGCAACAACCCGCGTTCATTCGGTAACGTGCGAACTTATTGTGGTACACTTCATTTACGGTTGTTTGCATAAGAGTTAGTGTATTACGCAAACGAACGCTCTGAGATCGTGGTAAATGAATGATAAAAAAATATCTTATTTTTTGTACGTTATTACAAAGTTAAGTCGTACACTATGGGCATTACTAATAAAAATCTTACGTTACGGACGTTATTTCCCGGTTAGGGTACCCCTCCGTATCGTCCCATAAGTACATTCGTTCCAAAAATGAAAATTCATTAATTTGCTTAGTTCCAAACTAGTGAGAGGACTTATTGGAAACCTACGCGGATAGGCTTTTTCATCAATATGGACACGATAAAAATATCAATAATTATGGAATACGGGTTCGGCTGCAGTAGCAACCTAGCAACAAACAGCTCACAACATTAATGACGTGTACAGAGTGAACACTACAAACGAACGTAGGACTCGTTTTTGTTTTCTGACATGGAAAAAATGATCTAAAAAATGAACCCCGTGGTCGGCTGAAAACTGAAGCCAACAACGACGAATTAAAGGTGATAGTTGATACTGATGATACTCAATCTACTGCATCTTTCAACGTTAGCATCAAAATAATATTGGTACGTGGTCAAATTGGTTCAAATTGGCAAGATATAAAAAACTGGGTAGGTAAAGAGCAGCATAAACTGAACGATCGCCAGCACCAAAAAACCCGTTAATGTATGTCTCGCGTTGCTTTACAGACAGTATCGAAGGTGGGATCGTGTACCGGTTCCCGGTCGTGCGCGGTATTCCACAGGGGTCGGTGCTCGGCCCCCTTTTGTGGAATATCGTGCCCGCCTCCCGGGCCTAAGCGTAATCTGTTACGAAGACGACACGTTGGTCGTGCCCCGGGGGGGGGGGGGGAGATTTGCTGAATCTGCCCGTCTTGCTACCGCTGGGGTGGCGCATGTCGTCGGCAAATCAGGAGATTGGGGCTCGACGTGGCGCTCAGTAAATCCGAGGCCATGTGGTTCCACAGGCCCCGGAGAGTGCCACCTGTCGATGCCCATATCGTGGTTGGAGGCGTCCGTATTGGGGTCGGGGTGCAGTTGAAGTACCTTGGCCTCATTCTGGACAGTCGTTGGACCTTCCGTGCTCACTTTCAGAACCTGGTCCCTCGTTTGTTGGCCGGCGCGTTAAGCCGGCTCCTTCCCAACGTCGGTGGGCCTGACCAGGTGACGCGCCGTCTCTATACAGGGGTGATGCGATCAATGGCCTTATACGGGGCGCACGTGTGGGGCCAGTCCCTGGCCGTGGGGGTAGCGAAGCTGCTGCAACGGCCGCAACGCACCATCGCGGTCAGGGTCATCCGCGGCTATCGCACCATCTCCTTTGAGGCGGCATGTGTACTGGCTGGGACGCCGCCTTGGGTTCTGGAAGCGGAGGCGCTCGCCGCTGACTATCAGTGGCGGGCTGACCTTCGTGGCCGGGGCGTGGCACGTCCCAGCCCCAGTGTGGTCAGAGCGCGGAGGGCCCAATCTCGGCGGTCCGTGCTGGAGTCATGGTCCAGACGGCTGGCCGATCCTTCGGCTGGTCGTAGGACCGTCGAGGCGATTCGCCCGGTTCTTGTGAATTGGGTGAATCGTGACAGAGGACGCCTCACTTTACGGCTCACGCAGGTGCTCACTGGGCATGGTTGCTTCGGTGAGTTCCTGCACCGGATCGGAGCCGAGCCGATGGCAGAGTGCCACCATTGTGGTTGCGACTTGGACACGGTGGAGCACACGCTCGTCGCCTGCCCTGCATGGAAGGGGTGGCGCCGTGTCCTCGTCGCAAAAATAGGAAACGACTTGTCGTTGCCGGGTGTTGTGGCATCGATGCTCGGTGACGACGAGTCGTGGAAGGCGATGCTCGACTTCTGCAAGTGCACCATCTCGCAGAAGGAGGCGGCGGAGCGCGTGAGAGACGCGCAGGCCCGCCGCCGTCGAGCGGGGGTCAGGGAGGCGGATTTCGCCCAAGCCCTGGCCCTCTAAGTGTTTCGGGTCTCCCTCACATGTCGGCCTGGGGACCGGCGAAGGGGACCTAAGAAGACGACGTGCAAGCTGCTCTGCACGCGTTTTATGCAAGAGCATTCGGGTGATGGAAGGCCGGCTATCCTCAACCCACGTTGGTTCTGACCCAGCGGGGTATCCAGTAGGGTAGACCATTCTAACCGGCGCCATCTAGGCGGGCGTCGGATAGCCTGCTGACCGAGAGGGCTGGTGATCGTGGCGCCGACGACCGCCAGTCCGGCGTCCTGAGGGGGAGGGTGATGGGAGAGATGTGCTCCGCACTAAAGGCTTCACTTTCCCCCCTTTGCCTTTTCATGAGTTCTGTCTCATGCGAGGTTTGGATACTGGTTGTTGAGCGACAGGAGGTTTTAGTCGGTTCAACTCCGACATGCCCCGCCCTCTATCCCCAGTGGAGGGCGGAAGTCGGCGATTTCGTCCGAACAAAAAAAAAAAGACAGTATCGAAGGGATTTTGGACCGCAACGTCACTTGTAATGACAAATTGATTCTTTTTAAGCGTCATCATGTTCGTTAGAGGCTGGTTCAGCACCTAGGCAATGCCTCATATGAAAATTCACCCCCAAACAGGTCTTGGTCACTGTTTGGTTGTCTAGTGGCGACCGTACTCACCAGATCTTGCACCGACCGACTTGTACTTTTTCTAATAACGTTTGGACGACTTCGTTGGTAAGGAAATAATTCAATACCCGCGAGAGACAGTACAAAATGCCTTTGCAGAGTTTGTTGACTACTGGGCAACTGAATTTTTAAGAAAGGCATTGAAAAATTACCACGGCAGATAAGTATCGATACTATGGGCGCATATTTTGATTGATAGAAATAAAATATATTTATAAAAAATAATTATACTCGTAACTTTCTGTACACCAATCGGCAATTTTGTAGATAAAGACCAATCGATTCGGAGATAATAGTTGAATTTACGAATTTTTGTATAATATACGAATATATACGAATAGTTGAATTTTTAATTTGTAGGCAGCGGCTTGGCTCTGCCCCTAGCATTGATGAAGTCTATGGGCGACGGTAATCACTCACCATCAGGTGGCCGTATGCTCGTCTGCCTACAAGGGCAATAAAAAAAAAACGACCACTCAATACTGTTTTCGCTAGACGTTGAGTTCGTAATTTATTGCCGCTGTAGCTCGCGAGACCTCAGTCTCAGTACACCCTGTATAGTGAGTGACGCGTTGTGCAACACCCGGTCACACACAGCCCACCCACGTTTCATTTATCCTCATTAGATGCAATATCGCCGAGATTGACGAGCCCTATAAAAGGGCTGTTGAACCCTTGCAGTAATGAACGAGGGACCCCACAATGTAATATCGTACAGCTTAAATTAAATAATTTTGTTAAAGCTTTAACCGGAGGAAGCGTACCGCGATTAATATATGTATATATGTATCGTAGTAAAAAGACGTTCTACGTTTTTGTAGCTAGTATCAAAATAGTATAAAAGAGCTATACTTTCAGGTTGAGCCCGTGAACTCACCTACCAGTCCGCGCGAAATTGAAATAGCCTCTTAGGCTACTAATGATTAGGAGGGGAAAAATAAATAAAAAAGAGTTAGACAAGAATTAATATTATTTTTAAAGTAGGCCATCTTAGATTTGAGCCTGCCAATGGAAAGTTTAAATACATTGCGTTATAGTATGCCACTTTTTTTTTCCAGCCCGGGCTAAACACCCTACGAGGTTTCGGTGCTTAGACGACCTTATAACCAACAATAAAAATAAAAAAAATCTACAGAATACTCTAACCAGACTCGCCTTTCTCACCAAGGACGCCCGGCCGACGGAGCCGTCGAAACAATTTTGGCCCAACGACAGTGGTCTCCGCGGCACGGGACAATACAACATAGTTCAACATACCCTATCTTTTATAAAATAATTCCTAAATTAATATTCAGTCAGGAATAAGGTGACAAAAGGTTTCCGATGATTTAATTAAATTAAATGTAAATATACATCTCAATTACATTTCAAATTCTTTCTATGATTTAGATTACTTTGTCTTTATTAGTGTATCTAAAACATGAAACCACTGAACTGAAGGAACTAACTCGGTGTTGCACGCTTTTTTATGAAGTGAAAACCTCTTTAGAATCGTTGTGATTTCAAACCGGATGCAACGGAAAAAACGACAGGTAAGAGACACAAATACAAAAATGTGTAGGATGAAGCCAGCAAAGAATGAGACAGAAATATACATACTATTTAATACAGCGCCATCTGTGAGATTTTTTAATACTAACGTGTGTATGAAAGCTCTTGTAGTGAATTTTAATTTAGGATTATACGTGAAATTAAAATATCAAATCACAGAGGGCGCTACCTTACAATTATTTACTGATGACAAAATTTTACATATACTTAAGACGTTTAGGATAATTGTATTTTAATTTTGGAAGGTCCTACCACGTGTGAATTGCACACATTTTGTTTTTTTAATTTTATACATACTGAAAACCCTAAACACACATTAATATTCACAAACCACTCTCATTCTCCTACGAAAATTTCTCTGGAACGTTTCGACAACCCTGTGCAAAAGCACACACGTAACTACCAATATAACAAAACAAACGCGAACACGAGACAATACCGACATTCATATTCATTTCCGTCTCATTCTGGGAGCGTTTCCATCGCGCCGGTCTGGGCTATCAAATTTATTAAGTGCCTGCACACAGCTTTTGACCCGGCCAGACAACAAAGGAAAAGCATATTATGAAATTTGTATTTCTAATTTACTGCTACATCGGCTGAATTTGACAATTAAGAAATAGCTCGAATTTATTGAATCGTCATTAGTTAGAATAGATATATAATAGAATAGTTTTAATAGAATAATAATAAAATAGAATAGTTTTTTCATTATCCTTTTAGGTAGACGAGCATATGGTCCACCATATAACCACCATGTTAGAACCAAGCCGCTGCCTACCGTTTAATACTCTCCACAAGCCTCGTTTGAAGAAGGACATGTCATAGCACTCGGGAATCACCGTGGAGGGAAGATCATTCCAACGCACTGTGGATGAACGCAGTGGCTCCAGGTGGTATGGATGAACTCTGCTCCGGTGGCGGGCAGTGCGATAGTAAAAACGGGATGATGGTATCATCTCAAACACTTCCTCAGAGCACTCCCTATGGAACATACGGTACAAAATACAGAGGGAACTGAAGTATTGTTTGCTGGTGCATTTGTACAAACTTATTTGTTAAATAGTTGGACCTGTTATAATGTGATTTTCAGTGATGTGTTGGTACGATATAGGGCTCGTGTTTAGTGGGATTCCTACCAAAATTGGTTTAATAAGCCATACAATTTTTAGGGCGTAAGCGGTTTCTGGACCTTCTAGATGTTTAAATATATTTCAAAACGTTACTCTCTCCACTATACTTCAAACTCCACTCCATTTAAAATGAACTTAAAGTAAAACGCAGCTGCGGTATTCAATAAACAGTATCGCTCGATAAATAAATCGAGGGGGTAGTTCATAAAAAGCGTCTAGACGCTCCCTCTCTTTAATTAACTACGAAGTAAACAGACACTGCACAGATCTTTCTTCATAGTTAGGGAAAAAAGAAGCTATCAAGTTTAGGTGAATTAAAAATATATATATTTTAAATCGTCTTATAGCAAAGCAAAAGCTAACAAGCGTCGCTACGTGACTACGGGCTGCAGACGACAAAGAAAACAGCACTGCAGACAAAAATAAAAACCCTGTACCTAATTCTAACAGAGAAATTGAGAGACAGGAAAACGCTCGATTTTTCGAGAACAATAATTTTCAATTGAATAATTTTGTAATTTAAACTAAAGGTATCATGTAGTGAATAGTAAATAACTAGTATTTTTTTAATTTTTTATTGCTTACATGGGTGAGGTGGAAGAGCTCACGGCCCTTATCGGAGCCTATAGACATCAACAACGTAAATGCCACCACCGTCTTTAAGTCGCAGTATTAAACATATCGACGCTTGAAAGGCAAACGTGACTAAGCGACAATGCGTGAACTTTACAGTAGACTAATTTAAAGTTGAAATACCTGAAAACAAAATTTATTTTAACGAATCTAGCTGTAGTAGAATCTAGCTAGTAGCTGTAGGATTGAAATTATTTTAATAGACCTAGAAATATATATTTTTTGCGCATCGAATATGGTTATTGCCTATCATTTATGTTCACTGCGAAGAAGGACCCCTTTGTCATGGCGCCGCAATTCCAAGGAGTATCCCTGCAACCTTCCGAGAGCATCGGGATACTTGGGGTCGACATTTCGAGCGATGTCCAGTTTCGGAGTCATTTGGAAGGCAAAGCCAAGTTGGTGTCCAAAATGCTGGGAGTCCTCAACAGAGCGAAGCGGTGCTTCACGCCTGGACAAAGGCTTTTGAAAAAATTTCATTTTTTTTATCGTTTTAATACTGGTCAGGACATTAGAGCGAAGTTTTAAAAATTATTGTGTACTATCCATCAGTCTTTGTGTGCAACATTTTAATGTTTAATAGAGGTCTGGGAGGTCGGTAAGAAAATGTTGTTCAAAGATTACGTTACATGAAAACAAACACCTACATATAAAGCTAATAAACGACATGATTAAAACCAATTTTACCACTTTTTAAGGTCCAAATTAATCGTCCGTAAACACGAAAACAGTAAAGTATTCGGAATGTCGTAAATAACTTAATAACAATAAACGACTCGAGATTAAACGGTAAAAATAGTTTTAATAATAAATGCGTGTTAAAAAAAAAAGATGTGTGGTGTCGTGGGACACCGGATTGGAATGAAGTCCCTTTCTATAAAAATATTAATTTAAGTTCTATTCGAGGTATAAAGAAAATAAAACTGGAGTTTTCGCAACAACCCACGGTCATTCGGTAACGTGCGAACTTATTGTGGTACACTTCAATAACGGTTGTATGAATAAGAGTTAGTGTAGATAAAAAAACATGTTATTTTTTGTACGTTATTACAAAGTTAAGTCGTACACTGTGTGCATTACTAATAATAATCTTACGTTACGGACGTTTTTTCCCGGTTAGGGTACCCCTCCGCATCGTCCCATAAGGAACTTCGTTCCAAAAAACAGATTTACAGTAATAAACTTGTGGATATTTTCAATTTTAGAATGCATTTCTATTTGTATATTTATTGAGGCTGAAGATTTCGGGCTAGTTTTCAATTTAGACGCGGTAAAAGGGGTCTTGGGAATATTAAAATGTCAGATTCAATAAGATCCCTTACAGCGGAGACGGGAAGCTAATAAGCGTCGCGACGTCGATACAGACGGTAGACAACAAAGAAGATCGCGTCGCGGGCTCGAGTACGATCTAAACTAGAATTTATTTACGAATACAGGGACATCCGAGAGAAATACATCGGAAAATCTTCGGTTCGAATATTCAACCGTATCTCGGCTTTGTAAGAGAAACCTTTCTGAGTTCAATTTGACAGTACTATAGATTTAAAAATGGCTTTTTCAAGTCTACTTCTGTTTCTTATTCTCGTACTTAACATAAATAGCAAAATATCTATGAATTCATCTTTATCGGTTTTTTTCTCTTTATGGAATAATTTAGATGAACGAGGTCACGGCCTATTTGTTCTTAAGTGGTCACAGCGCGTACGATGCTGCCACCGGCTTTGACACATGAGGCTGACATCTCGATTGTATGGTACAACAGTTGTCTCATCGTTGAGACGCAAACGCATGACTACTTCGCGTCAAATATAGACAGGACTGCCGTACTAGCTCGTCCTGTCTTAAAATACGTCCTAAGATAATTAATCGAGTTTTTATGTTTGTTCCACGATTTTATTCCTTGCTCGTCTTTACGATAACAATGTACGCAATGTGATTTTGTGATTTCAATCAATTTCCTGTTAATTTTGTGATACAAATGATAATCAATTGTTAGGAGAACATGTTTTTATCAAATATATATTTAGCACGTATTATTAGTGATATGCCCGAATTTAATTCACATATAATATATTTTTGCACACACTTAAGCGTAGCCTTTAAATTTGAGCAGAATTTCTTCAATCTTACCAGAAGAACATGCATGCAAACAGTAGGTACCTGAAAATAAAAGGAAAACTAATTATTAACATAATATTTAAAACAATTAAGAGGCAACAGATTTGAATAGATAAACCGCACGCTGTGCTTCTATATAACAATGCGACGTCTATGCCGTGTGCTTAGTGCGAGTTTTTTAACGTTCTCGATAGCGTAAAAGTTAACTCAAAACTTGTATGGAGTTGGAACGTTTGCCGCTAGGGGCGCTGTTCCAACTGTATGCAAATTTGAGTTAACTTTTACGCTATCGAGAACGTTAAAAAACTCGCAGTACGTACCATAGATTATACACTTAATATATTTGAGACTAAGTACACTGATGTCTAAATTGAGTAATTTTGTTACGTAGCTGCGGGTTTCGGTACTCATTTTTCTTAAACGTACCGAGCACGTACTCACGAAGGACTTCCACAATGAAAGAATAACGTTGTATGGTAAAAATCAGTCCCCGAAAAATAAATAAAGAGCAAGGATTAAGACCTACCGATCACCGGTGTTTCTAAATACGAACGTGGATAGGGCCATCTGGAAACGGAAACTAGAAATCCCGACCTGGTCCCATGAGAAAACGCCCGTATTATCCCGTAATCGAAAATTTCTTTGCAATATTTTGGCTAAACAAATCTCTAAATATTTTCGACTCTAAAAGACTTTATTTGGGTTTGGACTTTATTTGGGACTATTATATTTCCTTTGACTTGGTGAGTCCACCCGTGGTCATGATGTTGGCAACACGAAGTATCCAGAACTCATCAAACGTAAAAATCGTGGTAAGAACGCGTTAAATAATAGCTAGGTAAAATAAATGCTAGGTTAACAAAAGAGCATTCTTTCGGGAGAGATGTGGTGACGAAGCTAATGCTTTTAGGTTCAACGCACTTAACGCATTCCCGTGATCAACACGTATTTGGTAGAAAATAAATTAAGTACTCGATTTGTATTAGTTACTAGCTGACCCGGCAGACTTCGTAGTGCCTCAATCGATAAATAAAAGACCTAAGCTTTTGTATAAAATAAACTTAAAACAAATAAAAGGAATCCGTCCGGAAAATTGTTATTTTTATTTAATTCCGAGCATTTTCATATTTATCTACCTTTTAAACCTTCACTGGACTTCCACAAATAATTCAAGACCAAAATTAGCCAAATCGGTCCAGCCGTTCTCGAGTTTTAACGAGACTAACGAACAGCAATTCATTTTTATATTTGTACTTAGTCTGGCCATAATTTTTTTTTTTTTTTTATTGCCCTTGTAGGCAGACGAGCATACGGCCCACCTGATGGTGAGTGGTTACCGTCGCCCATGGACTTCAGCAATGCCAGGGGCAGAGCCAAGCCGCTGCCTACCGCTTAATACTCTCCACAAGCCTCGTTTGAAGAAGGACATGTCATAGCGCTCGGGAAACACCGTGGAGGGGAGCTCATTCCATAGCCGGATGGTACGTGGCAAAAAAGATCTCTGGAAACGGACTGTGGATGACCGCAGTGGCTCCAGGTAGTATGGATGAACTCTACTCCGGTGGCGGGCGGTGCGATGGTAAAAACGAGATGCCGGTATCAATACTGTTACAATTAAAAATAAACGAAATATTATATTTGAATTTGGAATCTGTCATTTTTATATGATAGCTCATTGAGTTTTCTCATTTTGGCGCCAATACATTGTACAATATTTTGCGATATTAAAATGGAGTAGGGGGATATAGTAAAATGTTTGTGTACCGGGCTATTAATAGGTGCAATGAGACCTCCTCTGTTTGTGACAGAAAAAGACTTGGCCGTCCACGTAGTGTTCGTACGAAAAAGGTGGTCAAAGCAGTAAGGGAAAGAATTCGAAGAAATCCTGTCCGAAAGCAAAAGATTTTATCTCGGGAGATGAAGATAGCACCTAGAACCATATCACGTAGTTTAAAAGATGACTTAGGACTTGCAGCCTATAAAAGACGTACTGGTCATTTCTTAACAAATAATTTAAAAGAGAATAGGGTGGTAAAATCGAAACAACTACTGAAGCGGTACGCAAAGGGAGGTCATAGAA
Organism: Bombyx mori; assembly: GCF_030269925.1. Classification (NCBI taxonomy): domain Eukaryota; kingdom Metazoa; phylum Arthropoda; class Insecta; order Lepidoptera; family Bombycidae; genus Bombyx; species Bombyx mori. Next base: position 3,612,000 of record NC_085114.1, read on the forward strand.
AAATTTTGTTTACGGATGAGAAATTTTTTACAATTGAGCAATATTTTAACAAACAAAATGACCGTATTTATGCTCAAAGTTCTAAGGAAGCTTCCCTTTTAGTCGACAGAGTGCAACGTGAGCACTATCCGACTTCAGTGATGGTTTGGTGGGGTATTAGCTGTGAAGGAGTGACTGAGCCATACTTTTGTGAAAAAGGTATCAAAACATTGGCACAAGTGTATCAAGATACCATTCTTGAGAAGGTAGTGAAGCCCCTTAATAACACCATGTTCAATAATCAAGAATGGTCCTTCCAGCAAGACTCGGCGCCAGGTCATAAAGCTCGGTCTACGCAGTCTTGGTTGGAAACGAACGTTTCGGACTTCATCAGAGCTGAAGACTGGCCGTCGTCTAGTCCCGATCTTAATCCGCTGGATTATGATTTATGGTCAGTTTTAGAGAGTACGGCTTGCTCTAAACGCCATGATAATTTGGAGTCCCTAAAACAATCCGTACGATTGGCAGTGAAAATTTTTCCCATGGAAAGAGTGCGTGCTTCTATTGATAACTGGCCTCAATGCTTAAAGTACTGTATTGCAGCCAATGGACACCACTTCGAATAAGCTTTTTATACTTTGAATTGTTTTATATTTATGTATTAAACTAACACACTGTAAAAGTAATAAATGTTATTTGCAATATAATTTTTTATTATTTTTAATTGTAATAGTATTTATGGCCAGACTAAATATATAGATAGAAGAAGAAGATATTAATAGTTTCCCATTTTAGCTTGAGCTCTACGGGGGTTTTCTGAGTGACGCTACCTGTCTTATTTTAAACGAGGTTAAACGAGGTTTTTCCAGTTAAAAACGAACACCCAATGCATTCATTGTTTACTGTTACATAGATTTTATGTGCAAAGTGAATGCGACCTATATTCATACCGGGGCGCGCCTCGTGCTTGACCTGTTGACCCGAAGCCACTTGCATCTAGCTCGACTCGCGGAGCGATATTGGAACGCCTCTTACAAATTTATGTGTTCCTGGTACTTCTCTGACGAGAAACAAAGGAAATGAAGAAAAAACGTATCTATATATTTTTTTATTGCCCTTGTAAGCAGCCGAGCATACGGCCCACCTGATGGGGAGTGGTTACCGTCGCCCATGGACTTCAGCAATGCCAGGGGCAGAGCCAAGCCGCTGCCCACCGCAAACGTGAATTAATCACGTATTAATACGTGAATCAAAAAAATTTGTACCCCTTTTTACGAAAATTGCGCGGACGGAGGAGTATGAAATTTCCCACACTTACAGAGAATATAGAGAAGGAGTGCAGAAAGCTAATATTTTTTTTAAATTATGCATTAATAATACATTAGGTCAATAAAAAACATTACCCAAACTACATATGTATTTGACATACACGCATACGGGTATATAATAATATACTCTTTGTAGTATGTATATGGCAGTGTCAAACGTTTGTTATTGCATAAAGTCTGTGTTCAAATTGAGAATAGATTAATATTGTTTATCTTTAATACCCGTATTATTTGTCTATAATGTAGTCTTGGCGAAATCTGTGATTATAGAAGTATACTAGTCTTTGACAATAGAACGATAATAATGTTCAAACTTATGATTTCAACTAATTATAGTCGAATTTCGACTACTGCGGGACCACTAGTTTTAATAATAACGCATTGAGCTTAAGTGTACTCAAAATTTCTTTTTTTAAATAAAAAAAAAACAAAATGTGTGCAATTCACACGTGGTAGAAGTGAAACCTTCCAAAATGAAAATACAATTATCCTAAACGTCTTAAGTATATGTAAAATTTTGTCATTAGTAAATAATTGTAAGGTAGCGCCCTCTGTGAATTGATATTTTAATTTCACGTATAATCCTAAATTAAAATTCACTACAAGAGCTTTCATACACACGTTAGTATTAAAAAATCTCACAGATGGCGCTGTATTAAATAGTATGTATATTTCTGTCTCATTCTTTGCTGGCTTCATCCTACACATTTTTGTATTTGTGTCTCTTACCTGTCGTTTTTTCCGTTGCATCCGGTTTGAAATTACAACGATTCTAAAGAAGTTTTCACTTGAAAAATCAATTGGTTTATTATTTTTTAGAGACATATCATACGAGTAAGATAACACAAAATATTTACTTCCTAAATAAAATTATTATACTAGAAACCCATTTTTACTAATGCATTCTGGCCCGTTTTAATACCAAACGAAGGAAATACACGAAAACGTGACTGAGAAGTTGCATATTCTGGTCAACTGCAATTTTGAAATTGGCATTCTATTTCTGTTATGTTGCCACACTTCTTCGTAATTTATGTTAACCTGGTACTTCATTCAATGAGGAACAAAAGGTGGCAAATGTAAATGTTCCAAATAATGGTTATTTGAGTGCATTGTACGTGCGCACTAGAATAGAATTTCATTAAATAATCTTCTTCTTTTTCTCCACTTTCTCCCACTAGATGGGGTCGGCACAGCTAATTTTTCTCTTCCATTCTCTTCTATCGGCCGTCATCTCAACACTCACTCCTCTCTCTCTCATATCGTCATTCACACACTCCATCCAGGTCTTCTTCGGTCGACCTCTTCCCCCTCTACCTTGCACTACCATTTCCATACATCTCCTAGTCACATGAATCTTCTCTCTACGCATCACATGTCCATACCACGCTAACCGTCCACTCTTTAATTTGTTGCTTACCGGGGCTACTTTTACACTTCCTCTGATGTACTCATTAATCATCTTGTCCATTCTTGTCACTCCACACATCCATCTCAACATTCGCATCTCTGCCGCATGCACTCAATTCATTAAATAATATTGGGGAAATTAACACACTATGTTACTATGAAGTATGAAGTACTAAGTTAATAACAATTCCTTAATTTTGTATTATCCTAGTTCTTCAAATGATCCATCCAACTTTGCTGCAAAGCGAAGGCTGTCATTCAAATTCCTTACGGCTTCGCTCTGTGCTAAACTACCTTAGATGTAAAATTATATTGTCAGGGCGCAGTATATTCCAACTGTAATAGACAATCATCATGCATTCCTGTTTGAATTCAAATTTCTAGATTTCGAACATTAATGTCGCAGTACATACAGGCCATAAACTGCCGTCTGAACACTTTGAGACATGAGGTCGAATTCTCAATTGTATTATAGAACGATTGTCTCATTCTTCAAGCCGGAACGCGTGACTCTGTCTCAACGTATCGATCGTGCGAGTTCACAATACGTCCTATACCCTAATAAAATCAAAATTTGTACATGTCTAAAGCCTTTACCCTTGATTATTATTTATTTATATTTATTTAAAATCTTATTAATTAGATAATATTTTTTAAAAAATATATTAAAAATACAATTTTTTAAAAAACACTATATAAAAATAGATTGCCGCTGATGGCGGTGTCTACGACACAAGCCACCAGTGGTTAGGACTCCAGAGTGAGAAACCTCCTCACAATGCGTGCAGTATCGAGGATAACTGCTTTCTGTATTAGGCCCTTAACCCAGCTGGATAACGAAAGTTTCTTAAGATGTTGATCGAAACTTTTCGCTATCAAGCCGTGTACCGATACAACTATTGGAACAATGATGGTTGAATCAACATGCCACATGGCGGTAGTCTCGTGGGCCAGGTCTAAATATTTTATTAATTTGTCCTTTTCTGCCTTCACGAGGTTCTCGTCATGAGGAATGGTGACATCAACCAACACTGCTCGACGCGCAGATCGATCTATTATCACAATATCAGGTTTATTGGCAACAATATACCTATCCGTGATAATAGATCGGTCCCAGTAGAGCGTAACATGACCATTATCAAGAACTGGTTGAGGTTGGTATTGGTAATAAGGTACAGCAGAATCAAGAAAACCATATTTCAGAGCAAGTTGTTGATGGATAATCCTAGCCACTTGGTTATGTCTATGCATGATTATTATTATTATTATGGTCTATATCTATTTAAAATCTTATTAATTATACACTATTTTTTTTAAAATGTGAAATAAAAAAAAACAAAACATTTCTATTTTTGTTAGCTTCGATTTAATTTGACCCGTTTAAGTAGGTCAACAAAATCAAAGGAAAATTGGCGGCACCATTAACTAAATAAACGCTGTTTGTTTGTTAAAATTAATGAAATTTAGGTTATAGATGTGTACGAAGCGGAGCAATGACCTAGTTTCATAACTGGAGATACTTCATCTCGTTCTCCTTTTACTTAGATTTAATGGAATTAATACTCAATCTTCACAGTTTCCTAAAAAAAAATCGGTTGTCTGTAAAGTCGGTTTACTTAAGATAGTTGAACGCGACAACGTTATAAGAAAATACTGATGGAATGGTTTCATTTTTCAATTATTGCAATTAACGTTGCTATAAACAATTGACACCACATTCACTTTTCTCTGAACTTCATACTTGACGAAAACATGTAAATGTATTATTGTATGGCAGCTGTCCACGCGGATGCATCGCTCACTCAAGTAGGAGAGAGACAGTTTTTTTTTTCCTACCTATGCTGATAGCCTTGAGAGGCTATTTCAGTTTGGCCCTAACGTTTGTAGGTGAGCTCACGGGGCTCAACCGAAGAGTTGCTAACACTGATCCTAGCAAGAGCAGTGCTTCGCAGAATCTACCACCGGATCGGAAACGCGACCCACTGAGAAGATCCGGCGAGAAACTCAGTGGGCTGTGTCTATGGGTAAGTTCGCTCGTCGAGCCCTTCGTCGCAAGCGACGGGTTCGACGAGGACGACGGTCGAACGCTGCCGAACGCGAAGGCCGATTGTGCCTCTTTGTCGCTCGTTGCGCGCTCTTGCTTGCACTTCAAGCCTTAAATGGAACGCCTCAGAGCGAGGTAACGCCGCATGAGTCATGTTTTTTCGTGCGTGCAGCCGGCTCCATCGAATTATAAGACGTTGTCACGTCAAAAAATGTGCGATTCGAATTCACTCTGTCACTTGTTAAAAAATAACAGTTGATTTTTAAACAATTTCCACTTTGTAGCAGACGTGGAAATATCGTTTTCTTCAATACAATCTAGTATATTCGACGTTAAAGGTGAACAGTATCAAAGAATCCACATTATGCATTAGCTTAATTAAAGGTGGTACAATTGTGAACCTGCGCGGGTAGGCATCAGTATCGTCCCAATTTTTAACGCGAAGTACTTTTTACAACTGAGACTTCAAGCTCATCTCTAAAGGCGGGTGGCGATATTCACGTTCCGATGTCCATGGTCTCTGTTATCCGCTAAACGACCGTTAAACTGCTGTACGTCTTGAGCAAAATAATATAAAAATCGTTTTGTAATATCGCACATACGGTGCTATAAAGTTACTTATGCAATTTTTGTCAACACTGAACTAAATATGAGAAAATACATTTTTTAATTGTTTAATTAGTGAGACGACAGAGATGTTTGCTTTTACTGCTGAAGTTTAAAGTTGTAGTTTAAATTATATTTTATTAGCTGACCCGGCAGACTTCGTAGTGCCTCAATCGATAAATAAAAGACCTAAGCTTTATCCGTCCGATGGGGGACACATCAAAAGAAAAACAAATTTGTTATTTTTATCAAATTTCGAGCATTTTCATATTATTTATCTACCTTTTAAACTTTCTCTGGACTTCCACGAATAATTCAAGACTAAAATTAGCCAAATCGGTCCAGCCGTACTCCAGTCTTAGCGAGACTAACGAACAGCAATTTTTATAAATATAGATTTCTATAGTCTTGCAGAACTATATAAGAATTATATAATAAGATGTTGAATTTTCAAAGGTTTCTCTCATGACAAAATTACATAATGTTCATAAGTGACGTTATCGCACCGTATGTGCGATATTATGTAGTCGCAAACAACAACTTCAGGTCTTCAAACATCAAAATATCGACAATCCCAATTTAATACCTACTCATGTTACGTACGTAGAAGCCCGTTGTGAAACGTTTAGATTGAACCGTTTATTGCGAAGCGTAAACATTATATTATTATATTCGAACCGGTTTATTTCGGCGTTGACCGGACGCACGAAGCAATAACCCGTGACCTAGATTAGTGACCCGAGGTGACCTCGCGGCCCGGGTCGAAACCGACTGCATCTCTCCTGAAAACGTTAATGCTAACCGGAATTTATCTGGTATGCTAACTCGTAGCCGGTAAACTACACATATTCACGTCACAAAAATTTAACCCGTCCTAATGTATTTTATGAATGTCTTAATTTCAAGGCTTATTTTTTTATAAACAAACGAACTTATTTTTTTATTTCTTGAATGGGTGGACGATCTGCCACCTGATTTTAAATGGTTACCGGAGCCCATAGACATCTACAATGTAAATGCCGCCACCCACCTTGAGACATGAGTTGTAGGTCTCACTTTTAACAGTACAACGGCTGCCCCGCCCTTCAAACCGAAACGCATTGCTGCTTCACGGCAGAAATAGGCAGGGTGATGGTACCTTAACGGATATCCGTTCAAGAACGATATCACGATGAATAATATAAGTGTACTAATAAAATCCAAGCAGCAGAACTAATATATTGCGTGTCACTGGACAGCATGGGGTATAAGAGTCCGCACGAGTATATTATATATTCCGTGACCTTGTCTGTAGTTACTCAGGAAAAATTACAGGAAGAACTCTCATTATGAATTCTCCGCGAGCTTCACAACTGTTTTTGTCAATAATAAATGGGATTACTTCGTAACAGAACATAGGACAGCCGCCAGCAATGCTAACCTTGCTACTCTACAAAGCGTTGCCCATTTTTTCTCTGATTTGGCTTCGAAATACCTGTTTACAAATAGAATTAAAAAATGAGTAGCGATGCGTCTTCACGTTGAAAAATCCAAGAGCTGTTCGTTACGTTTGTACAGAATTATGTGTTCGCGTGCTTAAAAGAAAATAAGATATAATTTTCAGCGCAAATTTGTTTACAATAAAACGCTCCACTGAATCTTTGCTCTAAAAACTATACCAAGATCTGTTTATTTTGGCGTAGACCCACCTGGTGTTACGAAACAGATGCTGTGGACACGATAAGGCGAATTTTACTTTCGAGAGATGCCATATAAATCGGGTTGTATTGCTATGGACAATAAGTACTGATTGTTACTAGTTCAATACGCAGGGTTAAATTGTTTAGATAGTTCAAAGGGTCCTACACTGATATGTCCTATTCGATTAAGGATAGGTGTACTCTGGTCATTTCTAGCTGCTGTTTTTTTAAGTCTCTTAATTCAGACGTAGTAGCAATATCATTTTCTCAATTTACTTCTCCTTCCCAAGTTCGTCTTACTCCCGTCCCCAATTTCCTTCTAATTTAACTGGTTTCAGGTCGGCATCTCAAGGCGAGCAGTGGAATTTCACTTGGTGATATCACCACCAGCTCGTTTGCGTAAAGTTCCGTGCCGACTTCGTTTTATATCCTGGACAGAGATCCTTGTATTACGAAAGTGGTATTTTTAATGCAGTTTGATTGCCAACCTTAAAAACAACCACGCTATTACTGTGGTGGTATCATAAAACACAAGGTATTTGACAGATACCTGAATTTGGCGATTCACATTGAATATACGAGTATACATATGAACTGGGCTTCACGAAGCATATATCATTGTAATCACTATATGATTTTTTCCTCTACCTAATCATGGATAGCTTAAGGGACTATTCCGACTACGCGCGGACGGTAAGCTCTTAGCGGATAGGTAAGCTGATCGGTTTTTTTTATTGCTTAGATGGGTGGACGAGCTCACAGCCTACCTGGGTGTTATGTGGTTACCGGAGCCCATAGACATCTACAACGTAAATGCGCCACCCACCTTGAGATAAGTTCTAAGCTCTCAAATATAGTTACAACGGCTGCCCCACCCTTCAAGCCGAAACGCATTACAGCTTCACGGTAGAAATAGGTAGGGTAGTGGTACCTACCCGTGCCGAAATATGATAGGCTAATAATAGGCTAATAAGTAAGCGGATAGGTAAGCTCACGGGGCTCAACCAAAGACAATTTGCTAATACTAGCCCCAGCAAGAGCAATGCTTCGCTGAATCTACCACCGGATCGGAATCGCCATTCACTAAAAAGATCCGACGCTAAACTCAGTGGGGTTGTCTCTTAAATACCTGAATACCTGATATAATACAAATATTAACCTTCAAATTAGAATCCATGATGTACTTATAACTGAAATAAACCAGATTCTTTTATATCAATACGTTCGAGTAGCACGCATTGAAATATCTTTAACCAATATACACAATAGAGTTCATAATCACATACGAGGCCAACGTTATATTTTAAACTTTTAATTAATTCAATGGCTTTTCGAATCAATATCCAATAAGTAACTATTCCTGCGATTATCTTGCTAATGGATGATTTACAGAAGTAATTTTGCCATAAAATCTATTGAAGCGACTTTTGGAACAAAGAACTGAATATCGCAGCTCTAATCGCAATATCTGTAAAGTGGAAAATGACCCTTATTAATCTTAATCGTGGGTGCATTTTCTATTAAATTATTCGACGTTAGAATGAATCTATTAGTGGATTTTCATTATAACATGTATTATTACCTAAGACCATGAATCTATCTTTTGTTTAGCAGTAATCGTAGCTCAAATAAAACAAGGATGTTTTCAATTCTAGTGCATCTGCTATTACGCTTGTTAATATACGTACATATGTACAGAGAGCTAACACACAGTTCTCGGCTACGTAACAAGACGTTGTTCTAATTTAGTTGGGTATCAACAATAAATTTTCAATCATCAACTTTTGCCTACTTTAAAATGACGTCCCCAAGTATTAAATTAGCACTAATGTCACATACGACGTTTGGAACCTGGCTATATCTGTTCTTGTGTGTAATAAAATCCTAACCTCGAGCCGTGGTAGACACAGCCCACTGAGTTTCTTGCCGGATCTTCTCAGTGAGTTGTGTTTCTGATCCGGTGGTAGATTCTGCGAAGCACTGCTCTTGCTAGGGCCAGTGTTACCAACGCCCCCAGGCTTAAACCCCGACAGCTCACCTACACGTTAGGGTTACGCTGACATAGCCTCTCAAGGCTATCAGCTAAGGTAAAAAAAGAGAAAGTGGATTGAGAAACGATACTGGCAGACCTCTTGTGAGTCCGCACGGGTAGGTAACACCGCCATGCCTATTTCTGCCGTGAAGCAGTAATGCGTTTTGGTCTGAAGGGTGGGGCCGCCGTTGTAACTATACTGAGACCTTAGAACTTATATATCAAGATGGGTGGCGCATTTACGTTGTAGATGTCTATGGGCTCCAGTAACCACTCAACACGAGGTGGGCTGTGAGCTCGCCCACCCATCTAAGAAATAAATAAAAAATATTACTTCAAATTATGCAAAACGTGAAGAGTTAGGTTAGAGTTCTAAGAAGTGTCAAAAGGGACTTTGTAATTGGAATAGAGTATCACTACATAGTATAAAACAAAGTCGCTTTCTCTGTCCCTATATCTGTCTGTCCCTATGTATGCTTACTTTAAAACTACGCAACGGATTTTGATGCGGTTTTTTTGTATAGATAGAGTGATTGAAGAGGAAGGTTTATATGTATAACTAGCGACCCGCCCTCGCTTCGCTTCGGAAACATTAAAACACACATGAAACAAAAAAAAAAAATTTAAAAAAAAAAAAAAAAAGTAGTCTATGTTCATCAGGGACAATGTCGGCTTCTAATGGAAAAAGAATTTTTCAAATCGGTCCAGTAGTTTCGGAGCCTATTCGAAACAAACAAACAAACAAATCTTTCCTCTTTATAATATTAGTATAGATAGCATCCATTAAATAGTAGAGAAATCAATAATAAATCATAGTTTCCGAAGTGAAGTGAGGGCGGGTCGCTAGTATTATATAGTTCCTACTACGCAAACCTACTTGATATAAACGGTCGATTGTAAATCTCTGTTCATTATGAACTCGGACAGCCGAGGTTGAGTGGCGACTAAACAGAATCAAGTTTGAACTGCCTATGACTAGGACACAAAACTCATTTGTTATGCGTATGTATTACTGTGGAAATCAGACGCACATTCGGTTGGCCGGAAATTGTGACCTTTTTTTTATTTATTACATACATGGGTGGACGAGCTCACAGTCCACCTGGTGTTAAGTGGTTACCGCAGCCCGTAGACAACTACAACGTAAATGCAGCCACCCATTTTGAGATATGAGTTCTAAGGTTTCAGTATAGTTACAACGGCTGCCCCACCCTTCAAACCGAAACGCATTACTGCTTCACGGCAGAAATAGGCAGGGTTGTATGTAGTACTTATCCGTGCAGACTCACAAGAGGTCCTACCACCAGTAATTACGCAAATTATAATTTTGCGGGTTTCATTTTTATTACACGATGTTATTCCTTTACCGTTGAAGTCAATCGTGACGATTTGTTAAGATCTTGGCATCGATATATGCGCTATGCAATGTCCTGCTTTATAGGAGTCTTGCGGAGGGTACTTAGCTGTAGATAATGACTGTGACCCTGGAACTTTTAACGTCCACGAAGCACAGTAACCACTCACCATCTGTTGACCCGTTTGTTGGGCTGCCTGGAAAGAAAATAAAAAATCAAAAGCCCCTACCAACCAATATATATTTTAGTCTCGTGGGAATAATCGACACTTCTAGGGATCAAGAAATACCGTAGGGTAGATTAGAATCTGGGGTAGACCCCAGAGTCCCATGATGTGTGATCTCCCGACCTAATAGATAAAACGCCCGTTGCATTTATATATATCGAGTAATGCGACTATATTGCATATCCTCTCGATCCACTAACGGTACTTTTAGGTACCCCAAGCACCGGTCATCGTTCTCGTCGAACCCGTCGCATCTGACGAAGGGCTCGGCGAGTAAATTAACCCACAGACACAACCCACTCAGTTTCTCGCCGGATCTTCTCAGTGGGTCGCGTTTCCGATCCGGTGGTAGATTCTGCGAAGCACCGCTCTTGCTAGGGCTAGTGTTAGCAACGACGTTAGGTTTGAGTCCCATGAACTACTAGTTCAGCCATGAACTACTAGTTCAGGTTACGGTCAGGTTATAGTAGTCGTCGTGGCCTAACGGATAAGACGTCCGGTGCATTCGTATGAAGCGATGCACCGGTGTTCGAATCCCGCAGGCGGGTACCAATTTATCTAATGAAATACGTACTCAACAAATGTTCACGATTGACTTCCACGGTGAAGGAATAACATCGTGTAATAAAAATCAAACCCGCAAAATTATAATTTGCGTAATCAATGGTGGTAGGACCTCTTGGGAGTCCGCGCGGGTGGGTGCCACCGCCCCACCTGTTTCCGCCGTGAAGCAGTGATGCGTTTCGGTTCGAGGGGTGGGGTAGCCGTCGTGGCTATACTGAGACCTTAGAACTTATATCTCGAGGTGGGTGGCGCATTTACGTTGTAGATGTCTATGGGCTCCAGTAACCACTTAACATCAGGTGGGCTGTGAGCTCGTCCATCCATCTAAGCAATAAAAAAATAAATAAAAAAAAAACGCTGAAATGGTCTCTCAATACCATCAGCTTAGGTAAGAAAAAACATGTTGCATTTCAAATCTAGAAAACCCGATAGTAATTTTTTGTCTAAATATATACCTACGTTCGTAACTGATGTATAAAAACGTAGTAATAGTAAATAAATTTTAATAAAAGTTCTTCAATCAAAAAACTTTTGCAATATACAAGCGACGCGAAGATCTCCGCGTTTATGAAATTTACAACGTCAAAACTAACAGATTGATTCTAGTCCCACACACATACCCTACTAGACCAGTTCAATACGTTGTGAAATATAATGCGTCGATACATCAAAAACCCTAATCTTCAATAGCCACTGTAATAATAATAATAATATTAATAATATTAAATATTTACTAACAATCACGTCACGTTAACTGGTCCCGTGGTAAGTTCGTAAAGAACTTGTGTTACAGGTACCAGACAACGGAAATAAATGTAAGATTTTTATTATACACGTACACATATTCAATATACATCCATAACCCTGGAAAATACATTTTATATTTATCATACAAATATCTTCCCTTGGCGGGATTCGAACCCGCGACCCCATTGTGTAGTGACCATGTCACCACTACACCAGACAGCCGTTACCATGTGTACCATTTCGGAATCTATATATTAATACGTGAAGCAAAAACTTTGTATCCCTTTTTGCGAAAATTGCGCGGACGGAGGAGTATGAAATTTTCCACACTTATAGAGAATATAGAGAAGAAGTGCACAATGCTAATATTTTTTTAAAATAATGCTTAAAAGATACATTAAATCAATAAAGAAAACATTACACACACTACATACCGTGTATTTGACGCACACATGCATGCATACTATTTATTGTCAAACTTTTGTTCTTGACGTCTGTTGTCAAATTGAGAATAGATTAAATAATTTTTGTCTTTGATAATATTTTTATAGTGTAGTCTTGGCGAAATTTGTGATTATAGAAGTATAAAATACGATCATAATAGTGTACAAACTTACAATTCCAACTAATTATAGTCGAATTTCGACTACTGCGGGACCTCTAGTATTTACAATTATTGCAACAATTGTCTGCCACTTCGTCGGCACGATGGAATCGCAATTGCTCCTGAGTCAAAGCCAACAGTTATTTCTTAGTTTCGATGACTAACCCTCCATATTTAGTTGTAGGACAAAGAACCGCTCGCAATTTATACGCAATTTGTAAAGTGATTCACCACTCACGAGCCGAGAGATAATTTGCGTATATTTATCAAACTCGGTGAAAAGGTATCATCAGATTTTACGTTGCACTTGCAAATAGTCGTTAAACCTTATTCACTCGATTCGATTTTGAGTGTTCGATTATTTATCTATATGTTCAATTTTTCTAATGAATTACGTACTCAACAATAATGTTCACGATTGACTTCCACGGTGAAGGAATAACATCGTGTAATAAAAGTTAAACCCGCAAAATTATAATTTGCGTAATTACTGGTGGGTAGGACCTCTTGTGAGTCCGCGCGGGTAGGTACCACCGCTCTGCCTATTTCTGCCGTGAAGCAGTAATGCGTTTCGGTTTGAAGGGTGGGGCAGCCGTTGTAACTATACTGAGATCTTAGAACTTATATCTCAAGGTGGGTGGCGCATTTACGTCGTAGATGTCCATGGGCTCCAGTAACCACTTAACATCAGGTGGGCTGTGAGCTCGTCACCCTATCTAAGCAATAAAAAAAAATTAAAAAAGTTCTAAGTTCAAACACCTTTGCTTGGTTTGGGACTGTGCGGAAATATATAGTCTCGAAATTATGACAATAACACGACTCTACAAAAAAATTTTCGTTCTTTGTCCTAAAGTTTATACTATTATTTTCCAGTTAGTTATGCACAAAAACGAAAAGAAAATACCTTTTTTCGGTATAAAGTTTGCTTTTGTGATAGTTATAATAATAATACTCATTTTTCAATTTTTTCATAAATTTTAATTGATTTTAATATTTTTAAAAAGACCGCGCGGTGAGAGTGGGGTATTAACGTTTACACTGTGTCGCTAGATGGCACCCGAATGATAAACAACCATCAGGTGTTATTTACAAGCCCAGAATAACTTAAAAGAAAATTATGAAAGTGTCAAAATTTTGCTTGAATCTGTAAAGTATCGTGAGTATAACTGGGAGCTGATTGGAGATTTTAAAATGGTGGGATTTTTAATGGGGCTACAGGGCGGATATACAAAGTATCCGTGTTATTTGTGCTTGTGGGAGTAGCAGAGCGGATTCTAAACACTATATTCAACGGTCATGGCCTGTAAGAACAGAATTGTGTGTCGGAAAACAGAACGTCAAATTTGAGCCGATTGTTTAAGCGGAAAAAGTGTTAATGCCGCCTTTGCACATTAAGTTAGGGATGATGAAACAATTTGTTAAAAAACTGGATGAAACTTCAGAAGCTTTTGGATACTTAAAAATTTTTTTTCCGAAGTTATCGGAAGCAAAGGTTAAAGCTGGGGTTTTTGTTGGTCCGCAAATAAGACAGATTTTCGCCGATGAAAAATTTCCAACGTTGCTGAATCGTACTCAAAAAGCAAGTTGGAACAGTTTTAAAGCAGTAGTTTCTGGATTTTTAGGAAATAATAAAGCTGAAAACTACGAAAAGTTGGTTGAGGATATGCTTACAAATTTTAAGGCCATGGGCTGCAGGATGTCATTAAAAGTACATATGCTGCATGCTCATTTGGATAAATTTAAAAACAATATGGGAGCCTATTCCGAAGAGCAAGGAGAACGTTTCCATCAGGACATCATGAATTTTGAACAACGCTATCAAGGCCAATACAATGAAAACATGATGGGCGACTATATTTGGGGTTTATTGAGAGAAAGTAGCTATGAACATAAAAGAAAAAGTAAAAGTGTGCACTTTTAAGTTATTTTCCACTTTTCTGTAAGCTAATTTGATAGTAAAACTTAATAAAAATAATAAACATTTTTATTTCAATAGTTTTATTTTCAATCAAAAATTAAAATCCGAGATTTTTTAAAATTTCGTTCAATCAGTCTTCTAAGCCCAAAAGCAAAGTTTTTCATGCCATATATTTTTTTTCCGTCTTATTACGACCTAAACTACCGAAATTTAATGCTTTGCAATCAAAGTCAAATTTCATGTTGACCCGTGTAATCTATACAGCATTGTAATGATACCTTTCCTATTTGGACCAAACTCATATTATTTACAACCTGCAGCAACTTCAACCCATGGAGTGCTCTGAGGAATTGTTTGAGATGATATCACCATCTCGTTTTTACCATCGCACCGCCCGTCATCAAAGTAGAGTTCATCCATACTACCTGGAGCCACTGCGTTCATCCACAGTGCGCTTCCAGAGATCTTTTTTGCCACGTACCATCCGGCTTTGGAATGAGTTCCCCTCCACAGTGTTTCCCGAGCGCTATGACATGTCCTTCTTCAAACGAGGCTTGTGGAGAGTACTTAACGGTAGACAGCGGCTTGGCTCTGCTCCTGGCATTGCTGAAGTCCATGGGCAACGGTAACCACTCATCAGGTGGGCCGTATGCTCGTCTGCCTCCTAGGGCAATAAAATAAAATCTTTGTGAATGTCATAAAATGTGACTAAGACAGAGAATGAGCAGCAGCCTTCTTTGAGTACTCTACCAGCGCCCTGCGGTTGCTAACCAGTATTTATGGCGTGTTGTAAACCCGCACCAATAGTTGCTACCATCTTAACTATTTCTGCCGCAAAGCAGTAATGTACTAAATTTGTAAGGGTGGAACAACCGCTAAACAATACAATTGAGATTAAACAATGATAAGGCAATGATTAAACAATACAATATTTTCGGTAGGCAGCGGCTTGGCTCTGCCCCTGGCATTGCTGAAGTCCATGGGCGACGGTAACCAGTCACCATCGGGTGGGCCGTATGCTCGTCTGCCTACAAGGGCAATAAAAACAAACAAAAAAAACATGGATTCCAGTAACCACGTTGACACTTGAGCTCGTTACGCATTAAAAAAAATACAATAAAATTAATTGCCCATGATAAATATTTACATAATAACTAAACTAATAACATTAATGACTAAATATTGAATTACTACATAGTTAGTGAGTACCGAGTTTATGTTCTGATATTTGTTATTGCGATAAAATGCGAAAGACGCAATACATTGCGTAGTTAAAATAGTGCGCGATAGTTTGTTATTATATTTTCCAACTAGCTTTTGCCCGCGACTTCGTTCACGTGGAATATGTAGTTCACAAATAATGCTTTATTTTAGAACAAATTTGGTTAGCATAAGACGTTATAGTGAGCCAACCTTAACATATAGACATATGCTGTCGCGGACTTTTTTAGATCTTTTAAAGGGGAACAATTCTGTCATACATTATTTTAGCGAAACTTTAACCATTTCTGCAGCGCACGCTGCGGAAGCTCCCAAAAGGGAAAAAACCCGGTATTGGTATTAGCGTGATGTTATATAGCCTTCCTCAATAAATGGGCTATTTAACACTGAGAGAATTTTTCAAATCGGACCAGTAGTTCCTGAGATTAGCGCGTTCAAACAAACAAACTCTTCAGCTTTATAATATTAGTATAGATAGAGCTCTTCTTGATGCTACCGACTGTCACTGGCATCTATGGAGAATAATTCAGTTCCTTTTAGGAGTTTACAAAACTCCAAGGACCCAAGTCGATTGCTGATGGCCTAAAGATAACGAATAAAACAACAATATATCCGTTAAAATACAGTTAAACAGTCTACATAGCATGTATAACTTCTCCACCTCTCTTAGTCCCTTTTCGTCAAGCAGCACGATTTCTTCATGACTGAAAAAGGAACATAGCGACATCAACCCAATAATTGCTATTGTTCAAATTTTTTTTTTTTAAACTCTGAGAAATTTCTTAAAATGACACCGTCATCATCTTCTCGCAATCGTACCAGCATTCATCGGAATTGATGTCATTGTTATTACTTGGAACGGCTTCGTTCATCGACAGTATAGTTTTGAAACAACATTTTAGCTCACTTTTGCATACTTTGTCGAATAACAAATGAAGATTAAGCGCTGTGACATGTTTTTAAACTCGTTTGAAGGTTGAAAAGATTTTTCAGTGGTATGCCGTGTCTTGGCTCTGCTGCGGTCCATGAACAATGGTAACAATGGTAAATGGTAATTTTAGGGTCACACTAAACGACTCCCCTGCACTCTTACACCCGACGTCCGATCTCTGTCCGGGGTCAGAACCCGGTCAGAGTAAGGTTCCCGCGGTCAACACTATTATAACCAGACACGCGGCGCCACCCCGAGGATGCCCGACCGACGGGTTGTCGAGGCGATAGTCGACGACGGCCGCCCGGGCGATGCCGCTGGTGTTCCGGGATACCCCGCTGGGCCAGAACCATCCTGCCAGGTCGGAACGCGATACACCGCCGACCGGGTTGCTCTTCCACAGTATGTTCGGTGACGACAGCGACGACGACAATGCGGATCGCATCGCAGGCCGCAACCGCCGACACACGTCCCGTCCTCCTGTCAATTTTAAGCTGTTTATGTTAGAAGTTTCAAAGCAAATGTTAATATTAAAATGAGAGTAATTGTGTTAAGTTTTCACGTCCAAACCGCTCAATCGATTTCGAAGAGATTCAATTTGAAAATCGTTTCGACCCTGGCAACTAACTAGCTATCGTTCAACTTAATCCTGAATACGGATCCCCGACCATACTATATACAGTAGATCTCCACGCACGCTTTTTTTACAATAAAATCATTTTTTCTTACACTATTTTTAATTCAAATTTATTAAAATTTATTTTCTATTTTTTAATTGGACTTTCTATAAAAGCGTATTTTGTTAGTTTTTTTAAACTATTACATATTTATTTTTCATTTTTTAGTTGAATTTCAAGTTTTTCAAATTTTTTTAAATATTGAATTGTCATCGTTCCTTAAAGTATACCAAATTTCGAGTTAATGCGACGTTTTGAAGGGGGTCAAAATCATGTTCAAAGATTCCGATTTATTTTCTATTTTTTAATTGGACTTTCTATAGAAAAGCGTATTTTGTTAGTTTTTTTAAACTCTTATTTATTTTTCATTTTTTAGTTGAATTTCAATTTTTTCAATTTTTTTTTAAATATTGAATTGTCATCGTTCCTTAATAAGTATACCAAATTTCGAGTTAATCCTACGTTTTGAAGGGGGTCAAAATCATGTTCAAAAATTCCGTTACAAACATACATACGTCTGAAGCTAATAAAAGCGTATTAATAGACATAAGAATAAAAGTGTGATCCTCTCCACTTAAAAACTACATAAACAATTTTTTAAAATCATCCAGCTCTAAAATTTCAAACAACATTGAAGGCGTGAAATTCTATATTATTTTAACTAACTTGTATTCCTTAAATTGTGTAGAGAATATTCAAACTTTGCAAAGTTTTACTTAACAAAACTAATTAATCTCAAAATTTATTTACTAGTCTGAATATCAGACAAACTACTTAAAAAGTTTTTATTAGTGAAAAATAATAATGGACGGTTTTAATGCTTATTAATATGACGACATTTTATAATTGTTGCGTTGTGATAATTAAGCGTGGATTGTATTTTGTGTATGAAATATTTATGGAGCCTTCTTAATATAATTTAAAGTCTTAATATAAGAGAAACATAAAATTGATGCGTTGCTCTTGGCAGCTGGATTTGAATGAGAGTTTGGTGTCATGGCGGACATCGCTCGCTGACACTTTGACGTTCAGAAATTGAACAATAACAAAAAAAAAACAATGTTTATGTATCCGTGTTCTAGGCATTTTCAAGACGAGTCCTTCGTCGGATTGTATTGAAACTTTAAACACATACTCACTGTATAAACTAATATGGGCAAATAATATTAATATCATGGAGTTAGAGCGTATCATAAGCCCGTATGAGAAGGCACCAACATCCCGCATATGTCTGTGGCGAAGTAGTCATGCGTTCCTGTTTGAACAGTGGTTCAGCCGTTATACATACAATACAAAATCTCGAGTTGGGGGCTCCAGTAACATATAGACCACATAGACTAAAATAATAGGTCGAGAACTCGTATACCTATGTAATGTTAAAAATAAATAATGGATATCATAACTTTTTTTTTATTGTTCTTTTTTTTTTATTGCCCTTGTAGGCAGACGAGCATACGGCCCACCTGATGGTGAGTGGTTACCGTCGCCCATGGACTTCAGCAATGCCAGGGGCAGAGCCAAGCCGCTGCCTACAAATCAGCCTTTCCCAAAGTGGGCGATAACGCTGTGGGCGCTGCAAAGCTAAAGGAGGGCGGTAAGAGACACAGAAAAAATGGGGGTATTGTGTAGAAGCTTGGGAGGTGATTTGCAATTTCATCTAGGAGGACTCTTAAGACACCGGCTCAGCTCTCGCTATAGTGGTTTTTTAGTAGATAAAAAAATGGGGGCACTAAAAAATAATTCATTCTCAAAGTGGGCAGTAGACAAAATAAGTTTGGGAACCCCTGGCTTAGATGGTTGGACGAGCTCACTGCCCAGAGCTACAACGTAAATACGCCACCCACCTTGAGATATAAGTTCTAAGATCTCCGTATAGTTACAACGGCTGCCCCGCCCTTCAAACAGAAACGCATAACTGCTTCACGGCAGAAATAGGTAGGGCGGTGGTACCTACCCGCGAGGACTTCTATTGCCTACCACCAGTAATCCCACCAGATATCATCACACACAAACAATAACAATCTAGGTATTCGCATTTGCAATGACAGCTGTCAACGCATCGAGGTAATTTAGGTACATAGCAATAACATAATTGTAAATTAGTGATGATTATTTGACGTCAAGAAGGTATGAACATAAAATATTACGGTAAGTGGAATAACAGAATAGGTGCGGCTGTGAAAGCCCACCACAGTAATATCTCCGAATTCATTAGGCACCGTTCTTGTGTGTATTCGTTATTCTGATATGATCGTTTCTGAACCCTTACTACGAGTAAGTAATTGAAGACAAAGCTACAAAGAAATGTATAATTATTTTTTACAAATATTCGGTGGCAAGCAATTATTGCAAATCACAAACTCTAGTGATTTTTACTTAAATTTGGAGGGTAGTTAGCATAAAAACTTTAAAAATCGAATGTCAAGGAATATCACCGTGACTACGAAATCTACTTCATAGTTTTTCAACGTAGGAAATAATTAAATTATAATAAAAACGGCTATTAGAGTTTTAATCATGTTTAATAACATAACCTATAAATAACAGAAACCTTAACAAAGCCTAGTCATCTAACTTGAAGAAAAATAAGTTTTATATCTAAAAGCTACCCAACATAATTATCTTGTTCAATCCAAATTTCGTTGGATGTTTAATATAAGTTTTATAAAATAGATTTTTATCAGAAATCTCCATCTGTTCAAGTTACAAAATATTCACACTTTTTACGACTTCTGAATGAAACTAATCAAAAAAACTCCATAGCAATGAGAGCAAAAGATGTTTTGTGTCCTATACTATTGGTTTTTGAAATTTAGATACGTCATTCTGTGACCGTTTGGTGTGGCAATCGTCGCCGAGTAAAACTTTTGCGAATAGGACAAAAGGACTTAACGAAATTGCGCGGGTGTATTTTTTTTTTTTCGTTTGACTACGGATTCCTAAACAGAATTGGCCAACACTTCACAACTTCAACTTCATGTCCGCAAAACAATTGTCTATTATCATCGTTCTCTTTTCGAAAACAAAGTGAGAACGTGTAGTAAATGACATTTAGTAATTACTACGACGCAAACAGTGGTATCACATTCAAAGTCTATTTACAATGTATGATACCGACATCACCACTTTTATTATCATGTTTATGGAAAGGTTTGAAGGACAGCTGGTATTTTTATTTGTTAAAATGTAGATCGTAGAGTGAAAATTATTGAATTTTGGGTTTTATGTCTGTTGTTATAAATGAGCCATGCAGAACTGAATGTAATTTATTTACCAATAGCACAATTGTCGATAGGGCTTTAAAATTAACTTTCCGCTTGACGGGACTCGCCGAAATAAAAATAAAACTAATTTGATTAACACGGCGCTCACTAAAGCCTTGGAGATTATGCTAATATCTGACCTAGCAAGGGCAGTCTACTAATCTACTGCCGGATCGGAAACGCGACCCACTAAGAAGACCTAACTATAAACAAAGTGGATCTGTATACCACTCGCTAATACGGAAGAAAATACCATAACCCTCTGACTCTCCAATTATTTCTCTTATTTTAAGAAGTGTTACATAGTTACGTTTGTCAAACATTGTAAGGGCACAATATTACATTATATTATTATATTGATACTGCAGACCGAAAATATTCCGGAAAACGTACATCCGAATAATAACATTGACATATTTAGATTGCGGCCACTAGTTCACGTTGATCCACAAATAGACGTATTTTTTTAATTGTTTAATAAAAAAAAAGGGTGCGTGTACTTATGTACGCGCGTAAGAAGTTATACTACATTTTTATTAATTTTTTTTTTAATATTAAATATTTAACGTTAATAATTTAATAATATGTAGTATGAATTATTAAATAATAATTTTGTCATTTATATTACTAAAAAATGAATGCTAATAACACTTTTTTTACGAGTCTACATGCGCGAAGTTCACCTGCGGCTATATTTAGACAGATTTAGTGGGCAACTTCATTTCTGTTAATTTTGTGTCACGGTGCGCGCGCATCGTAAAATTTCACTCTCATCAATTTTTCATAATGCGCCTAAAGAAGTATAACTTCAAAAATATAATTCACGTTTGCCGTTAATTTAACTTACTAGTGGTAGGAACTGTTGTGAGTCCGCGCGGATAGGTACCTGCCTATTTCTACCGTGAAGCAGTAATGCGTTTCGGTTTGAAGGGTGGGGCAGCCGTTGTAACTATACTGACACCTTAGAACTCATATCTCAAAGTGGGTGGCGGCATTTACGTTGTAAACGTCTATGGGTCACTTAACACTAGGTGGGCCGTGAGCTCATCCACATATCTAAGCAATAAAATAAAAAAGTATATATATTCAAGAAGACTTACACGAGACGTTACACACCCCTAACTTGATTACAAAATCAACATCCAGAACTTTGCCCGTCTTACGCAAGTTCTTTGTAATTGAAGCAAGGCATTGAACGTACTTTTGATATTTCCTTGATTCCCTGGTATTTCAACACTGTATTGTTTATGATATTGCAACAATGGGTTAGCCAATTTGTTTTCTTAGAGTAGTAGCTGTTTGCTTCGTAATGTTAAGCGGTGTCGTTTTTACCTTATTTTTTCCTTTGTGCTGATCTCGCTTCGTCTGGTTTTCATGGAACAACTCTTTCATGAAATCTCCTAATCCTAATCTCTTAATCTTTAGCTTTATTTATGCTCTCAGGTATGTGTATACCTGGAGAGACTCATAATGACGGGTAAAGTGGATGGAAGACGATCCAGAGGTCGGAGGCGAAAAAGATGGAGTGACCAAGTATCCGAGCATCTGGACACGAGACTTTTTTTTTTTTTTTTTTTTTTTTTTTTTTTTTATGATTGAAGGATTACTGGTGGCCCGGAGGCCTTTCCAGTTTCACCAGGACAGGTGGGCGAGCAAAGGCTCAGCCAGGAGGGGTGGGATTTGCTAACAGCTACCCGAGCGCCTCCGAAGGAGACCTAACAGCTCAAGAGCAGCTGCTTCGCGAATGAATCTACTACCGGATCGGAATCGCGACCCGCTGAGAAGATCCGGCGAGAAACTCAGCGAGCTGATTCATGGGTTAGGTTGCACGGCGAACTCTTTGTCGAGTTCGACGAGTACGGTTACCGAGGTCCCTAAGCCTGCTCCTAGAGCTGAAGGCGTCTAGTGCGAAGGTTATTGGATCTGATGGATCCGTAAGGACGTGTCTAGGGCGTCGACGGTGACTGGCTCCTGCATGATCAGGATTCGGGGAGTAGTCAGCGGCGGCTACGATAAGGCGATTATCATGACGCATAGCCTTATCGAAGTACCGTTCCGACGCTGAGTTCATGTATTTCTGTATAGATTCGAGGCCCAGGTCGTCGTGTAGGTCAACGTTCCTCACGAACCACGGAGCTCCGACGGCTAACCTGCAAAAGCGGGATTGTAGAGATTGAAGGGTGTCTTGTGATTGAAGGGTGTATGTGCGTGCGGGCCGCGTGAGCGAACACCACACTCGCGTAAGTCATGACGGGCCTTATGCAAGTTTTGTAAAGTGTCACCTTGTTCCGAAGGGACATTTTACTCCGCTTACAAATCATGGGGTAGAGTCTACCGAGAATAAACGCGGCACGGTCACGGACTGATTTTATATGCGGGCGGAATGTCATCGATGCATCCAGGGTAACGCCCAGGTACTTGACCTTCCTGGCCCAGGGTATGGATTGACTAAAGAGAGTAATCGGGGGTGTGAGATTCCTCCTCCTAATACGGGAGGAAATCCGTGTGGAGCTTCCCCTCTGAAAGAGCACCGCAGTACTTTTCGCTGGGTTGATGTCTATGCGCCATTTTCGAAACCACTGTCCTAGGGCTAGGGCTGCGCTCTGAAGCTTCTTCGCGATTAGGGACTTGTTTCTACTGGAATAGTAAACAGTCGTGTCGTCGGCGAATAAAGCTAAATGGGTCGGCGGCGACCGGGGAATATCGTTAACGAATAAGCTAAATAGGAGGGGTGAGAGGACAGAGCCTTGCGGGACTCCAGCTGTGAGAGGTCGTGGGGAGGAGCGGGTTCCCTCGACTCGATATCGAAAAGAGCGGTTCGACAAGAAGTCCCGTATGATGAGCACGAGACTATCCGGCACACCCATGTTGAATAGTTTGAAAATCAAACCGTTGTGCCAGACTTTGTCGAACGCTTTTGCGACGTCGAAGAAGAGAGCTCCCGTGTATAACGGTTTTGGTCGATTAAGCCCCACAAGAATGTGCTCCGTGAGGCGGTGCACCTGTTGAACGCATGAGTGATTTGTACGGACACGAGACTGAGCCACGCACTTCCCTGTGCCGCTGACCGACATAAGTGGCTACAAATTACAAAAAAAGGTCGCAGGCGGGCGCATCACGATGCTCAGCAATGAGCGATCGACTGAAGGAGGAGAAGATATGTGTATACGGGCGTTCCCATTACCCACATAGCATAGACGACATTGTCTTATTCTGCATATTTCTTAAATTATAGCGATAATAAAGAACCCAATACTGAAACAATTCCATGTGTACCCAGAAAATCATAAAATGAAACTACTAAAAATATTTAAACTATCCTAAACACAAAATCGAAATTAGATTTTTCTAGAACAAGCTGCTATTCTTTCGAGGTTAACGGTCCGACAATAAAAAATACAGAAAAATATGCCATAAAGGCTTTACCTTAAGCGCCATTTTAACTATGAAAATATTTTAATAAGTAGAATGGAAAAAAAAAGGTCCCGTTTTTCGTCACGTGTCGCAACAAGACGGACCTCCATCACGAGCGGAGCCTCTCATCGTGAATTAAACATGTTACGTAGAGCGCTATTTTTTGAAATACTGTTTATACTGTTTCGTTGATTTGTGATAGCAATTACTGGACAAATATAGAAGGTTTTTTTTTTTTTTTTATACCTAAGCTGAGAGCCTTGAGATGCTATTTCAGCGTAACCCTAACTTTTGTAGGTGAGCTCACGGGGCTCAAACCTGATGACGTTGCTAACACGAACCCTAGCAAGAGCCGTGTTTCGCAGAATCTACCACCGGATCGGAAACGCGACCCACTGAGAAGATCCGGCGAGAAACTCAGTGGGCTGTGTCTGGGAGTTAATTTACTCGTCGAGCCCTTCGTCGCAAGCGACGGTTTCGACGAGAAAGGTGACCGGGATAGAACGTAAAAGCGTGTCTTGAAAGTAATAAATAATGCAGAATGTTTTTCACGTATGTCGTATGTATATAAGTTATCGAGAATTATCGTATTCAATTCTATTTAAGAAAATATTGTGTACAGTTCAAACTTAAATTACATAACAGAATACTTTTACTTTTGAGTCCGCGCGGGTAGGTACCACCACCCTGCCCATTTCTGCCGTGAAGCAGTAATGCGTTTCGGTTTGAAGGGTGCGGTAGCCGTTGTAACTATACTTGAGATCTTAGTACTTGTATCTCAAGGTGGGTGGCGCATATACGTTGTGAATGTCTATGGGCTCCAGTAACCACTTAACACCAGGTGGGCTGTGAGCTCGTCCACTCATCTAAGCAATAAATAAAAAAACTTTCTTAAACGAGTTTTGAGATCAATAGAGTTTATTTTCAGAAGTAGCTTCAACGGTTTCAGATTCGATGAAATTCCGTACAAATAATAAAATATTTGTACTTCTAGTGAGAGCACTAATGTTTTTACACGAATTTATTGTGCTTACACTGATACGCTACTAATAAATTACACACACTATTATTTAACGGGTTCTTACAACGATTTTTACATTTATTGAGTTCCCGGTATTGTGTGTTTTTTAAACAGCCGCCAAAGTTTAAAACGATTCGTGGTACATTACACTGTACCGTGTAAAGAACGTTCTCGATGACAAACGAGAATAATCTATTGGCTTAAACGGGAGCAAAAAGTATTAGTAATTTACCAAGCTGGGCAATAAAAATTCAAGTCATTTTATTAAGTACGTATCAGTAGGTATATCTTGAAACTGCAGTACGTATAGTACGTAGTAAGGTATATCTTGAAACTGTAATGTAGCGTGAAATGCAGTCGCCCCCCGCGTTTCCCCAGAACCGCAAGCGCGTACAGTGTACATTGCGTATTTTGCGATTTTGATGTCGTCATGGCTTAAAAGACAAAACGCCCGGTGTTCTCAAAACTAATATAGTTTATAGTCACACTGGCTGAAGCCGCGCTCGTCTACTTATTCTTTATGAAGCTTGGAAAGCATCCGGATCACGAGCAATCACCCCAACGCAAACAAAATGCGATTCAAGTTGTGAATCATTTTAAATTCCGTAGGAGGGTCCTTTTTTCTGAGGAAACACGTACTTAGCACGTGTTCTCTCCAAAGACTTCCACGATAGATATAGGCATAATATTCATAATTGCCGTTCGTAGGGCGTACTGTTTGCTCGCACATGTCGATACTGCGACCTTGTCGCCTAGTTCTGTCTTGAAGCAGTCATGCGTTCTCGTTCTCGTGAAGAGCGGGACAGTGGGTCTCAAATTTCGAGGTGGTATTTACATTGCGATATTGTCGGTGGGTTTCAGTAGCGATATGAACGTAGAAATCACTAGCTCCCCGTAGTACGTCGTACGTAGATTTCCGAGAGTACCTCTACTACATTTTCTCTTCTCCACTTAACATGGTGATAAATAATTTACACTAGCGGTCCCTTGGTAGTCGAAATTCGACTGTAATTAATTGAAATTATTAATTTGTACACTATTAAGATTCTATTGTCAAAGACTATTAATTATACTTCCATAATCACAGATTGCGCCAAATATTACAATTTGGACAAATATTAATAAAGACAAACAATATTCAATCTATTCTAAATTTGACCCCAAACTACAATATAAGAAAAGTTTGACAATAAAAAAGAGTCTATAAGCGTGTGTGTGTGTCAAATACGTGGTAATGTGTGTAATGCTTTTATTATTGATTTAATGCAATTTTATGCATAATTAAAAAAAAAGTTAGCTTTCTGCACTCCTTTTTCGTAAAAAGGGGTACAAAGTTTTTGCTTCACGTATTAATATATAGATAATATGTTAAATAACCGAGAATATAATAATATGTTAACAACTATTCTACTCATTTCGATTAAATAATTAGGTCAACTATCATACATAACATGTACGTGCTATGATTATGAATTCAATCCGGCGTAAAACCCTAGTTCGATACGAAACTCCGAGTCCACTGATGAAAATTATATCTGTGGGTTATGTGCGCTCTTGTTCTTATGAAATGGGTGGACGAGCTCACATCCCACCTGGTGTTAAGTGGTTACTGGAACCCATAGACATCTACAACGTAAATGCGCCACACACCTTGAGATATAAGTTCTAAGGTCTGAGTATAGTTACAACGGCTACCGCACCCTTCACACCGAAACGCATTGCTGCTTCACTACAGAAATAGGCGGGATGGTGGTATCTATCTGTACGGACTCACAAGAGGTCCTACCACCAGTAATTACGCAAATTATAATTTTGCGGGTCAGACGTTGAACTGTACTGAGACCTTAGAACTTATATCTCAAGGTGAGTGGCACACTTACGCTGTAGATGTCTATAGGCTCTAGTTGGCACTTAACAACCAAGTAGGCTGTGAGCTCGTCCACCCATATAAGCAATAAAAAACAAAAAGATAAAACACGAAATATACACGATAATGTCCCATCAATCAATATAACAACATAGTACATTCATAAATCGCTGTCATAGGCAACATACATACATACATTCATTCATTCATTTTAGTACTCAGATATCGTGAGTTGTATTGACCCCGAAATATCGTTATAACGGTAAACATAAAAATCGCTCTAATGAAAATATGGCTTTTATTTTACTGAGTCAAGTAATGTACCGCCGTCACTGGTAGTTAACTCAAAGATTAGCCCTTAAAGGGATTAGTAAATACCAGGTCGACTTACTTAGTACATATACATACAAATACCTATAGAGCAGTGTTTTCCAGCCTTTTTTGCGCCATGCCCCACTGTAATACTTCTAAAATTTCATGCCCCTCATACATAATTTTTTACATAAAAAAATTGGTTTGTTCACTTAAGAAACATAAATGATTGGTTTCATGAAAAAATCACTACGAAATTGTTATAAAAACGCAGTAAGTAATATTTCAAAACATATAATAAAAAACTGAAATTCAAATTCAAAATAATTTTAATGCGATCGCCCCCCTTAATTATCAAATTGCATACTTGTGGGGCGTGGACCCCACGTTGGGAAACACCGCTATAAAGCATCTTTCAATAATTTTATCAATCATTCATCTTTTTTTTTTGTTTGCCTGATGCCCGTATGGGCACTTAGATGGGTGCACGAACACACAGCCTATAGACATCTACAACGTATATGCGCCATCCACCACCAGATATCACTTCTAAGGTCTCAAGTATAGTTACAACAGCTGCCTCACGCTTCAAACCGAAACGCATTGCTGTTTCACGGCAGAAATAGACGGGGTGGTGGTACCTACCCGTGCGAACTCACAAGAGGTCCTACCACCAGTAAAAGACGACTTACGACATTTTCACGATAAGCTAGCATAAGTATAACATAATTCTCACAACATCATTAATTAAAACACGTAACCTAAGCGATGCGACGCTTTAAAGCATATTTTTCTCATGCGATATATAGTAGCAATAAATTGATTTTATTCACGTTTTATGAGATTTTTACGTGTGGTAATATAAACTATGATCGAATGATACGCTTCTAAATTGGCTCCAATGTCTTAGTTTCTCGGTGTGCAGTTTATTGTTATTGAATAAATATTGTTGTTTCTAGTGTCATTTTACGTCACCTCCATGTATACTCATGTAAACTGTGGATTATTGTTTTTGGATCTTCAATGCGATGCTTGCGATGACTTTAACATTGATTCTAGGCTTATTTACAAGTTAAATAGTCAAAAAATATTATAATTAAAGTAGTAAACGCAAGATTTAACGGTAAAATTGGTTTTAATTAACTTTGTTTAAGACTACTGAATACCACAAATCATATTTAAAAAACTTAATACAACATATCAAGAGATGAAGGACTGTTTGGCTTAAGCGAAATTTCGCTTAATACGGAACATATATCTTTGTAATTAAAGGTCCAATTTATTTGGTATTAGCATCAACAATTCAATGTTTTTAATTGAAATTCAAAATTATTTTTTTTATTGCTCTGATGGAAGGACGAACTCACAGCCCACCTGGTGTTAAGTGGTTACTGGAGCCCATAGACATCTACAACGTAAATGCGCCACCCACCTCGAGATATAAGTTCTAAGGTCTCAGTATAGTTACAACGGCTACCCCACCCTTCGAACCGAAACGCATTACTGCTTCTCGGCAGAAATAGGCGGGGTGGAGGTACCTACCCCTGCGCACTTACAAGAGTTCCTACCATCAGTAAAGTGGAGACCGAGAATTGGAAAACGCAGTGCGGGACGCCCTCTGGCTCGGTGGAGTGATGATCTGTGCAGGGTGGCTGGCAGGAGCAGGATGAGAAAAGCCGAGGATCGTGCTCAGTGGCGAGCAATTGGAGAGGCCTATGTCCAGCAGTGGACTGCTATAGGCTGATGATGAGATGAAAATGTTATTTTCCTAAATTGAAGTACAATTATTTAGAAAGCAACGCCTTACAAGCCTTAATCATGGGCTCATAGCTATGTTTGTATGCACGTCATTTCGGATCCTCCCGATCCACTAACGATGCTTTTAGGTACCTCAAGCACCAGTCATATTATTCGCAGAACCCATCGCTTGCGACGAAGGGCTCGACGAGTAAATTAACCCACAGACAGCCCACTGAGTTTCTCGTCGGATCTTCTCAGTGGGTCGCGTTTCCGATCCGGTGGTAGATTTTGCGAAGCACGGCTCTTGCTAGGGTTCATGTTAGCAACGTCATCAGGTTTGAGCCCCGTGAGCTCACCTACTAGTTAAGGTGACGCTGAAATAACCTCTCAAGGCTATCAGCTTAGGTAGGCAAAAAAAAAAGTTTATCTGTACTGGATCTGGCTTGGGCGATATCACGTGATATTCGCTTCCAACTATTTCGTCACGTACGCTGGAACGGCTACGCACCGTAAATATGTTATGTCCTCTTTAATCTAGTTACGAATTTCGACACCCCTCAGGTCCGATGTGTGCTCGGCCGCGTTCATATCCGGACCGCGTTGTTGATTTAGTCTAGTTTTACTGATGCTTTGAAGTAGAGCTTCGTGATTGCGTCAAAATGAACAAGCGCATTGAGCGGGTATTTTTATGTCTAACTAGCTGACCCGGCAGACTTCGTAGTGCCTCAAACGATAAATAAAATACCTAAACTTTTGTATAAAATAAACTTAAAACAAACAAAAGGAATCCGTCCGATGGGGGACACATCAAAGGAAAAACAAAATTGTTATTTTTATTTAATTCTGAGCATTTTCATATTTATCTATCTTTTAAACCTTCTCTGGACTTCCACAAATAATTCAAGACCAAAATTAGCCAAATTGGCCGTTCTCGAGTTTTAGCGAGACTAACGAACAGCAATTCATTTTTATATACATATATAGATAGAAAACTAGCTGTACCCGTCCGCTTCGCTGGGCATTTAAAATTAACATTATTATTTCTCACCCCCACAAAGATTGTTATAATTAACGCCCCCGCAACTGGTGTAGAGAGTCCAACACTCATAAATATTAGCCTATCCATTAAGTACATGTGTTTTCTACATGGATACCAAGTTTCAAGTCAATCGGATGCATGGTTCAGTAGTTATAACGGAACATCCGTAAAAACCACTGTAGATTTATATATTAGTATAGACTAATCCTACTAATATTATAAATGTGAAAGTTTGTAAGAAAATATGGATGTATATTTGTTACTCTTTCATGGAAAAACTATTGGACGGATTTTGATGAAACTTTACAATATAATAGCTTACACATCAGAGTAACATATAATTTATAAAGATATCGTGTGAATTACCCAAAATATAACGATAAGTGTCAAGTAAGTAGGAAAAACCTGCCATCTGCGAGCTAGTTTTACGTGCGCTGCAAAAACCGTTGGAATACACGTACGAAATGTTTATCTTCAATAGTCTCACAAAAAAACCCGTGACAGCATATATCTATATTTTATGTCTAAGCCATTGTCGCCACAATATTCAACGATAAATACAAAAAAAATGATAATTTATTTCTAACGCACATATGTTAGTAACGATTGATCCTTAAATCAAAATAAATATTTTTATCGCACCTTGTATTTAAAGTAGTTGTTAAACTTTGTCTTTTACAGTACTTCATTTGGATAAATATTTGAATAGTTATGACTATACACAACCCAGTGCGCGATTTAAAATTAAATTTAGTAATTTTTTAAACAAATCCAAAAATATATATTTATTTAGCCACCATATTGTTTTATAAATATTTTTAAAAGTAGGTATCCATTTGCCTAAGTTAATAACTATAAAAGTGAGTTAGGTTTTCTATAGACGACGATTCCTTAAAAAATGTTTTTATATAACTGTATAATAATAGGTTGGGGAAAAAGTTTCTTCGCATTTTTTAAGAAAATTCACAACGTAATTAATTATATTAATATAGTTTATTTACATTTAACTAAAGTATGTCGGTACCATTTTGTTCGATACCTTTTTGTCATCTTATAGGTAGGGACATGATCCCATTGCTATAGAAATTTTGGGTCTTCTGATCAAAATATCGCGACAATTGGTTTTGACAGTCCTAAATTATTAGGATTATATATGTTTATTAAAACATCATTTTTGCCTTTTTTGTACTAAAATTTAAAAATGTATTGAACTTCTTCTTTAGATTCACTCATCTTGACAGTACGAAAAGTAAATAAAAATCACACATTTTCCTAATTTGAATTTGGAATTATCTTCTTTAAAATTTATACTTTTAATGTTATTCTTCTTTATCTAATCTACACACATTTGATTGTCATATTATTTCCCGACTCTAGTCTCATTGTCTTTTATTGGCAAATTGAGACCAATTGTGATTTTACGAAGCGCTGATTTCGAGGCACTTGTAGGAATCAGCCATAGACAAAACAGTTAAGACTTATTTTCGCTTCTGTTTGTTTACAAAATCTTCATTATTCGTTTTGTTTTATCTCGATTGACGAGATTTACTGTAATTTTTTTTTTTTTGTAAACTCAGTTTTTTTTATTAATACATCAATAGCCAAACAAAAACATGAATTAAAAAACACCTTCAGATTTGTATGGAATTCGGTAACAACTCAATAAAGGGAGGTCGGTGAAATTATCTTTGCATAAACAGTAAAATAATCGAAAAAATAAAACAGAATAAGCATATTATAAATTAAATCCAATAACACAATAAAAGAACAATGATATATCGTTACAAAAATACCAGGTGTATTCAAATAGGTTTTGTTACGAAATATCCTCAGTACGTTATTGTTTAATGTTATTAAAGATTCTATACGAGCACCTGCTCCTGGGGTTAGTGATGATTTCAATCTTATAATCCTAGATTCGTGTCTATTCAAATTTATTCGCAACTTTATGTAACTTTATAAATAGACCCGGAGCTTTGTATCTGACTGGTTTTGGTATCATTAAAAGAAAAATTTTTAAAGAAAATAATTCCAAATTCAGATTAGGAAAATGTATGATTTTTCGCAGCAAAAATTAAGAGAGCGTGGCTGGGAGGTGTTACTGCATTCGCCGTATAGTCCTAACCTTGCGCACCTTCAGATTTCCACCTGTTTTGGTCTCTTCAGAATTCTTTAGGCAGTGTCAGGTTAACATCACGGGAGGACTGCCAAAACCAATCGTCGCGGTATTTTGACAGGAGCCCCAAAATCTCTATAGCAGTGGGATCATGTCCCCATCTACAAGATGGCAAAAAGTTATCGAACAAAATGGTACCTACATACTTTAGTTGAATGTAAATAAACTATATTAAAAAAAAACAAAATGTGTGCAATTCACACGTGGTAGAAGTGAAACCTTCCAAAATTAAAATACAATTATCCTAAACGTTTTAAGTATATGTAAAATTTTGTAATTAGTAAATAATTGTAAGGTAGCGCCCTCTGTGAATTGATATTTTAATTTCACGTATAATCCTAAATTAAAATTCACTACAAGAGCTTTCATACACACGTTAGTATTAAAAAATCTCACAGATGGCGCTGTATTAAATAGTATGTATATTTCTGTCTCATTCTTTGCTGGCTTCATCCTACACATTTTTGTATTTGTGTCTCTTACCTGTCGTTTTTTCCGTTGCATCCGGTTTGAAATCACAACGATTCTAAAGAAGTTTTCACTTCAAAAATGTTGTGAATTTTCTTAAAAGATGCGAAGAAAGTTTTTCCCCAACCTATTACGTTGCAGAAATTTGAGACTGCGACCTAATGTTGACCTAATGCAAGATTATAGCGATCTGATTTGGGCGAGCGTTTTTGCCGTTCCAATTTACCTTCCCGCTACCTGAACTTACAATTCTCGATCCATACCAAACATTCACAAGGTCACATTACGGTACGTATTAAACAATGGTTATATATATAACGTTTGACACACTTGTAGTAATAATTAGCCGTGAGAATACAGATATTAATGTCCATTGTGTATTTCAAGTTGGTTCTCAGACCAAATTATTAAAACGGTAAAATAATAAAATAGCTTGACGAGTGCATGTTTTTGTTACTTTTACGACCTGACTGTGTCAAACCGTACAAAGGTATAATTTCGTCTGTGAGACTCAGTGAGAGTTGGTGCGGTGATAACGATGTAACATGATTCCTCAACGACTCAAGCAGTAGTGTTATCTTCGGTTTTCGCGAGTTAAGCTGTAGATGTAGTAGACGTAGTAGATATTATATTAGACGTAGTAAATATAATAGACGTAGTAGACATATTAGACGCAGTAGACATATTAGACGTAGTAGACATATTAGACGCAGTAGACATATTAGACGCAGAGGACATAGTCAAACTAATTTAACTGTTCAATTTTGCATTTCTTTATTGTCGTTATTTTATTTAAATCGTTCCGAATACTTTAGTTGTTGCGGTCGCGGCCGTGTCAAAGAATTCCACACGATTGGAAAACTGTAATTGGTATTAATATGATTTAATCTGAAAACAAAGTAAGAATTTAATGAGTTTAGAGAGGAAGGCGTAGACGAATTAGGGACAGACCCGTATTATTATCCGCAACTTTTGAAGGATGTTGGAACCAAATAACGCTTAAATCTAAAGGGTTATTTGGTGACGAATGAAGTCATCTAATTATTTTAACGCTATGTACCTATCAGAGAATATGATCCCACAATAGCACCAGCCCATTTTTTATCTAAGCTTTATGAAGAATTCGTATGACAACAATGCAATACTAACTACTACATATATGATATACAAAAATTTTATAGCAACTAATTTATCCAAGACTGTTTTAGTCGTAAATAAACCAAGATGTTACATCACGTAATCTCGTGTAGGTACGAGGCTTGTGTTTTGGCGGTCTGTAACCCAAATAGTGGATGCAGCCGTATAACCGGAGAACTGGGTCAGCGCTGACGTCATCGAGTGAAATGCAGCTGTGGAAAAAGTCGATGCCCCGCCCGGCTGATGAGCATTTCAAAACAAAATTAAGTTTCCTTAGAGGGCCAATCGAGACCATCTAGCGTTGAGCTCTTATTGAATCCTATAGGCACGTGTGGCATAAGTTTTTATTGCCCTTGTAAGTAGACGAGAATACATACCTGAAGAATACCCGATAAGTGGTTATTGTCACGGCAACCAGGATACTGTCTAGGGTTGCCAGATTTTTTTCAGCCTACAAAATGCTTTTTTTACCCGGGACAAATGGAAAACAAATTTATATAGTGACATTCTCTATATTTTTTTTGATATTTCTCCGAGGAGCAAGTCAGTTTTAACATATTTTTAACGGTTTTAACATATTTATAAAAATCGTTACAATTATAATCGTACAGTTCGAACACTGGACAGTCAGTCCCGCCGGGACATTTTAAATTAAGCCTAAAATACGGGACGTTCCCGGAAATACGAGCGTCTGGCAACCCGAATACAGTCCCACACGGCTCGATGGATCCCTATCATGGATTCCAGTTTGGACGGTACATACACAAAATGTGAAGAACGTCGTCTTGCCTTGAAAATAAATAAAACAACCTAGAACCATATGACA
Source organism: Bombyx mori (assembly GCF_030269925.1). Classification (NCBI taxonomy): domain Eukaryota; kingdom Metazoa; phylum Arthropoda; class Insecta; order Lepidoptera; family Bombycidae; genus Bombyx; species Bombyx mori. Next base: position 3,646,584 of record NC_085114.1, read on the forward strand.
GCGTCATCTAACGTAATTCGAATCACGTCCATTTTCAAACCAGAGACCGATACGAACACGCTAAAAAATTCCTGGTCAAAATCGGTCGAGAAATAAAGGAATTCAATGACAAACACGAGTGAGTAAGAATTACACATATACACCTATAAATAATCTCTATATATAAAAATGAATTGCTGTTCGTTAGTCTCGCTAAAACTCGAAAACGGCTGGACCGATTTGGCTAAGTTTGGTCTTGAATTATTTGTGGAAGTCCAGAGAAGGTTTAAAAGGTATATAAATATGAAAATGCTCGGAATTAAACAACAATAACAATTTTGTTTTTCCTTTGATGTGTTCCCCGTCGGACGGATTCGTTTTGTTTGTTTTAAGTTTATTTTATACAAAAGTTTAGGTCTTTTATTTATCGATTGAGGCACTACGAAGTCTGACGGGTCAGCTAGTACTATAATAACAAACTCAACAGGCTTACTTATTCATTATTATCGAGAATTCACAACAAAAATAATTGAATTTTCGAGTGAAACTGGGTCAGTAGGTAGCGTTGTCACCAAGAGGATTCGGAGCAAGAGAAAGTGAATCCCTAGGGCGTTATGTTTGTGATGTTTCGCAACGGGGCCGAGGGAATAGCAAAATTAACTATTTCCTTCCTATTACATCGGATTACAGCTTGCGAGATTCCTTTGCGTGTTTTAAAATAGAGAAATGCGTCTTTATACGACGGACCATAGACAGTGTTTGTGGAAAAATAAATTGTAATGTGTTGATTTCTGTTATTGCTACCCGAAAAAAAAAACAAAGGATAAACATATTGCAAGCTGGATAACATACTTTTTTCGATAATAATTTTTTTACGGATTCGTTTACGTTATTCTTCGCAATAACTAAACATTGCTTTTTTTCCTACCTAAGCTGACAGCCTTGAGAGGCTATATCAGCGGAACCTTAACTAGTAGGTGAGCTCACGGGACTCAAACCTGACGACGTTGTTAACACGAACCCTAGCAAGAGCCGTGCTTCGCAGAATATACCACTTTTTTTTTTCCTACCTAAACTGATAGCCTTAGGGGCTATTTTAGCGTAACCCTAACGTTTGTAGGTGAGCTCACGGGGCTCAAACCTGATGACGTTGCTAACACGAACCCTAGCAAGAGCCGTGCTTCGCGGAATCTACCACCGGATCGGAAGCGCGACCGACTGAGAAGATCCGGCGAGAAACTCAGTGGGCTGTGTCTGAGAGTTAATTTCGTCGACGTCAGGACGGTGACCGGTGCTTGAAGTACCTAAAAGCACCGTTAGTGGATCGGGAGGATTCGAGATGACGTGATATACCACCGAACGATGACCGGTGCTTGAGGTACCTAAATGCACCGTTAGTGGATCGGGAGTCGCACAAACATTGCTTTACGGTTTAATCTCTTCTTTTCTTAATTCTCTTCTACGGTTTAATCTATTCTCAATTTAACTTTTATTTTACCAATAACATTTACAGTTTTCATCAATCGAAGTAGACTTATAAAATACCCAAGAAATTGCCAGTAATATATATAGGTCTTCGGTTTCGAAGTTGTTTCGGAAACATGCACAAATGTTCTCATAGCGTTATCCATCGCGAAGATTCGATCGCAAGGTGCAATGCGAAGGGCGAAGGTACAGCAATAGTAAAAGCCCTACAGCTTTGTATAGATAGATCGTTATGAAACAGTCAAAATACTTTTAAAACTAATGTGTGTAGTCTTTTTGAAAGCAAAATATAGTTAAACTAATACGTATTCTGAAGACAAAAACGATTTACAAAAGTCAGAGATGAACGTGATATAAGCTTTTGGGTCTGGTATGGAATTTGCATTTGACGTAAGTGAATTATGGCTTCGTGATCAATAATACTGTTGTCTATGTTAAAATTAAAACGCTTATAGCATTTTGCATCTGAGCAGATAAAAAGAACTGTCGTGTCTATACGCATCCTCATACAGCTGCTACTATTATTCAAAATTCTAAGCGCTTTCTTATTTCTATCCATCGCTATGAACAAAGATTTTCACAGCGACTCCTATACATTCTAATTCTAATTAAGTTGCAGGTAAAAAATCAGTGACAATGAAATTGTGGTAAGTTTCATTAGCCCGAGAATGGACCTAATTAAGCGGGCGTTCGATATAATCTTGGCCGTGAGATTTGACGTTGATAAAAGTCTATTACAATTTACGTTTCTATTCCCTTTTGTAATTTAATTATACTGTTGATGAATTTTATTCGAAAATACAAATTGTTTTTGTAACAATTCGAATGATTCCTTCAATAACGAAAGCATGTTGTAAAATAATATTTAACAAATAAACTGTATTTATCATCTACGAAAATCATATTTTAGTAATGTATTTAGGGGTTGTAATTCGCAATTCAGGAAAATAGTGAGTTTCCAACGATAAACGAAGCCTCCTTGCCCCGTTCCAATTAAATACTATTTTATTTGAGTGCTGTTTTCATGTCAGCCCGAAAGTATTCCCAGAAGCTGTCTGTTCGTTTTGATTGGATATAATTTACTTAATTATTTCCACAAAACCGTACAAACGCGACAAACAAATTGGAACGCTTTTTTTTTTTTGTAAACTTCATTTATTAATTCATACTTAAATTTGTATCTAAATTTTATTTTGTCAGTTTTTTTCGGACTTCGATTTTCTTAACCCGAATAGGATCGTAATTAGAAAATACTTTTACGTTTTAATGTCGCCATTATAGTGTTCGATTAATTATTTCCGACGTATCGAATACTCTACAGTTTTAAAGTCGTCCGTATACCACGAATTACGTTTACGGCTTGCGAAAACCACAAAAAAATACAATAACGACAATTCCTTGTCGAATTCGAATTCGAAATGGAACATTCTAGATGTCACAAAATACAAAAGCGTAACGTACGTACTTAGGTACTGAACGTAGAACGTATTGTAAGCTCACACAGGTAGGCACCGATCTACATATTTCTTTCTATCCGCTATTATAACAAAAACTCCAACTTCAAATTGAAAGGTCGTAAAAAAATATACAAAGTCAAATAAATAAAAAAGGTGCGTGTACTTATGTACGCGCGTAAGAAGTTATACTTTATTTTGATTAAATTTATTTCTTTTTTTTTAATATTAAATAATTAATAATAGATATTTAACGTTAATAATTTAATAATATTTAGTATGACTTATATTAAATAATAATTTTGTCATTTATATTACTAAAAAATTAATGCTAATAACACTTTTTTTACGAGTGTAAATGCGCGAAAGTTCACCTCCGGCTATATTCAGACTCGCCAAGTTACGTCAGTCGTATTGTAATGAGCGATTTAGTGGGCAACTTCATTCTGTTAATTTTGTGTCACAGTGCGCGCGCATCGTAAATTTTCACTCTCATAAATTTTTCATAACGCGCCTAGAGAAGTATAACTTCAATAACTTCAAAAACTAGTATTCACTTATTTGTAAACAAATAACAATTCATAAATCGCCCGGCGAAGGGCATTTATATATGTATACGTTTCACCGACGGAACTCCGACCTAATAATTAGTTTTACCACTAATGGATTCGGGGATAAAACAGGGTTTTTTAACGTAATAAGCGGTGGAAGGAGCGTCACGAAACGTTTCGGGAACCTAATGTTTTCGATTTAATTAAACTTTATTCGGTATAACGTAGGACCGTGGTCCGAATGAGATGTTGTTGCCACGAAATAATACTTTACGTTTGCCATATATATATTGCCGTCAGGGACGTCTTAATTTAGGCTGGGGCCCTTGGGCACACAAGAATTTGAGGCCCTTTTGGAAAGTAAAAAAAGCGAATTATAATAACATTTTTTTACTGAGTATGACCATTTATTATAGGTAATCAAATACGTTATGATATAATATGTCATTAATGATATTAGAATGCTACTGGTTTTTTGGTTACGATCACGATAACGGAAACCGAATAAATGTGTGAGAGAAATTGTCAGTCCTTAGGGGCCCCCTGAGAATGGGGTCCCTGGGCACGGGCCCCGTGTGCCCTTATAGTAAAGACGGTATTGATTGCCGTATATATCTATCCAGTTCACAGTGGTTTTCTTTTGTTTTTTTTTTAGATTAGTAAATGCTAATGGCATGACCAGGAATCCCCTGAGCGGATAAAGGGAACAAGTCTCAATATTGTGTAAACGCTATCGCACTATTCAAATCTTTGTGCGTAGTGCGAGTTTTTTAACGTTTTCGATGGCGTAAAAGTTAACTCAAATTTGTATGGAGTTAGAACAGCGCCCCTAGCGGCAAATGTAGGCAAACATTACTACTCCATACAAATTTCAGTTAACTTTTACGCTATCGAGAACGTTAAAAAGCTCGCACTAAGCACACTGAACGCACGGTACTTCAGTGCAGAACTAGTTAGCACGATGCTAACGGTCCCTGTCGGCTCACAGCATTTACTGGTGGTAGGGCGTCGTGTGAACCCTCACATGTAAGTACCACCAACCTGCCTATTTCTGCCGTGAAGCAGTAATGCGTTCCGGTCTGAAGTTTCAAGCGGCCGTTGTACTGTAATACTTAGATTCAGAACTCGTGGAACTCGTGTCTCCAAGTGGGTGGCGCCATTTATGTTGTTGATGTCGGTAGACTCTGTTAACCATCTGACACACAAGCTGAGCCCATCTAAGTACCTAATTTAAAAATTTTTTTTTTTTAAAACTGCCCCTTCTATTTATTAATACGTGAAGCAAAAACTTTGTATCCCTTTTTACGAAAATTGCGCTGACGGAGGAGTATGAAATTTTCCACACTTACAGAGAATATAGAGAAGAAGTGCACAATGCTAATATTTTTTTTTAATAATGCATAAAAGATACATTAAATCAATAAAGAAAACATTACACACACTGCCATGTATTTGACACACACACATATGTATATATACTCTTTATTGATTGTCAAACTTTAGTTAATGCTTAAAGTGTGTGGTCAAATTGAGAATAGAGAGAGATAGAAAATATTATTAATATTGTTTGTCTTTATTAATATTTGTTTATAGTGTAGACTTGGCAAAATCTGTGATTACAGAAGTAAATAGTCTTTGACTTTTCAATTCATTATAGTCGAATTTCGACTACTGCGGGACCACTAGTTAATTATTAATGTTTACTTATGTTACGAAAACTGCCCATTTATCCGAATTCAAAATATATTCCAATTAACCAATAGGCGGTTATCGTTTACAGCCGAAACCCTAAGCACTAAAGCAATTTTATAATAAAGATATAAATCACAGCAAAAACGTTTGAAACTTAAACGTTAAACGAATTAAATATAAGTGACAAATTAAACAAAGCGTCATGTCGTGGAAAGCGAACGCGGCGTTATTCGATATCGCTTTTGTCAAGGGAACACAATAGCCATTAATATCGTAGAAAACGCCATTGTGCAGATGAAAGTTCGTTGCACTATGGATATCAGGTGAGGTCGTCCGGTGTGGTCGTAACTTTAGAATGTTTTATTGCCTCATCTTTCTACGTAAGCTGCATTTCCAGACAATACAACTGAAGGTGCTGTGAGGGACCTAACACCTATGCCTATTACCGACCTTATATCCTACCTGTTTAGAGTTTATTTTTAATTTTTATTGCTGAGCTAGAAGAGCTCACGGCCCAACTGACGTTAAGTGGATACTGGAGCCCATGGACATAACCAATGTAAATGCCGCCACCAATCTGGAGATATGCGTTCTAAGTCTCAGATTTACATCACAACGGCTACCCCTGCATCTTTCAAACCGAAACTCACAATTATTGCTTCACGGCTGAAATAGGCAGATTGGTGGAGCCTACCCGTGCGGTCTGAGAAGACGACCAGTAAGTGATGTTTTTAGGAACATTTATAAGAAATATTTATTTAATAGCGGTCATGGTTAGTGCCTTCTCAGTTCTCACATACGAACCTGTAGACCGAATGGTAAACAGTCGACGTCGCCCAAAACAGGTCATTACGAATCCTTCCCATCCATTAACTGTGCTTTTAGGTACGTCAAGCACCTTCTTTATCTACATCTTACCCCACTAGGTGGGGTCGGCACAGCGAATTTTCTATTCCATTCTCTTCTATCGGCCGTCATTTCAATACTCACACCTCTCTCTCTCATATCGTCATTCACACACACTCCATTCATGTCTTCTTCGGTCGACCTCTTCCCCCTCTACCTTGCAGTACCATTTCCATACATTTCGTAGTCACATGCATCTCCTCTCTATGCATCACATGTCCATACCACGCTAACCGTAGGCGCCGACAATGTGATCGCTATTATTATTTATAAGGTTGAAATTTGTCCTCGATTTTGAGTGTGTGAAATCACGCAAGTTAATCGTAATATTACATTTCATTTATACCGGACGATAAAGCTAATTAGTTTCGTTAAATCAAAGCGAAGTAAGTCCTCTAAATGCTTAAGTTCTCGAATAAGTGAAATTCTTATTGTTTTGTTTCGTAAACTAATTTTACTTTTACATTTATATAAAATTACAGTCGCGCCACTGCTGAACCATATCCGCTTTCTGACTTTAGATCTCACTTCTATGACATTCCTCTCACCAAAATAGGCATTCTGTCTGTAAATATTTAGGTACTCCATGTTACGCGCTAGGGATCGGGATAAATAAAAATTCTACCGGAGTACAACTTAAAAACTGTATTCAACACTTAGAACACTTAAAACACTTTAAAATTCTCAATTCATTCTTCTTCTGCTTCGCTTCAGGTGATCCGTCCGCTGTATAGCTTCGAGTAATTCCGAATATTGACCGCCTGCGTGCCATCTCTGCAACGCTTTTATAGTCGAGACGAAATCCCTAGAATCGTCAAGAATATACCACAAAAGTCTAGTATTGTGTGTTTCCGCTATCTGACAATAGATGGCGTTGTACTTTTCGAGCGTTCTAGGTACTACTAGATCCTTCGATATTCGTTCGACTAATCGACGATAGATGGCATTACTTTTACCGGCGTAACATCCATATGAATTAGATTTTCTTTTATTTTAAATCAGGACTATCTCTGATCGATTAGTAGATAGATAGAGAGGGAAGATAAACCATTTTACACGTACGAGAGTTTGATAGTAATCGTATCAACGAATTATTTGTATTATGTGTGTTCTGAGAGTTGATAAATTTTAATTTCTTTCCACAACGTGACAATATGACTTCGTGTATTTTTCAGAATTTTCCATGCATTGCAATCTCAAAGGGCTTTTGACTATGACGTGAATTTTTAAACGCACATGAATGAAACCCACATTATGTTGTTCCGCACTCGGTGATATGAAATAAAATTAAACAATAGCTAAGTTGTAACCCGAGCTTAGAAGCGTGCTTTTACACTGGTACGTGCGGTTGCAACGTTGAACTCAGTTCCTTCAAGGGTTCAGTCCGAGTGAAAGCTATAATATATCATAAAGCATTCAAATCAAATCAACATAAATGAAAGTACATACTTGTTGAACGTCAAAAGAACTACCGCCAATTCACAAAAACTAGCCTCCGTCCTGAGAAGAATTGGCAAGAAACTCAGCGGGCACGTCTTTTTTTTTTAATATTAAATTCTGAACCAATACTATTCATCCACAGACGTAATTCAAAGCTTAGATTAAGCAAAACGGCTTATACAGCTTAATCTCGAGTTTATTATCCTTTTTTAAACGTCCCAATAATTTGATCGAAAGATAAACTGTAGTCAGCTCCTTAGATGTGACCACAAAAACTATGAAGCATAAGAAATATTAGAAATAATAAATTGAAAATAATAAAGGCGAGTTTAAGACGTGAAAATAGTTTGAAATAGGTCTACGAAACCCGAAAACCGAAGGAAATCCTTAGTGTTAAGCTCAAAACTAAGTATCTAAACTATTCTTTTGTAATTGTATCTATGAACAAACACTTCTTATTTGTGGCATGTACAGTTTTTTGTTTGTTGCATAGATGGGTGGACGAGCTCACAGCCTACCTGGTGTTAACTGGTTACCGGAGCCCATAGACATCTACAACGTCAATGTCGCCATCCACCTTGAGATATGTGTTCTAAGGTCTCAGTATAGTTACAACGGCTGCCCCACCCTTCAAACCGAAACGCATTACTGCTTCACGGCAGAAATAGGCAGGGTGGTGGTACCTACCCGTGCGGACTCACAAGACATCATAACACCAGTAAAAATAATAGTAATAATAAAATAGTAATGAGTAATGAGTCGTTTGGAGCCTCTGGGTCTGCGGAGGGACTTCGGTTCCCTCTGTATTTTGTACTGTATGTTCCATGGGGAGTGCTCTGAGGAATTGTTCGAGATGATACCAGCATCTCGTTTTTACCATCGCACCGCCTGCCACCGGAGTAGAGTTCATCCATACTACCTGGAGCCACTGCGGTCATCCACAGTGCGTTTCCAGAGATCTTTTTTGCCACGTACCATCCGGCTATGGAATGAGCTCCCCTCCACGGTGTTTCCCGAGCGCTATGACATGTCCTTCTTCAAACGAGGCTTGTGGAGAGTATTAAGCGGTAGGCAGCGGCTTGGCTCTGCCCCTGGCATTGCTGAAGTCCATGGGCGACGGTAACCACTCACCATCAGGTGGGCCGTATGCCCGTCTGCCTACAAAGGCAATAAAAAAAAAAAAGAGTAGTAGTGAGTAGACTTGTAGAATCGGCTTCCAAACTTTCGCGTCTCGCTTTCGTTCTAACGTAGCCTTTCTCGTGTGCGAGCTCGAAGGGAAACCGTAAAACATTTATTACGCGGGCAAAACATTTGCACCACAAGATTATTTATGTGGACAGTTTAATTTTCCGTGCCTTGAAACCGGTGAATTATTGTGTAACGCCGCTGTATACGGATTATAGACATGGTCCTTTCTGGTTTTAAAATACAATAGATGCATTATTACGATGTTTTGATGTCTGCGCGGGCAGACGAAAGCGAAATATAGTACCGGTGGCATGGTACATTTTGAATCTGCTTTTTTTCTTTTTTTTATTGCTTAGATGTGTGGACGAGCTCACAGCCCACCTGGTGTTAAGTGGTTACTGGAGCCCATAGACATCTATAACGTAAATGCGCCACACACCTTGAGATATAGGTCTCAGTATTGTCACAACGGCTACCCCACCCTTTAAACCGAAACGCATTACTGCTTCACGGCAGAAATTGGTGGGGCGGTGGTACCTACCCGTTCGGACTCACAAGAGGTCCTACCACCAGTAAAAAGCTTGGATAAGCATCACTATGGTTAGTTTGAATGTTGGCTTACATACATATTTGTCATCAACAATTTGAGACTTCGATCTCTTACGTGATTTTATATACATTCATAATTGACACGCAGAGCAATTAAGATGATTAATTCATTCACCCATACCTATGTACATTTGTATACACACATAGATGCAGACACACACTTACTCGTACAACACACACAAAAACAACACGCGCAAACCCACATGTACCTACATACGTATTCACACACTCACACGCATAATGACCTACTTAAATGATAACACCTAATGATCTCTCAACACTAGCCCGCGATATCTGTTCACGACATACCCTATCCAAATCTATCCTAAGAAGGAAGGAGCCTGGAGATCAGTAATACAGATTTTTGAACCTAGTACAGACTTCAACTCTTTCAGAGAGCTAACAAAATAAATGATAAGGTTAATCTCTATTTGTGTTTTTTTTCCTACGTAAGCTGATAGCCCTAGTGGCTATTTCAGCGTAACCCTAACTTTAGTAGGTGAGCTCACGGGGCTCAAACCTGATGACGTTGCTAACACGAACCCTAGCAAGAGCCGTGCTTCGCAGAATCTACCACCGGATCGGAAACGCGAACCACTGAGAAGATCCGGCGAGAAACTCAGTGGGCTGTCTATTTGTAATATACCTTTTAGAAAGAAATATATATAAATAATTATAATTCATTGTAACAACTGTAGGTTAGATTAATATTTATTGTATTTAATTTACGTAAAATGAAAAAATATCAGTTCTCGTAATTACGTTAATGCATTTAAAAACAATTTCACGTATTGATTGATACCTTAATTTAGGAGGATTTTACTAGCCGTAGACATGATTAGTACCGCCATATTTATTATCTTTCGTCCATTTAGAAAGATCCGACGCTTTGAATGCTTAGTAAAGTTACAGCTGCGAAGCATTTCTCTTGTTAGGGCCAGTGTTAGCAACACTTCCGGTTTGAGCCCCGTGAGCTCACCTACACGTCAAGGCGAAGCTGAAATAGTCTCTCAAGGCTATCAGCATAGGTAGAGGAAAAAAAATAACATGTGTGCAATTCACACGTGCTAGAAGTGAAACCTTCAAAAATTAAAATACAATTATCCTAAATGTCCAAGTATATTATTAGTAAAATTTTGTCATTAGTAAATATTTGTAAATCACCTTTTATAGTATGAGGTAGCGCCCTCTGTGAATTGATATTTTAACTTCACGTATATCCTAAAAATTGTTACCCTCATGCGCCTAAAGAAGTTTCACTTCAAAAAAAGGTTACAGCTATCGCAGATATCGAGATGATTATTGTCATTTGATTTTATCTGGTCCGTGTTACTAAAGTTGTTTCAGGGCGACATATTCTATCATTTTATATACCTACAAGGCGTTATGAAATCATTCAAGAAGCTGAAATGGGATTGGATTGGACTGTCTAAACTGTAGCGTGTATTTTATCTTCTTGTCAAACTTATTTTTTCTACTACCCACTTTGAGAATAAATTATTCTTTAGCGCCTTCATTTTTTCACCTTACTAAAAACCACCATAGCGAGAGCTCAGTCGCTGTCTAAGAGTCCTCCTAGATGAAATTACAAATCGCCTCCTAAGCCTCTACACAACGCTCCCATTTTTTTCTGGGTCTCTTACCTTTAGGCCTGCCACAAGGGGGCATTATCGCCCACTTTGGGAAAGGCTGGTCTAAAGCGAGGTTTGACTACGATTGCCTGGACGGTTGAGATTACCGAACGCTCTGTTTTACTTTTCGCTGTCTGTATCGTCCAGAAACCAGTATCATTGCTTTTACTTATGTAATAAGCAATTCGTTGATAATATATGATGGAGCGGAGTGTCTGATGCCCGGAATATTTTTAAGAAAGCGTGACGTCAGAAGTTCAATGCTTTTTATGTAAAGATCGTCGTGTAGATCGAGCCTCCGTGCCCATTATCGGGCGGCCCGTATTCTTACTAAACATAAAGCTCGCAAAAATAAGATATCGAAAAGCCATTAAAGAATAAGTTACGGGTAGTTTATCTTGAATTTTACAATTAATCTTTTCACGTCATTACGTATCCTCCCGATCCATTCCATTCCCAGGTCCCATTAACGGTGCTTTTAGGTACCACAAGCACCGGTCACTGTCCTCGTCGAACCCGTCGCTTGCGAGGAAGGGCTCGACGAGTAAATTAACCCACAGACACAGCCCACTGAGTTTCTCGCCGGATTTTCTCAGTGGGTCGCTTTTCCGATCTGGTGGTAGATTCTGCAAAGCACTGCTCTTGCTATGGCCAGTTTTAGCACCACTCCGGTTTAAGCCCCGTGAGCTCACCTGCACGTTAGGGTGAAGCCGATATAGCCTCTTAAGGTGGTGATACCACAGGTAGGGAAAAAAAGATTAATTACCTTTAACATATCTTTGTCTGGCACTTTAAACATTAACTTGACATTTGGATAATTTGAGTATTCGTTCTCGCGTTGACGTACATTTCTATCTAATAAACTAGTACTTAATTAAATAAAATGCTAATCTATCGCTTCTGTGGGGATTATTACGGAAGTCAATTGAAGGGATGTCTTTATGTACGTACTGACTTCAGACGGTTTATGTCATTATTGTAAGCGGAAACCTTATGTGTGAAGCGTTGCAAGACTGACCGCGGCTTCGAATAGACTTTAATTTAGGTCACACTCCATTTTTAGCGTGTGTTATTTTTAAATTGCTCAATTTCTATCAGGTACAGTTCATACACAATCAAAGCTAATCCTGAAAATCAATGTCAAACAATGCTCAATTGGTTTTTATATTAAAACCCTAGAAAATATATTAGGAGAGTGTCCGTTTACCCAAGATGGCTATTTAAAAAAAACCCTTAATATACACAGATAATTTCAAGAGTTCTATTTTTTTTTCTATTTTATGCAGGCACAAGTTGTTAGTCTATGCGGTGTTAAATGGTTACCTTAATAGATATTAGGTATATGTTAGAATCTCGATAGGCTTACACGCTACTTTCATAAGCTTAAACACGAGAATAAATGTTTCCCCGGCAAAAATAGACAGAATGTATGTACCTGTACTCAATATACGGGAACGTTTCCTCTATCTATAAAGGTCAATGTGTGTCCCTATACACACAATTAAAAACAGCTGCGCCAATTTCGATTGAATTCCCAGGAAATCTTTATTTTTATTTTTATTTTTATGATTGAATATTTACTGGTGGCCCGGAGGCCTTTCCAGTTTCACCAGGACAGGTGGGCGAGCAAAGGCTCAGCCAGGAGGGGTGGGATTTGCTAACAGGTACCCGAGCGCCTCCGAAGGAGACCTAACAGCTCAAGAGCAGCTGCTTCGCGAATGAGAATGACCCAGGAAATCTCTCAGATTGCCTTAGCTGAATCGCTAGCGGTTGTCCAGGGTAATCTGGTAGCGACCGAATCAAAGATAAATCAGAGAACGGTGGGTAAACCGATAGGGTTTATTTAGAATCCTAAGAATATTTATTACAAACGCGAAAGTTTGTAAGAATGTATGGATGTGTGTTTATTACTCTTTCCCGCAAAAACTACTGGATATTGATGAAATTTTACAATAATATAGCTTACACGTCAGAGTAACACATATACTATAATTTATAAATATGTATATAGTGTGAATTACACAAAATAGTCTTACAAAAAACCCCGCGACAGCATATATCTTTGTTTTATGTGTAAGCCATTATAGCCAAAATAGTGAACCATAAATACAATAAAAATTGATAATTTATTTCTAACGCACATTTCGTAGTAACAAATTGATTCTTATATCAAAATAAATACTTGTATCGCATCTGGTATTTAAAGTAGATACACTTTTTTATTACACTACATCATTTGGACAAATATTTGAATAGTTATGAGTACTAATAACTGAGTGCGCGATATTAAGAAATTTGAAGATATAACATTCGATAAGATCAATAATAAATTACAGTACCCGAAGCGAAGCTAGGGCGGATCGCTAGTGTTCTATTACACGTCATTTCGGATCCTCCCGATCCACTAACGATGCTTTTAGGTACCTTAAGCACCGGTCATCGATCTCGTCGTAAGTTAACCCACAGACACAGCCCACTAAGTTTCTCGCCGGATCTTCTCAGTGGGTCGCGTTTCCGATCCGGTGGTAGATTCTGCAAAGCAAAGCTCTTGCTAGGGTTCGTGTTAGCAACGTCGTCAGGTTAGAGCCCCGTGAGCTCACCTACTAGTACGGCGAAACTAGAATAACCGCTTGAGGTTACTAGAATAGGTAGGAAAAAGTGTTCTATAAATCGGAACAGTTGGATGAGACGGCGACGCTTAATTACGACAATAATTTAACAAATAACGTTTAAAATGTAATAACTTTTAAATGGTCTTCGTATTTCGCACGTAATAAAATAAGTAATGGCAATAATTGCAGGTTCACTGAATACGAACTCACTGTAAAAATACGTACCTATTTACGTTTACCTTAATAAATGAATAATGTTTAACAACATCTATTAGGTTCGCAGTTTACTTAGTCTGGCCATAAATACTGTTACAATTAAAAATAAGCAAAATATTACATTTGAATTTGGAATCTGTCATTTTTATATGATTGCTCATTGAGTTTTCTCATTTTGGCGCCAATACATTGTACAATATTTTGCGATATTAAAATGGAGTGGGGTGATAAAGAGAACCGAATCGCTGTGATTGCATTACACAAAGTAGGTATGGAGCCAATGCAATTTTTAAAACTCTCCATACGCTTGGTATTAGTAAAATGTTTGTGTACCGGGCTATTAATAGGTGCAATGAGACCTCCTCTGTTTGTGACAGAAAAAGATCTGGCCGTCCACGTAGTGTTCGTACGAAAAAGGTGGTCAAAGCAGTAAGGGAAAGAATTCGAAGAAAAATTTTCCCATGGAAAGAGTGCGTGCTTCTATTGATAATTGGCCTCAATGTTTAAAGGACTGTATTGCAGCCAATGGAGACCACTTCGAATAAGCTTTTTATACTTTAAAGTGTTTTATATTTATGTATTAATCTAACATCTAACACTGTAAAAGTACATAATAAATGTTATTTGCAATATATTTTTTTTATTTTTTTATTGTAACAGTATTTATGGCCAGACTAAGTATATATCAGCCTCAAGAACGATACACACCCTGTAGGTAAGTGTGGAGGATGCCCATGGTTCATTCATTTCGTTTCATAATTAATGCTCAAACAGGTATGCGCATTATCGCTGTTTTATAATTTATCCCATATCTGTAATACTTATACCTGTACGGTTTCCGAGAATTCGAATAAGATCATGTAATAAAAATCGAGAAATTACACATATTCGTAATTGGTTTTTACTGGTGGTAGGACCTCTTATGAGTCCGCGCGGGTGGGTACTACCACTCTACCTATATCTGCCGTGAAGCAGTAATGCGTTTCGGTTTGAAGGGTGGGGCAGCCGTTGTAACTATACTTGAGACCTTAGAACTTATTCTCAAGGTGGGTGGCGCATTTACGTTGTGGATGTCTATGGGCTCCAGTAACCACTTAACACCAGGTGGGCTGTGAGCTCGTCCACCCATCTAAGCAATAAAAAAATAAATGGTGGTTTTTTTATTCAAATCAAATCAAATAAAAAAAAAATTATTCAACATAAATGAAAGTACTTACATATTTGTTGAGCGTCAAAAAGAACTACCGCCTACTATTGCCTTTGATGGTAAGTGGTCACCGTCGCTCATGGACGTCAGCAATGCCAGGGGCGGAGCCAAGCCGCTGCCTACCATGCCTACGGTGGTAGCATGATCCACTAATATTTTTATGAGACGCCGGCAACGCTAGCACTATAGAGCAGATATAAGGACTCTGGTAACTCTACTTATCGAGCTCATGGAAGAATTCGACGTGAAATCTAGCTCATAGATTCATCACGCTGAGTTACACGACGGATCGTCTCAGTGGGTCGCGATTCCGATCCGGTATTAGATGCATTCGCGAAGCAGCTGCCTTCGAGCTGTTAAATTCCTTCGCACTCGGGTAGGTTTTAGCAAATCCTACCCCTACTGCCAGCAGCATCTATCGAGAAACTTGTTGTTCACGGTAAGGTCAATGGTAAGAGATCTCGTGGACGAATCCCCATGCGCTGTACTGATTAGGTGAAAGACCTTACTGAAACCCCACTTAACGAGTGTGTGCGCCGGGCCTCGGTTCGCAATCTATGGAAAACATCTGTCAAGGCTTTAATAAGCAAGAATTCCACATGACCACGACTGCTCTGCCAAGAGCAACCGATTATGATGACCCCTACTGGCTGAGCTCGTGCCGCCCATCTGTCCTGGTATAAAGCTCTAAAGGCCTTTGAGCTAACAGAACCCGTCTATCGCAAAAAATATATAAGTCAGCACGGGCAGCTACAACCGACTCGTCTTTTCTGTTGCGAAGCAGTTCCAATTTTGATAGTAGAACAGGCATTGAACAATAAAATTGAGACTACCAACTCTACTTTCCAGGTATTCGGCGGATAGTATTCACGTTGGGCCCCGGTAACAATTGAATATCAGGTAAAGGTCGTCTACCCATCTATACTATACAATTAACTCTATATTGAGATATCTTTTAAAATTCAATAAACTGGTGCATTGATAATCATCTTGATTATTGATCTACGACAATAGATTCCTTAATAAACAAGTGTTTTATCTGATCGTAGTTCTTGTAATATCGGTCATTTATCCTGTGATATATTATGATCTACTGTGATCCGTGCTCACTTTAGTACTGCTACTTTAACCGATTGGGGCAATAAAACCGAGTCTGTTGTTATATTTTCATATCATGAACGTGAGCTGGAATAATGCAAGAGCACTCGCGCGGTACCCTGCGCGACCGGTCTCTCCCCGCACCCCGCACCTCGCCCCGCCCTCCGAACAGCTGAGCCCCATAACAAAGAACTCCACATAAACATCATCATAACAATAATTATAGTATCTAAAATTCATAACAATTATTATCTGATTGTGAAACAATAATATCCATTGGATTTTAATATGATTAGGACTGCATTTACTTAACGGAATTAATAAGTAGGTAGGTTTTTAATGAGTGGACAGTGCATCGATAAAACAAGTAGGTATTGAGTAAACAAGTTTGACCGTGAATATAGATCGGTATGTGAAAGGTGATTACGATCAATTCTACATACTTGCCTTTCTGTACATCCAATACACGAAGGTCTTCGAGTCCAGACGCTTCTTTGAACAATTGCCTCCTACGGAATTAAATAATAAAGTCTATTCAGTTATATTAATTGTTACGGAATCATTGTGGAAAACGCGACGACGACGGCCACTTGTGTCGTAGTTTTTCACAGAATCGTTGCTATGGAGTTGTGTATAGCTCTTGCACAAATTTTTAGTTCTTTAACACACTATCATAGCGTCCCAGAAACGTGTTCACGTAATACATACTTTGTTTACATTAGTATCATGTTTAATGTGTTATTTACATCACTTTTTTGTGGCCTGCTAACACGATAATCGTTGCACTGCCTGCGCACTTAAACGCTGCGCCTCTGCGTCAACAAAACAGACTCGCTGTCCGAACCATTCGAGACTTTCGCTCTCTCGTTCGCGGCTGAAACAAAACGAAGCTTCGTCCCACTCTGTTGTTTGACGTTTGGTAAACTGGGTTGCAAAGTTAATTTATCTACTAAAAATAAATTTAACTGTAACTCTTTACCTTCATAGCTTTGAATTCACTTCGAAAATAGTTTAAAAATTAGCTTTAAAGTAACATTTTTTTAAAAATCAATTTGATAATTATTCACAGTGGTAACTAATTTTAAATAGCATTTTTGTTTCTTAGCGCTTCGCTATTTTTAATTAACAGGCGGTTACAAATTATTACTGTTATTATTGCTCTAAAAGCATCTACTCGAATAAGTGTAGCATAAGATATTTCTCATATTAAAATTTGTAAGGCTATATCTTAAAAAACATACATCAGGGGGATATAGCATTGAATTATTTAGAAGTCAGATCTATTAAGGGCAGTCATTAAACCAGTAAAACGAATACCTAAATAGTCAGTAACACGAAGTTAATTGATATTCAATAAATCACCACAAAAAGTATACGATGAGCCGTAGTGTTTCAGTGGTCCAAATATTTTAATGGAGAAGTCTAAAAATTTGCAATTTTTAATTGCTTGGTAATGATGAGCTAAGAAAATCTAAGATCGAAGCAAATGTGTTAAATTGGCTACCCTGGAAACATAGGCGTTCAAGGTTTTCAACTTCAGTCATGAAAGTGAAAGATATTCGGTTGACATTTATCTAAAGCACAGATTTGCGGCATGTTTATATCTTGAACACAGAATAGATCCTATTATGGTACAGATGGGTCTACATTGTATAGAACGAAATTAATATCGAACGAAGGGAAAATCCCTCTAACATTTTGCACTTCGCTTCTCTTGAACGGCTGCTATCTTAATTTACATGGGACCTAACTCTCGCATAATTTGTAGTTCGACTCTGCAACGGTTTAAGCATCGAAGCTGAAAAATGGGCTGGCACGTCCGTGCGTGGCGACAATACTCATTCCCTACGATCAGTCATCCATAGATTTTGCTGCTCTAATTTATATTTACTATACATAAAATGTAATTCCTGTTTTGTTTCCACGCAGATGCAATGTTACTTAGAAATCGTATAATATTATTTTAACCGTAATCACGGTTTGAAACCGGGTGAGTGGACAGCGTCTGACGTGACTAAATTTTTAAGCAGACTATCGAAGTTACATCACATACGATTTATATACAATCTATCTAAATCTGAAGAAAATTGGATCGATTTTTAATGGGACGTGCGATCTGTTGAAACGCAATGGGAATGAGTGGACGAATTCTTAGGTAATGTTTAGTAGCCCTTTTGATGGAAAGTAATCGGATGAAATATCGTCTCGAATGAACCCTTGAGCACACACAAGATGTATTATTCGATAGAGTACCTGCGTAGAGAATGCCAATGTTCCTCTCTATTCTGATTAGGTAGATTGGTAGTAAAGAATAACGCTTACAGTATACCAACGTACTACATAACATACTAATAAATAACGACACCAAAGTCTGGAATAATTTTTTTGAAGTGGAGGAAAATCAAAGACAAGTTTCAATTCGTTTTTATTTCACTAGAACTCCTCATATAAGTAACTAGCTTTTGCCCGCGACTTCGTCTGCGTGGAATAGTTCACAAATAATGCTTTATTTTATAACAAATGTGTTTAACATAAAAAACGTTATAGTGAGCCAACCTTAATATATAGACATATGCTGTCGCGGACTTTTTTGTAGATCTTTTAAAGGAACAATTCACCCACACATTACTTTAGCGAAACTTTAACCTAGTATCGATATGTAGGCATTTCCAATAAATACTAATCATCAAGTTCCCGAAGCTTGCTCCATCCACCGTTCATTTTTCATATTTAAAAATTTCCGTGGTTTTCAACTTCAATACCTACTTGAATTTTTCGTTTTCCCGAACGGAAAATTGTCAAATGAAAAAAAAAACATGCGATACGATACACTTACAACATATTTATTATTTCAAAAATTATCACAAGGTTAAAAATACAATTCAATCTGTTTTTCAATTATGTGCTCTTCTGCCAGAATTTGGCAGAGTTACGTGCAGTCTTGCTTTTGCTCGAATTCTTTTTGGGTGCTGAGTGAGGCTCGGCATTGGCACCTGACGCTGACTCATCATTCTCTGCTTGAGTCTTCAACGTCTTCTTTATGTATAAAATCTGAAATAATAATTAACTTGAGTTACTTGAAGTTTTCGTCTTACTATTTCAGTGATCAAGGTCCTTGTAATGCTAAGTTTAAATCCGAATCCAACTGTGTGCTTAGTGTGAGTTTTTTAAACGTTCTCGATAGCGTAAAAGTTAGCTCATATTTGTATGGAATGAGAAAGTTTGCCTACGTTTTCCGCTAGGGGCGCTGTTCCAACTGCATACAAAATTGGGCTAACTTTTACGCTATCGAGAACGTTAAAAATCGCACTAAGCATACTGATATTATAACATAGGTAATAATACATGAGTCCAAATTGAGGTATTCAATCAAATTCTCATAATAATCTACTGTTTGGTAATGCATGACTGTTTTTTTACGGGACTTCAAAACGTTTTCTTATGTACTATCCCTGGGACTCTGGTTTGTCATCAATGGCGAAATATATTAAAACTTACAATTACAGTAAAACATGAAATTTAAGATATTTGTAAAAGTGACCATTACCATCTAGTTCTACAAATAAGCTGAACAGAACTATGAATTGATAAATATTCGAAAGGTAAAAAGGATTTCGAGCAATTACAGAAGCGACACTAAACTGCTTTCTATAGACAGTGTTCTGTGCACGTAGTGCGAGTTTTTTTACTTCTCGATTGCGTAAAAGTTAACTCAAATAAGTATGAAGTTGGAACAGCGAACCTAGCGGCAAACGAAGGGACACTGTTCTAACTCCTACACGGTTAACTTTTACAAGATCGAGAAGTAAAAAAACTCGCACTAAGCATAGTGAATCGAATGCATGCTCCTTTAAACTGTGTCACTGCAGTTGTCTATGTCACATGTCTACTTATGGATCTGAATCTAATTGTATATATATGGAGGATAAAAAATAATAGTTAAGAGAATTTTGAAGACTATTTCCATCCAGAACTGTAAATATACATTTATCTTTAAAAGTGCAAGCTCTGAATTTCTTGCTGATTGATACTTTGTGGTGAACCTACATTCCGAATGGGTCATAAAGTTATGTATTTTTTTTTATTTTGAGCTTGATCAATAATAGTATTGTTGATCGAAGATTTTTATAAGAACTATATGATTTTTAGAAGGTCAAACATTGTATTTGATGATGATGTTTTTGTTTTAGGAATTGTTATATAATATACATGCACCTTAGATAATATAACACTCACCTTCTGTTCTATACCCTGCTGATGTCTGATAGCCTTCTGTTTCTGATGATTAGCTCTCTGTATGTGTTGATCTACAGAATTGAGTACTGCTTCACAAGCATTGCACCAGTCGGCCAGGACATCAGCAATGGAAGCTGCATCTTCAAGCCGCGCATCTCTGCCAAGGGCCACGTCCACTTCCACACGTTTACATTCCTGGTCCAACTTGCCGTGAATTATGTCTATGGAAGTATAGTATGTAAATTATTTCCAATTATCGTGCGAGTGGTCTATTGTAACAGTAAAATAGTTCAACATCATGTATGTATATTCAAATCGTCAAGGTATTCTACTCCTAATGAGTTTATACTGTATATCTATATATTGTTATATTGTGCATATTTAAAAAAATATCTTTTAACTAATAAGTACACTGCGGTTAATTTATTTCCTCATGTGATTCTTGTCCACTTCATGGTTATCTGGAATAGAATCCTCTTGACAATAAGACTGCCCATTCTACTTTTGTGTGATGTATGTTTTGTATTTATGTTTATATTGATGTAAAATAAAGAATACACACTATCTGTCTAATGAGGTTTTTATTGAACTTAATTTTATACAAGTAATAATTAAAAGGAATGCATTGTTAATTAGTTGCCATGGTCATAATGAGAAGTGCAAAAATGCTATTTTTAGAAAGTAATTGTTTATTGATGTTTGCTTGCTATATTCACATTCAGATTTATTTGTTTCCCTACAACTACTTACTACCACATGGAATAGATTGATCTCCCCTTCTACGAAGGTAAAAACAAAATAAAATAGTAAAAGAAAAATCAAAATAAATATATGCTTATATGGATAAATAAAAGGATGTTAAACTGTTTTCAGGGCATACAAACTCAAACAGGGAACATAACATTGACTTACTAAGCATAAGTACTTGTAATTATAAGGTAAACCAATAGTTATATTGTAAAACCTCAAATTGTAATTGAATTTTTTATGATAAAACTTTTTTTTTAATTAAGTAATTTTTTTATTGCTTAGATGGGTGGACGAGCTCACAGCCCACCTGGTGTTAAGTGGTTACTGGAGCCCATAGACATCTACAACGTAGACGCCACCCACCTTGAGATACAAGTTCTAAAGTTTCAGTATAGTTAAAACGGCTACCCCACCCTTCAAACCGAAACGCATTACTGCTTCACGGCAGAAATAGGCAGGGCGGTGGTAGATATCCGCGCGCACTCACAAGTGGTCCTACCACCAGTAATTACGCAAATTATAATTTTGCCGGGTTTGATTTTTATTACACTATGTTATTCTTTTACCGTGGAAATCAATCGTGAACATTTGTTGAGTACATATTTCATTAGAAAAATTGGTCCCGCCTGCGAGATTCGAACACCTTTGCATCGCTTCAACATGAATTAACCGGACGTCTTATCCTTTAGGCCACGACGACTTCATACCAACTTTATTCCACTAAGATGCATTAAATTATCTGAAGACATAATAGTAGGGCTCATGGCTCATGTCATTGTAGCATCAGTTTCCTATTTGTATTGGTAGCTAAATTCATTTAAGATTTAATGATTTTTTTTTATATGGACACTTTAGAAGTTATGCTTATTTAGTGTATATGTATTCTTTATCAATGCACATTTTATATATGTGGCTTTAATCTATATAAAACATGAACTAAATAAATTAGATACTACATCAAATTCGGCACTGAATTGTTTTCTCATATACACCACAAGAATAACTCGAAAAAGAAAAAAACAAGGTATAAAATGCATGTAGTCAAACTTGAATTTTAATACTGTTTTATGAATCAACAACTCTGACACTTTTTTTATTAGGGACTGTTTGTATATACACTATAGTAGGAAAATCAACTCACCTGCATAAATAGCTTCAATGATAAGATCTTCTAAATCTCTAACATTTTTAATATCCAATTCCTCAAGTAACACACTGTAAGGGATACATTTCTCTTGTGTTGCAAGTGTTGCAATGGTCAGATGCTGTAATTTCTTGCACTGGACTGTGGTTAATTCTAAATAGTCCGATTTGTTCTCAATGTAGTCCTTATATGTGCCATAGGCAAACAAATTAAGAGTTTTTAAATGAGTTGCATAAGGTCCACTCTCCAGCTGAAAAATACAATAAAATGAATTTTAACAAGAGCGCCAAATTGATTTCTACCCATAGAATTCGGACAGTTTCATACATTTAATGGTTAAAAATGTATTAGAATTAATTGATCGATATAAAGGTAAGTTTTCTAACCTCTTTAATATTTGGCATCTCTAATAGCTCGCCGAAAACATGCACTCCTGGAGCCTCCAGAACCTGTTTGATGAGTTCAGCGCACGCAGAACCTTTAGCTCCCTTTGCTAAAAGGACAAACTGTTCTAGAGGGTGATTGGAGGAAAATGATAACAATGAGGAAGGTTCATCTCGGTCCATTGACATCGGATTCATTTTGAATTTTAAGACGTCTATGTCTATTTCATAAACGGGAAATAGGTCAATTCTATATTGAATCTATATGTTAGGGAAAAAGTATCAAACTCAGATTTAAGGTTTAAACTGTTATATTTATGTACCTACCTAGGTAGGTAGGTATTTTATACTTTCTTTGGTAATTTTAAGTTGACAGTGACAGTTGATGACAGGCTGTTTCTACATTTATATTGCTAGCTGTTGATACTTTAATATTATTATTATTATACATAACGAACGGATGTATTTATTTGTAGGTTTAGTTTACTTCAAATTTGAAATCTATCATAAAATATGTATTCAATTTCCATAAAGAACATGATGGTGGCAGATTATACTTAAATCTATGAAAAGTCAGGTACTTGAGTTCTTGAAGAGCTTGTCTTAATTAGTAATATTGCAAAGAAGTCAGACTATGAGTGCATAAATTTATTACCTATGTATCAAGTAACTAAGATAAATTAAAAAATACCCCAAGAATATTGACATTTCATGTAAAGAATGTGGTGTAATTAAATCACGTAATTTTTGTTAGTTCTAAAGCGTTTAGGATGAAAAATTCAGCCAATTTAAATAGAAATTAATTCAAAAGTAGAACAGTATGCAGAGAAGTACATTTATTCATAATACCAAAAATCTTTTAGTGAAACTACAGCTTTGATTGATTAGTTATAGGGCTTAAAAAATAAACTAATTTCAAGAATTTTATAAAGTTTGTCTTTGACAAAAAAAAAACTAGAAATTTAAAAGTTTATGCTTCAGTTTTCAAATGACCATAAATAATAAAATGGCGTCAGGTTTTTTGTGTGTGCGATAAATTAATTGTTTTCATAAAAATCTGGATTTTCTCCAATTTTTTTTGACATACGAAAGTGTTTTTTATTTTATATGTAATTATGAAGCTTATAAATGCATATATGACTTCTAATAACGTACTATTTATTGTAAATAATGTGCGTGTCAATGTTCGTTGAAGCGTCGTTGTTCTGGGCCGCCTTTTATATTGGGTTGATTAAACTAATTTAGATGTCGTCTAAAGTTAAGATTCATCGTTATTTACACAGAACACCATCACAAGTTGTAAATTAGTGTTGTTTTCGCTTGATATTCGGCGTCGCTGTCAATGAGTGCGTTTTGCGTGTGTGGTTGTGAGGTCGTACATACATGTTCGCAATGATAAAACTGTCATGAGGACTGTTTACTATCAAATAGTGAATCTGTGTTAGTGCGTTTACATTTCTATGTAGTGAAGTTTATATTGTGGTGAAAATGTGTATGCCAACACCGAACAATGTTTCGGGTTTCGGTTATTCTTGGGGCTTTACGAGTTCCGCGGACCTTACCAAGGGCGATGTCGAAACTCCGAGCAGCCTCAGTTATTCGCTTGGGAGTACGGTAAGGTCTAAATAAAATAAATTAAATAACTGAAGCACTTTAGAGTAAACATTTATTGTGCACTTTAATTTCAAAGTGCATCCTCTCAAAGTTTTAACCATAAGCAAGATTGAATGAAATTAACAACAATCAGCTTTCACTTGAAGTAAATTTTCTAGTTATTTTAATATTTAGCAACAAAAAAAAGCTATTATGAAATTGTGTACTTATATGTGCTATTTTGTTTCAAAATAGGTTTCATTTCAGTAAAGACTTAAAATCATTTTATAAATAAAAACAAATAATCAACAATAAATAAAACATTTCAGGTGTCTCCAGAGACAACACTCACTGTTATGTCTCACAAGACACCGCAAGTCCAAGATAAAGTGGGTGCTGTTGCTGTGGCAGTATCCAACTCGGGGGCTCAAGTCACAAGGGTTGTCACAGCAGGAGCTCCGGTGACGGCCAGGAGAGCTATGTTTGTTCTGAATGAAGCTCCAACCCATACTATAAACAGGGTTTCACAACAAAACCAAACAGCGACAATACATAGTGGGTATTATTAACTGTTTTAAGGCTTACAATCGCTTACTAGTCAGCTTTTTGCTTATTTAGCATTAATTGCTTAAATTCAAATTAAATTTTAATTTTAAGCTTAAATTAGATAAATAAAGTTCTCTGTAAGTATTTAATACAAAATCTACTGACAGTTCTTATTTATCTATTCATACTGCACTCAGTTAAATTGACTCCTAATAACAAAATACTGATTTTATTAATGCAGATATTAGTTTTTTTCTTAGAAAAGAGAAAAATAAACTAAAACTAAAAAGTGAAGAAAATATTAAAAGCATGTTCTGTCAATTTTCTTATAGTTTCATAACAATTTTATAACATGTAAAATATAAAAAAAAGGTTAATTTGACCAATATTGTTAGGTTTCATGTTAATATTTAATAACAATAAACTTATGTGAACCAAATCAATAAAATAAATTATAAATTGCAGCAACAAATTTAACATCAAAGTCGTTTATGACTCCCCTTGGACCACTACAACTGACGGCAGAAGAGTGCAATGAAATTCTAATGAAAAGGGCACTGCAAGCTCAAGGAATAGCGACTCCTGTCATTGATGCATCACAGTTAAACCATACAATACTTAATGGTGGCTTGAAGAGTTTAACCGAAGCGAACAATCAACAGGGTCAAGCAGAAACAATACAAACAACAACAGTACAACAACATCATCTGTTACATACGAAGCAGGAACCTGGAACTACTAATAGTTCACCTAAAGTAAGAATTTTTATTTCTATAGATAGCAACAGTAACCAGTCAAGTATTCCCGATCCTGCGGACAGAATGGAAAGCAGTCGACGTCGCCCAAAACACGTCATCTCGGATCCTTCCGATCTACTAACGGTGCTTCTAGGTACTTCAAGCACCGGTCACCGTTCTCGTCGAACCCGTCGCTCGCGACGAAGGGCTCGACGAGTACATTAACTCTCAGACACAGCCCACTGAGTTTCTCGCCGGATCTTCTCAGTGGGTCGCGATTCCGATCCGGTGGTAGATTCTGCGAAGCACGGCTCTTGCTAGGGTTCGTGTTAGCAACGTCACCAGGTTTGAGCCCCGTGAGCTCATCCACTAGTTAGGGTTACGCTGGAATAGCCTCTCAAGGCTACCAGCTTAAGTAGGAAAAAAAAAGTCAAGTATCCGTTTATCTGACTGACTCAGTTGTGCAGTAATTAGCGGCTCTAGCTATTATTTATATATGAAAATATATTTAAGCATATAGAAGTATATATGTCAGCCTCAGGTACCCATAATACAGGCAATCGTAATTTGGGGCTGGATGACAGTGTGTGATTTGTTCCCAGTGATTAGTTATTTATTGTTTATCTCGTTGATCAAAGATCAGACTTCCCTGTAATTATTTCTTAGGAAGCTTTGATGTTCACGATATATAATTGTAGTCACCATATGAATGTCTTCTTATTTTATTGTTATCCCTATCTAACCGTTGGTAGACTAAGGTGCTACAACTATGTGCGGAAGGGTAGGTGAGCTCACAGGCTCAACTGAGAGAACTGAGAGAATTTGCTAACACTAGACCTAGTAAGTTCAGTGCTTTGCTCAGGAATCGTAGCTCACTGAGTAGATCCGATGCGAAACTCAGTGAAATGAGTACTAATAAATATCTTCAGATATTTCGATCATTATTGAATTTAAGTTATCAAGTAATAATGTTTCTTTTCAGGCTGTATACTCACAGACAGAGATGATCAATGCAAATACAATAATGACGACAACAGCACCACCTCCTGCTGTTAAAGAGAGGCCATATTCATGTGACGAATGTGGAAAATCATTCTTGTTGAAACACCATCTCACAACACATGCAAGGGTTCACACCGGTCAGTAAATATGTTGTAAAATTTGTAAGAAGAGCAATGTCATTTTATGATTTGTTAAAAAGTATACAGTAGAAGTATTTTGTTAGATCTAAAATGGATAAGGTTCTATCTATCTTTACAAAATTGCATTATTTTGTAGTTTTAGGCACTGGACTATTAACAAAAAACGGCACTAGACTACAACTGTTAACACAAATCTAAAATGTTTCTTATAACTAAAGTGGTCACATAGATAGTAATGAATATTTTTAATAATTTGGGTATAAAAATAATTATAATTTACGGTGTTCCTTTATCAAAATGACTTGTAACAAGGTTAAAATTATACAATACCCATAAAACTTAATGATTGTCTTAAGATTTATGAATTTTTGCTAACCCTTATTCACTAATTAAATGAAGAAGTATCATAATGTGAAGAATAATATAAAGAAGTATTATATTGCCATGAATACATACAATGGTGAACATTTCTTAATATGTATAACAAAGATTAGTGATCATTGACATTTTTATTTCTAATTAATAATTCTTAAAGAGCAGAAAATTAAGAACGAATTTAATTGTTACCTAGGTGAAAGACCTCATGTGTGCGCTCATTGTGGCAAAGCATTTGCAAGAAAGCATTGTTTGAACACACATTTGTTGCTGCATTCAGCTGACCGACCTTACAGATGTCATGAGTGCAAAATGGCCTTTACACTTAAACATCATCTTGTAACACATTCTAGGGTGAGTACAGTTTAAAAAATTGCTAAAATTGTTCAATAAAAAGTAGACATGTAAATTGGGTATATGGATATTTCATTAATTATATCGACGCTTGAAAGGCAAACGTGACTAAGTGACAATGCTTGAACTTTACAGTAGACTAATTTAAAGTTGAAATACCTGAAAACAAAATTTATTTTAACGAATCTAGCCGTAGTAGAATCTAGCTAGTAGCTGTAGGATTGAAATTATTTTGATAGACCTAGAAATATATTTTTTTTGCGCATCGAATATGGTTATTGCCTATCATTAATGTACAAAGCAGTTATTGTCGCTTAGTCATGTTTGCCTTTCAAGCGTCAATATCCTTTAAAAGGAAATTTGCTCAATAAAAAGTATTCATGTAAATTGGGTATATGGATATTTCATTAATTGTATCCCTTAAAAGGTACACAGTCGAGATCGTCCATTTGTATGTGGTGAATGTGGGCGAGGATTTCCTTTGAAACGGCATCTGGTGACGCATAGCAAGTATCATGCCGGAGAACGACCCTATGTTTGTACTGAATGTGGAGAGAGCTTTGCTCACAAGGTAAGTACATATTTACCATACATATCCACTACCAAAAAAATATAACGGTTATCATTTTTTCATCCAGATGGTGAAATATGCCTTTGACTGCGTTTGCTTGAAACTATAAAAATATTTCAGAAATCTAACTATAGATCAACTGAGAGACAAGACAC
Organism: Bombyx mori; assembly: GCF_030269925.1. Lineage (NCBI taxonomy): Eukaryota > Metazoa > Arthropoda > Insecta > Lepidoptera > Bombycidae > Bombyx > Bombyx mori. Next base: position 3,674,638 of record NC_085114.1, read on the forward strand.
ATAAAACCTCACCCTTTGTAATATGTGTTTGAATAGATATGAAAAACTAGTATTGATTTAGTGATTTTTATAAAGTCATAGCAGATTCCACAAATGAAGTAAACAAAGGATCAGCTTCACTAACTCATAGTTACTTTTTTGTTTTGGTGACTGATTGAATATTATTGTTGGTGCATTATGAGTTTTCTATAGAGCTCAGAGATTGCTTTCTGACATTATTCCTCGTCGCGAATTAACCCACAGACACAGCCTACTGAGTTTCTCGCCGGATCTTCTCAGTGGGTCGCGTTTCCGATCCGGTGGTAGATTCTGCGAATCACGCGCACTTGCTAGGGTTCGTGTTAGCAACGTCATCAGGTTTGAGCCCCGTGAGCTCGCCTACTAGTTAAGGTGACGCTGATATAGCCTCTCAAGACTATCAGCTTAGGTAGGAAAAAAAAACAGCAATATATAGACGTGGTGTTGTTTCCTTCCAGGAGCACCTAGTGATGCACAGCCGGTTCCACGGGTCGCTGTCGCCGTTCGTGTGCGGCGACTGCGGGGCCGCGTTCGCCCGCAAGTTCCAGCTGGTGAACCACGGGCGCGTGCACGGCCGCGTGCCGCACGCCTGCCCCGTCTGCGGGAAGGAGTTCCTGCAGAAACGGACGCTTGTCGCGCACTTGAAGTTAGTTATCTTCTACTGTGGACTTGTTTCTCAGTCATGCATTCCAGAGTGAAGGGTTTTTACTACACGATGTTATTCCTTTATCGTGGAAGTGAACATTTGCCAAGTACGTATTTCATTAGAAAAAGCTGGAGCAGCAGCGCTACAACACTATTGAGACGACCTCATGGCTATGGGCCCCAGTAACCACTTGACAATGCGGCCGTGAACACTTCCCATCCTTACCAAATCCATCTCCAATCTAATCTCTAAAAAAAAATTATCAATTGTATTTTTGCTATCCCACTTTTCGAACCAGAATACATGACAGTAAATAAATATAAATAAATAAATATTTACTAACAATCACGCCACGTTAACTGGTCCCGTGATAAGTTCGTAAAGAACTTGTGTTACAGGTACCAGATAACGGAAATAAATGTAAGATTTTTATTATACATATACATATATTTAATATACATCCATAACCCTGGAAAAGACATTTATATTTATCATACAAATATCTTCCCTTGGCGGGATTCGAACCCGCGACCCCCTTGTGTAGTGACCGTGTCACTTACCACTACACCAGACGGCCGTTGTGTGCGACAGTGTTGTGGTAAAAGACCTTTTACACATTATAACCAGTATTGAAGATTCATGCTAGGGGAATTTTTGGTAAGAAAATAACTCACTTCACTCTTATAGAATACACACTGGAGAAGGAGTAGTCGCGTGCATAGAATGCGGCGAGGCGTTCAAGAGTAAAACCGATCTGTATCAGCACTGTAAGATGTCGAGGCATTGTTTATCCACGTCAACGCCATCGCAACAACAACAAACGACGGTCATCAAACAAGACGATTTTAAACCACAAATTGTACAGGTACACCATATTTTTTACTTTATATGATTTGTTCAATGAATCAACCAACCAATCAATCAATGTATGAAGTCCAAATGGACTATTCGTTCATGCAAACATAGAGTTACCTGTTGTGTTTGATTGATAAAAAAAATTGCCATTTATTGGGCATTGGAGTGAGAGGTCTTGATAGAATTAGTGTATTTATACTGCTTATAATGAAGGATTTCTGGGGCTGAAGAAATTAATAATTAAATTCAAGAGCGTGTAGGGAAAATAATCGCATACAGAAAATCAGGATGAAATACTTTGCGGTAGTGATAAAGAATAAAAATTATTATATAATTTTGTTACTATCAAAGAAATCATCTAAAATGAAGATATGTAGTTTGAGATATTTAATTAATTAAGATATAAAATGACACTAATAGCTATATGTTTAAAAAAATAGATCAGACTACACTACAACTAGAAATGGTATTATTTGACAGTAGTGACACAACATTTGGTTTACTTCCCAATAGCAGCAGCAGCAGCAACAACAGCAGCAGCAGCAACAGCAGCAGCAGCAACAACAACAACAACAACAACAGCAGCAGCAACAACAGCAGCAACAGCAACAACAACAACAGCAGCAGCAGCAACAACAACAGCAACAAAGACAAGTGCAACAGCAGCAGCCACAGACTATAGTTATAGAGCAAGATGATTTCAAACCACAGATTGTTCAAGTAAGCGAATCATTGATAATACTAAAATATGAATCCACGTAATAATGTTGAACTGAATTTTTCACCACAGTAGAATAAATAAAGTGTCTTAATATTATCATTCTTATAATTTGTGAAATGATTTAAATAGTACCAAATATCCAATGTTTAATCAACACAACTGTTAAGACCTAAATACGATTCGGTTCAACCACTAAATTGGCCAAATGAATGAGAAAAGACTATAATATGTGTTGCAACTGTCGTATTTTCTGTTTGTATATTAATGTTTCATTTTATAGGTGATCGGCACCGATGGGCACCTCGTCGCGGAGAAAGCGTCTCCCGGATACGGCTGTCCTGAATGCGGGTCCTGCTTCAACACAAAGGTAAAATCAAACTTTGAATGTGGTTTAACTTTTCAATATTTACATAAATATTTTACAGGCAGATTCTTAGATTTTATTGTGTGTATTCAGATGACACGAAAAATTTAATTTATTTATAGATTAGCATATGAATCTCTTAATAAACTTATTGTGGATTTATAAGTAACGGATAAAGGCGTTTCCATGCCACCTTAATTATAAATTATACAAGCTAATTCGGAACCAGAACATTTCACATTCAGCAGCTTGAAGCTAGAATTTTCGAATTTCTAGTAATTAGTGTTTTTAACTGACAGTATGAGAAACATGTACAGAAATGTTACCTGTTAAATGCTCAACCATTATCTACGTGTTATTAGTCTCATAGTTATTACCGATTCAAATCTGACGGTATTTTGTCACTACAGAAAGTTGGATCTTTCACTTGTGAATTTACTTGAATTTAATTATTTATTTCTCCACTATTTAATGGATGTTATTATACATATAGAACTTCCTCTTCAATCACTCTATCTATAAAAAAAAAAAAACGCATCAAAATCCGTTGCGTTTTTTTTTTTTTTTTATTGCTTAGATTGTTGGACGGGCTCACAGCCCACCCGGTGTTAAGTGGTTACTGGAGCCCATAGACATCTACAATGTAAATGCGCCACCCACCTTGATTCTAAGGTCTCAGTATAGTTACAACGGCTACCCCACCCTTCAAACCGAAACGCATTACTGCTTCACGGCAGAAAATAGGCAGGGCGGTGGTACCTACCCGTGCGGACTCACAAGAGGTTCTACCACCAGTGAAAGTAGCGTAGTTTTAAAGATTTAAGCTTACATAGGGACAGAGAAAGCGAGTTTGTTTTATACTATGTAGTGATTATAATCTAAGAGTAGAGCAGAGTGAGGAGAGCGAGACGTGATCGTTGCGGCTGTTCCAGGAGGCGCTGTCGCTGCACGTGCGTCTGCACGCCGGGGACCGCGTGTGCGTGACGGACCTGTGCGCGCTCACCGCCTCGCTGCAGCCCGGCATCGTCGCCGCCGCGCAGCAGAACACGCACAGTCAGTAGCCCACCCGCATAGTATCCGTACTGCTCACCGACGCTCACACGCATCTGTGACGTCAGGGACATTGCTGAACCTTTGCCCGCAAGACTTGTGCAAATCTATACTAATATAAAAATCTATAGTGGCTTTTACGGATGTTTTTTTATTTTTTTATTTTTTTTATTACCTAGATGGCTGGACGAGCTCACAGCCCACCTGATGTTAAGTGGTTACTGGAGCCCATAGACATCCACAACGTAAATGCGCCACCCACCTTGTCCGTTATAACTACTGAGCCGTGCATCCGATTGACTTGAAACTCGGTATTAATGTATAAAATACATGTACTTGATGGATAGACTAGTATTTATATGAGTGTTGGACTACACCAGTTGCGGGGGCGTTAATGATGAGAATCTTTGTGGGGTCGACAAATAATAATGTTAATTTTAAAGGCCCAGCAAAGCGGACGGGTACAGCTAGTTTATTAATAATTTTAAATCAATAACTTGAAAAGGAAGAAATTTCATATTTTTAACATGGCTCAGAATCGGATAACAATGTAATGAAATACACAAAAATAACAGACATCGTGTTATTGAGTTCGGTAAAAAGTTAGCTTACTGATCAATCTAATTTCGACTTCAGACAACACTTATTTTAAATTTATAATAATTTGTTTATATCGCAGTATAATTGTAGATTTGTAATATATGTGTTGAGCTAAATTAAACATAATAATTTTGATCATATTGTTTCAGGTCAACCGATCCATTTAATATCGACAACAAATCCCAGTAATGTTGTACACACGCAAGTCATTACAACGGTGAGAATCATCAAAATATACTCGTATTAAAATAATAATTCCGAGAAGAGTTTCAAAACGTCACGCTTACGAATTGTAATTTGAAAACAGTAATTGGATCTCACTTGTGTTTCGGAACTTCTTTCTTTCAGAATCATCCGGTAACCACTCCGCGGCCGAAGATACACTTCTGCAACGATTGCAGTAAAGGCTTCGCAGCTAAACACGGCTTGCTGGCGCATCAGAGGAGGTGAACATACACTCGATTCTATTCCCTAACTATTCCTCGTGTCATAAATTAGTACTAGGGCCTTCCGTAGCTAGTGTACAGCTCTATGGGCAACTTAGACTATAATTAAATATGCAATTTCGAAAACGACACATGTCGAATATTTTGTCAAATACGTTTTTTCATATACACGTAGTTTTGAGGCTTACCAACACCCATTTTATAATAATTCCAGTAATTTTCAATTGCGAATTAACACTAAAATATATCTCAAAAGTTAAGATTTTAATTTTTACACTGCTTTAGATAATAATCAATTTTTTTCATTTCCTGAAAATTTTACATTTTCAGAGATGTGCCCTTTTCGAAATTGCATATTCAATTTAAAATGAAATAACAAATCGTATTCAGTGACGGTGTTAGTGTGTCAATATGCTTATAAAAGTTTGCTATTATTACGTCAGGCATCCAGAAGGCAGCTGTACGTTGAGGACGCACGTTTGTGGCCAGTGCGGGAAGGCTTTCTTCCAGAAGAACCATCTGATGTTACATCAGAGGCAACACATGGACCTGCCTTCTAGATCGGTTTGTATTGTATTTTCTTAACAAGAAATAGGCCACCTATCCTGATATCACTAGGTGGGATTCGGACAGTACACATATTCGTGTTGATGTTGGTTTTGCCTAAACATTTCAACGCTCTGCTAGATTCGTAGCTTATAAATTGTAAAATCAGACTAGCTATTATTTCAATAATAGCTATATACAATATATATATAATTTATAAGTCCTTCAGGACTGAGTTATAATAGTCTAGTCGACAAGTTAAAAATGGTGTTAATTCGACATACTACTGCTAAAATTATGTGGTTTAGCTCATTCGATTCGGAATAATGTCTAGACCATTGTGCTAAAAAATTGAATTAGCACATAAAAAATTCCAAAAGTTATTAACAATTAAACACCTTCAAAAAATAGCGTTTCATTTATGGCTTATTGTCCGTAAACTATAAACATTTTCGAAATTTGAAAAAAAGATCCTTAAAGAGGAGGAAATTTAGTAAAAAAAAGTTCCAACTCCCGGAACTGTAGCTCCATTATTTATAATTTTAATTTAACGCTGAAAATAGCCCGCCGCGCGCCATTGTTAGGTTGCGCGCACGGCCTCGAAAGCGAGTACGTCACTTAAAAAATTTTTTTTCAAGTACTTAAAGTTAATTGAAAAATCTAAAAAAATTATTGCATAATCTAAACACTTTAGAAAATTTATTCCCGTTGGAATTTTTTATAAAAACATATTTTTCAATATTCTAGACGATTGTTAATTAAGAAAAAAATTTCCAATTTCCATCATCCTTCTAAACTAAAAAAAATGTTTAAATAATTACCTTAAAATTATTTCGCTTCGTGGACCTCTTCTTATAAATATATTAAACAAGATTGCGACGTCTAAGTTATGAAATTGTTAATATTTTGTTAATAATATTTTTTTTAAGTTAACAAAAAAGAAAAAGCACAATTATGTTGTAAAGATTTATTTTTTCTTTATTTACTATTATATTTTCGTTTTTATGTCAATAAAAGACATCTTTTAATAAAATATATACTATATAATAAAATATATAATAAAAACGAAAATATAATAATAAATAAAGAAAAAAAATATCTTTACAACATAATTGTTCTTTTTCTTTTTTGTTAACTTAAAAAAATTATTATTAACAAAATATTAACAATTTCATAACTTAGACGACGCAATCTTGTTTAATATATTTATAAGAAGAGGTCCACGAAGCGAAATAATTTTAAGGTAATTATTTAAACATTTTTTTTAGTTTAGAAGGATGATGGAAATTGGAAATATTTTTTCTTAATTAACAATCGTCTAGAATATTGAAAAATATGTTTTTATAAAAATTTCCAACGGGAATAAATTTTCTAAAGTGTTTAGATTATGCAATAATTTTTTTAGATTTTTCAATTAACTTTAAGTACTTGAAAAAAAATTTTTTAAGTGACGTACTCGCTTTCGAGGCCGTGCGCGCAACCTAACAATGGCGCGCGGCGGGCTATTTTCAGCGTTAAATTAAAATTATAAATAATGGAGCTACAGTTCCGGGAGTTGGAACTTTTTTTTACTAAATTTCCTCCTCTTTAAGGATCTTTTTTTCAAATTTCGAAAATGTTTATAGTTTACGGACAATAAGCCATAAATGAAACGCTATTTTTTGAAGGTGTTTAATTGTTAATAACTTTTGGAATTTTTTATGTGCTAATTCAATTTTTTAGCACAATGGTCTAGACATTATTCCGAATCGAATGAGCTAAACCACATAATTTTAGCAGTAGTATGTCGAATTAACACCATTTTTAACTTGTCGACTAGACTATAAAGTCAGGGCACTATATCTATAGTTATACAGTTATTGATCGAGCCATTTTTCCCCCAGATTTTACAGTAAACAGTCAGTTAGACCGTTTTTTTTTTTATTTCTATATTTATCTTCAATCTGTTATATAGCCATAATTAGATGTGTTCCAAGGGGTTCGAGTTGTGGATTATATTACATTAAATGTCATCAATTTTATTACAGTAGTAAATTTAATTTCTTCAGTCTAAGTTTAAAATTTAAAGGTCTAAGCTTAAAGTTAGACCGTTAGATCATAATTTATAATAATATAATATGTTTTATCAGAGTCAACAACAAGCTAATCAGCAAGCGCAACAGGAAGCCCAGCAAGCAGCGCAACAAGCCGCCCAACAAGCAGCACAACAAGCTGCCCAACAAGTTCAGCAGCAACAACAACAACAACACCAACAGCAAGTTCAACATCAAAATGCTTTAGAACTAGACCAGGATCACACACAACCAACACACATACAAGTTGTGAGTATTGCGTTTTTATTTTTATTTTTTTATTGCTTAGATGGGTGGACGAGCTCACAGCCCACCTGGTGCTAAGTGGTTACTGGAGCCCATAGACATCTACAACGTAAATGCGCCACCCACTTTGAGATATAAGTTCTAAAGTCTCAAGTACATTTACAATTAGCAGAAATTGATGTTGATTGTACTATTTGCATTAGCAGTAGTAGTAACTAGTTACTAGGGCTGAAGAATGAACTATGTGATATGTATAGAAATGAAAAAAGCAAAATTTTAAATAAGATTGCAGTTGCTGACCGTCTTGTGTGGCTGCCTGGGCTTGTCCTGCCTAATTCTGCCTCGAAGAAGCTACTTCCGCGGTCCTAAAGTGTATATATTTTATTACTATATTCACATGTACAGAGCTATAATATATTTTATGCGATTTTTGTTAAAACTAAAATGAATTTGAGAAAATCCATTTTTGAATAGTTATTAATGAGATGAAACTCCTTTTACTGATGAAATTTAAAGTTGTAGTTTAAATATTATCATTTTATTTCTTTAGTCGCGAAGAACTATAAAATTGTAATAAGATATTGAATTTTCTAACACTTCTCCTGAAAAATTACATAATTTGCATAAGTTATGTTATAGCATCGTATGTGCGAATATTATGTTTTAGGCTGCATACTCCTTCAATGTGAATTTAAAAAAGTAACCTTATAGACCGTTACTCTTGACGACAGTCATGGTATATCTACCTGTTATTTCATTATTGCACATCGTAGTTCAGTTTATATTGAGATCGTGCTTATAGTAGAAAAGCTGTCTTGACATCTACGTTTTACGTCGTCATAGTCAGTAAAGATTATAACTTAAAATCAGGACCATAAGATCAATAGTATCAGTGAAAACCAGGCGAAATTTTTGTAGCTACACACACCCAACTTTAGTATCTAGAACATACCTATCCTTTTTATTCCGATTATACGTTTTTAAACTACATTGTTATAACATAAACAACAACAAGAGGTTTAATCCTACATAATTATTCAAATTGTATATAACAAAACGTTTTCCAGGTGACGAATCGTTCGGGGCAAGTCATCGGTAACCAGATAGTGGTGGGGGGAGGCAGACGTACCTTGGTCACGCCGCATCTACAGCTGGTCACCAGGGACAAACATCATGCACACGCGCGTCACGCCAGGTCCCTACTCGCTACCCTATCAACACACGATTATACTTAATCATCACGATATATCTTAAAAGACGATATAATCTTGTATACCGGTAGCCAGCGGCTTCGCTCTGCCCTTGGCATTGCTGAAGTTCATGGGCGACGGTAACCACTCACCATCAGGTGGGCCGTGTGCTCGTCTGCCAACAAGGACAATAAAAAAAAAACCGCCATCTTCACTGCTTGGAATACTTACTGTCTGAGATACCCAATTTAACCTTAACTATGTTTTTTGACTAAACTACTTTTTCCGTAATTGCTCATAACGTTAGTGTCAGATCTGCACCTTATATAGAATGAAATTTTTCATTTCACAGTGACGTCAAAGAAGTTGGTGGCTTGGTGCTCTCAGCTGGTCGAGGCACTGGACTAATCAAATATGAAATCTCCATTCCACCTCCAACGTCAGTAGTTCAAGTACAACAGCTGGACTGAGTAAAGCCAGAGCCCGATGGAACCTTTCTCTTGTTCAAGAAGTGAAACATTCTGTAGGGCTCTTAAATGAAACCAAGCATGAAACTTCCAACCAAGTATGGTAGAGGCGGGCCACCATCGAAATGTTTGACGAAGTTAAGAAGGCGAATATCGTGGACCGTAGAGATCAGAACGGATATTGCAAAGAACAGACTTTGGCGGAGGGACGTTTCATGGCAACGATCCGCCCTCACCGCACACACCTTGGTAATGATGTGAAGTTGAAATCTGAAGTTCCTAATGATAATGGAATCTACGATGGAATTGTTACAATGGATCTGGAATGGACAGTGAAGTGAATTAATTGTGGTCATGTAATAAATGTTGTTAGATTGACGAAATGATAATATGATTGTAATGTCTTCCGTCTCTTGAAAGCATTTTTCTCATATAGAACCTCAAAGTGATCTTGTGTTTTAAATATAGCGTCTATTAGAAGTGAAAAAAAAAAGTTGAGTTACAAAATGTCTTCCCATTACTGAACGTTAAACATCACAATCTGAAAATTTTTGATTCAATTGTAGACTAGTCAAGTTACAATAAACAAGGAACTGCCAAAAATTATTAAAAAAATCCGTTGAGTCTTAATGGCTTTAAGTGTATACTTGTACAGTGTAAAATAAAAGTTTCATGTAAAATCTAAAATGTACTGATTAATATATGGATATCTTTTTGTAACGAATAGTTTTGATTGTATCTCAGATCGGAAATTCAGTTTGTTTGGGAGAAATTAAACTTTGTCGGAGTTTGTATTAAAAAACTAGAATGTGGTAAAAAGAATAGTTAAAATTTTTTAGATGCATTATTTTTCTAAGTATTGTTCTTCTCAATTTTACCTGAAACGGAATGCACGTCCACAGATTAACTTAACATTGACTAGAAGAATTAAATGAAAACTACTTAAAAGGCAATAAATGTTCACGAGTTGTGTAAATAATGTTCTAAAAGTTAGAACTTTTGTACAGTGTTCATTGTAGATATTATGTATAAGGCGTAGTCTTAGTATATAGTCTTGTGTACATATCATAGATAGATTTTTCCTTTTTTTTTTTTTCGTATTATTTTAACGGTCCTGAAATCCGTTTATCTATAACATGTACAATCTCTTTAGGATACGGCATTTAAGTTTTGTTATCGTTTTTAGGGTATTAATAGTGGTTTTTCATTTTCGTTCAGTGTTGCAAGCCGATAAAATTTTGGGGCTGCCAATGTCGTATTTTTTATTTTTGTAATATCTTCTATTAGGAGTACTTGCGAGTACACGAATAGCTTACAGTAAAATTGTGTTAGGTGCTTGGATGGGTTATAAAATTTGTGTTTTATGTTTATCGAATAGCAGTGTTCATAGTTTACTTCGTTTTAAAAGAAATAACAGTCTTATTACTATCAATAGGCTGTTAATTTTTGTGTGGTACAATTTACTGTTAACACAAAGATACAGTATAGGTTTATTTTTTTTTGAAAAAACGGATAAGTATTTGTATTTGTGCAATGAAATTCTGTTAAAAATAAATATTTATAAGAGAAATGATCTGAATTAAATTGGTTATCGACTGGGACATATTAGGACATTTGGTAATGAATAAAAATTTAGGTTATGTTTAAATAAAATGGTTTACATATTTAATATTATTTTTATTATAATTTGGCTTTCGATGGGAAAAATACAAAATATTGTAAATTCGAACACAATTTTAAATACAGTACAATATATAGGACTTTTAGTCCAATTTGTCTAAGATAATGTTCACTAAATGTGTTCATAAGTAATAACGATTATTAGCAGTCCATTGACAGTGTCGGTAACACGAGTCGCGGTTGTGATAGCAATAGCTGAGCGTATCTTGTATTCGAACTTAATCATTAAACTATTATAAATAAAAGTGATATTTGCTTCGCCGTTCGAATTACAGGCATGTGCAGTAAGTACATCGTCCCTGAAGGGAAAACGGGAGTAGGCTGTCCATAAGTTTTGAAAAGCGTGGACATTCCTACGACTAGCAACCATAAAATGCAACCTCTTGTGAATTTTCTCATGCATTTTCGGTGCCTCCTACAAACGGGTTACTGGAGCCCATAGACATCTACAACGTAAATGCGCCACCCACCTTGAGATATAAGTTCTAAGGTCTCAAGTATGGTTACAACGGCTATCCTACCCTTCAAACCGAAACGCATTACTGCTTCACGGCAGAAATAGGCAGGTAACCTACCCGCGCGGACTCACAAAAGACATCCTACCACCGGTAATTACGCAAATTATAATTTTGCGGGTTTGATTTTTATTACACGATGTTATTCCTTCACCGTGGAAATCAAACGTGAACATTTGTTGAGTACGTATTTCATAAAAAAAAAATTGGTACCCGCCTGAGATTCGAACACCAGTGCATCGCTCAACACGTATGCACCGGACGTCTTATCCTTTAGGCCATGACGACTTCAAAAGTTTGTAAAAGTCGAACGGCGAGGTCCACAAATATTTGCGTTAATCGAAATACAAACTTACAATTTACTATATTAATCTTAATGACATTAAGAAGTTTTTGAATCTGCTGGTGTGCTCGCGTTGTGATGCGTTCTTTTCAATCAAAAGGTAGGTTCGAGATTGATTACGTAACATTAAATTTTTGTGTAAATGTGCCTAACGTGTAAGTACTCGAATATGTTTGTTCACTTGTGTTGACTGTTGGCGACAATGGTTCGTTCTAACTGCGTGCTCGTTTGCCGGCTTGAGTTAATTAACAATCAAAATTTGTAAAAATTAAAATTAAATAATATATTTATTTATTTAATATATGAAATCATTGAATGAAGAAACGCAATTATTGCTAGTTCTAGTCTGTGATAGAAAAAATATGAAACTGCCGTCAAGTGTCCTGGTGATGAAAGCGTTTATTAAACACCATTCGTTTTTAACTACCAAGAATAAACAGACAATATAGATTAGTTAACAGATTGTAGATAAAATTTAAGTTTTCAGAAATCCTGCTGAAAACTATGGACACCCGAGTACGCCGTTCGAGTTTTGAATTTGAATTTTAATGTTGGTCAAATAATTGAGTTTTCAATGAGAACTGTTTGAAAATGCTTTTTTTTTAATTCTTCGTTGTGGATGCGTTGAGTATCTATACTTGGAACACATTATGCTTATTATTTTTGGTAATTAAAAATATCTGGTGTATATTTAAATGTGAGGTGTAATAATATGTGTATTGCTCTCGTTTTTCTGGGAAGCTATGGTTAGTATAAACCACTATATTATCCTGAACTTAATAAAATAAAACGAAATAGGCATTTGAAATTCGGTCGATTTTTGTGATCAGAATCAGTTTTGATGTTTTCTAATATAATATTAGGGAATATATCATAATTCAGTTATGTAATGATCAATTAAAACCTTTTATGTACCTATCCTATAATTTTTAAAACAGAAACTGCGTAATGTTATACAAAATGTAGGTATTTCTTAAGTTAGTCTAAATCATTGTAATAAATGTTTTTTTTAAATCATTTTGTATACAATTCAGAACGATATATGTTTACTTCAGCTAGACTGAACTGACATTTCCGGTTATACTTTTTTTTTATTGTAAAAAAAAACCTAAGCCTGGTTGACATTTGTAAATGACAAAAAGTAAATGTCAAATCGATTTTGATCGACAATATTTATTTGAAAATGGAATGCATTTGTTATAAATTGACATATTACATTGATTTCGAAGGAGGTTTTTTTAAGCGCCTTATTCTTGAATTCAGAGGTATAGTGGTTTATATTTAAGAGATGAATAATATGCAGGTGCCTGTGCGTTCTTCGCTTTACAGTATTAAACAGAAAAAGAATTATTAAGAAATAATTAATACAAAAAAAAATATAGTTTCATATTTTTAACATATTATTCTTTTTTTTCATTTTTGTTTTTCTTTATAGCCCATTGTATCTTGAGCTGTACGCCATTTACTTAAGTGTAAATATTATAGTGAATATCTATAATTTTTTATATTAAATGGAAATATACATAATTATAATCGACTTTTTGTTTTCATTTTATGTTTGTTACCTGCTTACCATAGTAATTTAAAATACTTTTACGTTTGAATATCGTGTTTATTTACCTTAATTTTATTTATTTTCAAAAACTACATAGTTACAGACATTGTTTTTATAAAATTCTAATACTTGCCAAAGAGAACAAGTTCATTCCACAAATGGTAAATAAAACATCACCCTTAATTTTATTCGAGAATAAGGTTGGGGCTTATCTAACACCTCCCCTAGGGGTGGGGAGCTCGTAGGAAGTTCGGCCCCAGCCCGAAAAAAAATTACTTAACCCCTGGATCTAAGACCCAGTTTCAGTAAGAATTATTTACCCTTCTTTACATTTTGTTGTCAACCAAACACGCCTTTGAGAAAGCGACAGTAAATCAATTGCAAATTACTCAATAACCTTATCTTAACAATATTAATCAGTAGAATAATTGCAAACAAAAGATATCTTATCTTGCTATAAAAAGTCAATAGTAATTTTAATCTTCCTATTTTTTTAATATATTTATCTTAATAAATTGTAGTTATTCAAACGAAAAGCTCTCAGATAGCCCTCTATATTTTACAATGTCTCCGTGAACGTCTGAAAGTTTTTTAAGTAATGGCCCCGTGATATTTGGTCGCGGCAAGCAATGAACTAAAAAAAAAAACTTTGTGAGTAATGTTTTCGTATAAAAATCGAGTCCTTCAATTATCCCAATAGCTTGGAAGTTTCACTCCCAGTCCTCGGGGTCATATAAATTGGAATGCGTTCCACAGTAAAATCAAATTGTTTTCGGTTCTATGTACGTACATCGTTTTCAAAAGATTGTGATCGAACCAGCTGATACACGCTGTAAAGGATATTGGAATTCGTTCTGTTATAAAACGTAATACTGGAATATACGGAGCGCTTACTTAAGATTCTTCGACTTTTGAAATCATAAGTCTTCTTATCGATTTGATGTCATTCGCATTTTGACAACTTCCAAAGAGTATTTTATATATATATTTTATATGATTTACATCGGCAGCTCGAAATGTCATATTGCTAAAACAATAATTCGGTTATTAAATCAAACTCTTCGAGTCAGATAGGTATTTCGTAGGTATACGAATTTAAACATAAAATAATTCACATTTTTCTGTAGTTCGACACATAGATAATATAGGTACATAAACTAGTTATAGATAAGCAACTCAAGCACTTGACAAAAATGTTTACGGGCGTCGGCCACTAGATGGCTTTGTTTCGATTAGTTTTTTCATTGCTCCTGTAGACGGCAGTAAAATATTACCTATCCTATATTTTATTTTTAATGAAGGGCTTTGTAAATTTTCAGAAACCACTAATTGACAAAATTTAATCATAAATATCTATAAAAATAAAGACTTGTATGATTTATTATTTTTTTATATTCTGTGTTTAGTTACAAAAAAATTAAATTGCTTAACTTGAACACCATATAAGTTTAGGAGCATCCGGTACAAGATGTTGATAGTTTCCAAACAAGTAACATATTTTTCTTAAAGTATCGCAGTTTCAGGGCCTTGGTTTGACAAATTATACCTACGTACCATAAAGTGAAGATTTTCCAAGAAGCCTGGGATATTTTCTCAATGTCTAAAACTTGTTAAAAATCACTTATATGTATATCAGTCACTCGTGGAGAGGAAGTTGAAGTTGTCCTCCCGATATACTTGTAAGCTTACGATACATACAGGCGATCAGTAAGAACGGATTTTATGCAATTCCTGTTCGGAATGGATTTTTCATTTACGTAAGTATAAATATGAAAAGCAACGTTTATTATGGCGACAGTTACGATTTAACTGAAACAGTAGTTTTATTAACATGAAATCTTTATTTCGTAAAGGATTTATAAGTACCTATTTGTATCGAGCAATGCGACCGCGCCGGTGTTCTATTAACGGTGCTTTTAGGTAGGTACCACAAGCACCGGTCACCGTCCTCGCCGAACTCGTCGCTTGCGACGAAGGGCTCGGCTAGCGAATTGACCCACAGACACAGCCCACTGAGTTTCTCGCCGGATCTTCTCAGTGGGTCGCGTTTCCGATCCGGTGATACATTCTGCGAAGCACTACTCTTGCTAGGGCTAGTGTTAGCATCACTCCGGTTTCAGCCCCCTGAGCTCACCTACACATTAGAGCGAAGTTGAAATAGCCTCTCAAGGCTATCAGCATAGGTAGGTATAAAAAAAAGACCGCGCCGATGTTCGTAGACCTCAGGTAGGTACTGATCGTTTTATTTTATTTTTATACGTATATAACAAATGTTCACAGTGTTCACGAATGATTTCCACAGCAAAGGAATAACACCGTGTAACAAAAGTAAAACTGGCAAAAATTATAGTTTGCATAAATACAGCGCGTCTTGTGAGTCCAAAAGTACCTACCGTCTACGTGCAGGTAGATACGCGACCCTGCCTATTTTTACCGCGAAGCAGTAATGCGTTGCGGTTTGAAGGGCAGGACAGCATATTATACATTCAAGACTTCATGTCTCAACGTTAGCGGTGGCTTTCTTGTAGTGATGCAAATGGGCTTCGGGAACCACTTAGCAACCAAACAGGCCGTGAGTTCTTTCATCCATTTTGGTAATCCTCCTCCTTGCATCGTTCTCCTCATTACTGAGGATTGTGACTCCCCCACTGCATCAAACTCTCTTGTACGATTGTCCTCCATCTGCTGCGATCCTTTGCCTCGTGGAGCTTGATGTCCCGACAAGACCGACTTTGGTCCGACCATCTCGTGGGACTGCGTCCTCACTCTGACTCATTTTGGTAATAAGAAGATAATAATATGCAATAACATTTAACGCGTATGAGGTTTTTGTTAGATATTTTCTATTTGCCACCCATCGCCTCAAGATGACACTGCCTGATGATCATTTAATTTTTATGCTAAACGACAGAACTAACGCTGCCACGGATTATTACTTAAATCACATCATATATTTTTTTGCTATTTACAAACATCCAGAAACAAAACGTATCACAAGTAAAATCGAATATAATAAAACCAGCCCAAACATTCTTAAGAATGAAATGTAATAATTAAAATTATAAAATTAAAATCATAAAAAATAAAGACACCGGCATCTTACCGAACTACGTAGTACTAATTCTGCAAACTCTCTCACCGTGTCATACAATTTCGGTTGTACGAGTTAAGTGGCTACTGCCCTCGGCATTTGCTAACAAAACTAACTCGTCGGAGATCGACACACAATAAAGGCAATGAAGTACGATACAACTCCGTTTTACGAGGGACGAGAATTGCTCAACCGTGAAAATCTAGGAGATAGCAATGATTTAGTTTTTGAGCAGTTTAAGTATATGGAAAAGCAAGAGCAATATTACTGAAAATTGTTTACTGGTGGTAGGGCATTTTGGGAGCACGCATGTTTAAATGCGACCTCCTTGCCTATAACTTTCGTGAAGCAGTAGTGCGTTTTGATTATAGGAGTCCATACACATCGGTAACGTAAATTCCGTCACCTGCTTTGAAACACGAGTTCTATGTTTTTTTTTGTTTCTTTAGTTAGTGGACGAGCTCACGGCCCGCCTGATGTGTAGTGGTTACCGGAGCCCATAGACATCTATAACGTCAATGCCGCTACCCACTTTGAGACATGAGTTCTAAGGTCTCAGTTTTTGCAGTACAACGGCTGCCCTTCAAACGAAACGCATTACTGCTTCACGGCAGAACTAGGCACCTACCCGTGCAGACTCACCAATATGTCCTAGCACCAGTAAAGCAAGTCTAAGTTTTATAGTACAAGGGCTGTCTCGTCTTTAAATTCAGAACGCATTACTTTTTTTTTTTTTTTTTTATGATTGAAAGATTACTGGTGGCCCGGAGGCCTTTCCAGCTTCACCAGGACAGGTGGGCGAGCAAAGGCTCAGCCAGGAGGGAGAACGCATTACTGTTTCGCGGTGGGGCGGTGGTACCTACCTCACTCGGGGAGCGGACATACAAGACACCAGTTATTAATTTGAAAATCCCAACTGTTTTTTCTTTCTTGGAACCAGAAATCATGACTACTTCGTGGCAGGATTACGGAGTTGTGTCAAGTTAATTTTTCGTTTACAATTTCCTTACGTCCGCTCCCGAAATTCTATGAAGATGTTGTAACCAACTGACGATAAAACTCTTGAACTATGAAAGGGATTTTACGAAAAACCTGCTCCTGTTTACGACTTGCTTTCCGCCGGCCCAGGGTGCGTGTTATCTCGCAGCAATCCCACAGTGATGGCCCAGGGCTTTCCCTCGACAGCTTTTAGGTGATTCTTTCTAGTACCTCGAAAATTGTGATGCTTTTTTGTGATTGAAATTCTGAGCGCTCCTTCGAGACTGTTTGTCGAACGTAAAGTGACAACGACTTTCAATTTAAAGATACAGATTAACTGTTTTTTTATTTATATAAAAGCTAATTTGTTTGACGCTGTCGAAGAGAATCTCTGAATGAACCTCTAGCAATATGAAAAATGCGACATTGATGACTAAATCTAATCCCTTGTTCGCCTAAAAAGTAAAAGACAAAATGAAATTTGAAAATCTGAAATAAATCACAAGACAGAGTATTATAAAGTTTAAATGTGGCTAGACATTTTAATCACTGTTGCTTAGACGGTTTTTTGTTGAATCTTAACAACCCAATCTAGGATGAGGATACGTTTAAATGACGCTTAAGGTGATGTCCCCGTTCTAATTTTAGTTTTAAAGTCACCCTTTTAAAGATTAAGGACAAGCCACATTATTCTAGGGCAGTGTCGTGTAGAGATTAAAATGAATTGGACCTCTATTTATTTATTTCCGTCATTTCCCAAACTAATAGTTAAACCAAAGCGTTTATTAAAAAAGATAAATAAGTAATTAAAACCAAATCGAGGTATCAAATAAGTAACCTCTAGCAACAGATACAAATTATTGCAAATCATCATAGAATGTATCCGTTTTCCGAGCACAGGCTAGTAAAGCATTAGGTAGCAAGACAACCAAATGTGTCGGAGAATTAACAGTGTGCTGAATTTAAGTAAATATTTGAGAATGCCCAGCTACCGACCGCAGAGTGAAGGAAGACAGTGTCGAGTTAGTGCTATGTACAGTTAAATGCTCTTATTTTTATAGTGGATTTGAGAAGTAAGAAAATATACAGTGCTATATGACAGCCACCTCTGGTGTTTTTTGACAGACCGAAATATAGTTGTAACTACTCGCTGCGCTAAGAACAGTCAATTGATGTACCTAATATATTTTCAGCTGGACTCGATCCGGTGTTGTAAACTCTCTCAAGGCGCGAGACTAGGTCGCAGGCGCTCCGGCTGTTCTAATAGTAAAAGCATCTATCGCCAAAAAAATCTGCATTGGATGACTATTCAATAGAGTTTTGACATCGAATGTTTAAAAATCTAGAATTCCGCGAGATTAATTAAATATTATACGCTTTCTTGTAGCTGACCCCTTACGGATTTCGTTCAAAAGAACTTGCCTAATATTTTTTGGGGCTTTAGTAGATAAGGCCCCTAAAGAATTGCTTTGTAAGCCTTCAGGGTCAGGAATGGAATTAACTCGTTAAGAGGAAAATTAAGAGGATTAAATACGGCGTTTTAATGATGATTCGCGAGGGAAACGTTTCAAAATTTGAACTTTGAAGTCGTGGCCTAAATATTAAGACGGCCGGTGTGTTCGTATCGAGTGATGTGACTGGGCTGATGGTAGAACACCGCAGGCAGACACCAATTTATCTGATGAAATTCTTGATTAACACACTAATTACTTTGACTATCAAGGTACAAGATCGTGTAATAAAAATAAAGCCCGCAAAAATTGTAATTTGCGTAATTATAATAACTAGTGGGGACCACGGTAGTCGAAATACGACTATAATTAATAAATTGAAATTATAAGTTTGTACACTATTATGATTCTATTGCCAAAGACTATTATTATGCTTCTATAATCACAGATTTCGCCAAGACTACACTTTATACAAATATTAAAAAAACACAAAAAATATGTAGGTATTTAATCTATTCTCAATTTGGCCACAGACTACAAGCAACAAGAAAAGTTTGACAATAAACAAATAGTATGCATGCGCGTGAATGTCATATACATGGTAATGTGTGTAATGTTTTTATTTATTGATTTAATGCATGTATTTTGATGCATAATTTAAAAAAATATTAACATTCTGTACTCCTTCTCTATATTCTCTACAAGCGTGGGATATTTCATACTCCTCCGTCCGTGCAATTTTCGTAAAAAGGGGTACAAAGTTTTTGCTTCACGTATCTTTGAGAAATACTGGTGAGACTGACTTGGTGGTGCGTTAAGTAAGCGCCCTGACTTTGCGCCGAAGGTCGTTTTTTCATTTTTTGTTATTGCTTAGATGGGTAGACGAGCTCACAGCCTACCTGATGTTAAGTGTTTTCTGGAGCTGGATAAACATCTACGACGTAAATGCGCCACCCACCTTGAAATATCAGTTCTAAGGTCTCAAGTATAGTTACAACGGCTGCCCCGCTCTTCAAACCGAAACGCATTATTACATCACGTCAGAAATAGGTAGGGTGGTGGTACCTACCCGCGCGGACTCACATACCTCAACGTGGGTGGTGGAATTTATGTTGTCATGTCTATGAGTTCCGGTAACCGCTTGAAATCAGGTAGACCGTGAGATCTCCTGCATATACCTATAGAGTAATAAAATAATGAAAAGTTCATAAAAAAAAACAATTACCTCTGAAAATAATATTCAGTTAGGTACTAAAATCTTCATGTTACAAACTTTATCCGCTCAAATCTCAAGTTTGAATCCTTTCGGAGCCCGCCCGTCATCCATTATAACGACGTTTTTTATTATTAATGACATCGCGGAGATGAAACCGTTTTTTGGTTCAGAGACCCATTTAGGCTGTAACGTAGGATTCTCCGATTCTTCATAGGATTCTTTGTAAGTAGTGAGCTACATTGAAATCTCAGCATGATAATGAATTGAAATGAGAAAGGGTTGGAGTTCAAGTGTAAGTTTAATAATTTTTTTCCTAACTAAGCTGATAGCCTTGAGAAGCTATGTCAGCGTAACCTTAACTAGTAGATGAGCTCACGGGGCCCAAACCTGACGACGTTGCTAACACTGACTCTAGCAAGAGCCGTGCTTCGTAGAATCTACCAACGGATCGGAAACGCGACCCACTGAGAAGATCCGGCAAGAAACTCTGTGGGCTGTGTCTGTGGGTTAATTTGCTCGTCGAGCCCTTCGCAAGCCACGGGTTTGACGAGAACGATGACCGGTAAGTTTCAATGAATGAAACTTTCGTAGCAATCACGCTAAATTCTAAGGCGTATTGTGAGTCCGATGGCTTGCTTAAGCTTGAATGCTTTAACAAAAGGTAAAATCGGCCTAATAGCCTGCCTGCTGTCTGTTGTTTAATGTTTATTGGGTAGACGATCTTTCTTGATTTAGTAAAAACCCGAGAAACATTTAAATTAAAACTATTACAATTTCTGTTATTACAGTATTAGAGCGATTTCGACCTTGTGTGTGTTCGCAGCGCGCCCGGTCATGGTTCTCGTCGAACCCGTCGCTTGCGATGAAGGGCTCGACGAGTAAATTAACCCACAGACACAGCCCACTGAGTTTCTTGCCGGATCTTCTCAGTGGGTCGCGTTTCTGATCCGGTGGTAGATTCTGCGAAGCACGGCTCTTGCTAGGGTTCGTGTTAGCAACGTCGTTAGGTTTGAGCCCCGCGAGCTCACTTACTAGTTAAGGTTATGCTGAAATAGCCTCTCAAGGCTATCAGCTTAGGTAGGACAAAAAAAAAGGATCACGCAGTATACAGGTTCTGAGGTCGATGGGCTTTAACTATTGAACACCAAGTGGGTCGTGATCGTCTACATACATAAAGGAATAAAAAAGTTAAGTAAGATATTTGATTAATATTTCATGTCTGTAGAAAACCGAGATTCCATTGTTAAAGAACGGCTTTATTCGTTGCGAAAAGACGCATCACAACACCGTTAGGCTCAAATAGTATGATAAGTGATATTTATGGTTTACAATGTACGCGGATCCTCGGGATACATGTTTTGTATCTCATTTTATACCGTTTTTACATTGATTACATGTATGAACGTTGTTTCTTTTTAATTTTAGTTACATAATATGATTTCTGGGCTATTTTTGTTCAAATAATATTTTTCGGATAAATATAAATATATATATTTACTAACAATCACGCCACATTAACTGGTCCCGTATTAAGTTCCTAAAGAACTTGTATTACAGGTACCAGATAACGGAAATAAATGTAAGATTTTTATTATACACATACATATATTTAATAAACATCCATAACCCTGGAAAAGACATTTCTATATTTATCATAGAAATATCTTCCCTTGGCGGGATTCGAACCCGCGACCCCCTTGTGTAGTAGTGACCATGTCACTTACCACTACACCAGACGGCCGTTAAAAATTTCGATAAAACCGAGTTAGCTACATGTCTTATATAAATTACATCTATGTACAAGCGAGGAAGTTTTATTTTTCAGAGGCGCGAAACAATTTTAAAAGTAACGTTCTGTGTAAGCGCGCGAAACGTTATCGTTTGCTATTGGATGACGCGTGCGCGCCATATTTGCTGAGCGAGACAACATGAATGGCTGTTTTTATCTTAACGTAACGCAATAAAGTCTGTATTTGCATGTTCGGTGAAGCTAGCATAACTCCTCCGATTCACGTCATCACGGATTCTCCTGATCCATTAACGGTCCTTTTAGGCACTACAAGCACCGGTCACTGTCCTCGTCGAACCCGTCGCTTGCGACGAAGGGCTGCTCGACGGGCGAATTAACCCACAGACACAGCCCACTGAGTTTCTCGCCGGATCTTCCGACCCGGTGGTAGATTCTGCGAAGCACTGCTCTTGCTAGGGTCAGTGTTAGAAACTCTCCGGTTTGAGCCCCGTGAGCTCACCTACATACGCTAGGGTAAGCTGAAATAGCCTCTCAAGGCTATCAGCATAGGTAGGAAAAAAAAAACTCTTCAGCGTTACTAGCAATACTAATATAATCAATCGGGTTTATTTTTCTCTTTCTTGTGCAGAAGATATTTGCCTAATACATTGCTTTTAATTATAAGAAAATGCTTCAGTAATACAAAAATCACTTCCCACACTTAGATGGTACTATTATGCTTGAACAAAATTTTATTAATATGCGATTATTTTGGATAACCGGGTATTGTACAAAAAAGACGACAGAAATATATTACACGAAAAAGATCCTGATATCAAACAGGAGAAATCTCCATTCGTCCCTGATCTTAGTGCATTCCACTCGTGGACTTCGAAGGCTGCGGGATCTTTTTCAATATCATCGAGCTAGCGGTATCTTGGCGGTCGAACAAGACGTTTATCATTTGGGTGAAACAGATTACGTACTATAAAAATAACGTATAATACTAAACTAGATGATGACGGTTTTTTTTTGATAACGCAATCTTGTTTAGTTGCCCTCAATTAAGAAAAATAGTATTATTATTCGCTAATAGATGTCGGGAATAGTTGATTATTGAAAACACGAATAAAACAACATTTTCTGAAAATAAATCGTAGCTAGATCGATTTATCGCCCCCGAAATCCCCTGTATATTAAATTTTATGAAAATCATTGGAGCCGTTTCCGAGATTCAGATTATATACAAGAATTGCTCGTTTAAAGGTATAAGATAAGTAAAATGTATAGTTAAATCTATTTTTACGGCTTAATCTCGCATTTTATAATTGTAATCACATAATTTTCAAAGTTTCCAATGCATTACAGTTTTTGTGAACACGGACGACGTGAGATTAAGCTATAAAAGTAGTTTTAATTACCTAGGTCTACATTAAAAAAAAAATAAGTCTGTCATTTAGAAAAAAAGATTAATCACGTATATTTTTAAAATACCCAATAATACAATACAGGTTTATGACAAAAAAAAAACGGTTATTTGTAAAGTCGACTTACTGACGATAGTTGAACGTGACAACGTCATAAGAAAATACTGATGGAATGGTTTTATTTTTCAAAAGAAAATTTTAATTTTATTTGTTTGATAGATATTTTGTATGGACAATTGACACCACATTCACTTTTCACTGAACTTCATACTTGACGAAAACATGTAAATGTATTATTGTATAGCAGCTGTCCACGCCGATGCATCGCTCACTCAAGTAGGAGAGAGACAGATGTCGAACGCTGCCGAACGCGGAGGCCGATTGTGCCTCTTTGTCGCTCGTTGCGCGCTCTCGCTTGCACTTCAAGACTTAAATGGAACGCCTCAATGAGTCACGTTTTTTCGTGCGTGCAGCCGGCTCCATCGAATTATAAGACGTTGTCACGTCAAAAACACTTGTTTAATATTAGCTTGGCTTGTTTATTCGCATTTTATTGCGCCGTGGTAATTTTACGTCAAATGCCGACAGGAGTAAGCATGTTTTTATTATTTTTATTACCTAGGTGGTTGGACGAGCTCATGGCCCACTTGATATTAAGTGGTTACCGGAGCTCATAGACATCTACAAAGTCAATACCGCCACCTACCTTGAGATATGAGTTCTAAGGTCTCAGTATAGTACAGTGTGAATCGTTTAAGTAGTTTTATTGTATACTATTGTATTGAAATACATATTCCTTCCATGGAGCAGCCGTGCTGTCCAATTTGGAGTCTTAGTACATTACGATGGATTTGAGAATCGGTGCGATGTTTGGCGATTTACTCTGGTAAAACAGCGCCACTCCTGAAAGATAGCCCAGATAGCCAAGCCAAGTCAAGATTTCTATTAAATCATTTTTAAATAGTCAATCATTTAAAATTTGCACTTTCGCGAAAATATTTTTTTTACAAAATTAGGTATAAACATTTTCTAATATATTGAATAAATATATCTAGTACGAGTATTGAGTGTGTTACAAAGCTTCATAATAAGCAAATACTGTAACCACTTAGTACAGATTCTCGCGTGTTGATTACCCAAATGAGCTCTGATTGTCTTTATGAAAAATTAGTCATTGATGTTTTTGCTGAGTGTTTCAATGTAACGGAACGCTTAGTCCCCTTTCCACTTCAGAACGTGTTGCTAGATTCTCTTTTTGTGAAGTAGTGATATAACTGGAATGGAAGTTCTAAGAAAAATACCGCATTGCTTTCTCAAGTTTCACGGTTCACAAAGAACGCTAGGTCGAATATGGAATCTATAAAAATTAAACTGTTTGTGATATCAAAATAATAGCTTTCATTTAATAATACTAAATCAAAATTACAAACATAATCTATAAAGGCAAATCATCATCATCATTATCCTGCCCTTCTCCCAGTTACCTGGGGTCGGCGCAACATGTTTTCTCCTTCCATACTCTTCTATCATATACCATTTCTTCGCTCACTCCCCTCTTACCCATATCGTCTTTCACGCAATCCATCCATTTCTTCTTGGGTCTACCTCTTCCTCTATATCCTTCCACATTCATAGTTAACATTTTCTTACCAATCTCATAAAGGCAAATTATTGACAAAAAAAAAATAATTGTCTGCCTCTCTGTTTGCTTTTTTCGGTTAACCTCCGAAACAGTTAAAAGGAACTGGCCGTTAACTGATACGGTAACTTATGCTATATATTTTTTTAACATAATTTATATTTGGCGTAAAAAGCCTAAGAAATTTTCAACAAAATCAGATTAAAATAAGGAAGTTGTTAATAGCAGACGAAGCCACAGTAAAGCTTGGCCGAGGTTAGATTGTTGCTTTTAAGAGCTAATGGTAAATGGAGAAGGTTAAAGCAAACAAAATATTATTTAAAAATAAAATATAATTAAAGACAGAGAAAGCGTGCTCTAATAGAGTAATGAAATTTATTTTCATATGCGCGCTACACATTTCAATCGAACTGTCTCGCGGAAAATGTACTTACCCTTATTCCTTACCAAATTCAATAGCTTGTATCTCTGGACTTTTAACAGTTTTAAACTATTCCTCCCGATCCGGCAATTTAATACCCACTAAGGCTGTTGTTTACTAAATTTCAGAGTACCTAGTTCGCTTACGCCTAAAAATGTAAATACTAATTTTACCCTTACCGTTACTAATACTTTATCTACTGTGTTTCATAAATTAAAAAATTATTAACTTTTGCAAATTTGCAATATTTTACCGTCAAACGTATTTTAAGCTAATTATTTCCGAGTTCTGGCATCCCCGTTTTCACAGAGATACGCTTTGCTTGACATTGAGGAATTAATGTTTCCAACTCGACACATTTTCGTTGAAGTGAGCAGTTTGTTAATATGCCTTAACGCAGTCTAATGGCGGAACTGGAACATTTTCCCGACTCTCGGAGAATTTATTTCGTGAATACGTTGACAGTCAATTATCATATAATTGAGTAGATTATGAGTTCATGTCATGATAATAATATAGCAGCGAGCTGTATAGATAATGAATCTATAGCAGTAGTCATTTTTATGTCAGAATTTTATGAAAGAAGAATTTTATGAAATAAAATTTTGATACGTCGTAAGCCGAAGACGACGTGGCCTAAAGGATAAGACGCCCGGTAAAGTATCGAGCGATGCAACCGTGCCGGTATTCTCCCCTCCACGGTGTTTCCCGAGCGCTATGACATATCCTACTTCAAACGAGGCTTGTGGACAGTACTTAACGGTTGGCATCGGCTTGGCATTGCTGAAGTTCATGGGTAACGGTAACCATTTACTATCAGATAGGCTAGGTGCTCATCTGTCTACAAGGGTAATAAAAAAAGTATTTAATTAGAAACATTGGTGCCTGCCTTCAGAATTTGATTTCAAAGCCGGGTGGGACGTGGCAAAAAAGATCTCATCTATGAATGAACTCTACTCCGGTGGCGGGCGGTGCGATGGTAAAAACGAGTTGATGGGATCATCTCAAACAATTTCTCAGAGCACTTACTTAACAAACGTTCATGATAGACTTCCACGGTGAAAAAATAACATAGTTTAATAAAAAATTGACTGCAACAATTAGATTTGCATAATCACTGGGGCTAGGATATCTTGTGAGTCCGCGCGCGTAGGTACCACCGCCCCGCCTATTTTTGCCGTGAAGCAGTAATATGTTTCGGTTTGAAGGGTGGGGCAGCCGTTGTACTTTATAAATTGACACTTTAGGACACACATCTGAAGTTGGGTGGTAGAATTTACGTTGTGATGTCTATGAGCTCCAGTAACTACTGGTGATCCCTGAGCTAGTCCACCTAATTAAGTAATTAAATTTTTTTTGTTAAAATTTAATTGAAATAAAGTCTACAATTTTCAAATTAATAAGTAGAATAAACAATGAAACGTTTCATTTAAAACTTCAATTGTTTGAATTTGCAAATTTTGTACTGCATTTAAATGCTTAAATTAATTTGAGGTAATGTATTGCAGTTAATATTACAATTGTATATTTACATTTTTAATTGTTTGACAATTAATAGATGACAATATCATTCAGTTTATTCATGTTTTTTTTAAGAGCCGGTGTTAATATATTATGTTTAGACATTAAAGCCTTCGTCAAACAGAACGCGTAATTAACGCGCGTTAGAGCGCTAAGCTGACGCCGCGCTATGACGCCGAGATGTGTTGTACTACTATGGTAACATACCGTCAAACAGAGCGCCAGCCCTATTATAGCGCAGGCGCTCTGTGTGACGGTATTTTACCACAGTAGTACATCACATCTCGGCGTCATAGCGTAGCGCTCTGACGCGCGCTAATTACGCGTTCTGTTTGACGAAGGCTTTACTAAGTAGCTTTTGTTTTAACTTGAAATAAAGGATTTGAACCTGATATATTATGATAATATATTTTTGAAAACACGATTCATTTGTTCACTGTTGTAATTTAATTTGATTGTGTGTATTTTTTGGATCATTTATTTTTATGGACGTTTGAATTTGCCGATGAACTTACTTAGTGTTTAATCGAGTCCATGGACACCATTTTGATAATGCCACTGCCCATTTTCTGAAGTGCGTTCGATGTCTCGCTTTTGTATTTTGTATGCAGCTAGGTTTAAAACTTCAAAATTCAAATTCAAAATCATTTATTTCAACTTGGATGTCATCAAAAACACACTTGTTGAATGTCAAAATGGCTTGTTTTTTTTTTTTCTCAAATATTTTCTTTTTTTTTTTAAATAAGAAAACATATTTACATTATACGAAAAAACAAGTCAAAAAAATACAATTCAAATAAATAATAATAATAATGAAAAATGAAAAGGCCAGGAGCGAACGCCTCATTCCCACGTAGTGCCATCTAGTAAAAAAATCCTTAACTTTATAATGCCTTGTTGCACAAACGTTCCTTGACAGTTTTCTTAAATCTATGAACAGGTAGTAGTTAAACGTTTTGGGATCTTGTTAAAAAGTTGTACACCCAGCCCCCTGAAAGAGTTGCTTATTTTCTTAATTCGAGCCGCCGGCAACGCAAGCCTATGTTTGTTCCTAGTGTTCACATTATGCAAATCGCAGACTCTGGGGAATTCTACAATGTTTTTACGCACGTACAATAAATTTAAAAGGTTCAAGGGTCGTAATGTAGTTTGCCTAAATAAGACTTTGCTTCTTTTTTTAAATGAATCACGCAAACCGTCATTAAGTCGTGATTACTTTTCAAATCGCAAAACATCAAATGAAAATCTTACTTTTTAAAATTAAAACAACTGAATTTCAAATAAAACCTTCGCAGCGAAGTATAAGGATCAGTTTAAGACCTCAATAAAACGTCTGAGGCTTCATAATGAATGAAATGGATACATTTCGACGTTCTATTATGCTGTTTTTTTTTTCAATAATTACATAGCGCAAATTTTCTTAAGTAACTCAAGGTTTTTTTTTAATATTTAGTTTCAACGACAGTCAATGTTTATGTCTTCTATTTAATGTCTTTCTATGCAGTCCATTTACATTATTTTACGTTATGTGGTTACAACAAGAAAAAAAAGTCGGATGTGCATTCAAACTAAAACTGACAAAAATATTTTTTAAGATTATACACTAATTATTAATTAAAATAATTTTGAAGGTAAAGTTTTGATGCGTTTAATTTATGTTCTAAATAAAAGTCAAAGTTTTTACTGGTGGTAGGACCTCTTGTGAGTCCGCACGGGTAGGTACCACCACCCTGCCTATTTCTGCCGTGAAGCAGTAATGCGTTTCGGTTTGAAGGGTGAGGCAGCCGTTGTAACTATACTGAGACCTTAAAACTTATATCTCAAGGTGTGTGGCGCATTTACGTTGTAGATGTCTATGGGCTCCAGTAACCACTTAATACCAGGTGGGCTGTGAGCTCGTCCACATACCTAAAAAATAAAAATAAAATTTTTTTTTTACGTTCAAGTCAGATGAGTATACTTCTCTTACTCGTTTGTTCAGCATTGCTTATCAGCGATGTTAGTGTATAGTCTAAGCCTCGTTTGAAGAAGCACGCGTAATAATGCTGAGTTTTCCATGATATCTTTTTTATTCAAGCCTGGTTAGACTAAAGCTATTTGGTTAGTAACTATTTCTGCCTCTGGTGTTGTCCTTTGTCATTCAGCGTCAGTGACCAACAGGCAAGTTAAAGAGACGTGTTTTTTTTTAAATTAAACACAAGCACTTTAGCTTGAAGTGGCTGCGAGTTAAATAAACTTAATGCATCATTCCGGTTTGAATGAGAGCCTTCAGAAGGCGTTCCCCAATGGAACAATGGCCCGAGATTTACTGTGTAGCTTTTCGTTCATAAAATTACTTTGTAAAATGAAAATAAACTGTCTCGGTCAACGCTCGTAGAGTCGACGCGTTGACGGATTGCATAATTTTTCAGCTTTTATTCTGTTACTTAGATAAGGGCTTGTCTTTTAGAATAATGTGTTGTTGTTTTTCTTAAAAAATCATAATATGAATCTTTGGGAGGGCTTTGTTAGTGTAAAAACAATTTTTTGGTCGGCTGTTAATTAAGAGATTTTGAAGTGAATCATAAAGATAAGCGGTACGCATTCGTAGGTACTAAGTTAGAATTTCATATATCAAATTTCTATACTTATAATATTATAAAGAGGAAAGATTTGTTTGTTTGTTTGTTTCGAATAGGCTCCGAAACTACTGGACCGATTTGAAAAATTCTTTTTCCATTAGAAGCCGACATTGTCCCTGATGAACATAGGCTACTTTTTTTAATTTTTTTAAATTTTTTATTTTTGGTTTCATGTGTGTTTTAATGTTTCCGAAGCGAAGCGAGGGCGGATCGCTAGTATATCAATAACTATATACACACCCTGAACGAAGTTAGGATTGGAAAATGGTTTTCAGTCATTTAAAAGTCGCCTTTATCTACATTAATTTACGTACGAAAATGCCTTTTCTGTATAAGCTTAAGTTTGTGGGGTCGCCAATCTTGTCTCCCGACCGCCATCTTACAAAAATGAGTACAAATGGTTTTCGCGCTGTATCTCGTAAACTAGCAATCCTACAGAAAATTTTAAAGACATTATTTGTAGTAAATTAAATTGTTTACAACTTTATTTCTATTAATTTTTATCGTAAAATGTAAAATAAAAATGTTATAAACAAAATCTTTTGGGCATTATGACTTTTTTCTGGTAATTTTAAGATTTAACTTATATAAGCTTTACAGCGCTACGAAGTTAACCGGTTTCTGGAATATTCGTTAGAATACAATAAAAACGAACCATCAGGCTTAGTTTTCCATTATATATTTTTTTATTGTTTTTATTGTTTATATTTGTCATTTTCTTAACATTCTTATTCATTCATTTATTATCGGCCCTTTTCCCAATCACCTATGAGATAGAGTCTGGAGGCGCGTTTTTTATTCACATTATATTATTTCCGAGCTTTCCAATAGCTTACAATTTTCGTGGTCACGGACTACTGTGTCCTTACGTGACCATAATGACAGTGAAAATGCGAGATTAAGCCGTGATTACTGAGTGAATGTGTACTGTGAGTATTAATATGTTTAATTAATGCATAAATGTATTTTCAAGTATGATGTTTTGGCTAGCTTAGACCAAACAAACGAACATTTAATGTTTAATAAATCAATGCTTTTGATAGCAAACTAACTTTATAATAGTATGTAGAAATAAGGGGAAAAAGGAATTTAAGAATAATAAAAAAAATCATTTTAAAATCTGTTAACCAGTAAAGCCGACCGGGAATCGAACTTGAAGCCTGTAGTACCGCGGTCAGGGTAATTAACCACTAGGCCAACGATCAAACGCTTAACCGGTTTCCATTTGCACGATCAATCAAAAAAGATGTGTGGTGTCGTGGGACACCGGATAGGAACGAAGTTCCTTATTATATAAATATTATTAATTTTAAGTTCTATTCGTTATTATGATGAAAAAAAAATACTTTACAAAGTTATCAACTTTATTTTATTTACAATGATTTATAAAAAATATATAATATTAATATACCAAGAAACAGCTATTTATATGAATAATAATAAAAAGAAAGAGAAAGAGAAAGGTATTATACACTACTCGCTTGTGTATACGACTGTCGCGCCTGCGCACGTCTCATTTAACGGTTTTATTCCACGCACTTTTTTCCACGGATTTTTTCTTATGGTTTTACTATCACATTTTTTTCAGTTCGGTCGCGCAGCAAAATCCCTATCCCCTCCAAGCCTGCCGTAAGGAACTTCGTTCCAAAAAGGTAATTTTGTAAATAAACGTTGAATCACACCCGGAGTCTTCATTTCGTAGTCTCTCTCACAAATGAAACACAATGTCAGTAATTATAAAACTTTTATTTGCCTATCTTTATTACAATAGGCATTAGGTTCGAACGTCCCGTTTGTTTGTACAACTGCACGACGGCTGTCTCATCTAGTCGTGTTAATACAAAATATATTGGAAAATAATGAAAATTGTTACGCAACTTACAAATGCAATGTCGTCTTGTTAAAACATAAGGCGCATTAATATGGCGTAATGGTAATAGTATGGGTAATAATTCAGAGCTTCATTCGAAAATTTTATTAATTAGCCAGTAGTTTGTTCAGGTTTGTTTGCTTTACGAAAAAAGAGGTACATCGAAAAAACGACCTCAAAAATCGAAATTTTTTTATGCAGTGATTTTTGAGGCTCGTCCCGGTCACTGAGGAAATTGAAACTCTTTACGATCAATTTAGCTTGCCGTTAATTCTATCTTATTAATTTTAGTTCTATTTTTCTTAGTTATAATTCTACCTTATTATTCTTATTAATTTTAGTTATAAAATCTTTTTTTTTAATTATAAACACGTTGTTTTGTTGCTAGACTCCTTTTTTTTCTATTGATAAAAATACTTGTGAATGTCTTATATTTTTTACTTAATGATGACTTAATACAAACATAAATAATATAATTATATGAAAAGGAACTCCGATCCAACCTGGTGTCCATAACAATTAGTTCTCTGTTGTTTTTTTAAAGCTTTTTTTTATTTTATTTCTTATTTTATATTTATCACTTTATCGCGTATATTAGCAAAAAAAGTTTTTAAATAATATTGGTAGTTTAAAATAATATCTAATTAATCAAAAGTTAAAAAATCTAAACATAATAATTAAAATTACAATACAGAGTGAAAGAAGTAGGGGGCACACATATAATCTCTACCAGTGGAACTCTACATAGAGACACTATCACGAAGCATTCTGTAGCACAAAATAATAAGGTCTTTGTATTTTGTTGACTCCATGTAGAGTCAGTGCGGGAGCCGGTCCATGCCACTCTATCCTATATCTCTCGGTGATTCTTGCAGCCAGAGATGTGAGCATCTTTATAGAGATGCCTGTCCCCGGGCACTTTTCGCCGAAGGGCATGGAGGCTAGGTGATGAGCCCTGGATGCCTTCAGAGGCTGCCAGCCATCGTCACACCATCGTTCAGGTACAAAGGCTTTAGCTCTACCCCACTGTTTTTCTTCCTTGCTCGTTAATCCGTGCGCTAAAACGATGTCTACCTGTTGAACAATTGACCTAAGTATACATAGAGGCATATTAAAAGCTAATATGGCATTTCTAAGGCTAGATGGAGAGCATTACTAAAAGCTCCGTCTAAAGAAGATGGATACATCGTAGTGTAGTAGAACCAAATTTTTCGTGGAATGACCGATTTTATTTTGGGCAGTAGGAATTCACCCACTTTCGGTTGCGTGTTGGGGCTGTATGAGTTGAACTTTCAGGCCACTCGAATCAGCCTAGACTCATAACCAGGGATACTCCGCTGGGCCAAAGCCAGCGTGGGTCAGGGAGCGCGGGATATGACTGATGTAGTGGTTTATGAAAACGCTCGAAATGATTTTCAATAGGGTCTTATCTCAAGATAGTGTTCATGAGACAAAGAGGCTAA
The DNA here is from genome assembly GCF_030269925.1 of Bombyx mori. Lineage (NCBI taxonomy): Eukaryota > Metazoa > Arthropoda > Insecta > Lepidoptera > Bombycidae > Bombyx > Bombyx mori. The sequence goes on from NC_085114.1 coordinate 3,707,379, forward strand.
AAGAAGTCGTCGTGGCTTAAAGGATAAGACGTCCGGTGCGTTCGTGTTGAGCGATGCACCGGTGTTCGAATCCCGCAGGCGGGTACAAAATTTTCTAATGAAATACATACTTAACAAATGTTCATGATCGACTTCCACGGTGAAGGAATAACATCGTGTTATAAAAATCAAACCCGCAACATTATAATTTGCGTAATTACTGGTGGTAGGACCTCTTGTGAGTCCGCGCGGGTAGGTACCACCACCCCGCCTATTTCTGCCGTGAAGCAGTAATGTGTTTCGGTTTGAAGGGTGGGGCAGCCGTTGTAACTACACTGAAACCTTAGAACTTACATTTCAAGGTGGATGGCGCATTTACGTTGTAAATGTCTATTGGCTCCAGTGACCACTGAGCACCAGGTGGGCTTGCCTAAAGCCTAAGTGTCTGTTGAGCGGTGATACTGGACCCTTGATAGATGTAGAACGCACGTTCTGATCGGAGGTTGATTGGTTTTCAAATGTTTCCTGTTCACAAACAATCGTGCTTCGAATTCCTTTGAAGTCACGTACTACATCCGCCTTGATACGAGGTGCATAAATAAGGCTACCAATAGAGTTCTACTAGGATCGATAGGCAAATGAATTTAGTATTAATCTGCGCTTGGGCTGCTAGAAGCCAGAGATGTATTAGGCGAGAAAATGAGGAAGATCTTGTAAGTAATGCGGAATGGCGATTTGGAAGTAGTACGGATCTAAGAATCCGGAGCCACACTTTACTATCATATAAAATCCTCTGATTAGATAAATCAATTGAAGTTTTCCTATTGAAGACGAGCATACGGTCCAACTGATAGTGAGTGCTTATCGTCGCAATGGACGTTCGCAATGACAGAGGCATAGCCTAATCTCTGTCTAATACACATCCCACTGATAAAAGACGAGGTTTGTCATTAACTCAGTAAAGTACGTGTTGTGGACATTGTCTTGCTTACTTGTACCGCGATGCCGCGGAATTAAATATGTGTATTTAAGAGTTAGATCTAAGAGGTCAAAAGCTGTGCAGCTATAAAGCTTTTACCTAAGGAATCTCTTTGCACAAAGTGGATCGTGAGTTTTCATCTAGTGAATCACACACAATCGGTTCAATATCACGAGTGAGCATAAAATTCACTTGTTTTTCCCTTAAGCTTAAGAGCCTTAAGAGGCTATTTCAGCGTAACCTTAACTAGGAGATGAGCTCACGGAGCTCAAACCGGAGTGATACTAACTTCGCAGAATCTACCACCGGGTCGGAACCGCGACCCACTGAGAAGATCCGACGAGAAACTCAGTGGGCTGTGTGTATGGATTAATTCGCTCGTCGAGCCCTTCGTCACAAGCGATGGGTTTGACGAGGACGGTGACCGGTGCTTGAGGTACCTAAAAGCGCTGTTAATGGATCGGGAGGATCCGTAATGACGTGTTTTGGGTGACGTCGACTATTTACCATTCGGTCTACAGGATCGGGTATGTAGTTTCCAGCGGCCACGACCAGCGGGTTCTCATGTCGTGCCGCCTTCTCAAAGTGGCGCAATGATGCCGACTGTAGATACTTACTGACCGAGTTAAGCTCTAGGTCATCATATAGATCTACTTACTTAGGAACCATGGTGTTCTAAGGCTATCCTGCAAAATTTATACTTAGAGTCTAGGCAACTCACCCCGGCAGGTATTTCAAATCCATCGAGCACCAAGCTGTCGACGCTCCGCCTGACGACCCCCCCGGTGGGGGGCTGCAGGCGGAGCGTCTCCCGCGCGCACGCCGACACGTACTGCGGGGCGGGGGGCGCGGGGGACGCGGCGGGGACCGAGTGGCGCGCGGGGGCCGCGGGGGGCGCAGCGCCGGCCGCCCGGGACGCGCTGCACCACAGCACCTCGTCGTGGGCGCGCTGCTGGTGGGCCGCGTGGATGGAGAGCTGGTAGAACATCGTTAGGGCGGTCTGGGCTAGCTGCAGGGAGATGAACATGCTTAAGTAGATACGCGACTACAATATTATGTATTAATGTATTCAACTTATGTAGGAGCGGCTTGGCTCTGCCCATGGCATTGCTGAAGTCCATGGGCGACGGTACCCACTCACCATCAGGTGGGCCGTATGCTCGTCTGCCTACAAGGGCAATAAAAAAAACTCATAATTATTTTTAATAAATGTATATTTTTTATTTGATTAGTAATTTTAAGTATGTTTCAATGATACTATGTATACATACGGACTTGTTGTTGTTGTGTGAAATAAAATAAATCATTCATACATTCATTCATTCAATATTTGTAATGTGAAGATGTTTGCGTGAGCTGAGATACAGTGAGATCGAATACCACTCACAGGGTCGACAGCCGCCAGTAGCATATCCGACGCCAAGGGAAGTAGTCTTCTCTCCAGAGGCCTCAATTTATCGAGTAGTACTTGTTCCGGTCTCGTAATACACGAGGTCATCGTATGGATCGCTTTGATTAGGAAGTGCTCTGTTAAGCTGAAAGAAGACAATTAAAACTTAACAATATTTAGTACTAACTGATCCAGCAGATTTCGTGGTGCCTCGATCGCTCGATAAATAAAAGACCTAAACTTTTGTATAAAATAAACTTAAAACAAACAAATGAATCCGTCCGATGGGGGACACATCGAAGGGAAAACAAAATTGTTATTTTTATTTAAATCCGAGCATTTTCATATTTATCTACATTTTAAACCTTCTCTGGACTTCCACAAATAATTAAAGACCAAAATTAGCCAAATCGGTCCAGCCGTTCTCGAATTTTAGCGAGAATAACGAACAGCAATTCATTTTTATATAGATTTGCTCCGGTTTCCACGAGTTGCAGACGTAATTAAAACCATTTTAACTATTACAAACTAGTTCCAACGTTTGGAAATACTATAGAGTTTCCGTGGTCACGGACGACTCAAATAATGTAATTACAATAAAATATTCGAGATTAATTTGTAAAAGTAGTTTTAATTAAATATTGTGATAAAATCAATTGCAATACGATAATATCGAATAGCAGATAGTCTAAATTCGATAATGTGTATGTTTAATATGTTTATGTTTTTTTTTTCACAACTACGAGACATTTTTTACCCTACTTATTCACTGGTATCCTAGGAGCCCCCTGATGTTAACTGGAAACCGTAGTCTACTGATATTACTAGAAGAACTAATTTTACTATGATTGTTACTTTATCGTTTGTCAATTTACTTTTTTTTACATATGAGGCTGATAGCCTTGAGAGACTATGTCAGCGTAACCCTAACGTGTCGGTGAGCTCACGGGCTCAACCTGAGAGAATTTGCTAACACTAGCCCTAGCAAGAGCTTCGTAGAATCTATTACCGGATTGGAATCGCGACCCACTAACAAGATCCGGCGAGAAACTCAGTGGGCTGTGTCTATGGGTTAGTTCGCTCGGTTAGGAGAGCGACCGATGCTTGAGTAGCCTAAAGGCACCGAGAGTGAATCCTGTAATAAAAATGAAACCCGCAAAATTATAATTTGCGTAATTACTGGTGGTAGGACCTCTTGTGAGTCCGCGCGGGTAGGTACCACCACCCCGCCTATTTCTGCCGTGAAGCAGTAATGCGTTTCGGTTTGAAGGCTGAGGCAGCCGTTGTAACTATACTTGAGACCTTAGAACTTATATCTCAAGGTGGGTGGCGCATTTACGTCGTAGACGCCTATGGGCTCCAGTAAGCACTTAACACCAGGTGGGCTGTGAGCTCGTCCACCCATCTAAGCAAAAAAAAAATGTTGGAGCTTCGTAACTCACCTCAGATGTCGGTCGAATGACTTCAAGGCATCGTTGAATGTTTGGGACTCGGTCTTCAAAGTTTCCTCACTTCGCACCAAGAAGGCGCCCTCAGAGATCTGCCGGCTACACCGGACCAGCCTCTCGGCCGGAGATAAACCTTCGACGGGTTCTTCTGTTGGGGACAAGTCGGCTCCTGATTTTGTCCTGCTTAAAATTATTTGGAAATATATCGTTAAAGTTTGGACCATATTGTTATAGGACTTTAGAACAGAAGACACGCCTTTATCTTCATTCATTGGAAGCATAAGGCTGTGATGTGGTGTGAATGATTCAATTATATTTGAATTTCTATTTGGGGTGGTTGGAAGAGATTTATTCGGCGTCCCTTGACTGGTGTAATAGTGAGCACTTGCTTTTATGTGCTATAGTGCCAATTATTCTAATTACCAAACCAATATGACCAGTAGCTTTGCTCGTGGATATATTTCTATCAAGTAAAGATAAACTACAAAAGATCTGTGATGAATGTTAGCAAAAACTGTGTCTTGAAACTACGTGAATTAAACTGAATACTTATAATAATAATAAATAAATAAAGAACCGGGAACAAGTTACGCACGGTTATCCGGCACCAAATTAAGATACCCTGTGTTATGGGAACTAGAAACTAATACATATATATATATAGAACAAACAAACCTAGTCATCACACAAATGTTTGTCCGATATGGGAATCGAACCCACGACCCTCAGCGCAGCAGTTAATAACCATTATAAATAAATAAATAAATATTTACTAACAATCACGCCACGTTAACTAGTCCCGCGATAAGTTCGTAAAGAACTTGTGTTACAGGTACCAGATAACGAAAATAAATGTAAGATTTTTATTATACACATACATATATTTAATATACATCCATAACTCTGGAAAAGACATTTATATTTATCATACAAATATTTCCCCTTGGCGGAATTCGAACCCACGACCCCCTTGTGTAGTGACCATGTCACTTACCACTACACCAGACGGCCGTTATTGCACCACCCCTCAGTCAAATCAATTGAACAATTATTCTTTTGTGCCTTTCGCGTTTGAGGTAGGCAGCGACTTGGCTTTGGCCTGGCATTGCTGAAGTCCATGGGCGACGGTAACCACTCACCATCAGGTGGGCCGTATGCTCGTCTGCCTGCAAGGGCAATAAAAAAAAAAGATTATTGGCCCTTGGGGCCCTGAAGCAAATAAATTTTTATCAAAATTTCCAAACGCTTGAGGGAAGCTACACTATACGTGATGCTAAGGCTGGCTGGTACTTTGCACAGAGAGTGAGTCTGGCTGTCCTACTCCTGGAACTGTGTCCCTTTCAAGCGCATTGAAAGATTTGTTCGACTGTATGAATTGATTTACGTTAAATTGTTATTATTAACGTAATTAAAAAGGGCCTCTCAGATTGAAAACTGAATTAATATATTTTACCAGAGTACGAATTGAATCTTTATTGAAATTATGTAGAGCAGTGGAAAGTATGCATTGATTGTGTAACGTACCGAGCGTCCAGACAGCCGAGTCTGATGCCAAACAACATCATCCCCACAGTCTCGAGGGCCCATCTATATATCTCCGTTTCCAATTCCTCGTTAAGGACATTCCCTTTGCACCGCAGTTCCTCAAGTCTGGAAAGAATATGAATGCGCTTATTTTTTTAATGTTTTTTTTTTTTATTGCTTAGATGGGAGGACGAGCTCACAGCTCATCTGGTGTTAAGTGGTTGTCGGAGCCCATGGGCATCTAGAACGTAAATTCCGCCAGCCACTTGAGACATAGTTTTAAGGTCTTATTTTTTACAGTACAATGGCTGCCCCACCATTCAAACAGCTCGTCCGTCCGTTTGAGCAGCCAAAAAATGTGAGCTTAAACCGTAAAACTAATTTTAATTATGTCTACCACTCGCAAAGTTCGAAGGCAAAAGCAATAAACGCATTATAGAGTCCCTGTATTCTAGTAATCACGAGTAGTTATCTTTGTAATTAACCTTCATCAATAGGTACATTAACAGATCGATTACCTCCTGGTGACGTCAGTAGCGATGTCATCGAACGCAGCATCGTAGTTCTTCAAGATCGCTTCCTCTTGTAGCAGCAATCGAAGGCCACTCCACACGGCCTTTGTTTCATCACTACAACAAAGTATTCTAAGAGTTTTTTTATTGCTTAGGTGGGTGGACGAACTCACAGCCCACCTGATGTTAAGTGCTTACTGGAGCCCATAGACATCTACAAACGTAAATGCATCACCCACATTGAGATATAATTTCTAAGGTCTCAGTACAACGGCTACTCCACCCTTCAAACCGAAAAGCATTACTGCTTCACGGCTGAAATAGGCGGGGCGTCGGTACCTACCCGCGCGGACTCACAAGAGGTCCTACCACCAGTAGGTAGCGATGCACCGGTGTTCGAATCCTGCAGGCGGGCACCAATTTTTCTAATGAAATACGTACTCAACAAATGTTCACGATTGACTTTCACGATGAAGGAATAACATCGTGTAACAAAAATCAAACCTGAAAAATTATAATTTGCGTAATTACTGGTGGTAGGACCTCTTGTGAGTCCGCACGGGTACCTACCACCACCCTGCATATTTTTGCCCTGAAACAGTAATGCGTTTGGGTTTGAAGGGTGAAGCAGCCGTTGTAACTATACTGAGACCTTAAAACTCATATCTCAAGCTGAGTGACGCCATTTACGTTGTAGATGTCTATGGGCTCCAGTAACCACTTAACACCAGGTGGACTGTGAGCTCGTCCACCCATCTAAGCGAAAAAAAATATAGAAGGCCTTTCCAGTTTCACCAGGACAAGTGGGCGAGCAAGGGCTCAGTAAGGAGGGATGTGATTTGGTAATAGCTGCCCGAGCCCCTCCGTGGGAGACCTTACAACTCAAGAGCAGCTGCTTTAGGAATGAATCTAGAACCGTACAGAATAGAGGTGGTCAACTTGATAAGAACCAAGATCCGGTGTTTACTGACGAATCCTTCTGCGATCTACTACTCTGACATCTCTTGAAATTTAATAATAATATAATTCTTACAATAATAGCTGATATACTTAGATATTTGAATTTCCTTACAAAAAAAAACATATCAAGATGTTGAATAAAAAAATTTGTAATCGCGTTTACTGTAGCACTCAATAGATGGCGTTATTCGCTAACGGAATCATCATCATCATTTCAGCCTATCGCCGTCCACTGCTGAACATAGGCCTCTCCAATAGGTTTCCAGTGCGACCGGTTCATTGCCACCTGCATCCAACGAGACCCAGCACTTTTTACTAGGTCGTCGGTCCATCTAGTAGGTGGCCGTCCCACACTGCGTTTGCCAGTACGTGGTCGCCACTCCAGGATCTTTCTGCCCCATCGACCGTCCTCTCTTCGTGCTATGTGGCCGGCCCATTGCCACTTCAGTTCACTAATTCTACGGGCTATGTCAGCAACCTTCGTTCTTCTACGGATCTCCTCATTTCGGATTCGATCACGTAGAGAAATGCCGAGCATAGCCCTCTCCATAGCTCGCTGCGCGACTTTGAGCCTTCTAAAAAGATCCCTAGTGAAGCACCACGTTTCCGAGCCGTAAGTCATCACTGGTAACACACATTGGTTGTACGCCTTTGTCTTAAGGCACTGAGGTATTTTGGACGAGAAGACGTTGTGCAGTTTACCGAACGCTGCCCAGCCGAGTTGGATCCGTCTACTGACCTCTCTCTCAAAGTTGGACCTACCTAATCGGACTGCTTGTCCTAGGTATATATATTCGTCAACAACTTCAAGAGTAGAGCTCCCAACAGTAACTATGGTGGGTGCAACATGGACATTGTACATGATTTTTGTTTTGTCCATGTTCATTTTAAGACCCACTTGTTGAGAAACCCTACTGAGGTCACCGAGCATACGCCCTAAATCTTCCAGCGACTCTGCCATGACCACGATGTCATCGGCAAACCGAAGATGAGTGATGTATTCGCCGTTAATATTGATGCCAAGTCCTTGCCATTCCAGAAGCTTGAAGGAATCCTCCAGAGCAGTGATAAACAGTTTCGGAGATATCACATCTCCCTGTCTCACTCCTCTCTTTATAGGGATTTCCTTCGTGCAATGCTCCTGTATTCGGACTGACATGGTGGCGTTATTATACAAACACTTCAATACTTCGATGTACCGGTGGTCAATACGGCACCGCTGGAGAGATCTAAGGACCGCCCATGTTTCGACGGAATCAAAGGCTTTCTCATAGTCCACAAACGCTAAGCATAATGGCCGATTGTACTCTTCGGTCTTCTGTACAATCTGCCGCAGCGTATGTATGTGGTCTATGGTACTGTAGCCTTTTCGGAAACCGGCTTGTTCGGTAGGCTGGAAGTCATCAAACCTGCGTTCGAGACGCTTCGTGATGACTCTCGAGAACAGCTTGTAGATATGGCTCAGCAGTGCTATGGGCCTATAGTTCTTCAATAAGGTTTTGTCACCTTTTTTGAAGAACAGGATCACAACACCCCTGCTCCATGCCTGTGGCGGTTTTCCATCGAGCAAAGAGGAATTGAAGAGCTTCTGAAGGACTTTCAGTACCGGCGTCCCGCCCGCTTTCAGAAGCTCCGTAGTAATTCCATCCTCGCCCGGTGCCTTGTTATTCTTAAGCTGTTTGAGAGCCATCCAGCTAACGGAATCACGCTATGGAAATATGTAGTATCAATTAATATATAGTCAAACCTGGATAAGCGAGAGTTCAAGGGAGCACAATCTCATTCTCGCTTATAGAGGTTTCTCACTAACCCGAGTTTCTCGCTAATGCTCCCTCAGAATTTCATTTCGCGAATTTCCGGATTCAAACGCATTCACTATTTTAAGTTTATCACTTAATGACAGTACTTTAATTTTCCGTTTTGACATGATGCAGAACAGAACTTTCGTTCGCAATTGATTAACGATAAACTGAGTAAGGCCGACAAACAGGACGGTACACAGGCACACGTGTCCAGTCGAAAAGAATGCGATAAAATAACAATTTTATTTAGTTCCACGAAATAGAATAGGTTCAATATTGACGAGAAAAAAATACAAAAACAACGGTAAGAAGTTCCACGAAAGTTAAGAATGAGTCATAAAATAGTAGATGTTAAATTTGTAATTTGTTTTGTCATTTGTTCCTCCTAAATAATATAAATAAATAAAGCTCGACTGTCGCTTATAGAGGTATAGATAAGTAGCAGTCTCACTTACGGAGGTCCATGAGGGAAAAATGACTCTCTCTTACACAGGTTTCTGTTTCTCGCTAATAGAGGTTTTGGGAGCTTAAAATGACGGGTCCTGGCTATTACTCTCACTTATAGAGTTTTCTCACTTATCCAGTTCTCGCTTATCCAGGTTTGACTGTAATATCTGCAGATCTTTTCCTAAGTTGATACCCTCAGACACAGCCTACTGAGTTTCTCGCCGGATCTTCTCAGTTGGTCGCGTTTCCGATCCGGTGGTAGATTCTGCGAAGCACGGCTCTTGCTAGGGTTCGTGCTAGCAAGGTCGTCAGGTTTGAGCCCTGTGAGCTCATGTACTAGTTAAGGTTACGCTGACATAGCCTCTTAAGGCTATCAGCATAGGTAGGAAAAAAAAACCTAAGTTGATCAGGTTGTAGGGCTAGCTTCGTTAGGGCTAGTATTAGCAATGTCTTCGAGTAGAGCTCCGAGAGTTCACCTACTCGCCTGGTTACGCTGGTATAACCCCCCCAGGTCCACCACCAAATTCCACCAGCTTAGATAGGAAAAAAAAAACCAAGTTGGAAGGAAACGGCTAAATCACCACCAATAGTCAGCTATCAGAATAAAATGAGACATATTTAATTTACCACTCTTTGTTCGATTTAAGAAATTATAAATAGTTTGTTAAAAACATATTTTTGAGATATTACCAAATTTTAGGCAGAAATTTCGTTCGTTTCACTTCCACTATCAAGAATCACATAAACATATTATAGGTACATGTACATGTACATGAACAAGTAAACAAACATTTATCATATGGATTACGCGTCTTGAGTGAGATCAACTTTGTATTTATCATATTTTAATAAAGATACCTCGAAAAGATACAATTTATTGCACATTTATCGAATGTTCACGTTGCGGACGTGTGTTCGTATTGTCGTGACATGCGTTACTTGCATGCTTCCATCGAGGCGTACTGATTGGTGTGACGCTCATAAAATATTTCTGTATTATAATTATCGGGAGTCTGTTCAAAAGGTTATAACTTATATTTGAACATTATTTTTGGAAAAATATGACGTGAATGAATCTATATTTGACATTTATCTTATTGAGGGTAGAGGTAAGGAGCATCATCTTGTATAGGGGACAAGTTGAAAAATCGTCCACCTGTAAACAGCAAGTTATTGTTGGAAGATTCACCATAATAGTGCTAGTGTAGGAAGTGGAAATTATATTAATATAGCAGCAATTTTTTTTCCTACCTATGCTGATAGCCTTGAGAGACAATTTTAGCTTCTCCTTGACGTGTAGGTGAGCTCACGGAGCTTAAGCCGGGTGTGTTGCTTACACTGGCCCTAGCAAGAGAAGTGCTTCACAGAACGCGACCCATTGAGAAGATTCGGCGAAAAACTCAGTGAGCTGTGTCTATGGCTTAATTTACTCGCCGAGCCCTTCGTCGCAGGCGACAGGTTCATGGACGGATGGAGACAAATACTGATCAGACTTACTTGTGCATAGGACAGAGGCTACCGACGCCTTTCCTGTGATGACACAGTGGCGAGCGATCGAAATGTGGTGGCTCCGTTTGACCGCTCTCATACACCTACGAAAAAGTAATCATATTTTCATAAAGAAACATACCTGTTTTAGGTCGTTGTTAAGAAAACATGTTTATTTTGTTTTTGTTTAGACATCAACTTGGAATCTGTTGAAAATAGTGTCTGTTGTCAGAGTTGATAGGGACGTAAATCCCGTAAGACGATGAGACGTTAGATCGTAGTTTCAATTTAATGATTTTATTAATTTTGAAGGCAGACCACCATACGGTCGAGCTGGTAGTCAAAATGCAACATCGCTCAAGGCTACCAGCAATACCAGGAGTACAGCCAGTCGCTGCTAAAGTACATTCCAGAGCCGAATGGTCCATAGTATGCTTTTAATGAGTGCTTTAGTTTTAGTTGATAGGGATGAGTTCTGTTTAGTTGAGAGATCGTGTAATGCTAAGCGAAAATGACAGAATTATCTCTTCATAATGCATGCATCGCTCCACAACAATATAAACACGGAATGGGTTCGTTTAAAAAAACAACCTTTGTGTAATCATAAACAGATTAACCACACTTCTAAGTATGTCACGGCTTACCCAATCAAACAGTAAACAGAAGGGATCAGAAAACTATTTGATTTGCTTACATTAAAAATTAAACTTTAAAAAGTGAGTCCGCACGGGTAGGTACCACCGCCCCGCCTATTTCTGCCGTGAAGCAGTAATGCGTTTCGGTTTGAAGGGTGGGACAGCCGTTGTGACTATACTGAGACCTTGGAACTATATCTCAAGGTGTGTGGCGCATTTACGTTGTAGATGTCTATGGGCTCCAGTAACCACTTAACACCAGGTGGGCTGTGAGCTCGTCCACGCATCTAAGCAATAAAAAAATAAAAAGTGAATTCGCAAATACGAGGCCAGATTAAAAGTTTTGAATCGAAAAAAGTAAGCTAGGCGTATACAGAGTAAACAATACCGTTAGTTCGTTGACCCGATAATCATTCTTTCTTGTTGTGACGTATGACATTTGTCACACCATTTAGTAAACTAGTTGATTAGTATCCGTGTGTTGATTAGTAGTAAACTAGTAGTATCTCTGTGGGATGTGATCTAGTATTCATAGAGATACAGCTAAAATGTTTACGGTCTAAGATCTGTATTCTCGAGCGTGATGTTCTAATCATTTTCGAATCCAGATTCGTTTCTAAAAGCCCACTGAAATACCGGAAAGATTTTTAATTGTCCATTTATTATTAATTCCTTGACTTTCGCAAGATTAAATCCGCTACGAATGGTTTTTGGCTGATATGAAATTACATACGATTAACGTCTGTCAGTCATTTTGGTGACACAATTTGGTTTGTGACATAAGTAGATCAAAAGCCCGACTTTAAGCTTTCACTTAACAAATAGAATGTTTGCGCATGTTCAATTACGCTACGGTGTGATAGAAATTCGTTTTGTCAACAAACTGGTTAGAGATTGTAGCCGATATGTAAATAAAAGTAGATAACATTTCGCAAAATTATAATCTACTTTTTAATTATGGTTTGTTTACATATTCTGTCTCTTGTTCTTATTTTATTATTTGTCGAACAATAGAAGTTTTCTATATTTATGAAAAAATAAGAGGCCATAGTAGAAAGTGTTCAGTTATTTGTTGAAAACAAAGACTTTTATTTTGCTAATTTTTAGTCGTTGTGCCCCGATAGCATCCAAGAATTTCTTGGTTTTAGAATATAGTATAAACTTGTCTCTCTGCAAACACTGCGTATTTTTTTTAATTTCATAAAATGCCTTATTACATTATAGCTACTGTATTAAATATTTATCAGTGACTTAAAGGTCCATTTTTTCTTTCATTTTTCATCGTTTTATTAATGGAGGATCTCATTAGCTCTCATCGTAAAATCTTCTGACGTTTTTCGGCTACACTTAAAATAAATTACATAAATCAGGTTTGAATTAATGAAACAAATACTAAAGAAATAATATCTCACGAATGAGCTAACCAAAAATATATGTGTGGTTAGGTTATTTGCTGTTGAAGTAGGATAGATATATCAGCGAAATCTCTCTATAATAAATAAATAAATTAATAAATATTTACTAACAATTACGCCACGGTAACTGATCCCGTGATAAGTTCGTAAAGAACTTGTGTTACAGGTACCAGATAACGGAAATAAATGTAAAATTTTTATTATACACATACATATATTTTAATATACATCCATAACCCTGGAAAAGAGATTTATATTTATCATACAAATATCTTCGCTTGGCGGGATTCGAACCCGCGACCCCCTTGTGTAGTGACCATGTCACTTACCACTACACCAGACGGCCGTTAAATCTATAATCTACTAGGCTTGTAAGATCTTCCGTAAATTTGAACAACAAAGGAATGAATACTTGAACGAATATCTAAGACGGCACTAGCATGTTCAAACGTTTGCAAATGCAAAAGCTTATTAATTATATTCCACAAATTGAGGTCCATCGTGAGATGTTTTTTTTTTTTTTTTTTTTTTTTTTTTATGATTGAAAGTTTACTGGTGGCCCGAAGGCCTTTCCAGTTTCACCAGGACAGGTGGGCGAGCAAAGGCTCAGCCAAGAGGGGTGGGATTTGCTAACAACTGCCCGAGCGCCTCCGAAGGAGACCTAACAACTCAAGAGCAATTGTTTCGCGAATGAATCTACTACCGGATCGGAATCGCGACCCGCTGAGAAGATCCGGCGAGAAACTCAGCGGGCTGATGCATGGGTTAGGTTGCACGTCGACCTCTTTGTCGAGTTCGACGAGTACGGTTACCGGGGTCCCTAAGCCTGCCCCTAGTATTAGAGCTGAAGGCATCTAATGCAAAGGTTATTGGATCTGATGGATCCGTAAGGACGTGTCTAGGGCGTCGACGGTGACTGGCTCCTGCATGATCAGGATTCGGGGAGTAGTCAGCGGCGGCAACGATAAGGCGATTATCATGACGCATAGCCTTATCGAAGTATCGTTCCGACGCTGACTTCATGTATTTCCGAATTGATTCGAGGCCCAGGTCGTCGTGTAGGTCAACGTTCCTCACGAACCACGGAGCCCCGACAGCTAACCTGCAAAAGCGGGATTGTAGGGATTGGAGGGTGTCTATGTGTGTGCGGGCCGCGTGAGCGAACACCACACTCGCGTAAGTCATGACGGGCCTTATGCAAGTTTTGTAAAGTGTCACCTTGTTCCGAAGGGACATTTTACTCCGCTTACAGATCATGGGGTAGAGTCTACCGAGAATAAACGCGGCACGGTCACGGACTGATTTTATATGCGGGCGGAATGTCATCGATGCATCCAGGGTAACGCCCAGGTACTTGACCTTCCTGGCCCAGGGTATGGGTTGTCTAAAGAGAGTAATCGGGGGTGTGAGATTCCTCCTCCTAATCCGGGAGGAAATCCGTGTGGAGCTTCCCCTCTGAAATAGCACCGCAGTACTTTTCGCTGGGTTGATGTCTATGCGCCATTTTCGGAACCACTGTCCTAGGGCTAGGGCTGCGCTCTGAAGCTTCTTCGCGATTAGGGACTTATTTCTACTAGAATAGTAAACAGTCGTGTCGTCGGCGAATAAAGCTAAATGGGTCGGCGGCGACCGGGGAATATCGTTGACGAATAAGCTAAATAGGAGGGGTGAGAGGACAGAGCCTTGCGGGACTCCAGCTGTGAGAGGTCGTGGGGAGGAGCGGGTTCCCTCGACTCGATATCGAAAAGAGCGGTTCGACAAGAAGTCCCGTATGATGAGCACGAGACTATCCGGCACGCCCATGTTGAATAGTTTGAAAATCAAACCATTATGCCAGACTTTGTCGAACGCTTTTGCGACGTCGAAGAAGAGAGCTCCCGTGTATAACGGTTTTGGTCGATTAAGCCCCACAAGAATGTGCTCCGTGAGGCGGTGCACCTGTTGAACGCATGAGTGATTTGTACGGAATCCGAATTGTTCATCGATAAGAATGCCCTTGGATGAGACGAAGTCTCTGAGGCGTTTGTAGAGCAGACGCTCATACAGTTTGCCTAGAGACATGAGGAGGCTAATCGGGCGGTAGCTCGTCGGATGATTTTTTGGTTTACCGGGTTTATGTATGCCGATAACGTCCGCTTCTTTCCACACCGCGGGAAAGATACAGTTCGCCATAGCGGCATTGAAAATAGATGCCAACATCACGATGAGTTGGACGGGTAGAAGTTTAATAACGCGGTTGGATATACCGTCGGAACCGGGAGCCTTGCGAGGACGTAGGTCTTTGATCAAGTCTTTAACTTCCATCGGGGTGACGGGTGGTAACGCATCAGAGGGTGGCAAGGAGGCTCTGCGTTCTACCTCACTGTCTACTAATTCTACATGAACAGGGTCCACGGATTGAGTGCTGGGCGTGCACTGGGTTTGCAATGTATCGGCCAGCAGCTCTGCTTTTTCGTCATCATCGAACGCCGCGAGTCGGCCTGAGGGGCCTACGAGGGGGGGCATAGTTACTACCGTATCCGATTTGAGAGTACGAGCTAAGCGGTAGTAAGACCTTTGAGAGGGCGCGAGTCCTTCTAAGAAATCAGACCATCTGGCATCTCGGACTTCGGTGATGCGAGACTTTACGTCGCGTTGTAGGGCACGCATTCGAATACGATTTTCCGCGGTAGGATACCTATCGTACGCACGGATCGAGGCGTTCTTAGCTCTAAGATCGTGAGATGTATTTCGTTGTAAAACCTATTAATTTGAAACTAGCTGACCCGACAATCAATGTCAGTTTAAATTGACAGCAGAACTCTTGAACTGCACTCATATATCACGTAATGACTCTCTAAATGAAAACATTGGATTTTATGATACAGATTTATTACATACTAGCTGACCCGGCAGACTTGGTAGTGCTTCAATCGATAAATAAAATACCTAAAGTTTTGTATAATTTAAACTTAAAACAAACCAAAGGAATCCGTCCGACGGTGGATACATCAAAGGGAACACAAAATTGTTATTTTTATTTAATTTCGAGCATTTTCATATTTATCTACGTTTTAAACCTTCTCTGGACTTCCACAAATAATTCAAGACCAATATTAGTCAAATCGGTCCAGCCGTTCTCGAGTTTTATAGAGAATAACGAACAGAAGTTCATTTTTATATATATAAGATAAAAGTCCATCCAGATTTGTGGCTTTTATCGATTTTCGAATAAAAAATAATTCATAAAAAACTTTTTCGTGACAGTTACAAAAAAAAAAAAAACTATAATGAAATCAGCCAGATAGAATGTTTCTAAATGACGCTCCGGCATACATGCGACAAATAATTTTTATTTGAATACAAAACATCATAAGCTTATTAGCAATGACGTATTACTTGATCCTGTCATTTGCGAAACGATCAAAACATTTGTTTTCATTTTAGCGGAAAGCAAATTGTTAAAGACAACAAACTACGCAGAACAAGCGTGTTGTGTAATCTTTTTAATTTCTTATCGTGGACAGGCGGGCGCAGGCCTTCTGGCGTTAAGTAGTTACCGGAGCCAATAGACATCAAAAATGTAAATGCCGCCACCCATATTACGACATGAGTTCTAAGGTCTCAGTTTTTACAGTACAATGTATTGTAATTTTTTGTTAAGTGGTTACTGGAGCCCATAGACATCTACAGCGTAAATGCGCCACCCACCTTGAGATATAAGTTCTAAGGTATCATGTATAGGTATCAAGGGCTGCCTCAGCCTTCAAACTGAAATGCAGTACTGCTTCACGGCAGAAATAGGCAGGGTGGTGGTATCTACCTGCGCGGACTCCCAAGAGGTCCTACCACCAGTAATTACGCAAATTATAATTTTGCGGGTTTGATTTTTATTACACGATTTTATTCCTTCACCGTGGAAATCAATCGTTAACATTTGTTGAGTACGTATTAGGACCTCTTGAGAGTTCGCGCGGGTAGGTACCAGCACCCCGCCTATTTCTGCCGTGAAGCAGTAATGCGTTTCGGTTTGAAGGGTGAGGCAGCCCTTGATACCTATACATGATACCTCAAAACTTATATCTCAAGGTGGGTGGCGCATTTACGCTGTAAATGTCTATAGGCTCCAGTAGCCGCTTAACGCCCGGTGGGCTGTGAGCTCGTCCACTCATGTGAGCAATAAAAAAAAAGATACAATAACAAGTGATTAAAAATATTAAACTATAATCATAACAACACGTCATATTGTTTTTGATGTGTCTAGAAAAATACGTAAATATACCACAATTACGACAAGCCGCACGTGACCAAGTTAGATAACGTTTTCGTTTTTAATAAGCACATTAAAATGCATAGCGCGAGTTCACGGCTGTTTAAATGTATGTTTAATTCTATGCATCTACATACACACACACACACGTATAGCGAATGTCTAGTACTAGGATCGGAATAATTAATATTATCTCGAGCCATTTCAGGTCACTACACCAGACATTTAGTAGCGATTTATGTATGCAATTATCAATTATTGTTTTAAAATTACTAGAAGTCCCGAAGTAGTCGAAATTCGACTAAAATTAATTGGAATTGTAAGTTTGCACACTATTATGATTGTATTTTATACTTCTATAATCACAAATTTCGCCAAGACTACACTATAAAAAAATAATAATAAATACAAACAATATTTAATCTATTCTCAATTTGACCACAGACGCCAAGAACAAAAGTTTGACAATAAATAGTATGCATGCGTGTGTGCGTCAAATACATGGTATGTAGTGTGTGTAATGTTTTCTTTATTGATTTAATGTATCTTTTATGCATTATTTAAAAAAAATATTAGCATTGTGCACTTCTTCTCTATATTCTCTATAAGTGTGGAAAATTTCATACTCCTCCGTCCGCGCAATTTTCGTAAAAAGGGATACAAAATTTTTGCTTCACGTATTAATATATAGATAAACGTTAAATAGTAAACGTTTATTGTTGTTATTGTACATTAAAGGATTTATTAATTAAGGTATTGTCCACTAGTCACACGAAGAAAGTGGTAGGTACATCGGTTAATAAATAAATGTCAATATTTGAGTTTCATACATTGTATATGAAGTCTATGCAAAAAACGTAGGTATTAATAATTTAATTTTTATTGCTTAGACAGATTCTTTATGGCTATAGGGCTCATAGATATTTTTATTTTTTATTTTTTTTATTGCCCTTGCTGGCAGACGATCATACGGCCCACCTGATGGTGAGTGGTTACCGTCGCCCATGGATTTCAGCAATGCCAGGGGCAGAGCCAAGCCGCTGCCTACCGTATATCAACATATCAACGTCACCCACGTGACAGGTGAGTTCTAAGTCTCAGTGTGCTTAGTGCGAATTTTTTTAACTACTCGATTGCGTAAAAGTTAACTCAAATTTGTATGGAGTTAGAACAGTCTCTCGTTTGCCGCTAGGGGCGCTATTCCAACTCCATACAAATTTCAGTTTACTTTTACGCGATGGAGAAGTTAAAAAACTCGCACTAAGCCCACAGTTCTGTAGTATAATGGCTGCTCCGTCCTTTAAACCGCAACGCATTACTGCTTCACGGCAGGACGGGGTGTAGGTATCTGAGACGTTACAAAACTCTCCACCATCAGTACACGCCCCGCCATCGCTAGTCCATCAAAGATAACACGTCTTTTTGTTGTGAAAAAAGTAGAGCATCTTTCAATACAATTTCAATGAGACAATGTTATAGTCATTAAGTAACACATGAACAAACATAAAAAAAATCGCGCGTTCAATAATATTATTGTTGTAAAAAATATAAACACACAAATTCGATAAACTTTTATGATAAGGCGGTGTAAATAATAATGACCTCTGCTTACGTCATCAATGCTTCGACTGCTAATCTGCATACATTGAGATAAGTTTGTTTTATTTCCGAAGCTATGAAATTACGCAACCACATGATTGGGGTAGACTGATGTTTATTTGGGATTCTTTTATTGCCCAAGATGCACAGACTAACTCACGTCGCGGCCTGTCTTGCGCTAAGCGGTCCCTGGATCCCATAGACGTCTTATTAAATATATTTATTTACGTTCTGTTTAATGTAAAATTATATTTCAGTGCCTATTGAAATTTCAGAAAAAGTTTAATTTAGAAATGTTATAATAAAATTAAAAATGTAAATTTAAATTGTTTTATTTTTTAATTGCTTAGATGATTGGACGAACTCACAGCCGACCTGGTGTTAAGTGGTTACCGGAGCCCATAGACATCTACAACGTAAATGCGCCGCCTACCTTGATAAATATCTAAGGTCTCAGTATAGTTGCAACGGCTAGTCCACTCTTCAAACCGAAACTCATTACTGTTTTACGGCAGAAATAGGTGGGGTGGTAGTACTTACCCGTGCGGACTCACAAGAGGTCCTACCACCAACCAGTAAATGTGTATACGAAAAAGACACCTACATAGCGAGCAGGCCTAAATATTAAAATAAACATTTTTTTGCCAGGATATTTTTATAGCCAAAGTTATAAACTTATTATATTAACCTCGGCGTTTGTCACGTGTGAATTTTTTTTAAGTTCATCGGGCGTTTTGAAGTTTTTGAAGATTATATTGAAAGTTTTTTAGAACGTACATATTTAGACTATATTGTATTTCTATATATTAATACGTGAAGCAAAAACTTTGTACCCATTTTTACGAAAATCGGAGGAGTATGAAATTTCCCAGACAGAGAATATAGAGAAGGAGTGCACAATGCTAATCTTTTTTTTAAAAGTGATGCTAATGTATTAAGAATACATGAAATTAATAAAAATATCATTACACACACTACCATGTGTTTGACACACACACATATACTCTTTGTTTATTGTCAAGCTTTTGTTATTGCTTAAAGTCTGTGGTCAAATTGAGAATAGGTTAATATTGTTTATCTTTAATATTATTTATCTATAGTGTAGTTTTGGCGAAATGTGTGATTATAGAAGTATGATAAATAGCCTTTGACAATAGAACCATAATAATGTTCAAACTTATTATTTCAATTAATTATAGTCGAATTTCGACTACTGCGGGGCCACTAGTACTCGTAGATGCAAGTCATGCTAAAAAATGTGTGTTAAAGAGATGTAATTTAGAAATAGTCTCAAGACTAGTCTTGTAGGAGTCTACTAACAACTTTCACCATACTTGTTTATCGCACGCTTCTTAGGGTCACCTCTTGTGCGGTATCCAAAATTGCAAACCGAATTACTCTTGTTACTTTCAATGTTTACACTGATATAGATAACGAACCACCTGATGTTAAGTGGTCACCGAAGCGTATTGATATCAAACACTATGTGAATTATATGGTGTAAGTCTCAATTATGGTGTATAACTGCGATCCTACTCTTCAAACCAGCACGCATTAATTACTACTCCAGAAATATTCAATAATTATGCAAATTAATATTATTAGGGGTTTGAATTTTAGTACACAGTCTTATTCGTGAAAGTGTGCTAAGGACGTATTTCATTAGAAAAATTTGTACCTGCTTGTGAGATTTGAACAACGACATAGTCGTATTGGTCAATCAATATGAACACACTGGGGCCTTATCCTTTAAACAATGATAACTTGGCGAGATGGTGCGAATTTTTTATTTTAATTTAATTTTCTTTGCTGAGGCACCTTTGAAGTAAATGCTATGCAAAATTTAAGTTATTTAATTATATAATTGCATTTTTAATATTGTTTTACTCTTTTGTTGGCTAGCCGGCTAATCACCGTTCTAATTTCCGGGAAACTACGAAGTCTATTTTGTGGTATAGGTAATTTTATTAGTATTCATACCTTCAATTCATACGTTTAGACGCGTACCGGAAATGATATGCGAATGCTACATGGGTGCGTCGCAAGCTTCTGTTAAATTTTATTGTTGTTGAACAAATATTTATAATGTTTTATAGGGAACCTACTTGTTAGTTGAGCTCGTAAATTTAATGATGGGATTTTGAGAAATGACGTCAAAATCTCATTACCGAAACGCAGTATCTACTAGGTCGGTACTTTTCTGATCTCCAAGCACCGGTCACCGTTCTCATTGAACTAGTCGATATCGACGCGCAGCCTAACCTACAAACACAACCCATTGAGTTTCGCCCCGGATCATCACGGTGGGTCGCGATTCCGATCTGCTGTTAGATTAAGCGAAGTAATGCTCTTATTAGTGTTAGTGCTAGCAATTTTTTCTTAGGCTGAGACCCGTGAGCGCACCCACGCAAAGCTGCCATAGCCTCTTGAGGCTATCAGCGATTAGGTAGGAGAAAAAAAAGCAAGAATTTCGCGGCAGAAATTGGAAGAATTATAGAGCTGTAATTTTTACTCGTGGGCATCTTATTTTCCCTAGCCAATCGTTGGTAGCCTAAGGGGCTATTCCAACTTCACGCGGACCGGTAAGTGATCTCACTGGCTCATGCTTAGAGAATTGCTAACACTAGCCCTAGCAAGAGCAGTGCTTCGCTGAATCTACCACCGGATCGGTATCGCGACCAACTGAGAAGATCCGGCGAGAAACTCAGTGGGTTATGTCTATGGGCTAATTCGCAGATCGAACTCTTTGTCGGGGTCGATGAGTTGGACAAAGACGGTGACCGGTGCTTGAAGAACCTAAAATCACCGAGAGTGGATCCGTGGGATCCGACCAGACATGTTTTGGGCGACGGTGGCTTTGCTTGTCCCGTCGCCTGGGTTAGATCTGTAGTTAGCGGTGTCCACAATAAGAGGGTTATCGTGTCGCGCCGCTTTTTCGAAGTAGGTGCGCATCTCATATTACGTTTTACCACCATTAATTTAACGGGTATGATTTTTGAGGTTCATAATCGTGGAACTGATATTTAAATCGCAATATAATGCATTAAGTTAAGCCGACTGATTTTTTTGATTTTTTTATTGCTTAGATGGGTGGACGAGCTCACAGCTCCCTGGTGTCAAGTGGTTGTTGGAGCCCACAGACATCTACAACGCAAATGTGCCACCCAACTTGAGATATAAGTTCTAAGGTCCCAAGTATACTCGTAGTATAGTTAGTTCAATTGAACGTTTTGATCACATCCCTGCATTTCATGTTCTGTTGGTTTTGTGCATAAGCAGTTTTGAAAGCGGATCGCACCGTTCGCTAAATCAAATCGACCTCGAAACAGTGCGAAATGTTATGACTCTTTTTTTTCTGATTGTACTTTCTAAAATTATTCATTATCTTTTTATTTATTCGAAAGTCTAAATCGAGATGTAAGTGATTTTATCCTATCGCCGGCGTCATTTAATCAAAGTGTCATTTATTTTAATAACACGGACGCCAGACAATAACGAGACTGTTTATGAAGTATTAACATGGGATTTTAATTGAATTAAAACGGACATTAAAAACATAAGATCGTCTTGCCACTAAGCATTAAAAATTATTTTATAGTATATTAGTATGTACGTATGTATAGTAAAGTGTAACGTTCATTTGACGAATTGAGAGATTACTTAAAAAAAAAAGAAAATTACGGGAACACATTTTTGATTCGGAACTTTGCACTTATGGCCAGGTGGTCTGGTGCGAAAAGAAGATGAGAACATTTTGAATAGTTCTTTGAAGCATGACCTACTGAATATCTGGTTCAAAATATATAGAGTACCAACTCAAAGATATCTATTGATCTGTTTTGACTTAGGACTTTTCTATTGTGGACAACACAACTGAAGCTAATTGTAGATGCCACGTGAATCAAATTACGTCTTATGTGTAGGATAATCTCATACATGCATAAGCACCTAACTTGATTAATATGTTAGTCGTAGTACATAAAAACTGTTTATGAATTAATCATCATAATGCATAAAATTAAGTGTTATTATTCGCGAAGTTCCCGCGTCAGTTCACTCATTCTATATAACGATGTAGTGAAAAATACTGAAAAATACACGTTCTTCTTAATTTAATATATTTACTAGTGAATTACGGTCGCTCTACGCTATGACAATGCTGCTACTGTGACAATGGTCAGTGCTAACAAATATTTATTTGACAAAAATATTCATGTGCTATCTGTCCTATATTGATGGTACTTTTTCTTTATTTTTTTATAACGGAACTATTGCCGGTGACCCGAAGGCTTTTTCAATTTCAGGGTGGCGTGCGATTTGCAAGCCGGAGGAGGCCTGACATCTCGAGGGCAATTACTTCGCTAAGACATATACTACCGGATCGGAATCGCGACCCGCTGAGAAGATCCAGCGAAAAACTAAGCGGGGTAAATTTATCGGCTAAACTTCACGTCAAACTCCTTGACGAGTTCGACGTGTAACGGTTGCAAGGATTCCTATGTCCCTATGTCGAGCCACAGACATTTAGCTGTTAATGGATCGTGTGGAATTGGTGCTATGACAAAAACTTCTCAGAAAAAAAGTGTGAACTCATTTATATATACGAAAAAACGAAGAAACACAAAAACATACTTTTTTAGGTATTAAATTATCTTATTAGTTTGTGTTTGTAGGTGAGATCAATGCCCGTTTGAGGTTATGAGGTTACCAGAGTTCTGAGACCCCACATCGAGAGTGCCATCGCCCACGGACGGAGTCCTAATTCAATTAACAAAAATCCTTCCAATCCGGACAGTTATTTGCTTTATAACGGATGGATTGGACCACGACTTCACTAAACAACTCTTGACAAAGTTGACTCTTTTCAATAAATCGGATTTTATTAAAATTGCATGAATAAAAATGTTATAAAGTAGGTTTGGAAATGAATTTGCTACAAACCATTCAAATCTGATGATGTGACTAATTATCAGAAACTAAACGACACAAAATATGGTAATTATGTTCCTGATACCACGCTAATAATATGCCAATAATAGCGTATGTTTCTTCTATTACTACACGATTCGTCAAAACTGAAAGACTAATTGCTGTGTCGCATAACAATTACCAGATTTTTCTTAAAAAAAACTGCATTTGTAGTTCTGTGTAAAATACTAAACATAGTCAAATATCAAAAAATATTTGGTTGGAAAAAAACAAAAAAATCACAAAAAGATGATAATGATGGTGCAAAAGTAAGGGAAGAAGCAGCAACAACTCACCTCTCTCATCATCTCAGGGTGAAATACGTATAGTACGGGACGAGTCCTCGTGGCTTTCGACAGTCGCACTAGATCTCCATATTTCTTACGAAGGTTTTCCAGTACATCCAAACCTACAGTATGGTGGAAATTACCTGTAGAAAAATGAAACTTGCAATTCAATTAACTATTTAATTATAGTTTCTACATATTAATATTGAGCTTAAATTGTTAATTCTCGCTTAAAGACTGTATAACTCGGCGTTGTTTTATATACCTATGAAGGCATATTATTATGAAGAACCGCGGAGTGGAGATACTTCCAGACCCAATGGTTATGTGGAATAAATATCTTTTGAACGCCACGGGTAGATGCGATGGGACCAGATAGTAAAGATAAACTGCTCCGGTGGCCAAACAAGATAAAAAATAAACGACTACGTTATCTCTAGCAATTCTTTAGAGTACTCCCCAAAGAAAATACGGTCCAAAAAAACAAAGAACCGAAGTTCTTCCGTAGACTCGGAGGCTGCAAGCAATCCATGACATTGGGGTTATCGAAGGTTCTCACGCCTCTCTTATGTATGGATTCGAATAGAAGGAGTTGGTACTCGGCAGAACCGGGCCAAATATAGTAGTAATTTGGCATCTTCGCGTCTTTATTAAGGCGTGAATTAGGCTTTGTTTCCCAAGACTTTGTAAGCCAGCGTAGCTGTACTCTTTAGATGACTCCGGCAGTGGTCACTCTAAATATCTACACAGACAACCTCAAAATCCGTGGAAGATTGCAGAGATACTGCTTTGAATTCTGGCGCACTGAGAAAGTGGTCCTTTTTAGCGGCGAACACCCAAATCTATACTTTCCATTCATTAAACCTTAATTCCTTAAGCCAAACGAATTTTGTTTCTGCCAAACAAATAATTCTGAAATCATTATGCCATTTTCCACGAATGATTTTTTATTACTGCGAATACAAGCGCTAGTTACGAGTATATCAATTACGGTCGGAGCTAAATTAGACGAGCCTTTTCATGTAATGATCATTTAAATAAGAAATACTGTTGTATCTCGATGTATCTAGTTCTATAGAACAAATTGGCGTCAATCGGACATTTTGAATGTTCGGATTTTTTGTAGTTCGTTAATTCTTAGAATCGAATCGTGGAGTTTGAATTATATTCACGATCATGGAATGTACGAAAGTTTTTCTTTACTGGATTTTAATTGTTCGAATTCTCAATTCATATATTTTACTTTTATGTTATTTAGAGTGTTATAAATAGCGTGCTCTTTTCAAATTCGTAATATAAACTATCCGTCTCGAAAAGGTTGACCCGATTGCTCTTTTTACAAAATACAAAATGAAATTTTAAAATGATGGAATTTGAATAGTTGTTTATTTGAAAATACTGTTTCTTTGAAATAAAACTACTTTTCCAAATTCAATTTGTTTTTGTGTTACTTCAAAAATCGGATCTCAGTTCAGAATGTGTATTTTGAAATTACTGACGTGTTTATTATCGATGCCATAATCTTACCGATTTTCGGTAGGATATGAGCCGAGTGTCTCAACATGGGCAAAGCCATGGGTCCAGGGATCTCGTTGAATGGTTTCAAGCAGGTTGCCGTGGCTGATGCTGTTGCGGCTGCGTTCCGTCGCTGAGGAGATGTTGAAGTGCGACTGGACGACGAACCAGCGATGTGGCGACGACATTGTCGTTGGAGTCTGTTGAACAAACAACAGTTGAACAATTTGATTTTGGATAATTTCGACTTAGACCGAGTTCAGTGTTTATGTTTATTCTGTATCTTTGGGCAACCCTAATAACCTTGAGGTCTGGTCTAACTGGAAGTATGATCATAACATATTTGCGATTCATAGATGTTTCAAGTTTGTTCACATATATACTACCGTGATTAAAACAAAGCGGGATTAAATCTTTTTTTTTTATTGCCTTTTGTAGGCACATCGAGTAGTAAGTAATTACTGTCGCTCATGGACCACAGCGATTCGGCTTAATAAACGAACAGTTAAACAATAAGCGCAAAAATGATATCCATTCAGACAGGTTGATCCAAAACGAAACTGAATTTTTATCGGATCAAAATAATCTACCGCGTACTGCGCAGTTATAATAACTGCTACACACCTAATATGACTTATGCATTAAATAATAAAGGTCACGGTAATTTGAATGTACATTACGTAAGTCCTTATCGTTATGTTGCAAACACGAGCCGCAGGTATGCGGGATAAGAAACCGCAATAAAGCTGTGCGAACTTGATCTCTAAAACCGGCTTCAAGGACTAACATAGCACCGCACTATAATAAGTTTGTCTTGATTAAAAAATGCAATTAAGTAAATTGCTCAGAACGTTACGGTTTTTATAATGGTTGCAATTTAATTGTTAAATGGATGATGCACTATTACAGGAAATGCTTTAGCAATGGGTTCTAAGTCTTAGTCTGTGGTTTTTTTGCAGATTACAATTTGTTACTATAGTATAATCTAAAGAGCCAAAATAAACCACCGGCATTATAGTTGGAGAAATATGTTGATTTTAACAGTTAACCTCCCAGATAGTGTGTCCTAAGTGCGTTGACGTATCCTTCTTAAAATAAGGCTTGGAAAAAGTCATCCAGTGGGTTGTCTAAGTCAGAGCACAAATGCACTGGAATCATCGGCTATCGCCATGATGAAAATTTTGACCAGGAGTCCTTGGGAATTGCTGTGAGTTTGACTGTAGTATTGACTGCGGAAGCCCCCATACCTAGCCCGAATTCTGACTTGGGCAGAGATCGGGGCGGCTCTGCTTGTTCGTTGGGGCTTAGTCGGAAATTGTTCCATGAGGTAGTCAAAAGGCGTAGTCTTTTTGGAAGCGCTGGAGTCTAACCTAATCCGGTCTTGGTCGGTATTGGCAAATTGATTACTCATAGTTACAAAATAAGCACAAAGCTGATGTCCATGGGCGATGAAGAGCACTCATCATTTGAAGGCAGAAAACAGTATTTGCCATTTTACTTATTATAAAATTCGTAGATTCGCAGTCTGAAGCGAAGTATACTGGCATAGGCCTATCGCTAAATACTTTAAGACATACATTGCGTATTATTAGTAAAAAGTAAGTAAGTTTTGGATCGTGTTTTTTTTTTTTTAGCATTCCTCCAAAAATTACTAGAACTGTTTGTATTTGTTTTCGGAAAATATTTTGGTACCGCATAATAAACGTAGTGCTCGCCTTAGGGCATGTATCAATAGAAATTGAAATGACAATATTTACATTACTTACACATCGTTCGTATGTATAAAAGCGAAAATCAGTATTTAAATTTATCTAGCCGAGAACTCTATCGATTTCTCTTTTGCCCCATCTAGATTCGGGCCTATTAAGCATTCTGATCCTTGTCGGTCTTTAAGTGTGAATACTCCTTTAAAAAATCCTTCGATAATTTAGCAACAAGAATTTCGAATTGACATTGAATGTACATGGTGTTGGTTTCAAATCCTAATTGCAGGTGACTTTATTTTTAAAAAAACAAATAGATCTTATTACAAACTCGAACAGACACACACACGTACATACATTTATGTATATGTGGTCTATAAATAATAACATCCTGTATATTGCTGCGGAGGTTATTTGTCAATCAGCAAAGTGTCATTATTATAAAGGTGTGACATTCTCAGAACTACTATGTTTCTCGTACGCGTATGCGTTTCGGTTTGAAGAGCGGGGCAGCCGTTGTAACTATACTTGAGACCTTAGAACTGATATTACAAGGTGGGTGGCGCATTTACGTTGTAGATGTTTATCCAGCTCCAGTAAACACTTAACACCAGGTAGGCTGTGAGCTCGTCCACCCATCTAAGCAATAATAAAAAATAAAAAAACGACCTTCGGCGCAAAGTCAGGGCGCTTACTTACCGCACCACCAAGTCAGTCTCACCAGTATTTCTCAAAGATTTTAATATGTGAAACAAAAACTTTGTACCTCTTTTTACGAAAATTGCGCGGACGTAGGAGTATGAGATTTTCCACACTTATAGAGAATATAGAGAACGAGTGCAGAATGCTAATATTTTTTTAAAATTATGCATAAAAGATACATTAAATCTATAAAAAAAACATTACACACACTAGCATGTATTTGACACAGCACACCTATATAAATACCTACTCTTCGTTTATTGTCAAACTTTTGTTATTGTTTAAAGTCTGTGGTCAAATTGAGACTAGATGAATATTGTTTGTCTATTATTATTTGTCGATAGTGTCTTGGCGAACTCTGTGATTATAGAAGTATATATAGCATAGATTATACACTTAATATATTCGAATATATAGCCTTTGGAAATAGAACCATAATAATGTTCAAACTTATTATTTCAGTTAATTATAGTCGAATTTCGACTACTGGGCGACCACTAGTATGTTTATTATCGGACGATCATATACTTAGAGACTTCGATGGAAGCGATGGCATACTTAGTAACGGCAATATACTACACATGTGTTATCTATATCTATACTAATATTATAAAGAGGAAAGATTTGTTTGTTTGTTTGTTTCGAATAGGCTCCGAAACTACTGGACCGATTTGAAAAATTATTTTTCCATTAGAAGCCGACATTGTCCCTGATGAACATAGGCTACTTTTTAAAAAAAAATTTTTTTTTTTTTTTTGGTTTCATGTGTATTTTAATGTTTCCGAAGCGAAGCGAGGGCGGGTCGCTAGTTAATCCTATAAAAAATTTTAATTTCCGATCTTACAGAGCGTGTCTTGTATGCGCGTCCGTTAGTACGTAAACTGATTAGAAAAAAAATCTAAATGAAAGTTTAATGCTCGTTACTAATTGGAAAATACCGGTAATGCGCGTTAATTTGTCGAAGATTTACTAGTAGAAGATTATTTGATCTTGTTATTGCAACATTCGCCGAAGATCGGACTATGTGGCCTAAATTGGGACATTGCGTCCAGCAGTAGAAGACTAGTGGGTTGATGAATAGGTATTGCAAGTTATGAAGTCGTCGTGGCCTAAAGGATAAGACGTCCGGTGCATTCGTGTTGAAGCTATGCAACGGTGTTCGAATCCCGCAGGCGGGTACCAATTTTTTTAATGAAATACGTACTCAACAAATATTTACGATTGACTTCCACGGTGAAGGAATAACATCGTGTAATAAAAATCAAACCCGCAAAATTATAATTTGCGTAATTACTGGTGGTAGGATGTCTTGTGAGTCCGCGCGGGTAGGTACCACCACCCTGCCTATTTCTGCCGTGAAGCAGTAATGCGTTTCGGTTTGAAGGGTAGGGCAGCCGTTGTAACTATACTTGAGACCTTAGAACTTATATCTCAAGGTGGGTGGCGCATTTACGTTGTAGATGTCTATGGGCTCCAGTAACCACTTAACACCAGGTGGGCTGTGAGCTCGTCTACCCCCATCTAAGCAATAAAAAAAAAGAAAAAAGATCAGGTATCACGGTAGACAGCTCCTGTAGTTCTCCTGCTAACTCATCTATCTTTAAATTAGCCATTTTTATTAAATCTATTTTATTACCACATGTAAATAGAAATTTAATGAATTTCGTTTAATTATCTAAATTCAACAATATTCACTAGTACCAATACTTGGATTTGGGTGAATCATTATTTTATTTATCTGATAATTTATATCTGATATTTTTTTTAGTAATATTTTGAAGAGGAAAAAAAACTTTTACGCTTGTTTTATTGATAACACTAAACAGCTATTAAGAAGAAAAAAGAAAATCACTAGGTGGTAGCAAATATCATAGACCATTTTTTTAATATAGAATAGATAAAATGCAGAAGTGCGACTCCGAATCAATGTGAATTTTTAAATTCGAATATTAAATAACTTCCTTTTTACATTGTTGTCTGGAAAACACTGTAATAATTAAGATCATTGTTTGAATTTAAGTGTGTGGTGTCAAAAACACACACATATAAACCTGTGCTTACCTATATGTAATACGTACTATTGATAATACTTTGTTTACAAATTTTATAGTTATAGTTACCACGTTTTTCGTTTAGTACGCTGACGATTTGTTTTAATAAAGATGTTTCATGATATGCGCGCTTGGGACGGTATGGACATTGTGATGAGACGAAATGACAATGAGGTTGTTAAGAGTGATTTAACTATGAATGTGGAAGGCTTTAGAGGAAGAGGTAGACCTATGAAACAATGGATGTATTGCCTATTAGACGATATCCGTAAGAGGGGAGCGAGCGAAGAAATGGTATATGATAGAGGAGTATTTTTTTTAAGGGATTTTATGACCTGATAACTGAGACCTTTAAGTCATGTCTTATTTTAATTTATATTCATATTTTTATGAAAAATGATATTATGGAGTGAAATGAAATGAAGATGATTAATTAGAGACATTAATCAACTGGGATGAAATTAAATGAAATGAAATAAGATGATATGGGATGAAATATAATCTCAGTAAAATGGTGGTCATTTACTAAGATTTTTTCAGTGGATTTTTTGGAGGATCCCGAGAAGTTACTTCCAGCGGCTTTGTTTCATTTTCCCACATTTGTGCAGTTTCACAGATATTAAACAGTTAATAAACCATACACATTTAAACCCGAAGAAACACTAAGTAAACAAAATAAAACAAATCACACAACTTCACTCCTCGCGTTCCCGCCAAAAAGTCCAAGTAATCGATAGAGGAGTATGGAAGAAGAAAACCTGTTGCGCCGACCCCAGATGAGACAGGGAGAAGGGCAGGAGAATGATGATGTTTCATGATTGTATACGTATGTGTTTAGGACTAGTATTTCGGGTCAAAGTTATTAATTCAACTGTATTCAATTTAGGTAAGCACATGTCTAATTCATTCGAAAATTCTTCGATTCTATCGAAAAATAAATAAAAATAATATATTCATAAAATTAATATATTCAATAAATATAAAAAATATAAAAATAATAATATAAACTTACAATGATTGACGAATCACAACTGTTGACTTCGCCATTTTCATGTTTTTAATTATCACGGAAGAAAACAACAAAAGAAAATAAAACGAAATGTCTCACACGTTTATAAACATTTTCGATTTTTGAAACAGTTAATTGAAAAAAAAAGAACAATGTTCGTGTAAAAAAACGCGCGAAAATCTAAGTTCAAAAGATTTAATTTAAAAAGTTTATATTAGTTCAAAAGTCGAACGACAAAACTACGTTCACTAAAAACAAAAAAAAAAACAAGTGACGCAAAATAAAATGGCGAATAGTTTTGTTTTGACACAACAACAATTATAAAATAGTATTGTTTATATTATCGCGTGCTGGTCGTTGACCAGTGTTACGTTCGCGACGCACCAATGTTTAATGCATTCAAATAACGCGCTCCCTCTTCGTATAACTATCTATCCGAGTAGAGACGAATGGGCATACTATCGATAAAATTTATATTCAAAATTTAATTCGTGCACGCTTGTTTTTATGGTATATATGAGTAAATTATCTAATAGCTGTTTCAGTCAATACCCTAAATAAAAATAGGATAGTCTATGCTAATATGGAATGTTTGTCATTTAATTTAAAAAAAGTAAAATTTTCACATAATTACTTCCAATTGTTCAAGTAGGTCTGTATTCCAGGTCAATAACTAGAAATATTAATAAAATAAGTATATCAAATAAATAATGAATTGTAAATCCATGTACTCTATTTTCTAATAAAATTATAACCGGTATCAGTCACACAACAATATAAATATTGATATTATGTAAGCAAACTCCAACCTTGACTTTGTAAGTAGGATTGGAATCTTGTTCTGTTCAATGATTATCGATAAAGTTACTTAACTTATCGATATCATTAACAACTCAATCTCAAGATATGATGATGTTAGTGAAATTCGGATTCAGATTGTATGAGTTATTTTGGATATGAAACTTCGAAGAAGCAGGATCAAAATTCCTAACCTAGACCTAAGTTATTTTGGACTAAGCGAGTTGTAATCGACTAACAGCGCCGAAGTATCGAGAGCTCATGCAATGTGCAAATTATGGTAAGAACCCGTTAAATAGTAAGGTTTATATTTTAACCCGAAAGCTTAAAATTTCTCTCTCTCTCTTCGTCTGAACTCTTCGTCAGCAAATTGTGCTACTAGTGAGCCAGTATATTTTCCAGTACAATTTTAATCATAATATTGGTAAGTTTTGTCAGATTATTAGCTTTTAACTCATGTTAAAGTTATGGTTTATTTCATGGTGGTTAATATAACTATGAGTTCGCACAGATGTGTCCACCGTCTTTGATATTTTGGCTCTGAAGCATTTATGGCTTCAGATTTTAAAGTTAGGGCGAAGCACCTGTGTACAATCTAGTGTACACAAACGACTAGTGGAACAATAAAAATATCACCTTTATGAAATCGAATTTATTAATCGATACGGTTTTAAATTTTTGAGATTTTTATCGATAGTCAACAAACACAGGGCCATCACTACACAACGAACTTTGGTCCCCGCCTTTGTTTACGGGGTCTGATCAATTGCATTCAAGGATCCGATAGTGAAGTCTGGCTATTTGTTATTTATATTTTATTGCGTAGTCTCGAACTTCCCAAAGAGCATTTTAGTTTATTCATCCTACGAGGAATTCACACGATCAACTTTGCGTAAGGTATGCTTAGAGGGAGTTTTTTAACGCTCTCGATAGCGTAAGAGTTAACTCAAAGTTTGCAATTGGAACAGCGTTCCTAGCGGCAAACGTAGCCAAACGTTCCAACTCCATACAAATTGAGTTAACTTTTACGCTATCGAGAACGTTAAAAAACTCGGACTAAGCACATTGTTAACTTGTTATTTGGTTAGTAAAGAACGTTGCGTTCGAAACTTTTTGGTAGGATATTCCGATGTGTTTTATGCAATTTTTTGGTTGTTAGATATATTTCAAATTTGTTAACTTTTTTTAATAAACTATAGATGGTCACAACTATAGATGGATAGGCAGCGGCTTGGCTCTGCCCCTGGCATTGCTGAATTCCATGGGCGACGGTAACCACTCACCATCAGGTGGGCCGTATGCTCGTCTGCCTACAAGGGCAATAAAAAAAAAAAACGCGTTATATAAAATAATAATTTTATTATTACCCGGAGAAAAACATTATTATCAATAAAACATTATGTAGGTGCATTAATTTTATCCAAATTCGTTCAAGTCTCACATTGAGTACCAATTTAATATACCTAATCGTAACAGTAAAAATATTGTGTCCTCATTACCAATTAAAATGTATGATTCATAATACACAACTGCATGTTTTCGATATGATGCATATATAATAATAATTCTGTCTATGAATATGAATGATAAGAATATGAATAGAAATAAAATAACGATGTCCATAATATTTAAAGTCATTTTTAGCAACATTACTTTATTTTAGTGTACAATTTTGCAACGTACAATATTTTGGATTGTAGTTAATTATCCGTATTTGTTTCTAAATATTAAGCATAGTATTCTTAATTTTGAATATTACTAATAGTAAAGAATCTTGTTCGATTCTTTTTTCTATTTATAATATCATACAAGAAATAATATAAATAATTTAAAAAATCAACCTAAAGAAGAATAAAATTTTCAAAATTAAAAAAATTACGAAATGGTTAGTCGCCTGTGAATAAAATTGGAATACCTTAATTTTTCCGTCGAGGTTAAAATACATAAACTTCAATTGGTTCTAATTAAGTGTGTATCGATTTGTAGGTAGGCGGTAGGCAGCGGCTTGGCTCTGCCCCTGGCATTGCTGAAGTCCATGGGCGACGGTAACCACTCACCATCAGGTGGGCCGTATGCTCGTCTGCCTACAAGGGCAATAAAAAAAAATAATTAAACTTATCGTCTAGACACTACATTTTTGTTTTAACAATGATATTAAAACAAATAAGTATCGTTAATGTATACGTGACGCGTGTCAGGTGAGATACCAGAAATGAATGTAAAAGTTAAATAAAATTAAATCATGATTCATGGCCTACGCGATTTTGCAAGAGTAGGTTCGCGTCGCTTGTATAGAGTATTTTCATAATATTTGGCTAAATGAAAATAATCCCGTTGATTCTAGGTAACTACTTAAATCGGCAGAGGAGGGCCTCCGCTTCCGGCACACAGCCAATGGAGCGAAGCTGCTGGAGTGTCCCGGTGCCGATAGTTCTGGCATCGCGGACAAACTAGTGGCGACGCTCCGCGTGGCACTGCCGGAGGATGAGGTGCGCGTGCACAGGCCGGTGAGGATGGCCGAGATTAGAATCACCGGCCTGGACGACTGTGCTACCAAGGAGGAGGTGGCAGCCGCGATAGCCGCCCAAGGTGGATGTGCCCTGGAGAGCGTGACCGTGGGCGAACTTCGCTCAGGGTACTCTGGAGCCAGGTCGGTGTGGGCGCGCTGCCCTGTGGAGGCAGCCACTTCCTTGGCCACTCCTCCGCCGGGAAGATCGACGGGGGACCCGGGGAGACTGCGCGTGGGCTGGATAGCGGCCCACGTGCGTCTCCAAGAACCACGTGCCTGGCGATGTCTCCGATGTTTTAGCACCGGGCACGGCCTCGCTAGGTGCACTAGCTCGGTTGACCGCAGCGGTCTGTGTTTCCGCTGCGGCCAGCCGGGCCATAAAGCGGCGTCCTGCACAGCCGCCCCGCACTGCGCTCTGTGCGCTGCGGCCGGGCGCAGGGCAAACCACCGGGCGGGAGGCAAGGCGTGCTTCCCGTCCGGTGATAATACCGAACGCAACCGGCGCCGAAAATCAAAGCGCCGACAAAAGAGAAGGTTGGCCAGAGGAGCACTGGCCAACGCTGTAATCCCCGATGCGGCGCCGGTGCCGGAGGGCGGGGGCAGCGGTGAAGGGGAGGGGGCGATGGATGTGGTCCAACAGTAATGGACCGCACCTATCGCTTCCTCCAAGGAAATCTAAACCACTCCGCCAGAGCTCAGGACATGCTGTCTCAGAGCATGGCGGAGTGGTCCATAGATATGGCTGTGGTCGCCGAGCCGTACTTCGTTCCCCCAGCAAATGATTGCTGGTTTGGGGACGACGGCGGCCTGGCGGCCATAGTCATAAGAAGAGACGCGGCGATCCCCCCCCTGGCGATGGTGACCAGGGGTCAAGGGTTCGTCGCGGTGCAGCTGGAAGGGACCGTCGTGATCGGGGCGTACTTCTCTCCGAATAGGCCTACCGTCGAGTTCGGGCATTTCCTGGGCGGGATCGGGGCGATTGCTCGCCGCCTCGCTCCTCGTCCAGTGATTCTCGCGGGGGACCTCAATGCGAAGTCTGTCGCATGGGGCTCCCCCCGCTCGGACGCTCGTGGTAGGCTACTGGAGAGGTGGGCGCACGCGACCGGCCTCTGTTTGTTGAATAGAGGTTCGGTTGCGACGTGCGTGCGGTGGCAGGGCGAGTCTATTGTGGACGTTACGTTCGCAAGCCCGGCCATCGCACGCCGTATCCGCGACTGGAGAGTTTTGGAGGGGGCGGAGACGCTGTCAGATCACCGATATATTCGGTTTGATCTCTCCGCCCGCTCCGCAGTCGCGGACGTCCACGGGGACCACCCCCGTGGTGCATCCCGGTCATTCCCCAAGTGGGCACTGAAGCGCCTGAATAAGGCGCTCCTGATGGAAGCCTCTACGGTGGCGGCGTGGGCGCCCATGCGTCCACACCCGGTCGAGGTCGAGGGAGAGGCGGGGTGGTTCCGGGACACGATGCGTCGCATCTGTGATGCGTCGATGCCCCGGATCGGCCCTAGACTCCCTAATCGCCAGGCGTACTGGTGGTCGCCCGAAATTGCGCAACTCCGCGTGGAGTGCGTTCGGGCGAGGCGCGAGTGCGCCAGGCATCGCCGCCGCCGCCTGCCGCGGCGCAACGATCCGGTTGCGTTCGCGGCGGCAGAGGCCCGGCTGCACGGCGCATTTCGCGTCGCGCAGAGGGCATTGCAGCTGGCCATCAGAAGAGCCAAGAACCAACACATGGAGGGTCTCTTGGAGACGCTGGATGAGGATCCGTGGGGGCGGCCCTATCATATGGTGCGCAATAAAATGCGCCCATGGGCCCCCCCGATCACGGAGCGTCTCCAGCCTCAGCAGCTGCGGGACATCGTCTCGGCGCTGTTCCCGCAGGAGCGGGAGGGATTTTTCGCTCCCGCTATGGACGCGCCGCCGGAATACGACGGCGAAGTCTCTGCTGAGGTGCCCCGCATAACGGGGGCGGAGCTCCGTGTGGCCGTGCGCAAAATGTGCGCGAAAGACACTGCACCCGGCCCGGACGGCGTGCATGGCCGGGTTTGGGCCTTGGCTCTTGGTGCCCTAGGGGACCGACTCTTGAGGCTTTACAACTCCTGCCTCGAGTCGGGACGGTTTCCTTCATCGTGGAGGACGGGCAGACTCGTGCTGTTGAGAAAGGAGGGGCGCCCGGCGGATACTGCCGCCGGGTACCGTCCCATCGTGTTGCTGGATGAGGTGGGCAAGCTGCTGGAACGCATTCTGGCGGCCCGCATCATCCAGCATCTGGTCAGGGTGGGACCCGATCTGTCGGCGGAGCAGTATGGCTTCCGAGAGGGCCGCTCAACGGTAGACGCGATCCTTCGCGTGCGGGCCCTCTCGGAGGAGGCCGTCTCCAGGGGTGGGGTGGCTTTGGCGGTGTCTCTCGACATCGCCAATGCGTTTAACACCCTGCCCTGGTCCGTGATAGGGGGGGCGCTGGAACGGCACGGAGTGCCCCCCTACCTTCGCCGGCTGGTGGGTTCCTACTTGGAGGACAGATCGGTCACGTGTACCGGACACGGTGGGATCGTGCACCGGTTCCCGGTCGTGCGCGGTGTTCCACAGGGGTCGGTGCTCGGCCCCCTTTTGTGGAATATCGGGTATGACTGGGTACTGAGGGGTGCCCTCCTCCCGGGCCTAAGCGTAATCTGTTACGCAGACGACACGTTGGTCGTGGCCCGGGGGGGGAGTTTTGCTGAGTCTGCCCGTCTTGCTACCGCTGGGGTGGCGCATGTCGTCGGCAAAATCAGGAGATTGGGCCTCGACGTGGCACTCAGTAAATCCGAGGCCATGTGGTTCCACAGGCCCCGGAGAGTGCCACCTGTCGATGCCCATATCGTGGTTGGAGGCGTCCGGATTGGGGTCGGGGTGCAGTTGAAGTACCTCGGCCTCATTCTGGACAGTCGTTGGACCTTCCGTGCTCATTTTCAGCACCTGGTCCCTCGTTTGTTGGGGGTGGCCGGCGCGTTAAGCCGGCTTCTGCCCAACGTTGGGGGGCCTGACCAGGTGACGCGCCGTCTCTATACGGGGGTGGTGCGATCAATGGCCCTATACGGGGCGCCTGTGTGGGGCCAGTCCCTGGCCGCGGGGGTGGCGAAGCTGCTGCAACGGCCGCAACGCACCATCGCGGTCAGGGTCATCCGTGGTTATCGCACCATCTCCTTTGAGGCGGCGTGTGTACTGGCTGGGACGCCGCCTTGGGCTCTGGAAGCGGAGGCGCTCGCCGCTGACTATCAGTGGCGGGCTGACCTTCGCGCCCGGGGCGTGGCGCGTCCCAGCCACAGTGTGGTCAGAGCGCGGAGGGCCCAATCTCGGCGGTCCGTGCTGGAGTCATGGTCCAGGCGGCTGGCTGATCCTTCGGCCGGTCGTAGGACCGTCGAGGCGATTCGCCCGGTCCTTGTGGATAGGGTGAATCGTGACAGAGGACGCCTCACTTTCCGGCTCACGCAGGTGCTCACTGGGCATGGTTGCTTCGGTGAGTTCCTGCACCGGATCAGAGCCGAGCCGACGGCAGAGTGCCACCATTGTGATTGCGACTTGGACACGGCAGAGCATACGCTCGTCGCCTGCCCCGCATGGGAGGGGTGGCGCCGTGTCCTCGTCGCAAAAGTAGGAAACGACTTGTCGTTGCCGAGTGTTGTGGCATCGATGCTCGGCGACGACGAGTCGTGGAAGGCGATGCTCGACTTCTGCGAGTGCACCATCTCGCAGAAGGAGGCGGCGGGGCGCGTGAGAGACGCACAATCCCGCCGCCGTCGAGCGGGGGCCAGGGAGGCGGATCTCGCCCAAGCCCTGGCCCTCTAAGTGTTTCGGGTCCCCCCTCACATGTCGGTCTGGGGACCGGCGAGGGGGGCCTAAGAAGACGACGTGCAAGCTGCTCTGCACGCGTTTTACGCAAGAGCATCCGGGTGATGGAAGGCCGGCTATCCTCGACCCACGCTGGTTCTGGTCCAGCGGGG
This sequence comes from Bombyx mori, assembly GCF_030269925.1. Lineage (NCBI taxonomy): Eukaryota > Metazoa > Arthropoda > Insecta > Lepidoptera > Bombycidae > Bombyx > Bombyx mori. The sequence continues at coordinate 3,745,328 of NC_085114.1, forward strand.
TATTCCGTAGGATAGCTCACTCTAACCGGCGCCATCTAGGCGGGCTTCGGATAGCCTGCCGACCGAGAGGGCTGGTGGTCGTGGCGCCGACGACCGCCGGTCCGGCGTCCCGAGGGGGAGGGTGATGGGAGAGATGTGCTCCGCACTAAACGCTTCACTTTCCCCCCTTTGCCTCTTCATGAGTTCTGTCTCATGCGAGGTTTGGACGTTGGTTGTTGAGCGACAGGAGGTTTTAGTCAGTTCGACTCTGACATGCTCCGCCCTCTATCCCCAGTGGAGGGCGGAAGTCCGGCGATTTCCTCCTGACCAAAAAAAAAAAAAAAAAAAACTACTTAAATCAGAAAAAAGTAAGTCTTTGCAATGAGTTTAGTCGTTGATGGAGAAAACCTTCATTTGTAAGAACTCCCAATAAAACTATTCGCTGAGATGGTTAGTACATAACGCAATTAATTTATTTGAAATTGGTTTTGAGAGTTTTATTTACTGGTGGTAAGACCTCTTGTAAGTCCTTACGGGTAGGTAACACCACCCTGCCTATTTCTGCCGTGAAGCAGTAATGCATTTCGGTTTGAAGGGTGGGGCAGCCCTTGTAACTATACTGAGACCTTAGAACTTATATCTCAAGGTGGGTGGCGCATTTAAGTTGTAGATGTCTATGGGCTCCGGTAACCACTAAACACCAGGTGGGCTGTGAGCTCGTCCGCCCATCTATGCAACAAAAAAATTGCTTAGAATCAACTATAAATATTTTTGAGATTAAATTTTCGCGTCGTGTAAAAATATAAAGAACATACAAATATGAATAATAAAAACACATTGCCCTTGAAAACTTTAACAAATAATAAATGAATATTAAACAGTAAATGTATTATGTATTTTGAAAAATGCATACAAAATGCGTTCTTCAGAAAAACAAAATGTCAAATTAAATTTAGAAGACGATGATACGTCTTTTCGCATTAAAAGTGTACAATTTCGAAAAATATTCGAAATTGAGTTAATATGCGGAATCATTTGGTATCACTAGTATTTTTCTCATAAATACTGTCAAAAGAGCGTAATTTAGTGTTAGTTTCTTTTTTTTAGTTTACCTATATATTTACTACTATTAACAAAATTAATACATAATTTTGTCTTACTTTAAAAGACAGATAATGTAACTAGTAAAAAATAAAAAATAAATGATGCAAAGATTTTAATAAAAGATAATTAATATTAAAAATATCACATGCTTAAACCTTTAAAGCACTCTCCTGTAAAATTAGTAAGTTTTGAGATTATACAGTTTTAATGCGAGAAGACGATCAGTAAAAAGTTTCAACTACAAAGCCGAGAGAATTCAATCGAGCGACTGCGTGACCCGTCTCACACACGCCGAAGTAAATCCCACTGTGGTTATACAAACATTATTCGGGACATGCACTTCTTGCCGCAGTCGAATATAACCTTTACGTCTTAAGTATAACGTTGATAATAGCTTGCATTATTACAAATTTGACTTATGGAAGGGACTTTGGCTACGTGAGAGATCTAACGTACTCGTCCATTGGATGCGTTTTTAGTGAAAGTGTTCTGAATATGAACAGATAATTAATCTATGGGTGTAAGTTGCTAGTTTTTATTGGTGTACCACAGATAATATATATTTTTTTCATATTTAAGCTATTACTAGGTATCCATTGTAATTTTTAATTGTATCTATTTTTGGAAATCTAGTTATAAAGTTAATGTGAGCGATAGATGTGTGAGTATATTTTTTTGCCAACCCATCTGCCAACAGATAGGTTGGCAAAATCAGATGGCATGGCAGATGGCGTGGCAGATCGAAGGGCGATTTTGGCTTAGGGTTACTGGTGGGCGAACTTACAGGCTTCAGCCTGAAAGAATTTGCTATCATCTACCCTAGCAAGAGCGGTGCTTCGCTGCATCTACCATCACATCGTAATAGCGACCCACTGAGAAGGTTCGACAAGAAAATCAATGGGTTGTGTCTATGGTTAACTTACACGTCGGATTTATCGTCGCATTCGGCAAGTTTGACGAGAAGTTAGCGTATGTAGAGATATAAAAAAAAAAGAACACCCTACATTCCTCATTTAAAACATACTAAATGATAACGCCATCTTGTTGTGTCTTTAAAGCGGTTAGTTGCCCTCGATTAAGAAAAATAGTATTATTATGCGCCAATAGATGTCGGGAAGAGCTGATTAATGAAAACACGAATAAAACAACATTTTCTGAAAATAAATCGTAGCTAGATCGATTTATCGCCCCCGAAATCCCCTGTATACTAAATTTTATGAAAATCGTTGAGCCGTTTCCGAGATTCAGGTTATATATATTATATATTAATATACAAGAATTGCTCGTTTAAAAGTATAAGATAAACGGAGACAACATTTCCGAATTTAAATAAGAATAAGATAGAATATAAGAACCAAAATAAGAACAATGAAATTATTGTACGTAATTGAATCTGTAATTTTCATATTATGTTGAATGTATTCAAAATTAGAATGAAATGGAAACACGAATTTGTTTACCAACTTGTATTCAAGCTACAGAAGCGTATCTTAATTTATTCACGACAGCAAAATAAAGAAGGTACGTACACACTACAAACAAAAATATGTCCGACAAAGGATTTCGTAATGTTTCGGAATTTGTACCCGCAAAACAAATGGTACGGAGTCGTTTGTCGAGGTACAGCGTCGGGTCGCCCATATCGTCTCGCAAACGAGAAAGCTTGTGGATAATACACTAATCTGTTTGACGTGTGGCCCGAAGGGTGAGAATTGGCGGTTTATTTATTTATTACATAGAATTAGCGACGTCCTTGACCACGAGAGCTGTAAAGTATTCGAAGCTTCGGAAATAATATAATTACAATAAAAAAAGCGAATTTAAAGTAGTTTATTTTATGCTTAAGATTCGCGAAAACAAACAAAAAAATATATTAGCGGTTTGTTATTTAAAGAGTCTATATCCGTGTGCTTAGTGCGAGTTTTTTGATTTCTTAATCGGGTAAAGGTTAACTCAAATTGGGATGGAGTTGGAACAGCGTCCCTAACGGCAAACGTAGTGGAGTTGTTCCAACTCTTTACAAATTTGAGATAGCTTTTACGCAATCGATAAGTTAAAAAACTCGCACTAAGCACACTGTAATACATAAATTCGTTAATTCTAAATACATTTTATGACCTAAAAACAAAAATAAACTAATTCAATCATGGACCGTATGTTGTTACCTTTTTTTATGTTTGTACCTCTTTATTTTCAATATGGCTTCCAACAGGCATGACGTCATAGTGGATAGTCATAAGGACATGGATATCTTTTGAATCATCTACAGAAGTTGAGCTCAGCTGAACAACATTCATTATTAGTAATATTACAGTAATAAGTTTTTTTTTATATGGATGGACGAGCTCACAGACCACCCTCCAGCCCAGCCGATAGACATCTACAACGTAAATGCCGCCACCCACTTTGAGATAAGATTTCTAAGGTCTCAGTATAGTTACAACGGCTGGCCCACCCTTCAAACCGAAACGCATTACTGCTTCACGACAGAAATAGGCCGGGTGGTGGTACCTACCCGTGTGGACTCACAGTAAATTTCTTATTATATATGTTATATGAAATAAATGTTTTGTTATAAGAAAAATAAAAATACATTCGCGCTTAATTCGTGTCTTAAGCCGCACGATATTAGAGGCATTATAAAGAATCCTTCAAATAAATAATTAAGTTTATGTTGGCTTATACTGTTCGGGGAAAGTCGCAAGGGATTGTAAGCGAGACAAAATTAAATATTAAGTGCAAGAGTTATTTATAATATTTTGCCTTTGTTTATTTATTTTTAAGTATTGAACTTAATATGAATCTTAGGTCTAAATTGGTTAGTTACAGCGTATCGCAACCCCGCTTCAGTGGACATTAAAGTTATATTTCTGCTCGGAAAGAGAACCTTATATTTAAAGATGAAGGGCGGCATTTGCACTGTTATGATTTAATCACTTAACACCAGTTAGGTCATGACTTCGCTTTATCGTTCTGTGCAAAAGAAGTACCCTTAAATGAGTTCACGATTCCTCATAGCAGCTTGTTACTAATTGTTTTTTTTTTTTTTTATTACCCTTGTAGGCAGACGAGCATACGGCCCACCTGATGGTGAGTGGTTACCGTCGCCCATGGACTTCAGCAATGCCAGGGGCAGAGCCAAGCCGCTGCCTACCGTTTAATACTCTCCACAAGCCTCGTTTGAAGAAGGACATGTCATAGCGCTTGGGAAACACCGTGGAGGGGAGCTCATTCCATAGCCGGATGGTACGTGGCAAAAAAGACCTCTGGAAACGCACTGTGGATGACCGCAGTGGCTCCAGGTAGTATGGATGAACTCTACTCCGGTGGCGGGCGGTGCGATGGTAAAAACGAGACTAATCAACCTTCTGAAGTAAACTTATCTTCAATGCGTTAAAGCGACGTCAAGGTTTTGACGACGAAAATCAGTCAATAAATAATAAAATTTTACGACTGTCTGACATACATAGGGTGATTCGAACAACAAATCTATTTGTCAATGTCAATGACATTTAATGAATGGGTCGAATCAATTGAGCATGTTGAGAATTATTGATCAAATTTAATTAACGGTAATTAAGACCAGAGGG